>NW_025408563.1:0-1251223 GCF_019321695.1 Diaporthe batatas | reverse complement strand
ATTTTATTAATTTTATTAAATAATATTTTATACCTTATAATATTATAAACTTATTAAAAAAATAAACTATTTAATATAGATTATTAATTTACCTTATTAAATAAAAGCTATAGTTATATATAGTAGAAGTTCTTATAAAAATAGGAAAACTTTCTCTCCTAAAGCTATAGAGGCCCCGTCGAGGTAGGGAACCTCGGTCTGGATTATCTCATGGGCAGTTGGGGTCTCCGGCCCGGGAAAGGCAGCGCGCAGCGCCGCGCGGAGCTTGGTCTGGACGTCTGGGTTGGATTCCATGAACCTCAGGAACCAGGTCAGGGCGTTGGCAGTGGAGTCATGGCCGCCGACCAGCATCACGAACAACTCATCCAGCATGCTGATGTCCTTGGTGGGATCTGAGGGTGTCTTCCCCGCCCTCCTGGCCTCGAGCATCTGGCGGCGGAGGACCAGGTCCAGCATACACTGGTCCAGGGCGTCGGACTCGAGCTGCCCCACCTCCAGAAGCTTGAACCGGCCGACGGCCCTGTTCATCACGCGCCCAACCCCCGAGAGGACAGTCCGTCTGAACTTTCGGTAGCGCGGCGTGTAGGTCTCGAACCTTTGGGCCCATGCTGGAACAGGCTTGGTGGAGTTCTTGGAGATGCAGTCTCCGATATATCGAACTTCCTCTTTGAGCCATGAACCGCTGGGGGTGGGCTCGTCGTCCGACCCCCGGTCACCAGCGAGCTGTTTCTGCAGCTGCCTCGCGCTGTACCTGGTCAGGCCCGGCTCCTCACCCACGACGGCCACCCACATCGCGTCCAGTGCTGCATCCTTCAGGTCATCATGCACCGCGAAAGCCTGGTCCTTGTAGGCCGAGGATGCCTTGAGCCGCCACAGGTCCACGAGCTCGAGGGCGGCCTTGTGGATATTGAGGGCAACCACCCTGTGCAGGAATTCAGGCTTCATGACATCCTGCCAGAGCCGTTTCTGTGCGCGTAGCTGGGGCGTGTTGTACTGAGACAGAGCCCCCCTTGGGAACATGGGCGCGATGAGGTTGATTGCCATGGGCGCCTTGTCGAACTCCTTGTTCCGCCGCACCATGATGTCCTCGATCTCACGGGGGTCGTCGAGGACCACCAGGGGCTTTCGGATGCCGGGGAACAGGAGCTGGGCGATGGGCACGCCGAGCTTCTGGGTGGTGACAGCGAAAAGCGAGCTGGAGAATTCATTCGTGGCTTCGATGAGCGGCATCAAATTCGGGATGTCCCCGGTGATGCGTCCGGCTGACTCCTTGTTGTATGGGATGCCTGGATATGGCTTTGGCAGTAGCCTTCGTCGGAGCCAGAGGAAGGCCAGGACTATGCCAAGCGAGCCGATGACAAGATATCTCAGAGTCATGTGGTCTGGCATTTTGGAAATGAGATATTGTTTACCTGGGGCGCTGAAGATGATTGAGAAAGGGCATGACTGCAGGAAATTGTGCGTTGATGGAAAACAATGTCGAAGGATTGGGGTGTTGGTTCCTTGCTGGAGGCGGGTAGTACAGGTCCCAATTTAGCTGGATGATACCCAAAGTGGATAGGCCGACCAGTCAGAGCCACAGGGGCATCCATGCAAGAAGGTCAATTGATGGCTTCTGAGGCGCTGGCAATGGGTTAGCCTAGACATTCGTGAACACAATGCAACGACGAAAAACGTAGCACTTAGAGGTTGCATTCTGCACTGCTACACTAAGTAATCAAGAGGTAATTAAGTAAACAAATAAGTACGGTCTCCAGCACCAATCTAGGAGAATTGCTCGACTAGCTTTGCATCATTCTGGGAGGCATAATTTCTGTCTATTGCCTCGTCCGCCCAAAGGGGGGGAAAAACATGCCGAAGTGATGCATCAAGTAGGTGACATGTGGAGGCACGGCTCGCAGCGGGTTGCCCACCGTCGCTGAGACCAAATCGGCGACATGAACCCTGTGGGCTCGTGACAATCCCAAGTGGCTTCAACGAGATCCTGTTGAAGACAAGACTTACGCCATGTACTTCCCGTATGCCATTTCAACCCCGCAATCTGCGACGTCTCCCCCGACCCGGAGCCCTTCTGGCCGGCTGTGGCTTATTGTACGAACTCCAAGATATATCAGCCATCCAAATCCGCCTGCATTCTTCGAGGTCCTGCGCGTGCAGCCGCACGGCAAAGGAGAACGCCGGCAGCTTGTCCAGCCAGAGCTTGGCGGCCGGGTGCTCCTCGTCAAAGACCCTGTCCCAGCGCGGCGGGAGGTCTTCGCGGCGCTCGTGCGGCACGAAGTTGGGATTCTCCTCGGCCGGGTGGTCCCAGCACCCGTTCTCCCCCAGCCAGGCCAGTTTCAGCCGGCGCAGCACCTCCTTCTTGTCCTGTTCGACGAGCTGGGCTCGGTCCTGGGCGCTCACGACCGGCGAGTCCTCGTCCCATGCCCTCATGGGATCCACGGTGCCGTGTGAGCTGTACCGCCTGATGCCCCCGAGCCTGGGCGGGATGACCCCTTCGTCCCACTTGCGGGGGTGGATATCCTGGTCGTTGAGCTTCCTATCGTAGTAGTCGATGAGCTCGAGGTCATCGACGTCCACGAGGACTGTTCGTTCCTCGCCGAAGAGGCCGAAGAGGCCGCATGAGACGATGTATTCCATCGGCTTGATGAGCCTCGTCTCGCTGAGGATGATGATGCAGTGCTTTCTGCCAAGAAAACAGTAGTCCATGGTGGAAGCGGTGTGGGCAAAAGTTTCTATCGTCCATGCGTCGAGGGCTACGATTGTGTCTGGGCTCTTCGCAAGCCGGCACGGGCTCCTGTCAAGCGTAGACCGGTCGTCGTCGACATCGCGAGGCGCAAAGTAAAGGATGTCAAACTTCGGGTCAAAGAGAATCGGCCTCGGGTCCTGGTAAGAGTACTTGTTCTCACCGATATAGTCAATCCAGTTCCAGGCCCTCTGGCCCAGTCGTGGGCGCACGGCATGCTTCCGGATCTTGCGAAACACTTCTGGAATGGCCCTGGAAATGACGGGCATCCTAGTGTACTTGCTCACAATGTATCGCAAGGCCGGCTCTAGCTTTTTGTGGTCGAGACCCGATGGTAGGTTGGGCCAAATGACTTCAGGGATAATTCTGCTGTCGACGACGCGGACGGGAAGACAGTACGCGTAGATGTCCCAGCGTAACTCGTAAGGGAGGTCGAGGAAACGAGGAAATGTCGTAGCAGGTACTGATGCCATCGTGGCTGGTGATGTTTTCGAGGTGCAACTCGATTGGCGACAATGTGAGATGGAGAATAAGCACCGATGCGATGGATTTGAAGGTTGCAGACGGCAAGAATCGAGGTATGGGTGTAGTTTCGGTCTTGGAAGTCAGGGAAATGAAGCTTGAGAAGCTCGATGGGGCGTAGAGTGGCGCTCAGGCTGTACTAACGGAGGAACTTACCAAAGGCTGCAGTAGAAGTAGGGTTGAAGGCTGCTCGGCAAGACGTGAGGTAGACAGAGCCCCCCGTACTGGGTCGTAACACTGGGTGCCTGCAAAGTGAATACGTGGCTACGGAAAGACTGCCCAGGTGGGTTGGTTACCTAGGAGGCAGGTACGTTGATAAAAGTGACTTGGTCGAAGTGCGAGTCGTGTGAAAGTACGCCATTTCCGACGGTTCCCTCTCCGTCTGTAGCCTAATACTAACAGCATCTATTAGCCTACATTATACAAGTTATATATATTTCTCACTGCCTAGCTTTATCTGTGCGGCATCAGGCTAAGGCTACATACCCATGTATTACATTCTCTCTATACTATTATTAGTATTATACTTTTTAAACACTATGTCTTCAGCGTTTACTACTGTATAAAGGCGCTATATATGTTTTATATGTATCGGGATTAGACACGAGGTCGACTTCACCTCTTAAGGACATTCCTCCCCTTCGTTCAGGCAGATACTCAGGATATCAAGAAGAAAGATTAGTACTCAGTCAGCAACGTGCCGACCTCTAATACCAATTCTATGCTGTCCTGTGGGGCCGCCCAAAACGCAAAGGACCACACAAAATTGAGGGGAGAGATCCGTTTCAACTTGAAGAAGGCGTTTTGAACCCTTGGGCGTTTGAGTCTGTAATGAACAACCGGAAAGGGAGCAAAGCTTCCCATTCGAAGTTTGTAGGACAGTATCAAATCCCTTCCACTTTTTATTTCCGCCTCGAGTTACACTTGCGGTTCGTCAAGAAGCAGGCGGCTTCATCTGTTCCTGATCATGGGTGATTGCATCGTCGAAAATGCTGGCCAGATAGACAGCCTTGAATCCATCCTCAAAATCCACAAGGGAGTCTGTAGTTCTAGGGTGGTACATTCGGCCTGGCTTAGGGAAAGGACACAGTCGCTGTGGATGTCAGACTACCTTACCTGCACCAGGTGATATTCAAGTGAAACAATCCCTCTGAGCCAGTATGATGTTTTTGTCAGACTTGTGTGGCAGCCCTGCAGATGATAAGTGATTGCGACGACAAGAGATAGGAATGGCTTCAGAAAGATGGGCGAGAGTGTGGGACCGTCAAGCGTCGCCCACTCGGAAGGACCGGGGATCGCGATGGTTCTCCATGGCCAAGATGTTCTGATGCCTGGGATGATTCGCTGGGGCGAATTGCGGGTGGGAAGTTGTGGAAATCGGTGGAAATCATTGACATTAGAGCCCCTCGCAAAAACGGTGGACAGACTCAAACACGAAATTGATCAACACGGCATGCGACCGACATCTGCAATGGCCTATAGGCAAGCTGGCAGGCTGGATGGAGCCCCTGCTCCTAGCGTCGGGACGGTCGGGCTGCAGTCGAGGTTGTCCTGGTTGTGCAGGTGCTCGCTCGGTTGCTGCCGGCCGATCTGCCCCCTTAAACGGTAAGTGGCGGGAGGGCCTGCAGGGACGTCATAGCTCCTTCGGGACTGACGGTGTCATCCCAACCAGCTGATGGAGGAGCCGCGTGGGCGCATCCACAGGCCCTCATTGGGGGCCGGGCGCAGCTGCGAGTGAGACACCCATCCTGACAACTTTCTAATTATGAACCCTGACAAACGGCCAACAAGCAGCCACACCCTCTGACCCTTTAATCCAACTCGCTGTCACATGCACGCATCATCTGCCCGCGACACCACGTCAAGCTCATTTATGCTGCCTTCCCAGTTTGTTCCCGTCTCTTGTCGTCCTCGGCCAAACTACCGCCGACCTCTTTCTTGAAGACGTTGCGAGCAAGTCCCCCTCCACTCACGACTCAGCCGCCCTCTCGGGCTCCGCGAATCGCGACCTCAACCCACACCGATCGTCTACGGCCGTGCTTCGTGCCCTCTCATCCCAAGTTGGCGCCGCAGGGTTCTGCAGTGCACAGCGCCTGGAGGAGGGCGGCAGCGAGCCACGCCAGGCGCCACTCTGTCAGGACCTGGTCTTCCTCACAAGCCTCGTCCGCATGGCATAAGATTATGGCCTCTGGATCCGGTGCCGACAAGAAGGCAGAGAAGTCATCATGGGCTTCGGCGGTGGAATCTATCAACCCGTGGTCCGGCAGCCGGAGCTCGACGCCCACTCCCAAGGAGCCTCTCGCGGCCCCTCCGCCCAAGCCCGCCCCTGCTCCCACCGCGACCCAGGGAGGCGACCACAGCATCAACCCCATATACGGCATCAGTGCCAGGAAATACCCTTCCGACTGTCCGCCGCTCAAGGTCCAGTGGTTCCATGCTGTTGATGTAGGTTCCCGTGCCCACACTTGGAGAGGACTTGCTGACAGTCGACCACTGCAGGTGCCAAAGCGCAAGCCACAGCTCATCAAGGGCAAACGAAAACCCGACGAGAAACCACCCCAGCCTCCCAAGAAATGGGTCCCATTCTCCAACAATGACACAAGATCGATCGAGATCGCATATCAGGGCGTCCTCGAGAGCACAGAAATAGAACGGGACCGAAGCAACTCCGCTCCGACTAGGAACTTCTCAGGCCCGCGAAGGGGTTTAACTTCGTCCGACTCCGGCGAGAGCGACAAAGAAGGTGGAACCAAGGTCCCGGTGAATGAGGATTTCCTCTTCGATGTCGACATAGAGAAGCGCGAGCTCGCCCCAGTCTACTGGCTCGGTCCTGTCTACGATGTGCGTCGTGGCAGCTGGTTCTACCAAGAGGGCTCGACCCTCCGTCCCTGTGAGGAGAATCTCGCCGCGCAACTCGAGGAGGGCTTCCTTAAGTGCAAACCCTGGCTCTATCCTGGTGAGTTGGAAGAGCGACCCAGCAAACGACGGAGAATTAACTCCTGGTTAGCCCCAAGAATCCGAAGCGACAACAAATCCAAAAAGGGAGGAGACGTGACACCAAAGGGATCTGTTGATAACCTCAGGGCCCAGGCCGCTGCACAGGCCGACTCGTCTCTGAAGCCGCAGGGTCCACCACAAACACACAGGTTGTTCGGTGCCTGGATGAACTCGGTGGCAACATATCAGGACTCGACGACAGCATGGCTCAACTCCGACGGCGTCTTGTCATGGGTGACCTCGACCATGTACGAACGATTTGCTGGAGGGGGCTACATGAGTGGCGTCAAGCTTGTTCGTGGCTACACAGAGCCGGGAAAGACCAAGCCGAAAACGGACTCGTCCAAAGATGAGAAGGCGCCCACCACACCGACCGACGACAAGAACACGGAGGAACAGCTTGACAAGGCACGGAAACGGAGGTCCGCGCCCCCGACGACGAGGTCCGACTCTATTGACGTAGCACGTTCAAGCGGTGAGGAAGAAAGCACACTCAAAACAGCGATCGAGGCCCGAGGCGATACTCTCAAGCGACAGATATCAACATTGCTAGAAACCGAAAACCGCGACGTCGAGCTAGAGGAAGAAGCTGTGAGGAAGAGAGAGGAGAAGGAGATACAGGATGACTACAACGCACCAGCCGGCGAAACACAGGGGCGTGAAATTGAGCACCTTGTCTTGATCACCCACGGCATTGGCCAGTTGCTCGGCTTGCGGATGGAAAGTATTAATTTCGTCCACGATGTCAACACGCTGAGGAAGACGCTCAAGTCAGTCTACACCACTTCTGAGGATCTGAGAGCGCTCAACTCGGAAATCGGCGGAGGCCCTGGGAATTCTCGTGTACAGGTATTGCCCGTATGCTGGCGTCACCTGTTGGACTTCCCCAGGAAACGCGAGGAGAAGAGGAGCGAGCAGGATATCGGCCTTGCGACGACCGAAGAAGACGAATGTAAGTATTTGCTGCTCAGAAGAATGGCTTCCGCTGACTCATATTTCAGATCCTTCCCTCGACGATATAACGGTGGAAGGAGTGGCATTTGCGAGATCACTCATCTCTGATCTGGCATTGGACGTGCTCCTATACCAGAGCGCTTACAGGGAGCAGATCTCCGAGATTGTCTTCAAAGAGGCGAACAGGATTTACAATCTTTTCGTCGAGAGGAACCCTGGCTTCAAGGGCAAGGTTCACATCATGGGCCACTCACTCGGGTCTGCCATCATGTTCGATATACTGTGCCGCCAGCAAGAGATGAGAAAACAAGCCGAGCAGCCCAAGAACCCGCTGAGGATCTGGCCATCCGAAACGCCGAAGCCTGCGAAGAAGGACCCGCGAGACTTGACCTTCGACTTTGAGGTTGATGACTTCTACTGCCTTGGTTCTCCAATCGGGCTGTTCCAGATGCTGAAGGGGCGGTAGGTGTACATCTCACGGCGCAATCGATTGACTTGTTACTAATTTCGACTAGGACTATCAGCGCACGCCACCTGACCGATGGACTACCAGCAAACAGCCCCTTTGATCCGGACGAGGCTGACGATCCCTTCCGCACGGCGCCTCTAGCGGCCGATCACCAACGCATCTCCCCAGTCACGGGCCTGCCGTATTCTGTGTCGTCGCCTAAGTTGTCCCAGATGTTCAACATCTTCTACCCATCCGACCCGATATCCTATCGTGTAGAGCCCCTCATCTCACCCGCCATGTCTTCCCTGAAGCCTCAGAACTTGCCGTACACCAAGAAGGGTATCTTTGGAGCTGTGGCCCCACAAGGCATCTCGGGCATCGGGGCCAAGGTCGGGCAAAGTGTCAGCGGGCTGTGGGCCAGCGTCAGTGCGGGCTTAGCCAACAACCTGCTCAACCGCAGCCTGGGCTTGACCCAGGAAGATGTGGCGCAAATCACCGCCTCACAGCAGCAGCAACAGCAACAGCATCACACGCCAAGCCCAGCCGCCGGGAGGAACATCTCCACCTCGTCCGGCGTCATATCCCGGCAGGACTCGACGACAAGCCTCAGCCAGAAGGCGGCGGAGCGCAAGCGCCAGCTGGCGGAGGAGCAAGGCGGGCGCAAGAGCATCAGCGGCAACGACATGACGCTCCTGGACGACGACCTGGAGACGCTGTACAGCAAGTTCCAGAAGGGGCGGGCGGAGATGATCAAGGAGGAGGGCAGCGGCGGCGGCGGCAGCGGGCTCGACAACGAGGCGGAGAGGGAGGAGTGGCTGGCGCAGGAGAACAAGGCGGCGCGGGTGCGCAAGGAGGAGCTCAAGGTGCGGGCGCTCAACAGGAACGGGCGGGTCGACTACAGCGTCCAGGAGGGCGCGCTGGACTTCAACCCGATCAACACCATCGCCAGCCACATGGCGTACTGGGCGGACGAGGACGTGGCGCATTTCATCATGAGCCAGCTGCTCTCGAGGAAGGGGGAGGGGAGGGATGCTGGGCGGAGGTGATTGATGCTTTTTCTTCTTCTTCTTCTTCTTCTTCTTCCCTTTTGGTACTCTTTTTTGCACAGAGACGTCGGCATTCATTCACTTTAGACAGCAGGGTGTGCTGCTAGATGGGATTGGGCTACATGTAAAGACTGGCGGGCGGCAACTTTGGCATTGGTGTTTTCTCTTGGTTGGTTTTACAGGCTATGGTGGACCTTGGCTAGGTAGTATGGCGTTGTGTCTGCTTAGTGGCATTAGATCCGCCAGGTTTATGACAATTCTAGATGGACTATGACGAGGAAGCTTTTTGCTTTGTAAGTGAGCACTGACTTGGCATGGATGTTGACCTGAAAATGAACATGGCCCCAACATAGCCGTGCTTTCGTGTGGAGCATGACTGGGGGTTGTGGGTGCATCCATTTCCCTCCTGGCCTGGTCTATACGAACAATTGCATGCCCGTATTATATGGAACAAGAGCACGTTGGAATATTTGACTTTGTTGCTTATTTTTATATGCTATTGGATACACTGGCTGCTGTGGTGATTGGGATCACACACGATGATCCGTTGGACGCGTACATGACACCCCCGGCCGAAGTGATTGATGCCTCCCACACCCACTTACCACATCCACCTACCCACCAACCCCGCCAGAGCAAGGAGACCCCGCGGCACGCCCTCAGGGCCTCAGCACGCCCGCACCAACCAGCCGCCCCCACACCTCGGGCAGGGCCCTCGCATAGTCCTCGGGGGCGCGCCCGTCGTCGTCCCGCAGCGCGCGGAGGTCCTCCCCGCGGCGCTCGGGCATGCGGCCGATGCCCATCCCGCGCGCGGCGTCGAGGGCCTCCTGGGGGAAGGCGTCGAGCGGCAGGCGCGGGGCGCCGAGGAACAGCAGCAGCCAGACGGCGTCCTCCTGGCCGCGCTCGAGGGCGAGGTGCAGGGCGGAGCGGCCGCGGGCCAGGGGGTCGCGGTAGCTCAGGATGGCCGCGACGTCGCCGCCCTGCGCCCCCTCGTCGGCGGCGGCGTCGCTCAGCAGCTCGACGGCGCCGAGGACGTCGCCCTCGCCGCAGAGGGTGTGGAAGGCGCGGGGGCGGCGCTCCTCGGGGTGCGACTCGAGGTAGGCCTCCTCCGTGAGGGTGGGCAGGATATCGAAGTCCTCCTCGACGCCGCCCTCTGACGCGTAGCGCGTGCGGATCGTGGTCTGGTGCTGCGGGGTGTGGAAGACGGGGTTGGTGACGCTGGGGCCGGCCTCGTTGGTGGGCAGGTACTTGTCGCACGAGGGGCAGGTCAGGGCCAGGGCTATGTGGCCCGCCTGGTCCAGCAGGCACTGCCAGTGGTAGTGGCAGCCGCAGGGCAGCTCGAGGTCGTCCGGGGCTGGGGCCTCGCCGGCGTCGTCCTCGTCGGGCTGGGTGACGAGGGGGTCCTCGCAGACTTTGCAGAGTGGGGTTGAGCTGCTGCTTGCCATTTTTTCTCTAATTTTTATTTTTTATATATGGATGTGGTGTAGAGGGGGGAGAGAAAAAAAAAGGTTGGCAGCTGGATGAAGAGGGTTTCTGATCAGGCTGTCTGTTATCAGGATGGAGGTGGCAGACTGAATGGAAGGAGGAGGATGAGGCTAAGACACAGATAGACAGAAATGTCTGTCGTCCAGGTTGATGGGCTCCAGCCAGCCGAGTCGGGTCGATCGGGGCCAGAAAGACATATACAAGGACAGTTGCTCTCCGCCGTCCAGGGGGATCCGATCAACACGGAAGGGCTGAGAATGTGGGACACAATCCGGACGGCAGTAGTAAAAGGAAAACAGCAAAAGATGAGAAAGAAGCGTCGGGCTGGGCCGAATGCTACAAACGGATCGGCCACTGAGCCTGCAGATCGGGAGGGCCAGACGTCAGAGCCAACTCAAAAGAGCAAGTCATCGACTTGGATGGTTCATCGAGACGTCGGCGACACTTGAATTTACCTATGATGATGATTGTGTTGTTGTTTTGGGCCCGACCTTTTGGACAGGAGCAAAGGCAAAAACTGAAAGAACAGTCTCACTCGAGGAATTTGAATCAAGAAGGAAAATGGAAAATTTATCTCAAGGGCACGCAAGGGCACGGCGTCACTAGCTCGTGAGGATGAGGTTAGCCTCAAAACAGAAGGGCCTGAATATATGCGGATAAGGAGATACGTCGAGTCAGCGCGAATGACGATGGCCCAAATTGCATGTTGGACAGGCACCCCGCTATCTCGAATTCGGCCATGGGCATGAGGGACTGACTGCTACGGACTACGTACCATGTGCTGCGATGGGGGCGGCATTGAGTTGGGCTTTGGAGTCGCGAACCTAATGACTGCCTAACAATGCGTCGTCAG
Source organism: Diaporthe batatas (assembly GCF_019321695.1). NCBI lineage: Eukaryota > Fungi > Ascomycota > Sordariomycetes > Diaporthales > Diaporthaceae > Diaporthe > Diaporthe batatas. The sequence continues at coordinate 1,240,172 of NW_025408563.1, read as the reverse complement.
GCCTTTCTTGGCATCTCGCTTGACCTGCGTGCGGTACGCGTAAACCCGCCGTGGCTTGTACCTGGCAGCTACCTGGCAGCCTGGGTACGGGGTAAGTAGCCCGCGGGCTTGGGCAGAGACGTCATAATGCAAGGTTCCCACAGGTTCCATGCCCGCCCCGCCTGCCCGCCAGTCACCCAGCCCGACAGCTCCCTGGGCGGGCAAGGCGGGCTAATAATGGTTGATTAAGCGAATGATTGATCCCTCCTCCAGCTTACCTCTTGCCCCCCCTCCAACATGCGACTCGACCCGACCTGACGACCGACCGACCGACCTCCTTAGGCTGCGTATTTCCTTGGTCTTGCTGCCCTTCCCTTTCCAACACCATATCGCATCTAGCATCTCCAATTAGCAACAACATAGAGTGCATAACCACGCAACCATGAACGTCCTCAAGCTGCAGAGGTATGACGAGCCCCAGCACCCGGCTCCCCGGACTGCCCGCCCCGCTGACCATCTCTCTTGCCCCCAAACACAGGAAGTTCCCCCAGTTCCAGCAGAACGACATATTCGGCCTGGCAGACGCCTTCCGCAAGCTCGATGTCGACGACAAGGGCTACGTAGACGAGGCCACCGCCATCAAGGCCACCCAGGCCAGCGAGCGCCAACCTTACGATGTCGTGCGACAAGCACTCAAGGAGGTCGACCTCGACTCCTCCAGGCGCGTCGAGCTGGAGGACTATGTCGGGGTACGTACGGGACAAGGACACAGGAACAGACACCCCCAGGGCATCCCCTCAGGCTGACGGCATTGATTTAATAGCTCATCGCGAAACTCCGAGAATCCTCCCCGGCCCAGGTCGCCATGCGCACAGGAGGTGCCGCCCCCGCCTCCCCCAGCAGTGTCGTCGCACAGCGCACCGGCGGTGGCCACGCCCAGAAGTCCAGCATCAGCGGCAAGATCCACGTCCAAGGTTCGAATGCCAACATCACTCACACCATCAACGAGGACGAGCGCACAGAGTTCACCCGCCACATCAACGCCGTCCTGGCCGGAGATGCCGACATTGGCGACCGCCTGCCCTTCCCCACCGACACCTTCGAGATGTTCGACGAGTGCCGCGACGGCCTGGTGCTGGCCAAGCTCATCAACGACAGCGTGCCGGATACCATCGACGAGCGTGTCATGAACGTCCCCGGAAGGAAGATCAAGAAGCTGAACGCCTTCCACATGACCGAGAACAACAACATCGTCATTGAGTCCGCCAAGGGTATCGGCTGCTCCGTCGTCAACATTGGCAGTGGGGATATCATCGAGGTCCGCGAGCATCTCATCCTGGGCCTGATCTGGCAGATCATCCGGAGGGGTCTCCTGGGCAAGATCGACATCAAGCTGCACCCTGAGCTGTACCGGCTCCTGGAGGAGGACGAGACCCTGGAGCAGTTCCTGCGCCTGCCACCAGAGCAGATCCTCCTGCGCTGGGTCAACTACCACCTCAAGGCCGCCAACTGGCCCCGCCGCGTCGCAAACTTCTCTACCGACGTCAAGGACGGCGAGAACTACGCTGTCCTCCTGGCCCAGATTGGCTCGGAATACGGGTGCACAAGGGCCCCTCTGCAGACACGAGACCTGCTCCAGCGTGCCGAGGAGGTCCTCCAAGATGCGGACAAGCTGGGCTGTCGCAAGTTCCTGACCCCCAAGTCCCTCGTCGCCGGAAACCCCAAGCTCAACCTTGCTTTTGTTGCGAACCTGTTCAACACCCACCCTTGCCTCGACCCTATCACGGAAGAGGAGAAGCAGGAGGTCGAGGACTTCGATGCCGAGGGCGAGCGCGAGGCCAGGGTCTTCACCCTGTGGCTCAACAGCCTGGACGTCCAGCCCGCTGTCCAGTCCTTCTTCGACGACCTGCGCGATGGCTCAATACTGTTGCAGGCCTACGACAAGGTCATCAAGGGCTCGGTCAACTGGCGGCACGTCAACAAGCCCCCCGCGAACGGCGGCGAGCTGATGCGCTTCAAGGCCGTCGAGAACACAAACTACGCGGTCGAGCTGGGGAAGCAGAACGGCTTCTCGCTGGTCGGCATCCAGGGCGCCGACATCACGGACGGGCAGAAGATGCTGACCCTGGGCCTGGTGTGGCAGCTGATGCGCAAGAACATCACCATCACGCTGGGCGCGCTGGCGCAGCGGCTCGGCAAGCGCGAGATGACCGACGTCGAGATGGTCAAGTGGGCCAACGACATGTCGCGCAAGGGCGGCCGCAACTCGTCCATCCGCTCCTTCAAGGACGGCAACATCGGCACGGGCGTCTTCCTGATCGACGTGCTCAACGGCATGAAGAGCAACTACGTCGACTACGACCTCGTCACGCCCGGCCGCACCGACGACGACGCCTACCTCAACGCCAAGCTCAGCATCTCCATCGCCAGGAAGATGGGCGCCACCATCTGGCTCGTGCCCGAGGATATCTGCCAGGTCCGGTCGCGCCTGGTCACGACTTTTATCGGTATGTCTCTTTCAGCCCCCACACCCCCCCCCCTTGTTTACTTGCGATAAAAACATGCTAACGTCACTGTCACAGGCTCCCTGATGGCCACCCACGAGAAGATGCAGTAGTTCGTCACTGGGGAAGTTGAAGAGGCTTGACAAGTTGCATTTTCCTTTTTTTTTTTTTCAAAAGGGAGAGGGGAGGAGACCAAAAAGTTAAGGGGGACAGAGAGGGGTTTCTTGTTGGTAGCGTTCTCCGGGCTCTTCTTTAACGTGTTGTTTTTGGCCCTCCGCTTCGCGACGCGATAGAATTCTTTGTTTTTTTGTGTTTCTGTAGTACTTCGTGACAATACCTCTTGCAGAAAGGCAATCGATCCTGACTGGATGATGGAGACTTTTTTTTTTTAGTTGCACATGTGCTTTGAAATGCCCATGAGTGTGGCATTTTTGTATGCCTGTGTTGAACCTGTATGTGTTTTGCGTTTTTGTGTAACATTTGGAATCTGCCTCACCGAGGACCACCGTGACCTTTTCGAACAAGAGTGTTGAGGACGCCAATCCGTACACACCACCCATCCATACATCCGCCTCCGTGAGCACCACTGATCTAGCCATGGTGTTACTAGGTAAATACTCGTGACGCGTGGCCGACGAAGGCTGTGTGTGCCCATTACGTTGTGTGGCCTTGGGCCATCCGTGAGAAAGAGAACACATCTTTTTGAGGTTTGCCCATGACCGACTGCTAGATCATGAAACGCATAGATTGATTCAGGTGATAAAGCTCTGGACATAAGAGTTTGGGCTGAATTCTTGGACTTGTAGTTATTTCACAAGATACTATAAGAAATTTTAAGTTAATTCATCAACATTTGGAAGGCATAAGGAACAATGACACTTATTTCAGTCATATTCTTTGAGTATGAGCATGAGGATTTGCTGCTGTCCATTGCAAAGCCGACGATACTTGCTATCTACTGGTTCAAATACCTTACCTAACGTGCGGTCAGCCAGGTCAGCCCAAAGGCCCAGGGCTGACAAAATGATCCTTTTATACTCCGAGCTGGATGAGATAACTTCACCTGGAGTCCTGCACCGATGTCCTGGGCTGAATAGGGAAAGGTGGGAGGACCCAGTGCTTACCCCTGGGCATGTCGGTTTGGCCATTGGTGGAGGGTCCACTTTAACGTTGCCTAGCTTGTTCCTGTCAAGTGGCAGCCTAAGCTAATAACACTGAATAGGGCAGGAGAGTCACATTTATCCGATGTGTATGTTTAATTAAGCAATGCAGAGTAACATCCTAGGATTTGGGCTAATCGACACAAAATTCTAAAGCCTATTTATCCTTGGAGATGCTCGCCCTTTTTCTTCTGTTTCTATAGATCATGTAAGTTGGCTTGGTGTTTTCCAGCGCAAGCATCTATCATCATGGCTGTGGCTTTCCGCCGGAAAATGAGCTCGCTGAGCTCTAGACCTGCACTCTTCACTGCCCTCTTGGCGGCATTCAACGTGGCATCCGGTAGGTCACCACCATCCAGTGCGGTCCCGCGACCAAGCAATAACTAATTCAATGAGTCCAACGTTAGCCCAATACGAATGGGATGACGAGCCGGCATGTGACAATCCCAGGGTGAGCATCGTCAACCAGACCGACATCGACTTCTACAAGACCTGCCCGGTCATCGACAGCTCGTTCTTCTTTATCGACCACGAGTTCAAGGGCCCCTTTGAGCTGCCCGGCGTCGTGTCCCTGCCCTCCTTCAGCTCCGGGTACTATGGGCCGAAGCTCAAGGGTTCTGACTGGGTCGACGACGGGGTCACCAGCGTCTCGATGCCGGATCTCCGGAACATCACGGCCAACTCGGTATTGTTTGGATACATTAACAATCTGACCAGCATCTCTTTTCCGTGAGTGGATTCCGTTTGCGGGCAGTATTCACAGCGTGGGGATATTGTCAGCTTCTGCGCTATCTGTTTTTTCGTGTCTCACGGTTCGATCCTTTGCTAACCCAGAGACTGGTTGTAGGAAACTGGAAGCGGTCGCCAAGGATTTCGTCGTCATAGGTAGCTACGGCGTCCGCAATATAACATTGCCGGCGCTGACCACCGCCGGCGCGATGCTTCTGGACGGTGATTTTGACGAGTACGTGTTCAATGTTACCCCCTACTAGTTCACGGCCGTGTCCTTTGCCCGAGCTCCCAATGCTGATGCCTCGCAGAATCAACCTCCCATCGCTCAAGACCGCGTCGTACCTCAGAGTGCTGTCCACCGGTAACATCAGCTGCCCGGCCCTGGGAGCAGCGTTCGCTTCCGTGACATTCACCGCCACGGAGGACGACCTCTACCAGGGTTTTACCTGCTGGACTGGGTACGAGGACAACAGCTGGAACTCATCGGACCCGTCGAACAACCCCAAGCCCGGGGATTCTTCATCCACCGGGACCGGCTCCGGCTCCGGCTCCGGATCGGGCTCATCGACCAGTGCTGGGTATGTGTGTGCAACCTTGAGTTCGTTGTCTCTATGCTAATAAGGTATACAGTAGCAGCACGGTAGGCGCGGCGCAAATTGGATATTCGGTGATGGTCTTGTTTTTCTCAGCCGTAACGTCATATTTGTAGACTTTATAATACACTTAGAATGCTGCGTCTTGAGCATTTACCACTGTACGAAGGTGCTATGGATGTCCCCGGACGTATGCGGAATAGAATGCGAAACCAGATAAGTGGTGCATATTCATAAATCCGGCGTCAATTCCTACAACTTTTACCAAGAAGGTATGGTACCACAGGGTCATAAATTTGCACTGAATTGTAGGGCACTACAGGACGAGGTCTCCCTGGTGAGCAGGCTGCTCGATGGCGCCGCTATGAAATGCTGTGCGTAGGACACAGCTTACTAGCCGCATTCCCTTGCATCATGCACATGCAGCCACTGCATGTGCTAGACATCTTTTTGACTGCATTGCTGGGGACACGAGCTACTGGTTTGAGCAACCTGAATTGGTGGTCAGCAACAAAGGACTCAGCCTGCATAATGCTCCTGTTCGAATACGAGGAATTCTTGAGCATGCTCCGTTATAAAGTATCGAGTCAATCCCAGCTATTGTGTTTCCTCCAAGACACCCTCGCCCCCGAATGAAATGACTTCTTGGAGCCGGATGTGAGCTTTGTACTTCTCTCCTGAAGTCTGCAACTGTCTTACATGCCCTAATTACACCGCGGTGGGGGTAACAGTACCGATGGACCTCACGTCAAAGCAGGTCGCCTTGAGTGGCCGTTTGAAGCCCGAGGCTCGCTTGGGTCTAGCAATTTCCGAATTTGCACAAACGCTCGACAGTGAGCGCAGGAACGAGTTTCGATCCATGCAGAGTAAGCAGGATGCCCAAATATCAGGGCGAGATATTATCAAGATGACCGAAGAAATCAACCAGGAGGGAGCGCGTCGCCACAAATCCTGGAGACCACATGGAACCAAAGTGGGCGGCTTCCTCGCTCGAATCCAGGCTTTCGCCGCCATAGGAGACGTGTTGGTTGGAGGGTCTCAGAACCTTATCGCAACCGGGGTATGGAGCGCTGTAAGGCTGTCATTGACAGTGAGTTGACCACCCTGGCTTGGAGCATTTCCACGGCTTGGTAAGGTAGGTGCCGCTTGCTGACATGATGAAGATTGCTACGAACTATTTGGGCTACTTTGAGAAGCTGTCAACTCTTTTGATGCGGCTAAATACCTCGTGGACACTTCATGAAGACTTTTCTCGACTTTTCCCCACATCTGAGGTACTGCAGGCATATTTCTGTGAATACCTGGTCGTCCTCATGAGGCTTTGCAACAAGGTCGTCATGTTCTGTCGGAGAAAGACCGGGGCACAGCTTCTCTCGTCTATAGGCTCGTCCTTCGATTCAGAGTTCGGGCCTGTCCAAAAAGAGCTAGACCAATGGGGTTATCTGATCCAACAGCAAACCCAAGTCCTCGCTACAAGACTAGTCGTCGACTCGCAACAAGACAAATTCTACAACCTGAAGCAACAACTATTGTGGCGAATTTCACCTCACCAGAATGAATTCGAGACCAGATGGAGACGCGAACGGAAGAAAGGAACCTGCGGATGGATATTCGACACTTCGAGCTTCGAGGGTTGGAGGTCTTCCCAGACGTCAGCCACACTTTGCATCAGCGGTAAATTGGGCAGCGGAAAAACTGTGTTCATGGCAAATCTAGTTGCCCGGATGAATCTTGAACAACCGTGCGCCTACGTCTTCTGTGCTTCTCAGGAAGCGATCAGTACCAAAGCCGAGCACATATTGGGTAGTATTGCCTTCAACCTGATTGGCAATCTGCCCACAGAAGAAACATCACACAGGATACTCGCACAAAACGATATCAAGCAGGCATTTGATCCGGAAACAATCATTGACCTCCTTCTACGTCTCCTTCCTAAAGATAGGAGGTATATCATCATCGCGGACGGCTTAGAGAACTGCCCTGATGTTGATTTGCATGACGTTCTTCTTGGTCTCCGTCGCCTGAGCCAAAATCGCCTGGTTCTGTTCTGTTACTCCAGTCGATCCAACTCGCGCTTTCAACAGGTTGCTGATGAACAGCTCGCCCCGGGATACTTTGTTTCTCATGATAATTCCAACCATGACGAAGAGCTTGACGCTTATATTGTGGCAGAAGTCACGAGGAGGAACACGACACGACATCTGAGTCCTGACTTGGAGGAGTTGGTGAAAAGGCAGCTAATATCTGGAGCACAGGGAATGTGAGTGAGAAATGATATTTCTGTATTGACCGCACTCATTGATGACTCGCAGGTACCTATGGGTCTCGCTTCAACTTGAAACAATCTTCCCAGCAGACTCAAAGGCTGTCGTAACGGATCATGAGGTACTGAACCTCATTTCAAATCTTCCGAAAGATTTGCCAGGGGCATTTGAGCAGGCTCTAGAAAGAATATACGACCCCAAATATGAGGGCAAGATCATGAAGCTTGTCCTATCTGCTGCGAGGCCCCTCGAGCTTGATGAGATCAGAATTGCACTATGCGTTGTTGCCGGAGAGCCGGTTTGGCACCCGGAAAGAATAGCCAAGCATGGGACGCAACTCATCTCGCTCTGCGGCGGTAACCTGCTCGATCTCGATGAGGAGGACAGAAAGGTGCGATTCATCCACCACAGCGTCATCCAACACCTACTCTCACCGGGCACCGCTGAAAATACGACCTCATATCATTTCACGGTCGAGGATGCTGAGAATTTCATGGGAGCTACATGTGTCACATATCTTCACCTGCCGGTTTTGGATTCAAGAATGACGGTGACAAGAAATCTCCAAAGTCAGCAAGTATTAGACAACGTGATGGGGTCTACCCGTCATTCTCTGCCAGGCCTCAATCACTTGGTCCAACACATCAGATCGCGGGAGCAGAAGCGGGCCCGGCCTTCACAGGTCGATATCGGACACATACTTTCGCAAATACAGGCTACTCGTGTCCAACAAGATCTCGACCCTCGTTGTTTCGCAGGTTATGCCACAAGGCATTGGGTGTTCCATACGAGGTTCTTCGAGGCACGATTTCATAGCTGGAGGCTGTTCTGGCAACTTTTGTGTGGTGGCGTGGAATGGGTCAAGCCGTCTTGGCCCATCCCTGGGGAACAGCCATTTGAGGCCCTGTTGTGGGCCATAGAGCGTGGGCATGGCGCCTTGTTCTGCATGCTCCTCAACCTAGGCGATCTGCGAAGAGGTCAGATTACCCAGATTGTATGTGCCCTCGAATCACAGAAGAGCATACATGGACAATGGCTAGGTGACATTTTGGCCCGGTATCTCCTAGGAATAAATGCCATTGACGCGTCCTCCGCCGGGAAAAGGATCACATTTCTCCTCGAAGCAGGCGCCGATCCGACAGTGCGACATTCGACCATGGGGCTTTCACCTTGCGATATTTTCACACGTCAAATCTGTGCGGATGCTCGGTTTGCTGCAGCAGAACAGAAAGTCATCCATGCGTTCTTTTCTCACCAAGCTGTAAAGAGACTTCTTGACTATCGGAGCGTTCAAGACGTATTCACATGGCTTCTGGATAATGGGAAACTTGTGACTATCGCTGAGATTCTAGCGTGTCGACCTGACTTGAAATCGGTTCTTCATCAGATACAAACGAAAAAACTTCTCGCTATCGAAACGGCACAGGATCATCTCAATCGAGATGGAAAGGCCGTCGATATGCAGCGTATAAATACGCCGACTTCCACAGGAACGACGTTGTTGTTGGATGCAATCGAGACAAGGAATGATGCATGGGTCTACCACCTCTTACGCCTTGGCGCCGACCCAAATATTGGACCTTTCAAAATGAGGCAACATATACAAAGCATACACTTCAGGGCAACATGCTACCCATTGGAGGCTGCTTTGTGGCTAGGCAGGACACGAGTATGTTTGGAGCTCCTACATCACGGAGCAGACATTGGCCGGCTTGGTGTATCGCCCATGCGCATTGCTGAGGAGACGAACAACTGGATCATGATCGCACGTCTTCAAGAGACACCAGGCTGGACTAGGCAGCTAGAGAAAGTCTGGAGCGATCGACCCCGTGAGCCTGATGGCACAGCACTAGTGACAGCGTGCCGGATTCTCTCTCAACGAAGCCCCGGCGTCGTCGAGTCCCCGAACTCTCCGGAATCGTCGGAAAACGCCGCCATAACAGGCGATTGGGCGGTTGAACTTGACCAGGTTATCTATAGGCTGGCACGCGATGCCAGTCCAGAGTACGTGAATACTCAAGATTCACAAGGCAGAACAGCGTTGCACTACTTATCTGAAGTTAAAACCGGAGACACCCGAGCCCTGAATTCCATCGTCACGTTTCTCCTGCGCAGAGGAGCAGAGACAAATCTACCTGGGTAGCGGACTGTCATAGCGAAAGCCCCTGCGGTTTGTATCTTCAATTTAGCACTACTATGTACGCAGCACACGCGGTTCTGGTTCCATGAGAGCATAGGGCTGATGCAGATGTAGCTTGTGTCTAGTGTAACCTTGCTTCTCTCAGAAAAGGCATAGTATAGTGTAAGGAGTTGAATAGGATCCCTAACGCTATTGTTTCAATACAGTGTGACAATATGGGAAGGGAACTTGTGGTTTTACACCATCAGATTCAGTTGTTATATCCTTAGCAACACGTTGAGGAAAGGCAATCTTCGCTAATCATCAAATATTATACTAGAGTGTTGGAAATCCATATTATCCCATGACCATGTGGCTCCGCTAAACCCTGGCTCCATCCTCGGAGCCAAAAATGAAAAGTTTATTTCGACCCAAGCCTGCTTCAGGCGAATTACACGCGGCTTGATTTCAGACTCCTATGAAGATCAGCGGTTCATGAGGGCCAGTTCTGGGGAAGCTTCGTTCTCAGCTAAATCATCGTCGTAGCCGTGATACTTATACAAACCAGTCCGACAAGTTACAACCTGGGTGGATCAAGACTGACACAGTCTGGCCCTTGACATAACTTCACTTTGGTTTAGCAACACTCTGAAGGTCGCACAGATCCAGCAGATGGCAAGTCTCGAAACCCTGCAACAGAGCCGCCACATGCGCACACATCGCGCATAAGTAAGTACTTAAGTACCCACACTCGCAGTCTTGTCTGCGTTACTTACCCGTGGGCCTCCGCTAATCAGATTTTTTAAAAAACTCATTCAACGAACCAGGCATCCACGCGTGGCTGAGTCTGAAGCCGAAAGGTCGGGATGATTGCACAAACACATTGTATATGCCCCCAGAGATATTTCCAAATTTTTAGATCATTCCCATCTCATGTCCAGGTATACCACGAAGGTCTAGTTTACGTGCCGGCTTTACTTTATATATCTCTGGGGTCACCGTATGAAGGCGCCATGTATGTCCTCGGACGTATACGGACTAGAAGCGAAACCACATACATCTCTGGAGAATTGGCACATGAGAAAGATCAAAAGTTGATTAAATGAAATTATTGAAGATGAAATTATCTACTATAAGACCAGGCTCACCTGACCGCCACCGGAGTAGTCAACTCAAACGACACGCTAGCACCGCCAGGCCTGACCCAAAGGGTCAACGGGTCACTCCCGAGCTGTTCAGACCTGGCGCCCTTCGTATCCCTCACCGGGCCAGGGAAGGTGACCGGGATCTCAACCTGGCAGTTTGCGTCCGCGGCCGAGACCGTCGCCCCGACCAGGCTGTTCCCATCCGCCGAGTAATCCATCCTCAGCGAGGGCTGGCACTGATCCCTCTGCCGCCTCGCGACAAACGCCCGGCCCAAATCATCGTGCTTCAGCGTGCGGATGGGCCAGCTGACGAGCCTCGTCATCTCGTCGACCAGCTCCTCGACCCAGATCTGCAGCAGCGAGAGGTTGTTGTACTCGCGGGCGGCGGTGCGCACGACGCCCGTGTCGACGGCGTGCATGTTGGCCTGGTGGAACATGTACGGGTCGTGGCGCAGCGCGAGCAGGTTCCGCGCGGCCGCCATGCGCTCAATGGCCATGATACCGTCGAAACCCGAAGTCTGGCCCAGGGCGGTCTGCCACAGTGCTGTGTTGGAGGCGGCGTCGTCGCAGTTGAAGTAGATGTTTGTCGCGAAGCGGGGGATGATCTCGAGCCCGGCCTCGCCGTTGCGCTCGGCTGTTGTTGTAAGTGTCCAGAAGGGGCGCTCTGTGTTCAGGAGGGCGGGTCTGGTGTTGTCGCCGACGACGTATGTGATGCCGTTACCTAAAAAGGCGCGGATGGCGTCGCCGTTGTGCAGGCCTGTGATTTGAGGGGGTACGAGAGAGGCAGGAGAGAACTTGGGGTGTCCGGTGAAGCCCGTGTTTTGGAACCAGATTTGATTAAAGCGGATTTCCTTGTCGACATCGGAGAAAGTGGCGTTTGAGAGAGCCAAGTGTGTGAACGTGTGGCTGACGTGATAGAACTCGTCACGGTGGGAAGTGAAGTAAGTGGCCAGAGGGTCAAGATCCTCGCACTGCTCAGACCAGGTATAATTAGTCTGCTCGGGTGGCCAGGCATCCTCTCCGGTGCCAAGAGGCTTCTTGAATTCCTGGTCAACCAGAATGGGCTTTTCCTTGGTAAGGACGTTACTTTCCGGGACACAAATGTCCGTTCCAAAGGAGCCCTGCACGGCCTCTTCAATGTTGCCGTTACCATTGTACGCCATTTCGATCAGATAGTCGGATCCCGCAGGCATGCGCGAATTAATGTCCCTGGTCCATGCTGCATGGGCTTCAACATCAGCCACGCGTAGTCGGAACTCTCGCGTGGTGCCAACTGTCACATGTTAGTCCTTGGCCTTGGCCCTAGGTCCGAGACACAAAGGTGAGCGTCGTAATATACTTACATATTCCAGTACTCAAGAGAACGTCGTCAATGTGTGTTCCCAAGTACGCTCGTCTTTGCCCGAGGTAGAGGCCACGGGTCATCCAGGTGATCCACGAATGCTGGATGAAATTAGAGGCCTGGCTCCACCCTGCCGCAAAGCTGGTGAAGAAGACCATCTGTTCTCGTGTGCCATTGGCGTGGGGGAAGGCATTGATGACAGCAGCCGTGGCATCGCTCGTAAATGCTGGCCCTGAGTGCAATTTGGCAATTTGGCGGGTTGTCGCCGGATCAGTAATGTCGGCACCGTAGAAGAAGAGACCGTCCATGGCGACCGTCCCACCTTGCTTGATCCCTGAGCTCTCGTATCCTGCCAGATCGGTGAATGACCAGAGTTGTCCTGTGGCAGAAGAGCCGCCCGGGGCCCTGACATTGACGCCGAACTGAGGTGTGGGGAAGACATCGAGGCGTGCCATTCGAACGCCATATTTGACCTGGTAATCATATAGCGCAGTCCACTGAGCATCGGTCAAGGCACTGAGCCAACCTGTCCGTCCGGGCTCGTTGTATTCGTATGCGAGCTCCTTGAGTGTGACGATACCGGCATAGTTACCGTAGCCGTCTCGCTCTAGTGTCGGGAGCTCCGTGCCGGCCTGAGGAAACGTGAGGACCTCGTATGAGATGCCAAGTCCTTCTAGGCCTAACGTGCAAATATTTGCAAAGCTTGCAACCCATTGGTCTCCGGTGGGTACGATGCAGAGGATGGTCTGCCTGACGCCAAGAGCGGCAGAGTTGTCCAATGGAACAGTTGTGTTTGTTGTGGGCGGATCGCTGGGAGCCGGTGTGACGGAGACGATCGGTGCTGAGGTGGTTGTAGAGGCGCCCACGCTCGCGTCTGTTGTGCTCGGTTGGCTGGGGCTAACCGTCGATGGGTTTGTGGCAGAGGATAGGCTTGCGCTGTCTGTTGCAGAGTTAATATCTGAAGAGACACTAGGGCTGCCCGTCACTGTGTTTGCGGAGACTTCTGGACTTGTCGAAAAGCCTGAGCCGGAGATTGTGATGGATGTGGTAATGGTTTCTGTGACAGTCACAGCAGGGCATGTATTGTCTGTACCTTGTGCATTTGTGACAGCGGCACCAAAAGAAAGAATTAAAGCCGCTACACGCAGCGAGAGATTGAACCTGGACATCATATTTCTCGCCATAACGAATGATTGACGTGGAATGTGAAGGCCGATTCAACAGTAACGACTGGCGATGATTAGACCTCGTCCCACTTTTTGCTGGATACGGTTGGGAATACCTTGATTTATACACTTCAGGGCTCACTGCCTCTTGATGTTGCCGGCGTCGCCCATAAATCAAACAACTGTTGACTAGTCGGTCGGCAAGCTGGAAGACCAAGAACAACTACTGGCTCTCGGACATCATTGCGGCTGAATTCCTAGATTTCAGGAGAAGAATGGTTTATTTGAAGGCCAGCAGCGCCACTGCCAAAGAATTATAAAATGGTCTGCAAAGTGGTGTGCGGCTGACCCATGCCAAGTTGTTCGATCACATACCTCTCCAGCCTCAAATACGAACGAGTCCGAGTCTGACATAAACAAACTTTACGCATCATCCAGCCAAAAACATGTTGAACTCCAGTTGCCAAGTAATAGGCTGCGCACATCACGAGATGGACAAGACCCCTTAAGCCTCCATGATCCTCGTAAGTCCGTCTTGGTAGAGGCGTGGTCACCAGTCTGCGGGTAAGGCCAAGATAAATAGCATGCTGGGCATCTGGGCTTGCCCGTAAAGCTGACCGCCCCACCGAAGAAGAAATATGGCCAAGCCTGCCTAGCCTTCCTCCATGTGCCCTTAATTACCTCAGGGCTCGCACTCCGCAGCATTGCAAAGAAACGTGGCGACGACCGCGTTTCCTGGGCACACCACTCACCTGTCACCCAGGTAGCAGTGCGTCTTCGGTACTTGACTGCCGTGCTAGAATGCGACTTGAGTGCAGCTGGTTTATTATAAGATGTTTCCCACAAGAGACGGCGTCGTGGCGCAGCTGGGCAGTTGTAACAGGCCAGCCAAGGCCCCCTGATGCTCCCGGACCGCCCTTGGCCAGCGCCTAGGCACTTCCGACGGGCGGGAACGACGTGGTCTGCCAAGGCCGCTGCCGGTACACAGTAACTTCGGGGTGATGCCAATGTGTGTACTACCCGAAGGCTGGGACCGCCGTGTTCCCACTCATTGTGCTGCAAATAGATGTAGCAAGCACGCGTACCAACGTATCTTTCCGATGGGCTCTTCACGAGCCACTTGCTTTTGATTCATGGCCTGAGCGTGCACTCACATCATTTTAATTCGCTCTTTTGGTCTATGCTCGTCTATTTGGCCTAGACGATGACGGCCGATATCTGCACTCGTCGTATTCAGAGGCTGCCACCTGCAGACCATCCCCATCCCCATCCCCATCTGTCTTCAATTAGGCGCGAGCAGCAAGGGAGATGGCCCTCAAGTTTCTTTCCCAGAGATGGATTCTACGTGCTTCAACATTCTGAGTTCTACGAGCACTGGTCATCCTGGGCAAAACTTCGGCCACTGTTGTCCAAGATACGACACTATTTCAGCTGGGCCCCAAGTGTACCACGGCTGAGTCTGTCCAAGGATGTCATGTCTCTGACCAAATTGAATTGAAGGAATTCTAATAAGTGAGGGTATTATTCTAAGTGAGGCTGTTTTCTAAGCGAGGGCATTATTCTACGTGACGTCATTATTCTAGTCTAGGTGAAGGCATTAAAACACGAATCAACAGCTATTGGCGCTCATCTGAACAGACCACGGATGACCCTTGCACCTCGCATGTCGCTAGTGTTGATGTGTTTGTGATCATCTCAAACATGGTGAAGTTCATCCCTTGGATCCCAACGTCCCCCACCGTCGCATTCTCGAAGGTGGCATTTCCGAAACCGGCAAAGGGGACCAGTGAATTTGTGGCCGCGTCAACTGTGAACCTCTCTACCACCCACTCTGCCGTCTCGAGGCATAATGTGGCGTCCGAGACGTTTGTATATGTCTGGCTGGAGGACTTTCCAGTCGTCTCGTTCTCAACAAGTACAACGCCGCTGGTGGGACTTGAAGCTGACACAGACATTGAAACCACATCTCCGAAGGATATTTGGATATCGTGCAGGGCGGCCGGGACTAACGAGCACCATGAAAGTCAGCATCACCCACTCAAGAAGCCGCATGTGCCCACGGCCTTGGACGGCCGCAACTCGTGGAATTTGTTGCCCACTCACCAGGGAAGAACTGATGCCAAGACCTAGCAAGTGTATCCAGCGTTCCATTCGGCGTTCTTTGGGCACAGATGTCGATTCCAGTCTGCAGAATGGACTGGCACTGCGCACTCGCACCGTCAATGCCGGTCCAGAACGTTGCGCAGTGTACCTCGTCGGGCGTTGTGCTGTCGGCAGGGATCTCGGGCGTCGGGATCTTGATAGTTGCCTTCGAAGAACCTCGGTTGCTGGGTACCATAGCACCGGCCCAGTTCATACTCTTCTTGACCTGCGCCCC
Source organism: Diaporthe batatas (assembly GCF_019321695.1). Lineage (NCBI taxonomy): Eukaryota > Fungi > Ascomycota > Sordariomycetes > Diaporthales > Diaporthaceae > Diaporthe > Diaporthe batatas. Next base: position 1,224,791 of record NW_025408563.1, on the reverse strand, counting down.
AGTCGATGTCTGTCTCGGGGATATCGCCGCGTGGGCTACCACAACCCGTTCTGGGCCATACATATGTCGCCCCAGTGAGGTTTCCCTGAGTGTGGACAAGTCGATAGCCAGTGCTGCGCCGGCGGCAACAAGGAGGGTTGTCGTCGCTGTATTTGGCTTCATGATGACTTGAGCACTCGCGAAATGGATACCAGCGCTCAGCAACGTCAAGAGAATTCGCAATACGGCGCTTAAACTGTTTTTATAGAAAACATCAACCAGGATTTCAAAGTTCAACAGAAGAAGGCTTAATAAAAGATTATTGATATATCAGAATGCAAATGGAAATGATCCCCTATAACAGTAGGGATATAAATGACTCGTTTGGTTTATTGGCTTTTTTTTGCCATGGCTACCCTAGGTTACCGGTATTTTTAGCATGAACCGCCGGAAGCCTTGGAAAGGGGTGACTTGGCGGCCCCGGCCCCGGGGCCCGGCTGTGCCCAGGTGCGCGTGCGACTCGGTTAGACTTCAATTGTTGCTGGCCTTGCGCGAATGCCCCTTAGTTGTTGAGTGCTGGCGCAGCAGACCACTCGGCAAAAAGAAACCACCCAAAAACCCACCAAAAAACCAAAAAAACCAATTCAAATTGGTTATTTCCCAGCAGTCTATAAGCCCATACCGTCACACTCCTCCCCGAAGGCATTGTAGAGCTTTGGACCGTTAAGAGCGGAAAGTTTCGAGATGACAGCATTTCGAGTCGTAGCCGACTAAACCACTCATCGTTAAATCAGTACGCTAGCGAATAGACGGCCCAGAAAGCTCTCAAACAAGACGGGCGGCTTGGTTCAGTTAAGTCGCTTCTCGCAAACAATTTCTGCCCCACACCCAAGACTGCACAGCACGACCTGCCAACCCCCTAATGCGACCTCTTCAAACATACGTGTCCCGTAGGGGAAGCCCGTGGCCGATTTCAACAGTTGCCAGGCCTTGTTCCGACTCCTCAGAAACATACCGTAATAGGTAAGCCAACCGTAACAAAATTCCCAACCATGAGCAGGTAAAAAATGAAGAAGAAAAAGAAAAAAGGAAACAGGCTTCTAATTAGTCAGGACTTAGCCACCACCTAGGTACCTAGGCCTTCAAACCTTTCTTCGCTTTAACCACTATTACGAAAGGAAAACGGAGACAAGGCACTTGTCTTCAATACGTCAATTGCAGTCGAGTCGGCACTACTAACATTGAAGGGGGAAGGGTTGAGGGGATTACGAGAGGATGGCTAAGGTCCAAAAGTGGGAGGGCAAATCGGCCACACTGGATGACTGAGCAGGGAGCCAGTTAAGGCCTCGCCTCGCTCGGCCCAAGACCTTTGGTAGGAACCTCCCAAGAAACCTTATTCAGGGTCCGTTCGTTGGGCCGGGTCCATCCGGGATATCATGTACAGGCCCACCAGGACTTTATGCTTTTCATAGGCTCCCTGATGTTCGTTGAAGATAATTCGAAAGCGACTTTGGTGAGGTTATCGCCAACCTTTGTCTGCCATGCCTGGACCTCAGCCCTGTCAACCGGCCGCGCAGCGGTCCTAGAGCAGTGATTATTCTCGTCAAATACAGGTAGGTGGCTAGAGTGTAATCTGCTTTATTTGGGCGCATTTATCCGCACGGCTTTCGTGAAGTGTTACAAACACGTTCCTCGGGAACCTTGGAACTCCAGCAGGGTCAAGCGGACGAGAAGCCCGAGTAATCCATCGGACATTCGTACCTACAAAAACGGAGGATAATACACCCAAGCCCTTTGGGACAACCTCCCATAAGACAAATTACTACGTGACGAGCTCAGATTAGATAACCTCTTACGCAACCAATGTCATATATAATAACTTCTTATAAGATCACCTTTTCTCTATTGATCTATCGGTGACTGCTCTCTCGGAACATACCTAGGTAGTAGTGGTAGTAGTTGCCGATCAAAACCGGTATGTCTGTCTGTCTGTCACTGAAGCAAATGAAGCGGCCGGACCAACGACCTGGAAGACTCCTTGAGGCCCATACAACGCAGAGGATCGGAAGATAGTGTTGCGTCGGGGTGACTCAAAATTCCCTGTGACTTGGACAGTGGAAGCACAAGAGCCCACCGAAGTCCACTTAAATACAAGGCAAATTGGAGTGGAACGTCGTTTCGTTCCTTTGCCTCACAACTTTCAATTCAGAACTTCCAGCCACATCCACTCAAATCCTTCAAGCAACTTTCGACTCTATCCAGGCCTCAACCACTTCCTTGAAAACCAAATATGCCTCAAGCGACCTTAACCTTTACCATGGCCGTGATTGCCGTCATAACCCTGCTCTTGGCCGTTACCTCTGCAAAAGTACGTCTCACAACTACTCTGACTTGGTACACAACCAGCACAACAGGGCACGATACCCATGGCTGATTCAACTTCGTCACCAGGCTGCCCTCAATGGCATTTCCACCTTTCGCGATGGCGATACTCTGTTCGCCCCTGACCGGGACGGCAAGATCGTAGCACACCAAATCATCAACATGACGACGGAGGTTCAGCTCCCGGGAATGGCGGACAAGATCACAGTGCCGGGGACCATCGAGCAGGTCGTCGCGTTCATCAACGCCACTTACCCGGGACACGATTGGGTCGCTGACGAGGAATCCAACGCCACCACATCTGTGTTCTCCCCCGAGGGCAACACGGTCTACTGCAATATCGGCAAGCAAGGCTCCTATTACACCGCTTTCATGATCCAAACGTATCTGCGGCATTTCGGGAGCCACAAAAACAGCGTTCTACCAGGCCCAGGCCATTGTTTTCGAGTCTCTTGCCGCAAAGACTACGACCGGACAGCGGCATTCTATTTCTGTAATGATGTAAGTAACTCCTTTGTGTGACTCACAGTGCTTGCCCCATGGCTGTTTACAAACTACAGTGCTAACTTGTATGCCTGCTTGGAAGGACACACGGCAAGTCACTTTTACCTTCGATGACGTTGCCGACATGGCACAGATAGTGATGGACAAGTGTGTTGAGTTCGGTACACCACTTAGCTGGGTGAGAGGCCAGGCATTCCATGCAAGCCTTCCATGGAATGTCATCGTGACGGCTGAGGATCGCTGTTAGTGGCATCGGCTCGTCGTGTAGACAGCCTCAAGCCATGGACTTGTGGTGGGCGCGTGGCCCCAGCCTGGTGCCGACCAGACAAGACTAGGAGGCATCCTTCCCGACGGCGCTGCTGACTAGAACGGCGGCAAAGCAACTTTTAATTCTGAGAGAAAGGGATTGAGTAGTCAAATATGGACAAGGTCTGGAGTTCTTATTTTTTGGTCTTTCAATTCAATCTGGTTCTGATTGAAGACATTACCCCGCATTCGCGTGTTTCTAAGTATCTGGGTTGACAATTTGCTGCAACTCGAACTGGTGTCAGTAACGCGACTTGTACGAGCCTGTGGACAAGGGCAATGAGGAGGAGGTTGCGCAGCAGGACACCGACGAGCCGCCCACCAACCAGCCTGTGAAGAAGGGTAAGGAGAAGGAGGTTGCGCAGCAGGACACCGACGAGGTGATGGCTGACGAGGATCCCATCGACCAGCCCGCCACCGAGGAGCCAGAGGAGGCCGAGGAGGATCCGAAGCCAAAGCGACGCATGGTTAAGCTCAAGGCTGAGAGGGCAGCGAAGCGGGCCAGGAAGGCGGAGAGGAAGGTTAGGAAGGAAAAGGAGAAGCTTGATGCGTTCACGCTGCACGGAAAAAAGGATCTCGCTGACATAGAGGTGGCCGAGGCGCTCCAGAAGGCTCGCAGGGATGGTGAACTGTGATTCGCACCAATGTCGTCCACCAACTACCTAGGTAATGTCGGTGCTTGGTTACTTAGGTAGACACAGGGCTGATGACAAATTTGTCTGATTATTACAAAGACGGACACTCTACATAGAGAATGCTCAGGCAGGGGAACCTGTATTTACTAGGTAATCAAAGACTTGTACAAACTACTCTCAAGTGCTCAGTTCATCCCACCCAGAAAGCCTCTGATGACATTCCGAGTGAGTTGCGCAATGTCGTTGTCGTAGTCGTCCCATGCAAGCGAGCAGTACCAGTTGATACTTCCCACGCTGAAAACCGCCCCGCCACTGGCGCCAATGTAGTAGACCAAGTCACTGCGAACCAGGTCTGTCTGAGTCCCCATGGTTTTGATAGCCGGAAACATGAGATCCTCAACAGCGATGCCAAACTCATCACTGTGGCCAGTACTCGTGGCGAGCACCAACACGCCCTCGGGGCTGCCTTGGTCAACATCGAAACGGTCAATCTCGTCTCCAGATGCGCCACCCCCGAGCCCATGCTCACCAATCAGATCCTCGCTCACCCCTGTAAACATCCAGGCCAGCTTTGAGTCTCTGGACGCTTCTGTACGGCGGTACGGGACGCCTGTGCCGGTACCCTGTGCGCTGAATCCGATCCCGAACAACATATTGCAACTCATGCCCCGTGACCTCCACAGACCGCCCCATCGTCCGTCGAGGCTGTTGACGTGCTCTCCTCCAGGGAGCGTGTACGTGCGGGTTCCAACATCGGCTCGGCGCACTTCCAATCGATGCGGACGGGCGACATCAACGGCACTGACCCAGTAGAATCCGTTGCCGCCGAGATACATCAGGTTCCCCCCACCTCGAGCAAACCCGCTGTAAGCGTCGAAAGATTGCAAAGTATGGTACTCTGGGTGAGAGCCTGTGATGACGGTGTTGAAGCCTTGGAGGCAGCTGGCTCCCCGTGAGTGCAGGTCATGGTCGGTGAGGATCTCGTACGGAATGCCCTCCCGCTCCAGGAATCCGATCATCATGAGATCAGCCGAAAATTCACGCGGGCGAGAAAACGCCCACATCACATATCCTGGGCAGATGTTCAGCAGGGGGCGTTTGGAAGACGAGAAGCAGTTGCCTGAACCGTCCTTGTGGGTGTCGTACAGAGACATGCCGAGATCACGACGGCGGCGAATCTTGTAAAACTCGCTGGTTTTCTCACATTGCTCGACGTCGAAGTCGTCCGCGAACACATGGCTGCTCGTGTCGAGCAAGCGCTCATTGGCGTAGGCCAGGTACGTGAACGTCGAAAGGACGAGGCAGACCTTCTCGGAAATGTCCGACGTCCACTGTGTCGGCCGCACAAAGAAAGTAATCGAGTCCCTGTCCCGCCCATTCGTGGTTTCTACCTCGACTGCGTAGGCGCCAGAGCGTGCACTCGGCGGAATCTTGATCGTGAAATCCGTGTCCCACGCCGCATCGTCGAGGTCATCTTCATGGAAGTGTATGGCGCCGTATCCATGCTCTGCCCGCGTCCAGTCGCACTGAGATCCATCCCAGTCATGTCCGGTGACAGCTCGGCTTGGTGCGTTAATCAGAACACCGTCATGTCCACTGCCCGAGACGTCGATGATACGGTCACTTGAGATGTCAAGTGAAAAGTCATATTTGGCAAGAATTGACGGCTGCGGACCCTTTGCTGTCAAAGTGAGACCATCAATGCGGCCGTTGAAGAAGTCGGTCACCTGGGGATGGGGACCATTGTATTTGTTGCTGTTGCGGTCGCTCGGGCATGCCGCAATTATCAGGGGTCCTGGCTCGGACACCAGCGCTTCACCGATGAGCCAGTTGACTTTCTCAAAGGCCCCGGGGGGTGGAATCGGTTCGACATGGAATGATTTGTGTACCAGCGTCATTCGGACTGACCTCCCGCTAATGGTGAGCGTGACCTTTGACCAGGTATTCTTCTGGGGTTTGAGGTCGGTGCGCAACACTTCATGCCCGGTTTCGAGACCGGTGCCAATAACAATGTCAAGTGAATTCTGCATGTTCAGGACGACTGAGAATCCACTGCGGGTGGACCAATCCAGAGTAGACAGCAGTGTTTGTGGATGCGGGCAGTTTAGCAACCACGGTTGCACGTAGAAGACGACTTCGAGGCCCTGGGCGGCTCGGGATGAACCCCATTTCGAAACATACCCATAAGACCCGGGCCTAGCCAGCTGGAATCTGCCCCTGCGTTGCTCTCTGGGGATTTCCGTGACTTCCTCTGATGCTGTGGGTGGCGCATGTTCTAGCTCGACTCCCTGCATCAGGCGAATTGTTCGATATTTGTACTCGGACTCCGTACACGAAACCTGTACATTCGAGTTAGACTGGGCGCATTCTGGCAAGGGTTATATCTACTGAACGAAGTCTCTCCGACTGACTTTACCTTTATTCTTACGGAGTCACCAGGGGCAACAATCCATGGTTCGGCGTACCCTAGAATTTCCGCGGGATAATCGTCCTTGTCGAGGTTGCTCATCGTCATCACCACACTAGTGGAGCAGTGGGATGGACAAGGCCAACAGCGAAGGTTTTGAAATTGTGATATGAAGGGGTAAACTCTTTCCAGACAGGTGGGTCGGATGTGATCTATGCGTCTCACTGGCAGTGAGGGGGACTCGAGGGGAGAGGGGCGAAGTCGGTCGACTGGACTCGTTTCTCAGGTGTTCAAAGGTTTGAAGACGGTAACACACCTTTTCTGTGGTATTGATTGATGCCAGGATGGTGAAGAGGGTGCTGAGAGGCGACAAGGGTCGTATTCTTGCGGGGAAAGACGTCGGGGAGGATGACGAGCAACCCGGCAGCTCCTGTATGCGACGAGGCGTTAACCGTTGCCCCTTCCTGCCGTTCACAGCCTATGCGTCGCACTGCAGCAAATAGGCGATTATCTGACTAACAGGATGGACAGTGCTACTCTGGATTACGCAGATGCACCTTGATCTGCGGGGTAAGTCGCGACTCCCAGATTTGATGCATTGCAAGTCCCGTTCAGCAAAGTCACGAACTGCAATTTAGATGTGATGAAGCTAAAGCTTCAAGTGTGCTACCGTTTACTTCATCAACCGACCTGTGCGGTATTTCAAAACAGGTTTCAAGCCCACGAATGTATTCCTGTGTGTTTATTTCATAAAGTTTAGCGAAGTCGGCATGATTCTCGTAAATCCTTTCGTGTTCATCTTAGGCTAGCTAACGCAGATACCTAGGTAGCATCGATAGGCCAAGATCGCGGCTCCTATACTCATATAGACCGCATATCCACATCTTAGCAGCAGCAAAAATGGCCAAGACTTGAAATGCAATACAGGTAGAACAGAAAGTTCGAGAACATAACGGGGCTCGTTGTTGGACGGAAAGACAACGACCGGGATGATGCCATGCTGTTGGTGCCGCAATTGGCTGCAGTACGATTGACTTTGCACACCTGTTGGCAATGGCATAGACGTGTTGATACGCGGCTCGTGGGGCGTCAGCATCCGGGGACAGGACGAGTCATAATGGGCTCAGCGTTGGTGAACAGACAATCCCAAGGGGCGAATGTGGTCAACTGAGCCGGCATAAGCAGCGATAGTGCCTCGCTTCGTCCAGCTCGTAACTTGCTTCGCACTCAGCTGGAACCAAATATTCACATGTCTTTCAATCGCATAGGATTGACATAAAATGTGGCATGTTCACCACCAAAGAGTCGGGAGGGCTGAACAATAGAGATGTTGATCGCGGCAAAGGTGATACCCGAACAACTAAAGATGGTGGTTGCCTCATTCACTGGCTTCAATCCCCTGGAGAGTACCGTAAATGCGGACTAGTTACATTCAAATGCGGTTGTAACCCGGTCCGATCAATGCCAAGTCCCCATGCATGCCGGTTATCAAGATAGGCACGACGGTCTAGGTGATCTTGATAGGAATCACTATTCTATCGTCAGGGGTGTGAGTGTTGTGCACTGCGGGGCAATCGTCATTGCTCGCTTGAGATCTGACAGGAGTCGAATATAAGAGAGGAGAAACGATAAATAGACAGAACAGAGACGCAACTGCTTGGAATTTGTTTCCATCAAAACATTCTCTTAGTTTCTTCCAATCTTCGCATTTGGCTATCCAAAATCGAGCCAGCCTCGAAGAGACAGTATGGCCCAGAATGCCGATCCTAGCGAGCCCATGTCCGCACAACGCTTACCTCCGGGTACTGTCCATCTGGTCGACCTGGAGGGGACAATGGCAATCAAACACGCAGATGGCAAAGACGTGAAAGACATCGTTCTCATCCCGAGACCAAGTGATGATCCAGACGATCCCCTCAACTGGTCGTTTCGCCGGAAGCTCCTAGCTACTTCATGCGTCGTGGTATACACCATACTGTTGGCAATCCCCTCGAGCGCTGTATACTCTGTCGTAACTCCTATACGAAAAGCAACCGGGCTGACATTAGCCGACTTGAACAACGGTACGGGCATTATGGTACGTCTAATTCACAGCATGCATAGTGCATATCAAACCTGCAACCCCTCAACGAGCTAACGAAGCCCACTCCATGTGATAGTTCTTATTCTATGGATGGGGCTGCATTCTATGGCAACCTTTAGCTCTGCAGTACGGGAAAAGACCTGCATATTTATTTTCTCTTGTTGCAAACATTATCATCATGGCCACGGCGCCGCTATGTACAACGGCTACCACTTATCAGATAAGCCGGATTCTTCTCGGGTTGTTTGGCTCACCCGTGGAGTCGCTCTGCGAAATCTCAATCACGGATATTGTGAGAGACCCTACAATACCCATGCAGAACTTTTCAACACTGACCTCGGATAACAGTGGTTCACTCATGAACGGCCAAAGTATATGGCTTGGTACGGGTGGTCTCTCGCCCTCACTGGGAAGCTGGCTCCCATGATCTCAGGGTTCATCAATAGTGGCATGGGGTGGGAATGGACTTTGGTAGGCCTATTCTCCGGTTTTTGATGTGCTTGGTCGTTCAGAGCTGACTTCAAATGTTGTATCATCAAGTGGTGGTGTGCAATCTTTAACGGCATTGCCCTTGTATATTGCTTTCTATTTATGGAAGAGACCAACTACGATCGCAAACACGCGGAGGATGTTGAATTGGATGCCAAGGAACCGGCTCCAGTATCTCCCGAAAAGCAAACCAACAACAGTGGCCTTTGGCATACCGTGACAGGTGACAAAACTGCCGACACAAAGTCCAGTCCCCAAATACTACCAGGCAGTGATATGGAAGAGGGAAAAGTCACGAAACCCAGAAAGACATACTGGCAGAAACTGAGCCTAAAGGACGCGCCTCGGCCAAACCGAGTCTTAGACATCGCGATCGCTCCTTTCAAAGGCTTCACATACCCGGCCGTTGTTTATGCAGGGCTCATGTATGGAGCCAACAGCCTCGTATGGTCCGGCGTTCAGAATGCCACTGCCGGGACAGTGTACACGACCATGTACGGGTGGAACACGACGCAGGTCTCCGGGGCATATGCTGCGGGCGTGATAGGTACCATTACCGGGTAAGCAAGCCATTCCCTCGCACGGCAATCTATGCCTGCCAAATTCCGCATCGTACATGACACTCATATCAGTCTCTTTTGCAGCGGATACTACTCAGGCAAAGTGGGCCGCATCCTCACCGTGCGGCTTGCGCGGCGCAACAACGGCATCTCGGAGCCCGAGCACACCCTGTACCTCTTCGTGGCCTCCATGATCCTCGTGCCCTTCTCCCTGGTCCTCTACGGGGTCGGGGTCGTCCGCCACATCCACTGGTTCGGGCTCGTGTTCAGCCAGTTCCTCCTGGCCATCAGCAACGCGCTCTGTGTCTCCGCCGCCCTCAACTACGCCATCTCGTCGTACCGTGAGCTGTCGGGGGGCATGGTCGTGACGTGCGTGCTCATCCGCAACACGCTCAGCTTCGCCATCAACTATGCTATCACGCCGTGGCTTAAGGCTACGGGGTACCAGAACACGTATATCACCGTTGCGGCGATCGGGTTTGTGTGGAACGCGAGCTTGTTCGGCATGGTCAGGTGGGGGAGGAAGATGAGAGAGATCACGGCGGAACGGTACTGGAAAGATGTCAAGAGCGCCAGAGAGAAGGGTTTGAGTCACTAGAAAAATGGGCAGTTGGATTCTAGGTCCCTATCTCCAAGGCGGAGCATTCCAAACTGACTTCTTCCCACTTGACGCCGGCTGTCAGAAGCGCGCTTATTGTGTCAACTATGCCGGTGCGTCATGCGACAATGGCAGTATGGTTGACGAGCCCATCGGCACTTTGCATCAGAGCTTGAGAACAAAGAGACTAGTAATGAATATGAGAAGGTTGTAAGCTAATATTTTCGTCTGTCATTGGACCACCTGGATGAGATAATCCCACGATTTGGGTGTAAGCCACGCGGGCGTCTTTTTTTGGCCCAAAACTGAACCACACATTCCGATGTTTCCTCCTGCCGTTGATATAGAGTTTGGCCAGACCCGCATGTCGTGGGCCTCAACCCTGTGCTTCCAGATCTAGCCTCCATCACTGGGAAATTCTGCTTGTCTAAAGCTTGTGATGCTTGTAGAGGGTCAGTCTCTTCTAGCAAATCAAACGTACGTGACCTTTTGTTAGAACACACACGGGACAGACCTGCCACGATATATGAAACCGTCCGGCAGCACTTGGCATCCCATTGCTCAACTGGTGGCGGGAAACGAAACCGAGAAACACCAGTGGCCTGGCTGAACCACCTACCCGATGCCAGACATCCAATATTCGAGAAACACAAGATAAGTGGCTGCTCCTGGCGGACAGAGGCTTAAGTCAGTGAGAGCGTGGCTGAAATGTCTCGATCGTTCTAGTTCTAGCGTTATTGTCTTCACAACCTCCACTACGTGCCACCTCATCAGCAGTAGAGCCAGCAATGGTCAACTGATAATTAATCAGTATAGCCCCTGCGCCTCATTCTTCTCTTCAAGCCCTAGCCGCAAGCCTAACATCTGCAGTCAAATATGTGATGCTGTGTATGAAAGTCTTCCTAATCGGTAAAGTATCTGAGATATCGGAGATTTTTCCAAACGCCTGGCGTTTTGCTGACTAGTTTCCCGGTGGCTGGTCTGAAACATTTTCATGAGAAGCTCCAAAAATACGTGAAACGTGGGGAGGCACTGAGCTCTAGGCATCTAGACTTTGGGGTAATGCACTGGCTTCTCGACTGCACAGATTCCCGTGAAACCGCAGGAATGGTGGCTTACTTCGTGCCTCATCGGCAATGTCATCTGTCTTGCTTGGCATCAGCGGTTAAAGGCATGGCGTCGCCCGATTGAGACCAAGTATAAGAAGAATGTGATTGCCAAGCTCAGATTCCCATCTTCGAATCTCTCAAATCCGACCGCTGCTCCAAGAATTCCATCACAGCCTTGGACGGTCCAGACCCCGACCTCACCAGCACTCGCCAATCAGGCACAGACGCAATTTTGAGCCTCATTTCCAACATGCACTCCACAATCCTGCTTGCCACTCTGGCCGTGGTTGTCCCGACGATCCTGGCAGAGGAGCTCCGTTTCGACGACGTACCGACCGCGTGTAAAATTATCTGCCAGCCAATCGTCGACCTCACCAACACGTGCGACGTCGACCCCCAGGAGATGGACATGGACAAGGCCAAGCGGGGGGGTCTGCTCCTCCGCCGGGCAGAGGAGTCGGACGAGGCCATCGAGGCTAACTGCATCTGCACGAACAAGAGCTTCGACGTCGCGGGCGTGATGGGGCTTTGCGCGAGCTGCATCGCTCAGAACGGGGCCACCACAGATGGTAAGGAACCCTGACTCAGCCTGGTCGGATGGATTGATCGGGTGGTGAGATGCCCGACTGCTGACGCCTGAAAACTTAGATGCCAGCAAGATCATGTCACAGTGCTCCTTCACGTCGACTTCCTACACGCCTGCAGCGACAACAGCAGTGGCAGGCATTCAAGTCCAGGCTACAAAGCCCGCAAGCACCGGCGCGACATCTACGGGGGGCACATCGTCATCCACGGGCCTGGCTCAGAGCGGGGCTGGCAAGCTGGCTGCTTCTGTTGTGTCTGCCGCTGGCGTGGGGTTGGCAGCGGTGTTGCTCCTCTGAGGGACTGAAGTTGTCTCAGAGATGAGCCTTGGCCGTCGACAGTAGTTTTTGAGACTTGCCTGAAGGAAGTGATTGCTATGGAATGTTTAAAAGATTTATAACACTCTCTTGATTCCTGAAATGAGCTCGGGTGGCTTGTTCAGCGTCGCAGAAATGGACATAGGGCGGCGTGTCTGGAGCAGGTGAATGGACGATGCAACTAGGAAGGATGCATTTCATAGTACAAATTCTCTCAAAAGATCCTTTTCCTCGTCCATGTGTGCCAATCTTGGAAGAAGTGAATGAGGGCGAGATTAGGGCGAGATGAGGTAGAGACAGGGCACCTGTATGAAAAGAGCCGACTTCTAAATCAGGTCACTTACACCGCAAGGGTTAGGGCTGGATGCATGCAACGTCCTTCGGTACCTACCGACGTTGACCCCTGTCACTTTTCATCTTCGACCCCAGAAAATGCTGCAGCTGCACATGCAAGAAGAGCAAGTGAGACTTACTGCACTTGGTCGAGGGTGTAACTTGTTCTTCTGCTGTGCAACTCGCCGTCCTCAGTGTAGCAGAGAAGGTTTTCTTTCGAATTGTTCTTCCCTCTTGGCAGGCGGTGAAACGTCAGTGTGGTGGTGATCCACTCATGGTGACCTCCCAGCCACCCTCGTAACAGTTGAGGACCCGGTTTGCCCACTAATAACGCACGTCAGAAGCTTGGTGCCACCACTGCCACCTCATCATCGCAGCCAACCTGCAGACTTCCACCTGGGCATCTTACTTTCCCATTCGTCACCTTCCTTTTATTCGGGTTCGTCTGCAGCGTCCAGCACCTGTCTCTGTCATGGACAGTTTTGTGGGCTAACAAGCTCAAGGTTCACTCTCAAAAGCTCTGCCGCACGTCATCGGCGCGGTTGTTGTCGCTCCTCTGAGGCCTCTGCATCACCAGCCCGCGGTGGCTTGGGCTCACTCACGAGGGTGCTTTTCAACATGCGACCTCTCACCCTCCTCACCAGGCTGCCCGCCTCGCTACCCCTGCTGCTGATGCTGCTGCTGCTCGTGGCAGCGCAGGTCGGTCTCAGCCAGGGCCAGTCCGACGCCCAGCGACTGCCGACTGCCATTCGGAAGATGAGCCCCGACGCCGGCGAGAAGCTGCTGCACGAGTACTACGCTTTCGGTCCGGATGACGAGGTTGCACGGGTCGGATCGAACGCCCAGCCGGCCACCCTGGCCAACCCTGTCTTGGACATCCAGGAAGAGGAGCTCCTGGCCGCGAACTCATCGGCTGCCATCTCATTCCGCGCCCCGTTTGCGCCCCATTTTGATTCGTACTTGGCATCGAGGGCAGATGAGAGCCCTGCGACCGGGTGGCACCTGTTTCAGCGGGCCAGGGATGTCATCGCGAGGCTGGAGAAGAGGCAGTTTGCGTGTCCAACTGGAACGTCAGCTTGCTCGGCCATCGGCTTCCCTAACAGTTGTTGCCAGGCAGGGACAGAGTGCGTGGAGATTGCCGACACCGGCTTGGGGCCAGTGGGATGCTGCCCAGATGGCATAGAATGCACTGGGTCAATTGCCTGCTCAGGATCTCAGCTAGGCTGTCCTTCGGACATTGGTGGTGGGTGCTGTATTGATGGCTTCGTCTGTGCCAGCATTGGATGTGAGTGAGCTCTTGGGGTGCATTTTATGTCCGAGCATCTTCCTGACTGTTTACCCCAGGTGTTCAGAGTGCGACTGCCACGGTGACCGTGGTAACGTGGACGAGCACCCTCACTTCGACAGCCAACAACGGTTCTCCAACAACCGTCATTGTCACCATCACTGTCGCGCCATCTGCAAGTACGACAACTAGCACAACTACCTCGACTTCAACCTCCACGACAGAGTCATCGACCACCGCCACCTCGACGTCAACCGAGACCACTGCCGGCCCAGGCGCCCCCGTCCGCCCAACCTCGATGAGCACCCTGACCACGCCGCCCGGCTACTGCCCCACGGGCTTCTACGCCTGCTCAGCCGTCTACGGCGGCGGCTGCTGCCAGACCGGCCGGGACTGCCACGTGACGTCCTGCCCATCGACCGCGTCGACCACCATCATCTCTGGCGACCAGACGATCGTCGTGCCCGTGACAGCGGTGCCCACCACCACCTCGGACGCGACCTGTGCCGGCGGGTGGTCCCTGTGTCCCGCGTCGGCGGGGCCCACTGCTGGCTGCTGCCCGTCCGGTTACGACTGCGGCACGGCGAGCTGTTTCCTCGCAACAGGTAGCGCGACGGCCAGTCTCGCCAAGGAGTTCCCTGCCAACAGCGGCGCGGGAGGGACAAAGGATGCGAGGTCGATGAGCTTGATGATGATACCCGCCGCTCTAGGCTTTACTTTCGGTCTGAGATTGGTCTTGCGATTGTGAGAGCACGCGCTGTTCTGTTTGGGATTTGAACTTTCCTAATGTCTGCTCATTTGCCGAAACGCTTTGAGGCCTGCTTTGAAAGTTTGAGAGATTCGCATGGATGAGCGAGAAAATTCTGGGAGTTAGAGAGTTCTGCAAGGTGCAAACCATAGTCATGGGAATAATCATGGCTTTACAGGGAAACGAGAACAAGAATAGAATCACTTGCGTCCATAGACGGACTCAATGATATCACCTCTTCAGCATGCTGATACGCTTCTGGGCATTGTGTGTCTCAACCTTTCCGGGACTAAACGCTTCTAACCATACAGAAAGGGCCTCGGGCATTCATCTGTTGACCAGACAAGTCTTGACAAGCGAGGCATCAGTCCAGCCATCGCCATTCCGGGTAGGCGCCTCCACCAGCTCATAAGTCTGGTTGAACCAGCCCGCAGGCCACCCCACGATCCCAATAAACACGTCCGAGTTCTGATCCAGGAAAGCCACCTGTTCACCGAATTACTTCTGGCATCTGGCCATGTTGCCCACCCCAGTCTCAGTGCTATTCGCCAGCCGCCTGTCCGTCCTCAGCCACGCCGGCCAGCAGGCCAGACGCACCGTCGATGTTGTTCGTCACGCACTCGGTACGCGTGTCCGAGGTATCGCTGTCAAGGTACGGTACTTGTGCGTGAGCTGCCGCCACACGCTGGCGAACTGGTCGTCCGTTGCCCCCCAGGGACCCGATGATCCTGCCGTTCCAGCGCGCGTGGTTGTGGATGTTGACGACGCACGAGCTGGTCGTATCGCCCTGCGTTGGCAGGGTCCAGGTTGCCGCCGAGGTTTTTGCTGACTAGGTAGGTACTGCCAGCCGACTGGCAGACGGAACATGTTGTGTTTGTCGTCCTTGGCGAAGTTCTGCATTTGGCCGGCGTTGTTTTGGTGGGCGGGGAGGAGTTCCCTGGTCAATACTACTCCCGCGTAGAGGGTTTTGAGAGCGCTCAACGGATGGTGGGGTGTCAAATTTACCCAGCCGCTCTATCGAGTGCTGAGAGTGCAGGGAATACCTTGGGTCCTGTCCCTGGCACATCCAAAATCGAATATGGCCATGTTGGTCCCAACTGCGACGGTGATTTAGTCGCTATCCACCAGAGAACGTACCGGGAAGCCCTCAAGACGATGAACAGCGTCAGGCAGATGACCGTCGGCTACTTGCGGCCATATCGATCGGACACTATTTCAAAGATTAGAGCGCCAACGGAACGGAGCATGAGGGTAACCGTGAGACATCAGTGTTTGACGTTCAAGTCATTTGCGATCGTAGTGACAATTAGAGACACTATGAAGAAATCTCAGGCATCCCACCACCAGCCGAGGAAACGCGCGGCGAATATCAGTTATTAGTGGTTGTCGAGCTCAGCGAGGATGTGGATTGGGTTGCGGAGCTTGGTATGGGGAGGCTTAAGGCTCGTTGGCCGGCTGAGGAGGTAGCGTCCAATCTGCTTGGGTGAGTAGAACCACTCCTCAAAATCAAGTACAATGTGCATGAGACTGCATCATATCATATGGTGGTTGTATCGTGAGAAAGCCTCCCTTTCTACTCAAGCCCTACTAGCTATACTTGAAACCAAATACCGAAGCAAAATTACTAACGGCTATTAAGGTTATTGAATAATTTCCATCGGAGCCCGCGTCATAGTTCGTAGGGGGTTGTAGTCTTGACCTTCGCGGGGTGCATGAGAAGTGGAATTGCCAGCTCTAGGGAACGAACCGTGCTCCATGCTTACGCCTGCGCACGCTGCTCGAACCTCGAGACCTGTTCGAGGCTCTACTACCCGGGGTCCCGTCTTGATTGCCATCTCGGTCCGGCAGCAATCTACTTCAGTGACCAGCGCTTTCAGACATTACGCAGCTGGGGATAAACCAAGTAACCATCAGACCTGCTTCGTCAAGGTGCAATGCATTTAGAACCGGAGCAAACAGCCTCCGCTTCCTTCCCGTCACCGGTCTTGCGTCGTACTTCATCCAGACAGATAAGTACTTGGAAGTGACAGTATCAACAAAGAATCTCACGAGAACTCGGTGGCTAGACACGCGTAGTCGGCCCGTACTCTTCTACCAACTTAGCCGCCAGATGCGATGCTGAGGCAGCCAACTTGCATGGCCAATCCTTGTGCGGAGCCTCCTCGTTTTACTAAGCGCTGACTTTAACTATTTTGAGAGCCTGGGTTACACGCCCTACTGCATTCTTTGGGCCGGACTAGGCCTTACTGACACCTTACTCAGCCTCCCATTGGTAGGAGAATTACACCTATAGAGAGAATTTGCTACGTCTGGACCAACTCAGCAGCTACAGCCAATAGACATCTGGAGCACACACACACCATTTAACCAAGGGAAGCAATGAGGCTGAGAGAACCAAACATTCTGTGAGCTAAGGCAGAAATGCAAATGTGCCGTGACGTGAGCCTGCATTTATATGCTACACACCTATATTCACAACATTGAGGGAGAAGGGAGGGGAAAATCATTGCTTCATTTGCTCCTTCCATTCTCTCCTAACACCGCCAAAGTTGGACATTCAACAAAATCTTTTGACGATGCAGTCTCCACGTACAATGTCTGATGAAGGGTCTAATGAGGGTTCTGATGAGTGGTCTGATGAGGGCTCTGTTCAAGATGAGGAAGCCATCAGAACCCAGCTAAGTTTATCGGATATACGCATGTTTGGCCAGTTGGCGGCCATATGCATAGGCGCATCATTCAATTTAGTGTGCCAATGCGTAGGCAGAACATGCAAGCATTCGCTGGAGGAAGGCTCCTTCCTGAGGCGTCCTAGGGAAAAGGCTCGAGTACTTTATCCCCCTTCGTCACGAACCCGATGTGCGTAACAGTACTGATGCATGAGAACAGGCAATCTTCACTGGTAACTTCACCTACAGGTCCACGCCACTGCCGTCGCATACGTCAAGTATTCGCCTCCTAAGAATCAAGCCTGGCAGTGGAAGAGAAGTCCTCGAATGTTCCCTCCGCATTGTGGATCTGATGCTTGATGCCCCGGTATATGCAGCTCTATCGTATTCCTGGACGAAGGATACACCATGGGACATCTTGGACACCTGTTTGTCCGCGATGCGCGCGAAAATCAACGCCAGCGTCCGAAAACGACTGAGAATTGGGAAGCGAAAAGAGCACCAGGATGATGCTGGCGCAAACTTTCCGGAGCAGCAGAAGTATCAAGAAGCGACCGAGATTATTATTTGTGACGGCAAAGTTATAAAGGTTACACCGTCACTCTATGATGCCCTTTTGCAACTGCGAAAACGGCCCCCGCAGGAATATTGGATTGACGCTTTGTGCATAAACCAAACAAATGACGAGGAGAAGAGTTCACAGGTGCAAATGATGGGCCAGATCTACCGCAGCGCCGAAGTGGTCCTCGTATGGCTTGGGATGGTTCCGTCTGGCCTCAGTCGTGGATACAGAAATTTTGACAGCACCTTTACACGACTCGTCTGTCATATTTCTGGTGGGGGTGGTTACCTCCCACCAAAAGTCGATGAGAACTCCCCAGTCAACACGAGCATAGAAGAGCGGACCAAACGAACTTTATCGGGTATTCGAGGCCTTGGAAGGTTTTATTTGGACTTCCTAGCCTTGTGGCACCTGTTATCTCGTCGTTACTTTCGGAGAATGTGGGTGATCCAGGAGATCGCGCTGTCGAAGAAAGTCATATTTTTGATTGGGAAGCATAATTTTGGGCCAGAAACCTTCCTCAAAGTCGTCAACTATGTTCGTTCTCCCGAATTCAGTCGCACTGGAGAAGTCTTGCAGAACATTCGGGACTTGGCAGTTCTGGCACCTCGTTGGACGGCCCAGTTTGCAAGCACACCACTGCCTCATCCCTCACAAACAGCAGAGACTGACCGCACCGGGACATGGTCTTTGCATGACTGGTTAGAAACCTGTATAGGTCGAAAGGCTGGAAATTATAAGGATCTTGCCTTCGCGGGTCTGTCACTGGTTCGGCCTGACCTGCTACAAATCCGCCAAAACCTCCAGCTTTCGGAAGCAATCTGGCCGCCTCTTCCCCCTCAACCACCTGTGAATCCGGGTACACCCCCTCTATCACTCCGCCCTGGAGCGCAAACTGCAGCAAATGTTCATCATTCATCTGTTGGAGGCTCTGGCGATATTCAGCTTTGGCCTCGACTGAAAGCTGACTATTCTACCTCAACACACGAGGTTCTAGTCAATCTTGCTGCTTGTGTGCTATCGGGGCCGGATCCTACCTCGCTTCTGTCAATCAGCTCGCGGTACCGGGCAAGAAGCATTTCAGCGTCTTCCAGTGGATACAACCCGACCTTGGCGCCGTCATGGATCCCAGCGTTGGCACCGTGGTTATGGTCACAACATAGGATCAAAAGCCTTGATGCCTATGGCATCGACCACTCTGCTGCTACACAAGTACAGAATGACTTTAGGATCTCGCCAGATGGTTCAACACTGGTCCTTAGTGCAACTCGGCTCGGAACGGTCCAAAAGAGGCTTGTTCCACCAGGAATCGATCCTCACTCACCCCATTCACTTCTAAAAGACTATATCAATGGCGACAGCACCCTTGAACTTATCAGGGAGATATGCATATTACCGACAAATTATCGTGATACAAATCGATCAAGCCTTGCCGCACTTGCTAGCGCAAGTACTTGGGGCCTTCACGGAAGTGATCCACAGGAGCTCCAAGATGCGAAACAGGGCTTCTGTCTGGCCCTTGATAAAGATGTAAACATTGCCATGAAGACTCGCTACGAAGATACCGAGACACTGTCTGCTCACACATCTCCAGAGCATTCCCAGCTAAACTCCACAGGAGTCATGTTGGCACAAAACCACAATGAACGTCAAGGAGACGCTGAGCAACAGTTGGAAAGCATAAAGCAGGATCTGTCTGAGGTATATGAAGCCTTGAAGCAAGCATACCCCTATGTGCCATGGCCGGCGAGTGACACGCAGTCTACCTATTCCGACAATGAGATGCAAGTACTGCGCATATTTTCCTCATCGTGCCAGTTAGAGTTGATCCATCAGCAAAGGCTTTTCACAACCGACACTGGATTTATTGGACAGACAATGACAGGGGTAGAGAATGGCGATGAGGTTATGCTGGTTCATGGTGCATCCGTACCTTATATCTTCAGGCGTGCAGAAGATGCACTGAGGGTAGAGATTGAGGCATTCAAACATGATTTGGAAGGGTACGATCCGAATAATTCGCAAGCAAAGAAGCGTGACAAAATAGTAAATGACTTGGAGGGTCAGCTTGGGAAGAGAAATGGTTGGGTTGTCGTGGGAGAGGCATACGTGGAAGGAGTCATGAATGGCGAGGCCGTGGGTGAATGTTTTAAGCGATTCGAAAGGTTCAGCCTCGTGTAATTATCATATCTTTTTGTAATGAAGGATAGAATTTCAAATCAAGCTTACACTTGTCACGAAAGGGAGTGCAGTGTCAAGGCAGCTGTTCTTAATACATTAATTGAAGTTGAGTTGTCGCCACTTTCTGGTGTAATAAGGGAAAGCTCTTCCAGGAATTTTGGATGAAAGTTCAGATACTAGAAGGTATGGACATTTCAGCACAACATATTTCGAATACCCCGTGGTACCAACCGAGATATCCATTGTCAGTGCGGAGAAAGCTGCTTTAATACTTTTTCCTCCTGCAGAGTTCGTTCTAATACAACATGTGATAGTCTTGCATGAATTGCATCAGGTGATATGTGCTGTAGCCTAGATCACCGACAGCGGGAACATCGCCTCACGCACAATGGTTCAGACTGCCGGAGCCCTCCCTCGGAAGCATTACGTTCGGGATGCTTGCTGCCAGTCCGAGCGCTGCCAGCGATAGCTTCAACACTTTGAGAAATGATGACTGCATTTTCAAGAGCACCTCATATAGGAAGAAGTTGCACCAGTATAAAAGTCAGGCTTCGGAACCATAACTCAAAAGCTAACGGAACTCGAGATTTTCTTGAGTATACACCCTTCTTCATTACATATTTTCACGTTGATGGCATTGGTTGGGTCTTGTGGCGAGCCAAATGAGAGCAGCCACACTCTCTATCCAAACAGGCCCGGCAATGTGACAGTCATTTAGGGCGGGCTGCAAGCACGAGGAACTAAATAGACAACGGAAAGATCTCAGGGTGGTCAGCACTTAACGTTTGCCCCAAGGGTCAGCCTTGGAATTGTGCCTGTCGTTGCCAGTATATAATAAGGGCCTAGTGCAAGGATGTGGTGGTGAGCAGCATAAACGTGACGAAGCTAAGCCGGGGTACGCTGCGCCAGGTTGACAGCTGCAACCAGATCTGTGCCCTTGCAGATCACGGATGCACGAGGGTGGGTTTTCCCATCCCGGTAAGACTGGGGTGTTGACGGCTCTGCGGGAGATGCAAGCCACCGAGCTTATTTTCTCGCCAACATGCCTCCGTTGATCGACGGTTGATAATGCTCGCTACCAATGTCTCCAGTTGTGCGTATCATGATCCGCAGCGGACATTCGGGAGCTGCAAGGATATTTCCGAGGTTCGACAGTCAGAGCACCTTACTTCGGTTGGCCTCTCGGAGGGACTCGACTAATTGCTTGCGAGATCGATCGCTTTAAGCTTACGAAGGGGCATAGGACTGACTGTAACGCTGCGGCTAACATCAATCGCTTGGGGTATCGGTCAATAGTCGATCACTAATATTGGGGCCTTGACCCCAGTGACTAGTTGACAAGTACTGATACTCAAGCTTTACGTCAGTTTCGTCTGAATATTCAGTCTTTCTGCCTTCAAAAGTAGCACGGGACTAATAACCTCCCAGTTATCGATCCTTGCAAGTAAGGTCCCGTGGATAGGGAGAAATGGACGGCTTCAAAGTGTTGCAACAAGCCAGAATCAAAGCTCAGTTGGTTCTACGTCGGGTCCGAGTACAATGAAAACTACTGTGTGCAAGTAATGGTGACGTGTTGTAGAAGGAGCCCTGGGTACCTACATGTTACTATCGCATTCTAAGGGCTTGCTTCCCGTCAAGTCTTCGAGCATTTCCAGATATCGTTGAGCAGAATTTGGCTGTTCGTGTCATGAGTTCAATGCGCCTCCCTTCAAAGTGGCGGGATAGCTACCTAGGCACTTAGGAATGAAGCAGCTCGCATGATCAGCAAGCGCCAACTTCTCAAGGTTGGCATGCCATGTGGCCGTTCAAGCCTCATCCTAGTAGAGACCCCATTCGCTTGTAATGCGCCTCTCAGGCTCCGGCTTGTGGCTTTGTCTGGCAGAATCCATGCCTGATTTCCGATGGTATTGTGGTTCAAGGGTGCCAAAATGACTTTCTTGTCGTTCCCAAACATGACGCCTTGAGGGCTGACCACGAGCTCAACCCATCAGCTGCAGTGCACTTGTGAGGACCCCTTGAATCAGCTGACTACTGATGAAGAATTAAATACAATCGAAAAGCATGCCGACTTTTCCTCTTCAAGTTGTTGTATTGGAACGGGCCATGCTTCCGTGTGCGGGATCATGGATGTTCAGCTGCATAGAACAGCTGGAGCCCACGTTTTGTATGATGGTAGTCGCAGCCATTTTGTATTAACAACAAAGTTCAACAAGAGTCTCTGAAGGCACGAACACCATCAGCTTCTACTGGATATTCAAGTAAACATTAGCAGTGTCTTCATAGGTTTGACTCTTTCTCCAGT
Organism: Diaporthe batatas; assembly: GCF_019321695.1. NCBI lineage: Eukaryota > Fungi > Ascomycota > Sordariomycetes > Diaporthales > Diaporthaceae > Diaporthe > Diaporthe batatas. The sequence continues at coordinate 1,202,760 of NW_025408563.1, read as the reverse complement.
GCCGATGTTCTAGCTGGGAGACTGTCGCCGCGTTAATAAGCGTGCTGTCCTCTAGACTCCATTTTCCTGGCCAGCTTTCTCCACTGGACTCGGAGAACAGATGACCTCCCATCGGTAAGCTCCGACTCAACCATTGAGCTAGTTGATCTCAAATGGGGGAGGCGCTCCGTTTAGGGGAAGGTGGAACCGATTTACCTACATGCCTGTGAATGGGGAAACGCCGAGAGACTGATACAATATACCAGGTGATCTGCGTTCCCAATTTCCCTGATCCAGATCACAAAACTTGGAAGGCTTCCCCTCTTTCTTCAGATTGCAACGGCATCGTTGTCCTTGACAGATCAAATTTGCGAGGATTGCGGTTGACTTGCAAACACAAGTAGTGTCACATTCCACTCCACATTATCCTCGCGAGGGAAGCCGCAAAGCCTTTCAAAATCTTGAGCCACTATCCAGCAATTATTCACGACCTCTTTGCGCTCCGCATTACCCTATCCCATTAAAAGACCGGAAAATGTCGTTCGACGCCACAGAATAGACGAGCGTGCCGTCATCGAGCGAATGTACCTAGGTAAGTCAAAAAACCACAATTTACGAGAAAACGATCCAAGGTCTATCTAGCCAGAACATGATCATTTAATAAGACCAACTTGGCCTGATGGATGCAATTCGGTAGGACGGCGGATAGAAAAGCAATGGCCGTGTTCGGCTGCACGGCTCGACGGTCCAGACGGGAGGGGACCTTAAATCAATTGATCGTTGTTGGCTTTTGCCTTCATACCTGGGGATCCCAAGGCAGCGGCCGCGGGTGATTATAGGATCTGCATACAATCATGGTCAATATGGACAAACTGCTCGCGGAAGGATTACTGAGGGCAGGCCTGGGCATCAGGTCCCTCAGGATATTAATTGGAAGGCCAATTAGTGTAGAGCTGACAGAGTACACATGACATGACGACCCCGTCAGTCACGGGGTCGGAACCCCTTCGATTACACTTAGGATGAACAGGGTTCTTGGCGTGTTTGGATGAGTATAAATATCAATATTTAGAGTCATTGTGGGCGATCAGGCCTGCATAGGCTGAAGGCGGGCTATGACAGGTCGTCTTTTGGCCTGAATAACGTTTGCGCGAGTATTGGTTCCTGTCGTGGGTAAATGAAGGAAGGGCTAGGGAGTTGATAAGGACAGACTCAAAACAGGGAGCGCGGCGTGCCAAGCGATCTTCATTTATCCAAAGACGACGGACGGAGTTTGCGCCCCGTCACGGAGTGCGCCGCCGCGGGACAAACAAAACGGAGGTGACAGCCGTAACAAGGATCCCCGGGTGCCGATCGCTGCAGTTTATTCTAACGTCATCCCAACACCCCCGTCCCGGCCTGGCTTTCTCAATCTCAAACGGGATGCCCCTGGCGGTGCCGGGCAGGACGGTCGTCAGCGGCGGAAAAACTCTATTCAAGCAGGGGACCAAACAAAGTTTCGCATTCTGCACACGACTGGTCGCTTTCAAACTTTGATTTCCCCTGGAACCAACTGCCTTGGCCTCATGCACCCAAACTCTCGCGCCGAGGACGAGAAACAAAAGGGTTAGCGAACTCGGGAAACAAGCTTATCACGGCTTCGATAACCGCATGTGGACAACAGTCATCACGGGCAAGACATGGCTTGATGACATGAGACACAGATGAGCGAGGACTTGATCCGGCTGCTCCGACGGCTGGGGAGAGTCACTCTGGCCCTCCGCGCGCTCCGTATATTGGAGGGGTATTCGCCATGACTCTCGCCCCAAGGAGAGTTCACGCTGTACAGTAGACGCCCCTTTTGAGCGCCTCTCCCGGCGGCGTTCAGGGCCACGCATTCCGACTGCCGGGTGCAAGGAACCTAGTTATGGCTCCCGCGATGCGGCTTTCTGCCCAGGTGCAATATAATCTTGCCAGACGCAGGGCTGGCCTGCCCCACCCCGCCGTATAGCATCAGGGGCTGGCCTATCGGTGATTAGCCATCTCAAATTCAACCATACCATCCCGTGGTACGACCCAAGATCCCAGGCAAGGGGGATGACAGATGTGCTTGGCATTCCAGCACGGGGTGTATGAGGCTGATATGGGTTGATGTATTTAGTCTCCCATGTCTGCCTCTTGTGAGACTGTGAGGGGAAACATTGAATACTGGCCACACCATCTGGCGAAACCGACAAGAGAATCGGTGACGACGACTCCATGATGCAAATTTCAAAACGTATCGGCGTCGCGTTGACCGCGGTCGCCTTCTGTAAGCAATGGTCTCACCCATATGTCTGCTCGACCACCCTCCTGACACCAAACAGATGGACAGCGATGCTGGGCACAAGATCCCGTGATGTACACGGACCCGTCGACAAACATTACGTTCCCGACATGGAAGGACGACGGCGGCTACACATTTGGTTTCGTCGTGCCAGACACGGCACTGACGACCGATAGTTATGAATACATCGGATACCTCGTAAGGCTCCACGCCCACGCATATGCCCATCAATACTGACCAGTCCTTAGAGCTGCACAACACCATCCGGACAGGGCGCGGCATACTGCGGTATCTCTCACGGCCAATCTGGTCAGATGACACAGGCACTGCTCCTGATGGCATGGCCACACGAAGACCAAGTCCTCACCTCCTTCCGCTACGCCACAGGCTACACTGAGCCAGTGAAGTACAACGGAAACGCGACCCTCACGACCCTCGCATCAACAGTCAGCGACACCGCCTTCGAGATCGTCTACCGGTGTCAGAACTGCTTCGTCTGGAGCCAGGACGGCGCAGAGGGCTCGGTCTCGACGAGCTCCGGATCCACGGTGTTTGGCCGCGCAGCCTCCAACGAGGCCCCCGGCAACCCGGGCTGCCCGAACGACATCACCATCCCCTACCACCGCCGCCTGTTTGGCCAGTATGGAGCTTCGTTCGCGAACGCGACTGCGGCCGCTTACTCTGACTACGCAGCGCTCCCCCCAAAGCCCACAACCACGGCCACGACCTGTTCGGGTGCCACACCAACTGGAAATGCCACAACGACATCTGGCATCCCTACGGCAACTCCCACCGTGGCGTGCAAGACCATTCCCTCGAACAAGACCTATGACTACGTCGTCATCGGTGGCGGTGCCGGTGGTATCCCCATGGCCGACAAGCTGAGTGAGGCGGGCAAATCCGTCCTCCTCATCGAGAAGGGGCCCGTTTCCACCGGACAATGGGGTGGCAATCTCGGACCCGCGTGGCTGAACGGCACAGGCCTGACCCGATTCGACGTGCCCGGTCTTTGCAACCAGATCTGGGTGGACTCAGCCGGCATCGCGTGTTCCGACACGGACCAGATGGCCGGCTGCGTGCTGGGCGGAGGCACAGCCGTGAACGCAGGGCTGTGGTGGAAGGTGAGTGAAGATCCATGCAGCTCAGCTTACTTGAAAGAGGGCTCCCCCGACTGACACACACAACCAGCCCAACCCTGCCGACTGGGACGAGAACTTCCCCGAAGGGTGGCACGCCTCGGACGTCACAGAAGCAACAGAGCGCGCCTTCGAGCGCATCCCGGGCACGTGGCAGCCCTCGACGGACGGCGAGCTCTACCTGGACCAGGGCTACGAGGTTCTGACCTCGGGCCTCGAGAGGAGCGGGTGGGAGTTCGTCGTCGCCAACGACGAGCCGGAGCGCAAGAACCGCACCTTCGGGCACGGGCAGTTCATGTTCTCCGGCGGCCAGCGCAGCGGGCCCCTCGCCACGTACCTGGCCTCCGCCGCGGCGCGCGACGTCTTCTCGCTGTGGACCGACACCGCCGTGGACCGCATCGTGCGCGACGGCGCCCACGCCACGGGCGTCGAGGTCTCGTGCTCCGCTGGCTCTGGGTACTCTGGCACCGTGAGGCTGACGCCCGGCACCGGGAGGGTGGTCGTCTCCGCCGGCACGTTCGGCACGCCAAAGGTGCTCTTCAGGAGTGGCATTGGGCCGAGTGATCAGCTCTCCGTCGTCAAGGCTTCGGCCGACGGCGCCAGGATGATCGGGAACGAGTCGTGGATCAACCTGCCGGTTGGGTCCAACCTCGTGGAGCAGATGAACGTGAGTGACAAACCCCCCCCCCCCCCAAGAGTCTTAAGCTCTTCTTCTTCTTCTTCTCCTCCTCCCAAGCTAACCTTGCCCAAACAGACCGACGTGATGATCACCCACCCAGACGTGGTCTTCTACGACTTCTACAAGGCGTGGAAGGACCCCATCGCGTCCGACAAGGAGGCCTACCTGTCCAACCGCACGGGCATCCTCACCCAGGCCGCCCCCAACATCGGGCCCATGCTGTGGGAGGAGATCCCCGGCGCCGACGGGATAACCCGCCAGCTGCAGTGGACCGCGCGCGTCGAGGGCGACAGGGCCTTCACCAACTCGACCCACGCCATGACCATCTCGCAGTACCTGGGCCGCGGCCAGGTGTCGCGGGGCCGCGCGACCATCACGGGCAGCCTGACCATGAGCGTGTCGACGCAGCCGTTCCTGCACGACGAGCACGACCGCGCCGCCGTCGTGGCGGGCATCAAGAGCATCCAGGAGTCCCTGAAGGACGTCCCGGGCCTGCAGTTCGTGCGGCCCAGGGCCAACCAGACCGCCGAGGCGTACGTGGACTCGCTGCTCGTGACGGCCAACGGGCGCCGCTCCAACCACTGGATGGGTACGGCCAAGATGGGCACCGACGACGGGTCCGCGGGGGGCACGGCGGTCGTGGACACCAATGCCAAGGTGTACGGCACGGACAACATCTTTGTGCTGGATGCTAGTGTCTTCCCTGGGCAGCTGACGGGTAACCCGTCTGCCACGATTGTCATTGCTGCTGAGCACGCCGCGGCCAAGATATTGGCTCTTGGGTCTTGATGGGGGGTGTTTTCTAGCGGGTGAGGCGTTGGGGGATCCGGGGTTGGGAATTCTTTGTACATATTCATGTCTCCGATATATCAGCAGGAAGACAACTTGAAGTGTCACTTCGACATGCACCCACGTGCTACTCTTTTCCGTGGCTGTTTAGGTCAGCTAGTCGTGAATGCGACGCTTGGCTTCGCCTCAGGTTGGTATCTGGAACATCCTTCTCGATCCTTTAGCAGAGACAAATCTGCAACAGTTCGTGGTGATACAAACTTGATTTATCGCTGACACTGTCCAATCCCATCCACGTTCTTCTCCATCCCCAAACTCAATATCACACAAGGGGCCCTAACCACGTGTCCTAAGAACTGCATGCGCCTGCTAAGCAGCAGCAGCGGCCGCCTGCAGGGCCCCCCGGTTCCGCCCCGCCGCGGCGCGCGCCAGCCTGGCCTCCTTCCTCGCCTTGACGCTCTCGCCCCACGCGTCCTCGAACAGCGTGGGCTTCTTCTCGAGGAACCACTCCGGCAGGCCCATCCTGCGCACGACGTTGAACGAGCCCGTGCCGATGGACATGGACTGGCCCATGATGATGGACTCGGACACGCCCTCGATCTTGTCCGTCTTCATGGCGGCGGCGGCCTCGAACAGGTGGTCGGCCGTCTTCTCGAACGAGGCGAGCTGCAGAACCGAGTCGCGCATCTTCTGCAGGCCGAACCGCGTGATGCCGAGCACGTCGCCCTTGTACGTCATCACGTCGGCCAGCAGCTGCATGTGCCGCGGGTCGATGCCCATGTCGCCCATGACCTCGGCGATCTCGTTGGCGATGGTGCTCCGCGCCGCCTCGATGCCCAGGATGTCGCGGCACTCCATGACGTTGTTGGACCGCGTCTTGGTGCCGATGACGCCCTCCGTCGTCATGCACGCCGCCAGGCCGTACCCTTCGACGAGCACCGTGTGTTCGGACTGCTCGGACGTCTGGATGATGGCTCGGGTGGCGTCGGGGTAGCCCGAGATGGCCACGGTCGGGAGCATGCGGCGGAGGTAGTTGACGCGCAGCAGGAGGTCCGAGGCGCTCTCGATCACGGTGGTGGACTTGCCGTTCCGGGCCAGCCGCTTCTGTTCAGCGAGATCCGTCCACGTGTTACGTACGCTGATCTCGATGTAGGATGGGCCGACGTTGATGTCCTCCCTGTGCACCTTCAACTTCTTGTGCTTCACGATGGCCTCGGCGATGTCTCTCGGACCAATGCCCAAGTGCATATCCTGAAGGACCTCCATATCCACCTCGAGGACGACCAAGCCTCGGTCGGAAAGCCACTCGTCCTCGATGTGCTTGATGACATCGGAGACAAAGGTCTTCTCAATTCGAGCCTTGACAACCTTGGCAACCTCGATCTGCTTCTTGTTCTCCAACGGACACGTAATGACCGGCGTGCTGATGTTCTTCGACGCGTTGATAATTTCCTTGATACGCGGCACACCTTGTGTGATACTCATACCGGCAACACCAGCAAAATGGAAAGTCTTGAGCGTCATCTGGGTACCTGGTTCTCCAATGGAGTGTGCTCCAACTGCGCCGACTGCATGTCCAGGCTCAACATGAGCTTGCTTGTACTTGTCCAGGCAGAGGCGGATGAACTTCTGCAGGGTAGTCCTGGAGACCTTGGCAACACGCTCAACACGCGCTAGACTGATCTCATCCTCAAAAGCCGTGTCGATCTCCATTGCTTCCTCATCGCCCGGGTTCAATCCAACTTCACGTCGGGCATTTGAAAGCTTCTTCGCACGGGCTCCCACGTAGCCCTCCACGTCTCGGAGGAAAATACGTGCACTCTCGTGTTCGTCGATCGACATGTTACTGTCGTCGTCGTAGTCGAGCACTTTGCCGTCAGTCATCCGCCGCCTTATGTATTTAGCGCGCTCAACATCCAACATTGACTTGCAAACCTCCATGATCTCACGCGGTAGCAATGTTGGCTCGGTATTATCCCAAGTCAGCGTCTCCGCATGTGTCCATGTACGGTCAAAGTGCACAGGCTTTCCAGAAGCCTCCATGTCGACGGGATCAAGGTTGTCTGCTCCGAATTGGAACTGAACAATTCCGCCGTTGGATGTACGGACCGTCTCATCGTAACCAGTAGACAAGTCTTCCAGGGACTTCATTAGTCGTCTCGACATGTAACCAGTTTCGGCTGTCTTGACAGCGGTATCGACCAGACCTTCTCTTCCAGAAATGGCGTGGAAAAGGAACTCTGAAGGGACCAAGCCAGTATAGAAGCTGTTGCGGACGAAACCCTTCGAGTTGGGCTGGCGGGCGTTCTTGTGGAAGTGAGGCAGACTTCGGTCTTGGAAGCCGTCCGGCACACGCTGACCTCCGATAATTTGCTGCCCGACACAAGCAACCATCTGAGCGACGTTGATAGCTGAACCTTTCGAACCCGAGTTGGCCATGGTAAGTGGTGCATTGTTGTGACTTAGGGTGTCCACACATTGTTGACCAGCTTCTTGACGGACCTTACTAAGAATACCTGAGATTGAGTTTTCGAGGGTCTGTTCCATGTCGCATCCGGGAGCCTTCTCCAGCTTTCCGGCCTTGTACGTTGCAATCAGCTCGTCACACTTCTTGTACGCAGCCTCCACAAGTCTGTCTTTGGATTCGGTCAGGCCGTTGATCGGGAACACGTCACCGACACCGATCGAGAATCCTTCATTTGTCAAGGATCTCGCGCAAAGCCTCGCAAGCCGATTCATGGCGCCAGCTGCGGCATCTGGACCATAATCTCGCAATATCACGTAGAATATCGAGTCCTTCTTTCCAGATCCAACAGTGGACTTGTCCATGACTCCGCACATAATCTCTGAGTTTCGGATGACCAGCCAACCGTCGTTTGGACACATATCAGGAGCCATGCCAGGCCGTGGCTTGTATTCTCTGCACTTGGCGTCCAAGTTGACCTTGACTGGAGATTGCAGGTTCGGGCGGATCAGGATATTGAAGACCTGCTTGCCAGTCCACAACGCGGTGGGCTTGAGAATGGCAGGAGGTGGAAGGTCGAGGTGACCGCTTCCCTCCAGCATCATTTCGCAGATATATGTGAAGGACTTGCGGTCGAAGAATTTGTCCTTGCTGCTGAGAAGATATGCTGCTGTAATGAAATCTTGTGTGGCCGCAATGATAGGTTCTCCGTTCTTGGGCGTCGCCAGGTTGTGTTTGACTCCCATTAGTGTGATGGCTTCGGCACGCGCCTCCTCCGTCTGTGGGATGTGCAGGTTCATCTCATCTCCGTCAAAATCGGCGTTGTATGGCGTACACACACACTCGTTTAGGCGGAAAGTCCTCCAGGGCCGGACCTTGACCAAGTGGCTCATTATACTCAGCTTGTGCAAGGATGGCTGTCGGTTGAAGAGGGCGACATCTCCGTCGACCAGGTGGCGCTCCACGATATCACCCACTGCGAGGTCATTCGCTATCAAATCTCGGTTTCCAAACTTCAGGTTGACCTTGTAACCGCCGTCCTTTTTAATGATGCCGTTGGCGCCTGGCCATTGCTGTGTGCCATTCCTGACAGCTACTCTCATAGCTTCGATATTGGTAGAATTGACACGTTCTGGGTAGGTCATGTTCTTGGCCACAAGCTGAGGCACTGCGACTTGGTCGATACCTAGATTGGGATCTGGCGAAATGACGGTACGGCCGGAGAAGTCGACACGCTTTCCGGACAAGTTTCCACGGAAGCGGCCTTGCTTTCCCTTCAACCGCTGGCAGAACCCTCGGACTGCTTTACCGAAGCCAGGCTGCACCAGACCTGGCACATCACTGTTAACATACATGGCGATCTGCAACTGTAGGTATTCCCACTGCTCCATGATGGTCGTGATTGGCTGTCCCTTGTCGAGAGCTGCGCGGATGAGACCACTGATGTAGACGATTTCTGCAAGTTTAGCAGTCAGGTCATCCTCGGTACTCGAGCTGTCCTGCTGCACGGATGGGCGGATACAGATTGGAGGCGCAGGGATGAACTGCCACAAGAACATTTCTGGCCTTCCCTCGGCTGGGTCTATTCCGAGCAGCTCGCAGTCGGTGGGGCCGATCAGCTTGAAAAGGTTCAGTACCCTGAGGGGGTTCAGATCCTCCATAGCCTTCTTAACGTGCTTTTCGAGGTCGGGGTTCGACTTCTTGGCCTCCTTGAAAGATGCATCGTACTGGAGCTTGCTCTCGGGCGCGACCTTCTTTGCGGCCGTGGATTTGTTGTAGGTCACGAACTTGTCGTGGGCCAGCTTGATGACTCCCAGTTTTCGGATCTGACCGTTGATGGCGCCACAGTAAGGACACTCCTTGCATTTCCTGCATTGCTCGTTGATCTTCTTGCAAATCATGGTCCTCCTAAGGTTGTCGATGCCTGGCCGCCTCAACTCCTTGAGGAAATCTCGTCGCTCGTCTTCGGTCAGGAGGACCTTTCCGCAGTCCTTGCAGATATTCTGAAGGATGGTCTGGGTGAATCGGAGGTAGCCTATGTGAAAGGCGGGAAGGGCGAGTCTGACGTGACCCCAGTGGCCGACGCAATTTTGCAGAGGAAGGTTGCAGGTGGCACATTTTCCGATCTTGCTAGATATTCCTAGTCGAGGGTCGAGGGCGCCGTTCGCGACGGGGGCACGGTTGTTCTCCATGTCGTACAGAGTGCGCTGGGACACCTCCAAAACGCCCTGGCTGACAACATCTTGGATTGACCTGGTGGCACGGCATGTCAGCGCGTGTTGAGACAAGGTTGGGCGGGCGTGGGTGGGAAGAGGCATACTGTACGCCGAATTTCATGCCCTTGAAGCGTTTGGGCAGGTTGTCGACGACCTGCTCCTTCATCGGAACGGTCGCGGACGAGCCTCGGGCCGCCATATTGAGGGAAGGCTGTCAAACACTGATCCTGGTTATATGCGACGGGTTGCGGGTACCGTATGCCTGTCTCGGTGTAGTTGTCGTCGATGTGGGCTGTCGCAGCTTTGGGTTTGCGCCCAGGGAAGGGTTCGTCACGGTCCTCGTGTCGGTCTCTGCAGGAATACTCGCATTGCTATCGAGACAACATTTGTAATTTGGGGCGTCGGAACGATACTGTGGCCTCGAGGGTGTGTGGCGTGGTGTGGTGTGCGACGAGTATGACTCTTCGCGGCGTGTAGTTTGTCTGTCGCGGAATCATTGAAGCTTGTAGGCGGGCGGCACAGAAAATTGTCGTCGTCCCCCACCATGAATTCAATGTGGGGAAAGGCTGCATGGATCTGCCGCCACATGGGCAAATGGGGCCCGCACCCTTGCAAGTTGCGGGCTCCACCTTGGACTTCACATGAAAACGGCCGTTAACTCAAATACGGTGCAGGTGCAGTCTAGAATATTATGTACTTGATTCAACACGACCATACTCGCAATCAACAACTCGTTTTAATTTGGACATGTCCCCACACTGCACCGCCAGCCAGCCATGCTTGTTGCTTGCCCTAGCTTGCCTAGCTGGACTTCTTCTTCCTCAGCGCCTTTAGCGTGGTCCATATGGCCCTCCCCTTCTGAGCTGTGAGGCCCCCATCGACCAGCACATCGATCCCAGTGCAGTAACTGGCACCCGGCGATGCAAGGAACGCCACAACCGATGCAACCTCGTCCGATCTGCCCATCCTCCCCAGGCTCGAAGACCCCACAAATGTTGCCACCGCCGGCTGCTCAGAGTAATCGGCCATCATGTCCGTGTCAATGACCCCAGGCGACACGCTCACGATCCGCACCTTGTTCTCCGCCAGCCTCGTGGCCATGGTCTGCACGTAGAGCTGCACGCATCGCTTCGAGATGGCGTACGATGTGTAAGCCCACTTGGACATGAGCCACACCGTCGGTGACCAGTGGCCCTTGAGGTGCCTCTTGACGGCCATGTCGACCGCAAACGTCGTGATGAACGTCCCCGACAGCGACGCCACCAGCACGACGGCACTGTCGGCGTCCATGTGCGGCTGCATCTTCTCGACCAGGCTCTTGCTGGCCGTGAAGTTGATGTCGAAGATCCGTGGCCCGTTCTGAAACGAGGGCGCCACGCCAGCCGCATGCGCGAGCACGCTGACCTTGCGCCCGTTGAGCGCCGCGATGACCTCGTCCCCGAACCCCGGGTCTGAGATGTCGCCCTGGACCGTCGTGATAAATGGCAGCGGCGGCCGTGACGCCGTGATGGCTGCTTGCGCCTCCGACATGGGCGCCAGGTCGCACAGGATCAGGGCTCGGCCCTGGTCCGCGAAGGCCTCGGCGATCGCCCTCCCCATCCCGCCCGCCGCCCCCGTGACCACGACTACCGGTTCCGCATCTGCGTCCACAGGTTGGCCGTGGGTGAGTTCCTTGGCAGCCGCGTTCTCCATTGGTTGGTCCATCAGGGACCGGTAGGTGTCGCTTTTTCGACTGTTGCGTCCTCTCTTATTTGGCTTCTCAGAGGTCATGTCAAAGTTGAAGAAGGAACAATGTCGACGAGACATGCGGGCACTGTGACGTCTTTAATGTCATGGACTCTCGTCCCTTTAACTGCTATCAATGCACAACACATGGACGTTCGAACCCCTCGTTAGCGTCATTGCAACCCAAAACGCTATCACGCGGTCCAAATGACCTCAGCCCCCGTCTATGTTTCATGAATCGAATTTCCTATTCCGGACCAGGGCCTCAGCGCCCACACTTGGCCTCTTGTTAGTGCTCAGGAAGTGCTGTCTTCTTGACTTCTCAGCTCTATTTGGATACTCGAATGGGAACTTGCAAGTGGCTCCATTTCTTCGCATAGTCACTCGACTCCAACGTGCATATCCCTTCAATCAAGATGCTCAACTGTCATGTGCATTTCTGCGGGCGTTTCCCCAATCCTCTCTTATTCGTACTCGCTTCATGGAACCCTCCGGAGTAGCGGGACCGCTGTCCAAATAGCTAAGGGGTCCAATCGATGCATCAAGTTACTTGGGCCCTGCATTTAGTTCCAATATGTATCGGAAGCGGATCGACGATGAAGTGCAGTGGGTACATGGTTGTCACTTATACTAGTTACCGCCATACCATAGCGACACCATTGCAAATAATAGTGTATCATAGAACAGTCGCCGCGGCCAACTTGCTATCTGTACGATCACCTTCTGCAGTTCTCTGTAGTACATCATTATCTAGGAGAGTTTACTATAAGGAGGTATTTTAAGAGTGTGCCTCATAGCAGATTCCGATTGACGGGATCTTTAAGAGCTAATCCATATAACATTTGAAGGTTGTGTCATTGGACTTGGACTCTGTACTACAGAAAGCTGCTTTGGAGAGGGGGCGAAAGATACTGTGGCCGCGTAGTGGACACTTGATCAAGATGATTCGATTCTATTGAAGTAGAAAATGAAAATTGCACTGCTTAGAAGATATGCCATGGCCATTATTACAGCTTTTTACACGTCAAGAATGCTTGCTTTAGGGTTTCTGAATTGGGATGGTGAAAGAGCTTGAAATTTTTACGACTTCAAGTTCTAGACGATGATTCTACATGGTATCTCCTCTAATAAAATGACGCGTTCTATATACTAATTTTCCCATCAGCGCCCTACTGTCTTCTCAACCGCGTGCAACTCCTGCGGATTATTCTCAATACCCATCTCCATTGGGCTATTCCATAAGAGCGTGTCGTGGGACTGGTAGGGGACGGGCATCTCATGCGTGCCGTAGCCCGGGGCCCCCTGCTGCATGTGGTGTTGGTATGGCGACCCGACGTGATCCAGCTCAATCGCGTAGTGCTGGTAATTTTGCGAAACGCTGGGGTCGTAGCTGGAAATGTCGCCGTTGCTGGGCGGGAGCGCCGCTTTGTCTGTGAGCGCCGCTGCTCGTCGCTGCCTCCGGAGTCGCCGCACGAAGAACCAGACTGCGCCCGCGACGAGGCTGAGTCCGAGGACTCCGCCCACGACACCACCTATGATCGGCCCGTTCGAGGACTTGTTGTCCGGATGTGGATCTTCGTTGCTCGGGCTACCGTTACTCGGGTCGGTCGAGGGCTCATTGTCTAAATGTGTGCTGTCGTTGCTCGAGCCGGTCGAGGATTTGTTGTCTAGACGTGTGCGGCCGTTAGATTTATATGCGCCAGGAGGAGGTTGGGCGAGGGCTTCACGATAACACACCGCTGCGGATGAAGAGCGCTTTCACGTCATCAGAGTTCCACACCACCGAGTCAAGACCGCTGGTAAACATACACTTTTAGTCCTGACCCCTTAATAACACTCGGTGGTGACCACTTACCCATTGGCATACCAATCGGCAACGGCCTGTGGCGGCTCATAAGGCCCAGCATCGGCATCATACCGGTCTTTCCAGGACAGCGAGGGTAGGTCGAGGACCCCGATCCCCTGGGCCCAGACATCGGGCCTCGTGAAGCGTCCGCTCACGTTGCCGGTGCCGGTGCCGCCCACGACGAGCATCTGCCGGCTGCCGGTCTGGGTATTAGCCACGATGCACGCGTGAGAGCTGCGCGCCGGCGAGGTCGTGTTGGCGCGGAACCAGACGAAGCCCGGGAGCGACAGTATGTACAGGTCTGACAGGATCCTATCACCAAGGTCGTTGCGCTCGTCGTTTCCGCCGTACATGTATCTACCAAAAGGACGCAGTCAGCCACGGGTGTCGTGTCTCGGGCCGGACAGAGTTGACTCGGGGAGTGAAGAGTGACGAGCGACAGGATGAAGGGGCTCACGAACATGTCGTAGGTCCCGTTCGGGCCCTCCACGCCTGCGACGCAGTGGTGGTCCCGCGCGTCCGGCTTAGCCCCCGACGTCTGCTGCGCGTACCACTTGTCCTGCTCGACGTCGTAGAACTTCAGCTCGACCGAGAAGTCGTTGAGGATACCGCCGCTGTCTGTGTCCACGTCGAACGTGCGCAGCCCATCCGATACGATGCCGCCGATCGGGAAGAAGACGCCGCGCTGGCCAAAGTTCTCAGCGCAGGCGGCGGCGCCGTAGTACGACGTGCCATACCCGTTGAAGCCCGGGGAAGCCGATTCGTTAGCCCAGGACCGCGTCTCCATGTCGTACGTCAACAGGCCCGGCGTCGGAATCCTGTTGGTGATGTTGTCCCCCGCGTAGAACGAGTCTGTCAGCGGGCTCGCGTACCCACCGAGGTAGAGGGCTTTGCCGTTACACGTTGCAGCTGAGGCCCCGACCGTGCGTCTCAGATCGCCTGGATTCGCTTCCGCTGGCCTATCCCAAGTGCCACCGCCGTCGTCGTCGGCCGTGAATTGCCATAGCTCCCTCGTCTTAGGAAGCGTGCCAGCAATGGCCCATCCGCCCCATAGGTAGGCCGTCTGCTGTTGGGGGTCACTCCAAAACGCGGCTTTATTGAATGACGGCGCCGCCTGTTCCGTCACTTTGATCTCTACCGTCGAGTTGACCCATGAGTCCTTGAGACTTATCGACAAGGTATCGTTTACTGTGGAGAGATACGTGAGTACATCACAATTCTCTAGGTAGTGTTTAAGGTTTCAGCTAATTACATGGCCATTCTGGGTGATTGGACCTTATCATCGCGACCTCTCCATCGACCAGCTGTGAAAACATTCCACCGGTGATATAGAGATGGTCGTTAAGAATAGTAACTATGGGCACGAAATTAGAGGTCAGGATTCGGCGCACTGGGTTGGGCCATCGTACTTGCAGGCTCCCTCCTGGCCAGGAAGTTCTCGGCTGATGGGGCAGACGGGACATTTTGGCAATCTGCAAGCTGCCAAAGAAGCGGCGTCCCTGTCCACACAAACCGCAGCACCTTCATTGCTGACCACTTGCGGGCTTGAACTTCTAAGCAAAGTTTCTCCCGCAAGCAACTAGAGCAACGTGAAGACAGCGACAGAGATGGAGGTGTTATCCCGATTCCCCAACGCGGGCCAAGCCCCCTTTTCTACCGTCCACGGATAAGGCTGAAGGATCCGGGTGGGGTCTGAAAGCAGCCTGGCGCTTATAGAAGGCCGTGAACCGGGCCGTGATCCACACAGCTGAGTGATAAGATGAGGTCTTGGCCGCATTAGTGCTGATGAGACGATAAACTAGCTCTGCTTGAGAGATTGAGCAGGTTGACAGGCTAACAACAGTGTGGATTCCAAGGAAGAACGGCATCCAGCTTTGCCAGATGATTCGTTGTTTTATATTTTTGGCTGCCAGGTTGTTGGGCTGCCGCGGTCACGCACGATGTCGACGGGTTTACCCGGGGGTTAGACCTTCGGTTGTCTGGCGCTAGCAGTGGGTGAGAAGAACCAAGACCCACAGGCAGGTGTTTCAATTAGTTTTGAACCCTGTACCTACTAAGATGTACAGTAGTGCGCAGTCCGTTGATATCACACCAAGTACATAAAGATCTAGCACTTAATTGTGGATTTCCGGTACTGCTTTAACACAGCTCCATGGAAACGGTTACCTGTTGTATTCCAAAATTCCTGAAGATAAACAAACCCCTTACTCTATTACTGATCTATTCTTGTGATTAAGGGTAAAGAAGGGTGCTAACTAGTGATACCTTATTCCTAAAGCCCTACTTTAGGAGAAAATGAAGAGTGGGTTGAAGTAAATATCATGAAAATAGTATATTTTGTTGACACTTCAATGTTCACGGTCTGGACTGGTGAGTCTGCAGATATCATCAGCTAGCTAAAGTAACAAGGTCCCGGCATAGGTTTTGTGTCAGGAAACTGCTATCACTTTAGTCTTTATGAGTGTGTTCCCGATTAACATGAATTATCGATAACTCAAGACAAACCCATGTTTTGGCTTTACGAATGGCTCGGCAGTGAGGAAGTGAACACGATGAAATGAGGGCTGGTCCTAGATTTTTCACGGTACAGGTTTTGTTTACTGTTAGGAATAACCGATTGGCAGATTGTTCATTGTGGTCTTGTGGTCGGGCGGGCAGGACGAGGGACTTAGCAGTCCAGCGCTCTGTTGCAATATTTGTCTGAAATGACTTGTTGCTGATCAGCAAGGGGGGAATTACTTTCTCGTGTGAGCCTTCAAGACTCTGAGTATCACGTTCCTACGTCCGAACCCCCAAAGGGCGGGGGGTGTGGAGAAGCTATAAGGCCACTATACCGTATATTAATAGGTACTAGAGATAGTTACTATAACTATCCTCTATATAGAAAATCCCTTTTTTAAAAGATTAACTTTAAATATATTTAAAAAGAAGAAAATATTAACTTTTAAATAGTTAAATAGTATTTTAATATACTTTTAATAATAAGAGATTTAAAGAGAAAAAGTAGTTATAAAGAGAAGAAATAAACTTATAAAAGGATTTATAAAAGTAAAAAGAGTTATAGAGGTACCTTCCCTTATATAAAGAGAGGAGGAGTACTTCCCCTTCCCTTTCCCCTTCCTTCCTTCCTTCCTTCTTTTAACTTTAATACTAACTCCTTTACCTTCCTCTTTTAAACTAATTAATTAATTAAAATTAACTATATTTAAAGATTTAAAAATAAAGTACTTAAAAGATTTAAAGAAATAAAGTTAATAAAATTAAAAATTTAAAAAAAACTTAATAAAAAGGGAAAAAAAGGATTTTTTCTTAATTAATTAATATACTTAAATAGAAGACTAATTATAGGGAAATAAAAAGAAAATTATTTAAAAAAAGGAGTCTCTTTAATAAGTTTATTTTTACTCTTATAACTACTTTTTTTTATAATTATTTTTAACCTTTAAAATAACTTTAAAATTTAAAAAGAATTATTTAAGCTTAATAATATATACTATTATAATTATTAGATTAAAATAAATATTATAATAATAGTTTTAAATATTAAAAAGTAACCTTAAAGTAAGGAAATAACTTTAAAACCTCTAACCTTTATAGTAACTATCTCTAATACCTATTAATACACGGTATAGTACTTATAAATTTAATATAGTTATGAATTTTAGGAACTTAATATACCCTCGATCTCGGTCTTCTATAACTGTTACCTAGGTACTAAGGTCGTTAAAGTAAACTTGTGAGCTTCTGTTAGTTCTGGCGCTCATACGCTTTAAGTCTTCACCTATACTCTCTTATTAGTACCTACCAGGGGGAGGGGGGTAAATTGAGTGAATAGTACTATCATTTTAAAACAATATTAATATTCTTTTAAAATATAAATATATTATTAATATAACTATATAATATTTAAATAATATAACGCTTTTTAGTTTAATATAATTTACTTATTAAAATGCTCTTAATATACTATTAAAGGCTTAATATATAGGTAAAAAGTAAGTTCGATTCCTATTAAAATTAAGTTTTTTTTTTAATTTATCTCTAACCTAACTACTTTATTAGCTATTATTTAGCTTAATTATTACTATATATTAAGTTTATAGAGCTATAGAGTTAAAGAAATACGGAAATTTTATTTACTTACTAACTTATAAAATTTAATATTAATAGATTTAAAGATTCTAATATAATATTAAAATTTAATATAATATTAACCTTTTAATAAATTTCACTTATAATAGTATTTTATTAGCCTTTTACTAGTATTTAATTATAATATCTATATTTTATTTAAATGTTAATTTTTAATATAATTGTATACTTATATTAGGGACCCCCCCTCCCCTTAGTAGGTATCTCGGTTTCTCTTATGGTCATATTAAATCATTTCACTTTACTTTTATATATTATGTGAAAGGTAATGCTAGACTGTCAGTGAAGGAGGTCTAATGAAAAAGATTTGGTCTGTTCGAGAATGTTGTCTTGTATTTATCAGAAATCAGACGTTTTGCTATAAGGGCACTGCATTGTGGGTTCCTGCACAGAAAGGCGGACTTGGTCATTTGATCCGAAACTCAAAGCTCAGCGCCACAACAACACTGCTGGAATCGAAAGCTTAAATGTACTCACAGGTGCTCGGTCGCTAGAGTTCCATACCTAGACACCATTGTGTAGGGTGTCCTATGTTTGAAGGTAGTCGCAGCTAAATACGCCAATGACTACAAGTGCGAGGCCGTTGGCCCGGCCTGTGTTAGTGTTGGGATTTTTTGCAAGACACCTGACGGCGTCAGCTCCGTGCTCAGGTAAACAAGATGTTGCTCGACGACATATTTGCCACGCTGCCACTCATTATTCCGGCATTCCTCCTCTAGTCCCGTTCCCTAAATACAGGGCCAAAAGCAAACTACCTAGCAGTAAATCACTCTAAGTCCATCAAGTTCACCTAAAATAAAATACAATAGGTATTTCAATTTATTATATTAAAAGATATAAAGTATATACAGCACCTTTATATAGAAGTAAAGACTGAAAGTATAATATCTTTTCTTTTTTTTTAAGAAAAAAAGAATATACTACTTATAAAAGTATAAAAAGGAATATAATATATTTATATATATATACCCTTAGCCTTATACTAAACAGATAAGACTAGGAGGTATCGCTCCTAATAGCGCCACTAACTAGAAAGCCGGTGAAGTACCTAGGTAGTTATATAGTGAGATTATAATAGTTTTTCAAGATGGGCTCTAGAAGAAGAAGAAAAATCCCACAACGTGAGACCCATCCAGCCAATTTGCTCTCAAGAAATTGGCTCTTCCCTTAAACACAAAAACACCCACGAAAACCCTCGTCTCCCTAGGTCGCCCGAAAATCTGTTTTTTTTTTCCCCCAAGAAGCCTCGACATTCCTCCTGCCCGCATTCTAGCTGCAGTCGGCTCCATCACTCACCACTGCTTTTTGGCAAATAAATGCTCAGAAAGCACAATCCACAGATCAAAAATTAGAATGACGCGTCCGCTTCGCCGGCTCCGGGCTTGGGTCAGGCGCAAGCTACGGTCAAGCAGCAAAGCGAAACAACCCAAGGAATCACCTGCAATCGACACTTCTCCCGGACGGATGGATCTCATGCATGAGGTGCCGCTCAATCACCGGGCTACTACGCCGCCACCTCCACGTCATGCTTTACGACGCACTACAGAGGATTACTACCCTATGAATATCCACTCTTTTATCATAACATGTCAATTATTGTAATAGCTATCATTTGAGATGTGACTTAGGCTTTACGGCACAAGGGCTCAAAGTTTACACTAAATAGTGTGAATTTTATAAGTAGGGTTGCCTAAGGAAAACGAAAAGAAAGGAAGGTTACCCCTTAGGCTTTAGGGTGAGAGGTAAGGGTGTGGTAGTATAATTAATAATGGGACTTATAGGGATCTTTATAAGGACTACCTACTACCCTTAACCTCTACCCTTTACTTCTCTTATTAAGGTTACTATTATAATATTTATTTAAATTTAATAAATCTTTTAATTTGATAGTTATTTAAATTTAATAATTATTAAAAAAATTATAAATTTATTTTAAAAATATAAAGTAATTATTTAAAAAAGTTATAAAAGTAAAAGTAAATTTATTTTAAAAATTTCTTTCTTTTAACTTTTTTTTTATTTATTTATAAATTACTTTTTATTTAAAGTATTTATTAATTAAAAGATTATAATTTTTTTTACTTTAAATTATACTTTTAATTTATTATTTTACTTTAAAAGTTTAATTTTATTTTTTATTTATTAATTAATTTATAAAATAATTATTAACTTCATTAAAGTTAAGATAATAAGTATAAAAAGAAAGAAATATTAAAAAAAGAGAGAGAAATATATTTCTTTATTTAATATATAAAAAAAAGTATAAAAAACGTTTTATAATTATTTTATAAATTAATAATTCTTTATTTTATAATGTTAATATAAGATAAATAATAGGTAAATATATAAATAAAGGTAATTATAATTATTCCTTATACTTATTAACGCACGGTATAACTATTATTAATACTAGCTATCGCTTTCCCACTAGAGGCACACATTCTCTTCATCTAAAAACAAGATAAGATAGAATTACACCATACCTATGTATGCCATAATGCAAAAATAATGCCTGCTATCTTCTATAAGTGCTGGATAGAATCCAAACCAGCTATAGTTATAGTGACGCCAATTTGTACGTCACTCAGCAACCACCTCCCACAGGTGTATCCATGACAACTCCTTCAGGAGGAGGTGCATCCTTCGGACTTGATCACCACCTTGTGTCTGCGTATCATTGAGATGCCGGCTTCTTGCGGTCTCTAGTATAGTTCAGTGTTGTGTCGTAGACACTGAGGCAGATGATTCTGGAAGCTCTGGGCAACACATTCGCTCTAATGTAACGCTTGAACACACTGACGGCTTTCGATGCCTTAAAGCTGTTGCTCGAAATCTCCGTGAGGTAAAAAGTTAATAAGAGATCGAAATTTGCACCCATAAAACCAGAGGGTGCTAGTAAACTACACCCAAGCCCCATTAGATAGCCTCCTATAGGATCACCTCCTATGGGATAGCCCCTACAACATAACTAGTTCAGTGTTAATTTAAGAACCTAAGATCTCTGAGTTATCCTACGTGTACTAGTTTCATTAGCGATATCCACTCTATGTTCCAATAACATTTGCAGCCACAGATCGATTGCGTCTGGGATGAGGGTGAGCTTTCCATGAGGGTCCCAAATGCAGCAAATTCCGGTGCAAATGGCAAAGTCACATTCCAATACAACATGCGCCCCAGAGTGAAGCCCACATGGGTAGTGTATTTATGAATCTCTACATCTGAATTTCTAGGTCCAGTGTTGACTCTGACTGAGTTGAAGGGGGAAGTTGGAGGATTGGTAGTTGAGGAAGGGAGAAGCCTTGGAAGACAAGAGACCATTCGGATCCGGAGCACCACCCATCACATTTAGCACCACCATCTGTGGTCACTTCAAAAAGCATCCAGACCATTTCTAATCCGGCCAGATTGGCCAACAAGGTGCCAGCGAAGCCCCCTGGCTCTATGGACCCGCGCAACGCCAATGCATCTGATCCTAACTATTACCCTTCTGGTAACAATCTGATGAATCACCCGCACCACAGCCTTCAGCCCCCATTTACACCAGTGCCGTATCCGCCTCAGGCTTGCACGCTGCATGGTTCCGCGGCTGAAAAAACGGGCCCGACCAACAGCCCCAGCGAAGAAGGCGGCGGATGCTGCTTCTTCTAGGTCCTCTTCTCCCCCAACTTCCCGACCATCCACGGCATCCTCAACCACAAACCCGTTTTAATCCTCGAGCTCCTCTCGATCGTCCTCGTCATATTCATCGTACAAGAAAGCGCCCCGTATGGACCCTTTTGCCCCCGTCCCAGCCCCCAGTGCTGCGGCGGTGA
Organism: Diaporthe batatas; assembly: GCF_019321695.1. Classification (NCBI taxonomy): domain Eukaryota; kingdom Fungi; phylum Ascomycota; class Sordariomycetes; order Diaporthales; family Diaporthaceae; genus Diaporthe; species Diaporthe batatas. The sequence goes on along the minus strand of NW_025408563.1, from coordinate 1,181,657 downwards.
AACCGACCAAGGACGTGTGCACCAAGCTCAACGCTGTGGCTCCCGCCCTCGTCCAGGATTTTGATACCAAGTACGCCTCCTGGAAGAAGACATGGTTCAACAATGGCAACAAGGATTCAGCAAACGCGGCCACCCGAGCCTCCGGGACTGAGTTTGAAGCCCTTGTTGCGCTTGGGCAAAAGACCCTACCACTTGTCGTGAACCAGTTAGCCAGCGGAGAGGACTTTATAGCTGTTGTCTTGTGTATGGCAAACAAACCCACAACACTCAAGAACAATATCAACTGAACAAGCTGCTAACATCTTGCCAATAGACAACAAGCTAGAGACGGATATGATTTACAAGTTGGACCCTCAGGACCTCCTAAACTCTAAGGTCTTACAGCGCCATTCCAATCTCCTAGTGGATTTGAACTTGAATCGTAGATTTTCATCAGCTTGATCTATACTGACTGGCAGAAATCTCTGTGCAGAAAGCCGCTGTAGACATTATCGACATGAACTTTGATCGCAACATAGAGGTCAAGAAGGCTCGGGACCGCTGGGCTGAATTCAGGGTCGAGCGCCAGAACTACAGCAGCTCCGGCCACTTTTGCGAGGGCGAGGGGTACTGGGCCATGACCACCTTGGGCTCGAGCATTATTGCCCAGGTGATGCTTGAGTACTACGATGACAAGAATGGCTGGTGGCACGAACTACTACATGAGCTCGTCCACGGCCGGAGATCGGGGGCCTCGGTCTTCTTCAAGCCCGTCCTGTTTGAGGAGTGGAAGGATTGGTTTGAGCACAAGGAGCACAAGGAGGCGCCTGAGGGGGAGGACCAGCGCGCTCGGAGGGGTCATGGCCCTGGAAGGGAGTGATTGGGAGTGGGACTCACTGGACGAGAACTCCCGAAGGAACTGCGCTTTTTTTTGACGGCTTAACAGCTTATACAGTAAGGCTTCTACTTACTTCTTACCCTAGGGTATCCTTCGTTACTCGGTTCAGGGGTATGATGTTCAAACCGGCAAATGAAGGTCATAGTGACACTCTCCCGTGCCCAACAGCGCCCGGTATGGCTAGCTGCCTCGTCCTCAACCGATGTAAGCATCGCTTTCAAGACCCCACCCATTTGCCCTGAGGGTACAAAGTGTTGATGAGGCGAAATAGAAGAGTGAGTGCGGCAAAAGTGATGGCCAGGATGCTGACTGGAGTCCAGGCGGCCGTCTTGGATATCTTCACTTGAGCTGCGATCAGGCGCTCTAGCGTTTCATTCTGGGAACCCTGGGCAGCTACGTGCTTCTTGAACAATGCCAACATCCTGTCCTCGAATTGTGTCACCTCGTGCTTGGTTCTTTGAGTTAAACCTCCCCAAGTACTCGACCCCTTGTGACCTCCGGGCGAGCCTCAAAGTAGATGCTGACACAAATGAGTCCGATTGTGATCGACAAGGGCGTCAATAGACCCGCTTGATATAGGTCAGATGGTGGCGTCCCAGCGAAGAGGAAGAAGAACTTGAGCGGGACGAGAATCGACCAAGGAAGCTTTCTGTCTACTGTTAGCAGCAGGTTCGAATTCGCCGCGTGGAAATCAAGACCTACTGGCGCAAAGACCTTCCATAAATTACCAACAGAGGAATACCTAGGATTGACCATAGTACTAGGCCGCTTGAAAGAGGCGCTATCAATACCACAACACAATTGTCTGTCTGATGTTCTGCATGTCAGAAACAATGAAATGCTCACATGCTAGTTAGAAGCCCAGCCCAAGGAATGGCCGCCTGTTGACCCGCGAAGAGAAAAATGGCGAATGCAAGAACGGATTGTATGGTGAAGAGAGTTTGCCCTGATTTCGAAAGGTATCCTCCTGGCATGGCAAACAACGGGACTAGCGGAATGTTGTAATTCTGGAACTGTGTCCCCGGGTAAAAAGACTGTCGAAAGGCTGAGCTAAACGCTAAACAATGTTGAGTTATGATAATAGGTGGCAGGATGGGTCGAGCAAAAGTCCAATATGATATCTGGCACCGAGAAAATGTCGAAAGCAATAATGCAATTGTAAAAGTGAATTTTGTGAGGCTCGTGCAACAGAAGATCGAGGAGGCGGACAGATAGCGATTGACAAGCAACCCGTGGACTGCAGAAACAACTAAAACATGCTGCAGATGTGCGCAACTTCCTCAGCGTGGTGAGCTACGAAGGGCTTTATATATACTAAAGTTCTATATACGCAGGATCGGTGAATGAGCGGATGGGGTTGGGATAGTATTTCGGCGTTGCGGGCGCGAAGCCTGGTCCTGGCCAGGGGTCTATGTTCCAAGCCCCACTAATAATCTCACTGCGCACCGCGCCACACGCCGTAGACCCCCGGTAATAAGCGTCAAGAGTTCTATGTAAATAATTTATGGTGGCAGGTCTTGCCGGGGCGGGGTCCCTTTAGGTTCTCTTATCGATAAGGCTACCACACCCAGCACTTATTGACCGTAAAGCCCGGCGGAGCCTGACCCGCACAATGGACAAACGCGTGCTGTGACCGCCTGTTCCCATCGGACCGCGGCCACGTTGACACCCTCCCCGACCCCCGGCATCTGTCAAGTCGTGAGTTCTGGGGCAGAAACCTGCACTCTGAGACGTCTGCACCGACCCACTGGTTCGTGAGGTCACGCACCGCCACTTCACAGCGGCCCGCTGACAGGCCTTGTGCATCCAGCTCTAGCGCGCAATGGGGTAGCGTTGACGAATCTCCGCTACATGGCAGGCACAAATCAGACTTAACACTGCGAGGCACCAGGCTATCGCTCGAGAATCGACGCTAGAACACGGGGCAGGACCCTACTCCGTACAGTTCATTGCCATGTGCGCGGTGCCTCTCGTGATGAAGGTTGTAGGAGAGAACAACCGCGACTGACCTGACCTGGCCTGTTGCTGTTTCCTTGCAGTTAGGTGAGTCCTCTTCTACTCTTTTAATTAATTATAATATCATACTCATCCCTCCGCTATAGATCGTATACTCCATATCTCTCTAAGTACTGGTGCTTTTCACCTGCTCCTGATCATAATGCTGCTCTTGTGCCCGTTACATGCCTAATGGGGGACGTAAGATGTCACTTTGCACCGAATAGTGTGGATTCTACGAGTGGGTATGCCTAGGGGAAAAGTGAAAGAAGGAAGGTTGCCCCTCGGGCTTTAAGGCAGCTCAACTAGTGTGAAAAGACACTTACCATTTATAGTGGGATGGGTGGGTAACTGCATGTGCTTGAGAAAACTACCCCGGGTAACGTGTTCCACTCCTCGCCCCGAACACCAAGGGTCCTCAAGCAGCAAGTCGGGCTCAGCCGACGACGGTCCGCCCACCCACATCTTCATCACATTTGAAATACTCGCTCATGTCTTGTTAGACTCCGGTCACTGACGTCACCGATGGTTTTAATCAGTTCACATTCTAGGCTTCAGGGGCAAATATGATTGCAGATATGTTCCACCACCTTGCACCTTCAGACTTGATCACTACCCTGTGTTTGCGTATTATTGAGGTCCTGGTCCAATGCGTTCTCTTGGATATTTGTGTCGTAGACACCCAGGCAGATGAGACCGATGGTAACTGAAATCGGCATGAAGAGGCCTGCAAGATACAAGTCGGAAGGAGGAATGCCGGTGAAGAGGAAGAAAATTTTGAGTGGGACCAAAATAGACCAGGGAAGCCTCCTACGAATCATTGATGTTAGAATCATGGACAGAAATTGATATGGACAACATTGGACTTACTGATATAGGGGTCGTCTATAGATGAGAATCAAGGGAGCACCGATCACAGTCCACAGTGCCAGGGCGCTGGACAACCGAGTATCTGAATTAGAGACAACGTGCGTATTAAGCAATACGATAATGAACAGTGCACTAACCCGCTCGTCACCCAAGTGGCCCACCAGAATGCCTGATATTGGGTGGCAAAGACAAAAATACTGAAAGCAACGGCTGATTGGATGACGAAGAGGGTCTGCCCCAGTCTTGCGAGAATTGGCTGTGGCATTATAGCCCTCAGGACATTAAGACTCTGTACTGAAAGAGCATAAATCATCAGGAGAAGAACGTCTTAGCACTAAAAACTTGGATTCATACCTGGGTCCGATGAATGAGAAAGTCGAATGCAGCTAGAAAGTACCCGTAAAATAGATCTAGGTTTCTGGATCGAAGCCTGCGTCGGAAACGAGCAAGATCCACAAGGCTATCAAATTATGATGGAGAGAAGTATCAATGGAAGGAGGAGCGGAAATGGGCACTTATAGTCGTGCTACTTTTGAGATTCCGCGACGTTTCTTGCAGGGGTTTAAATGTTGGCGGCGAGTGACTTCGACATTCAGCCCTAGAGAACGCCCAAACTGACAGGGCCCCGCTTCGAAAGGAACCCTTGGGAAAGCTTGGCAGCGCTCTTGCTTACGGTCGTGCCTTGTCTGTGCTACATAATCTCCAATCAACTGCGAACTACCTCGTCTTGGGGATTCCACTCGGGAGAATGGGCTTCACCATACCGACATATCCAATTCTTAACCGTGGTCCCGATCCTTCATGCCGCGCAGCCATGAACGGTCACTCCAGGGTGACCACAACTTGAAGCGACTGTGGCACCTGAAGACCAATGTTCGATGTTCGACGAGGGGCTTGATGCAGCCTTTATCCCGCATCAGGCACCCCTCATCCGATTGAGTAGGTGTCGTGGACTGCAGCTCTGACGCAGATGTTCATCCCAACGGGGACCAACAGGGAGTAGGTCGCTTTTAGGATCCCATGTTTCACGAGCTTCTGCTCACCCTCGGGGCTCGGACGGAGCAATTTTCCGTGTCAAAAAGCTCTTCGACAATGCCAACTCGGCCATTTGCTGGATTTGAAGTAGGGAAGTCACATCGTCTCTGTCTCATGTCTGGATGTTGTGGACGACATATCCTCGCTCTCGGATTTCTTCGCGTAAAACGTTGACCTTTCTTCAAGTTGTTCCTACCCTATTTGGCCCAGAACGAAGTGTAGCCAATGCGTAGGGAGACGGCTTGACGGATTCGACCAGCGTTTTCAGGTACGATTGTCAAGGCACATTTACGGTACGGAACACTGGGCGATGATGATAGGGGCGAAGCCTCTCGCCATGGCGAGACAATATTTGTACATAGCATATCTACAGACCCTCAGAACAAGGCGCCTGGGTCGCTGACCGTACTCCAGCGTGTCTTTGCCTTGCCCTTCAAGAACGCCGAGCACAGCAAGCCAGTAGCAACACTGACGTTCAAACTGTCCACAACATCGGACCCGGACAGGTTCGGTATGCTGATCTCGACATTAGCAGCCCTCCTCACGGCGCGGGACAATCCCTCGCCCTCGCTGCCAACGAGGAGGATGCAGGGGTCCTTGAGAAGTGGGTCCTGCTTCTCCAGATCAATGCTGTCGATCTGGGGCCGGTTGGAGTCAGGCTTGGGGGGACAGGCCGCGAACACCTTCCAGCCGTTCTTCTTGGAGCCCTGCAGGAAGTCCTCGACCGACTCGACCGACAGCATGGTCAGGGCCTCGGCGGCCCCCGCCGAGGCCTTGAGCACGACCGGGGTCACGGGCGCGGAGCCCTTCTTCGAGACCGCCACCGCCGTGACGCCCATGAAGCTGGCCGTCCTGAGGATGGCGCCCAGGTTGCCCGGGTCGAGGACCTGGTCCACGACCAGGACGAGCGGCTTGCGCGAGCCCGGCCCGGTCCTCACGAAGCCGGAGGTGCCGTTGATCTGGGCCTCCTCGGACGACTGGTGTCCGACGGCGACCTGAAAGCCTGGGCGGCTCTTGTCTTCTGAGAACTCCTCCAGGGCGGTGGCCGGGAGTTGGGGGAGGGGCGATGCTTCGAGGACGTGGCCGTTGTGCGGGCGGCTGTCGCTCATCTTGTTCAGCATCGGGAGCGACTCCTCCTCGAGGTATTCAAACCTGACGCCCCGGCTCTTGGCCAGGTCAGCCAGGACACGGTCTTTCTCCAGTGCCCTGACGCCGCGGCCTTTGCCTTTATAAATGTACAGCTTGTACATCTTTCGACTCCCGGCTCTCAAGGCCGCCTCCACGGTCGATGTCCCGTATAGGAACTGCGACGCGGCCGTGGTATATGGAACTGACACTGGTCCCTCGTACCGCTTTGGTTTCCGTGCCTTGTCGTCTGCGTCATCTGAGCCCCGATCGGTGGAGCTCGGTCTGTCGGAACGAGAAAATGACCTGGGCTCTCGGTCACGGCCGGAGGGCTGGAAGGACATTGTTCGTTCTGAGCCATACGTCGTCCCTGTTTCTTGATCTCGCGCCCGCGAGTCCGACGGCTCGCGAGTGTCGCGGCGGCTGCGATCAAAACCCCTGGAGCTGTCGTCAAACCTCCCCTTATCGCTCCTGTGGTCTCTCACACTTCGATCTGTGCTGGAGTCCCCCCAAGGCGTTCGTGTGCGCGAAGGACGACCATCCTGGTCACCTCTGCTCCTCTCAAATCCACCATCATTTTCGCCCCTCCCGAATTTCCGTGGTCCATCACTTCGATCTGTCCTAGAGTCCTCCCAAGGCGCTCGTGTGCGCGAAGGACGACCATCCTGGTCACCTCTGCTCCTCTCGAACCTATCGGTATTTTCCCTCCTCTCAAATTTCCGTGGTCCATCACTCCGATCTGTCCTAGAGTCCCCCCAAGGTGCTTGTGTGCGCGAGGGACGACGACTGCCCTGGTCGCCTCTGCTCCTCTCAAACCCACCAGTATTCTCGCTCCTCCCAAATTTCCATGGCTCCTCACTTCGCCTTTCGCGATCGAATTTTCGCGGGCCCGGCCGATCTGACATATGGGATGACAGCTGCCTCGCAAAGTCGTCATGCTGCAGGTTGCCTTCCCTGCTCCCCCCGTCACCCATCTGGAGGCCATCGAACAACTGTCCGGCCTTGAACTTCTTCACGAGGCTCTTCCCGCCCAGAGGATCCCGCGGGTCCATGAAACGGGCCGCCCTCGACTTGGTCGGTGGCCCTGGTTCCTCGGTGATGTCCTTCTTCCCCTTCCGGATCTTGTACTCGATGGGGTTTTCCCGTGCGACCCTCCTCGCTCGGCGGCGCTCTTCGGGGCTGAGATAGGGTTCATCGCCGGGCCGCTGGCGGATCTCCTTGCGAGGGGAGGATCCTTGGGGTCGCGCTCTCTCGGACCGGTTGAGGCCTTGGTGGATTGCGGACAGGCGGGAGGCGCATCGCTGGGATGAGAGGGGCAGGAAGCCGACTCGGAGGAGAGGGTTGCGCCCTAGCAAGGGCAGCTTGGTGACGAAGCTCATTGCATTGTTGGCGTATTCAAATCGACCACTACAGATGGGGGCTTATGGTGGTTGTGGCGGAAGGATCTTTACAGAGTCGAGCAGTTGGAGACGAAATGCGCAGGGTCTACTCCGTACTGCAGATCCGCTGCCATGGGAATTCCCAGCATTTCCCAATTTTTTTTGGCAGGGATCAGCTTGGTGCAGGGATAGGCCGAGTCTAGCGGGTAGCCCGGGGGTACGGAGGTACATACGCGGTCTCGGACGCGTCTGGACAGCTTAATTAGGCTGTGCATGCACGCATTGTAATCGAATGTCAACTTCATGCCATTGCCCAATTTTGCGCCAGACACCGCCCACCCCACCAACGCGAGGCTTCAAAGGCTCTGACGTCTTGATCGAAGGTATGCGAACATCATGGATGCGGAAATGCTTCGATTAGACCTGCAGTACCTAATTGCGACACTGGTGCAGATGAATGAATCAAGACACCGAGGCCTGCCTTGACGAGAGAACTTGCGACGATACTAGCTAGCCACGACCCCCTCGCTATGGACGGGTTGCAGAATGACGAGGAGGACCTGTTGTCCTTTCTTCAGCCTCTGACGACACCGGACGGGTTCACCTTCGAGCCGAGAGCCCGCCATTTCGAGGATTCGTCTGACGACGATGTCGCTCAAGCGCCGATCCCAGGCCCCGCGCCGCCTGCCCCAATGGCTCCCATGGCTCCCATGACTGCCGTGGATCCCACATCTCCTACATCGCCCATAGCTCCTATGGCGCCCATGGCCCCCATGGAGGCTGGAGAGACCACGGACTCGGTGGTTGACGCGGCTGCTGAGGCGGAAACAACAAAGGCGAACGGGGTTGCGAGCTCACAGCCGCCGGAAACAAATGGGCACGACGAGGACAAGACTGTAGCCGAACAGGATGACGATGCGATAGAGTACGAAAAGCCCAAACTTCCACGCAAGAGTCCAGCAAAGCGTCCAGCAAGGGGCCGTGCAACCCCCAAGGCAAGAAAAGTCAGCGATGGCGAGTCTCCAGATGAGAGTGGTGCAGGGTTGCTGAAGTACTTTTCCACTTCCTCGGCCAAGAGGCGAGTCGCCTTCAATGCAGACCCTGAAAGCGATCTTGGAACCAATGGTGGGAGTCAGGTCAAGCCTGGGAAGAGAAAGTCGAGGGACACGACGGAATCCGAGGGCTCCGAGGCAGAAGCAACACCTGAACCTTTGAAGTTTGACGTGGTCATCCGGCCTTTGCCTCCTGCGGCAGCTCAGGAGTACATCAAAGTGACCCCTGGTGACGAAATTTACCGCGTGTTAGATGTCATCAAGACGGATATTCCTGGTGAAGCGTGGCTCTCAGTCGAGTTTGAGGACGGCCGTGTAGATCAGGTAAGCCACAAACATAGAACAATCTTTCTCCAGGTCAAAGTCGAATTTGCTCTGTTGGCACAAACTTTCTTCACTTCGTCGAGATTCACTCTGCAATGACCCAAGCGGAAGGAAGGCTACCTACCACCGACCATCCACTTGTTTCCCCCTTAGCCAATTCACTTTTCCCTCTCTGTTGCAACCAATCGTTTCCCAACCCCCTTCCAAACCCCCTTCCACTCTCAACTTCGAGAAACATCTATCACTGTTCATTCCCAACACTCATCCCCAGCATCTTACCAAACGCCGCCTATCAAACGGAGTCCAAGCTGGAAATTTGCACGTACTGCTCAACCTCTGCTTTCACACCGTCTTGAACTGTGCTGCAAAAAGCACCGTCGTCCGTGAGCAGGTGCCTTCGAAGCTCACAGAGCGCATCGCTCCAGTCTTGCTCCAGGAGAAGTGGTATGGAAAATACAAACCAGGCTGAACTTGCGCGCACATACACACATACACACTTGTCCTTGCACGTTTACCATCTGGGGGTCGTTTGCTTTGCACTTATCAACTTTCACTTCGACTTCCCAGTCTGGTGGCCCCACCTCACCTTACCTACTTCATCAACACACTCTAAACACACTCAACACTTGCACCCGACTCCTTCATCCATCTCACTTCGATCGCTCTTTTACCATCAAACCCATTCCTCTTCTTACATCTCACATCTTCAAACACCCCTCCCCCTCCATTTTCTTTTCTCATCGAGGTAGCCAGCCTCTCAGCTCAGTGCTGGCTGCACAAACACGTTCGTCACCTTCCCTTCTCAACTAGACCAACTCCATCTTCCTAACTGCGACCGAATCGCTAACCTCGACCAAAATAGGTCGCTTTAGACCAGCTTTCAGCCTATCCAAACGGGCGCCAGGCTCTTGCTCACTTCAGAAAACCAAAAACCATGGATTCAGACCCGGACGATTACAGCTACGTTGGCTACTCGGGCCGTCCCAAGAAGCGCAAAGCTGCTACCCAAGACCCCGACTATGAGCGCAACATGGAAGTTGACGAGGATGAGGCCATGCTGGACGCCTTCGATGACCTCGACGAGGAAGACGATTTCCCAATCCATCCTGGTCAACGGCGCGCGATTCAGAGGATGCGAAACTTGGGGACCGCTGCCCGCACACGCACCAGTCACCGAACCCAGATGCAGCCTCAGCCCAACTACGCTGTGGACCATTACGTATCAGACGACGGATCAGACAGAAAGCGTAGAAGCACACGCAGCCAACGCAGGGTCGCTGGGGCTAAGCCGACTTCTTCGCAGTTCGACAATGATCTGGACGAACTCCAGAATGAGGGGGACGACGGCGACCTTTTCATGGTCAAGTCAGACGTCATGCCTGAGACCAAGTCTAGGAGGCGTGGAGGCAAAGCTCGTCCCCGTCGTGGACGAACATCACTCTTTAGCGGCCTGGAAGATGACGACATCGCTTTTGAGCCACCTGTCCGACGTTCTGACCGAAGGAACAAGACCACCAAGGTCATGGCTGACGTCGCAGCATGGGAGGATGAGACTTTTGCCCCAGAGGACAACAAAGTCCCATCGGCTCCCAAGGCATCCGGGGCCAAAGAGACCTTCGCTTCGACCCCAGATGGCCCATTCAAGCAGTCGCACTGCGACAGGTGCGATACCTGCGGCAATGGTTCCTACGTCTCTAACAAGGGCATTATGATCTACTGCCAGGGTTGCGCAATGTCCTATCACAAGACTTGCCTCGGATACCGCAGCACTCGAGAGCATCTCGTGACCAAAGTCGGGCCTGATCACTTCGTGCTACAGTGCAGACACTGCATTGGTGTCCGCAAGAAGAAGGATCCCCGCTCCCCGAGTCTCGAAATCTGTCAGGTCTGCCGTATTGAGGGTCCGGCATGTGACGCTCTCGCCCCCAAGCGCTCGGCTCTGCAAGAGCAGAAGCTGCGCGAAGAGAATGAGGGACAGGACCCCATAGTGCCTGTAGATCCGACCATGATCGACAATGCCGACAACGTTCTTTTCCGATGCATCGCCTGCCACTGTGCCTACCACTTCGAGCACCTGCCCCCGCTCTACAACACTAGGAAAGTTGAGAGCGACACCCGATCCAGTCGGCTGGCTCAGTACTCTGGTGCTTGGAAATGCAAGAACTGCCTGGACATGCCACACAAGATCGACACTCTTGTGGCTTGGCGGCCTACCAACTGCGATGCTTACGTTGCGGGTCAGACCGCTTTGGATTTGGTGGAAGACGCCAAGGAGTACCTCGTCAAGTACGAAGGCCAATCTTATGCTCACTGCGAGTGGAAACCTGGTCCTTGGGTCTGCGGCGTCACCAATGCCGTAATGCGCAATGCATTCCCCAAGCGCAACGACGGCGCAAACTTGCTCCCGAAATTCGACGAGAAGGATGCGATTCCTGAGGAGTACCTCCTTGCGGATGTTGTTTTGGACGTGAGATTCAAAGACGCATCCCGATTCGAGTCCAAGAAGGCGGACTTGGACAAGGTCTGGAGGATAGACAAAGCCCTGATTAAGTTCGAGGGTCTGGACTACGTTGACGCTGTTTGGGATGAACCCCCTCACCACAGCGCCGGACTTCGCTGGGATGCTTTTCTCTCAGCGTACAACGAGTTTCTCAATGGCAAGCACTTCAAGTCACAACCACTCGGCGAGATCAAGCAACGTCTCCGAGAATTTCGGGCCTTGGATTTTGACAAGGAGGTCGCTTTTGAAGACGGCACACACGGGACAGAGCCTCGTTTCAACAGCTTTCTGAGGGAGGGCAACACTCTGATGAAGTATCAAATCCAAGGACTCAACTGGATTCTGAACGGCTTCTACCAGGAGCGAAGCGCCGTCCTTGCAGATGAAATGGGCCTGGGAAAGACCATTCAGGTCATTGCCTTGATGGCCTCCATCAGCCTACATTCTCCTCGGGCGTGGCCCTGGCTTGTGGTTGTCCCCAACTCGACTTGTCCCAACTGGCGGAGGGAGATCAAGAAATGGGCCCCGGACATGCGCGTGGTATGCTACCATGGTGGAAAGGAGCCCCAGCGTCTAGCTTACCAGTACGAGCTGTTCCCCAACAACACCAGAGAGATGAAAGCACACGTCGTCATCATGTCATACGACTCTGCCCAGGATGACCAAACCAGGCACCTCTTTAGAACCGTCCATTGGATCGGAATGATAGTTGACGAGGGACAACGGCTCAAGAACGACGAGAATCTGCTGTACGGTGCGCTTCGATCCATGAGGGTCCCCTGGAGGCTGCTTCTCACCGGCACGCCGCTCCAGAACAACAAGCGTGAACTATTCAACCTTCTCCAGTTCATCGACCCCACAAAGAATGCTGAACGCCTTGACGAGCAATATGCCGAGCTTACAAAGGAGAACATCACCGAGCTTCATGAGATGATCAAGCCTTATTTCCTTCGACGTACCAAGGCTAAGGTGCTGAAGTTCCTGCCGCCGATGGCGCAAATCATTCTACCTGTCTCCATGTCCATTGTCCAAGAGAAGCTTTGCAAATCGATCATGGAGAGGAACCCAGAGCTGATTCGCGCCATCTTTGCCAACGCCAAGCTCAAATCGAATGAGCGCAGCAGTCTGAATAACATCCTCATGCAGCTGCGGAAGTGTCTCGGCCATCCGTTCCTCTACAGTGGAGCCGTCGAGGATAAGAGCGTGGACCAGGAGACCATGCATCGCAACCTCGTCGAAGCATCCTCCAAGCTTGTTCTCTTGGACCAAATGTTCCCCAAGCTTCATGAGCGCGGACACCGCGTACTCATATTCAGCCAGTTCCTCGGTATGCTTGACATCGTCGAAGACTTTCTTACTGGCATTGGTCTCAAGTATCACCGCCTTGACGGCAACGTCTCGAGTCTCGAGAGACAGAAGCGCATCGACTCGTTCAATGAGCCAGGCTCCGAGTACTTCGCTTTCCTTCTATCAACACGTGCTGGTGGTGTGGGTATCAACTTGGCGACTGCAGACACGGTCATCATCCTTGACCCCGACTTCAACCCGCACCAGGACCTTCAAGCCCTGTCTCGAGCTCATCGAATTGGTCAGAAGAAGAAAGTTCTCTGCTTCCAGCTGATGACGAAGGGCAGCGTCGAGGAGAAGATAATGCAGATTGGACGCAAGAAAATGGCCCTGGACCACGCCTTGGTCGAGAGCATGGATGCTCATGCGAAGAACGGAGAAGCCGGCGAGGATCTTGAGTCTATCCTAAAGCACGGTGCAGAGGCTCTGTTCAACGATGGTGAGAAAGAAACAATCAAGTACGATGCAGCCGCCATCGACAAGTTGCTGGACAGGTCCGCGATCAAGCCGACGATATCAGCCCACGACGAAGAGGACGATGCCAAGGGAACCACGTTTTCGTATGCCCGCGTCTGGCAGAACGATTCTGGAGACCTGGCGAACGACCTAGAGGTAGACGAAAACGCCGAGGTTCCCATGAGTGTGTGGGATGCGATCCTCAAGCAACGAGAGGACGAGGCCAAGAGAAGGGCCGACCTCAACAAGGAGGTGCTTGGTCGTGGTGGCCGGCGACGCCAGGTAAGCCGATTTCCAGAGGTCGAGCACGTTTGATCATATACTAAAATTCCTTTCGTCCAGGCTGTCAAGTACACCGGCGATGCCGTTGACGGCCTCGAACCAGTTGAAGGGGGTGCAGAGGCGAGGCAGCCTTCTGACGTGGACGAGGACTTCATTAGCAGTGATTCCTCTGACAGTGACTCTGAAGACGGTAATGTTGATTCTGGAACGAACTTACAAGGACAGGCAAAGAAAGGTACCCCGCGCTCTCGCAAGACTCCAATCAAGCAGACCCCAAAGAAGCAGTCTAACAAGAACACACCTCAGCCAACCCCGTCGAAGCGATCCAGCCCCCGAAAGGCCCAGACCCCTCAGAAATCCGCAACGCCCCGAAAGCGCCAGACAGCACAACCCAAAACCCCGCCGTCCCAGCGAAGAGGCCGCGCGGCCGGCCCAGGAAAAACCCCGACGGCCAAAACGGCGGGGGCAAAGGCGTCGCCGACAACGCCCACAAAACCCAAGCCCAAGCCCAAGCCCAAGGGCAAGGGCAAGGGCAAGGCCCTCCAGCTCGAGGAGGACAGTCAGGGCGAGGGAGAGGGAGAGGACAGCCAGGATCCACTCCAGGAGGAGGGCATGCCTCAGCCGGACACCCAGCAGGAGGATATCACGCAGGAGGATATCCCGCAGGAGAATATCCCGCAGGAGGATATTCAGCAGGAGGGCAACCAGCAGGAGGGCACTCAGCAGGAGGACATGGACAGCCCCATGGTGGACTGCCCCCAGTCTCAGGCGTCGGCGGACCAGGGCCCCAATTTGCACCTCACTGGCAAGGACGAGGCCAAGGTTTCCAGCAACCGCAACAGCCCGGACCCTACCCCCAGCACTCCCAAGCACAGTTCCCTAACTCCTTTGTCACGCAGCCCATCCCCACTCTTGGAGCCAACTTTGCCCAGTACTGGAGCTACCCACAGCAGCCAATAGGACCTGGGATGGTGCCCAGTAATGCTAACTTGCAGAACTTCAACGGTGGCCCTGCACCACAGCCTCGAGGTATGCTGCTCTATTCACCACTTATTGGCCCTGAAGAGATTCTGACACTCACAGCACCTCCTCCGCTAGCACCGCGGACCCCACAAATCAGTGATGTGAGATCACCTGCAACCAGCTCGGGCCCACCCATGTCTCGAAGTACGTGTAAGAACTGCCATCTTTATCATCCGCAAAACCAGTCGTGCCCCAACCTGAAGACGGAGATTCACGTGCGGCTGGCACTTGATCAAGTCAAGTCGCTGTCTGGCGGCGATTCCGCGAGGGCGCAACAGAATAGAGAGATCCTGCAGAACCTCTTGAGAGCAAAGCGACAAGGTTCAGCCGGAGCTGCTGCTGAGTCCCCTGCTCAGCCAAATCCCCAACCACAAGCACTAATTCCTTCACCCGTCGTACCCCAAATAACACAACAACCGCAACCGCAACCGCAACTGCAACTAGAGCAACCTCGGCTTGTCGCTCCACTGCAGTCTGAAGAAGAGTCTTCTGGATCTGGCGAATCGACGTCAGAGGAAGAGTCCGAGTCTGCATCGGGGGATAATTGAGCAGAATCCGGACCCAACAGAGAGAGGCTCAGAGAAACTGAGCCATGGATAGACCAGCAAATGGGATAGATCATCTGAGAGCTAGGGTTCAGAGACACTGCATATCTCTGCCTGTGCATGACAAAGCCCGTCTGGCCAACAGGCCGAACAAGCTCACTCTTGTTCCGACCCATATCGGCCAGGCCGGGCCGGGCAAATACTTTTGATTGGGCAGTTTGACCGGTTAGGCAAATACAATTTTGGAATGCATTCTGCATGGTTTTCCCTTTCTTCCTGGCCTGTGACCCCATGACCCAATGATTCCCGCGCTGTTGCCTGCTGTACCTGCTAACCGGATCCTGAGAGATGGGCAGCAATCACGTGAGGGCAGTACAACAACCACCTGCGGGTATCCGTGGGTGCATACAAGGTTATTTGACGTCGCCCGTTTGCTCTCAGGACAAAGTGAACCCAGGCAGAATGAATGTTAAAAGAAACCTCAGACGCCCTCCCCTCCCAAGGGGCCCCTGTGGCAATGTCCAGAGTCCCCTCTTGTCCCGGGTGTTCCTGAATATTCCTTGCGTGGTCCATCCAAGAGAAGCCCAGGCCACCTTTGTCCCCCTATCTCGCTGTGCTCCGCTACTCGAACTATTCAGCGTCGCAGGATGTAAGAATAGGTGCCGCAAGAGACTCTGCCTGCCTCCGTTTGCTCCCGGCCCCCCTTTATTATCAGACTGCGGCCGTCCAGGAAGAGTCCTTCTTCGCGATCCACTTGGGTCTCATCATGGAAGCCCAACCAAGTCGCAATATACCTGGCGCGCGTCCCTCCCCCAACACCCCCTCCGACGTGAGCTGCTCCTCAGGGCCTTGTTCCGCGGTCTCAACTCGTGAAACCTCCCCAGCCTCATCGACACATCACCTCCTGGAGGCGTGCCCGGCCCGGGACCCGCTGACATCGTGCCCGGACGACACGGCTGCCATCCCATCGACGGGCCCGGATCAGCTCAGACCGCTCCATAATTCATGCAGACCGCGCCCCGGTCTGGATAACACGATACCTTCCCCTCTAGAGATGGACCCGGGCTTCTTCCAGCCCGTCAGTGCCGGGCGCCGCAGCAGCAACAGGCTGGCAGCCGAGCGCCCTCGCCCTAGTCACACTTCCTCTGGAGCCACACCTGACGGCAGCAGCCTTGGTCATTGTCTTTCAGGCCATCAGTTTCGACAGGCCCTCGCACCAGCCCCTCCTCAGCATCCGCAGTCGATTCCGCCTGCTTCCACAAGCATCCCTCGCGGCCTCCGTACCCCAACCTGGCGCAGCTCAACCGTCAGTCTTGACAGCCTGACCTCGCCGTCCCCGATCTGCAGCAACCTGACAGACCACCACCCTCCTGCTGTTGTTGTTCCTCCTCCCCCCTCCTGCCCCCCTCGCGATACCCCTACTACCAGAGACTTCCCCCCCACCGCGAGTAGCCCCCCGTTCCTTCGCCAAGGTGTTTCGAGCTTCGATCCACGGGGCAACAACGGCCTCCTCCTCGCCCACCACCACGCGTACCACCCCGTCGCAGCAGGCTTCAGCTTCAGTACCACCAGCAGCAAGCAGCAGCCTCCCTCGACGTCCTCGACCCAGTACCACCGCGACAGACACCCCTTCGAGACCCACACCGTCCCCGTCGACAACCTCCCTTTCAAGATGAAGCCGCAGACTGGCAAGATCATCGCCGACTCCGCGTTGGACCGCAACATGGCGTACTGCTACGACCGCGGCGGCGGCGAGTTCACCCGCTTGGTCCCCGTCGATATGCTCCCCGCGGAGCTTGAGAACATTCCTCGCCGTGTGCCCACCGACGCCGAGATGATCGTCCTCCCGATGCCCCGCCAGCCTGGCGCGGACGGCCAGCCCGCTGACGCCCAGATGGAGCAGCAGCGATTTGCGACTGTAAGTCTTTCTCTCTCCAGCTTGTCCCTCAAGGTTCTTCCCCTCTCGTGCGTGCTTCGTTGCTTCTTAATACCATGTCGGCGATGATGGCCGCGAAAATGTCCCCTGGGGGGCGGAAGAGAGTAGCGGTTGACTTTCTTGCTTGCTTGCCTGCTTGCGTACCTGCCTGTACTGCTTCTTCATGATGTTTCTGAGCCGAGGTGTTTCTGTGTTGAGCTTCATCACTGGGAAGAACGAACCCTTGGACTGACGCGTGGGATGCGCATCACACAGCCGACCTCCAGCCCCATCGGTAACGGCAACGGCAACGGTAACGGCATGGCTTCGACCGACATCATCCAGGTAAGAGAAGCAAGCAGGCAGGCAGGGAGGCAAGCAAGCAAGGAAACAACAAAGCAGCTGCGCCTCTCCCTCCCCCATCTCCCACCTCGTGTCGTTGCCACCAGTACATGTCCCGCTCAAGCAGCCCTCGGTGCCAATCATCATGGCCAAACACCACAAGAAAAGAGTTCAGATGGCTAACAGTGCGCCACCTCGGACCACAGTCGCAGATCGATTCCATCATAAACGCCTCCCCTGTCCCCGGAGGTGGCCAACTCGTCCTTGCAACCCGTGGCTTCGACGGAAAGAGCACGCCCACCCGCCGCCAGGGCGGCAGCAGTAGCGCGGGCGGCAGCAGTGGACGTCGTGAGAAGGTGTACTGTGACAAGTGGATCCACGACGGAACCTGTGCCTTTACCCAGCAGGGCTGCAAATTCAAGCATGAGATGCCACACGACCGCGAGACCCAGGAGAAGCTCGGCCTCTTCCACGGCTATCCGACGTGGTGGAAGAAGGCGGCCATGGACCTCCAGCGTCCGCTTGCCATTGATGACCGCCCGGTCAGCCTGAATTCGGGACGTGCCATGTTCCCCGCGCTCACCGCGAGCACCAGCATGGGCAGCGGCCTCAGCAACGCCGTGGTGTCGTCGAACTGGCGTACCGGACCTGGCCCCGTCGGCGGCGGAGACGCAGGAGGAGTGAACCGCAGCCCGTCCTCTCCCACCCCCATGGGCAGCGGCGGCGGCAGCGGCGGCGGTGGCGTGGGACGCAGCATCGGCTTTGGAGGCGCTGGTCGCGGCGCGGGGCGTCAAGTACGCATCTTCGGTGAGTACCTCACGCCCTCCCCGGACTTGTTGTCCTTCCATCCGTCGTCAACTCGGCACGGAGATGATGCTCCAGGCTCCTGGTAATGATGACAACAACAACAACAACAAGACGTGTCGCTGACCCATCCATCACCCCCCGCAGCGTCCTTTACGCCACCTACCTATGGCCCCATCGGCCCCCCTTCTCGTGCCGGAGGTGCTTCTACCGCCACCGCCTCTTCTTCTGGTCCTGCTTCTGGCTCTGCTTCTGGCTCTGCTTCTGGCCCTGGCCTTGGCTCCTTCGCGGCGGTGGCAGGCCGTGTCCCCACCACCAGGAACACCCGCTCGATGACCCTGTCCTCCTTGGCTAGCAACAACACCACCACCCACAACCGCAGCGGCGGCGACCGTGGCGGTGGCGGTGGTGGTGCCCCGTACAACGGGACCCAGCGCTCCGCCTTCGAGTCCGGCAACCCCTTCGCCGCGCTCGGCGAGCTCGTCCAGCACTCGTCCCCAGCCACGTCGTCCGCGTCCCACGCCGAGGACCCCGAGGGCTCCTCCAGCGGCGATAACACCGCCGCCACGGGCGAGCAGCGCGGCGCCCCGCTGTGAGCTTGAGCCTGAGCTGGTCGCTGTCTGCCCTGCTTGGCCCCTGCGCCCCTGCGCCCCCCCTCCTCTGTGCTCTGCTCCCTCCGTCTTGCCACACCGTCGGCCCTGGCTGTCCCGGCTCCTTCCTCGTCGCCTCGCCTTGCCTTGCGTGTCGCCGGCCTGCCTGGTCGGGCTTTCGGCTTCCCCTCGTCGTTCCTCCCGATGGATCTTGGCTGGTACCTCGCGCTGCGCTTGCCTCGGCGCGCTCGGCTGTCGGCGGCCCAGCTGCCCCTTCCTACGAGGCCTCGGGGATCTGGCTGGCCGAGATGGACTGTTTGTTTGGATTGGTCTCTACGTTTGGATGGATTGGATTGACGATGCTGACGACAAACGACCCCGCCGGCCGCCTGGTTTGATGGTTTGATGGTTTGATGGATCGGTTGGATGGGTGGTTTTTATTTCCTTTTCGTTTTCCTTGTGTTGTTGTTGTTGTTTTTTCCCCTCCTAATCGCTCCTTCCACTTGGTTTCTCCTGCTCGGAACCGAAGGACACGCGAATCGCATTTTTTACTCGCCCCAGCCGTGGGAAGGCACGGGTGGAATCCGCGGCGTTGAGTTTTGCGCTGCTTTTTCGGGCTCTCGATCCAAGGGAAACAACTCGGGGGCCCGGTTCCTTCCCCCATTACTTGGATGCGGCATTTAGCTTAGCATCACTGTGTATACTAGAAAAGAAAAACGGCGAATTCGTCCACGCGAGGGGAGACTGCATTGGTGGGGCGTCCACCAGAAACACCAAGGGCCCATCATCACCAGGTTTTCAGGCATGCGGTGTTTTGGTCTTTGACTATAGTGACGTGGTTACACACAATCCAGCTATAGAGTGAATGGCAACACCCATGCCACCCACGAGTTCCTGCTGTTCTTTTCTCTCACGGTATAACCTCCAACGGGGCGACCTCCAAAGGGGCAACCTCTTATGAGGTGATCTCCTATCTGATGACCTCAAGTGCTCCTATGTGATTACCTCCCACGGGTTTGTGATCTGTAAAGCGCGCCTCACAGCCAGCGCACGCTCCAGGTGGGCTTGCCCTTCCGGAAGGGGACGACCTCGATGCCCTCGCCCCTGATGCTGTCCACCACGACCTCGTCCTTCCTCTCCACGGCGATCCTCTCCGCGGGGGGGCCAACCCCGTAGAACCGGCGCCCGAACCCGCCGAGGAAGCCCTCCAGCAGCTCCTGCGTGACCTGGGCCTCCTCGATGTCGCCCCTGGCCGCGGCCTCCTCCAGCGCCGTGAGCACGTAGGCGACGGCGTAGGGCTGCGTGAAGACGCCGGCCGCGGTGTTGCCCTTGCCCTTCTTGGCGCTGATGTCGTGCGGCGCCGAGTCGGTGCCCAGGAAGAACTTGCCCTTGCTGGTGACGGCGGCCCGGAGCAGGGCGAGGCGGTCGTTGGGCATCTGCGTGGGGTCTCGTCAGCACCCCGGGAACATGGAAAGATAGGAACGTAGGAAGATAGGAACAACATAGGGCGAGTATTGTTTGCTTACCTTTGCAACTGGCTTGCAGTAGTGGAACTGTTCGCCGCGACTTGTCAGTTCGGAGAGGCCTGGATAACACACAAGGCGCGACACGCGCAGGACAGCTGTTGTGTGCTACTTACCACATCCCCTGCCCAGTCATCGACAATGAGGAACCTGCAGTGGAGAGGTGTCAGTGCCTAGGCCTTAGATACGCCCGGGGGGGGGGGGGTAATCCTGCTTACAGATGGTGGGCTGTGATGGTCCCGACGACGGTGTCACCGCAGGCCTCGACAGCCTTGACGGCATCCGCGGTCGTGCAGTGTTCCAGGACGATCTTGAGCTTCGGGAACCTCGTGTGGATCGCCTTCAGGGTCGGCAGGAAGCTCGCTTCGGCGTTCATGATGGTGATGTTCTTCTTGTGATCGCTGGCGCACTCGCCGTGGATGTTCTAGGCATTGATGGGTCAGCCGTTGCACATGACAGCATAGCACTAACTCGAAACAGTCCCCGAGGACCCGATATCTTTAAAAAGAATCACGGGAATCAAGGGTCTTGTAATATGAGGAGTCAATATCAAACATGCGCGCAATCTCAGACCGTTGTAGTCTAAATCCGAACTGCGTCATTGGCTCCCAGTGAAGGGTGGATGACTCCGTGTTCAAACATTGTGGTCTCATCATTGACTGCAGGGAGACCTGGTTGGTATGAAAGGGCAGTGTTGGCCACTCGGAGTCGCCCAGTCTACTGAAGTAGTCCGCCACGGCAGGTTACCCCATAGGAAGTGATCGCATAGGAGCTCATCGCATAGGAGGCCATCCTCCAGGATGTCACCCAAAGAAGTTTACCCCATGGGAGGTCATTCTGTAGGAAATTATCCTATGAGAGCAAAACAGACTCGCCTGACCGGAAACCAAAGGGGCTTACCAGAACGAGACCCTCCTGCTCCATGGCCTCGAACACGGGGTAGAACTGCTCATAGTCTGTCACTCCAGACTCTGAGTTCGTGGTCAGACCTGCCGGGTAGCTCTTGATGCCCGCGATGCCGGCCTTCCTGGCCTCACGCACAACCTCGGGCGTGATGGAGGGGTGGAGGTACAGGGTCATGAGGTAGGTGACAGCGGGGTCCACTTGCAGCAGACGCTGCTTGTACTCGAGGGCCATCTGGACGGTGGTCACAGGAGGGACCAGATTGGGCATCACGTATGCCACGCTACAGACGGAAGGCTCGAGTGTAAGCAGATGAACTATCACGACTTTTGTCGAGCATGGGGATATGCCTACTTGACGCCACCCTGCCGGATCGTGGGCACGACGGCGGCAGACATGGGGCCATCACGAACGTGAACGTGGAAGTCCGCTGCAGCTGGCAGCTCATATTTGTCTGGGAGAGGCATGGCGGTGGATAGCTATGGCACAGTTAGTCAAGGGCGCATCAAAATGCAGATGTGCTGAGCAGCAATCGACTGTTGTCTCTGATGCTTCCCAGGAGTCAATCGGGATCTTACAGGGCGTGGAACTATCAATACGGTACAAACAGTAGCAAGGCAGAGACTGGTTAAAGCGATCTGAAATGCCAAACTCAAATGAATGAGTGAAGGGGGTGAGGAGCCCACATTTTCCAGACCCCTGCAAACTGTGCATCGCGAAAATCTGGGGCCAAATCGAGGTGTGAGGTCTGTCTCCCGCAACTGACACAAGCGCGCAGGCGCGATGGGAGGCGCTGAGATGGGGCACCCTTGTAAGAAGAGGAGAAGCTTGGGCCACATCGACCTTGGCGGGGTCCCGTGGGACCTGGTGTGCAGCCTGGCTAGTAGTATAGGTACGTACTCCGTACCGCCCACACTAGGTACGGAGTAGGTACCTAGGTTCGTGCCTACCTGCCTTGGAGTGTGATGGCGTGGGGAAACGTCCTCTTGGTCCTAATCGCCAACCGCCCTTTAAGCTACACGACCATCTTTCCATCCTCTTCTCACTTTTGACAATACTTTCCCTGCCACCAAGAACGGAAAGCATAATGCTGCTCGACATCTTGCAGTCTTCTCGCTGAGTCCATTACTTGTCCGCTACGGCGGGTGTTGATTAGGCAGGGAGCCTCGTCTGCCCACCATCGTCATCGTCATCCACCAAACACCACCATCACCACCACCACCCGCGACAGCTCACCCACCCTAGCTGTTCGCTTCCCCTCTTACCGCCTCTTCTCTCCCCAGATACCCACCGACCTACCTCACACGCACACCTCACCATGGACAATGCTGCGTCCATCCTCTTGGGCTTTCCCCCCTCCCAGCCGTTCGTCGCAGACGAGGACTACGACCATGCCGTCCACTCCCACCTGCACCAAATAGACCAGCTATTTAGCAAGGAGACTGCCACTATTGCACAGTATGGTACCGAAATCCTTCAGGTATGGTCCCAGCCCGTTGCCGATCGTGAGATGCAGGGGGCTGACCGATTACCTTGCAGTTGTTGGATCCAGCCGTCAATAGCATTTCCTACCTCGCCGTATTCAACACCGTTTCCGAAAGCGCAACCTTCCCGCCCGAGGCGCGACTTGAAGCCCTTGTCACATTCCTCTTGACCTTCGATGCCAGGCAGATCCGGTATGTGGGAAGCCATCTCACGACATGGCTGGACAAGGTGGCATCGGGCACACTGCTGCCGGTAAGCCCCCCGCACCTCCTTGCGGCACCCATATTCTAACACTGTCTGCTTCCAGCACGATATCGCAGTCGAGGTTCTAGCGATCGCCATCCTCCGACTCGACCCAAGCGGGGCGATGCTCACTTCCCATCACCTATCACTCGTGCGACTCGCCTATGACAACAACGTCCCCGAGCCAGCCTTCCAAGTCACCGACAAACAAATCGTCTACTTTCCTGGCATGTCTCGAGACCAGAGCTCTGGAAACAGAACAAATGCAGCAAGTCAGAAGCCACTCTGCGATATGAGTCTTCCCCCAACAAACTACATCATGGTCGAGACAGGCCTGACTACCGCAGTCACGGTTGATCAAGTCCTACAGTACGACCTCACATGCGGTCTGCTGTACTGCTCCAGGCGCCAGTGGACAAAGGCGCGCGCGGCCTTCGAGCGCGTCATCACCCATCCCACGCGTGACGGTGGGGTTAGCAAAATCATGGTTGAGGCTTTCAACAAGTGGGTTCTCGTCAGCCTGCTAGTAAACGGGCGCACACCGACCGTGCCTGCCACGACCGGCTCAACCGCTAGCAAGACGTGCGAGCTGACGGGAAAGCCATACTTGTCCATAGCAGCACATTTTGACACGATGGATGCTACATCCCTCAAGACAGAGGTTGAGACCAATTCTGGAGTCTGGGCCAACGACCGAAATACAGGATTGGTCCAGGAGGTCCTGGCCGCACACCAGAAGTGGCAGATTATCGATCTGAGGAGGATCTACTCCAAGGTTTCGCTTGCCGACCTCCGCCAAAAGACGTGCAGCGCCGAGACAGGCGACGTCTTGCCCAGCGACAACGACGTCGAGGCGCTGGTGCAGGGCATGATCAGCTCCGGCATGTTGAACGGAGTCATCGAGAAGCCCACGGACAAGCCCCCATACCTGAAGTACCTCTCCGGCTCGGGCGATTTGTCCGAGAAGCAGTACCAACGCGAGATCGCCTCCATCTTCGCCAAGATGAAAGACCTCGAGGCCGTCTACAAGGCCACCAGCGCGCGCCTGAGTACCAACCCCTTCTACGTCAAGCAGCACATCAGGGAGGCGCAGCGCGAGAAGGAGCTGGGCCGCGGCGCGACCTCGATGTTCGATTCCACGGTGGACGACGAGGACCTGATGACGGGTGTTCATGACGGGGGCATGATGTAGGGCGACATGTACCCCTGTGAACGACGCAAAGATTACGCGTCTAGACTGCTTCTCAGGATCAGATGACCAAACAAGGGAAAGAGGGAGCCGCGCAGCACTGGCGCCACTGTGTGGGAGATAGCAGCCGGGGGGGAAAGATTTGTGGGCTGCTGCGTCACGGGCTGGACTCTTGCCACCCAACGACGAGCGAGGCAGGGCATAGAGTAGGTATTGGTCTCATTGTGGGTGAGAGCACCCGCATTGGAGTATCGGCCCGTATCGGAGTTGGTCCCGCAGTCTTGTTGAGGGCAGGTACTCCTCTAGATGGTAGATGAAGGTCTGTCGTTCGCCGACATTTTGGAGGTAGAAACAACATAGCTCAGTCGCAAGGCCAGGCTATACCTGGATGAGTCCAGCCCGACAGATGAAAGGAGCCAAAAAAATAAAGATCTTCCTGCCAATGGGTCGGCCGTCTGTGTAGTGTAGAGATAGATGTCTACTACCTTCATTCAAATTTTGGCACCGTTTGTAGGCTCGCATAAAAAGAACACCATGCCTCATTTGGGCCACGGCATACTCCGTTCTTGAAACACACATGCTAGTATTTGTTCTTGCTTTGCACTGATGCTACAGTCTCTTCTTGGCCCCCCATTCCTTCGACCAGAGTCAGATTTCATACACGGGCCCAGGTGATTAAAGTCAGGTATCTATTGCCTCCCTTTTCCTTCTTTTTTTCCCGAAACAAACACATGTGAGCACAAAAACACCAAAAAGTCCAACCGCAGAGCTCCGGCGAGAGGGGACAAACACAACAGGCGGAGCGATCCAGCCACTGCCAGTGTTGCTGGCTACACATCCGGGCTTCTACCACAGCCAACCCGCCCGAGACGAGGCCGGGCGGAGATTCCACTGCTGACAGGGGAGCAGGCGTCCGCCTGCTTCCTCACACCTGCATGTCCTCGTACTGCTTGATCAGCGTGGCCAACGCATTGGCCTCGGCCACGTAGTTCAGGGGCTCGGCGCGCATGACCTGGTACCGGATGCTAAACGATGGGAGTCAGCAAATGTGTGATTGATTATGCTCCGCGGTGTGTGGGGGGTGGGAGGAGCAGCCGTGGTGCTGCTTCCTGAGATTGGAGGGACGGAGAGGGGGGAGGGGGAGAAAGTCTTACCGCTGCATGTCACCAAACATGTCCATCTTGGCCCTACACCTGAAGCTGTACTTGGTGCAGTTGGCCTCGTCGAACACCCTGGCCAGCCCCTCCTCGTCGGTCTCCTTGAGCCGCATGAGCTCGTCGGCGGACCTGCCGCCCATGATGGCGCGGCCGGTGTCGTCGAAGCAGCTCAGCCACAGCTGGCCGGTGTGGTCGTTGACGTTGACGGACATGATGTAGCGGTACTCTGGCCTGTCGTGGGTGACGCTGCACTTCTCGCAGCGCCAGCCGCCGTCCTCCTCGACGACCTTCTTGTTGCAGTTCTCGGAGCGGCAGGCCGGGTAGCAGAAGCTCTCCTGCTTGATGTAGACGATGGTCCCCTTGACGGTGAAGTAGGCCTGCTCCTCCATGCCCAGCCCCGAGTCCTTGACCTGCGCGATGCTCCTCGTGTCCTCCTTGCGGCCCGCCGCGCTGCCCATCGAGGCCATGTTGTTGTGCGAGCGGTACTCGTCCGTGCGGCCCGACGCGTCGTACCAGCCCTTGAGCCGGTGCGCCTCCGCGATGTCTGGGTTGACGGCCATCGTGCCCGACGACAGGAGGGACAGCGAGCGGCCGCCAAAGTCGGACACGCGGACGCCCTTGAACGCGACGACGGACTCGAGGGGCGCGTCGAAGGTGTTGGCGGTCTTGCCCCAGAGGGTCACCCGCACCGAGAAGCCGCTGTCGTCGACGATGGTGAGCTCCCGCTTCTCGTAGTCCTTCTGGGTGGCCTTGGACTGGAACGACACGACCCCCTCGACGTCCTTCAGGATGCCGACAACATCGACGGTGGTGTCCTTCTCGACCTTGCCCAGCTCCTCGATGCCGCAGAAGTTGAAGCGGACCTGGGGCACGTTGCTCTGGTCCTCGGCCTTCTCGATGACGGTGTTGCGGTCGAAGGCCAGCTCGTAGTCGCAGGTCAGGTTGGAGAACTGCTTCTTGGCCATGTTCACCTTGCAGGGGCTGGATATGTAGTAGACCTCGCCGTCCTGCAGGACGTCGTAGAACTGGTCGCACTGCTCGTTGAAGCCGGTGGCCTTGATCTCGCCGCTCTCGTCCAGCAGGTTGACGCTGAAGAGCTTGCCCTCGCCGGTGGACTTGTGCCACGTCTTGATGTCGGACTTGGCGCTCACCCGGGCCTTGATGGTCCACTTGTTGGCGTACGGCGACAGCGCCTCGATGGGGTATATGACATTGTTCCCGAGCTGGGATGAGCCCCGGGCCCGTGTGGGGATGTTCTCCTTCTTGACTGCAGGCTTTGAGTCTTCCTGCTTGTTTCCGTAGAACCCGCTGCCGCCGATGGTCGTGTTGGTTGCGGCCTCTTCCGCCTTGGCTTGGAAAGGTTTGGGGTCGCCGATCTTGTCCGGGGTGCCGAGGGACTCGATGACATCGACGTCGAGCACGATCAAGATGCTAGTTGGGGTGGTCAGCGCACGCACGGTTGGTTTCGGTACTATGGTGGCCGGCAGGCATACTTCTTCCCCTTGACCGAGTTGGACGAGTAGGTCTTGAGTCGCAGGATGCAGCCCTTGACGAGTTTGCCATCGTGGACGACATGGTTTGCCTGGGTGGCGAGCATGCACTGGACAAAGTTATCGCCGTCGCTCAGGACGACGCGGTATCTGTCTGGGCCGCCCGTTTTGGCCTGGTCCATGTGCTTGAGCTGGAGGCATTGCAATACGGGGACTGGGAACTGGGCGTTGGCCCTCGCGGGGTCGTTGAAGATGGCACTGGGAGGGCATGGTCAGCAGTCAAAACGAGGGGCATCGCGAAGGGCGCGGGGCCGAGATGGGGCATGATTAAAATGGAGCATACTGGAGGGCGCCTCTGGTGATCTGGTTGGCAGCGTCACCCATTTTGTCGGTTGATTCGAAAGCCGAGCAATGACACTTTGAGTACAGCACACGACGATGTTCGAGGCTCAAGGGATGTGATGGAGTGGCGTGGGCCTCTGTGGTTGTTTGGCACTTTCTCGTCTAAGAGGAGACGCGTCTGACGCGACTTTCCTGGCCCCCGCCCCGCGCCAGTTAATTAGGCAGGGGTGGGTCTCCTCGCCGCTTACATAACACATGCACTACGCCCAATGAAGTCAGATTACATGGGCACCTTGGGGGCCATCCGCCTCCAGAAATCACACCTCTCCCCTCTACCTCCCTCCCACGTCCTGGCATCAACTTCACGGAATGCATTCTCCAGCCCAGGCTCAACATTGGCAGTAACCTCCCCAAGACCAAACCCGACGTCTACCCTCATCGGCGTGCCTCCAGTCTGGTTGAAGTTGACCATGGAGTCGTGTCCCCCCCATCTCGGCCAGTTCGACAAGACGTCCGAGCCGGTGTTATTCGCAACATCGGAGGGTATGTTCGGCGACCCAGTCGCGATGTAAGCACCCCACATGCCCTGCCATGCTCGGACGAATTCAGCACTCAGGGTCGGTATCGACGGCCCAAAATAAGCCGTGGCGTCAGCCCCGTGGAGAGCAGGCGGGCTGGTGTACGTGAAGAGGTACGACGACTTGGTCTCGTCTCCGGTGTAGCCGGTTGCCACCCAGTACGACGGGCACTGGAATGTGGCTTCTCCGTAGATGGCGAATGCGCGCTGCTGGTGGCCGATGCCAAAGGGCGACACGTCGACGGCCGTCGGGCCATTGTCGCCTGCGGTTGCGAAGCGGGGGTTGGAGGTGTCCATCCCATATGCCGAGAGGGGGTATGTCTCGAGCACGGATGCGATGTCGTCGTCGTCGAACCGGGGGAAACTGGTGCGCACGAACTCGACCAGGGCATCCTCGGTGGTGATGTTCTTCGGGACAAAGATAGGGCCCTCTTCTGCGTTGTGGCTGGCCCACATGTGGTTTCCGTTCACCGCCTTCTCGTCCAGCAGCTGGACAGATGGGGCGTTCTGGATGAAGCATCCGTCTGTGACCGGCGCGAAGGCCCATGTGCCATATGCCGTAGCATTGGTGACATTGACGTTTGCCTCCTGGAGAACCTCGGCATCCTGACTGCGGAGGCAAGACAGTTTGTCGGAATCACCTTCGCACCCGCTCAGACTGACAAATTGGTCGTACAAGTACGTTGGGAAGTCTTCGTCGTAGCTGAGATTGTGATCAGTCGGAGCACCTGAGAAAAATAGTCTTGGGACTCGACTCACTTGTAGTGTCGAGGGAGATAAGGCGAGGAGGCCATACCCTGGGACCGATTAGTCGGCATTCGCTAAAGGCTCGTGTTGAACGGCTCACCTGGTCAAACAGCTTGTCCCCGTCAGAACCACCATTCGCCATTGAATGGAGCATGACGGAGCCACCCCCCGCAGAGACACCGTGGATGGTCACGCGTGACTTGTCACCACCAAACGCGCCGATGTGCTTCTGTATCCATTCAAGGGAGAATCTCTGGTCAAGCATACCAGCATTCAGAGCCCCGTTCTTCTTCACATCTTCGGACGACAAGAACCCGAAAGCGCCGAGCTGCAAGACATTAAACATCATGTGCGCCATGACAGCCACGGTGGTGCACTCACCCTGTAGTTCATAGACACTGCAATGTACTTGTTTCCGTTCGCGTTGATGAACTCGCGAAGATCCTGACTCCCGTCGCCCTGGCCATAGCCTCCGCCATGGATCCAAACGTAGACGGGCAGCTTCTTGGCACCGCGCGGGGCGTGGACATTCAGGAACAGGCAATCCTCGTCTTCTTCGGCTCCGAGAGGCGAGGACGGGACATCGCCGCCAACCGCCAATGTCTGGCGACACGCGGAACCAAACGTGTCCGCTAGTACGGTCTTGCCGGTGTATTCTGGTTCAGCAGGGGCGCGCCAGCGAAGGTCTCCAACGGGGGGAGCAGCGTAACGGATGCTGCGGCGAGGTTAACAGCTAGTCAGAGGTGCTTGGATTAATCATGCTCACCCTTTCCATATATCCAAACCCGAGCTGTTGTCGTAAACACCTGTGTACTTTTCGTACCCAAGGTCAACGGTGAGTCTTGAAGGATAAGCTTGGGTAAACAGGGCAAAGCCTGCTGTGAAAACTGTCTGTACGTGCATGTTAGGCGATCTTGTGTTACACCGTCCTTGGTGAGGAAACAGATGGGGATCATCCCATTTTCTTACATTCAACTGGGTTGGGCTTCCATTTAAGTCTTTATAGTCAGCTGAGATGCATTATCAAGCACCTGGGCACCCAAGTACCCAAGTATTATCGTGCGGAAAAAGCAGCCCCCACGATGACGGAATTTGCCGAGAAAAGCAACACGATTCTCCATCATTCTCCATCATCGGTCTACCTCTGACCGACTCATCACACCTACAGATTACCAAGCACACAAGCTGCTCTTCATGACCAATCCAATCTGTACGATTGAGGATATCTCCGTGACGGCGGACTAGTCGGTCGGCATAAGCCTGACTAGAGCGGAGCCGCATTCGATCAGGCTGTTGAGCACGTGGGGTCCCGAACACCCCGGTAGGATTGTGGCAAGAATAAGATGAATATCATATGCTCTTCAAAGGATTCATGGCTGTGGCTCAGCAAGCGCTTGTCATCAAGGCTCCGGAAATTCTTGTCGGAAGCAATCGGAACCCCGGCAATTCCGGGGGATGAAATACTATCATGTCATAGACAGGACCTGTGACCTGTAAGTGAATGAACGCTTGAAAAGTTCTTCGCAGTATCTAGTCAGAGGTCAAATTCTCAATCCTTGGTTTCGACACACTCCTATAGGACAACCTTGTTCTGGATGAACTCTTATAGAATAAGTATTTGTAGGACACCCAGGTAACTAAGTTGGCACTAATCCAAAAGGATGCTTTGGTATTCTAGCCACCTAGTAAGCTTGTATACCTTTTGGTTTTACGAGTGTGAACCTCTGATCTCTAATGGAATATGTAGCGGGCTATAGCTTAAATGAATTTAAGCACACAGGGCTGCAAGATTCATCATAAACCAGGAGTTTCAGCTATTCCCTTGGTCGGAAATATTCTTGATTGAAGATACCTACCTGGGTACCCACCAATCCGCCATGATGTGCATCTCCCTTTTAGTGAATATGAAAGAACTTCCGTAACGGCCATAATTACCAGTTGGACAGATTTACTGCCGTCAGCAAAGCCTGGGCTGTTTGGTGTCCACGGACCTCGGGATGCCAGGAAGTATTTCCGTCTACATGCTCCTAAATTTCAGACTGCTGAAGGCTTGCTTTGGGACCATTCTTGAATGGGGCTTGGAAGAAGCACGATGTGTGGCTTGGCCAGGGGCCGGGGAAGCACGCCGGATGACGAGAAAAAGAACTTGACCCATCCACGGGGAGGCCATGGTAATATGACGCCATCGGAATCTGCTGTTGCACAAAGATGATGGTCCTCGACAGGCACGTGGAGACTAGGTCCTAAGAGGTCCGATGCTTATTGTCATCTTTGGTTCCAAACTTCGAAGACACAACATTTACGCTTGGAAGGCTTCGGCTACTATGTTTGTTTTTGTTCAACTATTTATCTATTAGTTACCATCTTAGCCCTTACATTACGTTCTAGCTTATACCTTGTGTATGTACTTAATTACTTCTACCTACCTAGGTACTATGTGAGGCCGGGACAAGTAAGGCTACCTAAGTTAGGGTACTAGTGGCAATTGTTATTATACAAGATTCTATACTCTGCTATAAAAAGTTCTAAAAAGACAAAACGGTCTAGAGTCATGAGCCTAGCTCGCTCTCTGTTACGACGACTCCGTCCTTTTCACTCTCAATCCCCTTGGCAGCAGCTGTAGTGGGTATCGGAAAGTCCCACCCCATCTCCCCAGAAAACAATTTCTCTTCGGCGCGAGCCGACTCATTTCCATCCACCTTCAAAAACTCTAATACGCGACTCCTCCGCATAACCTTGCCCAGCAACTTCCTTGCCATCTTCGCCTCAAAATCCGGAACCAGCAACGGGACCACACGCGTCAGAAGCCAGGCAACCGCGGCTGCGACAAAACCCCGGTCACGCGGATACGCACACTGGCGTGTCACCCTGCCGCTAATGCTGACCACGTCGGCCACATCGTCATCCACGCAGCGTGCCTCTGCGTAGCGTGCAAGGACGCCATCCAGCTGAGCGGTCGAGGGCGATGGCGATGGCGATGGCGATGGCGATGGCGATGGCGATGGCGACGGCGACGAGGGGCCCGTCACTTCAGCGTGGAGCATTGACACCAGCGCGCACACGTCGTTGACGCCCGAGTTGAACCCCCAGCCAAAGTTGGGCGTCATCCGGTGGACCGCATCGCCCGCGAGCACGACACGGCCGCCCTGGGCCGCGGGGAGACGCCAGTTCCCCTGCGGCAGCACGCCCTCCAGCTGGTCTGCCATGCCACAGGCCGTGCGCGTCGGCCAGATGTCGCCGAACCGAAGGCCCGGCAGCAGGCGGACCCGGGCGAACCGCGCCGCCATCTCCTCCTCGTCCTCGGGCGTGTACCTCTGGCCCCCGTCGCGCGGCCCGCCCAGCCGCTCGTATAGGAAGAACCAGCTGCGGCCGTCGTTGCCCGTCATGAACATGATGCTGCGCTCTGGGCCGTGGCTTTCTGCGTTGGAGCTTGGTGGGCACGCCGCTGGTGCTGGGCATGTCCCCCAGAGGCAGCGGTACTCGGCCTTGTAGGGTCTCTCCGGTGGCATGTCTCCCTCGTCGTCGTTGCTGCCTTCGTTTCCTCTCGCCGCCAGCATCAGCTCGCGCATCAGCACCCTCGTCCTGCTGTGCACGCCGTCCACCCCGAGCACCAAGCTGCCTCGCTCCACCCTCCCGTCCTCACACCGCACCGTCACGCCTTCTTCATCAACCTCGAGCCCACACACCTTGCGTCCCGTACACAGCTTCGTCTCCCTCACCTCCATCGGCAGCTGCTCATACAGCACCTCCACCAGCTCCTTTCGGTGGAAGTTCCACGGCGCCGCACCAAACAGCCTCCTGTGTATTACGCTGGGATTTCCTCCTCGGTAGATATTTCCTGCATGATCTGCCGAGCTGCGGGTCGCGACGGGGCAGCCCTTGGGCTCCATGGCGCTGTAGAGGCCTAGTTGTTGCCATACGCGCTGGGTTGAGGCGTATGCTAGCAGGCTGGCGCCTTCCTCCGGGGTAAATGTGTCCCGGGCTTCGAGGACGACGAAGTCGATACCAGCGGAGAGGAGAGCATGTGCGGCCGTAAGACCAACGGGGCCGCCGCCGATTATGATGACTCGGAAGGGCTGAGTTTCCATTATGAAATTGTCAGGGATATTGAAACACCGGCCAGGAAGGATGGAGGCTTGAATTCACAAGGGAGAAGAGGTGCCTGCGCACCTATATCTATGCCCATACTGGCAGTGGAGTTCTTATCCGGAACATTTCCTCGCCTGCGCCGCGTAGACGCAAACCCGTGTAAACCCGCCGCGGATCTGCACCTTATTATTTCCTTTCACTAGGGCCGGACCAAAGGTGGAGTCTTATAAGTAACTCCCCCTTTTCGGCCCATTTATCCTGACCTCGAAATCGAGGATAGGCAAACGGTAGATGATGACAAGCCAGTGCCCAGGTGGCGATACCTCGAAAAACACCATGGTACCCTGAGATTTAACAAGAGCACAACGCTCGCTTGTTTACTATTATACACTATTTACAATATTGATAGCAGCTATCATTTATTTACCTGGCACCCGACAACTGCAAGACTTGAAAACGACTTCAGGGGCTTTAGATCTAGCATCCATAGAATATGGAAACTTCTCCCTTAGGACGAGTACTCGTCAACAATGGTGTCGGCCACCTTCTCCACGAGCTGGTGGATCCAGAGGATGGGGAAGAAGCCGGGCAGCTTGTTGCAGGCGCTCAAGTCCGAGACACGCAGGCCATCGACACCACGCACGCGCAGGTCACCGTCCAGCACGGCCATGGGGTCGCCGTCCGCGCCAATGGGCGCCGAGCACGAAGCATGGTGGCCCCAGCTCTCGTCCCTGACGAACTGGTCGAGGTCCTCGCCCTTGACGTCCTTGCCGGGCCAGACCTCGTCGAACGCGCCGTGGAAGACCTCGTCGACGCCGCTGGCCAGGGAGCCCTCGGTCCCGGACAGGACGCCGCCGATGGGGATCACGTCCTCCATGATACGGCGGGCGTACTCGTAGCCCTCCCGGATGGCCTGCAGGTCGAGCGCGGCCTCGGACTCGTTGTTGAACTTGCGGAAGTTGATGACGGGGGTGTCGCGCGGGTCGGAGGACCGCAGCTC
This sequence comes from Diaporthe batatas, assembly GCF_019321695.1. Taxonomy (NCBI): domain Eukaryota; kingdom Fungi; phylum Ascomycota; class Sordariomycetes; order Diaporthales; family Diaporthaceae; genus Diaporthe; species Diaporthe batatas. The sequence goes on along the minus strand of NW_025408563.1, from coordinate 1,148,451 downwards.
GACCGTGCCGTAGTTGTTGCGCTGGTGGGCCTTGAGGATGATCCACGCCCAGTGGTTCGAGTCGGCAGTGCAGCCTTGGGACCAGCCGGAGTAGTAGCCCGTGAAGTTGGCCGGGCCGCCCAGGACCATGAGGTCGGGCTCGCCGCGGGCCGAGGTGGTGGTGTTGCGGATGACGGAGATGGCGATGCCGTTGGAGGCGTAGGCGCCGCGGGATGTCTGGTCCTTGCCCTCGACGAAGGTCTTCATGCAGGGGTCGGTCTCCGGGTCAGGGTGCCAGGTGCACTTCTCGGTCAGGGCGAAGGATGTCTCGGTCTTGGAAACCACTAGTGGTGAAGTTAGTCCTGCTACAGGTCCTCAAGTGTTGTGTTCTAGAACATTCCAAAACATGAAAGACGGGGATCCGTAAAAGGTGAAAAGTGATGCTTACTGGTCTGCTCGTAACGGTCCTGCAGGTTGGTGCCCACACCGGGCAGGTCGAGGACGACTTCGATGCCGTGCTTCTCCAGCTCGGCCCTGGGACCAACGCCAGACAGCTTGAGGATCTGGGGCGTGTTGTATGCGCCGCCGGCAACGATGACCTCCTTGGCAGCCTTGACGTGACCAGTGCCCTCGGGCTGAGCAGAGCCACTACGGGGGTCAGCGCGGTAGAGAGATGCGCCGTTCATGAAGTCAACGCCGGTGGCACGCGGCTTGTCCCCGGTGGTGTCGAAGGTGACCTTGGTGGCGAGAGTGTCGAGCATGATGTCGAGATGGTACTTGCGGCTGCCGTCGTCGTTGGTGGCCATGGCAGTGTCCACGATGAGGTCGTACACTCCACCGCGGCGCGAGTCCTCTCGCATCACAAGAGGCACCTGGTACACCTCAGGGACCATAGTCTGGCCAGGCGCGTTCAGGTCGCTGAGCAGAACGCTGGCGAGGTATGTGGCCGTGTCAAGGACCTCGGTGATGAGCGACTTGCCGAACGCAGTGCAGGCGGCGGCCAGGACAGACACGATCTTCAGGTCAGTCGCTGCCGTCAGCAGCGAGGTGACCTGCATCGGATACCAGCCTCCCTTGCCCGCATCAGCAGAGTGAGGCGTGTAGTTCACGTCGGTGATGCGCGTCAGGTCCTGGCGCATGTTGTCCGACCTGTACGTCTCGTCGCCCGTCAGCTCCGCCATGTCCTCCCAGTCCATGTCGTAGGGCTGCATGCTAAACAGGGCATTGTGTCGAGAGCAACCCCCCAGCGCGCCGGTTCGTGGGTAGTAGATACCCAGCGGCTCAGCGCCCTCGGGGATCTCGGCGGAGGTGGCAGGCGTGCCCAGGTTCCCCGTCGCGTTGTACGAGGACCACATCTTGCCGTCGGTCGTATTATAGACCATCTTGCTGTCTCGCTTGTCCTCCTCGATGTCGTCGTACTTGTTGATGTAGTATGCCCACTCCATGCTCCAGTCCTCGGTCGAGGCGATGTTCATTGCGGGAACCGACTGGATGAGATCCTCGCCATTGTCACCTCCGGCCTCGATCAGGAGCACCTTGAAGCCTGCGATGGCGAGGTTTGAGCACATGTGCCCACCGCCGGGTCCAGAGCCGATACATACAAAGTCGTACTCCGTCGTCGAGTTGCTCTGGAACTCGTGGCTGTACTGGGCTCTCTTGTGAACGAAGGGGTTGTGGCGAGGCAGTGCAGCCGCCACGTGCGCGAGCAGTGCGCCCGTGGCCAGTCCCTGCGTCATTCGCATGATGAAGGAACAGGGATGAAAATATGCTAAAAATAATAATTACAGTTGCTACTGAGGGAGTGGACGGCTTGATAGCCTGGGGGCGTGGAGCTTGCAGGTGAGAAAAGAATGACTGGCTTCGCCGTTGAGGATGGGCAACTTCCACAAGGATGCCTGTGATGGCCGGTTGCATTCCTGATTAAGTACCTGGATGTCGTTGGCGGCGCGATGAACAAGGCTGATGCCATAAGGAATAGCGGTTCTCCCACGCGCCGCCCCCTACTCGCTATCTCAGGAAATTCCCGACTTCTCCAGCTCCTGCAGTCCCCGCCGATCACCATCTTGCAACTCCGGTCTGGCGTATCCCGCCGCCCATACAGGGTTCTTTTTGGATTCTCGTCGGGTCTGTGGCATAGAGCCCTGTCGTCTTACCCACACCTATGGATATTTTCCATCATTACCCCGTTTATGTCGGCACCGTCAGCATGCAAGGTCACCTTGACAGCTGTGGTGTAAGCCTGGAGATCGGAGTGTCTGCAGGTACTCCTGAGGGCTCAAGTCATGCTCGGATCTGGCACACCAGTCACTCGTTTTGCACGAATTCTCGCTCAAAACGGCCCCCTCTCGGCCTAAATCACGGCACAGGCTCACGGAGAGTTGATTGAGTTTGGAGACTGTATCTTGGTTCAAAAAAGCTCCCGCTGAGATGTCGCTTTGAAAGTGGGCCCAAAATCCCGGGCAGTGCCACATCGCGCGTCCCGGTACTTTGCAGAAACCCTTCGCTTGGCATAGCTTGTTTCCATTCTCCAGTGATCGACCAACCGAGGCACGACCTGCTTTCCTTTCTTGCTGAAGGACAGGATTGATGGGGTCCAAGCATCCCCTATTACGCAGAGACTCGCAGTATATTCCAACTTCCGCAGACCTCCATGGTTCCTGGCCCACTCTTTTGGCCGGCTCGGTAACTTGATTGCTGTCAGAAGGTATTCGGATGCTCACAGGTCTTGCTAGGTACGTCTAAGATTATATGACGACTACCAAAGAGGCAGCCCTTAAATACACCCCCCCCCCCAAGTTTTTTGCCTTGAACAGCCACACGACGGGCTTCAGCACCTCTCCGGCGGCTGGGCCACGACCGCGCAATGGCCAGACCCAGAAATTTTGCTCTTCTTGAGGCTCGAGAGGGGTTGCTGTATCGGGTCTTGGATGAGCACTTTTTTAAAACTATTATATGAGAACACTAGCTGCGATGGGAACCACAAGGCTGGCCTCCGAAGGCAGTAGTTCATGGACAGTCAGGGGATGTTCGGGTTGTTTGGTGCTATGTGATGGGTCCAGTTGGTGATTATCTAGATCCTTCAACGGCGGCCAGCGTCTAATGGAGAATTTGGTCGAGACCCGGGGTCCTGCTGACAACTAAGCGACAGAGACAGGCTGTGCGTTGGTTCAGGGATCATAAGGTGGCGCAGGGATTATCACCAGGTGCCGAACCAACGGGCCGGAATTGCCAGGTTTTCGGTGAGCGGGTCCACCGCGTCACATCTCTACGCTTTCCTTTGCGTAATCCGGACCCGCAGGCGGCTTCTTGTTCGCGGGAGATCGGACGGCCCCTGATTATCAGTAGTTTGGAGAGAGCTCGACACAACTTGTTGCATCCGCTCAACTCAGCACGCGAGGAGCACTCCCCAGCGTTCGCGGGTTCGCTTACACTCTGTTCCAAGGAGAATCATTAGGGATCACCGGTGAATCACCGCAAGATTATCATTAACGCGACATAACAAGTTATACGATCCCGGTCTTTCGCCGGCCCATCCTTGTGAATCCCCATTTTTTCAGAAAGAACAGAAGAACATGATAGGAATATGATAAGTGACAGATGGGCGGTTTCCCACCGGTCTTCCATCACCCTAGCTGAAAGACATTGTTGAAACGACTGCCGGATATGCCGCTGTGCTCCCCGGGCTGTGAAGATTGTCAATCACAACTTGGAAGAGCCAGTCTCTTGTTGTCTAGCCGAGCCAACGAGCGGCCGAAACCAAGCCAAGTAGAGTACATACAAGTATAGTAGATCCGTGTGTTCACCACGCGGGAGATGCACAATTTGAAACTTACTATCGAATCTTCGTTTAATCCAGTCGTTCGTTTACCCTCTTTTCGCTTCGATTCTCACCATGCCATCTTCTAGGATGGACGCGGCATTTTCTATGTTCAACCACGTGGCCGCGAGGGCGACGTCAATGCCTGAGTGCGCGCAAAAGTGCCTAGTGGAATACCTGCCACAATCAGCATGTCATGTGGCCTCCAATATCACATGCATCTGCAACGACGCCCCCCTCACAGCACAGATGTCAAAGTGCGTGCTGGCGGGTTGCTCGGTCCGGGATGCACTGTTGACAAAGAGGTTCGACGCCGAGACGTGCGAGTGGCCCCAATCCGACGACTCTCTAGGCCTCAAGGTGATCACGCCACTGTTTGGTGTGCTTGCCGTGCTCTTCTTCCTGTGTCGGGTGTGGGCGCGGTCGCTCACCGGGCTGGCCGTTTCGTGGCAGACAGACGACTGGATGTGCCTCGTCACAACAATATTCTCCATCCCGCTGACGGTGGTCTCGTACGAATTCGCTGCCCACGGCCTGGGTTACGATCTCTGGGAAGTGGACTTTGATGATATCACCTTTGTGCTGGAGATGTACTACTACTCGGAGATCCTCTACGTCCTCGTCGTCTTCATGACAAAAATCTCCATCTGCTTCTTCTACCTGCGCATCTTCCCCAAGAAGGCGTTCCGGATCCGCGTCTTCACAATAATCGGCCTCTCTATCGCCTGCTGCCTCGTCTTCGCCCTCGTCACCATCTTCCAGTGCACCCCCATACCCGGTGCATGGCTGAAATGGGATGGCACCTACCAAACCGAGTGCCGCGACGTGCAGACCCAGGCACTGTGGGCCGCCATTTTCTCCATCGTCCTGGACGTGGCCACCATATTCCTGCCCATGACCGAACTGTGGGCGCTCAACATGTCGCTGCGCAAGAAGCTCGGCGTCATGATGATGTTCGCGACGGGCGTTTTCGTGGTCGTCGTCCAGGTGCTGCGCATCGTCTACCTGCTCAAGTTCTCGGCCACGTCAAACTTCACCCGCGACTACACTGCCACCAGCATATGGTCCAACGTCGAGGTCTACGTCGGGATTATGTGCGCCTGCTTCCCGCAGTGCCGCACCCTCCTGACCAAATTTGGCCCGCGCATCTTTGCCTCCACCAGAGGGGCGTCCACGAAAGAGGCGACCGGCAAGGGCATCAAGGTCACCACCAAGATACAGAGCCAGTTCTCACAGAGGCCCAGCCGCGGCGATGAGACGGAGTTTGTGGAGCTGCGGGCGGCTGGGCCGGATGGTTTCAACTCGACGACCAATCTGCACCGTGGCTCTGAAAAATATGAGCTGGGGTATAAGGAGTCAGTTTAAGAGCTTGGAGTTCAAGTTGATTCGTGAAAACTGGTTTTCTTTCAGAGGCGCCTCAAATTACTACTTAGGTACATATTTAAAACTTGTCCCTGGACAGCACATATCCGGGTTTTTATTCGTCTACATTTGCAGACTATTGATATGAGTCCCCATGGCTTATTATCCTTTTATATCCGGCCACTGGGCGAACGACTCCAATATCTGAGGCTAGCTTCAGAGCATCCACCCGTGACGTGAACTTGACAAACGCAACATGCCCGCACACATCGTGCGTTGCGAACGTTTCCCCATTTGGAGTTGGCACAAAAAGCAGCCCAGCAGACGTCATGTCGAAGCCCCCAGAGTGGCACTCGCTAAAGCAGTCGCGGGGCCACTGGTTGTGGGGCCGACAGGATTTGGCAGATCTTAATACTTGGGCGGATCTCTTTCCTTATCGTTGTGGGTCCCCTTTTCAGCCTCTTCCAGTTGGCACTAGCAACCCATATCCCTGTCTAAGTCTACACACAATACCCTAGTCCCAGAGAGGCGTCTTTTGTGTGGGCCATAACCGTCTCCTCGGCAGAGCAGTGTGTATGAGATGACCTCGGGAATGCTCTCAAGGGGTCCCACCAGGAATCCATCAGAAGTGGATGTTCGGACTGCCAACCAGGCGTAGATCTTTCGGACCGCCTTCCTCCCGAGGTCTTGTATTATGCCCCTGCAAGAGTCGGAACAACCGAGCACGAGGTTTTGAGAGTGCTACGGCAGCATCTGTCGGTTCGTATACATCACGGACTCTTCACAACCATGAAAGTTATCAGTCTACATGTTGCCCGGTGTTGTGCATCCATAAGCCCTGAGGATACATGCAGCATGCTACACTAATAGTCAAGAACGTGGAGTCACAAACTTCAGCGGTCACGTAGGTTGGAGGCACATCTAGTACTGCCGTATATGGGCATGCCGCAATGAACTTGGTGATCGACAAATGAGGATCTGTCAGGGGAAGAGGCAGTATCTCCGAGGCTGCGGGCGCCAACATGATTTGCAATCCCTCGCAGCGTAGTTGGCCGAGGGCCCGTTATTGTGCCCGGATCTGGCGGTCCTACCCGTGGAGATTGCCAAGCTTGACGACATGGCTCATGGCGGAAGGCGATTCTAAATGCGCGAGAGCTCACAGGTTGACTTGCACACTGGTGAATCTCATGTTCCTAGAATATTCTTCCCTCCGTGCCCTTCGAGCTTTCGGCTTCCTCCTCTCTTTTCGGCCCCAGTCACTCATTACGAATATTTTAGTCACTCGTTCACCTCAATCACTCCCATGCTTGCTCCAATGGCCCGAATAACCACTTGGCTGACCGCCGCCCTGGTCGTGACAGGTGCTCAGGCTTTCCCCACGCCAGAGAACATCGCCAAGCTGGCCCAGAGTGCTGGAGCCGGGTTTGAGGGTATAGGCTCGCTCTCGGACTTCCATGCCACCTTAGTCCGTCTCCGCGAGGACCAGGCGATACTTTCCAGGAAGCGTAGCTTCAGCCCAGCTCCGATCGACGTCTCAGAGGACCATGCTTTCGTACCGCCATCAGAAAGCGACCAGCGCGGGCCCTGTCCTGGTCTCAATGCTCTGGCCAACCACAACTACGTCAGCCACGACGGCGCTATCTCCGTCATCGAGCAGATCACGGCGGCCACGGAGGTGTTCAACTTTGGCGTCGACCTCGCCACCGTGCTCGCCCTGGTCAGCGTGCTCTTCGTCGGCAACCCGCTGTCCGTCAAGCCCAGCTACTCCATCGGCGGCCCTACCGACAAGGTTGAGAACCTGCTGGACAACCTGGGCGGTCTACTAGGCACGCCAGAGGGCCTCGACCACAGCCACAACATCATCGAGTCAGACGCCTCGCCGACGCGTGATGACCTGTACCAGACCGGCGACGCCTGGACGCTTAGCATGAATGCCTTCACTGAGCTGTACGAGTCCATCGAGGGCGATGCACTCACGCGCGATGAGATGGCCGACCACGCCACCCGTCGCTTCAACCACTCTATCGCGAACAATCCTTACTTCTGGAACGGCCCCGTCACAAACGTTATGATGCGTCCAGTCGGATACGTACTCGCCAACGATGTCCTGTCCAACCACACAGACGACAACCCGGACGAGACGCTTTCCAAGGACGTGCTCAGGTCCTTTTACGGCGTTACAGAAAACCCCAACGGGACCCTATCATACGCTCCAGGCCACGAGCGTATCCCCGAGAACTGGTTCCCCCGCCAGAAGCCATACACCATTCTGGACTTCAACGCCGCCGAGGCGGCCCTGCTCCTCAAGAAGCCCGAGCTGCTCAGCGTGGGCGGCAACACGGGCGAGGTCAACTCATTTGCTGGTATCGACCTCGAGGACCTGACCGGCGGGGTGTTCAAAACGCGGCGAACCTGCTCGAGAGGAACAACCTGGTCTGCTTCGCGCTAGAGGTCATCAAGTTCGCCGGGCCCAACTCCCTGTCGTCGGCACTCAAGACCCTCTCGGAGCCCATCGAAATTTTGGGCAAAATTGTGGCGCCCCTAGTAGACCTGTCATGCCCTGTTTTTGATGACCTGACTGTTGGCGGAACGAACTTCTGGGATCATGCGATGGAAACGTACCGGGGCGCCAACAAGAGCGAATCAGCTCTGTGATAGACGATGTCAATTTAAGGTTGATAGGGGTGTATATTCTTGCCTGTACCTACGTATTAGAACACTAGAATTTATAAGGAATTTAATATCTAAAGGTGTAGGTAGTTAGGTTATTAATTAAAAGAATTAGTTATTAAAGGGTATTTATAGAAGTATAGTTTTAGTTATTTATAGGATTTATTTATATAATTAATTATAAATTTATATTATTTTTTTCTTTAAATAGATTATTTTTAGTTTATTTATATAAATTATATTTTTAATAATATTAGTTAAAATACTTTTAAAACTTTATTTTTTCTTTATAGTTCATTAAATTTACTTTATATTAATTAAATTAAAATAATATAATAATAATATATTTTAAAGTTTAAATTTTAATTTATATTAATTTAAAAGGTTAATAAATTAAAAAAGGAGAAAAATTATTAATTTAAGTTAAAAGTTTAAATCTATTATAATGAAAAGTTTTAAATTTAAATTTTAATTTAAGTAATTTTTTGGTTTTTAAATTATTTTATTTTAATTTAAAACTTAATTATTAAATTTAATTAAATTATTTAAATTCAAAATTTTATATAATTAATAAAATATTAATAAATAAATAATATTAATTAGTAATAGTTAATAAAACTTATTAATTAAAGTAGTTATTTAATTTATTTTAATTATATTAATTTAATAATTTATTTTTATTTTTTAAAATATTATTTTATTAATATATTATAAACTTTTATAAAATATTTATTATTAATATATATTAAAAGAGATTTATATTATTATATTTATTTTAAAAGGATTTTATTAAAGTTTTAAAGAATATAAATATTTTTAATATAATAGATAGTAATTATTTATAAACTATTATAAAAGAGTTTATATTTATATATTTATTAATATATTTATAATATTTAATTATTTAAAGTAAAGATATATAAAAGGTTTTATTTTTAAAGGAAGGTATAAATTTAATTTTTAATATTTTAAGTTTAATTATATAATTTTTATAATTAATACATTATAATTAATTATTAATTATTTTATAAAACTTTTCTTTTTATTTTATAAGTTTTTATATATATATAATATATAGTTTAAAAGTTAAAGAAAGTATTATTTTAAAAAAGGAAATAAAGGTTATAATTATAGAATTTTAATATATAATTATATAATATAATTATTTATTAAATTAAGATTTAAATATTATAATTAAGGTTAGTTAATTATTTATAAAGGATTATCTTTTAGATTATTATTTATTTTTTAATTTTATTATTTGTTTTAATTTATTAAATATAATTAAATATAAATAGAAATTATAATTATAATATTAATTTATAATAACTTTATTTATAAAGTAATTTATATTATTTAATATTTATTTTTAAACTTTTAAAGATATTAATAATTCTTTTATTAATATAAATATAATTTTATAAATTATATTAAAATAATTTTAATTTTAATTTAATTAATAATATATTTAATTATTATAAAATAGAAACTTTATTTATAAATATAAAATTAATTATTTAATAAGTTAAAAGTATTAATAATATAATTAAATTAAAATTAAAAGTATTAAATAAGGAGATTTTATTAATTAATATTCTTTATACTTTATAATTATTTATTATATAGTAAAAGTAATCTTTAAATATTAATATTTTTAAATATTTTATAAAACATTTTTAATTATAATATAATTATAATTAAAATAGAGCTTTTAATAATTATTAATAAATTATTAAATTTAAAATTAAAAAAGAATTATTAAAAATAGTTTTATTTTATAAAAGAGTTTTAAAAAGTATTAATAAAGTTAGATTTTATATAAATAGTTATTTAAAAGAATAAAATACTTTTTATTTATTTAAGTTAAATAGTTTTAAAAGGTTAACTTTTTTATAAAAGTATTTATAAATTATTTATAAACTTATTTAATTAAATTAATATAGTTTATAAATTTATTTTAATAGGTTTTTCTCTTTTTATTTAAAAGTAGAAAGTAATATTTTAAAATTATATCTTTAAGTAGGTAAAATAAATAATTTATAAGAATATTAATCTTTTAGTATAATATATAATATAAATTTTATAATATTTTATAATATTTAAAAATATATAATTTAAAAGAGTTAATTTATTTTAATATTAATAATTTTTAAAGATTTATAATTTATTAAAATTATAATTTTAATACTTTAAATTTAATAGAATTAATATTATAAAGTTAATAAAATTTTAAATAGTTTTATTTTTAAATAAAATATTATATTTATATATTAATAAGTTTTTAAAAGTATAAAATTAAATATAAAATAAAGTTTTAATTATAGAAGTAAGATTATAAAAATAATATTAATATAGTATTTATTTATATTAAATTTAATTATAAAGAATAGTTATTAATTAAAAGTTTTATAATTAAAAATTAATAATAATATTTTAATTTTATATTATTATTTTTATATTTTTAAAAATATAATAGTTTAACTTTTAAAATTATTAATATAATTTATAAAAATATTAATTTATTTAAAATAATTATTTATTAAATTATAAAGTATTTAATAATATTAATAAAGTTATAAATTTTAATTATAATTATTAATATAAAGTAATTATAAATAATAATAACTTTTATTAAATTAATAGTAATATTATTTTTAAAATAAAAGTTAAAAGATTTTTATTTAATAAATAAATTAATTTTAAATATATTTAAAATAAATTTGTAAATTATTAATTAAATAAATATAATTAATATATATTTATAAAGTTATTTTATAATATTTATTTAAATAATAATATTATTTATTAAATTATATATAAATTTATAAAGTTTATAAAAACTTTTTAATAAATTTATAAAATATAATTAAAATATTATAAAGATTAAATAATATTATTAATTATTTATATAAATTAAATAATATAATAAAAGTAATTTTTTATAATTTTAGGGTTTAATTAAATATATTAAAAGTTATTTTTAAATTTATAAAGATATATTATTTATAATTTATTATATATTAAATTTAATTTATAAATTATAGATTATTTATATTTTTAATTTTATTATTAAATTAAAAGTAAATAGTTAAAGTTTTAAAAGATAAAATATAATATATTTTAAAAATTAATTTAGTTAAATTTATTATATAAAACTTTTATAATAACTTTATAATTATTTATAATATTATTTCTTATTAAAAATATCTTTTATATTAATATATTAAACTATATTTAGTTTATTTAAGTTAATATTATTAGTTTATTAAAGGTTAAAGTTATTATAAACTATAGGTTAGTCTTAATATTATTAAGTATTATATATAATATTACTATATAATTTAAGTATAAATATAAGTTAGTTAAAATAGATAAAGATAAAAACTATTATTCCTCTAATTAAAGTTCTAACTTTACTTAAGTAAATATTTATTTATTAACTTTATAAGTAAAACTACTTAAAAATAGTTATTTAATCTATTATATAATTTATTAAATTAAGAGATAACCTTTAAATAAAGTAATTATACTTTATTATTTAGGTTTATAGTTTTAATAATTTATAAATAAAAAAATAGTTATTAATAATTAAGTTTATAATTATATAAAGATAAATTTTTACTTTAAAAGAAGTTATTATTATTTAAAATAGTTAATATATTTTTAAAAATTAAGAGATTATAAGTTTAATTTAAAGTATATTAAAATCTATAAAATTTTAAATTTAAGTTTAAAGGTTTTAATTTAAATTTAATTTATTTAAAAGGAAAATATTAAATAGATTTAAGAAAAGGTTTAAATAAAGTTAAATTAAATTATAATATAATAGAATAATTAAATAAAAATTAATTAAAAATTATAATTATAAGTTTTTAATTTTATATTTAAAAGGGTTAAATTTAATTTATAATATTAAATATAAAAATATATATATTTTAATATAATTATTTAATTAATAATAATTATAATAAAATATTAAATAATTTATTTAAGTTAAGTTTTTTTATATATATAATTATAAACTTTTAAATATAAAGTAGAAAGGTAAAATTAAAGATTCTTATTTTTATAAATAAATATATTTTTATAAATTTTAATAAAATTATATATAATTTATTTTTATAAAAGATTAAATTATTTAAAAGAAAGTAAAAAAGTTTATAATTATTTATATTAATATAATAAATAATTTTTAATAAAATATTTATATAATATTATTTTTATTAAATAAATTAAAGAACTTTAAAGTATATTTTTAATATAGGTAGTAATTTAAAGATTATTTATAGGAGTATTTAAATATTACTTTAAGGGTAGAAAAGAGGGTTTTAATATTTAAAATATAATTTTATAGTTAAAAGTTTTAATTTATATATTTTAAAGGTATTAATTTAAATTAATTAAAAAATAAATAAATAAAAGTTTTATTTTATATATAATATATTATTTATTAATAAAAATTATTTTTAAGGGTAAATTTATTTAAAATATATTATTAAAATTATTTTATAGAAAATTATAAAAATCTTTAAAGATTTATTAATTATAATAAATTTTATAATAATAAAAATATTTTTATAATTAAAAGGTTAGTATTATTAAAATTATTTATTTATATAAAGTTTATAAAAATATAATTAAAATTATATTATTAAGGATTTAAAATAATAATAAATTTAAAAATTATAATTAAAAAAATAAAAATTATAATTATTAATAAATTAAATATAATAAAATTATAAAGTATTTTTATATTTTTATAAAATAATTTATTATAAAAGAGAGTAAAAGATTATTAGTATTTATTTTTATATAAAAGTATTTTAATAATTTTAATTTTTAAAGTAAATATTATTAAAAATTCTCTTTAAAAGTTATTAATATTATTATTATTTTTATATAGAAATAAAGTTATAATATTTTTTATTTAAAGTTATTTTTAATAAAATAAACTTAAATATTTCTTTTAAAAATTTACTTTAAAGTAACTTTAATTAATTATTTTATTATATTAATTTATAACTATATTATATAATTAATTAATAAATTAGATTATTTATTATTATAAAAACTTTTTAAAATAATATTTTAATTAATTAATAAATTATAAATATTTTTAAAAAATAAATTTAATTTTATAATTTTTATTTAATAATTTTATTTATTATAATTAAAGTAAGTATTATTTTTAAGTTATAATAATATAAAATTAATATTTATTATTAATATATTATAAATTAAGTTTTTAAAGGTAAAGTAGATAATTTATTTATTAGTTTATAAGTTAAAAATTATTAATTATATTAAAGTAATACTAATTAATTTAAATTATATAACTTTTAATTTTTAATAATATTTTAATTAATTTTTATATAATAAAAGGATAGTTATATTATAAAGTTAAACTATTATTTTAAGAGTAGTAAAATCTTTTATTTAATTATTTTATTAATATAAATATTAATATATTTAATAAGTTTTTATAATTATTATAGTTATTAAATAAAATAATTTATTAATAATTTTAATATAAATATTTAATTAATTAATAAAGATTTTTAATAGAATAATATAAATTATTATAAATTATTATTATAATAATAAAATTTAAAGAAAGTTTTAAAATATTAAATAAAATTAATATATAATTTATTTTTATAAAATAAAAGAGTTAAAAATATAATTTAAAAATAAAAGGTATTATATTAATTTAAAATTTATATAATTATTTTTATAAAATAAATTAATTTAATTTATTAGTAAATATTTATTTAATAAAATTATTAAAGTTATTTAATAATTTTATAAAGATTTTATTTAATTATAATTTGTAAAGATTATAAAAGTATAGAGTTAAATTTATATTTTTTTAATTTATTAAAGATAAAAATATCTATAATATTAAATTAAAAGTTTTTAAAAAAGTTTTTATATTAAAAGGCTTTAAAAGGTTAAATTTATTAAGTAGAATTATTATAAAAAACTTTTATAAATAAATCTTTATTAATATAATAAACTTTTATAAAGGGTTATATAATTAATATTAAAGGTTAATTATATTATCTTTATATTAACTTTAAAGGTTTAAAGTTATTAAAAGTTTATTATTAAAAGTATAAATTTATTAAAATAATAATTTTATTTACTTTATTTAAAATAATAAAAATTATATTTTATTAAAGTATATAATAATTAAGTTAAGTTTTTAATTAATATAATTATTTTAAATAATATAGACTATTTTAATAACTTTAAGTTTAATATTATATTTTTATTTAATTTCTTTAAATTATTATTTATAATTTTTATTAAACTATAAAAATAAATATTTAAAATATTAAGGAGTTTATAAACTTAATATATTAATTAATAAACTTTTAAATATTTTTAATTATAAATCTATTAATAAAAATTTATAGTTAATAAATACTCTTTAAAAGAAATTTTAATAAATTAACTTTATTAAATATTATAAAATATTAAATAAAAGATTTTTATTAAAAATAAAGAAATTAATATAAAATAATAAAATTAATATTTATTAATATATTTTTAATTTAATTATAAATTAATTATATTAATAATAATAATATAAAAATATAATATTTATTATTAAAACTTTTAATTAATTTAAAGACTATTTATTTATAAATAATAATTATTAATAAATAAATATTATTATTATTTAATTTAATAAATAGAGTTTTTTATAATTATTATTATTATTAAAAGTAATTTAATTTTATATAATTAAAGTATAAATATTTATTTTAAATTAAATAATAATTAAATTAATAATTATTTAAAAATATATTTAATAATATTAAAGTTAATTATAATTATTTTTATTAAATATATAAGTAAAATAAAATTTTTTTAATAAAAATAATTATTTTTATATATTTTTATTTATATTTATATATTAAAATATTAAAATTTATAAGGAATTTAATATTTAAAGGTATAGGTAGTTAGGTTATTAATTAGAAGAATTAGCTATTAAAGGGTACCTATAGAAGTGTGGTTTTGGCTGTCTGTAGGGCTTGCTTACGTAACTAACTACGGATCCACAGGGGCTTATATAAAAGTTATTCCCAAAAATATGGTTCGTCCGGCTAAAACTGTAGGTAAGCATGGTTGCCCTTGCAACCATAGAAGGGGATTTTGTTGGGTACCAAGTACCTTGGCGCATTACTTATGCCCTTAGTACAGTTTAGACCCAATACTAGGGAGCGTTCCTCAGTGATGTGTTGCAAAAAGGATTGTTGGATTCTTGAGATTTCAATACCAGCTGTCAGAGGAGAGTAAACACGTGTGTCAAAGCTCCAGAATGTTTCTCCCTTTATTGACTGGCAAGGTTGCCAAAATAACATGATAACGGCTACGTTTCAATCCCTATGATGAATACGGTCTGCCTCTTGGCTACATCTCCCACTCCCCACAGCGAGTGCCTCAATTTCCCCGGTGTGATCTTGCCGTAATTTGAACCCAAAAGTCGGAGATTGAGAATAGACCGTAACATCTTGTTTTCCATGGCCTAGAGGTCATTCGAGATTAGCATCTGCTTAGGACGAAGCGATTGGACTTCTTAGCTTACCTTTCTGGCCTCAACAAGGCTATGTCAAAATTCCGAAAGATCTGCGAGGTCAGCGTAATTCATCTAGAGATTGTAAATTCGCACCCGCAAAACGGATGATTTAGGACAACCTCCCATATGATCATCTCCCATGGGATAACTTCAGGAGGTCTCCCTAATGGCTTGGGTGCACCCTCCCATTTTACGGGTGTGGATCTCCGATCTCTATTTCTGACCTTTCTTATGGGGTCACTTCTTACCTCAAATGTGAGTTTGTAGAGCTCCATCATGGCGACTGGCTTCCCCAAGCAATGCCACCTTCCATGCCCAAACGTCAAGTCATTGGTCCTGATCATTGCCGCCAGCTTGTGAGGATCTTTCTCAAACCATCGTTCAGGCCGGAAACTCTGAGCGTCATCTCCGTATAGCTCTTTATCGTGATGCATCGCAACGGCTGAGTAGGCAATGCAGGTACCGCCGGGGATGAAGACGGACTTTCCGTCCACTGTCACCGTGTCTCCTCCTGGTGGAACGTCCTTGCTGAAGGGGTTGACGACAGGCGGCCAGGTTCTTATCCCCTCCCGTATCACGGCTTGCAGGTACGGAAGCTTCTTTGCCCGGTCGAGGCGGACGATGCCCGTGGATGACGAAAGGGCATCGCCTGACTGGACCGCCTCATCAATCTCCTGTTGAAGTTTCTGCCTGACCCGAGAATTGCTCATAAGGTGTAGGAAAATTCCGTTGATGGCAGACGACGTGGTATCAGAGCCAGCCAGAACCTGTTCCACAGCTTCGGTCCGCAACTCGTCGCCGGCTAAGCCGTGGCGAATAAACGATGCAAGCATATCTGATCGTTCATCCGTAGGATCGGTAGCTCGCTGGTCGACCCATCCAAAGCAAATTCCAAGTATCTTCCCAAAACCGCCTGTATCCTTTGGAGACGGAGCGAAAAATCTCCCGAACCATGGAATATGAGATACCCAGCTTAGTCCAAGGGCTATGAAAACGGCGGCCGTGTACATCCCTTCCTCGGCGGATGTAATAAAGTTCATTTCATCTTTGTCATTGATGAGCATACCAAAGGGCCTGCCCAGTCCCACAGAGCTAATGACGTCCAATGTGAAGTATCGTATCTTCTTTGCGCATTCCATGGGTCTCACCAGGTCTTCCGTGGAGAGGTACTTGGTTTTGATAAGCTGCACGAATTCTTGAACTCGTGTATCGACTGTGACTTCGATCTCATGGTTCTCACGCCCCGAATACTTTGCGATAATCAGCTGTCGCCCATGTATGCATGTGAGATAATAATTTCTTACTCCTGGGGCCATCTGCTTCCTCCGTTCGTCATGTTTCTTGGTGTCGGTCTGACTGAAAACGTTGTCCCGGCGATGTTCGAAGCGAAGGCCTTGGAAATACCAGTCTGACCTTTTATATCCGGCCTTTACGTTCACTTGGGCCCAGACCTCCGGAGAAGAAGTGATGATAAGGTTCGGTGCGACCCTAGCGATGCGCCCTTTGCGTGTGTGAGCCCAGGATTGAACCGATCAAGCTTGATCATTATTCTCAAGCGCTTCTTACCGTACTTGTCACTGACATTTCGGTACCATTCATGAAGGTTCGGGCATATCATCTCCCTGGAATGGAAGAAATTGGTCAGACCTGTCCCCGGCGGTCCTTTGAAATGCCGAAGGCGCCAGTAAGACCACGTCTTCTTCACAATGCTTATGATCACGAAGACGAGGCCAATAAGCCATGCCGAGTTGGAGTCCGGTAGTTTCAATTCCATGTTGTCTGCAGAGCCAGGATTCCGTTCAGTAAAGGTTGAGCTTGATGGTCGAGAGATCATGAAGTTTCCTGGCCATGAGGGGTCGAAACATCGGCAGTGGGGCCCGATTATAAGCTGACATGCAGATGCATTTGACGCAAAAAGGGGACGGAAAATAAACCCCAGAGAAGCAAGTCCCTTGGACCAAGCAATTGTACGCCGGATATATACATTCCCCTCTCCCCAGCCAGCCTATTACCTGTCACATTCTCAAACAACTACCCCGCTAGAAAATCACATGTGCGACCTGCATTTTGCTCGAGTCCAGTGAAGGAGCCCTCAATCATAGCTTACCTATGCTGGGCACATAGCTCGGCCTGCTCTCGGAATCGATCGCTGTTAGTCCCCATCACGTGTTAAGCGGTCCGGCGTGAAAATGATCGGAAGACTGTGGTAGGGTCGCATATGTTGTTGTCGCATTTTTTCGACATGAATTTGCCCTACTCCCGTGTGTTCAAGTCACAGATACAAGCTCCCTCTGTGGCCAGTCAGAAGATCACAATTCCGATCTCGGTCGCTGCCCCTTCCTATCGACGGCCTCAGAGTACTCTGCCCGATGTGAATGTTACGAGACCACCATGCCTCCTGTCATTTGAAATGTTAGGTCTTTCAGTATTTACCACTGTGTCAAGGTACTGTGTATAGCTTTAGATGTATATAGAATAGAAGTGAAACTAGGTATCGATTTCTAAGTTGTGCAAGCTTTGTCGTAGCAGAGTATCCATGGATTCTCAGGTGTGAAGGGATTGAAAGGTACGTGAGTCAGTCACCCAGAACGAACGTAATGCTTGCTGTAATTCTGCTTACTTGCACCTATTGTATTTTAATCACTTTCATAGACACTGTATGTTTTTTAAACGCTGGGTCTTGAGTATTTACCACCGTATGAAGGCGCCATGTATGTCCTTGGACGTATGTGGAGTAGAAGCGAAAACAGTTACACGATAGAAACATTGCATGGTTTCACGTGGAGATTTCCTGCCAGGGGGTATGTTTCCTATTTGGGAATCATATGAGATCATGTAAGATTGCTTTGGACATAGACATTCTCATCAGGATTCCCCCGGACAAGTGAGGGACTATGCAAGGTCCTTTATTGGATAATGGCTTCATTAAGTCATGAAAATATCGTCATCGACGACCTCGGGATCGAAGAAGTGGGTGGATGCTGTCATCTGTTGGGATGGCTGCTGATGTGAACTTTTGCGCTCCCAGACTCTGGTTCGGGATGTGCAATCCCACAGCGAGATCATATTTCTCGGCCTGGTCATCCAGGCCACCTGCCGAAAACCACTCCTGAAAGTTGGAGGTCAGCTCTTCCTCCAGTGGTTTCACCACATTCTGAAACATCAAACATCGAACGTCTTGCATTGACGGATTGGGTCTTAATTTGGGGTCTGGCCGCAGACACGTGTCGATAGCGTTTCGATACCTCAAGGAGAAAATGTGCTCCTTTTGGGAAGCAAAAGCCTTCATGGCATGAAGAAAGAAATCCCTGGGACCGGATAGTTCTTTGTTCAGTCCTAGATAATCCTCAAGTCGTTGTCCCAGGTGAAGTTCCAGAAGAATGACTCCAAGCTCGAGTAGCTCTGGGTATCGGTGAAGACTAGATATCTCGGTTGACTTCTTATCCTTATGTAATATGTTTGTGTCTGAAATTCCAAGGAACGGCCGTAAAGGAATGCGACCGCCGCTCCGGAAGAAGAGGATGTTCTCTCGGCTCCATCCGCCACGTGTCCAAGACCCTCCATATAAATGATGGAGGCTCCAAGCAAGGATGACGGCGAGAGCCCATTTCGCGGTCTCAGGCCACCTTTTCTGTGGCGATGCGAGGATGTCTTTGAGATTGACCTCTTCCCTCAGGCTGTCTTGTCTGATGGTTCGCTCATCTGCAGCATTGCTGGATGTGTGGAGAACGCCCCGGTTCAGGATAAAATTGAGCCTTAGTAGGTCTGCCGTTGACGGCTCCTGGAGTACATCGAAAATGCAGGAAACAGCCCCGGAAGCGGAGAATTCGTGCGCTTCTTGGCTCGGATCTGCTTGAGATGTATTTGAAAACTTCACTCTTGGCCTGAAATGAATTTGCGGCAGTGGTCAGCTATCCTCTGGGATCTAGTGTCCTACAGGCCATGGAAGCACTTACTTCAGTTCTACATGCTCGCGGATGAGAACTTCATGCCAAAAAACCCATTGCTCGCTTTCCTGAAGCTGCTCAAGTAAAACGCATAGCGACTTTGCTACATGGTTCGAACCGGCTCTGTATGTCCCCATCCTGAGCCGGCTTCCGCTGAGGGACTGTGAATGGCAGTCGCAGGACATCGCCTTGAAAACCTCGTCCGCAAAAGTCCACATCTCGGGGCTGGAATGGTTTGGATGCGCGAGCGTGTCTTCATCCAGATGATCAGCATCGTCTCCGTAGCCTTGAAATTCGTCCGTAATGCATTCGAGCTCGTGTTGTAGCCTCCTCCATTGACCGGGACTATTTAGCATATTCGTATCGAGTAGATCTTTGGGAGAGGGGAATGGCAATTCATCGCCACTCTCCGCCAATAACTTTTTAACCCTCGTCAGTCTTTGGTACTGACGAATGTTTGTGTGTACATCAGCTGAGACAAGACCTCCCTGCAAGTCATGCCACTTTTCGTCAGTCCCGACCCTTTCGGTCATGTATGCATGCTATGGAGCAAACGTGAAAAGCTCAAGGGTCTAACCTGGGATGGAATCAAATGTGGGCTAAATATCTGCTCCAGTTGATCTGCTAGGTCTCCGATTTGCGAACCAAGCCTTTCATTGCAGCCCTCTCTACTCAGCGCCACAAGGTGTTGGTGCAACGTTGCTGTCGCTGACTGGATATTGCCCAAGTATCCATATCTTTTGTCGCGTTTATTGATGGTATTCGACAAGTCTTTACATAGTTCGGAAACCACCGGCAGGACGGTCAATAGGAGATCCACTAGTTCAAGTGGCGAAGGGCGGCGCTGAGCGGGGTCCTGAGCACCAGCAGTCACGCTCTTTGTGTTTCCCATTGGGTTCGTCAAAGTCGGATCGCGCACATCATGGCTTCTTGGACTTTCCAGAAAACAATCGAAAACAAGACAAGAAGTGTAGAGGGAGAATCCATGGGACACGGTAGCAAGGGGCAGCGCGTGGGTGAGGGCAATCCCATGTTTGGTGGCAGAAACATGCGTCACTGGCCTGTAGATCTGCTAGATTGGCTTAGTCAGCCACCTAAGGAATACTTTAAGCAAGCCCTAAAATACACGATATTAGAAGCTATATAACTATAGGTTAAGAGAAATTAATAATATTTACTTATATAATTATATATAATAATAAATATTTAAAGTTTAATATTTAAATAGATAAAATTATAGCTATAATATAATAAATACTTATAACTTTAACTATAGCCTAAACCTTTCTAAGCTAGCATAGCGGCAGATGAAACTTCAGACTATCGAAACCGGGGAGCCTAATTCAGGAGCCAGATATTCATTCTACATCCGAGGGACTTAAAAGGGCCTGGAGGCACATTTATCTCACTAACTTCATTGTCATCTCTGATCATGTCGAACCTGCAGAGGCAGGCTTGACCAATCCTCACGCCAATCCTTGCTGCCCTCCTTGCGAGGCCAGATACGCCGAAATACTTTCACGGTCTCCAAGTCTTCCGCTATATTCCCTGGCTGAACTACAATTCCCCTTTGCCTTAGCCAGCACTCCGCGTGCCGCTCATACTGATCTGTCATCGCCTGATCGCGTGCCTCTCTCACTTGTCGGCCCAATTCCCTGACACTGATATCATTCTTGTCGTCTCGAGCAACTCGCTCAATCAGCCATGAACGACTCAGGTGATTAATAACTGGCGGTATGCCGCCGTTGTTGGTGCTATTGCCCCATTGGCCGCCCCCCTTGGTCCACAATTTGAGAGACTCCAGAGGTCGGCCCACCTTGCTCTCGCAGATTGTCTCCCAAATTGATCGGGCTAGAGTCTCATCCACTGCGCAGTTCATGAGATTGTCGCGCAGATGGCCCTTCTTCAAGAAATCAAGCAGTTTAAATGTCTGGCGATCTGTTTCATCGTATGAAGGGTCGTCTCTCGAACCAGGATCCCGTGTGACTGCCCAGTCAGAACAGTCCAGGATGAGGAAGAGGGAATTTAATCGTTCAATCTTGCCGAAGCTTTTGTAGATCTCGGCCTCACGCGCATCGGATTTGGTGCGTTTGACCGAGACAGCTAGCTCTTCCAGCCCTGGACAGTGGGATTGGATTTGTAGAATGTGCTCCCTTGTGAACGTCATAGTTATGTGTCGTGGATTTGCATCGTTTTCTGAGAAAGATTCCTGCTCGAACGGACGTAGACTCAGCTTTTTCAAGGTCTGCCCGTGTCGGTCCAGAATGGCGTACAATATCTCTGGCTCCAGTGGGCCGGAAACAGAAAGCTCATCAAGGGGTTCAAATGACCTGAAGAGGGTGACGGCAATGCTGGCAAAGTCTGGTCTCTCGACGCCTTGGTCGTTGCGACGTTCTAGACGAATGCAAAGTGTCTTCAGCC
Organism: Diaporthe batatas; assembly: GCF_019321695.1. Lineage (NCBI taxonomy): Eukaryota > Fungi > Ascomycota > Sordariomycetes > Diaporthales > Diaporthaceae > Diaporthe > Diaporthe batatas. The sequence continues at coordinate 1,126,667 of NW_025408563.1, read as the reverse complement.
GAGGGAAATGATATTTCTGAGCGATTTTCTCCATCATCTCCCCATTCAACCCTAAGTTCTCGCATCCGTAACCGCCCCCAAGGGTGAGGTGACGCAATGAACTGAAGTCTGTGTGCCTGGCCCACATCTGGAGGACATCCGGCGCCCTCCACTCCACGGCCCCGAGAAGCGACAGAGAGGTCAGGCGCCCGATAGATCCACCGGGGACAAAGCCCGGAAGGCCTCGCCATAGCTCCCGCGGGCGGCGGTGATATCTGAACGCGTTCTCCGGCGCGAGATTCATCACAACTACTTCCTTCAAGTTCGGGGCAAGACCGGCAACAAGCTCCATCATCGCCTCTTGGTTGAAGTCATCGTCTCCCTCCGAGTCTCGCCAACTGCATGCAAGCTTCACGCTGTACAGGCACGGAGATGTAGCCAAAGCCATTTCGTAAGGATACGGGTTACCCCATAGAAGTGTTCGCATTTTGAACGTGAGGTGGTAGAGTTTGCAGTGAGGGTGGTAGTCATGGAGGGCGTCAAGAAGGCTGGGCGGAAATTGATTCTGGCAGTCGTATACCAGTTCGATAAGATGCGGTATGGTTTTCATCAAACTGACGACTGGTGCCCATGCCATATCCTCCTCAGAAGACTTCTCGATAACAGGCTCATCGTAAACGACATACGGTGCAGTATGATATGGTTCTTCATCGCGCAAGATTTCGTCAACACCGGTCGACTTGAACCAGCTGTGGCGGTCTGCAGTGCGGGACGTATAGCCCTCAACTTTTGGTTTTTCAGATAAACGTAGTGCCCCTTTAATCGTGAGACAACGGACGTGGCGGGCGGACTGTGTGTGGGAGAGGGTCTTGACGAGAGCAGCAATGTCACGCTGCAACTCCTCAGGAGTGCTGATTGTGAGGTGAATGTGGTGAAAAATTGATGGAAGAGTGGCACCATGGCAAGTTTTGCTTGTCGAACCAAACGCGTAAAGACTCGGTCGATGCGAGTTGTTGAGGTGACTTGCTACCTGCTGCAATGTCTCATTTGGCAGATCATGTAGGCCCACCTTAGCGGGACCCATCGTCATGATTGACATAGCTCAGTGAAAAGAGTAGGGGATGATCTCGATGGCTCTGAGAGCCGAAATTCTGCTGTGTTGACAAAATGACAGGTGCCCAGGTGTGTTGTCAGACAGCGCACGGAATAAGAACTTATACCCAGCCTGGTGCTTACGTCATGCCTGCTCCAGGGTAACTAGGTGCTTAGGTACTTGGGCAGGCAGCCTTCTGATTCCTTCAGCGGGGCGGGCCAGGGCAATCACCCGATGTGGCCTGGCAAAGCGGCTTTGGCTCCTGGACTCCAGGTTGCGCCAATAGGTCTGCTACACACATCGGCTTATGATGTGGGGTCCAGTGAGATTTGAAGGGAAGGTGATAGGATTGGAAAAAATATGATAGAATTCAAATTTAGATGTACTGAAACACGAGAAGATGCTGCCAGAGATAGCCAAGCTTCTATCTCGGCCTATGGCCAAAAACCGCACCTCGACCGTGCCACTTTAACATCCCATTCTTATTGCCCCAGGGTGAAGTACAGTCATACAACCAACTCACCACGTCCAGTCACCGTCTAAATGATTGAGTTGACTCTGCAACAAGTCGATATGAAGCATTCTCGTCGTAAGCGAAGGCCTTTTGACCCGGTCACCGGAGCCTGCGGGTCTCTTCATCCCTCAGCATGCTCATGCTTCGGGAAGTGGCCGACCACCTGGAGTCTTGAGACCTTCTTATGGTCACGGATCATGTAGACCTGGCTTATTCTGTGCCATCTTTGAGGTTGGAAATGATCCCAAGATCCTCCGGCCACATCTTGTTTCGAGATGTCGGTCCGCCTACCTAAAACGCGGGTCTTCACCATATTCACGGGTGGAGTTCACGAGCAGAAGAGATCAATGTAGCAACGAAAGAAAAAAAAAAGATAAATAAGCCCAGCCCCTCAGCTCAACTCTCAATCAGAAACTCTTCAATCTCATCATAATCTAAACCTCATCTTTCATTCTTTATACCATCCTTAGTGGACCTAGGCAGGACCTTGGCCCTATTCCTTTCTTTTGGCTTGCTTATCTTTTCCATCACAACTGTCACTACCAATATCATCTCTACACCTTGGCAGGACCTTGGCACTTGGACTTCTTTCTTTGAATCAATATCATCCCCATTCCCCGACCAATAACTACTACAATGCGTTTCACCAACGTTCTTGTAGCATTGGGCAGTGTTGCCAGTGTTGTCAGCGCGTTCCAAGGAGTCAGTGACAGGTAAGATAGGTTCTTCCAAGTTGAGGATTGTTGATATTTCATATAAATAGACTTGATACTGATCTTTTCATCTTTTGAATAGCAGCAATCTTGAAATCGCCGACGACAATGCCTATTACGATGCAGCAACCACACTAATCCCTGTGCGACTCGATGCGCGGGCTGATAAAAAGGGAGGCAAGAAGGGACCCAAGAAGGGAGATACCACTTCCAGCAGCAAGGCCAAGGCAGCCGTTGCAACGACCACTACCACCAGTCAGGCCAAGGTAGCCGTTGCAACGACCGCTACCACCAGCACGGCCAAGGCAGCCGTTGCAACGACCGCAACCACCACTAGCGATGCAGCTACAGCCAGTGCCTGCGCCATCAAAAGGTCCCGGAGGCTTCGGTTCATGCCAAGGGCCTTTAACGAACTTGAAAAGTCCCCAAAACAGCCCGAATCAGATGGGTCTTACAACTTGTTGGAAAATCAGTGGGTCCCTGCATCGGCACTCAAGTCTGGCGATAAGGTGGCCGTCACAGACATTACCGGATGCTCTGCCGTCTTTCTCTGGAATAAGGACAATCTGCCCTCCGTCTTCCACATCTTTTGTGAGGCCGGCGCCAAAGAGGCGCCGATTATGGCCCAACGAGTGGGTGATTTGGGCCTGAAGAACACGCCAGTCGCCGTCACCATCGCAGCCAGGGACAAAGGCGAAGCAGACATAATCAAGAAGGCGGTTGAGGCCGAGTTTGGCCCAGACTGTGATCCTGATGGTAAAGGTCTGACGGATGACGACTTCGAGATCACGGTCTATGACAACAGTACCCCTCAAGGCCGTCTTCCGACTGAGGCCTTCCGATTCGACGCCGTGGCTGGAACCAGGAAAGTGACACAGAGCAAAGAGCCAAAGAAATCTAAACAATCTCGGTCATTTGCAAGCTACTTTTAGTGTACAAAGTAGGAATTTCTCACCAGCATGCTTGGTGGTGCATATCCTCATCAACAATATTCACATCTGGAGAGAACTGGTAGTATAGCTGGGCTTATACTAGAGGATAGAGTGGGAAAATGGGATTAGAGCTCCAGGCGGATAGTCCTCTCTATTTTGGGTGTTAGGTGTTGCATTTAACTTGAATATTATGATTTTCGGCGTTATTTACTGTTTATTAGCCTGCATCTGAATGTCGTCCTCTGCCATGTGATGTATTTTTGAATCAGTTCTTGCACCTGAAATACACATAAGTACGCCGGAATATTTCCAATAGTCCGCTCTCAGTTCTCACAAAAGTGCCTGAGCATGTTTCTTTAATGCAATGCACCTAATCTCCGCCCACCCGGCAAAACCTATGCGCCACCCAGGATAAATAGCAGGCACGGCATGGCCTGCCTAAATAGACCGATTTAGGGAATCATCTAAAGATATTTAACTATTAATTTGAGTAGTTTCGCTACTATCATGCAATATATAGCGCCGTCATATAGTGTCATATACCTTACGAACTACTAGTAGTTACGAAGGCCTGTCCCTGAATTCATCACCGGAAAGCACACTAACCTACGTGGATCCATGTGTTCAAATGTTATTATTATTGCATTTCTTAGACATTATAGGTGCCTTAGACATCAACTTAATATAGGAGGATAATTATGTGTACTATTTCCGTTTGCCCTAAAAATTGTATTAATCTTAAGCACAATCTCATTATAACAGCACAGACCAAATCGGGCGTGAGAGTCAGAGAACTGGTGCCAACCAGCTGTGGTAGGCTGAAGGAAAGCCGAAAGGGCAGGCAATCTTAGCACGCATAAAGGAGCCCAGCTCGCCATTAGAGCGCTGCTCCCTCAGCTAGGGGCTACATTACGTATGATTTCTTAAGCACTGTCTAGCAGTTAGAAAAGCTGGCGCTCGGGACTCACAAGACTGCCAGTGCAGCGCGGTTAACATAGCCAATCACGAAAGCGGAAGCGCTGACCGCGCGACATACTCATTGTAGGGTACAAGGCGGGGTTCGAGTTGCGGTCATCTGACTTGGAGCTCCGGGCCTTTGTCAATCTGATACTCATGTCGTCCTAGATCACCTTTTGCCTTAAACCATATCGGCACCTGCACATACGCAAACTCTTGCGCACACAAACGCCAGAATGACACAACATGGATATGACACAATCCGTAAGGCATCCAGTCGATGCCTCGATATCTTTGCACATATCATGGACAACGAGAATGCCCACCCCGCCACGTACGAGACAATTCGAGGATCCCTGGAGGATGAGTATGGACGATTCAAGCTATGGGGATCAAATATTGGCGTCTTCGCCAATGTCCATGCGTCATTGGACTTTCGTCTTCGAGAGATTCCCGACATCGCTGAAATGTTCTTGAGACAACTCGCCACCCTCGAAGAACGGCTGGAACAAGGTACTGTATATAATACTTCCCTTGTAATGTATTTCCGCAGGGATGTGGAAGCCAGCAGAGCAAGACACCAGCGCATGTAAAATTCTGTGCAATTGCAAAGCCCGGGCCACACTCAAATCACATTATTCAGTCGTCGGCTGCCATTACGTTGCTGATATTTCTTGCTATAGTACTGAATATGAGTTTGCATACAATCTCTGGAGACGAGACCACAACATATGAGCATGACGTACCACAGAATTGTCCAGAATGTGAACAATTCTTGACGTTGCCCTTCGACATGCGAAGACATCTCGAAGCTGCGCATCCAATTGACCAAAGTTTGGGTGACGAGTCTCAAGGGAATGAGATCAACACAAGGAACGTTTTCGGGAGCTGGTCCCATTCCGAATTATTGCAGTCAATACATGAGAGCCTCGACTGGCTGCATCGACTGTCAAACATGGTACGGAAGGCCAGCTTTGGCCGACAAAACAGACGCGCCAATGATTTCATGGTACGAGACGAGACTGGCAAGAAATCTGTCGAGCTTACCCAGTCACTTCAGGATGGGTTGAGACACTTGTACCAACACTACATTACTACTCACGCCGCAGGCGTTGGGGATCGACTGGCTGAGCGTCTGGTCCAGACAATGATCATGCGCCACAAACGTATCCTTTATCGGCGAGACAGACGCGAGTCGTGGAATCTGGGAGAAGGGGTTTATGCGCCTGTCACTATGGACCGTGGGGCTCAGTACATGGATAACTTGGATCTCTCCTCGGCCCCCCAGAAGACCACGACCCCCAAGAAAGTCATGCCACTCGACTTACAACGGCCAACAAAGGATACAGTAATGTCCGCCTCTCAGAATGCATCCAAGGTCACAGCCACCACCGTAGACGTCAGTATCATCCGCAAAGCCGTTCCGCAATCTCAAGTATCTAGGGCGACTTCCAATTCCTTGTATGTGGCGGACTGGGTACTGCTTCCACCGCGTCCTTCAAAAGCAAAATTAAGGAAAGAATTCATATGCGACTACTGCGGTCTTCTTCTTCAAGCCAGCCAGGCATCGAATATAAGGGTTTGGGGGTAAGAAATAGATTTGTGCGATCCATCACGCTTCAGCCTAAGATACTAACCTGAATTTATGTAGAGATCATGTCAGAAAGGATCTAGATCCTTATGTGTGTATCTTTGACGAATGTGATACACCATATGAGATATTCTCATCCAGCAGGGAGTGGTTAGCTCATATGCGCTTCCAGCACCGCATGAGATGGCATTGTTTTGCCACGACCCACGAACCATCTTTCTTCGAATCACCAGGTGCACTGGAGGACCATATGAGAGAGACACATGCTGGCCAATTCAGTGATGAGGAAATTTCCTTCTTGGCCGAGAATAGCGGTCATCCGATCAAACCGGTCATTGAGCATTGCCCCTTTTGCCAAGACATGGCCGAAAATACCGAAGCACACGTTGCCCGGCATCTCATTCAATTTGCCCTGCGATCACTACCCTGGCCCAACAATGGCTCTGACGATCACGAAATCAGCCACACTTCGCACAGTGGGCACATCGACGGGCCCGCATCCAGCTCAGAAGCAGAGAACATGGATGAAGATGAGGACGAGATGCCAGACATGAGGAAGACAGATTGGGATGCATGGGAGGAAAAGATTCAGGCCGGAATCGGCGTGTCAAACAAAGATGATGATGAGAAGCAGAATGATTCGACTTTCATATGCGAACGAGACGACGAGGTCGGACTACAAGATTTTTTGGCCCCGGACTATAATATTGCTGACGACGAACTCCTCGAACCCTTCCGACGGCGAGCAAGTCTCGCAGACGTTACCAACACATCATCTCAACAGCCCATTCCTAATAGAAAGGCAACTGTGGAACAGCTTATATTAGAAGAGAAGGAATTCGTCCGTGTCCTACAAGTGCTCGCGAAGATCTATAGGCGGACCCTATGGGATGCTCTCGCCCTTGATGAAGTCCTCCTAGAACAGCTTCACAGCAATATGGATCATCTGGCTTACTTGCATCAGGCTTTCCTAAACGACCTGATAGCAACTGTCTCCATTGGACAGTCCGTACCAGCATCCCTTCGTGCCATGCCGCAGCCCGCATCGATTGGGGAGGTCTTCTTGAACAACCTTAAAAGAATCGATCCTGTGCACCACCAGTACGCCAAGATCCATGTCAGTGCCGTACCGATGTGGAAGAGTGCCCGGAAGAAGTAAGTGCAAAGACCTTGCAACAGACCATACAAATTCCTCTCCACGATCTTCAAATCATCCAGAGTGACGGAAGGACACCGCCGATTGATATTAGAGGATTTTGCTGACTGCTATCCTCCGCAGCTTGAAGAGCCAAGACTTGATGAAGCAATGCGATCAACTTAGTCAGGACGAAATTAGTGGTGAACATCCGCACAATCAGTTCGAACAGTTGGAGGAACTTGTGAATGGAAAGCATTGGAGAGAGCATTACCAAACATGGCTGAATACACTTTCGCGACAGACACCAAACGACGATCCGGCCATGGCAGCCTTAATTTTGGCTTCAGAATATCATCGAGAGTCTGTGCTTCATTTGGGGCATATGCTGCCCTCGGAACAAAGTGGAAGCAAGGATGTCGTTTCCAAGACAATACTATACTACGACGATACAGATCTTCTCACGGACATTGGTCGAGAAGACATAGAGTTCACAAAACTCATCGACGAGTTCAACAATGATCATCTGAGACTGGAAGTACTATCTGAAGAGCTTGAGCACTACTATGACAGCGTCAAGGAGTTTCGGGACTGCTTCTACCGTTGCGTTGTGGAGATTGAGCAGTTGATGAAGATCCGTTCAAGGCCCGCACATGAACTGACCCAGAGCAAATGGGTTCGGTTCTCAACCGCATACTTCCACTCCCCTGTGGATCTGCAGGAAATTCAAGTGTCAAATGTACGTCAGCGAGAGGTTCCCTGGAGAGCACTTGAGGTGATGAGTGAAAAACAAACTAACATTCCAGCTAGACTGACAGCATCTATGAGAGCCTGCATATTCCAATCCGTGAACTTGTCTCAATACGTACAAGATCGTGGACGCACATCCTCCATCGCAAAATCCGACGCGCGGAATTTCAGAGGTGTAAGGATATCATCAATAATGGCTATACTCTGCCCGAAAATTTGGCCCTGAGCTATGGGGAGTTTGAGGCCAATGAATCTGTTCTTCGCAAAGAACTTCCCATATTACACAACGAGACATCAAGAATAATGTCTCTTGTTATCGACGGGCTTACCTCGGAGCAAGTGCGGTGGTCTGCAGCATGTACATCCACCATGCAACTCCTCACTGCGAGAACAGACGTGCCTGAGTGGGCAGATATCGTGACCGATTTCCGCCGTGGGTTCATATCTGTGGATCATCCAGCTGGAGGAATAGGACTAGTTGGATCCTCGCAGCTACCAAGTAGAGATTCACCCACCGGAGAGACTACTACAGAACTTAGAGCACCGAGTTCCCCAGGTTGGCGAAGCCCCCACGGGCGCCTGGCAATGGACCACGGCACCGAATCAGGGGAACTGACCGAAGCGGCCCAAAGCGAACACAAAAATGAGCCAGGATTATCCGCGCTTTGGTCAGCTGTATCATTGACCGAGTTCAACCTGGAAAACACAGAGCATGAAGGAGGATACCCTTATCTGTTTTACTCAGAGAAAGAAGTATGTCCCGTGCAAGCTTGCCGAACCTCTGGCTACGCCCTGACTGACAGTTTTGGTTGCAGACTTTCGACGTCATCTCTGAGCAGGGCGAACTTTGGCTGGCTCTGAGACAGAACGATTCCAATGCGGAGCCGGGCTGGATATGGAGCAAGCATTTTGTAAAGCTTTCCGATATTACATCTGGGTCGAATTTTCTACCTAAATAGTCCCTTTCTCAAGACCTGAGGTATCTTGAAATAACTAATCTCGTTTTTTCTTTTTCGTGTGCGTCCGAAGCCACACAGGTCGCCTTCATACTTAGATACAGTAGGTAGTAAACGTTCAAAGACCCAGCATTCCAAAACAACAGAATTACGATAACACTGGTAAAACTAGAATACGAATCTTTCAATAAACTAGGAAATCCTGTACTGATTTTGCTTCATGTGAAATCAAGTTGGCCTCTCTGTCTCTTATTCTTCACCTCAGGCTGGACATGTCGCTCTGATGTTTGTGCATGGAAGGGTTTAACCCTGGTGGACCAGGTGCGACCCCTCGTCTGCCAGCAGCGTGGAGCTTGGGGTGACGTACTTGGCAGCGAGGGGTCGCAGGCAGGTAAGGGTCGTGGTCACGACGTCTAGTCTCGCCAAGCAGTGTCTCACCATTATCCCATTCCTAGGAGCTTCCCACCTGGCCAGAACCCGCTTCCATTGTTTACGAAGGGACACGTCGATCATTCGAACCCCTCCTTTACTAGGCACTTACAAAACCACCGACGACGACCATGACGAGCACAGATCCGGAGCTGGCCACCAAGGCACCTGAGAGCGATGCCCAGGAAGATGTCCAGAAAGATGCTACCACCGAGACGTCGGCTGCTGCCGCCCCTTCCACCACCACCGCAGCTCCTACAGAGGAGTCGGCATCCCAACCTAAGATGTGCGATGACTGCGTGACAGACAGGCCCACCCGTTCGTCATCCTCAATGCCGGTAGAAGCCCTACCAACTCCCGAAAGCTAACGTGGGATGCCACCAGCCAGCGGCCCAGGCCCAACAGGAGAGATCAGGAAGCTGAACGACGTTGACGTGAGTCGCCTTACCTGGACCGTCCCTCAGCGACAAACAACTTGTGCTGACAGACAACCCACCCGTAGGCCTACATCTCCAAGCCGTCCGACTACCCACACGCACCCGCCCGCCTTCTCCTCCTCCTGACCGGCGGGACTGGCCTGAAGTCGACCAACAACCAGATCCAGGCCGACAGGTTCGCGAGCGAGGGCTTCGTGGTGGTGATGCCCGACCTGTTCGAGGGCGACGTCGCGCCCAACTCGGCCACGGTCGACGAGGAGCAAGCCACGCAGGGCGGCTCGTTCCTCGACAACTTCAAGATCAAGGCCGTCGAGGGCGTCAAGAGCTTCATGATCGACATGTGGCTGGCCCGCCACACCGAGGAGAAGGTCCTGCCCATCCTGCACAAGGTCATCGACGGCGCCAAGGACGAGTTCGCCGACGCTGTCAGCAACGGCGGCGGGGTCTACGCGGCGGGATACTGCTTCGGCGGGCGCTATGTCCTGCTCCTGGCTGCGGAGAGAAAGGAGCAGGCTGGTGGCGCCGGGCTGCTGGGTGGTGCGCAGAAGCCTGCGGATGAGGAGGCTGGGCCCAAGACTACCGGGCCGTATATCAAGGCTGGCGCGCTGGCGCATGCGACGCTGGTGGCACGGGATGACTTTGAGGGGCTCAAGGCTCCTCTTAGCTTTGTGTGTGTTGAGAATGATCCTCTCTTCCCGGATGATGTACGCACGGCGGGCGAGGACGCCATGTCAAAGGCCAATGTTGATCACGAGGTCCAGGTCTACCCCGGGGTCCCACATGGTAAGTCTTATGGTTTGCGAACACACGGAGCCAACACAGACGCTGACCTATTTACGAAGGATTCGCTGTTGTCGGGGACTACGAAGATGCCACCATCAAGACCGCGCAGGGCACAGCTTTTGACCAGATGCTGAAGTGGCTGAAGGACCACTGAGGTCGATATCGCCTTGTCCTCGTTGAGGTCGACGGGGAGGTGTTACGGCGTTTTCAGGTGTTTGGCCGACAACCAAGAATTTCTCGTGTCTTCTGAGCTCATTGCATAGTTTTAGGAAGCCTTCTCGGGTGAATATACCTCTCGTCGCGGTTCGTGCAGCCAAACATGCGCAGTTCTCTGCGGTGATGTGATCCCAGCTGCTGTCGGTAGCAGCAGTACGAGGTCGTCAACAACTCTCAGCCATACGTTCACAAGCCTTGCCGTCACTAACTTGTAGCAATATATTTGCAATTTTCACGGGACCCAGAAAAGCTGGCCGAGAAAACCACACCCAATGAGGGTACAGTAGACAGCACTATGTTCATGACAGGGAACCGCTGATCTCTCGACCCGAGCCACGTCTCTCTGCTATCACCCACAGCACCCTTATGCGGTGCAGGATAAGGGGCCGCGCCGAACTGACAGAAAATCCGGTTGGCTCTAAGGCAGCCGAAACGCAATGCCAGATCTAGGGCTCTACGACATGCTGGATCTCGCAGGCCCGCCTGCAAGTTTCGCGGGAGCGAGCGAGGCTCCCCTCGCTGAGCTGTCCTCCTTGCGACTGTCACATGCGAGCCTGGGCTGCCCCGTGACGATCACCGTTGACCTTTTGGGGCCCAGGCCCGGCCCTTGGTTCCACGCAATGCAAGAGGCAAGCAAACAAAAACAAAGCAACACGGCCACGACAGCATCACGCCATGCCATGTTCAGCTGATCGGGACTTTTTGCTGTCTTCTTCTCTTGGGGCTAGATTGGTCTTTCTAATATCAGGCCGGTACCGACAACGTACGATATTCTACTACCACTACTGCTACGCGGGTATGGTTGAGGGAACCTCAGCGATGGGACCGCACCGGAATACTCGACACACATATAAGGGTGGTGGTGGGGGAGGGGGGGTCGTTGGCTTCTAGCCCTGCCTTCCGAGCTAGGCCCTGGAGCACACACATCCACACACCCACACGCACAGCCCTCGTATCTGCGTCTGGCGCGGTAGCAGCCGTCTGAAGTCGCGGAGGGAGGAGACACAGATGTTGGGCCTTCCCGAGGCGCACACTGATACACAGGTACCGATTACTCGCTGCTTAGACTCGATCAAGCCCAAACCCAACCCAAACTTGGGATGGAGACTGGCACAGCGCTAGTCTACCCATCACCGTCCAGTGTCTGTGTTGTGGTACGGTTACTGGCCTGAAAAGATGCGTGTGTGGGCGCGGGCGTGGGCGTGGGCGTGGGCGTGGGCGAGGGTGATGTGTACCTGTTTTCCCAGTACTCAGTAAGTACCGGTAAACAATTCCTCTTCCGATTTGAAAGTGAACCGTTTCCACTCCCATCAATTGGAGTTGGCCACCCCCATCGCGCCGGTGTTGTGGACGGATATGCGAGACACACACACACACACACACAGAGAGAGAGGGAGAGAGAGAGTTAGATCTCCTCCCCACTTTCAACTTACCCCATCTCAAGAGTTCCCTCCACCCCTCCCATCCTCTACTGTCTTCGCCCCAGCTGGTTACACGCCGTCGGGTTTCGAGCTGTGCTCCCCTCCCGTGCGACGGGAGGTCGCAGGTCCCGCCGTCCCCCAGCGCTGGAGACGCAACGCACGCACGAGCCGGGCGCAGCAGGGAGCGAGGGGGCCCAAGGGATGCTGTACTCGAAACAAGGACGGGGCCCGCTGGGAAACCCTCACAGCGCCCTCTGCGCCCTTCTCTCGTCGTGCACACGGTCTTCGTCGTCGTGATTGTTGTTGTTGTTGTTGCTGCTGCTGTGTGCTCTGGTGGGACAGCATTCGCCCGCCCCGGGCCCAGAGCCCTTGCTAGCCCCAGCCCAGCCTTCCCCGGTGGCCGTTGGTGGTGGTGGGACTAAGCATGGGATGGGGGGGGGGGGGCCAAGGGGCCTGCCTGGCTGGTGTAGGGTCGGCTATGCCCTCTGCGCAAAGCTCAGCTGGGGTATGTGTGTGTGTATACGGTGTGGCCTCGGGGGACGTGTGGTTGTTCCTCAATCTGGACGCGTGAAACACCATTTGACAAGTATCTCTGCTTGCGGACGTATGCAAGAAGGGATTGATATCGTCCGGTCAAGGGGGGCAAGTAGGTGTCAGCACTGCCTGATGCACTTTTTTCCTGCAGCCCGGGGGTGGGACCCTTTGGGAGGAGGGGAGGGGAGGGAGTGGTTGGGGGGACACATGGTCGTACGGGGGGGTGTGCGACAGTGGGTTGGGCGAGTTGGACTGGGTGAGACCCGTTAATCTATCCGTGCGACCCGGGAGGCAAAGTCGGGAGATCATGGCTGGACGGGCGGAGGGGGTGGAGGGTGGGAGTTGAGGAGGAGTAGCTTGCACGGCTTCGAGCGCGGCGTCAGGGCTGGTCACCAGAGTAGAGTGGTGGTGGTCAGTTGCCAATTGAGTTGTTTGAAAATGGTGACACTCTCCGTTCAATCGTCGAGGACAGTATGTATGTACTGTATCTACATTCGTGGCTTGTCACTCGGGGTGCGCAATCATCGATGAAGCCGAGATTCCCGTGGAAAAGTCCAGTATGAGTGTTTATGCGTGTATCTCCCTGGCGTGGGGATAACTACTGCTTTACCTTGACCAATGCGGGTAGGAGAACCAAAGGGTCAGTCATATCATCTAGAAGATACTCAATATTCCAAAAGCAAACGAGTCGGTAGCCTTCAGCCGGACCACAACGCCAGTTATTTTCTTCCTGGCCCAAAAGCACACAGGGGACCGACCATGCCACAAGAAATCATTCCATGCCTCCGTCCTTCCTTCCATGCAAGAGCCCGTGTCCCAAAACGCCACCGGTGACCCGTCCGACCGTTCCCCGTGAACAAGAAGCTGGTATGCGATGCGCATGCGATGCGAGAGAGTGCGTCCATGCGGCCTGCCCCCTTTCTCCCGTCTATACGTACACCACGGTCCAGAATATGTATGTATGTACGTATGTATGCATCATGCTGTGTCCCTGACACCAGCGGGGAGCAGCCCTGGGGGACCTACATATCTGCCCTTTTATCAGATAGACAGGATTCCTTCCACACACCTACCCACGCACAGCCTGTCACGGTACACAGAGGCCCCCCCCCGTAGATGACAACATCATCGTCGGGGACGCCTCCCCCGCAGCAAACATTTCTTTGCTTTACACCGCCGAGAAGGCATCTCCACCCGAAAGTGGCTGTCCTTCTGGCTGGCTGGCTGGGCACCTTCTCGTGATGCGCCGGTGGCCCCGTCATCTTCATGGCGCCGCCTTGGAGAAGGCGCCGTAGACACTGGGCTGTTTCCTGGGGGCGACCTTGAGGTTTGCAAACCGCGCCTCGGGCAGGCGGCGGCCGGCCTTGACGCTCTCGAGGACCCTACTTTCTTCTGTTAGGACTTTTGTCTCGGGCGTGAGAATAGGCCATGGCTCAGGGGACAGGTACAATGGGGAACCATCCCCAATATCAAACACAAGGGGTGGATGGAGTTCACAACCAGCAGACAAGACTTACCACTCGACACCCACGTATTTCACGCCGCAGCCCCCGACCCGGCGTATCTCCTTCTCCAGCTTCCCGCCGGCCAGCCCGCCGCCCGCGCCGGTGTTGGGCCCCGAGGGCTTGCCCAGGATGACGTGGGTGACCTGCCTCCTCCCGAGGTGTATCGACATGCGCGCGCCGTTCTGGGCGAGGAGGTGCCTGAGCTTGTGGTCTGAGATGTGTGGGTGCGTGCTCCCGTTGACGTAGATGCAGAGGCCATCGAATATCTTCCTGCTGCTGCTGCTTGGACCCTCTGTCTTTGCCGATGCCTCGTGCTCCATAGGGGGTTGGCCCATAGGGACAACATCTTGGTGTCGTGGAGACGTTGGGGGCTTCTCTCCCGCCGTCATGCTGGTGTCCCCATCCTTCACTCCCCGGCTGCTGCTGCTGCTGCTGCTCCCCTGGTTCATGGTCCCAGGCTTCCTCAGCATGTCCACGACGCTGTTGGCGGCCCTCGCCCTGACCTCCTTGGGGATGAGGACCCCCAGCTGCTCGTCATAGTCCTCGGAGCCGGCGCCCACGCGGTCGGACAGCCGGGGGCCGCCCGAGTGGCCGGCCTGGAGCTGGTTCTGCAGCTTCCAGGTGCGGTTCTCCCTCCAGCCCTGGGGGCCTCTGGTCTCGGCGCGCTGGTGGCCCAGGGCCACCGAGTTCCACGGGTCGAAGTTGCGGCCGTGCTTGGGCTCGGCTGCCTTGGGGAGGGTTGGCTTCGGCGGGGGTGGCATTGTTTTGTTTGCGTAGATGGTGCTCTCTGATCACGGTCGCTCCGATCTCATGGCATGGAGCGTTCAAGTCGTTCGCACAGGCAAGATGGTTGGGATCTCGAGATGTCAATGGCCTCAGGCTCGCCTTTGTTGTTGGCTGCTATGGTGACGCCACGCCGCTTCCTTCCCGCGCGTCCTAGTGGCGCCGCTTTCGAGGGGCCATCTCCCGCGCCGCCGTCCCGCGTCGCGAAATCACATGAGCAAATCTCACTCATCTAATCTCACTGCTCAGTCACTCACTCACTCACTCACTCTCACGACCGCCATCATTCTCACTCACTCACTCACTCATTTTCCTCAATCACTCACAACTCATCGGCCTCATATTTCATGCTGACAAATATATTCTCCCACCACGACTCGTAATGAGTGCAACATCGCCAGCCTCATGAGCAGGGGAGGTCCTTCGTTCGTGCGGTCGAGTTATGCCTCCCTCTCGGCAAGCCGTCCGAAATGAAACGGAAACCCCCCTCTATTTCACACGGATCCCCGTCGCAAACTGTCACCACTTTTTTTTTATGGTTCTATTCCGCTTCCAGACCGAGCTTGAGAGGGCAGACTCAGAAAAGAAGCTCAGGCCTCTCCGTCTTGTGTAGCATCGCTTGCCGATGATCACGGCGTCGAAACACGCCCTGCAAGGCATATGCACAGTTGACATCGACATGGCTTGGGGTGTGTGCTGGCAGGCTGGGGCTGCGAACTGGGGCTTGGGGGGGGGCCCTACCCCGTACAGCCTGCCAGCAGCACATCGCAGCACATCACAGCACAGCAGGGCACACAAGCACTCAGGCCACCACGGGATGTCTCAGTCACAAGCCAGCAGGTTTCTTTGCTTTGCTTTTCCCTGGCTCAGAGCCGGAACATGAGCCTAGGCCTGAGTCCACCTGAGTCCGATTGATGAAAATGGGGCCCGGCTTGTCTAACTGAGGACAAGAGGGATGGGCGGATGAGTCGATGGATGGTTGGTTGGAGGGACCCACCAACACCAGCAGCAGCAGCAGCAGGCAGTGGCAAGGCAGAGCAGGCCAAAGAACCCAGGAACCCGGGACTGCCCAGAAGCATATCTGCGAACCCGCATCTCCATCTGATTACACACCCGCCCTCAAGGTTCGGTCGTCCAGCATGCTGCACCGTCAATCATACATCCACCCGTATGTGTTTGTCGTGTGGTGGTGCCTCTGCTCTGCCCTGGCTGGGAGCACGACGGCAGTTGCGGGCTCAGTGAGGCCCAGCAGCCCGCGGTGGAAGTTGGTTAATCCACCAAGGTTTCCCAACAACATCAGACCAGACACGACCGGGCTCGCCAGGCTGGACCAGAACACATCAATCACACCGGATAGGATGGGTCCATCGGCATCACACAAGACAGGGTCCAGGGGCGAGGGGAGGGGGTGCAGTGCACTGCACCCTCCAGAGCCACCACTGCTACTGCTTGCTATTGTATTGTGTATACCCCCCCCAGGCTGCCAGGGCCACCAAGAGGGCCAAGGAGGGGGATACTCCCGATCATACCACAGCGTCAGTGTGGTCCTGTTCCACGATTCTGGTTGCAGGCCGACCCCTCGTCCCGTCCCAGCCCAGACTGATCTCCCGCACCCCTCCCGGAGGCGGCGTCATGCACAGCGGGAAGGCAACTCAGAGAGAAGGGAAGTGGGAGGGATGTGCATATGTGGGAGGTTGTTTCGAGGGGGTGCGCATTGTTGCCGCGCCGCTGCACCTGCGCACGCACGCTGCTGTCGTATTCAAGGCTGTCTGATCCGACAAGTGATGATCGCAGAAACAGACATACCGGGCATGGCATGGCATGGCATGGCACTGCACTGCTGGCCGGGACTGGGCCTCGAGCAGACGCAGCAGAAGCAGCGGCAGCGGCAGCACAAGCGGGCAGCAAGCAATCAAGCAAGCAAGCAAGCAACTCGGTTGCGCCTCCAGCCCGCGCCCGCCATCCCAGCCCAACACGTTTTTCCCTTCCTCCTGCTTCCCGTCATCCACAGCAGCGCGGGTGGGCGAGGCGAGGCGAGGCAATGTAAGGCAATGTAAGGCAAGGCAGGGTAATAAACCAGCGGCTCCCCCTTCCCCATGGTTCCGTGCCCGAGCCCCTGCTTTTTGTTGCGCCTGCTGCCTTTTTCTCGTGCTCGCTCAACCTGCTGCTTTCGGCACGAGGGCGAGCGCACACGAGGGGGCCAAGAGACGGGCAGACGGGCAAGACGAGGACTCGGGGGTCTCAAATCCCACCCACACGCGGCACGGACGACGGCCAATGTCGCCTTTCTCTCCCCACTACCGAGATGCCGGGCTGCGTGGGCAGCAGCATGGACGGGCATGTTCGCGCATGATCCGTCAAGTTGATCATGCCTTTTTGCCTTTTGCCATTTGCCTTCCGGCGTGGATTGGACGTGCAGCCGGGACTTAGTTGGGAAATAAACGGCAGCTCTCCCACGGCGGCGCGGGCTTGCCACTCACTCACTCACTCACTCACTGCATTGGCCCTGGCCCTGGCCCTGCCCTGCCCTGCCCTGGCCTGTCACGACCATGCCGACATGCCCATCCATCTCTCTTGCCTGGCTGCTGCAGCGCTGCCTGCTCCTCCCCCAGTCCCAGTTCCGTGCGGCACCCCGGTGGTTCATGCACGTCGTTGCAGGACAGAAAAGCCTACCGGACCCTGCCCTGTCTGTCTGTCTGTCTGTCAGTTGGTCAAGTCACCCCTCGCCGTCCAGCCCCTTCCCACCACCCCAAAAAGAAGCAACAGCAACCCCCAACCGGCCGACCGACCGACCGGCTGCGACTGGAGGGGGCGCAGCCTCAGCTCATGACATGATCAATAGGCCTCAAGCAAGCAACAACGTCCCCCCTCCCTCCCCCTCCTCCTCCTCCTTGCCCATTGCTTGATTGTGCCCGCCCGTCAGCCCGTCAGCCCGCCAGGCCAGCCCGGCGGCCCACGTATACCTGTCAAAAGCCGTTCCGGGCCAAAGCCAAAAAAAGAAAAAAAAAAAAAAAGAAAAAGAAAACGCCTCGCCCTCCCCCATCCCGCGTGGCGAGCTTGGGGGCCCGGAAACCTGGCAGACGGGTGAGGCAGACCCCGCCCCCGCGCGCTGGGGGAGAGACACCTAGAGGTGGAACAACGCTCATCCCCCCTGCCCCCCCCTCATCCATCCTCTAGCGGGGACATTCCAGCGCCCCTCGTGCCGTGTGGTTTACACGAGAAGTGAGCCCTTCAGCCCTCCTCGACGTTTTGACTGGGCCCCCGTGTCTCGTCGAGCAATGTCTCGGCCGCCCGGGTACGAAAAAGCCCCCAGCCCAGCCCCAGCCCCCGTGGGCCCCTGTCCCGCGCGCCGGGCCTACAGTTATCTTGCCTTGCCTTCTTGCCTTGCCTGCTTTGTCTTATCTATCTCGTGAAGAGCCGTCGATCCGGCACGCCACCTTTTCCTCCCCTCCTCGTAAACGTACAGTGTGCCGGGCGGGCAGAGGAGCATGGGACAAGGTATCTATCTAGTCAGCTACATAGTGTAGGGAACGGCGGGCAAGGAAGAGAGGCCAGTAGCCTCATCGGCATAAACCACGACCTGCAATGGCTCGTTCCGAGAGATAGATGGCTGCTGGCCCCCCCCCCCACCCACCCCCCTTCGGTGCGAGGCTAGCGCGGCGTGGCGCGGCGCGCAGGCGCGGATGATTCCTCGGCTCGAGGGTTTACACCCCACCCCCTCGTGCACATCAAACGCCTTCTGGGCCGGGGACTGCCCTTTTGTTGCCAACGTCCGTCGAAATAAACTACACACAAAACAGTAGCAGAAAAGAGTCCTCGCGGCCTCCGCCTGATGGAGGATGGTGTCCCCCCCCAGGGTACCAGTGAATCATGGACGGGTAACCCAGGCCAAGATCCTCCACCCCGGGCCCAGGTCCCCGTGAGCCGGGGCTACCGCTGTAGAATACAGCCACTCCGTATACACCTCTGATATGTGTTGCATTTCCTCCCGCTGGGTGATGTCGATGTGATGCAAGCAGGGGCCAACTGCCATCACGACCATCACCACCTATGGTATCCCATAAGAGAGTATGCCTTAGGAGGGGATCCTATAGGAGGTGTGATATCCCATATGAAGGTATCCTGCGGCAAGTTGCTGAATGGGTGGCTTCCTCTCCCATCACGGACGGCACTTGGCAAGCACCTGGGCGGCGAGGAAGCTTCAACGAATCCACGGGCCGTCCCAGCTGTTCGCATGAAGCAGGGCTCAACCTCTGCTGCGAACGGCGCCCGAGCAAAAGAGAGCCCCCTTGTTACCGTGCACACTTGGACCCACGGTACAGGACTCAGATTGATAGAGCACACACGCACGCCCAGACGCCGCACGCTGGGACATATCCAACACACGATGCACGCAGGTATACAAACATGTCCCATGTCGTTCAGTCGCAAGCCCCCCCCCTCCCCCGGACCCGGGAGGAGATCATAGCGCCTCTCTTAAACACCCTCCCTGCTTTCATAATATCTTTGTAAGGTCACATGAGTAAGGAAACTCGTCACACATTTGCCCACTCTCAACATAGGACGAGATGGAAATACCCAAAGGATTTTTGAAAAAGGCATACATGGGGTTGGTTGATGATGGGCAACAGGCAGGCATGATAACCCGTGACAACTCACAAAACGCTGAGTGCATGGTCGGACGAAGTTTCTACACGCCCCTCAGGCCATGAATCCCACGTACACAGTACCTACCGCTATCCTCTCACATCTCGGCGCTCGCTCCGAATCACCAGACGCCTCGCGACCAGCATCCATTGAAGAACCCAGGGTAGGATCGTCGCAGTTTGAGAAAAATGGTCAAAATGCGTCCATCTATCTGTCTATGTATCTGTCATCCACGTATCTTAAAAAAAATAAAAATAAAATAAAATCTTAAATGCGAACCTCGAACCAGCAACCCAAACTCCTAGCCCACCCGCCCGCTCGCTGACCGCAGCCCGGAGCCGGACCACATGCAAGATCAGCGAGATAGGCTTTCCCTCACCCCCGGTTTTCCCGCCCGCCCGGGCGCCCTGCAACGACACACGTCCCATCAGCAGTAGCAGCAGCAAGCATCATCACCATCATCCAACCTTTTTTTTTTTTTGACTACCTAGGTACACATACTACCACATCAAAAACCGCCCCTGATCGCTAACCTGGTTTTTCGGGAAAAGCCCAGACCACACGGACCCTACAGGGAGACAGACGCGTGAGGTGCCTGATCTGAGCCGACGCTGGCACAACAGCGCAGGCAAGGCAGGCAGACGCATCAGCGCGGCGCGTACTGCGTGTGTGGCCTGGCCCTGCGCTGGGGGAAGCCGGCCCCCATCGCACAGCATACATAGTATCATCCCACCAGCCTGCCAGCCCACCACCCGCGCACCACACCCCCCAAAAGCCCGTGGGCTAATTTGGGTGTTTTGGCTGTTGGCTGTTCTGTAGGTGTTGGCCGTTAGTGTCGGCTCGTTAGGTTTGGTGGCGGGTGTGTTGGTGTTGGTGTTGGGGGGGGGGGGTTAGGGAGATCGCCTGTATCGCTTCTAGAGGATGAACTACTCTATCTATGGAATGGTTCAAAAAAGAAAAAGAGAACCAACAACGACACCGTAGCAGTTGCATCAGCATCAGCATCAGCAGCACTCGTAACCTGGTAACTGCGGTAGTAGGTAGCAGCGGCGGCTTCCTTTTCCCTTCCCTCAAACTCAAAAACCCACCCTGCCTGCCTGCTCACCCGCCGTGGCGGGCACCAGATGCCTGGGTGCTGGGTGCTGGGCAAACCCGCCCGGCCAAGGCCAAGGCCAGCCCCAGCGTGAGAACGCGCCGCATCCCGCATGAACTCAATTACCGTTGCATCGCTCCGGGTCGCGGGCTCGTTCGTCTCACCAGGCTCCGGGACCGAGAGATACCTACCTCACACCACACCAGTAGTAGAGTAGTAATAGTAGTAATGGAAGAGAGAAATAGAGAGAGGGTGTGTGTGAGTGAGTGAGTGAGTGGGTGAGTAAACGGCCCTTGGGAAAGGTAGCTCGTAGGGTCCTTGTGAGAGGATGATGGATGGGCCAGCCGCGCGCGCGCTCCCCAGCAAAGACCAGCTGAGGTCATACAGCCCAGGCCTTGCCCCAAGCAGGAACGAGCCCGGGTGCTTGTTTCCCGGGAAGGGTCTAACCCAGACATACATGCGTGCTACAGACAGACAGGACTTCATCTCGAAAACAAGCTGCCGGTCGCATCGCATCGCATTGCATCGCATCACAAGAGCGCAGCAGCACACACAACAGGCAGAGCTACTGTGTCAAGGAGGCACAGCTCCAGAAGGGGTCCTCTTGGTGACACACCCTCCTCATCCCCCCAAATCTCCACCCCGGATGACCGGGGGTAATAATTGGGAGGACTGGCTTCCTCCTACAAGCCAGTGTATACAGTACAGTAAGTAACCTCTCGTAGGTCCCCCACCCCCCAACCCGCCCAACACGAAGAGGCGAGAGGGGAGACGTCGGGGGAAAGTGATCGGCGCCCGCCCAGCACTGATGAGCAGCACAAAGGGTCGTTGGGGCCCCCGGCCATGTACCCTTTGTGCAAAAGACTTGAAGTAGGGTAAAACAGTAAACAGATCCCGTACAAGACGGCCGGCCCACTGCTGCCGCGGCGCGCACAGCAGCTCCGTTTCCCCCCCTGTGTCTGTCTGTCGTTGCCCATGCCCTGCCTTCCCGTTATGCGCATCATACCTGCATCCGCAGGATGGCAAGCACAACACGGACTGTGCAGCGGCAGCGGCAGCGGCAGCGGAAGCGGCATAAGCACGAGGGACGCAGAGAGCTTTGTCCAGGCCACGGCGCCGGGCACGCCCGTTTCGTCAGCACCTTGTGAGACCGGGGTGGTGGACGAGGGCGGCACCTCTTCAGAAGGAGGAGGGAGCTGCGACCCCGCGGAGGGAAAGGGGGGGGGGTGTTGTTCAATTAAAGGTCGCCATCCTCGGAGAATACTCTGTAATAATTATCTTCATCAGTCGATCGCGCTTCGTTGTTATTGTTATTGTCCTGGTCGCTTGCCGTCTCTCCGCGCGCTCCCAACAGGTCATGGGCTGTTGGGTGGTCCAGACCAGGCTGCCAGCCAGCCATCGATGGCCTGCCAGCCCACCCTTCTCCTCCTCGCGTGACCATCATCACAATAAAGGGGGAGTGGAAGGGGGGAGAAGGCCGCTTCTCAGGAGACCTAGAATAGCACTGCCAGCCAGCCCAGCCCCAAAAAAAGAGAGAACACCACCACACACCATCTCACACACGCACAATCCAAATGGTGTGGAGGGACAACGCACGTCGTGCCGCAAATACCACGTCGTTGAGGATCATTGCGGCCCTTGCCCACACACATAGCGAGCCCCTGGAGGGCTGGGCGGTGCGGAACAGAAAAGATTGGAACCACGCCTCCTTGCTGAGTTGTCTAGTGTCATTTTCTCCCAATTCTCCCTCTCATGTCTTCCGGCCCGGCAGCTGAGTTGTAAGTAGTCAGGACCCCATCGCCAAAAATGATCAAATGGGAGGGGGGTGCGTAGGAATTATATGGAACCCCCCCTCCCCCATCCCATCTTATTCCTGGGCCAGCCGCCCAGCTCAGTAGCGTTCCTGTACGCTGCACCAGGTGCAGGCGGCCAAATGTCCTGTGCAGTTCCGGTGGCCTCGCTTGTGCAGCCAGGTGGCCACCGACCCTCCCTTTCCCGTTTTCCTTCACGCTCTGGCATGCCCTGCACTGCTGCCCTGCCCTGCACGAGTGCGGCGCGGCTCCGTCAGAGGTGGGAGGGTGGTGCTGTGCGTAGAAAAAGACGGGACCTTGCTTCATCGGGAGAATAAGACGACAGGAAAGAGACATAAAAGGGCATTCCTTCCCGCCTTACTGGCAGGACGACAGGGATCAGGATGCCTGCAGGCCCCCGAGGGAAGACACGCTGGTGTCGTCCCTCCCGCCCAAACATGCAGGCCCTCGTTGCAGCTGCAGCAGACACGCGCTCGCAGCTGTTCCGCAACCTTTTTGTTCCTCATGCTGGTCATCTAACACGGCGCGATGCACCGCGAGATCGCTGTCTTGAATCGGACATACATGGCCGGGGCAGAAACATGCAGTCAGTGCCGGCCAGTCATGGGTATTGTGTGCATGACTTGCGACTGCGTGGTGTGCTAGCAGAGATGTGTGTGTCGGGCTCTTGTACAAGCAGGGGCTGGTCAGAATCAGGCAGGCAGGCAGGCAGGCAGGGCAGGGCAGGCAGGGCAGGCAGCCATCTCCTGCTGCCAGAGGTTGTGGGCATGTGTACTGTGTATGTGCCCAGGCAGTCTAGGCCGCTAGAGCGAGACTGAACACCGGTCATGTTCATGTCGTAGCTCTGTGTGTATCGTAGGCTAATGTGCCAACATGTCACCCCGTATTGTTCGTGCATGCGGGAAATAAGGCAGGAAAGGCGCAAAGCCAGATCGCCCGCACAACACAACCCTGCCGCGCCGGACGGGGGCTACTGCTGCCACGACGCTGCACTGCAGCTATCCCGACTGCCCACGCTTGCGGGCGGAGGCATTAGATTTGGTTTGGTGCGGTCTGACGATCAGCCCCGTCGCCGCAACGTGATGGCCAACAGGCAAGGCAGGCAGGCGGGCTGGCGGGGGGGAGGGGGGCAGAGGCCTGGGCCCTGGGCCCTGGGCCCTGCAGATGGGTAGAGTCCACAGACGCCCCAAGCATGCAAGAGGTATGCGGTACAAGCTGTCCAGGGCTGAACGGACATTGGACGGGGTACTGTTGCCGTACAGACCCGGCCAGGTGTCCCATTGGCACCGGCGACGACAAGCTTGCCGAAAAGGGGAGGCGAGGTTGAGATGGACGTCCGGAAGGCCCTTTGCGGAGAGAGAGAAATAGAGGCTGGGTCTTGAGGCTGGGTATTTCGTGCGTAGACCGTTGCGAGAAAAAGCAAGTCCCAATATAAGGAGGGGCCTTGAGCGGTTACACAAAGGGTGTGCACCCCCCTCAGCTTTTCGTCAATTGTCTCAAACCCGAAATCCTTCACGAGCGGGACCTTCCCAACCTAGCCGCGACCCTTGTCAGGTGGACGTGTCGAGTGAATCCGGACAGCAAAGGATTCAATGTTTTCCAAGAAGCCCCAGCGAGGGGGTACGCAGAGACAAGGAGGTCATCTCTCACCCACGTACTCCGTGCTGTACAGTGCTGGGCCGCATCGTCAGATTCGAGGTCGCTTGTTCGGCTCATTCCAGTGCTCCAAGCGGCGCAGGACGCGAGCCATGCACGGCGGCTGGCAAGGATCGCCTCGACGTCACAACCGACCTGCCGACGCACACCGGTTGTTCCAATTAGGAGCCTTGGGCACAGGGTTGGGGTTCCAACGCTGGTATCCAGAAGCACCCAGAGAAACGAGAAGTCTGGGCCACCAAGATCAGCGATTCTGAAGCGGTCCAGCCATCCATTTCCACGTGAGGTCCTCATCATCGACGGCCGAGCGGCCAAAGCTTCCCGTTGTTTGACTGATAGACACCCGCAAGGCGCAGGGGGCAAGGATCAGACGCCGAACGGCACACTGGCGGCAGCCAGGGAGGTGAGGAAAAGGAAGAGCGAAAATGGTGCATTTTCCTGAAATTCCATTGGCTCATGGGCCGGTTCCAAATTGGTTGTTCCCATCGGCTTTTCTCAACGCCTCGGGAGCGGGTGATAGGAACGCCCCCCGGCCGTGCCTACGAAGAGCGGTGAGATGTGCGCTAAGCTCTTTTGGTACTTTGATATCACCTCACCAAGAGGCGCCGCAGCAGAGACCACGGTGCGGCCACCATGGAGAAGCCAACCCTGTCGGTACGGTGGGGCGGGCGGGTGAGAGGGTACATTGTACATGAACCAGTACGACCTCACTTGTCAGATTGAATAGGCGGCTTGACATGTGAGGCGGGCGCGAGGCTCGAGATCTCATGCTGAGGATCCTCTCTCATGATATGGACACGCTTCTGCCATGCAAGATTGGCCTTCCATGTGAGCCACCCACTGGCATCTCCTCGGCGTGCCATTGTGCCCTGTCGTCCGTTCGGACTGCACCCAACCGTCTATGCAGTGGCTGCTGCACAGTAGCGTTCGTGCAGAGGCAGTTCGCGATGCAAGGAGAGATCCGAAGCTTCTTTTACATGAGACGGGTAGTCTGAGTAGCTGCAGAAGGTTGGCAGACCCGGAAGACTAAACAGCCCGTATATCACGGCAAATGCAAGCCGCCCGGGAGTTTGAACGTCACGTCCAGCGGCACGCCCGCAGCAGATCAGGGTGTTAACGATCGCTCATCCTCAGGTCTCCGCCAAGCCATCCAGTCGCCAGCTTCTCGTGCTGTTCCGCGAATCTCAAGGCCTTGACGGCCTAGAGTCTGGATCACGTCACCGCCAGGAGGGACAGGAAAAGAAGCTGCTCCGTGAGAGCTAGGACCGAAGCCACATTCTCTAGCTTCAGAGTGCCACCCTCCAGCCCACCGGCAGGTAGATCAGACAGCGATTCTGACTCCAAATAGCGTCGAGGCGGAAGGCGGACCGTCTTGCAGCCTTCTCAGTAGCAAATTGGGTATCGTCCACTTGTCTCTCCAACCGTATGTTTTGCATGGGATGGTCTGACTCTCCAGCCGTGGCACATACTCGGGGCCGAGTGACACACGCATTGACAGTCTTGCTGACATGGAAAAAAAAAGTAAAGATAGAAGTGACCTGGCCGGCTCGACACAAATGTCGTTCGATGCAGCCGTTGCCGTCATCTTCCTGTCACCCGCTTTGGGACGACGTAACCAGAAGTACTTCGTACTTCCCAACCTCTTGGATTCCCCTCATCGATACTTCCCCAACTTGATGCCGTACGGGAGGCGCCAACGTACCAATGAGGAAAAACTTATGGTGTGGGCTTGTAGACGTGGTTCTCGTTGATTGGATTACTTCTGGCCGTTACTCGTGACCACAATCAACATCATCAGGAGGCTGGCGCGAGCTCCAAGGCCCCCAATGAATCGAGACCCGGCCGGGTTCCTGAGATGGAGGGTCTTCGTCAGCCTGTCAAGCTGTCAACACCAGGTCTCTGAGTGGCGACATTGATCGGCTACCCGAGAATCGATGCAGTAGGACATCATCCCATCTCTTTGCAATGCTGGGCGAGTTATTTGGACGATTTGCACCGTGCCTGTGAATCGAATTCCGTGAATTGTCCCGCTCTCACCAGAGCTCGGGCTGATAACTCAGGTGAAGGACGTGCCGCGGGATCGACACAACCGACTCAGAGAAGCCACCCGCCTGACTTCTCGTAGAGAAGCGTCCTCATTCCTGCAAGACACGGCAAGTAGTCGGCCATCCTCGCAGCTTCCAGGGTCTGGCAAGGTCAGCAATGATCCACACGTAATGTCATATTTGCTTGTGCAATACGGAGCTCTACCGCCATGTACTGTGCAGCACACGCCTTGCTGATAAGATGAAGCGCCCTAGCCCTGATGTTTCCGCCCCAGTCGACCCGGGTATGCATGGTTCAGTGTGCCGTAGCGATAGTGATGTCAATTGCACAGGCTGCTTGACCGCTGACTGAAGAAGCCTGCCCATGGACAGTGGCATGTTCCTAGAGAGTGCGAGCAGTGTAGCGGGAGGATCGAGAGAGACCCAGGCCGTGAGTGTAACCGCTGCGACGACCGCTGGGTCTAACTTGAAAGGGCTAACAGGAAAGTCTAGGAGGGGGAGCAGCTGAAACGTTTGAGCTTGGCAAAATGGAGCCCACACCCCATCAAGGTTTATTGATTGGATAAGTTCCAGACGTACATAGCCGCTGTGCATTTGCATGCAAGTGTTGAAGACCACCCACGGTCTACCCCTGCCCACAGCATCTCACGATGAGAACTCTGAGGGCTGCAGGGTTCACCGAGCGTCCGCCGGGAGGGGCCACTCAAAGAAAGGTGCCGTCGCATCCCGTACCTGCGCAGGCCCGCAACTGGACGCAGGCACAAGCAGCGATGATGCACATCGTTCAAGTATCGTCGTCTTTGCATCTCCAAAGCTTTTAGAAGAAATGAAGTCGATCTTTGAGAAGGCTGTGCTTGTCTAAGCTGATCAGAGCAAGAAGGGGCCCCTGCTCCGGCCACGGGGTGACAGGTCTGCTGCTTCGCTCCTCTCTTGATCCGAGGTACCCTGCTCCCTGTGGGAGGGGATGGATGCCTCGCTGCGAGCAGGGTCCTGGATCGCAGCGACGCCTGAGGCTCGGTGTGGCGATGCGATTAGATCGTCGTGGCCGGATTCGGACATTTCGAACGACAACCTTGTGCGAGTTGGGGCCGCGTACTTGTCGTTTGAATCTCCCCGGCACTGCTCTCGTCGACAATGGTGTTTCGGGTCCACTCCTTCACGGCTTCAAAGTGCCCATATCTGAGCTCCGAGAAGCTGCCTCGTACCGTAGTGCTTTGCTCATGAAACCATTGAGAGAGGGCAGGCCGACGTAGGCCATGCGTGCAATAGCTGGCACATCTCGGGTACGAGTGATAACCTAGCAAAAAGGCATCGCGAGTCATTCCAATTCTCATCACAGGCTTCAACCCTACGGGATCTCTCACATCCACCCGTGTGAGCCACCCGTGACCCCCCTCCCTATCATCTGATGATGGCTTTCGAACAAAGCTTACCGCAACCTTGTCTAACGGCAGCCAGCGGCAGATCTGCCGAGGTCCTGCGAGCAAAGCGACGACGTCGACGGAGACATGACTCTTGCCGCCCCCATCACGTCTGAATGGTGGAATCGCTTGTGTATCTCGTACAGTGTGCACCGATTCGTTGAATTAGGCAGGGCAGCGTAAGTATTGGAGAGACCGAGTCTGGACCCTTTATGTGGATGATCTTCGGTGCCATGTTTGATGTAGTTGCCCGAATGTCCTGCATGCGAGGCGTGAGGCTTAAAGTCCGTGACGAGCAAGCTCACGCACAGGTGTTGCGGGGTGCGCTTCCTCATCGTGGCACGCCAACGTCCATTGTTCTGCACAAGTGAGCGTTCGTCGGAGGTAACTGCATTTAAACAAATTCGCTCGATGTTCGACACTCTACACAAGGCAGTGAGTGACTTCTTTATTACTCTGAGAGCATATTCGCCCAATGCAACACCAGTTCTGGGTTGGCAGCGTGGGCGTCTTGACAATTCCCATGTACGCTTCATCCAGTGAAAATGGATTGGTCTCGTCAGGATTGCGAGGTCGAAGCGAAGGCCCATCATCCGGGAGGCATGCTTCGATATGGATGGCCTCCGAGCCAGCCTTGATTCCCGCAGTCGAGCTGCCGCTGTGCCGATGGTAGCAGCCATCCATGGCGTGGTGTGGGGTCAAGACATTCTAGTCGTCGTGAGGCCGACCAACAACAATGTCGCCCGTCTGACATTGCTGACCAATTGCATTTGAGCAAAGTGTGCCATGTCAGTGCCCGCTAATGTACAGGATTCACCCCTAAACTTTGTCACTCGGGGACTTCACCCATGAAAAAATACGACCTTAACAGACCAATCAGATCTTCTCTTTCTACTCTTAAACGGTGACTTCTATACCGTTACGCTCACTACCGTTATATTACACCTAAGTACTTTACTTTCCTAGTAATCCTACCTTAGAACCTAGTACTACTATGTTCCTTTTTATAGTTTTAAGGTAGCCGGGGTATCCATTTCTAGCCTCTTGGAAGTCACTCTTTGACAAAGATTAGGGGTCTACCCTGTACTGCGGGAAGAGTACAGATCCGTCCCCACTTGATGATCGTCGAAACCTGAGACCCAGGAGCCAGTCAGTAGCCCCGGCGCCGGTACGAGGTGTTGCAAGTAACCCGTACTGGGCTGGGGAGGGGTGTCGAGAGAGTGAGAAAAGGACGCACAAGCCCTCGAGCCCACCGACCTGACCCACCCATCCACCGGCCCACCCCACCCACCAGAGCGGGCCTTGTCATGGGGGCTCGGGCCACTCTGCGTCGCGGCTGAAGATGCGTTGGAAAGAGGGTCAGGGCAGCCTGACAGGGAGGCAGCCATGCGACCAGAGAATAATTAAATCGACACCGGTACTACAAGATCCGAGAAGACGCTGGAGATTTTGGTGCTGAGATGGCCCTACTAGCCTGGCGCAAGAGATGCTTGTAGTGTGGTTGCGGCGGAGCAGACACCCAACCGGTCACAAATTGCTTGTCGAGACAACCCACCAGTCTGCCTGCTCTGGCGAGAACCCCGGCTGGATTATGGGAAAGAGAACGCTATCCGGGTGCTATAGCTCGCCAGCTTCTTTCCTGTTCCGTGGCAAGGCCGTACATCTTCGTTGAACGCTCTTGGCTTGTGCTCTGCAATGTACACTGACAGATCGAAGTCTTCGGGCTCGCTATAAGCGCCCACCATCCCGAACGTCTCGCAACGGGGATCAACAGCCGCGCGCTGCCATTTGCGTATACAGAGTACTGGGCCGTAACCACGAAGCCGCGCCGAGGGGGGCACGGACAGGGGATCGACGGTGTGCCAGTTCCTGGTCGGCTGTCCGAGAGACAGAGCCGAGTCGCCGCTGAGCTTGTACTGGTCTTGGCTCGCGGGAGAATACTTCCTGGGTGCAGGGAGGGGCCCTTTGTTGATGAATGCTGAGTGTAGGCGACAAGAAGGGGGCGACGGTGATGCAAGTGCGGCGGGCGGATGTTTTCTCCAAACAATCTGAGCCGAGGCCTACCCGCCAACGAGCTGAAGGGCGTGTCCTCTGCGTGATCGGTACGGAATCGGTGCGGTTGTACTCGTAGCAAATCAACTCTGCAAATATGCATGAAGTCGTTCCCGACTGTGAGAAGTGCTTGTCTTGTCTGGCTGGGCGAGGTGCACTCCGCACCTGGCACCTGCACATGCACATGCACCTGCAGACGGGATACCCCCAGCCTGTCCGCCTGCAGGGCCACTACGCCACAGATGGGGAGGATGCACAATTAGCAGTACCGGGCTTGCATCGTGGAATTCGATTGTACAGTAGGCGCAAGCGCCCGGAATCTTGCATGGGAGCCCACAAGTGCAGGACCTCGAGCAGCCCCACCCGACCCTGCAAGCTGAGTAGCAACGGAGAGAAGGTCGCTGCGCCTGTGCGCCCGCGCAACACAAGGGCACACTGTTGACTGCCCGTGACAAGAAGTTTGGAATAGCACCGAGGGATCTTGCCCAGCCCGTTGCCCCTGACACGGGCGGCCACAGCGCCTGGCCCGTTGCAACAATGCCATTGGAGCTGGTGGGAGCGTTGAATCGCGCCGTCTCCAAGGGGGGCGAGAATCAAAATGCCCCGCTAACTTGGCGCAGCGGTAGCCGTAAGCGCGATGATCTGGACTGGTGCGTAAGACGATCAGGCAGTCAGGATGGCCCCGGACGGGAGGGGCGGTAAGACGGCCATGGCGACTACCGGGATGAAGCATGCCACGGATCTGTCCTGGTGGCCGACCGATTCGACCAGAACTTTGACTTCAAGCTAGAGTCTGTTGACCTGACTCTGACAGTCTGGATGGGGCCAACGGACGATGAACCGCTGTCTAAGCTTCGCAGGGCTAGTTTGTGCTGGTACAAGGCGGGATCGCGCACGAGGGCCGACGCGACAAAAATCCCCGAGGCGCAACGCCTGGCTAGAATCCCGTACGAGGCAAGCTCTTGCTTGCATGACGTCGGCGTCTTCCGGGGGCCTCATGTTGGGTCTGCAAAAGCGGTGATGCGGCGATGGACTCGGACGTCCCGACAGATATTGTGCCATGATGGCCAGCGGCCAGGCAATGTTTTGAAGCAGTCAAGGCAGGAGCAGAAGCAGGAGCAGGAGCAGCCAGTGCGATGGGACAAACTATGAGGTGTGTTGTGTTGCAGTGTGCCGAAAGAAGGGCGGGTCTGCGAAGGACTCGGTTGTTCGGATCATCGCCCTGGTAAGCGAAAGGTAAAATCGAAACCACCACATGTGAAATCTCGGGGCCTCCTTGTGTGTGGCGTAACGCGTAGTGGATGGAGGTGACGAGGTTGAGGTCACGAAGCAACCTTGGGCCCCTGGGGGATGCCGATCCGGGCCGGAGAATTCTTGACCACCGGCGACCAGTCTTGTATTCTGCGTCCCCAAAAGGCCGGAACTGGCATAGGAGCAG
Organism: Diaporthe batatas; assembly: GCF_019321695.1. NCBI lineage: Eukaryota > Fungi > Ascomycota > Sordariomycetes > Diaporthales > Diaporthaceae > Diaporthe > Diaporthe batatas. The sequence continues at coordinate 1,095,776 of NW_025408563.1, read as the reverse complement.
CAGCAGCAGCAGCAATGTCCTGTAGCTATCCAGACGACCCAGGGACGACGAAGGAGAAGAGTTCACATGACATGTGCTGTCTTGGGTTGCGCAGGCAGGCAGGGTTTGCATCTGCATCGACTGTGCATTGCATCAGATAGGGTTGCAAGGTTGCAAGGTTATAAGGTTGTAGGGTTGTTTTGGTAGAGAAAGTGCGACGGCAACGGCGAGGGCGACAGCCTAGCTTGCCTAGGCCAAGGACGGAGAAGTCAAGTTGAACGTTGATCGACAGCATCACCGAAAAAGTCTGTTGTGCCCCTGAGAGCCTGCAAGCCGACAAGACTTCAGCAGAGTTTCGGCGGCGCCTTCGGGTGGGGTGGATGGTTCTTGGAAACCTGCCGTGGCCGTCGTGGCTGTCGCGATGCTTCGTTTGAGGTTTGGGATCTTGCTATGATGTGCTGTGCTGTGCTTGCCGACTGCCAGGTCTGTCAGGAAGTTGCAGGTCATGTCGGATGACGTATCTGGCGCAACAGTCTTGTACGGCCAGTCTGTCAGTCGACTGCAGGTGTGCTCCTTCCTGCCCGTTCCAACAGCGAGGCGTCCTGCCGTGCTGCCCACCGTCTCTCTGACCGTGGCTGCCCTTCTCTTTGCTAGGTACGGGAGTACTGCAGTACCTTGGTACTCCGTCCTGCGTGCCTGCTCCAGACTCGGGACAAAATGTGCACTTCTTGTGGCTGCTGCTGCTGCTGCTGCTGCTGCTTCTTTTCGACAACAACAAGTCCCAAGTCCAAGTCCCAAGTCGACTTCGAATTCTATGTGGCGCGCATCTCTGACCGTGCACAAATCTCACATGCTGTCCGATGATACACATCTTTCCCAGTACAGCACAGAAGAGCCTAGTGCAGGGCGGGCCAACCTGCAGCTGCTGCAATGTGGTGCACTGCATGCAACAACACCAGGGTCGACCTTCGACGAGAACCTCCAGAACCTCCAGAAGCAGCGGACAGCGGACAGCAGGCCGCAGACCGCAAACAGCAGACACCAGACACCAGACAGCATCATCCCGCATCCTTGGACGCTGCATCCTCCACCCGCAAGGCCCGCATCCATGACCCTGTCCTGGTCTTTTCTGCCTTTTCGCTTCGGACCCCTCCTCCCCTGCTAGATCCTTGGGATCCTGGGGTTGCCATACTGTGGAACTGCCAGAATCGGACTGGACTCTGCTGGACTGGCCTGTATGGCAGCTCTTGTGTCCTATTGGCTCCCGTTGCCCCATGGCGTCTCGTCTCGTCCGGTCTGGCCTGGCCTGTCCCCGTCTTTCAAAGCCCGCGCGCTGCGTCCGATGTCTTGCAGAGCAAATCCATCTTGGACTTGCCACCATCAACAGAGGCACGGTCCCTTCTGCGGGCGTGGAGGCCAGCAGCCTCCGCAGCAAGAGCCACCTGCCGGCAGCACATGCGGGCCTGTCCGCTATTGGATCTGGCATATGGCCGGAATGCCTGTGCGTCCCGCAGCAGAAGCGCCGCAGGGCTTCTTGCAGCTCTGCAGCTGTGCAGCTGTCTGTGGATATCCCTCCCACGCCCGCCCCACAGCACCCATGATACAGCATTGCTCACCCTCAGTCTGCTGTTGTACAAGGTACCGTGCAGTCTGGCTGTCTGGCAGTCGACCTGTCGACTCTCGTCACCCCGTGGTGGAGCCGCTTGACCATCGTCATCAAAAGCCAAGAAAGACGCCGGGACACCGAGCCGGAGAGGCCCACGTTGAGCTGCCCGCCTGCCCGCGAGCGGCACAGTCACTCCTACTGCACCATGGACCGCACAGCCCATGTTGTCTTGAAGATTCTGCCGGAACTCAACATCCAGCGCACTAGACAAATCAGTCGGGCGGGTTTCCCAGGGTTTCCTCGCGCCTCGCCTCTGAGAGTGCGAGAAGGACATGGTGCAATAAGCGATTCAGGATCTGTTGATGTGGTCTCGCAACCCTGGCATTGAGTCGCTTACGTTCTGCATGCCCGTGAAAAATATGACCGGACCAAGAAGCCACACCCCCCTTCCCCCAACGAGACTGCATGCGCAATCCGGCGGTGGTGATTCTAACTATCAGGAGCTTTACTCGCTTCGACAGTTTGCTTAGCACTGGTCTGATGTCGTGGGGTCAGGCTGCGAGCTTAATGCCAGTGGTCCTATCCCATCACTCCTTGCACACTCGCACCGACAAGGGCTCTGCGAACATGAATCTGGTCGATCCGCTGGTGCTGTGCCGCACAAGGGGAGCCAGCTCTCCCCGGACGCTGTCTGCCATTGGACGCTATGGACAAATTATTACACCACCAGGACCACCTCGCCCCCCAACAACATCTGCCACTTGTCCTTCTGCGTTAACATAAAGCTTGAATGCGACAGTGCGTTGCTGTTGAACCGTCGCCGACGATTGGCAAGGCTGATCCAACGCTCCCAGCCACTGCTCCCTAGGGTCATTGAGGCGGCCAAGGGACCGGGGAGGCTGGCGGGCAGCATGCTGGCTTCATCAGAACATTCGCGGCCCCGGCCCCTGCTTTGGCCAGTGCTCGACGAGCAGGGAAGATAGGCGAGTGCGGCATGGCATTGCGACGCTGCATGTACGGGAGGAGAGGCACGCCCCCGTCATGCCCACTCGGCCTGGACTAATCGCCGAGGGACGACGATGGATTCCTGCTGTACCGTGTGCTGTGTGTGTATACTGTCCTCATCAGTGAGCTCTAGAAGGCCTTGTCCGCTGCCAGTACGATTCAAGAAGGAACCTTAATGGTGGCCGCAATTGATTCATGTTCACCTTGTCAATCCGACCGCCACGGTTGCTCGCACCCGGCCACCCGGGGTCGACTGCGTTGAACTGAGCCACGAGGACAAGTGTATTGTCCGCATTCAACGCAGTCTCCCCGCCCATTGAATCTCTCAATGCGCCCCTGGGCGTCCAGATGGACGGGATTCTGCAGTGATCCGCAAACCAATACCAAATAGGTGCAGCCACTGTCCAAAAGGAACCGTGTATTTTTGGCTCCTCATCACTGTCCTCGACTCGGACCGCTCGAATTTTATGATTCGCTGATAAAAACACAACCTGGCCAGGATGGCACGCCGATCTCTTCCGGGTCCAAGAGCAGCACAGTGTGACTGCACGGTGAAGACTGTGTTTGTGCATCTCGAAAGTCGCGGCTGAGGTGGCTCCAGCCAGCCTTCCAGGAAGAAGTGGCTTGACTATGACGATGCCGATTACGGGCAGGAGAGGTGGAGAGCGTCGACACAATGACGACAGCCCCCTCTGGCCTCTCTTGCTCTCCGTCGAGCAGTGGGGGCGTTGAGCTCTCCTGTTGAGGAACTCCCGCTCGAAGATCCGATCGCGATTGACGGCGGTTTTGCTACTGACAGTAGTACGTCTGCGCGGGAAACAGGCCAATTGACGGATTCTGGTTTGGCCGCACCTGGACAGTGCGACTCAGCACCAACGGTGTCAGCAAGAAGAGATAAGGGTAGGCGAACAATCCACAACCAAATGGCGGCAAGGGCTTGGCCGGCCACTTGTCATGCCGGGGGTGTGGTTTCTTTCCGTCCGCGGACAACAATTTGTCAATGCTCGAGGACACGGAGATTCCAAGTTCGCAAAGCTGGAAAGAGCCTAGTAGGCAGGCGTGCGGTAACACGGAGTCGTGCGGGCGACGGCCGGTATACGCGCTACTTCAGCGAGGCGGCTAGATAACTCTAACAGAAAGAGCCGGTACAATTGGCTTTTTCTGGAGCGCGTCTCTTACCACGGAATCGGGAATGGCAGAGATTACTAGGAGCGGACGACCGACACTAGACAAGGAAAGGCTGCCGTTCTTTCGACCAACCGCCATGATGTATCACAGGTCGAGTCGTCTTTACCCAGAGCCTGATCCACGGGGCTCTCATCACCAAGCCTCGCCCGTCTCCCGCAGATGCGCGGCATCAAGGGTAAGCCGCCAAACTCATATGCCGGCAAACGCAAAGAACATGCGGGCTGTTCAACGGTAAGAACGTCAGCAGCAAGAGCGAGCCCGCAACGGTGGGCGATGGGGGGGGGGACGGAGGGAGGGCTGGAGGGCTGGCAGGCTGGAAGGCTGGACACAGTGAGCGGTGGCAACACATTCGCACTTTACCGGGTCCGTGGACGTTGTGTGGTGGCCGAGACCAAAATCCCGGGCACAGGCCCCCCCACACGCTTATACCCACAGGCATCCTTGCCCGCCCACTTCATCCAGCAAGCCCAGCCAGCAGAAAAAAGTCAGGCCAAAAGTCGCTCACCCCTCATCTTCGGTGCAACCCTATAGTGTCACGCCTCCCCCTTCCTCCTGGTCCCCTGGAGGGACTGAAGAGGCTTGAGGTCTGCCGAGTTGCCACACGATTGCCCGCAGGCATACCGCGAGCACTGGCTATATTGAACGGGCTAATTGAGCTTGCTTTCTGGCCTCTAGTGTGCTCGAACAGGCTCGGGCCAGGATAAGGTTGATCCATCACCGGCCTCGTGCTGACCCCTTCTCAGCTGAGGTCGGAGACACTGGATCAATGCAAGCAATAATAAGGTACGGATTGCAGCGCGGAGTGCTGGAATCGCGAACGGATGATGGACCCAACGCAGGACCCACACCCTCGCCCACATACTCGCCCCACAGCAACCCTGCATCTCCATGTATGTACGGAGTAGTATACTGCAGCCTGCCCGCAGTATACGGTACCATGTACCGCGTCCCCGGCAAAGTACTCGATACCTGCAGCTGTCTCTCTCTTCTTTTCCGCACGCCCCCACCCCTCCCTGCCCCCTCCCAGTCCGGGCCGCAGCTCAACCTGGACCAGGGGACCCAACATCGTCGTCGTACCCACTCCCCGCCCACCTCTAATCCCTGCTGGCCCAATGGAGAGAGCCCGAAGGTTGAGCGACTGAGCGAGGCAGCGAGGCAAAAGAGGCTGCTACTGACAGGCCTGATGACACCAGACTCCACCAGGGCCTCTGCCCGCCGGTGAATGCAAACTGTGAACCCTGTCCTTGACATGAGGAAGTGAGTGGGCAGCTTCGGAGCAGGTGCCACTTTGTGCCATCAACACCGTCGATACCCCCCCTTCGCTCCCTCCTGATACCCTGGTCCCCATCCATCCACCCACCCCGTCCACCCACTCACTATCGCAGCGACCACTCCAACGCCCGCCCAGACACCTCCTCGTCTGGCCGACCCGGCCTACCTGCCCGCCACCTGGGGCTGCTCTCGCTACCATAGTACTGTGGCACGGTACATGGGTGTGCAGTACGTACTTGCAATACACAGTACTTGGGCCTGCCTTGGGCCCCTCTCCTCCCGCGTTCGCTGTGCCGGTTTGTCCCCAGCCCAGCCCATCACATCCTATCCTACCCCAGCACGCAACAAGGCTCGACGTGGAGGATTCAACCACCCCGGTGATTCTCTCTCTTTGCTGGGGCTAGACTTGCCAATTCTAATCTAAGACCACCCGTGGTAGCGTTGACCAGAGGTTACCCTGGTCGAGCGAGAGTGAGTAGTGGTCCGGGCCAGGTTTACACTAGTTCTGTTTTCTCTCTGATCTACCTTGACCTTCCCATCACATCCTATCCTCCATCAACCTCAAGATCTCTTCTCACCACCGCCGGACTCTTTCTCGACATCCTCTCTCATCCTCCTCTGCCTTTTTAACACCCCCTTACCCTCTCCTTCGCCCTCGAGCTGGCTGTCCTCCGCAATTGCTTGCGCGAAGACACTATCGAGCAGCCCGGCCCAAGGTGAGATCCGACTACCTCTCGCCCCCACATATGCACAGACAAACAGCTTGCCCACCGTCACCTGCTCGAGCTGCGCTTGCGACTAGGCCCCCCTCATCGCATCGGCCCCAAGGAGCTGGGAGCTAACTATCGTTTGGAAAATTCTTCTAGAGACCAGAATTTTGTTCTAGGCTTTCTACTGCCTGGCCTCTGCGAAGTCCGAGACCTCGACGACGGCTCACTCAACGGTGGTGTTTGCTAATCGGATAGTCGACGTCCAAGCTTGCGACGGGCTCAACGATCCGAGAGACTGCATCTCTATTCCGTGTCGGAATCCTGAGGAGCCAACAAGTCTGAAAGTTCCTCTCTTCGGCGCCAATTTCTTCGACCGCAGGTGCTGCGGTGACGTCTGAGAAGCTGCGATTTTCTATGAGTTGTTCTTGAGCACCTTCGTTCGCGTCACGACCCGTTACGGTACAGCACTGCCATATCTGGCGACTCACGCCTGTCTGCCCTGCATCAACGCCAATTCACGATCTGGACGTCCTCCCAGGTCAATTGCATTTTCTGGCGGCTTTGTGACATTTTGCGCCTTCACTCGCCGGACCTGGTCATCTTCTCGTTCGTTGCCTCCGCCTATTTTGTGGCCTAGCTGGCTCGCCTGACCGTTCTTGGTCACGCAACAGTTTTCATGCTTAACGACAGAAACACCGAAAAGCTGGATCTACCGTCGATTTCCCAGGTACCGACCCGGGGTCAGGCCGACTACCCATACTACAACGCACCGCGCCCAGCGTATATGCCCGAGAGGTTACCTTCCTTGCCTCCAGTCCACACCCAGCAGGCATACTCAACCAGCACGGGATCCCCCGCCGGCAGTTCCCTGGGTTCCTCTACCAGCTCTCACGCAGGGTCTCACTCCTCTTACACGTCAGCTGCCCCGTCACTCGGAGCCAAGACTCCCCCGACTCCGGTGTCTTCAGAGTATCCTGCCATCCCAGGATCTGTCACTGCAGGAGGCAGCTACGAGGCATACCCCGCGATGAACCAGGCACAGCACGACCCGAACAACATGTACTATCCGCCCCAACCACATATGCCTGGAGGCTCTGCACCACCCCCAGTCACCTCATCGATGGCGCATTATCCTAGTGCGCAACCTCCCCTGTTACAGCCTGGCCCGGCTCAGTACTCAGCACCGCCTCATCCATATTCTCAATATGGGTACGCAAATGGGCTCACTTCTCCGCCTGCGGCTCCAGTGTCCAACGGCATGCCACAGAACGTACTGCCACTGCCAGGGCAGCCCGGTATGCCCAACCAATACAGTGGGTTCGATACCACTGGACAGGTGGCACCTCCAGGCATGAAACCCAGAGTGACGGCTACGCTGTGGGAGGATGAGGGCAGCTTGTGCTTTCAGGTTGAGGCCAGAGGCATCTGTGTGGCGCGTCGAGAAGGTGAGTGTGTGTAATCTTCGGCTCAAGTAGCAATTGTGCTAATCGCTTGTCAGACAACCACATGATTAACGGCACCAAGTTGCTCAACGTTGCCGGTATGACCCGTGGCAGACGCGATGGGATTTTGAAGAGTGAGAAGGTCCGCCACGTCGTCAAGATTGGCCCTATGCACCTGAAGGGTGTCTGGTATGCATAAACCCCGCAGCTAGAATTTCGTAAGCCAGGGGGATATGTGTCTAACATTGCGACAGGATCCCTTTTGAGAGGGCACTGGATTTCGCAAACAAGGAGAAGATCACTGAGTTGCTGTACCCCTTATTTGTGCACAACATTGGTGCGCTTCTATACCACCCGACCAACCAGAACCGGACGACGCAAGTCATGCAGGCTGCGGAGCGTCGCAAACAGGAGCAGCAGACACAAATGCGCAACGCCCAGCCACCAGCACCGCTTCCCTCGCTCCAGCAACAAACCCACCACCACTCAATCGGTCTCCCGCAGCCCCCGCTATCGTCTCACGGCCGGCCCTCACTCGATCGTGCCCACACCTTCCCCACCCCTCCCACGAGTGCCTCGAGTGTGATGGGAAGCATGGGAGGAGAAAACTACCAGTGGCCACAACAACAGGGGATGAATGGTTCTCAAGGTACTCATCCCATGTCCATCGATACTAGCCTTAGCAACACTCGCTCAATGCCTGCAACTCCAGCAACCACTCCTCCTGGAAGCAGCATACAGAGCATGTCTTCCTATCCTCCCGCGACCCAGCCGTACGACAACTCGCGGCAGTACAATGCGCCGCCACTACAGTCACCCTACCAGTCTACAAACACCAGCCCACAGGACCGCTCCATGTACGCGCAGGGCAACTACGTAAAGAGTGAGATGGGCCCGCCTTCAAGTCGTCCGTCAATATCAGGCCTCCCTACCGACCAGGACAACAAGCCTACCAACGGCTACTCGAGCCAAGGCGGTGAGCATGTGACGCAACAAGGCCCTGATGACGAGGCCGACCACGAGCACGAGGCAGAGTATACGCATGATCGGAGCACGTACGACAATGGGAACAGCCAGTACAACTACAGTGCCCCTCCTCTTGCTCCTATCCAGTCCGACCACCCCCATCTCTCCCCCGAGATGGCCGGGTCTGCAGGCCACCAAGGAGCCTCGGGCCGGTCAACGCCGCGCAGCGCAGCCGCCCCTCAGTACTACCCGCAGCAAGGCTACAACACTTCACCCCGGAGCTCGACGCAATCCGGCATGTACAATGTCGTGAGTAATGACCGGGGCCCGACAAACGGTGACTATGCATCACATGCCGACATGAACAACTCGATGCAGAACGGTTACGCACCGGCGCCCATGAATGGTGCGACGGGTGGGATGAAGCGTGGCCGGGACGACGAGGAGGAACAGCGGCCCCTGAGCGGCGGGCCTGGCATGGACATGAAGCGGCGGAAAACCTTGGCACTGGACACGGCGCCCGCACAGCCGGTTTACCAGCCCGCGCCCGCTGTTGCCGCTCCCACAAGACGGCGATAAGGACCTCGGCGGTCCGGACTGGCGTGTGCGTTTGTGACATTCTTGACTGCGGCCCGGGTTTAAAACGATAGAGGCGTTGTGGCAGTTCTTTTCGGGCGTTCCAACTCATGAAATGACGGAATGGCTAATGCTAAACACACAACACACAACACAACCAACCAACTCTGGTCTATACCGACGACCGCTATTCGACCTGGGGAATCGCCTCCAGTACGCTCCCTTTTTGTTCCCTGGCCTCGGGCCACCTACTGTATTTTTCACCTTTTGATTTTCGTTGGCGCCAGAAACGACACCACAGCAAGCAAGCACACATACGATTCATCGACATTTTCCGCTCTGCACCAGACGCGATGATGACGCTTACGACAACGCGGAAAGAAAAGCATCATTTCCGAACATCTTTGTGTTACACGCCTACCATGATGGATGTACGGTTGACGATTTTATGGAATCTGCATGAGAGGCCATTTTCACCGCGACAGAGACCAAAGAGCCTTGTCATCTGCATTTTACGGCTCGCACCATGGCGAGGGCGGGGAATACTGCGCCGCCCCTTATTCGGGCTCGAGGTCATCCCGCACAGGTTTGCAACCCAAACCGCCCTCGTTCGGAGCCAACCGCGACCACCACTCCCTTTCTCCTGCTTTACCTTCGCCTTGTGAAGGGAAAGCAGAGCTGCGACCCCGAGCTGAAGTGGCATGTATACCCAGCCAACCACATCAGCGGTACATCTCGGGGCGGCTTCCGACAAGCGCTTGCGATCTCTTAACCCGCCGCAGTCGCACCCACTGGTACTACATCATTAGGTCGGCATGGACGAGACTCGCGAGCTCAACGTTCTGGTCGCGCTTCAGGGCATCTGAAAAGACGTCCTGGGGAGGCACTCATCCACCAGCACTGGCTTGTCTTCAGTTGGCGGCTTCTTCTCTTTCTTCTATCATTTTTGTCTCGAATCGGCCTCCGGTGATGACTTTACGACATTGATTCTCTTCGACGACAACCGAAAAGCAGTGAGTTCTTATTTCTGTGGAGTCCAGAGACCCAGTGTGGGGGGCGGGGATGCGCATGGGCGCCAGCTTGGGAATGGAGCAGGAAACAGTCTCCAAACACCCTCGGGAAGATATTTCCACAGTTTGATGCTGTCTGGATATTGGGTCGGCGCGGAGGGGGACACGTCGAACCTGCACTTGTTCTTCCGGGTTGGGTTTTCTGGGACCAACCACCACCAAATCTCATGTAACGAGCTTATGACGGGGAGTACCTGATCTGCTTTTTTATTCTTATTTTTTCACCCACATCTCGTCTTTATTCTTCAACCTCTTCTCTATGTTTTTGTGTGTTGAACAACCGCGGGAAGAGAGAGAGAGGGTTGGGGGCAGGGAAGGAAAAAGCGCCTGCGGGCCTTCTTTTTTTCAGTCTCTCTTGTTCTCCTTTCCTGGGGGGACCCCAAATGACAAATACAAACAAGACCTAGACGATTTGAAAACTTACCTCTAAAGTCCCTACTTGCGCCTGATGTCTTTGCGTGAACTGTGAAATGCGGGTGCGATTGATGATGTAAAGCAAGTGAAGCTGTGGCCCCAGTCCGACCGACTGCCGACCGGGTACGTTCATGGTGGATGGATGGATGGATCAGAGCGCTGAAAGGTTGAGGTCATGGCTGCTGCATATGTCCAAGCCAACCAACCAACCACTCGTGTCAGAGACCACCAACGAGGATGGATGATGGCTTGACACGTTGCCCAGACGTCGCATTCCAGCCAGCCCCGACCCGACCCGACGTACGACGGCAATTCTCCAGGAGGGGAGGAAGCAGGGCTCACCTCACCTCACTCACCCAAAGTCAGCCAGCCAGCCAGCCAGCCAGCCAGCCAGCCAAGCCAAGGCCAAAGACAGCCTTGGGGAACGGGGCGGAACGTGGTGGGCGGGCCGCTCTGGATGGACTCCAGCTGCCATGTGGTTCTGGGTCCTGGCGTTGGCGTCTCAACCCAACCCAATCCAACCCAATCCAGTCCGAATGAATCAGGACGGAGCCTTTCTTTGTGCCCTTTGTCCCCCCCGCTTGTTGATTCAGTTCTAGAACACGCTCTTTGTGTGTGTGTGTGTGTGTGTGTTTCGTCCGTCCTGCATTCCAAGCTGGCGGCGCCATATCTTTTTTGCTTGCTGCGGGATGTGAATTAGTTTAGTTACGTAGTGGGTTAGTTCAGCCTGTACGTGGGCTATTATTTAGGCAGGCAAGCAGAGATGGGATCAAGGATGATGATCTGTGGCCGTTCCATTTCATTCCGGTTTCCTTTGTCGCCCTTCCCCCGGGTGGTGAGTTAGTGAGTGCATCCGAGTAGGGAGATGCGCCCCCTTTGTCTGAGGATCTTGGGCTTTGAGCCTTGGGGGAGTGGTGGGTGGTTGGTCCCCTCCTCGCACGGGCGCGATCGGATTGGGTTCCTGGGGGAAGGGGGGCGCATATACTTTCTGGATAGTGTTTCGTGATCGGGCTGAGTATTGAGTGTGTATTGGATTTTTTTTTTTTTTTGAGAGAGAGAGAGAGACATCAGAGATTCGCGCCGGCCAGAACAGAGGGGTTAAACCTGCGCCGTACGAGGCTGGCTATCTGGCAAGTAAATACATATGAATGAGAAATGGAGAAGAGAGGTTATCGTATGTGGATGTGGACTGGATCCGATGGTCTGTCTACTAGTCGGTCAGTCTGCTCAGACGTGGCCAATGGCCTTGTCTTGGGTGTGCGGCGGATGTCGGGCAGTCAGTCAGCCTGGTTGGTGTGTGGTGTGTCTCTATTTCGTCTCATGTTCGTGCATGGCATTCGTGCATGCATGCATGTGTTTGTGTATGCATGTGGGCAGCCGTCTGAGCAGTGGGATTATGTACATTGCATCGTGCGTGTTGGTTGCTGCCATTGAGTGAGTTGGATGATGTGCGATGCAGGCAGGAGACAATAACAAGTATGGACCTGGGTAATACGTAGATTATTATGCACGGTAGAAATCATGCCCAAGTCTACCGTGTTTGTTTTGGCCTCCAGTTGATGATGATCGATAGCCAAAGATGAGATGAAGGAAACAGAACACAAACCAGACGGGCGGCATGAATGCACGTGCCACCTCTCATTCCGACCCCCGCTGCGTGGCCGTTGCCGTTGCAGTTGCAGTCTGTGGCGTCCTGGCTGCAATGCATTGCTGCAAGCCTTGTTGTTAGCGTTGCCGTGCCGATGCCGCTGGTGCTCCTTTGTTTTTCTCTGGTATGACTCCTCCTCTTCCTCCTCCCACTCTCAGCCACTGCCGTAGTGGGCTGGCTGGCTGGGCTGGGCTGAGTGGGAGAGGAGAGGGGGTTCAATGGGGCGGGGGAGGGAGCAGGGGCCCCACCTGAATTTAAGGGCGCAACCACCTTGAATGTTGTGTGTGTGTGTGTGTTATGTGCCCAGTCTGTGTGTGCCTGTGCCTGTGCCTGTGCCTGTGCCTTGCAGGTCTGGTCTGTTCGGGCTTGCACTACTGTAACTCCTAGACTGCAGTAAACTGCAGCAGGTACAGAGGTAGACGGGAGCTGTACGGAGCTTAGGTAGAGAGTGCAGTAGGCTGGGCATGTCTGTCTCGTCGCGTCACCGTCAAAGCGCAGCCGTTGGCCGTCGCCTCTCCCACTTCCTGAGATGGTCCAATATTACGTGCACATGCCCTCCTCGTCCGCCTGTGTCCCTCCCTCGCTCCTCTAATCTAATCTAGCGGGCACACCCACACCCACACCCACGCCCATACCCACACCTAATCATTGCGCCGTAGTCCCTCCACTCCTGCTGCGCCCGAGTTGCATCACCGACTGCGACACTCCCCTATTATTGCCCAGCGCTGCTCACCCGGCCAAAAAGAAAAGGATCCGCGAAACACGAGACGAGACGAGCCGGCGAGACACGGTCCAGACGGCCGAGATTCGATCCCACATTTTGACTTGCCGTTCCGACATCTGTCGACCTGTCGACCTGTCGAACCATCCAAATCAGGCACAACCCCAACACAACACAAGCCAAAACAACACAACAAGACAAGACAACATCGCACAAAACCCACATTCCTCCCTGCCCCCCTCCCCCTCTTGTGCAGCCAGCCCCAGCTGTGCAACCCTCCGATGGGATCTCCTCTCTCGCCAATGCACCACGCGGCACCAAATGGTACTGCCACGTACGCCGACGACATGGAAGACCAATTCGAAGACGCCCTCGAGTCCCATACCCACTCCTCCTCCCCCCTCCAGCAGCGCCGCTCCACCGGCAGCGACAGCCTGGATGGCGCCAGCTCACCCTTTGTCGCCGGCGCCGACGACCACGCCAGCCAGTCCTCCAGCCAGTCCTCCAACCAGGAGAACGTCTCGCCCTCAAAGGACAAGCGCCGCTCCAGGATCATGTCCGGCTCCGAGATCTCGCCCCTCAAGATGCTGCAGCGCTCCAGCACCGACGGCCCAATACCAGAGGCCGACGAGAAGCTGGCCCCGCCCGCCCCAAAGAGCCCGCGAAAGTCCGTCTCTCCCATGCGCCGCTTCCCCGTCAAGATCAACAACTCCATCGACTCCACAACAACGAGGTCCCGGCCGCAGTCCATGCATGCTGCTCCCCGGGAGCGCCACATGAGCTACTCCGAAGACCCATCCTCCTCCTCCCCGCCTGCAGCGACAACATCATCGACCACCACATCAACAACAAATGGCACCACACAAGAGAGGGAGATGACCCTCGAGGAGGCGATCGCACAGAACCCGGGCGTAAAACATGCAATCGAGATATTCGAGGACTCTATCAGTAGCATAGATGACGATGACGACGACGACAGCGGCCCCGACGGCGAGGGCCCCACCGTCAAGGGCCCTATGGATGCCCCGACACCGCCCAGCGACACCCACGACGAGACTGCAGGCGACGAGACCATGATGAGCACCTTCAGCAACTTCTCTGCCATTCCCAACATGACCACCTTTGCCCGCCTGGGCGGACGCACGCCAACGCAGATGGCACGCGAAGACCCACGCCGCGAGTCCAACTCCACTAACCTGCTTGACTTTACCGACAACCTGCGTTTCCCTGGCGGAGGCCGTACCTCCCCCACAAAAAATCTGTCCATGGCCGACGCCAAAAAGACACCCCAGCGCCAAAACATCGCGAACCTCCTCGACTTCGACATCCCTCCAATGCCCACCCCACGCAGCCTCCCGAGCATCACCGCCCGTGAGCTTGAGAGCCTAAAGTCCAATTTCATGTCAGAGATCAGCGGCCTGAGGGCCACCCTCAGCGGTAAAGATGCCGAGGTCATCTCGTTGAAGACAGCCCTTGGTTCGGCCGAGAAGCGCGCCGGCGAGACGATGGAGGCGCTCCGCGAGGAGCGCAGCATGCGGGAGCAGTATTCCGAGGAGAAGGACATGTGGGAGAAGCGCGGCCGCGAGATGGAGACGGTGCTGCGCCAGGTCAAGGAGGAGATCATGAAGACGAGCCGGGAGCGCGAGGAGTTCGAGTCCAAGCTCGAGGAGTCCGAGGGCCGCCGCGAGGCCGCCGAGATGATGGCCCAGGAAGCAGAGGCTAGGATGGCCTCCATGCGAGCACGCGAGGCCAGCGCCGAGGCCCGCGCCGAGGCGGCGGCATCACCTGGGGGTCTTAAGAACGCTGGCAACCGCGCGTCACAACGCGAGATAGAGATCGCGGTGGAGAAGGTGGCTAGGGAACTCCACGCCGCGTACAAGAAGAAGCACGAGGACAAGGTCGCCGCGCTGAAGAAGACGTACGAGGGCCGCTGGGACAAGAAGATCAGGGAGCTCGAGGGCCGCATCGGGGACCTGGCCAAGGAGAACGAGGAGCTGAAGCTCGGGCGCGACGCCACCATGACCAAGGTCGAGCTCGAGAGGGCCGCCGTCGAGGAGGAGCGCAAGGCGCAGGCCATCAAGGACTCGGCCCAGATCAAGGAGCTGCAGGCAGAGGTGGAGAAGCTCGAGGCCGTCGTCCGCACCGTGCAGGACGACAACGCCGACCTGCGGCAGCAGCTCGAGAGCGAGCGCGTCGAGAAGGGCGAGCTGGTCACCCTGGCCGAGGAGCTGATGCAGATGCAGGCCCAGCAGCAGAGCGTCGCCGCCCAGCAGCAGCAGCAGATCGAGCAGCAGCTCCAGGAGAAGCAGCACCAGCAGCGCCGCGAGCCGTCCCCCCAGCAGCAGCACCACCCCGCCGTGACGCCCAAGCGCGTCCCGCAGCGGGCCTCGGCGCCCCCGCCGGCTCGGACCAATAGCCAACACACCACCACGGCGGGCGGCTTCTCGCGGCCCTCGACCATGACGCCCAAGAAGGCCGGCGGCGCCAGCCCCAGCGGGATCCCCGGCACGACCAAGTCGGGCTACCGCAACAGCATGATCGGACGGCCTGGTGGGGGTGGCCCACCACCACTGTCCGGGCTGAAACCCCCCGGCGGCGGGACCAAGATCGGCGGCGGCGGCGTTATCGGCGTCGCGCCCGCGCACCACGGGCGGACGCAGAGCAACCATACCGGCATCGCGCGCCCCGGGAGCGGCCTCGCGCGGCCCGGCGGGCTGATGAGCTCCATCCAGCAGATGGGGAGCTACCGGGGGGCCGGCGGGCGTGGGGAGTAGGGGTCCTCGCGGCGGCGGCCTGCGTCTTGTAACCGGTGATTCTTTCTAATGGAATGGATGTGGTGTGTGTGTGATGGGGAAGGGGGGGGGTTGGAGATGAACGAACAGGAAGGGGTTCGCTGCCTGTAGAGGGAGAGAGTGTGTGTGGTGGTGGTGGTGGCTGGCTATTTTGATTGCGTGCGTGCGTGCGTGCTGGCGTGCTGATGGGTTCTCCCCGGGGGGACTGCGTCCTTCTCTATGTTTGGGTGGGCCCGATGGACTATGATTTGATGTCGTTATGAAAAGAACGGGTGAGAGAGAAAAGCAAAGATTCGGATATGAATTTTGTTTGGGTGGTTGTTGTGGTGCGCGTGTGCTATGGTCGCACGGCACGCAGGCTGACTTGTTATTATGTGCCCCGTGAGGAGGTGGGGGGAGGATTGCATGAGTTGCATGGGTTGAGTGAGCGATCGAGGCGAGGCGATGGAAAGCGAGACCTGGCGGCCTCGAGTGAAACCGACAGACAGACAGACAGACAGACTGTGATACTCACTCAAGTCGAAGCGGCTGGACTGTACATAGAGAGACACTTACTTGAGCGGGGCCCAGAACCTCACCCGGCTGCCGGTTGGGTCTCTTGTTGGATGGAGTTGTTACTGTCTCTTTTCTTCCCCTCTATCTTTTTTTCCGAGACTTCTTCAGGATACCTACATACCTTAACTACCTACCTACTTCTACTCGATACAACCAACCCTTCGTACTTGTCATTGGTGCTGGTCTTTTGTAGGAATGCATCTTGTCACAACCGCCTTGATCCGTGGTGGCGTCCGGTAGAGTTTGGCTTATTTTCGGGCTTGCGGGTTCAGTTGCTTGCTGGCTATCTGGCTGATTAGGGTGGCTCAGTTGGCGTCGGCGTCGATCTTTGAGCGAACCACCTCCCTTCTGGGCTTGCTTCTACGTGCTTGCAACGGATAGGCGGTATCAAGTGCTTGCTACTAGGAGGTGCCACAGTTGGTGAAAGAGACTCGGGTTGCATTGGTGTGAAGCAGCTCGACGTTCTGCCCTTGTCCTCTGGTGTGCCCCTCTCTTTGCGCGTGATGATTGTTGTTTCCCAGCGTTGGAGCGGTTTGTTTATGGACCCGTGGCATGTGATTGGCTCTGCAGCGGGGCCAACTCGCGTAGGGGCACTTGGTAATCCTATATGAGGTTGGTTATCTTGTGGTAGATGACCCTATAGGGTGATTCCCTGAGTCGGATATCTCATCGGAGGTTATTCTATTGGAGGTAGGGTAGAAAGTATTACCTATATGGTCAACTATATAGATGCTGTGGCTGAGTAGTGGAGGGTCGAGTGAAGCTTATGATGGCGGTGATTGTTATCTCTTACTTGCTTCTCACTTTGTTCTGCTTATGGTAAGCATGATACGATGTCACTTACAATAATACTTGAGTAGCTTCCGTCTGCTGCTTTCAACGTCTGGGGTCCGTATAAAAGTAGGGCGTCCGGTAGTTACGACAGATCGCTATCATCCTCAGAGGGTCACATGGGAGTAACGGTGAGTACCAAAATTGTTGTAAATTCAGAAATCATCGAAGCTTCTACTGCATTCTCAACCGCTTGTATAAGGGCTGAGCCCTCTCCCTTGAGCAAGAATCAGCCGCGATGCGGTCGCTTCATGCTCGCAGTGACTCCCTTCTCCCGATTGGTCCTCTATCCTGCGGTCGATGAGAATCACAACTGCAAGCATCGCTCAGCGAAATTTGCAGCGCTCCACCTTCAGTCCTGTGTTTTTGAGGCATATTCTGAATGATTCTGGGGGAAGCCCGCCACAAAGAAGCCTGTCCCACTCGTCAAAGGAACGGGGGAACCAGTTTGACAACAGTGTGATAGTCCGCTTCGAAGGGGAGCCAAGAAAGGAGCGAAGCAGCCAAAGAGACCGGGCCCGGTCTTGCAAATCGACTACAACGAGCCCATGGCACTCCGCCACACAACACAATCGGCCGAGAACAAAGACCCATTCCGGTACTCCGACACCATTGACCATGGGCAGTGAATCTTGGTCGCATGCTAGGTAAGAAAGTCGGAGGATATCTTGACCATGAACTTGTAGCTCGGGTGGCGGTATTTCATTGGATAGGGGCAGGTTACTGAGTCCGACTAGGCGGCTCTCGGCACTCGAGAGCACCCTCCTAAAGGCGGTGAGGTGGTTTCGCACGAGAATGCTGCGCATGGAGGCAAGACCACCACGGTGATGGTAACTGACAGCCTTCATTCGCTCATCCCATGCATCTCGGATTTCGATCTGCCGGTCGGATGCTACGCGAAAGATGATCACCATGAAAAGCACATCCTCGGTCCGGTTGGGTGGAAGAAGATCTGCATCCAGCGTTGGGAAGAAGTAGGGGTACCCATCTGCCTTTGATGCTGGTATGAGGTAAATTGAAACGACATTTGGAGTCTGAGCATGACTGACGTTAGCGAAGCGTTCCCTCTGGAGGAAGTGGTTGAAGACTCGATCGAATTCGGGCTTGTCCGTTTCAGCCGTGGGCATCAGCCTGAGTATAATTACATCTAAAGAGTTGATGCCATCGCAGTGTATGAGGAATGTCATTTTGTCGCTTATGGGGTCTTTCACAGCATGACTTGTAACCCAATACTCATCGGGCACCAATGATTTCCAATGTCCCGTCACGGTGTCCGGCGTCTTGGTTACACTGACAAGCTGAGCCACGGTCGATAGGGTTGCGTCCATATGTATACGCGCACCGGTCCACAATTTGCGTTTCACAGGCTGCGCGTCAGTCTGTTTGGTGCCATTGGAGATGTCCTTGGACTGGGCAGCGCTAAGTAAGGTAGGTAGGACGATGCGTACTGGGCCGGGTCTCGCAGGGTGGCACGGTTGACGGCATGCTTGGGAGGAGGGAGTGAACGTCGCTTCTGGGCATGCACATCCTCGGAGGCCAGAGTATCAGTTCCGGCCTTTCGCTTATTGCCGCTTGCTCCTTCAGCCGGTCCCGCATGTTCCGGGGGTCCGTGAGATACGGGCTGGGAAGAGAACGCCCGGTCAAATATCTCCGACAATTGCTCAGCTGCAATGCGGACGGCATTTTGAGGGGTGTTCAGCCTCTTGGCATCGGCAATCATGGAGTCGAAATCTGCCTTGAAAGAAGTGAACGAATTATAAGCCCCCTCGGCAAGCTTCTCTTTCATGGTGCCGAGGTTCATTGGCCCGACCTTGGCATCACGACTTGCGAGGGTAAGCGGGTCCATAGCATTCAGAAAATATTGGTTGGAGCCCCAGTTCTGCGTCGTGTCCATGACCTCGTCCAAAATGCTGTTACAGCGCAGCCTAACGATCAGCTTGTTTCTCGTAGCGCTGCTACTGGCTTGATGGTCAGAGTGCTGAGGACGGGCGACGGAGTCATCCGTTCGTAATCTAGACGCTCTGTGCTCCGCACTGCCCTGTTCACCAGGGACAGGGGTGGAGGACTTCGATTGGGTCACGGTTGGCTGCTGTGCAGAGGAAGGGGCCAAAGAACTCATGTCGTCGTTGATACGGTTGAACAGAGACTTGAAAGTTCTCAACTCCACCTCAGCACCCGAGTATCGCTCTGTAGCGACTTTAAGATCAGCCTCAAGACGCATATTTCGTTGCTCAGCAGTCTTCAAGCGTTGTTGGATGTCTGCGGATTCGCTCCTGCTCAGCTCGAGCTCACCTTCAACAAGGGCCTTGCTCTCGTTGATAGCCTCAATTGTAGTAGAAAGCCTGTTGCATTTTCGCCGAAGGCCACTGTTATCCCGTTCCGTGGCATTCAAGTTCCCAACAAGGTCCACAACACGACGCAACGACTCTGCTAGCTGGCTCTTTGACTGGCAAAGATCAATCTTGGTCAATCCATGATTGCGCTTCTCAAAAGCGAGCATGGTCGTCACTTCGTTGTTCTTGGTCTCGTCAAGCTTTTTAGTCAAATCGGCCACACGCTGTTGCTCTTCTTGTAGTCTACGTTCGATCTCATCTCTGTTCTGGTATGACTTATTCAAGGCATCTTCGACGTTGTCGATGAGAGCCTGTTGGCTTTCTTTGAAGGATCTTTTCAAAGAGTCGATTTTCGTTTCATGCTCTCGAACAACAGTGAGAAGCTTGTCACGTTCGGTATTGAGAATTCGTTCCAGCTGCGGTGTTTGAGCCTTCGCTCGTGCAGGTGGTGACTGAGGTGATGCGTCCATCTGTGATCTGGTGTGTCATAAAGTAGCGAGTACCCTTTGCAAGCAGGAGGACAACTTCGGGCTGCTGTGCTTAGAGGCTCCCCAGATGAGGCAAAGAAGGGGAACCTTTGTCGCGGTTCTGAAGGCAAACGCAGATGCTAACTGTAAAAGTTGGCACGGGGGAAAAAAGTATGAGTGTGGTACAGAGCACTTGAGCAAACGAAATCGGAGGCTTTCGCAATAGCTCAGTGTTGAGTAAGTACTCAAAAGGCTTCGGGTGGTGACATAGATTCCAATGGCAGCTGCTTGATTGCTTCAGAAGGTGTCGAGAATGGAGACTTCGGTGATGAGTAGGCACAGGTCAAGCTGAGTGGCGCCTGAGATGCGAGAGTGTCATGAACTGTGATACTGGTAGAGGTTGGCAAAGTTTGGCAGTTGCAAACGCAAGATACCGCAAAGCCGAGGGAACCTTGGCGTTGAGAAGGCAAGAGATGTGAAAACCAATTCAAAACTTCAGAGCTTCGGCCGCCCCTCAATAGCGCGATGCGCCTCGCCTTTCTCCTCAAAGTACTGCCGGATAGCGCCCTTGGCCGCGTCAACAACACCAGCGTCCTCAACGGTACTGGGCACGTTGACGTTCTTGTCAAACTCGCCGTGGACGGCGTTCTCGAGCAGCTCACGCAGAACCCTCCGTAGGGTCTTGCCTGACCTCGTCTTGGGGATGATGGGTTTTGCAGCCGAAGTGGTCCTGATCATGCCACCAAGTGAGGCGATGGGGCCTACTTGGGTGCGGACGAGCTTTTGTATCTCAGAAAGCAGCTGGTTGTCGTCGAGAGTGCTGGATGATGAGCTGAGGACGAAGGCAAACGGTAGCTGGCCTTTCATGGAGTCGGGGATACCAACTACGCATGCCTCGGTCACTTGGGGATGGGAAGTGATCGCTTGCTCCAGCGTGCCTGAAGGTAGTTGTGAGCCAAGATGAAGCAGGGAGTTGTTGGTGAGGGAGAGAAGAGATTGAGAGAGGAACGGCCGGCAGAGAAGATGTCGGAGAGAGAAGCTCTTGGGGGAAGGCGAGGAGGCAATAAGTGGGAGAGGAGGCTGAGAAAGGGAAGACTGGGGGTAAGAGATGGGAGACAAGAGACCGAAAGCCAAGAGATGAGAAGGTAAGAGGTAGGGAGATAGGAGTCTGGGACACAAGAGACTGTAGGGCAAGACACTGGATGGCAGTGGTAGAAGGGAAGGTAGTGAGAGGAATGATGAGAGGGAAACAGGGCCAATAGATGAAGAGGCAGGCTCAGATAGGAACTTACCAGTGCTTAAGCGATGGGCAGCCACGTTGATGATGTCGTCTGGAGAAAGGTTTGCTTAGATGGAAGTCACCACAGCATAAGGGAGTCTGGACAATTAACTCACCAGACCTGGCCATAATATGGATGTAACCATCTTGGTCCACAATACCAGCATCACCAGTGTCCAGCCACTTCCCGTTGAACCTCTTTAAATATCCGCCATAAAACCGCTCCTCATCCTCCCACAGTGTCCTGAACGCAGTCGGGGCCAGGGGAGTCTTGAGAACAATATTGCCCATCTTGCCCTTCCCCAGCTCATTACCTTCATCGTCCACCACTCGCACGTCAAACCCGGGCATCGGCTTTCCAGCACTACCAGGCTTGATAGCCAGTGGCTCTTTTGCCTCAAGCTTGTTGACAACATGAGGAGTCATTGAAATCCCTGTCATGGGCGAGCCAGACTCAGAAGACCACCAGTTATCGATGACCTTCGCACCACCCAACTTATCGTCGCCATACTTGCCCAGCAGCTTCTGATACATGGTGATGATGGCTGGTTCGGATCGCTCTCCTGCGAGGAACATCGCCCTGAGGGATCTCAACCCTCCTCTCTCACCGATTTTGGTGATATGTTTGTTCTCCGGGTCATCCTTGCGTATGGCGCGAAGCGCGGTGGGCGCCGTAAACATGGCATTGACTTTGTACTCCTCGAGCATTCGCCAGAATGAACTAGGGTCAGGGGTGCCAACTGGCTTGCCCTCGTATAGGACCGTGGCGGCCCCGACGAGTAGAGGACCGTAAAGTGTATAGCTGTGAGATACGACCCAGCCAATATCGCTGAAGCACGCCATCTGTTCAGGCATTATCAGTCAGCCCACAAGTATTGCGGCATTCAGTCAAGATACTTACAACATCACCTGGCCCCTGAATACCGAACATCTGCCTCATGGACAGGCTCAAGCCGACCGCATGGCCCGCGGCATCTCTCACCACACCCTTCGGCAGCCCAGTCGTGCCGCTGGTGTAAATCACATACACCCCATCGCTCCCCTTCACAGGGACGCACTCGTCAACCCTCTGCCCCCTCATCTTCGCGCTCCTCACAAGCCGGTTCCAGTTCCTTTCCCCCTTCTCCCGGACAAGCGGGTGCCAAGCCAGCTGCTCGCGCTGCCAGACGATCGTCCTGGGCGTCTTCCACGCCGCCAGCCTCTCCGCCTCGACGATGTAGTCCCGGTACGGGATCGGCGGCTTGTTCCCGTCGATGCCGCAGGACGCGGTCAGGATGGCCCTCGGCCGCGACGCGTCGATGCGCTGCGCCAGCGCGGCGGGTGCGAAGCCGCCAAACACGACGGCGTGGATGGCGCCGAGCCGCGAGACGGCCAGCAGCCCGGCCAGCGCGGCGGGGATCATGGGCATGTAGACGAGGACGGTGTCGCCCCTCCGCACGCCCTCGGCCCGCAGGACGGCGGCCAGCGCGGCCACGTCGGCCAGCAGCTCCGCGTAGCTGATGCGCTGCTTGGTGCCCCCCCGGCCCGCCACGGGGCTGTCGTACAGGATGGCGGGCTCGTCGCCGTGGCCGGCGGCGACGTGGCGGTCGACGCAGTTGTAGCAGGTCGAGATCTCGCCGTCGGGGAACCACTCCCAGTGGTCGTGGGCCTTGTGCGACTTGGGCAGGGCCTTGGTGTACCTGCGCAGGACCGTGGAGGGCTTCTTGTGCCAGTGCAGGTGCGAGGCCTGCTCGGCCCAGAAGGACTCTGGGTCCGAGAGGGATGAGGCGTGGAGTTGGTCTTGTGGGTGAGACATTGTGGGTTGGGGGGTATGAGAGGGTTATGGGCTGGTGGATTGGGTGAGAATGAGGGTGAGATTGAGGATGAGAAGAGTGTGTTGGTGGGTATTAAATAGGTTTAGCTGTCCGGGTTTGTGAGGCCTACGATCGCGTCTAAGTGAGGCACCAGACACACCTGTGATTTACACAAAGACCTGAGTTGATCTATATAAATCTATCTCCCGGACGGTGAGATAGAGCAGGTCTGAGGCTCAATTATGCTTCGGGGGGCAATCTGCAAGATATACTGCCGATATATGTCCGCATGCACCGAGGTTGCCGTTCTGCAAGGGCGAATGGAGGGCTGGATGCCACTTCCCCGCATGGTCATCCTCATCCCCGGGCTGCATTACCCCAGACGAGCGACCGGGAACGGTGACTTCATCGGCTCTTTTTAAGTTTCAGGGTCCAGCTCCACCCGAGGAACCACAGGCTGTGCACTGCATCAGCCAAGTACTACCTACCGTTGAAGTCTTGCCAGATCTATGTTGTGACCACGAGTAATACTAGTACTGGATTGGCATGTCTTGGTAACACAGGCACATATAACCCTGATCCTTTTTAAAAAACCATAGTGGAGGCTACGACATCCTCTAATACATCTTAATTACCTCTTACCTTTCAATTCTATCAGTGATCCCACAAGACGCTAGACAATGTCATGGCTCAGGTGATTTATAATTCACCTGTAGCCACATAGATAGACAATTAAGCAAAGCTTATCTGCAGAAAGTTTCAATGTTACTAGAAATGTGTCATTCTGCCATTAGACAGGATTGTCTGACTACTCAACAGCCACAGCTCTATATCTAGAGAGATATCCCTCATCTCAAATCGCCAATCTTCTCATCCATATACTTCCTCCACTTGGGGCCATTTCTCAACAAAAGCCATATAAACAGATTACACGTAACCCACGACAGCAATGCCACCATGGTACATAACCAACCCACACCGATAGCGCCGATGAGCGGCTCCGTGACAATCACACCCACACAGCTAAAGATATTCCGGATAAAGTTGTTGAGCGCGATGCCGCTCGAGCTCCGCCCAGGCATGAACTCGGTGAGCATGGTGGCCGACGCCCCAAAGACAAGCATGGTCGCGAACCCGAAGAAGAAGTTGGCGGCCATGGGCGCGACCCAGAACACTCCCTTATCCGCACACCACCCGAACCACAGCATCGCGGCCGGGTACATGCTGGCGGCGAGCCACGCGTTCTCGCGCAGGCGGTCCTCGGGCAGGAAGACCAGCCTCCCGCGGGCGTCGTACCGCCCCGCCTTCTTCGCCTCGCGCACCATGATGCTGTCGACCCAGCGCCCGCCGAAGAGCGACGAGATGAAGTAGCCCAGCGAGGAAGGGGTGTACATGAGCCCCACGACGATGGTGGAGAAGCCGTAGGGCGCGCGCGAGAAGGTCCCCTGGATCGTGATGTTGAGCACGAAGAGCGCGCCGAAGGTTATCGCCGCCAGGCCCACCGTCAGCGCCACGGGCGGGAAGCGCAGGTAGACGATGCACGTGAGCGGGTCGACGAGGGCCCTGCGGAGGAGGGCGGCGGCGCGCCGCGTCTTTTGGGCGGCGGAACGGCGGGTCGGCGTGCGGTCGAGGTTGCTGCTGCTGTCCGGGTTGGTTGCTGCTGCTGCTGCTGCTGGCCTCCTGCGCGCCAGCGTCTCGGGCAGGAGGAAGACGATGCTGAGGAGGTTCAGGCCGCCGAAGCAGGTCAGGAACCACATTGTGCTCTGCCAGCCGAAGGCCTGGGCGAGGGCGCCCCCGATGATGGGCGCGAGGAGGGGGCCGGCGAGGGGGCCGAGGTAGAATATGCCTGAGGTTTTGGAAAAAGATATCAGAAAGTGTTCCAGCGTTGTCACACGCAGTGCTGATCTTGTTGCTCACTCACCCATGGCCCGGCCCCGCTCAAAGGGCTCCCACAGGTCGGCGATGGTGCCCGCGCCGACGGCCTGGACCGAGGCCGCGGCGCCGCCGGCGAGGACCCGGGAGACGATCAGCATGGCGGTTGTGCTGCTGATGGCGGTGAGGACGCTGAAGACGACCGTCAGGCTGAAGGAGACGACGTAGATTGTCCTCCGGCCCAGTGTCTCGGAGAACGATGACCTAGAAGACTGGTGAGACGGCCGGTCACACGAGGGTCCGTGGATGAATTGCGGGGACCCACCACCACAGTGGGAAGATTGACATGGCGAGCATGTAAAACGCCACGCTCAGGTTGATGATGGTTTCCGTCGTGTGGAAGTACTCGGCCATCTCCGCCAGGGCGGCTGTTAATACGCAGTCAGCAACCATGGAAGTGGAGCAGAGCCGGCGGGTTCTCCGGCCCCCGTCTGACGGAGGCCGGTGTGACAACATTGAAGACGTACGGTAGAGGATGCTGGACCCGAGCGGGGCCGTGCAGGCGGCCGCGGCCACGATAAAGGTGACCATCCACTTGGTCTTGCGCGTGTAGTCATACGGGCGCTCCACCTCGGGGATCAGGGCGAGCTGGGCAAAGAGGCCCCTCCTCTCCTTCCGGGGGACGACCACGAGGGGCCGCGACCTCGCCGACGACGCCCAGGAGTGGGGCCGGCTCAGCCCGCCCAGGCCGTCCTCGGGCGGGATGCCCGTGTTGAGGCCCTCGGGCCCCTCGGGCGCTGGGTCCCGGTGCTGGTCGTCTTCCTCGTCGTCGTCATTATCACGCTCCTCGTAGATGGATACCTCGCGGGATTTGGTCTCCACCTCGACGTGGCTGTCTGCGTCGTGTTGCGAGTCTGTGTCGCTGTCGTCGTCATGTCCTAGTGATGGTGCATTGTCGGTTGTATTTGTTTTCTTCTCCGTGTCAGTAGTGCTGGCAATTACGGCACCGCCCTCATTCTTTTCTGGGCCTGTAGCCATGGCCAAGCCCGGAAGCTCAAGCTAATAACTAGTAATGAGTTGGAGGCCGCGACCGGCGCCGGGGGGTGGACCTGAATCCGAATAGCCCAGGATGAATCCTCGAAACTGAGCGCGGGATACAATATTTCAATAAGTGCACACTAAAACTAAGTTATTGGGATAATGTAATATATACTATTGGTAAAATAGCACTCAAAATCGGGTCCTGATGTTGTATGTTGAGTAGTCTAGCCTGGACAAGAGAGTGCAAGCAGCAAGATTTGTGGTCACAAGTGGCGATGAGGAGTCCACGACGGGACAATAGCAGCAGTAGGTAGTAGCTGCAGGATCTGAAAGGCCCTAGCATCGATGATATGTGGATTCGGTAGATAGCCGGAAATAAGAGGCGAGGCACCCTCTAGGGCCAGAAACTCGGGCGTTTCCCAAGTAGGTAGGCTACTAGAGAAAAAGGGGCGATCCGGCTCTGTTTTATACCTATCCACTTTTTTCCCCCGTCGATGTCGTCCACGCAAGACTGTCCAGTGAAGATGTATTGTCTGCCGGGGGTGACCGAGTCGGATGCTGCATATTTGGGTAAGCAGGCCCGCCTCGAGGTGACGGAATCGCGCCTGACTGGCCAAGGGGGGTTTGTGCCACTCCGGCTGGGCGGTCCAGGCCTTCATCATCAACTCGAGACGGTTGGGTGCTGGGTAGCCCAGGCCGACCTCCAATAAATGCCAGATATGACTTGAGTGAAACTACTAGGACGCCGCTGGAGGAGGCAAGACCAGGTAGAGATCACTAGCTGTGTGCGGGACTTGCATGGCGACATAGGCTGGAAGTCGATCGGCAATGACGGCATCCTAGTGTAGAATGGGTGTGCCCAAGGGTTGTCGTGTACGGAGTACGGAGTATGTAGTGTATTTTGACCAACTTGACCGCCGCTGTCTTGATCCGCAGGGCGGACTCTTTCCTTTCCTAGTAGTGTGCCGAGGTCACCAGGGCTGTCTGCTGGCCGACAAGGGCAGTTGTGGACTACCCATTTTGCTCGCTGACCCCTGCGAGCAACGCCCGAAGACATGAAGATTGAGTGCTGCGCTGTTGCTGTGGCATTTGCTGGGCCAATTTGTTGATCTCCAGCTTCGCAGTGCCGTCACGTCTGCAGTTGTAGTTGCGGCTTTTGTTGTATACTATTTATTAGCCACAGCCCTAGCTGAACTATTTTGTCGTATTTGTGGCAGCGTTGGATAACGTGTGTCCCTCAATGGTCGGCGTGTAGGGATCATCCAGGGTTGCTTGGGCGGCTGACAGATTCAGTTTCGGCGCTCGCCATAAACTTGGATGCCGAACAACGCACGGACCAGACGGCAACGGCCGGCCCGGGCAGCGGCCACTCCTGCCGGAACTGGAACTGGCAGTTTCCTGAAGGTGCACCCTCGAGAAGTGATGATGAATTATGTGAGAGCTTGCAGGATAAAGAAAACATAATGTTTCATTCGATTGACCAGATCAATACCATAAACAAATCAAATAACCAACATTGCAGCTTTGGACTGCATTTGGCAGTGCATGATGGCCGTCCAGAACTCGATCGGGAAGCGACTCCGATCGTGGAGTCACACATGAAAATGACTTCACCCGAATGACTTGACTAAACTTGACTCTCGCAATCGCAGCCACAGCCACCACCCCACAACCACGAGGCAGACCATCGTTATTTTCAGCCTTGCCATATCTTGATACCCTGCCTGTGTGCTTGCCACACATATCACCAGCAGGGACTATGTCTCTCACAAACTCGAGTGCCCTCGAGGCCGCCCAGGCTGCAAAGTCAGCCTCGCACCTCCTCGCCACGCTGCCCGTCGGCGCCCGCAACGATGCCCTGACCGCCATCCACGACTCGCTGGTGGCCTCCAAGGACGCCATCCTGGCCGCCAACGCCAGGGACATGGACGCCGCCCGCCAGGCCGCCGCCGACGGGCAGCTGTCGCCGAGCCTGGTGTCGCGGCTGGACCTGGCCAAGGCGGGAAAGTGGGAGGACATGCTCAAGGGCATCCTGGACGTGCGCGGGCTCGGCGACCCGCTCGGCGTCGTCGACCTGCGCACCCGCCTCGACGACGGCCTCGTGCTCGAGCGCCTGACCTGCCCCATCGGCGTGCTGCTCATCATCTTCGAGGCCCGCCCCGAGGTCATCGCCAACATCGCCAGCCTGGCCATCAAGTCCGGCAACGCCGCCATCCTCAAGGGCGGCAAGGAGAGCACCCACAGCTTCGTCGCCATCTCCACCGCCATCTCCGCCGCCCTGGCCCCCGCGCACGTCGCCGTGCCCGACGCCGCCGTCCAGCTCGTCACCACCCGCGACGTCATCCCCCAGCTGCTCGCGCTTGATGCCTACGTCGACCTGGTCATCCCCCGCGGCGGCAACGACCTCGTGCGCTACGTCAAGGACAACACCAAGATCCCCGTCCTGGGCCACGCCGACGGGCTCTGCGCCGCCTACCTGGACCGGTCCGCCGACCCCGCCATGGCCGCCGCCGTCGCCGTCGACTCCAAGACGAGCTACCCGGCCGCGTGCAACAGCCTCGAGACCCTCCTGGTCGACGAGGGCGCCCTGGACGGCGCCGTCTTCCCCGCCGTCGCAGAGGCCCTCCTCGCCAAGGGCGTCACCCTGCGCTGCGACGCCCGGACCAAGGCCGCCGCGGAGAAACTACTACCAGCCACGGCGGGGGGCAAGGTCGAGGACGCGCGGGACGTCGACTTCGACACGGAGCACCTGGCACTCGTGCTGGCCGTCAAGGCCGTGTCCGGGGTGGAGGAGGCCGTCGCGCACATCAACACGCACGGGTCGCACCACACGGACGCCATCCTGACCTCGGACGCGGCGCAGGCCGAGCGCTTCATGACGGCCGTCGACTCGGCGGGCGTGTACTGGAACGCGTCGACGCGCATGGCCGACGGCATGCGCTATGGCTTCGGCACCGAGGTCGGCATCAGCACCAACAAGATCCACGCCCGCGGCCCCGTCGGGCTCGAGGGCCTGACCATCTACAAGTACAAGGTCCGGGGTACCGGCCACGTGTCGGCTGTGTACGGCGAGGGCGAGGGCAAGAAGCGCTTCCTGCATGAGAAGATGGCTTTGTAAGCGGGGGCTGGTTGTTATACACATGGGATATAGGTTGAGACATGGCGTTCAGGGTCGGAGAAAAGTGCCTGCGAGTCTGAAAAGGAATAGGGCTGCCGGGAGGGGCAGCAGGGGACTCAATTATCACGAAATACACTTTTGATATTTCCAATTCCACGTACTATATACCCACACCTCTCGATATCCAACTTGCCCGCTCAAGGCACAGTGCAGATGATCTTGCCCCTCGTGACATTCCTCTCCATCAGCCGGTGCGCCTCCTGGATCTCGTCCATCCCGTAGACCTTGTCGACAAAGACCTTGAGCTCGCCGCCGGCGATGGCCGGCACGTCCTGCTCGAGCCTGTCCCGCAGCCGGCCCTGGTACTCCTCGTCGCGCGCCCGCAGCGTGCTGCCCTCCCAGCGGATGCGCTTGTACAGTATCTGCGCCACGTTGAGGTCCCTGAGCTGCGCGCCGCCCATGAAGGCCAGCTGCACGACCCGCGCCTCCCGCGCCGCGCAGTCCAGGTTCTTCTGCACGTAGTCGCCCGCGATGTAGTCCACGATCAGGTCCACGCCCGCCCCGCCCGTGGCCTCCAGCACGCCCTTGGACCAGTCGTCCTCCTTGTAGTTGAACGCCCTGGTGGCCCCCAGCTCCTTCTCGACGAACTCGCACTTCTCCGCGCTGCCGGCCGTGGCGAAGACGTTCTTCGCGCCCGCCCGGATGCTCAGCTGGATCCCCGCGATGCTGACGCCGCTCGCGCCCGCGTGCCACAGCACCGACTTGCCCCTCAGGTCCTCGAACCCGCCCACAAAGTGCAGCGCCTGCGTCGCCGTGATGAACGTCTCGGGGATCCCCGCCGCAGCCTCCCACGACAGGGCCGCGGGCTTGCGCAGCAGCATCTTGGTGCTGGCCGCGATGTACTCGGCGTAGGCGCCGCCGTACGCGAGGCCGAAAACCTCGTCGCCTACCTTCAGGCCGCGGCAGTGGTGCGCCTCCTCGGAGCCCAGGGCCTCGATGGTGCCTGAGAACTCGACGCCCATGATGGGGCCCGCCTGTGGCGGGAGGGGGTAGTTCCCTTGCCGCTGGATCAGGTCCATGCGGTTCAGCCCGAAGGCCTTGATCCGCACCAGGGCCTGGTGCGCTGCCGGCGTGGGCTTGGGGACCTGGTCGTTGATGTAGAGGGCTTCGATGGGGCCCTTGCCGCCCTTGATGTCTGGGGTGGGTGTGAGCTGGGGGTCTTCGCGAGGGGGGTTCTGGAGGATGGGATGTGGGCGGGTGAGGGCCTGACTTACCGACTGCTTTCATGTACTCGGGCATCTTGGCTGTCCTTCGATAAGTTGAATGAGGTATCAATTGGGTGTTCTCTTGGCTTCTGTTTTAGGTTGGCTGTTGATACCTTTGGTGCCTTCGTCGAGTGTCGTTCAACGAGGATGAGGAATGACGTCGAGATGGGTGCTGGTGAGGGGATCTGAATTGGAAAAGTTACCGTTGAATTTGTAGTCTATATTGATCCTGGGGGCCTGAAGGACAGGACATTGAGATGACGTTATCACGACTTCCGCTCTGAGCTTACTAATTGCCTTGCTGCGGGTTTTGCTACTGTGTAGAACTGCCATCAGTCGGGGTAGAAATGCCTCCGGAACGGCCCGGGTTGACCCAGAGGGTGGGGTCGGTCGACAAACGGAGAACGGGGCACGACCAGAAAAGCCTCGGCACCCCGGTCGCGTCGGATCAACACCACCGGCGACGGACATTGAGCGAAAACACCTGTCGCTCGCCATCCCACATTTTTCTTCTTCCTTCTAGTACCTTCTGATCGATCTTGCTATTTCGGGTACATATCAGCATTTCTCATTGCGTGATTGGACCGCACACGCCCTCAGATATGGCGATTAAGAACAAAACCACCTCCCGTCGGGAGGTCGAGGAGAAAGCACGGTTCTAAAGTTGAGAGTTGACATCAATTTTTGGTTTCCAGTACAATCCGCATCATAGACACCTGAATTTCTACATATCCAGTTCATATCGTTCTCCCATTCAGCTGTCACGCAAGATTTCGTGCATCACACGCAGAATAGATCTTCTCCAATCATATTCGTCAGGCTTGGCGTCTTTGATCTCCCAATCTTCATTGTTTACTGCTTCCTGGTCTCTCTGGAAGAAGGTTTGTCGATTTTCAATCAGTTTCTGCTGTAGTTGATTCAGAGACTTGACGTTCTGCCGGGAGAACACAGGTGCTTTCTTTTCGAGACATTCCCTCCATTGTGCGAAGTCAATGTCCCAGATGGCGCCCTCTGACACGAGGATTTCGGCTGAACGGAGGCAAGTATCCAGGCGTTTCATGTAGTCAATCTCGGCCTCATCCCCGTGTGCGCCTTTTAATACTGTCTGTAGAGGAAAATCAAGTGCAAGTCTGTTGTAAATTGACCAGCCGTTGCTGGGTGTCGGGAAGTAGATATTGGCATTAGCGCCGCGCTGTAGAAGCATGCCAATAATGTCCGGTGCGCGGGGGTGGACCGAGGCTGCAGCTGCACCGAGTGCAGTGGTGTATTCGTGGTCAAAAATTGCATTCGGATTTGCGCCGCGCTCGAGATATTCTTGAGCTGCGTCATTCAGGCCGGCGTGCGCAGCAGCAGCAAGCGCGATGTTGAGGCGCTTGCCCGTCAAGTTGTCGAGATTAGCACCTGCTTGTTCGAGCGCTTTGATAATTGAATCAGCCGGATATGGAGTATTGTAATTCCAGTTCAGAATTGTCCAGAAAGCAGCACCAATAGCGTCACCGTAGCACCCTCCCACCTGCAGGTTCACATCGGCGTTATGCTCAATTAGCAGCTGAGTGTCTTTCTCACTACCCGAAATGACAGCTTCGATCAAGGCAGAGGTGGTGTCGCCGTACAGAGTGTACGTCTCGTTGAGGTCGGGTGCCGGATCATGCTCAAGCAGTTTCTTTAATACCAACTCGTGTCTGTCGAACGTGCATACTTCTCCTACGTGCCTGGCTCTGACGCGCGTCTGGGGCTTGTCAATAAGTAGACAAACAAACGAATCGAGTTGGTCCCTCCTTGCAGCAGATAAGTGGCTTAGGGAGGCTTCAACGGCATCATCATAGACGGCAGATCTGCCGGTTCTCAAATCCTTAAATCGCATGTTCACATCTGCACCCTGTTCCAATAACTGGACAACTAAGTCTTTCCATCCGTAATGTAAAGCCGCCGTCAATATAGTCCCATCTTTTAGAGGCGTATCTACCTTCACGTCTGCTTCAAGCATCACTCTGATCGTGTCTTCTGATTGGAAATCGTAGATGCTGACTTCAGACAGACCTCTGTTTGTCTCGGTCCAGGCTTGGTCAGAAGTAGCACTTCGAATATGATCCAGCAGCAGTCGAAGGACCTTCAAAGACTTGGATTTGATTGCGAAAAGCAAAACATGCCCGTGGTGTCTCGTGAACGCTGAGCAAATTTCAGCGCCACTCTTAAGCACGACTTCCGCTGCTTCCTTTGAGTCGTCTATCGCTGCGGCGATAATGGGTGGCACCTCGTCATCTTTCGTAGTGCTAAGAAGATGAGTGTTTCGTTCAGCTCCGTTCTTCAAAAGACGCTCAAGGATCTTTGTCTCGTTGTGGGCACACGCTAGTGCAGTAAGCGACCACGACAGCGGCTGGGCATAATAAGAAAACCTGAAAGGCCAGTGCCATGGTTGCCACCAAATTGCGCGATACAGAGTCTCCAGATCGACACTGGAAGAGCTCAAGCACTGTTCAAGAAGAAAGGAAAACCCGAAGTAAGATGCCAAGCTGATGCGGCTCATGTTCATGTTGCCACGCGAGGGGGAGGGCAGCTTTCGTGTCGAGAAAATAGACCACGGTACGTATTGACGCCAATTGATGTCACCTGTATGCTCTACCCATTTTTCATAGGCTAGGCTCGTTGCTCTTGATTCTCCCAAGAACTTCTGTAGTGCTCGAGAAAGACAATCGGAGCCGTTGGCCTCGTGAGACTTCAGTGCGCGTAAATGTATCGGCCAGGCATGACTCGCATACTCTGCTAGAGGCTCCGTGAGTTGATCGTGAATTGATTCTTCCGCATCCAACGGTGCTCCACAAGGACACTGAAGGCCCTCAAGACTCCGAAAATTGTCGCGTGTGCCACATTTTTCGTCAGATCGACTTTCACCGAAGGTATCAAGCATTATCGTTAGGCAAATTGCCCCAGCCTGATAGTTCGCGCGGCCGTGGTTGCACCAGTCGCTTTTTTCCAGGAATTCTGCGACTGCTTGATGCGCCAGCCGCCACATGGAAGCACCGTCCTTCAGATCATTGGAAATCTCTTCATCGGTAAGCTCTTCATCGGAAAGCTCTTCATCGGAAAGCTCTTCATCGGAAAGCTCTTCATCGGAAAGCTCTTCATCGGAAAACATACCGCCCTTGTCGCGACTGCAATCCAGGCTCAAGAAATCGTGACACAGATTCGACAACCATTCTTCATCCAAGTCCCAGCGTGTGGGAACCAGACTATGGGATTCGAAGTCTTGAGAGATCGCAAATAACAACTCATCCGTAGTCAGGGGCCTCGCAGCGCACAGTACCCAACGAAGGGCTCGGTCAAGAAGTTTCTTCCGATCAGTCCCTCGCGCCGTCGCTTGTCGATATAGCTCTTCGTAAGTCTCCTCCAGAGATTTTGGAAGCTCGGCAAGGCATTCCCGTAGATCAGGCTCGGTGTCACAACGCAACAACTGCTGGATTTGGAGCGAGGCGAAAAGAAACATATCTCCGCTTTTCTCGAGAAGAGTGTCCGCAATATTGTTCTGGAGCTCCGTGGTCATTTTAGACCACCTATGATGATCTGTGATTTTTGTTCGCACGAAAAGCGCTATGTCGTCCGCATGTTGATTTTTCTCCATCTGGATCGCCGGATACTTGTCGAGATGTTGCTTGTGGAGTACCTCAGGTCTTGTTGACACAAAGATCTTGACTGGCTTGCACATTGATTTTGGAGACGCAAGATTGACTAACAGTTGGATCAAGGCCTTCTGTTCGACCTCTCCGCACTCGTCGAGTGCATCCAGTACAATTGTTGTTCTTGGGTATGTGTTGATCAGCGCCGCAAGACATTCTTCCCACTGGGAAAAAGTTGAGATTATCCCCTCCGGTCCATTAGCGGCCTCCCACAGTTGGTACACGGCTTTGTGGACGGTGTTGATTTCACCGGGTGACGTTCTCGCCCATGGCCCCGCGGCTAATTGCCGTATGATATTCCGCAAGATCCAGCACGGATCATCTGATGCATTGTCTTGTTTGTTGCAATAGAAGTAAGCGAATCCTTCAGAGTGTTGGTTTGTTGACAGGCCCTCTTGAACCCAATCGATCACGCGCGATGTACAATAAGTTTTGCCTGTCCCGACTTCGGCGTTGTGTGAGCGAAAAATTACAACTAAGGTGAGCGAAGTATCACTTACTACTACCACAGAGTACAAGGAGCTCAGAGCCTTCAGACTCGTACCATTGGAGGAACTTTCTGTCTTGGATGATCCAGTTGCAGGTGCCCTCCAACCGATTCGTCCCCTTATTGTGGAACTTTCCGTGCCTCTCAAGGGCCGGAACAGGGGACACCCACTTCAGTATCTTGTGTGTTGTCTGCACGTCCTGTATCCGTCTGAGGGCTGCCACATCATGGCCGAGCTTGCCAGTGTACGCTTGAAGCTTGCCGTTTCTCACGGCAACGCAAAAGCGGGCCCAGTATGTCTGATATGCGTCTGAAATGCTCCGGTTCACGATGTTGTTAAAACATTCCCGAGTTAGCTCGCCTTCTTGATTGAGCCTTTTGCTGGTGGACTCATAGCATTGTTGAAAAGGCTCGATGAAATCTCCGTCGGTTGGAAAAAGCTGCACCAGTAGCTTGAAGAACAGCTTGTGTAGATCACTAGCCGCCGGGGACTTGAGCTTCAGCTTGACATCAGTGCTATCAAAGATTGGCAAGTATTGCATGGGGGCCACGTCTGCCACTTGGCTTAGCATAACAGGAACCATGCTATGCTTTTTGGATGAATGGAATTCTCTGAATTCCAGGAATGCAAGCTCTGTTAAAATGTGATGAAACCCGGGTTTGCCACATTCGGCCTCAACGCGATCTCTGATTTTCGACTGGTCGGCGCCATCGACGCAGATTTGGACGACATCTTTGATAAAAGCCAGGGCTGACGGCATTCCGTAGTACCGCTCGAGGACCTCGGAGCCACACACGATGACCTTATCAACGCTAGTTGCTGTCGGTGTTACAGTGTCGTTATCCTTAGCTGGTAGTAGACAAATTTGGTTCTGAAGAATGTTGTGGACGGCGCCAGTGCCTTCGATTCTAGGGCGATGTAGAGGCATCGGCGACTGATCTGAGAGGATCTGAGCATTGATCTTTTTCAACCACGATATCATCGTTCGAACACAAGCATCATGGGCGTCGCCTTGCTCCTCGTTATCGTGTGCGTAGACGATAAATATGTTTGGTGCGTGATCAGAATTGCTGAAGAGGCTGCTGGTAGCCAGCTGATGAAGGATCTTGTCGAAGAGTAGGTCAAGGGCTTTGAGCAATTGTCAGAGGGAGCACGGAGAAAGAGAGTGATTAGAATAGATCTAGAGAGCCCATCGATCGTGAATCTCATGTTTGAAGAAGGCATGCTTACCCTGAGGTATAGATAAGGTGTCTGCTAGATCTCCCGACTCGTTGAGGAACTCCGAGAAATCCCTCTTGCGTTTGGGCGCCGCCATTGTGGAAAGTCGAAACGCTGTGTCAGAGCTCCGCGGTGATGGATTATCGAATCTTTAGATATCTCTATTACAAGAGTTGAATATTTGTGCTCAACTTGAAGCTTGGGTGATAATCTTGTGCAAAAGTGCTGTGTGGAGAATGGAATGTGCCAGCAAAACACGTACGTCTCTGGGCATTCCCTGAGATTTGGCTATTTGCTCAAGTGGGAAAACACCAGTGAGAACCTAATAAGCAGGCTTTCAGCTCTGTAGCGGGGCGGCATGCAAGGCATTTATCTGTCCTGAAGGATGACGGCTTGGCGTCAAGGCTTTGCCCAGGTGCCCGACAGGTCAGCTTCCAGTTCACTGGTCCAAAGGGGAATCTCGCCTGCAAATCAACCTGCGAGATGAACTGTACAGAGGCACGGGCCTACAAAGACAACCAATCGGTTCGTTCAGGTCGATGTTCCGTGACGCGCTGTTTCCTGCCTGCCAGTGCATCAATATTGGCATCCACTGCTCTGGCAAGGCATACTGCAAATTTCGTAGGCCCATGATCAATGCGATTGTGACAGCCAGATCATCGAGGAACTGTTTTACATGTATATTGACGGTTGGATTTCTTCACGCACATGAGCGAGAGAGAGAGAGAGAAAGAGAGAGAGAGGGAGAGAGAGGGAGAGAGAGTAAAAAGCTGTGTTGTTAGTTGTTTGGGCTAGCAGGGGTGCCTCGGCGAAGGACCTAAATGTAGGCCCCTTCGGCTGACAACTACATAAAGCCACTGAACAAAGCATTGCCAACATATACAATGCTACATTATTTAATGAATCATTTCCTTGGGTTCCTAGGTACGTAGGTAGTATATTGCTGTTGATAAGAATGCAACATTTGAAGTAGGGGCTATATCCTATGGCCAGCCACGTGACTTCCCATGGTTACCCTAGGGTAGCCCCAACATGACCTCGGGAACGCTGAGTTCGCCGCTACGTCCCAACAGTACCAACCTGTCCAATGGCTCTGGATTCAGGGCCTCTCGCACCCCGACCAAAGCGACACAACAGCTGTATGCGGCGCAGCGGGAAAGCTTTGCGCCTCGGTTTCACGCTAGGCTGCTTCATCGGGCCTGCGTGAGAAGATCGAGCGCGTAAGTGTTGGCACGGCGTCCTTGGGGCTTTGTGGCTCACTGCAGTTGCCCATTGTGCCGTCCCTGTCTCCGTACGCTGCTGATCTCGAACTATCATGCTTTGCTCAACGAATGTTCCGCGAATATTTTTTCGTCATCCCCTCAGAGCCACCACGATTCCAAAGACTAATTCTGTCACGTCGCGGCCCATCTTCCAACGCCCTCGGGAATGTTCAAGGCGCCTACACGCCTCAGCAGCGCGAAGAGAGATGCAGTGGAGCTACTTGGCCAAACACCCAGATGAAGCGAAGCCCCCTTTGCCCTATCACAGCGGCGCAACTATCCCGGCTCTGAGATGGGATCCCCCACCCAATGATCCTATTTTCCACAACGGTGGTCTAGCTAAAGGCCAGCTTCAAGAGGAGCTGCAGAATGAGCACCCTTTAGCAACCTGCCTCAGGTACACCGAGGCAACGGACGCACCGACCGAAGGCGAACGTGTCGAACTCCAGGTTGTTGATGCGATCAGGGTCATGGACGGGCGACACTCGCAGATCGCGAAGGTGAAGGTACTTGACAACCGATCTGTCCATGAGAACTCCCAGTCTCCGCTCAAGCTGCTGCGCGGCCAAACCATGACTGCGAAGTTCTACGATCCACTGTACCAAGACATCGAGGACGAGATGCCCGACATCTTCGGCAATACTTACAACGCTTGCTACCGCGAGACATGCGTATATCGGCAACTGAAGCCGCTGTGGGGCACCGTCATTCCGCGCTTTCACGGGTCGTTTAGAGCCAAGGTGCCTGTGCCAGGGCGGCCAGGGCGTTCGCGCTGGGTCTATGCCATTCTCTACGAATACGTGCCCGGTACTGAATTGTCTTACATCGACGTCAACGAGTGGAGCCAGGCTGAGCGCATGGCTATTATGAAGGCGATCATCGACGCGGACAGCAAGATGTGGCAGGCCGGCATATACCAGAGGGACCTCCTGCCGCGCAACGTGATCCTCCAAGGAAGGCCGGGGCGCCCGGTCTCTGTCAAGGTGATTGATTTTGACTACGCATTCTTCGAATCCGACTTCAACCCGGATGAGGATGAGCTTGAGCCCGAGCCGCCGTCCGTCATCGTGGATCGGTGGACAGACGAGCTCCGTTGCCCTGTGGAATGTTTCCGCGATCTGGTCGATTGGCCATGGGATGAATGGATTCGGGCCGTATACCTGCGTTAGAATATCTTGTGCCAAACACATGTAGTGTTTATGATATTTTCTCTCCTCCTTTGAACATACTTCGGCCTCGTCTCGACCGACCAGACAACGGAAAACAATCGCTCCGCATGTGCTGATCGCGCAATGCTTGCACAAATCGGTGCCGGTTGACGGCACATGTTGGTCGCCCCCAACTCATCCTTCGCGACCAGTGGGCCGCCCTGCTTTAGAGTTCACTGTTGGTCGCGGCACGGTTGAAACGTGCGGTCTCGGCAGACAAGGCCGCGTATGATAGACACCCTGATTCGACGGCCGCATTCTACCCGCCCGCGCTATGTTGACTGCAGCACTGCAGTCTTGGGCAGGGCTGAATGCATCTCGAGAGCCGTAAATAGCACGATGTTTTGGCCCCGTGTTGGCCAGGCCGCAGGCTCAGCGAGGGGACCCGTGGACGTAATAATAGCCCTGGCTAATGATCAGCTGCACGAGTAGGAGTCGTGGACGGGGATACAAATACCGTCATGGACCCTGTGAAGCCGTGGAAATCATTGATGTCTTTTCGATCATCTGCGGCTCTCAACACTCTAACAATCAAGTTGTTGCTTTTGGTTAACTGCCTTCTCTCTTTCTGCCCTCAGTCATACCTAGGTACTTTTATTCGCCATGGCTCCACCGCCAGGAGGCTCCTCCCGAGGCTTTTCGACAAGCAGTGTTCGGAAATGGCAGTATACCTTTGCACAAGCACTGAACATCGCCGGGCCCCGCTTCCCGAAGACTTCTAGGAGGACGCAGGTAGCTGTTATTCCGGGAAGCCCCACGATGCTGCAGGTGCTGCCTGTGGCGCTGAGGCTTCGAGAGCCTCCGCGATTTCAACTTCCAGATATCCGCGGCATGGATAATGGGGTGTTGGACAGCTACGTGGCTCACGTGAATGAGTCAAATCACCAATCGACTTTGCTTAGGGAAGCAGATGTCATGTAAGGATCCAGTTCCCGCCCCCGGGCCGCCGAAGCAATGTACACTGCAGACTACCATTCCCCGAATACTAGAGCAAGCCTCCGCCACTGACAGGTACATATAGACAGGAGGCGGGGAAATTCTTCGTTGACGTCGCGGCCAGCCTCGCCCCTTACTATCTTGCCCGCTACGGCCTGAACGGCAGATTCGACTGCGTGCGGGAGAACGCCTTCTCGGGGTCAGCCCCGGACCTCGTCTTCAGATACAACGGCCGCGACATCCTCGCGCTGGACTACAAGGGCCCAAACTGCATAAACGAGAATGAGCTGCTCTCCTGCTGCGCCACGTCCGTGGGGGAGGCGCTGGAGGCCATCCGGGGCAAGAAGGCCTCGAAGAGACAGCAGTCTGACCCCAGCCTCGTGTCGGGCGTCAACCAGTGGACAGAGGGCCTCCTCAAGCAGGGGCTGAAGTACGCCAGCAACCGCCGGGTCTCGACGGTGCTGTTTTACGACTACGATTATCTCTTGGCCATGCGGCCGCCCAGAGGGCTTGACCGGGGTAACAATCTGATGCTGATGGACGTCACGATCTGCCCCGAGTACACAAAGTCCACCGAGGACGGGCTGGTTGCTCACTCGGACAACCATGCCATTGTACTTTTGCGGTATCTCATTATGGCTGCACAGGAGTGCGAGGAGAAGTCGGCAGGTTCATCAAGCAGGTCCAAAAAGAAGTAGAGCGGTGAGCGGAAACATGTTACTGCCTGTCTTTACTCCCCACGTCTTTGTCTTTTCCTCCTTTTGATAATGTTGCTGTTATGTAACTTTGTATGATTGTATTGTGTCCTGTGAGATTTATTTGTTACTTAGCTAGATCGAAAATACATTGCAAGTCCCAGTTCTTGATCCGCTATTACCATCACACAGTAAGACCTTGGAAAAGCTCATACTATGTCGTATGGTAGTCCTTGTGGCTTGCCTACCCCTCGGAAACAATATCATCAAAAGTGATTCCTGGATCTACTTTCTCCAGGAGGTGGTCCTTCAGGGCCATCTTACAGGACGGTATGCTATATGAGAGCGCGTGATAGGCGTTCATGCTATAGGACGTCAGAAGGTAGATGTCGTGGCCGCGGCGCGGACATCCGGGCAGAGATGATAGCTGGGTACCTATCTATTCGGCCCGAGACCGGGAGGTCCAAGGAGGAGGATACCTAGGTAAGCAGGCACTCAAAACCCACAAGTAGAACGCAATGGCCAGTAGGGTGGTCGTGTTGCCTGTCCGGTACTGGCTGCTGAATGAGCTCTAAACCTGTAACGTTAAGTTCAGGAATGACACGCTGGTGGACATCCGGTATACAATTGGGCCAGGTCACTTCCGCGGTTA
Organism: Diaporthe batatas; assembly: GCF_019321695.1. Classification (NCBI taxonomy): domain Eukaryota; kingdom Fungi; phylum Ascomycota; class Sordariomycetes; order Diaporthales; family Diaporthaceae; genus Diaporthe; species Diaporthe batatas. Next base: position 1,055,700 of record NW_025408563.1, on the reverse strand, counting down.
CGATTTCCAGCTCCTGGCTTGATAATCTATGAAAGCGATCGGTGGTGTGCCAGTGGTTTCGCGTGATATCAGACAATGGCACTGTCACTGGGGTACCTAGGTAATAAGCGACATGTGGGTGATAACCCGCAACCTCCCTAGCAAAAGTGGAACTGGCGACGGCCCTGACTTGTCTAAACCTAAGCAGCACGAGAAAACCACGGGCTTGATCATAAAGAACTCTCATATATGTTAGGGCGTTATCTGGTCTCGGAGAGATTGATATTCTAGTGTACTGGACCATTCATTCATTGTGTGCTGGTGAACGAAAATGATGCCCGTCTTGGAAAACGCACAATGGTGTCTTGGCCCCGCCGGGCGGGTTGGGGGAAATTGCGCACCCGCCTCGGTGCTTTGATGAATACGATGAGGAATCTTGATGGATGGCATGTGCTTACTGCCCCACCGAGCAATAGTTGGATCCTCCACGGCACCAGAGTTCTGATGTTGAATGTCGACTGGTTGGTCCAAGGGGACTTCAACGTTGTTCATTCACATCGATGTGGGAGGGCAAAACGGAATTTGACCATGTATCTCGGTAAGCTGTTCTGCGTGTCTGACTGTACTCAAGTCCAATATTGCTAAGAAAGTGATACGCCAATTCTTGACTGACAGATTTTTATTCCCTTTTGCAACGATCGCTGGATTTGAGCGGCTGCAAAGGCTGGGCATATCTTGGCCGATCCGCCGGGCCGTGGGCGAGGGTGGTGAGGGGCGATGGATGGATTATTGTCTGTGCTGTTGGGGCACGGCCTCTTCGGAGATGTGAGTGAGACCTGTCTCGCCCGGCAGTGGTGTCGGATGGCGGGAACTCTAAACACGCTTGCCATGCGCAGTCTTGCATTCCAGGACCAAGGGGCGGACCTCTGTTGGAACCCAAGACTGACCTGACTCCTCACGAGAACTGATGTTGACCAAGCTGGTCGCATCCCTCTTCGGGGGCCGTCCCTTTCTGTTCATTTCCGCTAATAGCAACTCAGCTTTACCGCCAGCTGCAGTGATCGTCCGCCCTGCCTCGCTTGGCCTCGCCTCGCCTCGCCTTGCAGCTTGCAGGTCGGGTCGGTTCTGGGTCGTGGGGTTCTAGAACCACTGATCCGACTTGGGGGGGGGGGCGAAATAACCTCCGGGCCAGACTTGCCAGAGACACATGCACGCACACATTGTCATCGGATCAGCAGATCGTGACACAGGTGGCTTGACGTCCTGCTCGTCCCCGCAGCTCGCTTGGGAAAGTGTTGACCTGACGTCTGGAGGGTGCAATTTCCCAAGCCTCTGGGCCACGCAGTCGTGCATCGATTCGGAAGGCCTTAGTCTTGGTGCTAGTCACTAGTAGGCTGGTAGGGTGTTCTAGCGCTGCCAACGCCTGCCCACGCCTGCCATCTGGTGCCTGGTTCCTGGATGATTCTCGTTCCTGCATTTGGGCCTCTGCGCCTTCCACCCTTCCGCCCCTCCATGACGTCCGATTCGACCGACTCGCGCCTTCCTCCTGTCAGCCTGCAGCTGCCCAGCTGCCCAGCTGGCAGCCAGCCAGACCCCAGGGGAAGAGCAGCTAGCGGCAGCGGCAAACGGGTGCATCCAAGCGGCATGATCCCCCCTCATTTCCATCTCATCTCATCTTGGTTGCTCTTGCATGACAGGGAAAGGGCCAGCAGTTCGTCCAGTCTTCTCCTCCCCAAGGTTCCATCGGGACCCCAGCTTTCGGGTAAACGGTCGCACTGTCAGTCCGCCGACCCCTACCCTGCCATGTTTCTGTCATCACCAGTGGCGCCTGCAGTCTGCAGTCTGCAGTCTGCAGTCTGGAAGTCGGCATGGTGATGAGTTCGGAGTTGTCTTGTCTCTAATACTCCGTATCTAATGCCTTACCTCGCCTCGTTCAAGTTGCGAGAATACACAAGTGACGCACACGTACCCACTCGTGCTGTCCACTCGCGCCTTGCCCAGCAGTCAGACAGACCAGACCGCCTTGGCGTCTCTCTGTCTGGGCGCTTTGACTGCTGACTGGCGAAGGTTCTGATCTGACCCTGGCAGCCCTGCCTTGTCCAAGATCATGGCATGTTCTTGTGTCGCCCTCTCCTCCTCTCCGTTTGCCAGCTCGTCTAGCTGTTCTACGGCTGACTGTCGACAGGCACGAGGGATATTGTTACCTATGTATGATCTCTGTATTGTATCTGTCACATGCCCACAGCATTTATGTTTGGTCCAGCTGTCCAGGGGCTGTCTGTCAATGGCGATCCAAGATCTGGAGAAGCTCTAGAGGGCCCCAGGCCAACTCCACCCTGCCCTGATCATGGCTCCAGCTGGACCCATCCACCAGGCACGGCCCTGAGCCCACTCTCTGGCACTTCAAGATCATGGCCCAGGCTTGCCGTCTGCCAAGCTTTCGCTACGGGTCACTTCATTTCATTTCCACTCACCTTCTCCTCTTTGTCAGATCCAATCGACAAAGTTCCGTGCCGTCCTATCCAGGCACAATCCCTCGTTGATACTAGTATTTGAGAGGCGAGGCACAAACACGAAGTATTGGGCTGACGGCTGACGCTGACTGGCTATGAAGGATCCGAGGTCCCTTTCCTCCGTTCTGCTGCTATTGATGGGCACTACCTGGGTACCTGGGTACTTGTGCACCCCCTCCCGTTAACGGCTCACGGTGGGGCCATCCCATCCTGGCAGTCCTGGCCAGAATCCCATCCTCTGATTCGGCGCCCGTTAAATAACGTGCCGGCCAGAAGCAGCCAAAACTGGATCCTGCACAGACGCTCGCCCAGTAGCGCCCCCACCCCCCTACTGGCTACCCCTGCTTTCTGTCGTCCGCCATCTCGCCTGCACCGTCCATGGCAGCCATGGCTCAAGCCCACCTAATCTCCCGAGAACCACCCCATCGTCGCCTTTTGTATAAAGCACTATGGCCTCGTGCACTGTCGCCTCCTGGTCCCTCCCTCCCTCCTCCTTTCTCCTCCACCCTCACACTCACTATCAATCGCTACAACCCTGACTTTCGAGTCAATTTCATTCGTTAACCAGCTCTCAACAACACCGCAAAGGACCAACAATCCACATCTCCCAACCCGGACAACTCAAAAAAAAGTCACTCTTCCGAGTCTCTTAATTTTAATACCCGACCCCGACCGTCAACATGAAGTTCTCCGCTGCCGCCGTTCTCGCCGTCGCCGCTGGTGCCTCCGCCTGGGAGAATGTCACCTACACCACCGAGATTGTGACTGCCATCACCACCTTCTGCCCCGAGGCCACCACCTTCGCCCACGCCGGTTCCACCTACACCGTCTCCTCGGTACGTTTGCAACGGAAATCGGGCATGGCCTGACTCAGGGTCTGTCGGAGTTTGAGGAGCGAGTGATGGGATCAGGAGAATCAATGACAAATATCGGGAGATATTTGCGAACAACCTGCTTCGCTCTCACTTCGAAACTCTACTACGCAACCCGAGCAGCTCATGGCCGTGGAAAAAAACCAACAACCCGGAATATATCACATGACTAACAGATCCCCCAGGCCACCACCCTGACCATCACCGACTGCCCTGGTGGGTGCACCATCACCAAGCCGGTGACCACCATCTCCTCGGTCGCCTGCAGCACCTGGTAAGTATTTCTATAACCTGATTTTTTTTTATAAAAAAAAACCAGGACCTCAAAAAGAGAGAACCGCCATACTGATATCGTAACCTACAGCGCTGCCCCCAGCCCCCCGGTCTACCCCAACGGAACCGCCCCGGCCGTGCCCACCACCGCCGTCGGCACCGGCTCCCTGCCCACCACCACCGGCTCCAGCCCCGAGACCACCGCCCCCGTCACCGCCGGTGCCGGCAAGGCCGTCGCCATGTCCGGCGCCGGCCTGGCTGGTGTTCTGGGCCTGGCTGCTTTCTTCCTGTAGATTTTACTCATCTGAAGGAAGCGGGCTGGTTAGACGACGCGAGGAGACGACCTAGTTAGAGCGGGTCCGCCAAAGGGGATTGGCTTGATACCAGGGATCTTTTGTTGACTTTTCTCTTCTTCTGCATCGCCTTTTTGGAGTTTAGATGGGCATCGCGTTGCAGGGGGGGATGAGGGATATTTTTGAACATGTTTGTTCTGGATATGGGGAGGAGGGCCTTGCAATGTTGTTTGATCTATTCCTTTTGGTCTTTTTACTATTACAGACAGCACCCGAAACCTGCTAGTGTTAAGATCTAATTGGAAAAGAAAGCAAAGATACCATTCTTCAATCTCGATGTCTGACGGAAAATCCTCCGCATTGGATCGATCACCAAACAGTGGTAGCAAGCTCTTATGTTTCGGCTATTTTTTATGTGGAACATCTGACAATTCTGATTTGGTTCCTCGTGCTATACGTTCCTTTTCACGGCTTTAGAACAACGAGCTCTTTTTCTCATCAAATTCTGCTGCTGGACGTTTTTATGGCCTCTTTTGTTGGCGGCATCGGACTTGTCTGTCCACACATACAACACATATTTTTTCTAGGCAGGTGGGTACATATCAAACAATGCTGGGAGGCCAGTTTTGGTCCGGCGCAGAGACAGATGTCCGCTATTCCCTCTGTCCCTCTCATAGGCTTCAGTCTACAACCGTGAACAGACACACACACTTTCTCCCTTATTCGTCTTGAGCATGCTTGCTCTTGTCTTGTATAAGAGACATTGGTGTCTCGGAAGCGGTCGATCTGTCTCAGCACGGAGCGGTGACTTGGGTGGGTTGTTAAATGATGGGGCGGTTTGTTCATCTTTGACATGATAATTATGCTGCTTTTGACGGCACTTGAGTTAGGTTTGAGAGTGTGCGGCATGCAAAGAGAGAGAGAGAATGGTGGGGTGGACGGCCCGGGGAGGGACGGCTTGCGCCCGTCCTGTGTTGGTTGCTTTTGCTCTCGTCTCTTCCTGCCTTGTGATGAGGGCTGCTGTTAATGCCGCAGGTCAGTTTGGCGGTGACGAGAACCATACCCACGGAGTGACAGACGGGACTCGACTGCTGGGTGACAATTCACGTGCACCAAGTACCGCCCGCGGGCGTGCAGAAGATGGTCGGCACAGCTGGTCGGCTCGTTAATCTCATGCATTTCTAGCTGGTATCAACAGCTGTGTACCCGAGGGCGATTCTCATATAATAGTACAGATCTTTTCGTTGCCTTCACCCTCGAACCAAGTCCTCATCAAATCACATGCAGCTCCATAGCCTGAGTGTACCACCCCAACTCTGTAGTATTCACCTGGGGTCTCCGTAGGGTAGAGTATCAAAGCTTCACAGATCCGCTTCCCACTTGAATCGTGAAGTTGTTCAGGAGGATTCCGAGTGTGGAGCAGCAGCATTATAAGATTCTCTAGACCTTCATCATCGTGCCCTGCACGCCAGTCCAGGTCCGCCGTGATATTTTCAAATTCTCCACCGAGTTTGAGCCGCCACTTTGACGCATTGTCGCCCCTCCTGCCACCTTCTCGAAGTGAATGTGGAATAGGCGCCACCTTGCCACGAATTCGAAGGAAGCCACCGTAAACCTTGCCAAACCGGTTTTTCGAGTCAGTCTTAACGTCGGTATCGAGAACGGTGCACTCTGGCACAGTCTGCCAGCCGGAGAAGCCAGGATCAACCCCATTCTCGTCGCACGCTGCCCAAGACCATGACGGGGCAATATATTCCCTTTCTCTGATGCGTTGGAGATGATGTTGGAGACCGAAAGTAGTATGCGGTACGCTTTCCCAGCTCAACCCTATTAAAATATCTCCTTTCCAAAGCCCAGCGAGATATTGATCTCCAAGAGTTTCCCCCACGAGCCGTGCCAGTCCTGACATTGCAGGGAGACGATCCGTCTCGCAGGTCAGCTCTCGGTGGGCATAATCGTGAACCAGAATGTACCAATGGTCATATAAAGTGCTTGCTGGGTGCTCGCCTCGCTTGATGCCAGCAATGCGATCGAATAGCGAACTAGTTGAGTCCTCCAAGCGTCTGAACTTGTCATCACCTTCCGACCATTGGTACGTGCCGCACTGGAAATGCATTTTTGAGCCCCCAAAAAGCAATAGCCTAGTAGACAGCTTCTCTTCTTGGAAGGTCCACGCCCGATTGTTCCATCTAGACACAAAACGATCAAGTATACTTGACTCTGGGATGGTCCAATCCGCGGAGATAGGCTGAAGTCTCACCGAGAGATTGCCATTGATGCTTGGTCGGATGGCTGACTGAAAAGGGACCGAGAACGCAGGACGCCTTTGGAGAAAGGATTTCTGGCAGCTGGTCGAGACAAGAGCACAGAATGTGACGTACGCATTCTTAAACACACGATCCATCTGGCCCGATTCGTATGACCAATCGGCTGGATCATCTTGAATGATACAGAGAGCATCAATCCAAATGTAGCGAAGACCTACAGCCCTTGTGAGCTCAACCGCATCTCTGATCGCGGGGGTCATTGTGTCCAAGGCTATGCCTTGAAGTCTGTCCCCCAGTGTGGCTGTCTCGGTCTTCAGTTGTGCCTTGGCGTCCTCTTTGTTACCCCAGCAATAACTCAACGCAGCATACTTCGTTTCCGCGGTAATGAGGATATCTGACGACAGAGCGAGGCGAGGCAAATCGGACACGCCAGTGCCGATGTCAATGAGTCGCGTGGGGAGGGATGATGCTTCCCATGGGTGGCAATTTGCTGTGCATTCTCCTAGCACTCGACAAATTTCGCTTGTATTTTCAGAAGTCAAATAGCCACCATGGCGAGCAGGCACAGCTCCGAGCCATTTCTGACAACCTGCAACGACAGAGCCAGATTTACTAATGAGTTCAACAAGGAGAAAAGGGTACAGACTTACCTAGAGATGCTTCGACCGGAAAAAATTCCCTGTAGCTTCCCAGTTTCCCAGTTTCGTGTTTCATTGCATCGGAAACTAACTCTACCACAATGCCGTCGATTCCCCCCTCAACAAGAGAAATATACGCGTTCAAGGAAACATCACCATCGGATATTAAGAGGAACGACGACAAGATACGTAAATCGTAGGCAGATTTCAGTTTAATGAGGAGAACCTCACAAAAGGCGCAACCCGCTCGGCTGGAATCAGACAGGCGTGGCAGATCAGGGAGGCTATCGTCGAGATGCCACCTTAGTCGTATCAAGTTGTAAAACTTATTTCCATCTTCGTCATTTCGCGATTCGACCTTGGCGTCCTCAAAGGAAAGTCGGGCGCGACCCTCCTCGTCTACCACTTCCCGGCACCCGGCAGCAAGATCATCAAATTGCAGGAGGCTACAGAGGTTACAAGAAGCGGTTGTTACTGGCGAAGCTTCCATTTTGAAGACCCTTGTGGTGAGAATGATGATGAAAAGAATGGGAAGAATTGGGCAACGTGTGAAAGTGGCTGTTCTGAATCCGGGTGCGATGACAAGGCCGTGGGGATGGGAACAATGCAGAACCGAGGATGGCAACGGCAAGATTATCAAGTTATGAATATGCATGGTAGATAAAGGCCCAGTGCGGGGTTCATGCCGCTGTTCGTCAGACTGAAAGCCCGGAGGTCATGCTGGCCATATCCTGCTGCCTGCAGGTGGTGTCGCACACCTTCTCAAGCCAAGCCACCGCCGTAATCTCATCGTGCCCAATGGAGAAGCTAGCCACAAGTATAATAATACCAATCATCTTCACAGCAAGATACTGGCATGATTGCCTTGTAGGAGTTCAAGATATCCTTCATTCGGTTTGATACAACTTGTGTGCTCGGTGAATTAGTGTGACCAGGAAAGATACCAGGAAACGCCTGGGCACATTTTCGGGCTTTTCAGTGGTTCCCAGGTGGTCCTTTTCCCATACCTTCGGATTTGAAGCCCCAACGCGGGCTGTTCTCATCAAGGACCACCATCAATTGTTACACAAAGGACTTCAGGAGTCGGAGTACTTGGAAATTAGACCATCGTCTCACGAGATGCTCCTAATCACAGTTTATAAAAACCTTAGAATCTAAACCCGCCCCTGGACCCCACCTCAACGTGATTCATGACCGGCCAAAGGTCCGCAGGCTTGGCCACAGGGCTCCGAGGCCATGCCAGCGCTTCTCGACGGGTTTCCTCCACGTCATGAGAATGCAGTTGGATTTTGAAGCCGCCTTATCATGGAACCGCGTGCGTGCCAAAGTCGATGTCCTTTTGGTCACCTCCGTGAAGAGAGGCGTGGTCTTGTGTCGTCTGGCCGTCAATAATTACCTCGTGCTTCTGATCGATAGGGAAAGGCCATATTCTCCAGCACAGCCAGTAGGTGGATCCCGAAACTAGGATGCTCACAAGCCAGCTGAGGCTGTATAGGTATACTGCGCCTTTAGGAATTCCCCTGACACCGCAGGCCGCGGCAAGCCCAGGCATGTTTGGCACGATTCCAAATATGAACGCGATTAGGGCGCGCGGGTTGAAGCCCATGATGTAGTAATGGGTGCCTTTGGGGTCGTATAGTGAGGAGATCCTCAAACTCCTGGCCCGACATATCCAGTAGTCGCAGACGATGATGCCCGCAACAGAGCCCAGGAAGAGTGAGTAACCACCAAGGAAGGAGGAGAAGGATGCCGCGCTAGCATCAACAGTCAGCCACGGATGTATTGAGTAGGAAACTCACATCGCCGCAACAACCATACCTATACTGAATATACCACGGCACGGCGCAGACGCCCAGAAGGGCACAGACGTAGTGGCCACGCCGATTGTTGATGTACCGCGGAAACCACAAGCTCAGGTCATTCCCAAAGCTCACGGAATTTGCGCTGATATTGGTCCCGATCACAGCAAAGGCCCAGCATAATGCCGCAAAGAATTGTGCGGCGCGGTTATCCCACAGCCTTGCGACCTCGAGCGGGTTCCATGTTACCCGGCCGTAGATGACCTCGGACGCTGATGAGACAGTGGCGCCGAGGACACCACAGAGGGTGACGAGGACGATGAGGCCTACGGCTTGGGCCCAGAGCACGTGTCGGGAGGATTTCGCGTAGCGTGTAAAGTCAGGCATGTTGAGGGCGAGGGTAGCCTTGGGTCCGATGGCGGAGGTGACGCACTGGAAGAAGACTACCACGACCGGGGTGCCGTCTTTGATATGAGTGGGCTTGGAGAAGGTTGGACCGAAGCCCTGGGCTGTTCAGATGTTTACCTCTTGTCAGCGTGGCTAGTCGGCCTTCCGTAGTCGACGGGGCTTTTACCTACCTGCAACGAGCGCCCAGATGAATAGTGCCAGGCCAAAAACAGGCATAATGATCGTCTTGGCCATGAACATGTAGCGCAGGCTGCTCACATGCAACCACAGCAACGGCAGCTGGATCACTATAAAGAGGAAGAAACACAACAGCTCCGAGCTCGTGACGTGAGCGGACGCGGGCAGGCGGTTGGGGAAGTTGTTGAACTGCGGCCAGATGGCCGAGATCATAACTGCAAGGCACTGTCCTCCCTGGAAGGACTGCGTGCCGAACCAGATGCACGCGACCACGCCGCGAAGGAAGACGGCGAGGTAAGAGCCTCGCATGCCGAAGGAGGCCCGGGTCAGTACGGGAAAGTTGATTCCCAGCACACAGCCGACATAGCCGTCGAGCATGGCTGGCACGCAGACGAGGCAGTGCCCGATGAAGACGGCCAGGATGGCCAGGCCTGGGTTGAGGCCTTTTGAGACCGATGTGGATGACACTGTGTGTTTAAAGTGTCATTATTAGCCGATGTTGATGGTTGATTTTGTCCATTGCACCATTGCCTGTCGATCACTTGAACCCTGGAATGACTGTGTCAAGTTACTCACCCTGATACATCGAGATGGAAAATGCCTCTGCAATCCAGAACCCCAGAAGGCTGGGCCACCCCCATGTCCGCTGCGGCGAGTCCAGTGGCACTGGATCCAGATCTTTGTTCGATACTCTGCTCCCATCTCTGCTGAATTCGTTTCCCTCAGAGCGGAGCTCCAGCCGTCGGCGGAGGTGGAAACCCATGTTCTGCTGCTTCGAGTTATTTGGGACTTCCTCGGAGGCTGATATTATAGCTCCTTTGTGGAAGGTTGTACGAAGAGCTCCGCGGTATGATGGAAGACCTGACAGATGTGCATACTGCAGATCCCAGATAGGGTTGTATTTCGTATTGGATAGCATCCTATGGGATGCTAGACTTACTGCCGTGCTTATCAGTCTTGGGGGGTTGCTATCTAGCCTGTTTGCCGCTTACACGGCATCGTGTGCATAAGACTGGCTTCATGCAGAAGCTAGTGTGCACTCTATCCTGACACTTCTGAAGCCTAGTGTAAGCAGGATGGGTGTCTTTATACTTCTTGAACTGATGGTCATACGTTCTGATCGAGTTCTGATCGAGTCCTTCGTCTTGCCTCCGCTTGGGCCCGGGTTCAAGAACGTTGTCAGTTTTGACTGGAATTTCCACGCCCAGTTGAGGAAAACGTTGGCCAAATCTTCGAGATAGATAAAACGATAAGTGCCTAATTGCCGACTCCACATCTGAGCGGTCGCGCCTGTTTGTCTTGTTATGGTTTTACCAGTGCCGGTTCGACCTCGAGGTTCGAGCCCAGCACTGGGCATTTCTCAGAAATGATTTTGTGCTTGACAGGAATCAAGGTGCAGTCAAAAGTCGCTGGAAGCGCTTGCTCAAGTCACTCCATCAGAAGAAAACACCGCAACAGAAGTCAAAAAGAGAGAGCTCGCCTCACACTCTCTCCTCACGCCCTGCCACCCCTACAAGGTGCTACAGCGCGTCCCTCCTTTCGGTACTTCCTTTACGGAGCTTCGGGATATTTATTTACAGTGGCTGGCCCCCACCTGCCTGTGTGTTTATTGACTTTACGGTGGGCACTGTGTCTGGAGTCATAGGCGCTTGTTTGGGTTGGACTTACTACCTGCCTGTGTTTTTATTGGCGTTTGTTTGGGCGGCCAACTGTTTGGTATTTTTTAGAAATGAAGTTTGATGCTTTACCATCGAGCCAGCTCGCCTTGTCGTTGTTAATAGCTCAGCTTTTCTGTACTATCAGTGTTGGGATGAACAGCGAATTGACTTTCCAGTAGGAAAGGCAGCACGAACCGACAGCTACGCGTAGGGGCACCCCGACATCGATACAGGACGACAACCCATTTCACACGATTTTGAGTGGCTCTCACGGGAGGAACTTCTTTCCTCATGCATCGTACCTGCCAGTGTAGAATGTCTTTGCCTGTATTTTGAAGCTACTTGACAGCACTCCGAGGCTCCCGATGGATTTGATGCATCTCATTTCTACCTGTTGTGTGATCTCAACGCATCGGTTTGTTATCCGAGATCATTTCCAAAGCGCTTCCCGAGCCTGCGATAAAGGCACACTGACTTGCATGTGTAGAGTTTGGAGTTGTTCTCATTGAAGTAGGTCAAGGAGGATGCTGTCATCGATGCGACGAAAACATCACAAAACCATCAAACAACTCTCGGTGGCTGGCTTCATTGACTGTCCGAGTCATACCTGCTCCCATTACCATGTCTCAGTCCGCTTACCCTACCGCCACGATCTCTTTTGGTGATCGGCCTTGGTGAGGAAGTCATGAAGGTTCCATGTACAGTGTGATCTCACATGTCCCATTCAATCAGACGGGAGGGTCACCCGGTCTCAGGCATTGCGCAACACACCAGTCCAGTTACGCGTACTGGTTGCTCGGGGTCGACACGCTGGGTGGCTATCTCATCTGGCAGGATAGGCAGCGGACACGGAACTTTATTTTCGCCTTCCTTTGCTTGCAAGAAGTCCATAAGAGCCCTCTTTTGCATGCCTATCAAGAGATAGAATTTGATACGTGAGCTGCTGACGATCATGATGCAGATAGATAGCACACGACTCCTTGAGCGCCTGTGCCGTGCGGTTAAAAGAAACCACGCCGCCGATAATTCGGCACTCACCCTGATAACCTGCCATTCCTGCCATGCCTTCAGGGTAGATCTCCACGTTGATGTACTAAGAGTGCCGGAAAAGAGTATAAGGTGTCGCAATGGGGTTGAAAGCCCACCACACGTCCCAAAGGTCAACCGGGTCACTCGCGCCGAGTTCAGTTGGGTGCAAATAGGATAATCGCCATAAATATCCCTGACCACATCTATGAGAGGCAACCCATCAACTGTCTATGCAAAGGTAGTTTCGACGATCTCGGCTTTGGGGACATTTGATTCAGTCAGCCTAAAGGCTTGTTGGTGCGGACCGTCTAGTACCTCGACCATAGCTGTTGTGTTCATATGATTTCTCTCCACTCTGTCTTTACTGTGAGGCCGCTATTGCATGATTGCAACGGAAATGTCTGAAAGCACGGAATGAAATAAAACAGATTATACCTAGGTACTTATGTATTCCTGATCTTGATAGGTTTGGGATTGAACAACTAAGTAGGAAAGCAGTGAACTTGTGACATTGAAGGGTGTCGAAGTTCCCGGCCTAAAGTTGGCCTGGAGCCCTTTGGATGGCTGTAAATCCAAAGACTAATCGGAGCAAGTTTTCCAACACATATAGCTTTAGCTACATTATATTTTTTATTTAACTATTTATCTATTTATTATCTTCTTAACTTTTAAACTAACTATTAGCTTATACTTTAAGTATAAAGTTAATAATTACTTAATATATACTTTTAAACTTATTTATATATAAAGTTACTAACTTCCTTTATAAAGTTCTCTCTTTTATTATATTCCTTATATATTATATAAAAGTAAATAAATCCTTAATAATAAAGTAGTATATTTAAAGAAAGAAGATTTAATTTTTAAATATTTAGATTTTTACTTTTTTATATAATATTTATTTAATATATAGTAAATAAACTTTATTTAACTTTTAAAAATTTTGATCTTTTATAAAAGTATATAAAAGGCTTTCTTAAATAGATTTATTATTATAATATTATTATTTTATTAATAATTATATATTTAAAATAAAACTATATTAACTTATTTAATAAAGATAGATTTAAATAGTTATATAATAAATATATTAATAAGAAAGAGTTAGCTTATTAAGTCTTATATTATAAAATTCTTCTTTTATAAAAGTTATTTTAAAACTATTTTAATTTTATTATATAACTACTTTATTAACTTTTAATATAGTATTATTAAAAGTAATACTTTCTAACTTTATTTATATAATATAAAGCTTAACTATATACCTATATATTATATTCTCTTTTTATTATTATTAATATTATATTTCTTTAAATATTAAATCTTAAATATTTACTATTATATAAAGATACTATATATATATTATATATATAGGGATTAAAAACGAAACTACTTCTAATATATATTATTCACTAGTATTTTCCTTACTTTATTATAAATAATGCAATACTATATGCAAGATATAGCTCTATTTGTAGCCTGATTCCGGTCTCCGTATCTGCCCTCCCAAGTTGCTAAGCTCTTCAGCAAGATAGTGTTATTATGTTCTCTAGTCTAATTCCTAGGTAAGCACTCGCAAATATAGTGAAGCCTCTATAACAGTAAGGCTTAGTGTAATTAATGTTATAAGAGAGGAGATATATAGTTATCTAAGGTATTACTCAAACTAGCTTTAGCTATACTATATTTTTCTTTTATACTATATAACTATCTTTTAATTTAACTACTTATTTCTTCTTTAATAGTTTAAAGCTTATATATAAAGTCTTTAATAACTTTATATATATCCTTATAATTTTCTTATAAAAAAACTTTAAATCTATTTTTTTTATTTTTATTATATTTTTCTATATTATTAAGAAATTAATAATTACTAATAATAAAAATATAAACTTAAAAGAGAATAAACTTATTATACCTTTCTTTTATCTTTTATAAATTACTTTTAAAACTTTTTTAAAAGTTTTAATACTTTATTATAAAAGTTTTAAAATAATATATTATAAATTATTTCTTTATTTTAAATTCTTTTAAAATTAATAATTATATATTTAAATAAAGGTTATAATATTAACTTTATAACTTTATTTAATAAAAGCTTTATTATAAAGTATATATATATATATATTTAAAAATAATTTTTAATTAAACTTTTTTAATATAATTTATTTATATAATAACTATGTTTAAATTTAATTTTATTATATAACTTCTTTATAATATTTTAATTAATATTATTATTAAAAAAATACCTTTTAATAAATAATCTATATTATAAAAATAAAATTATAAATACTTATTATATTATAACTATTATTATTAATATTATATTCTTTTTAAACATTAAATTTTAAGTACTTATTATTATATAAAGGCGCTATATATATCCTTAAATATATATAGAATAGAAGCGAAACTATATTACTTAAACTTAGTCAGCTAGCTTGATGCCGACGCGATCAACGCAGAAAGCTAGGAACAATCATCCATATCAGGGTCCTCACTCAGGAAATCCTGAATATTTTAGGACTCTATCAGAAGGAAGTCAGTACATTCAGCTTCACGGAAATCATAAAACCTGGGTCTTGATAGGTCTCATCACGGGAGGCAAAGAGCACCCTATATAAATGCTTTTCATGTCTTTGCACTAGTTTTAGCTCTGCACCCTTCATGTAAGTCCGAAGCTATGAAGTACTGAACAAACGAAGGGGCGTTGTGTTTCTGTCTTCCGAGCTCCGTCGCATGCAGCTGTAGTGGCTAACAGGTAGGCAGCAGTTTTTGACCATTCTTGTCAGCTCTGCTGAGATCTTGGTAAACCACGGGTCTCTGCATTAGTGCGGCATGGAAAACGCACCTTGTGCACTGCACCAGCCCCCAACGTCAGCAACCCACTGGCACCCAATTTGCCACGAGCCCCACTCTCTCAGACTGCTTTGCGATCCCCTCATCCATCATCTCTGCTCACGCCACACGTGGCGCTCCGTGTCCGAAAAGACGGGCTACCATGCCGGCACCCCAGTTCAAGTACATCAACAAGCTACAAGGCCGACGAGTCCTGATCTTTGGTGGCACCTCTGGCATCGGGTATGCCGTCGCCGAAGCGTGCATCGAGCATGGCTGTACCGTCATCATCTCCAGTTCCAACGCGCCCAAGCTTGGCGATACTGTCCTCCGCTTGAGGACTTCGTACCCGCATATCGAATCGTCGCAGATCATAATCCACGCCTGTGATCTCGCAGACAAAGAAGGGCTCGAGACGAACATTCAGAGGCTCTTGTCCGTTGTCACTCGCGAGACGAGAAGCAAGATCGACCATGTTGTTTTCACAGCTGGGGACGGCCGTACCTTAAGATCATTATCAGAAGTCACCGTGGAACAGTTTGAGAAGAACCAGGTGGTTCGCAATATTGCTCCGATCATAATTGCGAAGTATCTCCCACAATACATGACAAGCACTGCGGATAGCAGTTTCTCTCTCACTGGAGGGTTCATCTTCTCCAAGCCACCGCCTGGGTTCAGCCTTCACGCAGCGACTGGAATCGAAGGTTTTGCCAGAGGCCTTGCCGTCGACTTGGCACCTATCAGAGTCAATCTCGTTGCGCCAGGGGTCATCAAGACGGAGGCCTTGATGAGCGTACCACAGCAAGCTCTCCAAGTTCTTGCCCGGGCAACAACGATCAAGAGGCTGGGGCGACCCGAAGACATTGCCGAGGCATATCTTTACTTGATGAAGGATGGATACGTGACCGGCAGCATTATAGAATCAAACGGGGGTAGACTATTGGTCTAGAGTATCATGGGGCCGATACCGGGACTGAAGATTTGCATTTCGGGATGAAGAAGTGCCGAAATCTTGGCCATATGCTATTCAAGTTGCGAGAAGCCGTATCAAAGTCATTGAAGGTGTGATTATGAACGCTGACAGGAGACGAGAACTGCATTTTGTATTTTTGCTGGGTTGCGGACAATTAGAAGACCCATTGGGATTAGTTAGCGCTGCGTACCCTAGGGTACCCAAAGGCTCTTGGGGAAGGTTCACAAGTGGCAGATTCAATGGCGTGAGATCTAGGGTCAGCTATCTTTTGGGGGGGTCGATCATACCCCGGAGCCCTACTCACATTGAAGTATTGATATTCAGACCACCTATCCAGATGGGGGGTCGAGATTTGTTTGATGCACAGGTGCTAGAGGATGTTCCCATATTGGTGACATCGCACTGATCCAGCTTGGAGATGATCACGCCCACATACTCTTCCGAACCGAGTCAAGCTTTCGTCGCCGGCAAAAAAACATACGGAGCAGTTTACGCGTTTTTCAACGTCCTGGCTTGGCGTAATTGAATAATTCACACGTGCATACATGCACGACCTCCCCCGGATACTCGGAGTAAGGTTCAGCAATCTCGAACCACAAACACCGTCACAGAATATCGACAGAATTCCAGCGGAACCGCATTTGGGCTAAATACCTCAAAGGCGTTGGAATGCCCATCACGCGGTAAATACAGAACTAACACGCTAAAATCCTTCTCATTTCCAGTAGCCATAGGTGTTGGCTAAATCCTTGTCTAGCCAAGGAGGAGGGGAGGGGGAGGCGAGCGAACCCCAACTAATAGCCTCCAGCTATCACGGGACCTCGGTTTCCACACTTCATTTCTAGCACCCTAGGTCAGGTACCATACAATGGTTTCGATCTCCCACACGATGGACCCGTTTCTCTCTATTCCATTAGAGGTGCGCCAGGGCATACTCGAAGAGCTGCCTACACTGCGAGACTTGCAGTCGGCAGCCCTGTCTAGCCGAGCCCTCCTTGACGCGAACATTGCATCCAGGCGTTTTGTCCGCTCCCGGGTGTTTCTCAACCAATTCTACGAACTAGAGGCGGAATACGACCCCAGACGGAGACCACAGAGCGGCAACCCTTTTGCAGTCGCTAGCCGCTGGATCAGCCAACTGTCTAAGAAGGATGCATACGACGGCCTTATACTCCGAGATATACTATGGCCGTATTTATTAGCCGACCAAGAGAGCTCTACCCGCTCATTATCCCGAGTGACGAGCATCAAGAATACAGAAGTATTCTGCTCGTGGGCTGCACATCTAGCCTCCTCATGTCGGCAATTCCACGATGAGCCCAAGGCCAGGCGCGTCGACGGGGAGACCCTGCGTCTCGTTCCTCCTAACAGCGTTTGCCTCGGCGAGGCATGGCTCACATGGCTGCAGACAACCGTTGCCGCATCCATGAGTCAAGGAGATTACGGCTACGCGGGGTACATCTGCAAGAAGATGTGGTCCCGATTCGATCTGATTCCAGACCATCGGCACAAGCCGGGATTGGACGGCCTCGCGCTGGTCAGGATCACCTCGGCAGTCTGCAGCTGTGCCGACGGAATTAGTATGGCAGACTCGATGTCTGCGTATGCCATCAACAGAGCGCATTCCTCGGCTTGGGAATACCTTCGGGTGCAGACTTCAGGCGGCAGCACAGTCCACCAGCCCGGCATGTTCTGTTACCGGTGCCTTGACGGTGCAAAGTTGCTTATAGAAGGAGCCCAGCACTCCCGCGGCGCTGTGGAACCAGGTCTGCCTCACCTCCAGAGATTATGGAAGAGCGTCCAGCCGAGGGGCATGGCGTTCAACGCATGGTCGCATCTCTTCGTGAACAGTCACGCGGACCGACTCGCTGGAATTTTCAAGGTGTGGACCAAGCTTCAAGAAGATAGGCGAGAAACCTTCCTGCAGGATATCGATCTCGACTGGGCGAGGGATATTATCTGTCTTCTTCGAAAGAGCGGTGCGACAGAGCGGAGCCTGTCCTTCCAGACTGAGGTGTTCGATTTGATGTCGCCGCGCGATCATCAGTACTGCGCCTTCGGTCGGAACCTTGCAGATGCGCACCTCAAGTTTGGTCGGTTACAAGATGCAATTAGCGTGAGGGAGAAGGTGCTGGATGAGCTTCCTAATGTCTCTACTGTCCGCCCTTCGTGGATTCTGGCGCTCGCTCGTTTGTATAGGAAGACTGGTCGTGATGAAGATGCTGGGCATCTTTCTTCCCTATTAAAAGTGGAGTAAGCATCGTGATCCTTCGAAGGGTTATATAACTACACGTTTGTCCTTGGGACACAATCAGGCCAGGCCTGGGTACATGGTAATACTGGTTAAGCTGCATACGGCTTTCTGTTAATTCTCTGCTGCCCCTGGATTGCCATCAGCTACTTTGGTGTGCTGAACCAGGTTGTGACTGTGTGACACTCCACCGAGACCGAGTACCTATGTACTTGGGTATCAATCTAGTCTTCGGGGAGATATCACATTTTTCGGTCGTGTTACATCTAATCGGACGAACTTTTGAGAGACCCCGGAAACCTCACGCGTGATTGTTGTCATGTACTCGCAAGGCCTCGGCGGATCAAGACTTGCTCAAGTGAACTGTTCTCCGTACGATTAAGATCTACTTCGGTATGGCTATTACTTCCCCAAACATAGTAAGTACAGATGGTCCAGCCTTATGTCCAATACGAATCACTTTAAATCATTGTTAACCTCTCACTTCGCGTATGACTTGATCGGCGGTTCGGTGAATGACTTGTTTGGATCGAAGATGAGGGCCACCGCGGCGACTAAAATGCTGTTCTCCGTGACAACGAAGTCACCTTCATCGAGACCCTGGGCGAGGAAGCTGTTGCAGGGAGCAGTTCCTACCCTGTTGAAGTCACCGGGGCCTTCATTTGTCAGGGCGTCAATGGCAAGAGCATAGCCGATGGGGTTATACAGTGTGCCTTCATGGGTGTAAATTGAATCGGCCTCCATGCCTTTGCACAGCACCTGGACCTCGTTGTTCGAGACACCAACGCCACGAGCATCTTGGATGAAAGCCGAGGCGAGCTGGCCCTGCTGCGGCTCGACAATCTCGTCAAGGAAGCCAGAATAGATGCTCGTGGTGGGCACGTAGGCCGAGTCGCCACCATCAGCGCGCAGCGTGGTGATGAAATCGCTGTTGAACTTCTGTTGTAGGACTGACGGGGAGTTGATGATTCCAAGCGGGGAAATCAAATTTGCCTCAACGGTGCCGTGGTAGTCTGCTGAGATGCCGATGTGATCGGCGGTCACGTCGATGGTCGACGGCCAATACTTGTAAGCCCATTCTGGTTTCTGTTAGCCAAAAGCAGCGCCTGGTATAATGGATCCTCAATTGCACAAATGGAAATGCACGGAAGGCTGCCTCTATAGAACGTCGAATACATACGGGCGTTAAGGTTTCCCTGTGACCACGCGATAACGCCAACCTTCTTTCCGGTCATAGCACCAATGTAGTTGATAGCATAGGCGGCGTATTCGGAGTTCGTCTGAGCGTCGTTACGAAGGTAGCCAGGGATGTTTACCCACATGGGATTGAAGCGGCTGTCGGCTTGTAGTAGCTTGATGTAATTACCCTGGAAAGTAATGAAGCCCGTATTTCCGGTGCCAGGCAGCAGAACAATGGGTTGTTGGCCGGCCTTGTCCTTAGCGGCAAAATCCTTAGGCATGAAGATGGCAGCTCGCAACGCAGCCTCATCAACGGAGTATGGGGCATCCGACGGCCCCTTCTGAGGGAAAATAGTGGTCGGCGGCGCTGGGTTATTGTTGTCGTGGCTGTTCTCCCCGGTGAGGACTCCGAGGACTTGCTTGGTGATCGCTGCAACAGAGTCGGTGACCAGGCCGCCTGAGACCAGGCTGGCAGAAACGTCAAATATGTTGCCTGGTTTCTTCCCATCCCCATAGATGGCCATCAACTTGGCTTTGGCATCGTCGACGGAGCTGGGAGGCTGACCTAATTGCGCCCCAGCCAGTGAACCGGGGAGTTCGGCCTGCCTGGCACGCAGGATGGCATCGGGAAGGGGGGCAGGGGCTGCAAGGAGCGAGACAGCGAACAAGAGTAAGGGTGTAAAGATATCGAAGCAATGCATCTTGTAAAATTGTTAGAATGAGCTGAACCCCTCTCATAGATCAAGCTTTAGCTCTCCTTGACGCAAGAGAGTCGTCACCTGCGGGTATCTTTATACTCTTCTGGGCCAGCGGCTCACGGATGACGTTTTCTACGCAGTTTTTCAAGGTGATCAGACGATCTTGCGAGTATTCTCCAGGTCTTTCCTTCTTTATGGCTTGGTCCAGAGGTTTATACCATGTCCCGGGTCTACTGATCCCCCCTTGAACCCTACAAACACATGCAGTAGCACCAATAAGCTATATCGGAGACATTTAGGGATGGGCGGCGCTTTGATCAGCCACTTCGTTGTGATTTAAGCTCCGTGGACAACAGAGGAAGGATCAGCAAAGATTGGTTGCAGGTGAATTTGTGGGATAAACTCATAGCCGCCCTGGCAGTAGACTAGATGCGGAGCAACTTGATTGGGTGCATAATCTGATGTCCTTTACGCCAAGCCCATGCCACCCCGTCAATGAACAAAAGCGGAAGTCCATCAGTCGTTTAGTCCCCGTTGAATACCACCATTGCTGTCGTCCCCGCCCGTAAGGCAGACTAGTCAGGCAGATCGTGGTGCGGGCCCGGTAGCGACAGGCTCTCACAACAAGCAGAATGTCTAGACAGCGGAGAGGGTGCTAAGCACCAGGTTCGCAGTGGCTGCCGACATTATGCACAAAATCCCATGCTATAGTGTCGTATTCGGCTTACTGTTGGAGAGGGGATGACTACTCCATACATCTGCATGTGAATATCGAAACCCTCGCTTGAGGTGGCTGGGCAAGTTACCGGGATGGATCATCACATGGCAAGCATGGGTCGTCTTGTGGCCGCAACAGGCCGAGCTGGGGATTAGAGAGGCTGGGCAGCGTTGACCCCGAGGGCAATTATTTAGTACAGGAATGATCTGTGTTGTTCCGTCGTGTCTAGTCGATGCCGGCCATCTAATACCAACAGGCCATCCATGGCTAGCATTCGGTAAGCAATAGTCGGGCTGTTGACTCCTGTTCTCACCCCACGATAGTTACTCGTCCCAAATTTACCAGCCACCTCCTTTCTCTAGCAATAAACATAGGCTGCCCGCCAAAGCCAATTGTTTTTGGTTGTCAACAGTCGCGTGAAGATTCAGGATATGTCACATGGCTTGATGAAACTATATGTGTACACAGTCATTAGGCTGCGCAGCACGGATACGCACGTAGCGGATCGTGTTGGAGTGTTCTCGACCACTTCGTGGATCCACTCCCAAGGAACGGATTCCTGTTTCATCAACTTTCTAGAGAATAACCTCTCGTGGGACAGTGTCCTACGGTATGGCTGCCGAATTGACTTGTAGGGATGATGTCATATGAGACCATGTTCTAAGCCGCAAAAACAAAACTACAACCTTTCATTGGTCTTCAAAGGTGTTGCAGTGTTACAGTGACAACATGTATCATATCCTTGTCTCGAGGGGCCAAAGTGAAAAGAGTCAGCCTTACACACCTGGGCAGCCTACCGGGCCCCCACCGTAATGTCACTTATGCAGATTGCTCTGCGGCAACAATCTTGGAACACTCGACCCCTATTTCGACGATGGTCGCAAGGAACTTTAGCCTGTCAAGGGACCTGAAACTGAGTTGATGGCGGAACTTGGTATTTTGAGATTTCAAGAAGCAAGTCCGCGCGAGCGAGATCTTTCTGCGACGCAGCAAGATCTGAATCAGAACCAGCACGTTGCCCACAAATCAAATCGAAGATAGCTGAGAAGGAGCTCGACTTCAACTTCGCTGAATGGTGGGAAAATACCCCCATTGGGCCCTTTCAGCGCCTGTAAAGCCAAGGAAGGTTGGCTCGCAAACCTTTCATTTGGTCATAGATTTGAGAGCTATCAAAGCCGCGGCAACGTGCACATGTGATCTACTCCGCAAATCACAAATATGTCTCGTCACCACATGTGGCCAGGTCCGAGGCCTGTGGCACAGGTCCGTGAGAAGGAATGCCTCAAACAAGGCCTCGATTCTCCCCTGCGCCGCTTCCGAAGCAAACTGTTTCAAGACCAGTAAACAGACCTGAAGTCGGCCACGGAATCGGCTCTACAATGCTCACTACCCCTGCTAGAAAAGACATGAAAGGCTGTGACTCGTGGCGTGCGAGGTCTTCGCGATGATCGATACGGCTTGAACGGTAACTAATCCCCAAGATTCGCCAACATGATCCAGGATCAAGCACTATTCATCGCTGTCGTCTGCGAGTGACTATCGCGGCTGATGCTGAAAGTGGTTTTGCGCAAAGTTTGCGGGTGTTCGCAGTAGAGATGCCAAGCTTTGGACGATAGGATCCATGGATGCCTGCGTGTGCTGGCCCTGCAGGACGACGCAATAGATATCTACTAGCTGCCCATTCCAACCCCCCCCCCCCCGGCGCGCAAATACAGTTACAAAGACTGGTCTGGTGAGATAGTGGCGCTATGACAGTGGTTGACCGCATACATCCAGGCAGAGAAACACGAATCAGACACTTGGCTCGCAGCTCTGCGTCGAATAAGTAGTTGAACAAAGTAGTAGTGAATGACCCTTGTATTGCTGAGCTCGTCGTTGCCAACGCGGTGTTCGGACAACAGTGAATTCCGGGATCTTGGCAATGTGCGATTGGACGCCATGCCTGCAGTCATTGGCGGCTCTATATGAGACCAGATGAGTTCAAGGAACGTACTACTGAGTAATGATATCATACTGTCAGCTGGCGTTACATCGCAGCAGCAACCCCTGTGAAGCGTTGCTATGCGGCTCTGCTGCGTCACCATGGACTTTTTCCCACTTGGGTATATTTGTTCAGGGTCTCGTCGCAAGTAGGGAAGACCTTGTTTGCTTCATCTCAGATCAATCGGCAGAAAATTACTTCATTGAAGGTAAAGAGGT
Organism: Diaporthe batatas; assembly: GCF_019321695.1. Lineage (NCBI taxonomy): Eukaryota > Fungi > Ascomycota > Sordariomycetes > Diaporthales > Diaporthaceae > Diaporthe > Diaporthe batatas. The sequence goes on along the minus strand of NW_025408563.1, from coordinate 1,032,935 downwards.
GTTTTCGTCTCAATTCGATTCAAACAGTGACACTGACAGGCTGACCCCTCTACGTCACAGTACTTATTCCAAATCCAGCCAGTAACGAGTCTGCCTATCACCATCAACAATTCTTTTCTCCGCCGGCCCCGATGCCGTCCTTGAGTAATATCAATAAGAGGGACGACACCGCCTCAAAACCAGACACTGGAAAATATGGCTTGGAACCTTTCATGGGAGGTGGCGGCTACGCACTAGTAGTCTGCTGCCCCGTTTACACTGTCGTCGGCGCTGTGACGGGAATCAAGCATCAGTTGAAGAAAAGAAGGGAAAAGAAAACGAGCACGCAGGAGAATGAGGCGCAGGAGGTCTCCGGCGAGGACGCCGGTGAGAAGTCACGCACGGCGGAGAATGATTCTGATAGGGCGAAAGACACCAATAAGGGCCTCAAGGACGAGGAGAAGGTCGCGGATGGCCCATCGTCGCCCGCGATCAAGAGAAGCGTGAGCCCTCCGAGAGTCACTCACGGATTCAAAGGGGACCCAAAAAACCCTAGAATTTGCAACCCTGAATGCCCTGGTTTTCAAAAGGGCGACTGTGCCGTCCATCAGCGCACTGAACAAGATCGGCCTGCTAGCCCGGGGTTGCTGGCGGTGTAGTTAACCTTCTGTTGGGAGTGCTCAATGTTAGGCGAACTGTTAAATAAATGTGGAGAATCTAAGTACATAGGTATCAACCTGGAGCTTGTTGTATTGGACTGTGTTCTAGCTATCACACAAATTCTCATCACAATACCAAAAAAGAAGGGCGAAAAAGCGAATGTTATTTCACACCATAATTTCTGGTTCGTTAGTCTGTCGACAGTTGCTCTGTAGACCTTCCACATAGAGATGTCTTTAGGGAGTGTACCTCAAGTGCTACTAGAGGTGTGAAGGGACCATATGCTTTCGGGATGTGCACAGATTAAGAACGAAACCACTCACAGGAGACTTGTCATATATGAACATTTTTTCAAGTTAGCTGTTCCGCAGGAGGGCGTTATCAAATACCAAGCTTGAAGATCGATGCTGAAGTCGCGCAAGGGATACCCGACCGGAACTTGTTCTCAATTTTTACCTCTGATTTCAGTTTGACGGTACTTGAAGTTAAGAAATGAAGAGAGACTGAGAGACCTCGATCATTGAAGCCACGAATTCATCCAAGCCTGTACCTTTACTCATGTAGTCTGTCTTATTGGCCCTTGTGTTTGCTTTCTAACTTCGCACAGTGGTTCGACAGAGTCGGAGAAGTGGTCTCACCTTAACACTGCAGTAGTATCGTCAGGTTTTTCAAGTGTCATACCACAATACTACCACCAGGAATAACTGCATGATGATTGAGTATGATATATCATGCCCGTCTCAACACAGGAAATCGAATACCTCAGTAAATGAACGGCGCCCCATGGTGTGATTAGAATATGTTGCTATGAATACTCACTTGTTTCCACATAGGTAATAATGGTGGTAATGTGTCAATAATTATGGCCATTCAGAGCCATGTGAAAATTCCAAACTCAGTAATATTGTCTAAAGAAAAAGGGTTGCGTGCCGGTCGACAGACTCGTGCGAACAGTCCGGGGACTAGTGTACCTAGATATCTCACCCCAAAGCCACCTTGGTTTGCCTGGGGCGCAAATGTGAGATCTATGGATGGTAGAGATAAGTGTCTCAATCATTGCGCCCTGAATGCCGACCCAAGTTGGGCCAACAAGGCTGAATGTCGGGCTTAATGAATGTTTTCCCGGGGAAAGCACGAAACCCTGGCTTGGCGGCATCCTGGGGGTACTTCCAGATAGACTATGTAGATTTCAAGACCGTGTAAGGAGGTATAGTGGGGCTGAGTTGCCGTGGTGCGAGTTTCAAATGCTGTGACACGATTACTTCGGACTGGACGACGTTGACCTCAAGAGAAAGACGCGTGGGGTAATCGATTTTCGTAAGGCTCTTCTGTTAAAAGAACAGGCCGAATCAGCACATTACACTGAAAGTGGAGCCCATCCTCAATATTAAGTCCAGTTTCGCCGCACAGAACAGCGCTCAGGCGCACACCATGCTTACCTAGGTACCTAGGTAGCTAGTTCCCTGTAAATACCCTGCGTAAAGGATCCCAGGCCACCATGCGAACCAGCCTTGAGCTATTGGCCAACCAGTGTGTCAACTGATGAAGCAGAGCGTCTCTCCGCCACCTTATCAATTCAGTAACGTGATAATGATGGCTGTCGCCTGCCGCAGCAGCATCAAGCCCTTGCCTCGCACACTTTAGCGCAAGAGCTGCTGCCAATGCACTGGCCTGTACTGCCAGGACGAAGACTGCAAAAAAGGCTTGGGGAGTCATTGGTGCACGGCTGGTCCAGCATTCTTCAGAGGCTAGGCAGACATAGCTCCTGATAGACACAATGAGTCCAATGAGAGCCATAAAGCCAAAGCTCATTGCTTCTTGGAAGCATTCATAACATATTTCAATGCCGAAAATTTCAAGCATTTTGTTGTAAGGAGTTCCTTTTATGGCTGATTTGATCGTAAGTTATCAGGAGCTGGCTGGTTGCGGAAAAGTCCCAGTGTCTGTCTGTTGGCTTATTGGATGTTGAATGAGAATCAGTGTTCTCCAACTGATCTGAATGCCCCGAAACTCGTGATCATTCGGAAGAATTAGGGGTTTCAACTCGGAGTGAGACTGCTTAGTGGTTCGGTGGGGAGTGAGTGGAAGAAGTTTAACACGGTCTGTTGGGTTGTACTTTAAAAACCAGCAGATAATTCCGAGGATAGAAAGTAAATAGAGTGCTGAGAACATGGCACAAGAAAAGTGCTCCGCTCCGTTTGAATATATCAGCTGCACAAAATGGTCCAATTTTTATGTAGGTACTACCAAGCAAGAGAATAGACCGACTAGTTTTAACACTTTAGAATACTTACTTAACTCCCTAGGTAGTTTACTAGCAGTACCGGTTCGGTGCTCAGCCCTACTAGGGCAAGAAGGTTTGTTGCGAAAGTGGAGAGGAACTGTTACTTCTTTGAACTACCCTACCTACCTGGTTTCGCTTTTATTCCGCATACGTCCGAGGACATACATGCCTACCCACCTACTTAGGTAGGTAGGTAAGGTTTACAAGAGTTGAATCCATATTGTATGATTCCCACACGGGTGTGCTGGTCAAGAGACCTGAACTATCAGCGAATCAGCAAAATAGCCTTGCGCATGTGCGACCTGGTAGATACCTAGGTACGCATCATAGCCCGCATCTCTACTGGCGACTCTATGCCACCAGACATGATTAAGAAATAGCTCTATCTCAAGGGCTTGCAGATAATAGGTGGACCTGAAAGAGTGATAAGCCACACAACTCAAAAGAAAAGAATAGCCCGAATAAGTGAAGGCTTTCGTATCGTGGAAGAAGTCAGGCTGGACATAAAAATTGCTAGCTCCGAAAGGATCACTTACTTCCGTCGTGGGAATCCGGGATGTTCGGAGCACATGGTCGAAAGTTAGCTATCTCCGCTTATGGCCGAGTGATCGTTAGTCTCGTTTCGATATAAAACAGGCCGGGGCCGTCTTACGCCATGGATTCAAGGGAAGTGTGACCTGCAACCACATCACCCTGCTGGAGAAAGATACTGTCACATCATCATGAAGCTTGTTATCGGAGGATCTACTGGCCTTGTTGGCACAGAACTTGTCCGCCAAGCGCTGGAAAACCCAGCCATCACGGCCATCATAGGTCTCAGCCGGCGCGAGACGCCAGTACCACCCTCGGCAGCTAATGGAGCTAAGTTCAAGTCCGTCGTCTGCGACAACTTCGAGGAGTACCCCGAGAGCGTAAAGAAAGAGCTCGAAGACGTCGATGCATTCATATGGTACAGCATTTCTAATCCCAGCCCTGCTACTCTTTTTCGCTAAGTAAACACTAGGACTATATCCATTACTCCTTCGAAGTTGAAAGATTTCACATGGGAGGAGGCGGTCAAAATCTCCAAATATTATGCCTTTACCGCCCTTCAGACCGTCGAGAGCCTCCCGCGCAAACAGACTCAGCCCCTGCGCTTCATCTACATGAGCGGACACTTTGCCACACGCAAGCGCACTGAACAGGTCAAGGTGCTGGGCGAGTGGGGTATGATGGAGTACGGCTACCTGCGCGTAAGTTGTTCGACGTGCCTAGGAATATGCGTCCCTGTGGTACACTCCTTTCGATCGCTAAAGTAATCTTTTCAGGGCGAGGCCGAGACTGAAATCCTAAGGCTCACTCAGGAGTCTAATGGTCGGGTCCAGTCCTGCGTCACCAAGTCCGGCTTTATCAATTCACCGGGTAGAGTGAGGCCCAATGTCGCCGGTCTCCCCCTTGTCGAGTTGCGTGATATTACGGCTGCCATGCTGGATCAGATTATAAATGGTTTTGAGAAGGACACTCTGTCCAACGATGATTTGGTGCGGATTGGCAAGAAGGCTTTGGGTCAGCAGCAGGACATGTAACTCCGGTTATATCTCGCAGAAGAGTCACATTCTAAAGAAATACAGCAACACTAGAAAGAAGTTGGAATGGAGACTTAAACTGATATTCTCATTTGAAACACTAAGATGGTGTCGACGAAAACGCTTTGTTCTACTCACTTACCAACACCAACATCCATCCATGATGTTTACGGTTCCCCCCCACCCCACTTACGCTGCAATCGCTGAAACGGAATCAGCCCTCAAAGGTTATACGATCCATTCTATGGCTCCTGGTTATCGTTCTCATGATATCACTTACTGGTTTATACTAATTATAAATGGCGTGAACTGCATCTGATTTCCAAATACTTTGAGAAGGATGATCACTGGAGGAAAGTATTGGATGATCATCAGAAACAGGCGTTGTGGTTGAAGTTATGCGACTTGAATCCTGGTCTTCTGATAAGTACCCTCGGCCATGTCATTCTCTTTGCCCATGCCATGGTGTTCTCGTCTTGAACATACCACGTGGGATTTATCTTTTGTTCACCGGCCGGGGCGCCAGACGGAACACTTCGAACAGCCCTATAAACAGCATTGTGAGTTCCATCGAATTGGTTTCATGTCTGGTCCCATAATATAAAACGTATGTGGTTTCGCTTCTATTCCGTATACGTCCGAGGACATATATGGCGCCTTCATACGGTGTCAGAATTTGTATGACTCCAGACCCACGTGAGTTGACTGACGGTACCACCAAACAAGCATTCCAGACGCTGACGTAGCGTGCAGTACTACCTACCTAGGTAGGTAGTAGTGTCCATCAGATTGGGGTACTCGCCCTGTAGGGTCGGTCCTGCCCCTCCTCTGGATACCCCATTTCCCCTGCCAAGCCGAAGTTTAGCAGGCCGGTTCTCCATTTCGCACACTGAAGCAAGTTCACTGCCCAAACCACCGCATCCAGTTCAACGTGCCGGCTTAGCGTACCTAGGTACCTTCTCAAGATATGAATGTCACTGGCACTGAGCGTACCCGCCTGGGAAATGGGAGACAGCCCTACTCTCCGGCTTCTCAGATCGGCTCCAGGGATAAAGGCGTTGCATGGTACGACAAGACCTTCTCGGGGGTCCCCAAGGATGCCCGCGAGCTGCTCGAAAAATACTCACACATTCCTCCCGATGAAGTTGAGCCTCATGTGCTGGCGATAGTAAGTGAAGCAAACGTTGGCAGCCTTTTTTGCAATGAGTCCAGCCGCTCCTCCCAGTACCTACTTACCAATAATGCTCTGAATCAGAGGGACAAGGCATGGGAGATCTATCCCTACCCCTGCATTGGACAATTCAAGTTCCTCGCCCTCAGAATCTACGAGCAGCCATCGTACACCGCCGTGGTGCGCCGCCTCAAGCAGGGCGCAAAGTACCTCGATATCGGATGCTGCCTAGGGCAGGACATCCGCAAGCTCGTGATGGACGGCGCGCCGGCCGAGAACCTCTACGGCGCCGAGCTGCACGCACCGTTCATCGACATCAGCTACGAGCTCTTCCGCGACCATCGGATAGGCGCGACCTTCATGGAGGCAGACGCCTTGGACATCTCCGCGGACAGCCCCCTCGCCCAGCTCAAGGGCGAGGTGGACTTTGTCCATCTCGGCATGGTGCTGCACGTGTTCGGGCGGGATCATCAGCGCGCACTCCTCGAGAATTGCATCTCGCTGCTGAAGCCCGAGTCGGGCAGCATGATCCTTGGTACTGCGGTTGGGCACGTAGAGGGATTGCAGGCGCCCGCTGGCCACTTTCTGCAGAGCGACAAGACTTTCAAGGCGATGGTAGCAGACATCTCTGAGCGAACGGGGGTCAAATTTGACTGTAGGGTGTCTTTGGATGACGGGCTTGCAATCCTAGAGAACAAGGACAAATCCGGCGTTGACAGGGCTCAACGACTGATGTTCGAGGTTGAGAGGCTGTAAGAGCGTTACCGGGGACCCTGCAGTCTACCCGGAGTGCTATCTCTCCGACCACATGGCTTCAATCACACCACTCGCACCAGCTTGTGGTTTCATTTCTAATCGCCATACATATACAACATATGCAGCGCCTTCGCACAATGGTAAATACTTAAGACCTAGCCTTTTTTTTGACAAAAATACAGTGCTAATAATAGTGCAGAGAGAATACAGTACGTGGGCACGTAGCCTCAACCTCGTACCACACAGATAAGGCTAGGAGGCATCACTCCCGACGGCACAACCATCTAGGTGAATGGGAAGCCGGTACAGTAGTTATACGGGGATCCTGGAATAATCTCTCAAGATGGCCCCTATAAGAAGAATCCCATAAAGTGAGACCGAGCAAAAAACTTTTGACTGTTCGCACCAACTTATACCGCCGGCGGTCTCCCTACCCTGATACAAGACCGTCGATGTATGTATTCTTTCCCCCAATTGCGCCATAGTGGAGACCGAATTTGCAGCTGTAGCCCGCCTTGGGAACCCTTCTTTCAGTGGCCTCCGGTGGAGACTTCTGGGGTAAACTCCACCTCGGCTGTCGCCCTTCCGGCTATCGCATGCTACTCGCAGGGGTTCCCAGTGACCGCCCGACCTGGATCGTAGCACTGGAGCAAATATCGGAGGCCGATTCGTACATTCCGTCATGGCGACACCCCGTCACAAGTGGGGATGCAACTGTGAACAGGCCCGATAGAGGAGGAAGATCGACGGCTTCGAGAATAAATACAGGCCGGTGCCCCGTGATTTCATCCATGGATTACTGCATCGGTCACTGGCGCGAGATAATCCAAAGATGGCTGCCGCCCTGAGCCTCCGGAGCCTCGTGCTCACGACATTGAGCGGGCTTGTCGCCGTGTCGGCTCAGAAGATCCCTTCTGGTCCACTCCCTTATCCTGTGGGTAAGCCGTACCAGGAGCCGGCCAAGAGCAATGGGCTGGCAGTCGAGAAGCCCAACATCATCATTTTCATGCCCGACCAGTTGCGGCTCGACTCTGTGGGAGCATTCGGAAGCGATGTGAGCACACGACCTTTGCGCATATACAGTAAACAATGCTCGGTGTCTACATTTGACTAATACCCATTGTCTATTCACAGATCGTCAAGACGCCCAACATCGACGCGTTCGCCGAAGAGGGAGTCCGCTTCACCAATGCCTTCTCACAGGCCTCGGTGTGCTCCCAGTCCCGGTGCTCCATGTTCACGGGGCAGTACCCCCACGTGAGCGGGCACCGCACGCTGAACAACCTGCTCAAGCCCAACGAGCCCAACGTGTTCCGGTCCCTGAAGGAGGGCGGCTACCACGTCGCGTACCTCGCGCCGCGGGGGGACCTCTTCGCGGACAACGCCACGGAGCTCAGCGTCAGCGAGTACGGCTACCTCGAGGTCGACGAGCTGGCGTCGCGGTTCGCGCCCGAGGCGCGGAGCCTGGACGAGTACGCCGAGGACAACCTCGACGTCTCCGACCCCCTGTTCCAGCTGCTGATCAGGAGGGGCTCGTTCAACACCACCGACCTGAACAACATCTGGAACCGCCTCTACTACCAGGGCCTGCGCAACGAGACGGAGGCGTACAACTCGTACGATGCGGCTCTGCTCCGCGGTGCGCTGAAGTGGCTCGAGAACCCGCCAAAGGATAAGCCTTGGGTGCTGTTCCTGCCGCTGCTTTTCCCTCACTGCCCTTTTACGGTGGAGGAGCCGTGGTTCTCGATGTACAACAGATCTGAAATGCCTCTGCCCATCGAGAGAGACGAGCTGGTGCGCAACTCTCTTCCAAACATGGGATCAATTGATATACCCAGTAGTCAGAGTTAAGGCTGACTTCACACTTGAACAATAGACGGGCCACACGCCGCAGTACGTAGACGCCATCATCGGCGCAGCCGGCCTGGACCGGGCCACAGACGACGAGTGGCGCGAGGTCAAGGCGACCTACTACGGCATGGTCTCCAAGATGGACTCGGACTTCGGCAAGGTGGTCAACAAGACCAAGGAGCTCGGGCTGTGGGACTCGACCGTGACGCTCTTCTTCACCGACCACGGCGAGTGGCTCGGCGACTACGGCCTGATCGAGAAGTGGCCGTCGGCGCTGTCCGAGTCGCTGACGCACGACCCGCTCATCATCGGCGGCGCGGGCCTGCCCCGGGGCAAGGAGTTCGACGGCATGGTGGAGATGGTGGACCTCGTGCCCACGCTGCTGCAGCTGGCCACGACCAACGAGACGTACATGCACTACGGGCAGTCCCTGGTCGACGTGATGCACGCGCTCGGCGACGGCGCCACCTCGGCCGCTCCGTTGCCGTGGAACAGGACCTACTCCTTCACCGAGGGCGGCTTCCTGACGCGCGAGGAGCCGCTCGTCGAGGTGTCCGGCTTCCCCTACGAGATCAAGTCGCAGCTGCAGCACAACCAGACCACGCTCGTCGGGATGGCCACGTCGATGCGCAGCAAGGAGTGGACGTACGTCTACCGCATCTACGAGGCCGACGAGCTGTACTCGCGGGCCGACGACCCGGGCGAGCGGAACAACCTGGCGGAGCTGCCCGAGTACCAGGACGTCAGGGCCGAGCTCAAGGGGGAGATGATGAGGTGGATCATCTCGACGAGCGATGTCATCCCGTGGTACATGGACAACCGTGTCCCTGAGGTTGCGCTTCCAAGCCCTAATGAGCAGTATGCTATGAGGCTTGGTGAGACTGGGCAGTAGGATCTGGTAATGCGTAGTAGCGTGGTGTAGGAATTTCGAATCTGTACGGTGCATGTGGCAACCTTTAATTAGTAATTTCTATTTCGACCTGCCCACCACGCGTACCGTGCTTAATCAGACATGGCCTACGAGGGGCTCTTGTTGGAAATCTCCTCAGCGGGCTTTACTTGATACACATATCCAGAAAGGGTTAGGTGAGGTCGATGCACGGCTTGTGACAGTATTAATATTGTATTTCTTGCTATGATAATGCATCTCGTAGCTTCTCCCTGATTGTATCATCTATCTCTTCAGCAACATTGCGGAGCTCATCCCGCACAAATTCTTCTAGTTGTGTCTGTGCGACACCCATCTCATCCTCTATTCGGATCAATGTGGTGGTGTCAAAATCATACCTCACCTCAGTGAGCTGTTCATCAAGATTTTGCGCCAGCTCACTCAAGCCCGTGTCCAGCTTTTTCTCGAGGTCTGAAACGCGCTCTTCTATGCATCCCACTCGTTGATGCAATTCTTCTTCACCCTGGTCGCTCTGCTCACTTGAGCGTTGCTGCGATTGTCTACCCGAAGGACTCTCCATCGAAGACATGCGTTGCTCGACACGATCTAGACGGGAGCCCAACGTGCCAAGTTGTTTTTCTATGTCATCCAACCGTCGTCCTATTTCGCTGAAACCCTGCCTACAGATTTCTTCGATCTTAAGCCCAGCCTGACTGGTAGCATGGGAGCCAGAGTCGAGACGACGCCGCTTGCTACTTGGTGGATAGGATGGTGGAGAGTGGCCAAGATCATCGTAAGAGGGTGGGAATTCAGCAGGCGCCTCGCTGGGTGCAGCGTCCTTTCCCCGTGGATGTTGATGAGGAGCCACTGACAAGGGTGTTTTCTCAGCGCTTGCAGAAGACTCTCCCGAAGACCGCGTCGGAGCCGCCTCAGACTGTCTGCTTTCCAGGACTTGGCCTCCCTTGCCGCCATACAATTTTGCTAGGTTTGCGACACCAGACATAGTCTTCAGAGCCCCGCTGGACGAGGCTTTCTCACAAAGCGCAAGCAGTCGCTGCTCGGCCAGTGCGTTTGATGGCAGATCCACGCGTAAGCGGGTCACTCGAGCAAGTGCCTGTAGAGCCTCCAGTGTCGTGCGCGCCGTCTCGCCCTTGGGGACGTAGTCATCTTTTGGGACGACGAGCGCGGGAGGCTCGACTAGGACAAACTGCAGCGAGTATGTGCTTGCGCCAAGAATTTTGGACGCAGACACAGACTTGTCATCTTGCCCGACCAAGTCCAGAGATTGGATGCGCTCGGGGTGAATGAAGAGAAAGATGTTGGACCTGGTGCGTTTGCCCTTGAGAGCAAGGTTCGCTGTGATTTTGAAGAAGGCAGTGTGGGATTTTGCGTCGAACTGGATGTCTAGGGTGACATGATCGTGGGTGAGGGGCGAATGGCTCAACGACTGCGCTTGGTCTTGATCATCAGTCCAACATATTACCGTCGGTGCCTTTGACACGTCGATATCATCGTGGTGGGTCGAGTCGATGGAGGCTGTCGTTGCATCGTCATCGACCGGCGTCGTCATTGAACCTGCAAAGTGTCAGTACTGCACTCAGAGATGCACGAAAGAGTAGAAAAGTCGTCGTATCCCCTGTCCATTCAGAATGGACAGGATCCCACCCACCCAGGCTTGAGAAAGAGCAGCCTTGACTCTGAAGCGCCGGGACGATACAGCGAACGGATGGGGAGATCGACGAGTACGGTCTGGAGTCCCCGCCGCCACAGCGCAACGAGACGAGCGAGCACAGGTACTTCCATGAGAAGAACCATCGCCGGAACCTGCAGAGCAAGAATCATGCAGCCGACAGATGGTCTCCTCCCGAGGCCCCGGTTCTTCCACTGGCCGTAGACAGTGGGTAGAAGTCGGCATTTTAATGGCTCGGTGGCTCATAACGCGTGCATCGCTCGTCGGGTTAGGCGGACGGCGCGGTGATCCTCGAGAAGAAGACACCTTTGAACTGACCGTGGGTTGTTGCGTATTTGAATGTGTGTGTCTGCGCGCGTGCCTGCGATGGTCTTGTCGAGCGCGTTGTGGTTTGGACGATGATGGTTGTCGACGAGGTGGAGGTTGGTTGATGGACGTTGCGAGAATTGAGGTCAGAGGCGGGTGGAGTGGGCATGCTACCTCTTATTGGCTAAATCCTGCGAGTGGGGCTGGCAGTCGCGACAGAAGGTGAAATTCAGAGGCTGGTGACTTGGCAGCTCGCGGGTGGCAAGGCGACAGGGGTGGCCGGGTGACAGCTGGTCCGTGCGCCCTCCCCCTGGCGGACACGGTGAGCACGGTGAAAGATACCTAGGTACGTACGTACGGATGGGCCTTTGTCAGCTTTCAAACCTCTCACTCAAGTCACTGTGTTGAAACAAAGTGGGACGATTGATTGCGCAGGCCTTGTTGTATCGCTGACGAAACTGTCAAGTGACAGCGGCTTTGAGTTGCAGAGCAAGCACAGACTGGCATGACACCACGAGTGGTGCGGTCAAGTGACATTTATCCCTATAGCTCACACGATAGTTAAATATAGTATTTAAATATCACACCACCTTTTTTAATATTTAAATATTATACTACTTTTTTTAATATTTTAATAAAGTATTTAAATAAAACCCTAAAATTATTTAAATATATCCTTAAACCCTAACTTTTAACTCTAACTTTAATTACTAACTTTAATATTAACTACTAACTTTAATATTAACCTTAAAAAATTCCCCTTTAAAACCCCTCTAACCTTATTATATTTAAATATTAAAAAAGGTAATATAATATTTAAATATAAAAAGGTTAGTTAACTATTTAATATATACTTAAAGATTTAAATACTATATTTAAATATTATGCGAGCTATAGGGATAAATGTTACTTAACCACATCCCACTGACACCACATCAGCGCCACGCATATACACCAACTGGCTCGGGCCTTTTACAATGCCGTAGATGAAGTGCTGTTTCCTTTATGAGCTCGATACCACGTTTTAAATTGAACAGTGGCCGGTTCCAACCAGCATGTTCCAGCATAAGTCTGGGCCAGTTATGAATAGGTCGAGCACCAAAAAGGGCCACACACCTCTAGATTTGACTTGTTTGTGTGTCACACTTTCAACAATGAACCCTCAAGCCTTTTTCCTCCCAAGGCCACTCCTGATCATGGTGGTGACCATGGATTCAATGTTGGAACATCTCAAGCGTCTTATCCAGATATAAAGCTATGGGGAAGATAACATGAGATGAAGTTAAAGCTGAGCATCACACGAGGTTCTATCTAACAAGCGGGACTCGGAGAATTACACTACTAAAGTTCTCAAACCGCCTCAACATGGAGCCACCTCATTTGCAGCAGATAAAAAGTAACATACGAAACAAGCACGTATATCTCCCACGGTGCACATGAGGCTGACTGAACTTGACAGGATCGGATGGAGCCATACCGCGCTACCTGTTTCGAGGGTTCAATATGTGGTCTGGGGGGATGCCAGACTCAATACGGAGTTCCAAATCATTCCACATGCATTCCTCGGCCCGTACGACCGATATCTTTGCCCCGAAGACACCATGGTCTCTTCAATCAACAAAAGCACAGTAACAGGCACATTTCACGGGACACACGGGGCTGACGCCGATTGTGCTTTTTGCGGGTATGGCATAGTTTGGCACAAGCCTGTTCCATTGGCCAGAATGTCGCGTGCTCGTCTTTCTGACGAAGCGACCTGCCATCTCAAGGGGGAAACTCGCAGGTTCGCATCTCACTTCAGCTCGTGGACGGCCGACTTGAAGGTTGCACAAATCTTCGCAAGACGTGGGCTGGGATCATACATCGGTATATTGGATACCGCTCTGCGGCACTGTCAAAACGATATTTTGCATATACCTCTACTCTATCAAGCCGGGCTTGTCGATAATGCTTACCCCTATGAATACCTGGTCTACGGCACAGTGACAGGAACAGCCTATACTTGCATGACCTTAGGTGATCTCTGGTATACATCAATAACCCACAAACCAGGCAAGTGGTTGATGAATTCTGCACTAGCACAGCTATGTGACGGCGTGGTTCGAAGGGCCATTCGGCACGTCTGGTGTGGTCAGCCTACGGTATTGAAAAGATGCCGCTTCGTCAGAAACCCACAATGTGATCCCCTCGATCTAAATCTATCTGCCGAGCATTGGAAGCCTTTGGAGCAAGATATGACCCTGTTCCTGACAGTCGTAGCTGCAAATTGGGCCGTTTGGTATGATGATACCATGAACGATCAAGAATTTGAGAGTAACCAGTCGACAGCGATCGAGAAGGCTTCTTCGGGACTTACACTGCCTATTTTGGAGGCAGCTAAGGATCGCAACGTCGTGTTGCCCTTTGTGAACCCACAAACCTACCTCGAGGGCCTTCCGAGAGTCGGTCTCATGATCAAGCTTCTCCGTCGGATCGAATTGGAGGTTGTGATAGAACGCAACAAGCCACCAAGGTATCCTTTGCTCTGGCGATGATAGCCGGTGGTTGAGCAGAAGCTGCAATCCGATGATTCAGACGCATGACAACGTACCCAGGCAGCTGGCAGCACAAGTATGGCCAGCACGATAGCCGGGTTTGGATGACGGCTTGCTGAGTACCAGCAGCGAGGCCGGGTACCAAGGGATCGGGAGATGGAAAAATCAGAACCATACAAAACTTGATGAGGGTTTAGAAACTCCGATTGACTACGGCTGGAGATTCATTGGTTCAATCGGAAGTCGGTCGGATATGTTTTGTGAAGATCACAAAGACCCGTAAATCTATTGCATATCCATCATCTTGTGCGACGATCATGTCACTGTTACGTGATAGTATTAAGAAGGTTTTCTCGGTACCAAAATCCTTAACGGCTGAAACACAGTCAGCATAGTTGTTAGCCACATTCATGATTTCCTGCAACTTCCTAATTTGACATTTGATGTTCATATATCCTCTTGATTCATATCAGACACAGTCAGCACGGTGTGCTTAGTCTTTGTGGGATTTGTATGGTGATAAGTGGTGATGCTTCAAATACGTCTTCATTACTAGAAATGGCAAGAGGCCTTCATCACATGGATTCGATGATGTCGATCAAGCCCATTCCGGGGTAGTCGGGAATCATCAGAAACCTTGATCTGGGAACAAGAATCACATAGCATATGCGAATAAGAAACATGAGTATGTAGTATATGAAGATCTCGAATGTCAGCTTCAAGTGTTATCCTCCATGGGCAAATGAGGGTATAAAAGACCGATGTCCGAGACATACAACTCAGCTAGAATCCAGATGTCACCCAACAGAATCAAACTTCTACTCTCGAACTCAACAACATATTTTCATTTCACAATCACAATATCATAACACACCGTTCAAAAGAAAAATGAAGACCTTCACCACTGTCATGGCTTTCTTCACCGTGTTGGCCAGGTTCACCATGGCCGCGCCGTCTTCGAGTGTAAGTTAAACTCCGCGGTCTGGGCTTCTGACCAGTAGTAATGGAATTATTAGGGATCAACTCTTTCTGAACGACAGGACGTCACCTGCGAGACCACTCCTTGCTCAGGAGATACTTTCTGTTTCGCGAATCGCTGCGCCAACGGCTGTGTCAACGGCTTCTGCTCGCACCCTTAAATAATGCCAAGCATCGCCCAAATTTGTCGACTGGGTCCGGGGGTTGCGGACAGATGATTAAATTGCCAGGAAGGGGCTCTGTACACATATGTGGAGTCCGACTAGGGTCGAATGCCGGGTTATTGTGGGAGACCTTTTTAACACTTATTGTTCTAGTCCTCTGTCGTTATTTGATCATTACCCTGAGGTAGCTCTTGGCATTGTCAGATAGGCAAGCAGTTCAGTACTGTATAAAATGAACATCCCCGTCAGACTTTGAGGGGCGTATTATATCTCATTCCTGTGTTAAAGATGAGTCAATTGCTTGGTATTTACTTTTACCAAGTACTTGATCATAAAATAGTTGCCTGCATTTCAGAAACCCAGTCCGCCGCACTTCATCACCAAAAGCATGACTGAACTGCGCGCTACCAAAAGCTATTGATTATAATATTTGGCAATGATAAGATCGTCTCCTTGCTGACGAAAGATAGTGACACCATCTCTGCACACCAAGATTCAATTGACATCTTGAATTTGTTTTGGCTCTCATAGACAGTGCATCTGTCTCCACCTGGACCAACCAGGTCCATGATTAATCGAACACCATCACTAACACCCCCCACGGTTAGGGTCTATGTATAAGGTGAAGCCTTTGTGTTGTTCTAGAGAGCCTTTCGGACAATTTCTGTAGATCTTCAGGAACACTTCCTCGCACTCCTCATTACTCATGCCCTGTGTAGTGGCATGATCGTTCCTGATGCTTATATCAAGTTTCCGCCCCTTATTAAACCATCCCGGATCCCACCATCCCGCGCTTTTTGGAGGAGTGAATTGATAGCATGCGTCCTTGGCCTGGTGGCCTTTGATTCCCATGCGGACGCCCTTGCAGTAGTCCTTGATGCACTCCTCGATACTCAGGTGGCCGCCCTTCAAGTCTCCGAGATTGAAACCAGTCCCATAGCAGCCCAGTGTGGTGCTAGCAGTGTATAGAAGGCCGAGAAGGAAGTTAGAGATACGCATCTTCGGATGAGGGCACGGGGTGCAGGTTTTAATGGGGAAGTTGTTTGATCGTCGGGAGCCTCTTGTCAAATAAAATAAAATGAAATGAAGACTGAGAAGACTGGGTTATGAGCTTCCCGGAATGGGGGTAGAGACTGAGTTGTTTATTTGAGGATGTTTTGAAGCGAGGAACGGAGAAAGCGAGAATAATCGACAAGACGGATTGAACCCACTCGGCCTATGCGATGGGGGGAAGCAGCCCCAGCTTTTGTAGGCGCGTCTGAATTTGCTAGCACAGCCGGCATCATCGATATTGAAGCTTCCTCTCAGCACGCCCCAATTCGCATTGGCAACCGCCGCCTTGTACCGGCGTGGTTACTGACTAACAAGACGGAGCGATGCCTCCTAGCCTTGTCTGTGCGGTACGAGGCTGAGGGTACGTGCCCACAGACGTATTCAATACTATATTCCCTCTGTACTGTTATTGGCATTTCCTTTTTCAAACGTGGGCCTTGAGCGTTTACCACTGTACGAACGCGCCATGTATGTCTTCGGACGTAGGGTATGCGGAATAGAAGCGAAACCAGTTATAGATAAAAGAGTTGCACAACAGTGGGGCCCCGTGTTAGCGATAAAATGGGATATCAACTCAATCCCGATTTGAGTACTGCAATTGTGTAGTCCTTGACTGACTTGCGGGTGGATGTGTCCTTTTGGACAGGAACATGGATAGGCTAGTCGATAGTCAACTTGCAAAACGCCAGCTGGCACACCTCCAGTCCATTGTGAAACTCACCCATTTGGGAAAAGCATGTGATACCAGAGTGGGGAATATAACTAGATGATTACAGCCAGAGTATATGAGTCTAATACTGTTCATGAGACCAAATGACTGAGTCTGACGAAATGACCAATTCCTAAATTGAAGTAATGCGGGGCCTCGTAGACGGTGGATGAACCGTTTGTAAGCCGGTAGGAGTGCTAGACCGTGTAGATCATGGATCATAGGGACAGGATATTCAGTCTTTTAGTGCACTGAGGGGTTGAATCCAGCTTCAAATCTCAAAGCTAGCTGCATGTGCATAGTTTTGCGTAGCCTTTTACGCTTTACGTCAAGTACAGGGACTTCAACGTCATGTCTGCCTTTCAACGAGATAGCCTGCCAATCAAATCTAGAGAAATGGATAAAAGTCGGATATAACGTCTTAGACTACCATAGAGCTTAATCCACGCCCTCACCCGCTATGTTTCCAGCCGATCTCTGGGCAAGGATAGTTTATCATCAATTTTGCGGGGTTTCAACCCATTCCCGTCTCAGGTTGATTTTCAAATCGGACTTGGGTCAAGCCAGTTCGTATTTACAGGATTACCTGCATTGGAATTCCACTATTCTCGGCAGCAGTCCAGCCACAACTTTCATACCGAAGGAGCTCCATCGACCCATGACCCATTGCCGTACCAGATCCCCGGCTCGGAATAGTCCAGAGCAAGTCCCTTCCTCACGTACCCAAAACGAAAATACTCTGGCAACGACATGTCGGCAGTTCTCGGCCATGTGAAATTGTACTCAGATGATGACATCTCAGCAAAAAATGCTCGGTATCTTTCGACATCGTTGACGAGGACGCTGATGCCGTCGAGCGCGGACCCGGACGGTGGCGGGACCCAAGAAAAAGAAATGTGCTGACTGTCTAGGACGGATGCCGTGATGGAAGGTATCAACGAGTCAAAAGCGCCGTCCGAGCGAAGAGAATCTGGTGTTTCCAGAATGGGTGCAAAGCCCCACCTAGCGATCCCGTTGACAAAGAGCCCAAGCAGGATGCCTTGGTACAACAGAGACGGGCGAGTCTGGATGCTGGTGCCAGGTAAGAGTAGTAAAGCAAGAACATAATGATGTAACCGAAATTCGACGCCGGGTATCATGAGACAGGAAGTAATTCCACCGATGAACAATGCGTAGAGAGCGAGATAACGCATGAGTCGGCCCTCCAACCACAGCGAGTATGCTTGCTGAATGACAATACAAGAGATGGCAATGATGATGAAGGCAAGGGCCAATTTCGCGCCAGATCGTTGTTCCAAGTCGTGAGAAGTAAGGCGCGTGATGGGGATCCACTCGAAGGTCAAATTGGAGAGTGCTCCAAACCAGAAGCCACCAAGCCAGAGAATGGTCTTCTCGAAGGGTGCCTGTATGTTTGAAAGAGTTCTTGCCACGACGAATTTGTACATGACCGCCGCACAGAACATTGCCGGGAGAAGCCTGGCCGTGAGGTTGGACAGGTGATCCGGGAGCGTTGAGGTGTTGTAGATGGAGGCGCCGGGAGGATCGGAGACCAAGCCGACGTGTAAGAATATTGCAGTAAATATAATAAAGAAGTAGCGCTCAGATGTGGTAAATATGCAGAGCAAAGAAGTAAACAATAATGATATGAAAAAGAGAAATCCACGGAACTCGCCCGGGCCACACCGGATGCCCGGATCTTTGGACACGGTGAAAGCCATGGGGAAATACGAGTCGAAACCAACAGACTCAATGCCGTGGCCCTGGGAGCTTGGAAACCCTTCGTGCTTCCCTATCCTGTCTAGCCGTCCACAACCACCAGCCCCGTTGCTGATGATGCCAGCGTGGATAGCAGACGCGCATATGAAAGAGTCGCCTCTGTACTCAGGTCCGCCCACGACCAGTGGCCGGAAGATGACATCGGTAGCGCCGACAAGGCGTGAGTTTAGGATCTCCACGCTCTTGCAGCCAACCGGACATCTGAATGCGAGTGTCTTATTGGAGAAGGGACGACAATCAATGCCATCCAATCCACACTCATTCTTCCACTTGAACAAGGTGTCGATGCAGTCCAGATTGACCACGTTTTGCCCATAGCTGTCTGTCGTGGGAAAACTGCTCCAAACCAAGGGAGCAGTGAACAGAAGCAGCCATAATGCAAGGAATGCGGCCAGCAGTCGCCTCCGAGACGGGGCGGTAGGACAGATGCGGCTCAAGACCCGGGACGGAGACGACTGAAGATTCGGGAGGATCGGCTGAATAGTCAGCTTCCGCAGCGTTTGGGGTCCTGAGAGCCATGTGCTCCTTTTCAAGGGGCGTTGTGACGTGCCCGCGCTGCGACGGAATGGCTCGTCGAGGTCAGGCTCGTGGTGTGGGAGCAGGTTTGCGCCCTCCTCAGCACCGCCATCGTCACCACGGCTGTTGCTAAGCTCGATGTCTTCGTGGCTGGCGGATCCGTTACCCCACTTAGTATGTGCAGCCATGGGCAGGGACGATAGCCTCAGGTTTGCTGTGGTTCTGCGGCAAGTTGTCCGGTTGCTTGAACGTGATCACGACCGCGAATTCTGCGCATTTTCATGCTTGGTAGTTGATGAATGCTACCTCAAGTTGGTTGGTGGCCACAAATTCGATAAGTGGGCCTAATGCAACGTGCAGCCCCATGACAGGGGTGCCGATAAGAGCCTTATGTAATCCACACCCGAAATCCTCACCTATCACAGCTGGTCTTTGCTAACCGCCCAGGAAATGCGGATCCAGCACAGGTGGAAGGAAGCGCTTGTACTAGGGTAGGGTATCTCCGCACTGTCTGCTTCAGATTCAAGCGAGGTCACTATCTCATTTTCGCGGCTTCTTCTTTCCAAATATAACATCTGGAAGTGAAGCGATTACGACTGATTCAGAACTCTGGAACAATCCAAAATAGGTAAATGACGAGTAGGGTAGTAATTGATGACCTTCGCGCATTCAAACTGTCAAGACATTGGGCTCCGCAACAGTGTATACCTAGGTAGCTGTCAATTTCGATTTCTCGCCTTGAGTGGAGAGGCTGACAGGGAGTCGCAACCAACTGCATATTCAAAACTCAATGTACATGATTTACCAATAGCTATCTGTGCTGTGCCGCCCTGGTCGTCTCGGTGTGGATCCATCTTTACCATGGTTGCACTTCATCAAAAGATGATAAATGCTGGCCATAGCACCCTTGTGCAGAGCAGAGGCTGTATTCATCATGCCTGAGGCTCTTCGCCACGCGTTGTCATGGACGACCCTCCAAAATATCCCAGGTCCGAGTCTATCGTGACATCAACCTTGAGAGCTCTAGGCTTGCAGGTCTTCGGCCAGGTCTCCTTCCCCTTCCTCTCAGTTCGGAACAGCAAGCATGATGCTGAACCCCCAAAACCGGTGGTTCGGACGTCACTTTCCACCTCCCTGGCGCTGGCAACGATCCATATCCTTCCAGTCATGGTCTCAATTACCGTGATTGGTCTGAATCTGGGCCATCTCTGGCTTGGAGTAACGCTACCCGGAACCCTCACCGACAACGATCTCATGTCCGCCATTTTCCAGGTCTTCGCCAAGATACAGGAACTTCTCATGGTCGCCAGTCTGACTGCCGTTGTCTATCATGTGATTGTCCATCATCTGATCGCTGGCGATGGTGTGCCGTTCGGGTTTTTGTGCGCTAGCTTTTCATTCTCCGAGATGAGCTACTTCTGGTCATCCGAATTCTGGGGCGCGCTGGACGGCGGCATGTCTCGCGCAGCCAAGACAAGGATGACGGCAATCCTGTTAGCCTCCGGACTCATAGCAGCTTTCGCAGGCCCATCTGTCGCTGTGCTTTTGATCCCCAGAGAACAGGACTGGAACGCTGGCGGCACAGAATTTTATCTTGCTGCAAGGGAAACAGATCTATTCCCAGGCAACCTTTCCATTTCCGATTTACCTACCGAGTGCTCCGGGCCAGATGCAACCGAATATGCCATCTGCCCAAGCGGAGGATTCAAGCCCTTGTCGCTTTATACATCTTCGTTGCAGACCATACGGAATGACGAGAATCTGATCCCGGTGCCCAAGAGCACGAGCGGACAATGGGGCAGCTATGGTCTCTTTCAACAACAAATTGTCTCTGTCCCCAGTATCCACACAGGGATGCAACCGTTTCCGACATCGTCTATAAGTGGTAGCATACGTGGGATAGTATGTCAGACGGAAGCGGTCGCACCTTTTGTGCCTATTCTGCTTCACTCATTACACATATCCAACGACTGGGAAGCAATCGCTGCAACTGCTCAGTTTAGCGCGGACAGGCCTTCGCTGGCAGAATATCGATGGAGGAACTCCAAGATCGTCTCAACGCCAGGCAAGATACCAGCAGTCCGAACGATGTGCTCAGCGGCTCAAAACCTTTCCACGACAGCCACAAGGGTCAACTTTCCTATTCTTCCACCCGACGCCTGCCCTGACGGGGAATTGTCCATGTCGGTGCCAAACTTGAACAACAATCCTTCTTCTAGTATACGCCTGACCTGGGTCCACGACTTTCCTGATGAGGCTGGGTCTGTCAGCTCAGGAATCATCTTTGAGGCTCCTTGGACCAACAGGCATACTTCGAGGGTCGTTGTGGGATGCTCCATAGATGCTCGCTGGACCGCCGGGAAAGTGAAGAATAACCAAGCATACCCGAGTGATATTGCCTCCCCAGAAAAGTGGAAGATTGTGGCAGGTTACATCGCACCCATGTTTATGCCGCCAAACAACAAATCATGGCTGCCAATCCACCTCGATGACGCATGGGTCAAAGTATCCGATCCACAAGGGAAAGGTCAAGGTCATCTTCAGAGCTTGCTGGCAAGCAGCGCTATTATTGATCAAGCTCTGACCACAGCACACGACCAGACAGACACATGGAATCAAGCTGTAATGGGTTCTTCCAATCGCACTTTGCTCTTAGAGTGGATAACGAGCCTGTCTGTTGTTGACAGTCTGTCACGTTATGGAACATACAGATTTCTCAACACATCAGGGCCTCAAATGGATTGGGACTTGTTGAATTTCAACAAGCAGCCCGATTTCACTAATAAGATCCTCTCCGGTGGACCTGCGCTCGAAAAGCCAACCGGCGTGCCTTTGACGACATTCCGAACGACCATTATTCTGAACGGCTTGCTATACCGGGCCTCATCGGTGACGGACTGCCTGGCTTTAGGCATCTTGATCGCGCACATATTGATCGCGCTCGGTCATACCATGCATCTGATCTTGTACCGCAAGTCCTCGGCATCATGGGACACCATATCTGAGTTTCTGGCGCTGGCCCACAACTCCCGGCCGTCAAAGAAAGCGCTGAGAAATGCCTCGGCAGGCATCAGGACGAAGAAGCCTTTCTCCAAAATTGCCCATGTAAGAGCAGTCACCATGGAAAAAGGCACGACAGCAGAGGCGGCGGCAGACATGCTGGCCACCGACCGTGCAGAGCTCATCTTCGTTGAGAGCGACGATGAAGACGTTAGCGATGACCAGCATGACCCGATCGAGAACGAGAGTACGCAAAGTGTAGCAGGCGAGAGTGCCATTCTACTTTTACCCAATCCTCAAGTAGTTGCGACTCGGACCTGGCCGCTATGGAGCAACCATCAAGAAACTCCTTTCAAGCAGGATTCAGGGAATGCACATGCGCGGAACATTTCTACAAGCTCGACGAAGCCATTGCTTCGATCTTCAGAGATTGAGCGGGCCAAGAAAGAGCCTCATGCCACCATAATACCAGACTATCTGTATCAATGATCTAGAACCAAAGTTAAGGCAGTCAAGGGCAGTGTATCTGTTCTCAATGATTAGGAACGTATATAAAAGTTACATATACTGATTTTTGTATAGTAATAGACTTGAAAGTATCAAATATAGCAGAATATACAGCCTTAATCTTCTACAATATAAATAAAGCTGAGAATATGGGCGTGTGTGTGTGTGTGTGTGTGTGTGGAGGTGACTAGGGGCCTTTTTTCGCACAGGCTAAGTTGATGCGAAGACGTGCCGTGCCGTATGCGGCCAGATCAACGACGCGAGATGGTTGCTTCGTTTGCGGACCCTCGGGGAACTTTGGCGGGACCCGTTGAAGAATGCTGAAGTTGTAACGGCACGGGTATTACAGACTGTTGGAACAACCAGTTGGTTACTATGGTCTTTCGGCCGAGCGGTCTATTGCGTCAGCAGTCAATGGGCAAAACCGTCTCAGAAATTCACTGGAATGTTTTCTGCAAGAAGAGATCTGGCCATATATAATCCAGTTGGCCCCGCCCCAATCATGACGACGCGGAGCTGTGAGTTCTGCATCTTGGCTCACACAGCCAGGAGAGATATCTGGAAGCACTCACTCGACCAAGCCAAAGTTTCACCACACCGCCAACAGTGCGCCAAATGCATGTATGTCTGGGCATTCGCCTCAGGTTGGCCATTGGGCGTGATATGTAAATGCTACAGTTGAATGCAAAAGGTCCACATACCTAAGTAGTTATTCAATCAGTGCTTGACAATCCATGCCTTCAGTAAGAGATACCTCCTAGAGTGATAATATAAAGGAGAAGTGACGGTACGGGTCTTATATACTGCTAGGAATAATAAAAAGGTAGATTAGTTATTATAGTCTTTTAGTTAAATAAGAGAGTATTAAGCTAGTAGTTATACCTCCTATTATATTAATTAATCTAAGGGTATAAGTTTAAACCTTTATATTTAAAAGTTTTATTTAACTTTAATTATATTATTAATAAAATAATATTTACTTTAAAAGTAATTTAATTAAATAACTTATATAATTTTACTTTTATTCTATATATATTTAAGGATATAAATAGTACTTTTATATAATAATAAGTATTTAAAATTTAATATTTAAAAGAATATAATATTAATAATAATAGTTATAATATAATAAGTATTTATAACTTTAACTTTATAATATATCTATAAAATTAAGGAGTACTATCTTAATAATAATATTAATTATAAATAGAAGTAACCTATAATCTAATTATTATAAAAGAGTTATATAGTAAAATTAAATTTAAAAATAGTTATTATATAAATAAATTATATTAATAGAAACCTAATTAAAAATTATCCTTTAAATATATATATATATATATATATATATACTAATAAAAACCTTACTAAATAAACACTATAACCTTTATTTAAGTATATAACTAACTTTAAAAGAACTTAAAATAAAGAAATAATTTATAATATATTATTTTTAAGATTTTATAATAAAATATTAAAACTTTTAAAAGAATTCTAAAAGTAATTTATAAAAAGATAAAAGAAGAATATAATAAGTTTATCTTTCTTTAAATCTATACTTTTTTATTAATAACTACTAACTCTTTAATAATATAAAAAGTATAATAAAATAAAGAAAAAATTAATTTAAAGTTCCTCTTTAAAAGAATTATAAAGATATATATAAAGTTATTAAAGACTTTATATATAAGTTTTAAACTATTAAGGAAGAAATAAGTAATTATATAATATAAAGGAAAAATATAATATAATTAAAGTCTTAAATAACTTATATTATTAAAGAATTTTAAACTTTTTATAAATATATAAGTTAACTTAATAATATATTATTTAAAAACCACTTAAACCCTCTCTCTATATATACCTAGAGCTCTATAGAAGGCCTTAGAGGGGGGTAGTAATGGTATAGTACTTATATACTGCTAGAGATAACTGATAGGTAGATTAATTATTATGGTCTTTTAGCTGGATGAGAGAGTGTGTGGCTGGTAGTCATGCCTCCCGTTGTAGGACCTGAGTTTCAGAGCATCCTGCATACACATTCCATTTCATTCAGACACAATTCACTCAAGGATGCAATATTCTTCTTTGAACCCTCAGATACTATCATACATAGGTAGCCGTGTTATTCTCATTCAGAAGCTCACAAGACCCTGCCCTAGATACCTACTAGGCAGCGCCTCTGGTCTTCCACGCCTTTGTTCAGACTATCCCTCTTCTACTGCCTTCAACCATCTTATATTTGAAGCCACCAAACAGCAGATTGTAGATCACTATGGATGGCAAATCCTCACCTGAAAAAGCGCAACCTTAGGTCGACGATGGCCCGGGTACGACTTCGCATCGCAGCCCTTAGTGACCACACACTTTTTCTTGTAAAAGGTACTGTATGAGAGCTGTGCGTACTCTCGATTGACAGCTACGAGCGCCAAGGAAAAAGGAGATCCCGGACAAGCCACGCCAGTGCTATGGATACAACAGATAATTACCAGATACCAAATCTACATCCTTGCTGAAGCAGGCCAGGCAAACAAAAACCAACCCAACTTAACAGCTCACTTCCCCGACGGGCTCACACCGGGCGGGACAGGAGAAGAGAAGCGCCGCGCGACTTCAGTCTCAAACCCCCTCGCGTCATCATCCCCCACGCCCGCCCGCGCATCCGTAAAGTCCGCAGGAAACGACGAGAAATCTGGGCCCCGCGTGTCAATCGTCCCAACAACAACAACACGCCCGCCCGCCGGCAGAAATCCCTCCTCCCCTTCCCTTCCCCCCCGCGGCGGGGTCTCTTCCCGCCGCAGCGCGAGCTCGTCGTGCGGCAGGGGGTACCGGGCAATGTCCTCGAGCGCCAGGCTCCTCCACCGCCCCGGCACAACCTTGTTCCACCAATGCCCCGAGGCCGGGTGGTTATCATCCGACACATCATCATCAGCTGCAGCAGCCTCCAGGGAGAGACCCGACGACGAGGAGGTCCGGGCGGTAGATCTCCTGGTGTCCCTCTGGACCTCCGGGAGCGCCCCGGGGAGGACGGCGACGACCGCCAGGACCAGCATGACAGCACTAAAGGAAAACAGGTACGCGACAAGCCGCCTGTTGTTGCCGCCACCGTCGCCCGCGCCCGCGCCCGCCACGACAGCCCTGATGATTATGGCGCCGAGCTTGCCGGCCGCGGCCGAGACGCCGTAAAAGGTCCCCCGGAAGACGGTGGGGTAGATCTCGGCGGCCATGATGAACGTCAGGGTGTTGGGCCCGACGTTGAACATGAACTGCGCCAGCGCGAAGAAGACCATGCCGACCTCGTGGTCCGGCGTCGCGTACGTCCTCACCGCGCCGGCGCCCGTGGCGATGAAGAGCAGCGTGAGGCTCAGGGACGTCCCCACCAGGAGCCGCTTGCGGTTTGCAAAGTGGACTACTGGGAGGGCGACGATGCTTCCGGCGAGCGAAGATATGGATGAGAGTATCAGTGTTCGGACGGCGTTGTTGTCCAGGGTCCGCTGGATGGTGGCGTGCGGTGAGCCCGGGTCGGCGTTCCAGATATCCAGCATCTCGGTGGAGGCGGGCTTATCCAGCCACAGTGTGTTGAGCGTCCTGGGGCTGTCGAGGCTCGTCCCATAGAAGCACACATCCAGCAACAGCCATATTGTCGACATCCCTGCCAAAGGTTTCCAGCCTCCTTCCCTCAGATACTTGCGGGCCGCTCGAAACCACGGCGTTGGGTCCTGATCCTTGTGGGACCGATGGCGCGCACCCGACGAGACAGATATTTCTGATCCTTGGTCGTCTCCTAATTTACCTCCAACCTGTTGAACAGCAAGAGCAGCTTTTCTGAGGTCCTTCATGATACCAGAGAAGTATCTGGGGGACTCGGGTATGATGAGACGGAGGCCGACAGCGATCAGCGCACTGCAGCATCCAGAATCAGCTGTGAAGGCACACAAGGGCGATTTCATGTGATGATGGGAGATTTGACACCATGATATCGTGATAGCCTGTGTCAGGAGATATCTGACAAGTCGTTCGAGTCACGGGCTGAATATGCGAAGCGTTCCTCTCGAAAGGGTTGGGCGACTTTGTGTGCGAAAAGTTGCTTACAGGACGCCACCCATTCCTATCACGATTCGCCAGACAATGTCAATAACAATCTTGGCCTTGGCCTCATCCGGCTCGTCCACGCCAAGATGGTAGTGCTGCATGAGGCTCTGCAGCGAGCCAAGGCCGATTCCCACGGCCATCAGACGACCGATGCTCTGCATGAGGAATATGGCGGCCATCATAACCGCTCGTGTATCCGTGGACGCGAACTCGGCTGCTATAACAGCCGAAACTGGATACTGGAACATCTCATGTTCAGTATATTACTCGTCAAAAAAAGTGTCAAGCCAGCCAGTAGAGCTTACCTCCGCACCTATACCGAAGCCGAGCAGGCAGCGAAAAAAGATGATTGAAGCATATATGTTCATCGAAGACGTCGGGACCCCCTCTGCATCCGCTTCCGCCTGCATGAAACCCTGCGAAGACAAGACCAGGCCGACGGTGGAAAGGATCAGGATGATAAGCTCCCAGCCATAGAGCCTCTTCCGCCCGCCCCTGTCGGCCAGATAGCCAAACACGACCATGCCGAACAGCGTGGCGCTCAGTGTCGTCAGGTCCAGCATCTCCCCGACCTCGACGTGGCTGAGCCCCTGTTCTCCGGGCGGGTACACGTAGAGCAGGGCCGGGGTGACAAAGTTGGTGGCGAAGAGGCTGTACGAGGACGCCAGGAAGCCGATGGCGACGGCGCAGAAGACGGGCCAGTTGAAGCCGATGGAGTCGAGGATGCGCAGAATGGCTGTCTCACGCTCATTTCGGTCCTAGGGTGAGGATTCTGTGAGCCGGCATGTCGCCGGGGAACGGCGGCCCTCACGGGGCGGGACGACTCACGGTGATGTGGCCGACGTCCGGGTGGACATCGGCCTGCCTCATGGGGTCCGGCAGTCTGAGCCGGGAGATCCTCGAGCTCTGCTCGGCCTTGATGCCGTCGAGCATCTTGTCAGCAGAGGCGGTTGGTTACTCGAACCCGGGATGAGTGTGGTCTTCGACGTAGGTACAGTTGGCTCTGCACCTGTGAGGGCGCTTCATCTGTGAGAACCTCTGTTCCGGGTACAGCACTTTTCAGCCGGATCGCCGCTTTATGAGACCCCACAGGAGCCTTGTCAGTCCCGGTCGTGTAACCAATTCATCTGGATCAAGTTGATCAAGTCGCCCAGTCCGGGTAAGCGCCCAATGGTCCCCAGTCGTGTCAGCACTTTCTGGCGGGTGGGAAACACGGTCTTGTGGCGGCACCCCAACATGGGCTAGCTTGCTCGATAGGTGCCCTCTCTCAATCCAGCCACAGCAGCCATTCACCCGTCGTCGCCGCACGTGGTCGGTGGCGCAGCTGGAACCGCTCCCAATATTGCAGCAGGATTCTGCTGCAAGTTGCAACGGGGCAGGGGCGGGCCTCTGGCGGCCCTCCTTGAGATCTGTTTAAGACACCGAGGCAGACATCCAAGGCTTTGCGGAGGCGTCGCGGCCCCCCCCCCAAAATCAGGGTCACCAGCCTCCCCCGCGCTGAAGTAGACAGACTGCTGCTCCCACCTCAGCTACAAGTGCACGCGAGCCCTTTCCGTTCTATTCATCTGCTTGGCTTGGTGCAAGTCTACGCTCGGAACATCCTGGAACCATGGATTCGCAAGCATCCTAGGAAAGATGCCTCTGACATATCAGATGAAATTGCTTGGGCCGACATCCCAGAGCCGAACATCACTTTTAAACTCTAATATTACCGATGGATCCCGTCACGGCTTTCGGGGTCGTGGCGGGGATCGTGCAGCTGGGGTCATTCGTGGCAGACCTCGCAGGCAACCTGCGCCGTTCGAGACACCAAGGAGGACAGCTGATCAGGCTCCGGGACATACTCCAGGAGCTCTCCCAGCTGAGGCTCCAGATCGCGAAGGACGACCCGGACGTCGAGAGGGTGGTGCGGCTGGTGGGGAAGTGCAGGGCCCTGCTCGAGGAGCACGACCCGAAGCTGAGGGGCTCGCGCGGGCTGACGTTCGCGTGGCCGGCCAGCCTCGAGAACGAGATCCGGATCATCAACGAGGACCTCACGCGCATGTACACGAGGCTGCTGCTACACCGCGTCGACCTCCCGCCGACGCCCAGCTCCCTCGGCAGCCAGCAGGGCCAGCCGTCGCGGACACCTTCCCTCCCGCCCTACGCGCTGCTGCCCGAGCCGGCACTGACGACCCCAGCTCTCAGCCGCAGGGGATCGCTGGAGTTCATCGACCTCCCGGCCACGCTCGCCCTCGGCGAGGACGGGCCCAGACTGACCCTGCAACACGTCAACATCCTGGAGAGGGACAGCTCGTCGCGCATCCTGCAGTACGAGAGCGGCGACAGACAGGTCGTCGTGACGCACCGCATCCCCTTCGGCACCAAGCCCAACGCCGACGGCGACGTGCGCGCGCGCCGCGTCAACTTCCTCGCGCAGCACGAGGTGACGGTCGAGGACCGCGACGGCTTCCGCGTCTACTGCGTCGACCCGACCTACGTCTTCGGCAGCTCCGCCAACTGCGCCAGCTTCATCTCCAAGGTCCGCGAGCGCGAGCTCGTCGCCACCTTCCTGCCGCGGGAGGTCCGCCGCGGCGCCGAGACCCGCGCCAGGGCCAAGGTGCTCCGCGTCTGGAGGAAGCTGGGCCAGGGTGTCTTGGGCGCCGGCGCTGCTGCTGCTCCTACTAGATCCCTGGTAACGCTGGGGTTCCATGACCGAGTCGAGGGCCGCCAGACCGAGGTGGACGTGAGGCTGTATGACCACGCCGTGGTGGTGCAGACCAGAGACAGGAAGGTGCTTGATATCTGGAGGACGGATGGGTCTAGCAAGCTGTCTCTGACTTTCGAAAACGCGAAGGGTAGGTAAATTCTGTGGTGACCTCTTGTTGCCGTGCCCTGCGGGTGCTAACCCACTGTTCACAGATGCGAAGAGCTTCCAAGATGTCTATGAAGACGTCCACCCGGACAAGCCTTCCGCTTCGCCAGCTTATCCACCCTCGCTGCCGCCGCTCAACTTCTGATTGCTTCGACCTCTGAGGAGAAACGAATGCTGATGCTTGTGTGTCCCGATACAGGAGTCTGGGAATACCAGTGCGATCCCCGGGGTATAAGATACGCAACCGCCGAGTTTCTGCACTTGGGGTGGTTGCGGGTGAGCTTCAGACCTCAAGTGAGGCGAGATCAAAGATGCACGCAACCTCGGACGGGAAGACATTGGACGCCTCCCAGCTCATCCAGTTGTGTGGCCCTCTCTCCCTCTTCCCCTGTCTCTCTCTCTCTCTCTCTGGCAGACGGAACTAGCATCGCGCCAAGGCAAAGCCGCCGTCTATCGGAATAGGCCGTATAGCTGCCTAGTCCTGGGATAGTGGTTAGTATGTGGTCCCATCAAACTCAACCACCTTTGCCCACTGCTGACTATTTCATTCTCACAGCCGCAAAGGGGGCCCGTTTGAGTGTGCCATGTAGGTTCAAACTGGCCGCATGGTCGTTCAGGCAGATTTTGGTGGTGCACGGTCACCGCGATGACACGGGAGGTTGCACAACCGGTCAGCACTCGAGGGTCGCCCATGTGGTTGCGATGGCCACGGTGGGCTAGCAGGTGGTGGAAGTACGGGCCGGGCAGAAAGGCAGATCGTCAGCTTGCCTCAGCGAGGGCTTTCCCAGACAGAATCTGACATGAAAGAGATACTGAGATGCATGCAGCATCTACAACAGTGTCGTCGTCTGATTGGACATAAATGGCAAAATCTAATCAATAGCCAAGAGCACAAAAACGGCACAGTCGCCCTCTCGGGCCTCGAGTGACTTGAGTGATTGGGTGAAGACGAGACGGCCGGGAAATTGTTGCTGTGAGACTGTCGGTAAAAAATATGGAGAAGAGATTGTCAGACGTGGTCAAGAGCCTGGTGCTACGCGGAACCTGTCGACCGAGGGGGGCGTTGACGGCGTTGGGGCATCAGCATCGCACAGCATGATCCTGCCGCCCACATTGCTGGGTCCAGATTTCCAAGGTTGCTGGGTCTCTGGTTAGACATGGCCCCATCGAGACCTCGAGAAAAGTGCCATGACACAGGCTGAAGAGCGGGACGCGTGGAGGGCGACACAAGCAGCAACGAGGAACAAATGACGAATTGAGCGCATGGCGTGTGTGCTCGTGTGCGACTTGGTGCTGCTGCTCACGACTCAGTGGTAGTAACATCTGTACTGTGCTTGGAACCCCCCGTAATACCGCATTACCGCGCGGGTGGTTGGCATCAGTAATCGTGCTGACAGAAGGGGGGCAGACAGGACTGCAGGCAGGTGAGACAGGAGCATGAGGTAATCCTCGGGCTGGGGTGGGTGCGACAGGGACGCGCCAGCTCCTGTCTGTGGAACGGGGGCTTGTGCATGTTGGCCCTTTTGCGCAGCACTGAAGCCGTTTCTCCCGTCGGGCGAGTGCTCATGTGCGTGGTGGTGCAGCACGTCTGTGGAACTGGAGCTGCAGTTGTGTGGTTTGTGTAACTCGAGGGCGGTTGAGAAGACAGACGACGGATCCTGACGCAGTTGACGCAGGGCCATATCCGGCTTCCAAGGTTGTCCAGGGGATCAGCATCCTTGCTTCCCGTCGTAGGGCTGAGGATCGCCGGGCTCACCAGTCATGTCCTCATGCGGGTTCGATCCTTTTTTGTTCTTGGAAGCTGCACGCTGCACGCTGCACACACAGCCCATGCAATCGATTCCACGAGCAGAGATTGTCGATCGCAAGCAAAGACTCTCTCGGATGATCTCGGCCGATGGGATAACTGTGATTGGTGGGGGTACTGTGGTGGTGCAGCCAGGTTTGGATGGAGGGCGTTTGTGGTGTCGCGATCCATCCAACAGCAGTCGCTGACTGATGCTCACTGCCAGTTGTCTTAGACCGTTGGTACTTGGAGCAGTTGGAGTTGGCCGCCACAGCACCGCCACACGAACTGTCCCCAGCCACAGTTGGGTCTTTTACCGCTGGTGGTCCCCTGTTCCCTGCTCCTCCCCCAACTTCACGCGACGAGCGGGGGGCCTGAGATGACTTCAACCTCGCTTCGGACTGTCCATCGTTCCGGACCGTCGTGTTCTCTTGCAAGGCCCAATTGGCCGCGATACGGCCCCCAAACTTGCTGGGAGCTGCTGATCCTGGCCCCTCAGGGTTACATGCTGCCACCTCTTGGAAGATTAGGGCTGAACCGGTGGTGAGGAAGGAAGCCTGGCCTGCTGCTTGCCTGACTTGCCTGCTTGCCTGGACAGCCTGAGCCTGCACAGCTCTGCATGCAGGGCAGCATCCGGCCGTCCAATGACCAGACGCCAGAGCCTCGTCCCTTCCTGTCTGCGAAACTTTCGAGGATGGAGGGAAGGAAGGGACCGACGACCAACAAGCTCCAGCCAGCTCTTTCCCAGCGTCTCAACCTCGGCCAGCTGATCTCTGTGCAGTTCTCTTTGGCCCTGCCTGGCCCCGTCTCCCATCTCTTTCTTCCCTTCCTTTCTACTGTGGTCCCCGCCCACACACATCCATGTTCACATCATCCATGTTCCACTCACACACTCCCACACACACACCACACACACGGCACCAATCCAATACCCACGCTTTCACACCAACGGGGTGATCAGGACCGAACCGGCCCCAACGGGGGACCGCACACGCGATGTGACCCTGTCCTTTGCTGCAGCTCTAATCGGTCGTTTCCGCATCCTATCGGCGTCCACAAAATGCTCCTCCGTCATCCCTCCCCACGCCCATGTTCCGTCATTCCCAGCGCCTGATGTTCCCTGCAGCTCTGTCTGTCTGTGTGTGTGTCTGTCTGTCTGTCTGTCTGCGCTGCACTGCTCTTCACTGCGCTGTGCATGCATGCGGGCGGAGGCTGATAAGAAAAGTACCAGCCCGCCAAGATGCTGCGTTCCTCACAGATTCCTCACAGATTCCTCCCCTGCTACATCGCAAAGTCGAATGCCACCGTCTACGGAGTACAACTGCGCTGCCCAGCCATGCTTCCGTGACGCTCAGCTTGAATTGACCTGGCCCGGTCGGAAAGGGGACAAGCCAGCATAAACGGCTGACCTGACATGCCTGCACTATTCCTACCCCACGTCTCACTCCGCTCTACTGCCTCGTGCCACACCAGTTTCTGGGTGTGTGCATCAGGTATTGATGGGATGGATGGACACCGAGGCTACCTGTGAGGGTGCCCTTGCTTACATTGCTGACTTCCCGGGGTCCCCTACGGCCGGGTGACGTTCTCTGGGACGCTTGCTATGGCTGCTCGCTGCAGGACCCTCAGGCACCAGGGACATGGTCTGTCTGAGGGAGCCAGCCCGGCACATCTCATCCACCAGCCCGACTGCTCGCCCTCCAGATGTCCAGCCTGAGCGTGGGTGGACCTTGGTCACAACCAAGGTCGCTGCGGGGGTCCCCACGAATAAGGCTAGCCCAGCATGCAAAAGCCAGCCAGATGGGCAGATGGGCAGATGGGCCAGATGCGATGGGGGGCCACGGGGCCACGGCAAAACCGTTCGACGGCAGCACGACGGCCGTATATGTGGTCGGTCTCCTGGCATAGACTGCCGAGACATGCGGGCTGCGATGCGGGACAGCTGCACGCCCGCCTCCTCGGTGGCCTACTGCCTTCAGCCCTATGGGGTCCGGCTGTACGAGTCTGTCGCGGGCCCTACATGTCTTCTTGGCTCTCTTTTTGTGTGTGTCTTCTCTGCTTGCCATGGCTGTGGCTGTAGCTGGAACTTGCAGCTGCAGCCGATCCAGCTCGTCTAGGGTCCATTCATGTCCTTTGCCATTCCCGCTGTGGGTACTAATAACGTATAGATACTCGGTATATATACGAAAGTCCCATGTCAGATAGCAAGACAGGCCGGGGTCCTTGCATGAGGCGCACATGGGAGTTCCCTTCCTCCCTCTTTTCTAGTGCTGAAATACCAAGACAAGCAGCCACAAGCCCAGCAGAAAAGCCGGCACCTCTTCCTCTCGCTCACACCCACTCCTACTTACACTACACCACACTACATACACTACCTACAGGCGCGGCTCCCACAAGGCTTGGGAGGGTACCAAATTTCCCCCTGCGACCACACCGGCCAGTCGCCTTGATCCCTCCTTCCAGCCAGTCACGGCGTGCGCAACCCCTGACTCAGGCAGATCACTTTATTCTGCACATGGGTGGTCTCTCCCGAGCAGGCTGTCTTCCCGTGGTCACCAATTCGCTCGCCCCGTGCCACCGGCTCGGCCTCTGCCCCAGTCTTTTTTTCTCAAACAACCCCCTTCCAGGCAGACTGCGGGAGGCAAACGCGGGAGGGCGGAGCCTCACCCACACCAAAACAAGCGTAGCAGCGCATGCTTCTTATTAACAAGGCTTTCTCGATCCTGGGCAAAATGGGGTGAGAGCCGGCTGTCGACAATAACTCATATACACATACACACACACACAACCATGATGAGAATAGCAATCGCCGGCGGAGGCGGTTTTGCCTATATTCTGGCCGGCGAGATTACCCAGACAGCCAATGCCGTGCTTGTCTTGTCCACGAGGGTAAGCAGGCAGAACAGGCAGAGCAAGCAGAGCACCACTACCACCTCATCCCATCCCATCACATCAACCCGTCCTAGCTCAGCCCAACCACACCCAGCATAAATCACAAGTCATAATGCTCGATCGTTCTCACTCAGCCTTGCCCCGTCCGAAAACAACATGCTGACGAGGGACCCGCACAGCAACACCCGGAGTTCGAGCACTTGGGGGCACAGGTGGCAGTCGTCGACTTCGCAAACGTCGAGGAGCTCCGATATGCGCTGCGGGGCGTTGACCTCGTCATATCGACAATACCGGGCCAGCCCCAGCTTAACCTCATAGATGCCGCACACCTCGCCCGCGTCCGTACCTTTGTGCCATCCGAGTTTGAGGGTGCTCTGGCGCGCAGGCCGCCGCCGTCCAACGGCGATCCGCTCGACCGCGGCTCGGCAATGGCGTTGGAACGCCTCATGGGGTTGTCGCAGCCGCAGCAGGACCATCATCACCACCAGAACCACCAGCCGCAGCCGCCACCCCAATCACCGCCCGCCTCGTGCCCTATGAGCTTTACTGTCTTCTCGTGCGGCGTGCTGTACGAGCGGCTGGCGCCCGGCGGTCTGGCCGCCTTAAACATCGGCACCGGGCAGACGGCGCCGACCCTCACCGGGCAGGGTGATTACCTGGCAGATATTGGCAACGCGACGGCCGAGATTGTCGAAATCAACGCCCAAGGGAGCCCAGTCATTGTGTCCATGACCTCCGTCTACGACGTGGCTCGGTTTGTGGCCGCCGCCGTCGAGATCGGGCCGGAACACTGGCCGAGGGAATTCCAGATGCGAGGGGACCAGCTGAGCGTCCGTGACATCCTGAGCGCGGCGATAAACGTCCGAGGAGGTAAGTCGAGTCGAATCAAGCCGAGCCGAGTGGTCCTGGTGCCAGTGCCCAGACTGATCACCGGCAAAAGCCATTTTGTGCTCGAGAGACAATGTTATACACAACCAGTGCTGACTGACTTTGTGCCGTCCCCAGTGCCTTTCAATCTCGCCACCCACCAATATGCAGACCTT
Organism: Diaporthe batatas; assembly: GCF_019321695.1. NCBI lineage: Eukaryota > Fungi > Ascomycota > Sordariomycetes > Diaporthales > Diaporthaceae > Diaporthe > Diaporthe batatas. Next base: position 997,880 of record NW_025408563.1, on the reverse strand, counting down.
CAGTCGCATCTCGAATACGCCATCCAGACGAGCAACTGGCGCCGCTGGTGCTACCTCCAGCAGCTCCTAGCAACAGCGGACGGGCGCTACACCCTGGGGCGGCCCAACCTCAACGAGCTCGTCGACGAGGCCCCGGGCGTCAGCGTCGTTCCAGAGAGGTTTGCCGACTGGCTGAGGCGGTCATGGGGCCAGCCGCAGTCTCAGCCTCAGATCCAGCCCCATTTTCAAACTACCGTCATGGAAATAGAATGAAGCGATTTTGGTTGTGGGGGTGGGGCGCTTAAAATGCTCCCCGTTCCCCTCCCCTCCCCCTTCACTCCCTTAATGGACTGACTGCGTGAATTAATATGGATGGCATTGCATAGCGTTGGAACCACGGGACATGGGCACGGGCATAGCCTGGCATGGCATGCGAGAGTATGTATTATTACTGTCATTACTACGGGCATGAGTTGTAATGGATACCTTTTTTTTTTCTTCTCTTCCCCGGCGTTGTTCAATCACGCTTCGTACTGGAATCGCAGGTCTTCCTCCCTTCCTCCGCCCCAAGGCGATCACGATTGATCTCGTTTCCTAACGGCCCCGCAATCGCACTCGACAAAGAACACATGCAGCTGCAAAACTCCACCAAAAACAAGATCAAGGGTCGTATTGCTACACCGGTCGACCCGTTTCGCGGGAATCTCGGTTGTGGCGCATCACTTGTCCATATCGGGCTTGCAAGCCCGGCCTGGCATGCCAACCTTGGAACGACAAATCTTGGCCGGGGCCCCCCGCGGGCAACAGCAACAACCCACGCGAGATGGTCCCCAGTGGGCGTCTATACCCATTACGGCCGTCACCTTCCCTATTGGAACCACCACTTATGTCGCAGCGAAATGACGATTGCTCGGGCCCAGAACAAAAGTCCGCGTTTAATAGGAAGCAAACATCCGTGTTCCGCAGGCGACGCCGGCCCGATGATGGGCATTGAGCCCTTGTCCGTTCGCGCCGAACTCCGACGCTGGGATGACTAGGTTACTACCATAAAGTTCGGGCCGGCCTGGCTTTGGTGTTCTCGCCGCCGCCGGGGCTCGAGCTACCTACCCGGAGCCGGAGCCGGGCGGCGAGGCTCCGCAGTGCCCAGCGGGCCGGGGGGCAAAGTCGCGCTACGGAGGTGGGAGGACGACGGCGATGACGATGCGGGGAGGAAGAGGGCCTGCCTCATCATCACGACGGGCGTGCATGTCGTTCGTCGAGGACGAGCTGCGTGCTGGGTTTCCAAATTACCTAGGTACGGATGAAATGGATGATTAATGATCAGTCATTTACGGTGGGTCGTCCACACACACACACACACACACACACACACACACACACACACAGAAACACGGAGACGCAAGCACATACCGCATACACACATGCTATCGAATACATGCGCATCCCCAGACGGCTGCTAATTCTCTTCCGCAACAGATGCGGGTCCTGATAAACGAGACCTACGCACCGATCGCACGGGATGTGTGTAGTTCACGGTGGCCTCCCCTCTCGCACGGCATCAACGACCACAGGCCCGGATCCGCGACAAAGTAAGTCCTCGCCCCTCCGCCGCGGAGGCTTACGACGGACGACCTGGACCTCGACTTGGACACGGGGTCTCATGACTGGGCCAACCCGAGCCCCAGCCCCAGCTCCGCCCCGTGTCTGACCGCGGGGGTCAACGGGACGTCGTGGCTTGAGTGGGACGGATTGTTTTGGGTCCCCCGTGTGGCTACGGGGCCCGGCGGTTCCCGGGGATGCGAACGATGACTGGTTTCGCTTCTATTCGGTATACGTCCGAAGATATATATGGCGTCTTCCTTCATACAGTGATGCGAGCGATAACAAGGACTGGTTTGGCTTTTGCTTATGTGTTTGATGCTCTGGTTTGATTGTGCTGGGGAGGGGAGGTCTTGTTGATGATTGATACGCCTCCAGGGCTGTTACTATGGATGCTACTCAGGCTTTGGGTTGTTTTGAGAAAGCTGGCAGGAGTCTTGTCCTGGCCTGCCTGGGTTGCATCCTATGAGTGATTATGTGGTTTCGCTTCTATTCCGTATACGTCCGAGGACATACATGGCGCCTTCTATGAGTGATTATATTGATTTATGCTAGTCATGCGTGGTATGTGCTGGTATTCTGTGTTGTGCTACTTCTTCCTTGTTTTCCTCTCTTTCGTCCTTGGTTGTTAGTTACTGTTTGTGCTTGAGGCGTAAACATTGACGCTAACAAATTGACTATTCAGGTACCTAGTATTACGGAATCCGCGCCTCTACAGGAGGAGCGCATGTACCGGTCCTTCAACTCACTGCGGCCGGGGAGATACCTAGACAGGATGTGGCGAGGTACGAGATTAGACCGAGCGCTGCACGGGGTCAGCATCGTGCTGCAGCAGGCTCATTGCAGATAGAAACTCGCTTTTTCATGCCGGGTGTCTGTGCGGTTGATTTCACACCTGTGCCCGTATGAGTCTGGCTTGTTACCTAGGTACATAGGTAGTAATACAACATAAGCGAACCCTTGGGATCCATCCATCACCCGACGGCTTGGATTGAGCTGAAGGGGGCATGCCTTGGAACGTATATGTCACCGTGTAATAAAAGTGTATTTCAATTTTTCTTCGACGACGCAGACATTTTCTATTTTGTACTTCCTCCACGACAAGAATCTGTGAGGAGTTTTGAGTGCATAGAGGCGAGTTGATTCCTTTGTTGCATAGTCGCTGAAGAGGGAGGGGTATTACATGTGCAGTGTGTTACAGGGCCTGCAGAGCAATCCGAGTCTCTGGTGCACATGTGGTGAACTTCATCAGCTGCTTGGGTGCCCGCCAACATGACTGTAACAGAGTCCGAAGATGTCATCACAATAAGTCCTACGCCCCCCACCATAACCCCCGCGTACATGCAGACAAATAGTAATATTACCCCCCGGCCGGCTTGGCCCTCGCTTCCGCCCAATGGTGGTGGGTGGCCCTATCGGAACCCAGTGGCTCCGTCTGACTGCCCGAACCTCGTGGCAACGACTTCAGCCCAAGAAACGTGGCCAGGCACCGCGTGTGTGCACCTACCTTGAATGCTCTGACGCTGGGGCAGGCATGAATCCTTCCCGGGAAGAGGAGGGACCAGTCAGGCGGAAGGGAGGGGGGCCAGGGTGAACGCAACGTGTGCGGCTCGGAGAGGGAAGCGCCACTCAGCCCTGCCCTCGGGAAACCAGGTCCAAGTGGGATTTGCAAGGGGAGGGAAAAAAAAGGACGACTGGCCAGGGCTGTCGAATCAGGGTGCTCGTTCGATGGCTTGATGTCGCAATACGGAAGGAGGATTCCCAATCGACTGATCCCATTTGGGGATTTCCGAGCCAATCAGCCCCTTTGCATCGCCCAGACGCCGCAGGCGTTCCATGGGTGGCTTCCTGCGGTTCTTCGGGGGCAGGGAGGCTCACAGGGGTGGTGGTGACTCTTCGCTGTGTGGTTGCACAAGCCCTTAAACTGCAGCAAGGCCCCCGACAGGATACATACGTACGTACATACATACCTTATCAGGTAAGTGACTTGTTCTTGAAGTCGCAAACGGGTACGAAATGCATGTAGCCGACTGCAGCTGCTGAGGCTGTAGCGACCCAAGGTTTCGGCGGGGTCAATGTCCCATCGGGCGTCTGCAGTGTGTCGCCGAGCCGCATGCAGCAGTGGACATGGGCGACCAGGGGCATGGCAACCAGCTGGCCGAGGATCGCGGTCCCCAGGAAACCGGTTGCTCCGGTGAGGAGCACAGCTATTCCCTCGGGCTGCTGACTTGATTCTCTGCGTCCGTTCGCCAGAGCCGGCCCTAACGGGAACATACCGTCGTCCAAGTCTGTCTGTCTCCTTGTCCCAGTCGATGCGGACGAGCTTCGAATCCGAAGGCCCCGAGAAACGCGCGGCCATCAGCTCCAACGTGCTGGTTTGGAACAGCCCCGGCAGCGTTACGTCGACCCCAAAGACACGGTGAATTTCAGACTTGAGGGGCAACAGAAGCAACAAATGGCCACCGATGGAGAAGAAATCAGAATGGCGGCGGATGGGGTTGGAGGTTGATACCGCCTCTCCGAGTCCTACGCCGCTTCTGCACACATCCTTCAGGCGTGCCTCGCACTCCGTCAGCTGCTCGTCGGCCTCGCCGCCGACGAGAGAAGGCCCCGGCAACGGCATGGCCCATGACGACCACACCACCGTTGGCGAGGGCGATGACGATCTGGAAGACGGCTGCGTAAAAGCCCTGCCCGCTCTGCTGCAGCACAACCTCGCGGCCCAGCGGGACCACCTCTCCGAAACGCCGAGGATGGGAGTGCGGATGTTGGCATGGGTGAGCGGGATCCCCTTGGGCTTGCTCGTCGAGCCGCTGGTATACAGGATCATCGCGACACCCTCCGGAGCGGACAGTGGCCCGGTTGCACGCGGCTCGTCCAAGGGGATAGGTGTCACGCGCTGGGCAAGCACGGGGCGCCGGTTCTGCAGGTGTCTGGCCCGTTCGGCGGTCGCAGCATTGTGTATCAGTATGGGCGAGCCCAACTCTTGCAGGATCTCGGCTAGCGTCTCATCCGTACGTACGTAGGCGGCGCCGCAGCCAAGTATCCCCGGGATGGTGGATATCATGACCACGCCCGGTTCAAGCAACACGCAGACGGGGACTGCGCACGTTACCGAGGCCTCGGACAGTCGAGCGGAAGTGGCACTGGCCTTTTTTGACAGCTGCAGGTAGGTTAGTGTACGGCCCCCGATATCTTTGACGGCGAGGTCCTCGGCATGCTTCTTGACCCGGCCGTCGATTATCTTGGACAATGTGCCAGCCGCAGGAGACGGGCCTCTGTTTCCGGTCCGGTGCCGGCTGCAACGGCCTGCTGCGTCAGAGAGGCCTCATCATATACGGAGACGTCGCCAATCGGGACACGAGGGTGCTCGGACAGCACGTTGAGCAGGTGCATGTACGTGTTGGCAAGCAGTTCCGAGCCCTCCTGGCCGTACAGATACCTAGGTAGTCCTGCAGCGAAAAGGTCAGCATCCCCGTGCCGTCGTCGAACTCGTCAACGGATATGACAAGATCGAAGGGGCTCTTGGCGTCCGAGTATTCCAGGAACTTTACATCCACCCCCTGCATAGGAGAGGTCCGAGATGCGCCCATACGGTAGTTGAACACGGTCTGGAACAAGGGCGTCTCCGTCGTCGACGCCGAAAAGTTACAGACGCGAGGATGTCCTCGGTGGGGACGCCCGTCTGCGCGAGGGTCGCGTAGACGGCAACTGCGGTCTGTGGGAGGGCCTGTCGGACAGCATTGAATACAGGTTCATCCATATTGTGGCACTGATGGATGAGACGCCTCGTCGTTGAAGGTATCACCGATTTCAATTCCCTCGTCGAGGTGTGTGGTCCGATCTGAATGTGATTGACAGGAAGGTCATCATCACCGAAACAATCCGTTTCGCCGTGGACCACCTGGGAATCCTTGTCCGAATTCTTCGCATACGCCGAAATAGAGGTCACCGATCCCGTGTCGAAAGCGTACAACAGCGTAGTGGATCCCGGAGTCATGGATTTCTCGATGACCCGAGCTTTCATCTCGGTGGCACACGGAAGAACATTGGGAGGAACACGGCTTTAATGTGCTATTCTCCTCTGTCAAGTCTGATCGCCCACGCGGTCCGTACTAGGACGGTCGAGGAGTTGGTATCGGACAGGGCTAGGAATTGAGTGCCCTCTCCGGTACGACCAATACAGGCGAAGTGGTGTCTGTCATGGTGATTGGGGATGACGGGGTCGATGGAACAATACTCGACTCTGAGAGAAATTAGTTGCTCGTCACCTCTAGAAGCGAAATGAACCCTTGAACGATCCGAAAGTGTCTCTTCGGCCCCGTATACGAATTGACCACCGCTTTGCAGCGAGCGGGTAAGGGTGACAGGCCGCGCCTCAGCATGAGCTTCGGTCTCCACCCTCCGCCGAAGGGAGTTGGAGTGATCGTTGCGCGTTTTGTCATGAAACAGCCTTGGGATGAGTATCTTGTTCCCTTCGGCGACAAGCTCCGGCTCGATGGTCCATAGGGGCGGCGTTGTCGCGCTGCCGTCCCGCATACCAACGCCCCCGACAAGGCGGACGAAGTTGTCGGCAACTAGCGACTCATGCATTTCAGAACCGATAGAATGAAGGTATTTCTTATTGCAAAGAAGACGAAGCGGTGGGGGACGGCTGGCCACCTCTGCCAGGTGGTTATATTTCTAAGCTGGTTGTGCACCCCGTGAATGAGCCTGAAGCAATCCCTTCTAGAGACTAATCGACGCCCAAAGGCTCAGCGTTTTCAAGACGATGATGAGGGGTACAATCCGTGTTGAAACAGCAGAGATCCTGCGTCCAACCCTGTGAAGCTTCTATCACCAGTGCAGACCCCACTGACAGCTAGAGGACTCTGACGGGTAGACCTATCCACCTCTGTGGAAGCCAGTCGAGTTCCTCCATCTCAATCTAACGGTACCAAACTTTGGGGACGCATTCCCTGGAACTAGCATGCTGATTTGACGCTGTGACATGCACCATGTTTCCTGACTCCCATCTGCCCGGTAAGCTCCCCATCGCCCACAGTGAAACAGTTCCCCACGCAACGTCTATTGCATCTCACCCCTCAATCTCGGGAAGATGGGCAGTAGGTTCCCTCCAAGAAGCCAGAACTATTACAGAAATATGTGAGCATACGGGCGTGGGACAGGCGCAAGCGGGTATAGGCATGCCTCACCCCGTACCAGCGGTACGACACGTAGTCGTCTTTCTCCTCGTAGCTCCGGAGGTAGCCGCCCAGACACCTCAGGCCCAGCGCAGTGAATGCAACGCTGGCCAGGACCGGTGGCTGCCACAGCGCGATCAGGCCGACCGTCCAGCCCGCGATCATGGCTGCGAGGGACCAGCGGGCCACAGGCTGGGAGAGGAGCAGAGGAATCGTCTTGCGGCCCATCAAGAGGTCACCCGAACGATCACGAAAATCTTGAGCGTGGCCCTAGTACATTGCAACGTTTGGTATCAATGACGACAATCGGCTCGGGGCATAGACTTACCGTAGTACTGAATATGCCGACTATTATCACCAAAGCAACAGCCTTTGTGCTACTTAGCTCCCTCCCGTGATCTAAGACCATGTCAGCGCGGTGCAGGATTTTTAATTCGGCCGGTGAGTGGTCGAGGTCTATACCGAGTATGACCGTGGTCCCCCAGCAGTAGCAAGCGAGCCCCACAGCTCCAATTACATTTTTGACGACTGGTATTGCGGCCAGACCTCCCTCGTTGTAGAAGATGATCGCCATGGAGTAGATCAGGGTGCACTGAACTGTCTTTTCAAGATAGGCAGCAGCCCACATGGACACGAAGAGGGCGTAATAGAGTAGCGACGCATTCTCCATTGATATTAACCCCGATGGTAGAGGTCGATGTGGCTTTGCGACCCTGTCTTCTTCCACGCCGTTAATCTGACCCCAAACGTAAGTGGACGAATTCTCGAGCATGGAACGATGAGATCCAACGGTAGACTGACTTGGTTTTTGACCTACGCCAACGTTAGCGCTCCACATCCGAGGCTCCACAAGACATTTGTGGACGTACCTGGAAGGGGATTAAATGCAACTGAGTCCACAAGAATCCCCTGAGGATCAGACTAAGACTTGACGGCCCTGCAAGGACAATAGCAATCGCCATCTTTCCATCTATCAGCAGCTAGGTCACCAGGCTCAGAACAGCACACGCACCGTGGGTAAAACAGCAACGGGGATATCAGATTTCCCGAATAGGTACAAAATCTTGAAAAACTCGGGGACCCGAGCTACAAAATTCACGATTCTCTCCATATTCGTAGTCAATATCGAGTGAGAGTGTTCCAGTTCACAGTCAATGATGCTTACACAGTCCAGGGACAGATGTCACGACGATTTTCTGCGTTGAGCAATTCTGATAACCTGAAAGTAAGGATACCCTATAAAAGAGTCTCCAGTTTCCAGAACTGGCAATATGGACCGAAACTGACTATATCGGGGCCGGTCCGCAAAAGTCTACGCGGCATAGGACTCCACACCGCCGGCTCCTAACTGGGCCCCCGCCGAACTTGAACTTAAAATGTGGGAGCGATGTGTGTTGTTGACAATCATGGCATTGTACAAAAGCTGAGAAGAGGGAGTCATGATTCTTATGAACTCCTTTGATGATTCTTATGCTCGGCCGAGATAGGATACAGAAGATTTAGCATCTACCAGTAGGTAATTGCGATTTCATCTAGGCAAACCCCTCAGCTTACCTACAGGTCGGCTTCGTTGCCTAAGCATCATGGCAACTGTTACCCACCTGCAGATCGGCGCGATAGCGCTCGTAGCAGCCCTTGGTCTACTAGCCATCCGGATACTTTCAAGGCCAACAACCCACCATCGCCTGCCCCCGGGGCCCAAGCCCCTGCCCATCTTGGGCAACGTGTTCGACCTCCCACCGAAAGGAGTACCTGAGTACCAGCACTGGTTCAAGCACAAAGATACATATGGCTCTATTAGCTCTGTCACGGTGATGGGTCGTACCCTCGTCATCTTCCACGACAAGGAGGCCGCAAACGTGGTCATGGGCAAGAAGGCACAGAAGACGTCGGCAAGGCCGCAGCTCAATTTCGCCCGGCTTGGCGGGTTTGAGAACTTCTTGATCACTCATCAGTACAACGACAAATACCGGAAGCATCGGAAGATGGTGCATCAAGAGATCGGCACTAAAGGGCTTGCAGCTGAATTCCAGGTCATTCAGGAGCAGGAGGCATTGCGTTTCGTTCTTCAGACGTTCCACAACCCAAATAGCATGATGATGTATTTGAAAACGTATGTTGGGAGCCCTTGTTCTTGTCGACGCGGGCTGGCCGGTTGGCCGGGTGTGTTATCAGGCTAACACCACGCAGTCTAGCAGCGGCCATCATTCTGAAGATCACATACGGCTATTCGATAGACAGGAACAAGCCTGATCCTCTCGTGACCTTGATCGAGCACGCAATGGACAACCTGTCACTGGCATTTGTGCCACTCTCTTGGGCGATCGATACAATCCCAGCCATAGAACGACTTCCGAGCTGGCTCCCCCTGGGCTATAGGAAAACAGCTCGGCAGTGGAAAGCGATCAACGAGGCCGCGGCAGAGCTACCTTTCGACTTTGTCAAGCGACAATTGGCACATGGGGATCGTCGACCATCTTACGTTTCCAATCTGTTGGAAGAAAATATGGTCAAGGGTGACATCGGGGTTCATCTGGCACCCGACGATGAAGAAGCTATCAAGTGGAGCGCTGTCAGCTTATACGCTGCTGGCTCGGATAGTACGGTCGCCATCATGGAAAGCGTCATTCTCGGCCTGCTGCTATTCCCCGAGGTGGTGGCAAGGGCGCAAGAGGAGATTGACCAGGTTGTCGGCTCCGATCGGCTTCCCAATTTCGATGATAGACAGAACCTCCCTTACGTGGACGGCATCGTGAAAGAGGCTTGGCGGTGGAATCCGGTGGGGCCGATGGGCTTGACACACAAATCGGAGGAGGACATATTCTACAAGGAGTACCTGATTCCCAAGGGTTCCTACTTGCTTCCTTCGCTCTGGTGGTTCTTGCACGATCCTAAAGACTACTCGGAGCCAATGAAGTTCAAGCCTGAGAGATATATGGCCCCGCTCAACGAGCCGGACCCCAGCGAGGTCGCATTTGGGTACGGACGGCGGTCCTGTTCCGGCCGCTACTTCGCAGACGGCAGCGTCTATATCACCATCGCCCAGATGCTCGCCGTCTTCCAGATCCGCAGGGCCAGAGACGCGAATGGAAACGAGATCCCGGTCAAGCTCGAGGCTGTCGCGGGCATGGTCAATCGCCCCGTGCCATACGCGTTCCAGATCGCGCCGCGGAGTCCGCACCACGCCGACCTCCTCCGCCGCATCGAGTCGGAACAGGAGGCAGTCACCGGCGATGCGCATCTCCTAGGTAAGGAGGCTGAAAGCATACTGTCGTCACACACACAGGTGTGATTTTGGCCCCAGGGTTAAGAGTCGGGGATAGGAGTCTGGGATAGGAGTGAGGAGGGCGAGGAGCCGACTGGTGGTTTGGGTTGTTCTTGTCACAGACTCGCAGCGGCACCACTGCGTCTTTGATTTTTTTTGGGTCAGACCTCGCTGCGCTGATAGGTTTGTCTTCTTTGGACCCAAAACAAGTATAAGATATTCAGTGGGTATACAACACCCTTTCGGACCTTTGTAGCACGCACATCAGACCCAGGGCCGCTTTGCCCGTAAGGTATCACGATACACATGGCTTCTGTGACATGATGCGCTCTAAGCCCATTTCAGAATGCCTGAATCAATGTCTTTCTCGGATATTTGACTCCAGGGGCACAGTCCACGAAACACTTTGTAGTGAGCCACAACAAGGCTTGTATCCAGCCTATCTTACCTGAGTCCTCCACGGAGCAATGAGCTTCTTCCCTTGCCCGCACCACCCACTTGAGCAAGGCAGGGACTCGACAATACTCCATTCAGCTACCTACAGGTTGCCACGGGAATCACGCCCCATCATCCTCCGAATCGCAGGCTTCCAATCCTAGGCTTCCAATCCTCAGCTTCCAATCCTAGGGCTCGGCAGCGTTCTCAACAGTTGACCTTAACAAGTGCAACTAGCGGTTTGCGTTAGCAATCTAAAGGTATACATATAATTAGTCACTAGCCCTATTACTATATAAATACTAGCTTTATTATTAAAAATAAATTAATTTATTAAATCGTATCTTATAAAGTTCTTTTATTAATAATAATTATTTTAAGAAATTATTTTTATTTTATAATATAATTATTTTTTTAACTTTACAATAAATAATATTATTAAAAGTAATATCTTTCAATTTTACTTATATAATATAAAATTAAATTATTTTTTTAAATATAAAGTTAAAAGACTTATAATTATAATTTTATAATTAGTTATTTATTTATTTATATTATATTATTATAATTTTATTTTATTTTTATTTAAATTAAACCTCTCCTTAAATTGTTTTATTTTCTTTATATTTAAAAAGTTAAAACTTTATATTCTTTAAGCTTAAATTTAAGATTTTTATAAATTTTAATTTAATTTAAAATAAAACTTATAATTCTTTAACTTTTTAAAAATATATAAATTTTTTAAATAATAATAACTTTTATAAAATAGAAATTTATTTATTTATAAACTATTAAAACTATAAACTTATAAAATTAAAAATATAAATAAGTTTTATTCTTTTATATAAAAGAATAAAATTATTTAAAAATTATTTTAATATTTAAAGTATAATATTAAGTATTAATAAAGTAAAAGTTATATAAATATAAAGCTTTAACTATATTATATATTTCTTTTATATTATATAACTATTTATTTCTTTCTTTTAAAGCTTATATATAAAGTCTTTAATAGCTTTATATATACTCTTATAGTTTTTATAAAGAAATTTTAAATCCCTTTTATATATTTTTTATAATATTAAAAGTTAATAATAATTAATAATAAAAATATAGACTTAAAAGAGAATAAACTTTTTTTTTTATAAATTATTTTTAAACTTTTATAAGAGTTTTAATATTTTATTATAAAAGTTTTAAAAATAATATATTATAAATTATTTTTATTTTAAATTCTTTTAAAGTTAATAATTACATATTTAAATAAAAATTATAATATTAATTTTATAAATTTATTTAATACAGGTTTTATTATAAAGTATATATATATATATTTAAAAGAATAATTTTTAATTAAACTTTTTTAATATAATTATAATATTTATATAATAACTATTTTAAAACTTAATTTTATTATATAACTCTTTTATAATAATTAAATTTTAAATTACTTTTATTTATAATATTAATCAATATTATTATTAAAATAATATTTTTAACTTTATTTATATATTATAAACTTAAAATTATAAATATTTATTATATTATAATTATTATTAATAATAATATATTCTTTTAAATATTAAGTTTTAAATATTTATTATTATATAAAAGTATTATATATATATTCTTAAATATATATAAAATAAAAGTAAAATTATATATAAATATAATTTTAAATAAAGTTAAAAGTTACTTAAAAGTTTAAAAGTTTTAATATAAAGTATATTTAAATAGTAGAGATATTTAAAACTTAAAAATATACTTTATAATATATAGTTTTACTTTTATTTTATATATATTTAAGAATATATATAATACTTTTATATAATAATAAATATTTAAAACTTAATATTTAAAAGAATATAATATTATTAATAATAATTATAATATAATAAATATTTATAACTTTAATTTTATAATATATAAATAAAGTTAAAAGTATTATTTTAATAATAATATTAATTAAAATATTATAAAAGAGTTATATAATAAAATTAAATCTTTAAAAATAATTATTATATAAAGAAATTATATTAAAGAAACTTAATTAAAAATTATTCCTTTAAATATATATATATATACTTTATAATAAAATCTTTATTAAATAAGTTAATATTATAATTTTTATTTAAATATATAATTAATTTTAAAAGAATTTAAAATAAAGAAATAATTTATAATATATTATTTTAAAATTTTTATAATTAAGTATTAAAACTTTTAAAAAGTTTTAAAAGTAATTTATAAAAGATAAAAAAGAATATAATAAATTTATTCTTTTTTAAATTTATATTTTTATTATTAATAATTATTAACTTTTTAATAATATAAAAAAATATAATAAAAATAAAAAAAAAGTAGATTTAAAGTTTTTTTATAAGAGGATTATAAGGATATATATAAAGTTATTAAAGACTTTATATATAGGCTTTAAATTAAAGAAGAAACAAGTAGTTATATAGTATAAAGGAAAAATATAGTGTGGTTGAAGCTGTACTTTACAGTATATATGTAAGATGCCGATACCGAGTATGGGATTAAAGGCCGAACATTGACCGAAAATGGAGTACCTGCCGAACGATTGTTTTTGTGGTCATTCGGCTGCATTTGCATGACATTCAAATATTAACTGTCTAGTAAGCAATCCACATGCCCTGAGCGTAACGGGATCAAGGCAACACGCAAATATCTAGTGTTTTGCAGTACAATTAGCGCAGGCTGTGTAGGGAAACGCGGAGTCCAGTGCGCTTTGGAAGACCGATGACAGGCGGAGAGAAGTCTGAAATCTCAGGAGGACGAATTGACGTACAATGATTCACTCGTTGCTGATGTCCTGGTGGCTTCCGCTCCTCGGAGTTGTGCTCTACTACCTCAATTCTGATACATTGAAGCGTTGGCGCAGGAAAGGCACCAAGGCTATCCCAGGACCGAGAGGTACCAGCCAGTCTCTTTGCGATATTTTTTCCTGCGGGAGGTCATGACTGACAACCATTGGATAAGGATGGCCTATTCTCGGCAACGCTCTGACACTGGCTTCATCTGACAGCACCGGCATCATTCAAGTCTACCGCAGGTGGGCTGAAAGATATGGCCCAGTTGTTCAGTTCAGTACCATGGGAATAAAACAGGTAGGGAACATCGTCTCGAAGCCGACCTGGTGGCCGCGTAACCAAGGCACATCTGAGAGACGAAGCACTTTATGCCACGACAGGCTCTGCCATAGTGTTCCGAGCACCTTTGTACCGAGTAGATCACTGGCATGTTCTGGGAATCTCCTGAACCTCCAATCTTTGCTTGCCCAAGTCTCTGCCAGTACCGAGCCGAATGATTCCACTGATAGTCGGGCAGGTCAACCACGACGGCTGGGGTCTGCGGGCTTTGGACGGTCTCATCTGAGTTGACACTGCTCAGCGAAATTGGAGCGTCGAGCATGGAGAGATGGGCGGCAGCCTGGAAGAGGGCTTGCACACCGTCCGGCCCACGCCGGCTTGCCGAAGTATATATGACCTGACCAAGGCCAGCCTTCTTCACGATTTGTCCGACCGGGCCCGCGAGAGCATTACGTGGTCCAAGTTCCAGGAAGAGGTCAGTCGAAAGTGTCCTGTCGCTGAGTATCTGTCCACCAGCACGCTCGAACTGGACGGGAGACATCATGTTGGCCTTCCAATATGCCGGCTTACCTGCCTAAGGCTCGTTTAGCAGCTCTCCAGTTACCGATGAGACCAACGGCGTCGGGCGCCTAGCAATCATGCCGCCGCCGTCGTCTAAACGGGCGTGTTTGATGAGTAGAGATTCGTAGTGGTCTGCGATTTCCCTCATGTGTTGCGAGTGGTACGCCAGCTCGACTCGCAGTAATCGAGTAAAAGTTTTATCTGCCTTGACTGTTTCCATGAGTTGTGCAAGTGCTGCAGATCTCCCGGAGAGTGTGATGCTGGCCGGGCTGTTGAAGTAAGCGACAGCTACGTCCTGTCCTCCGCCCATGAAATCCAAATACGGCTGCACATGCCTGGGCCCCAGCCCTACGGCCAGCATCCCCATCGGCTCGGCCACGACCGCCTCCTCTACCCTCGCTTGCAATCCTCCGGTGTACATACCCTTCGTGAATGACGAGGGTGAGAACCCGGCGGGTTGGGGAGAGCAGTACTCGGTGGAGGAGGTTCAACGCTTCCTAGGCACTGTTTTCTTCACGAATCAGACCACGGTCCAGAGCTACTACTCCCACCTCGTGGCGTGGCAGCCGTTTGGGATGATGCCGCTCGTCAGCCCGACCCCGGAAATGGTGGTCACGGGTGCGGCAGACGACCTATCGAAGCCCGAGTACCAGCGGAAGCTATTTGACATGATTGGTGAGCCGAAGTTGCACCATGTCGTGCCGGGAAGAGGTCACATGGATTCGATGAGTGGGGACGGGGCCGATGAGGTTATGCAAGAGCACTTGAAATCTTTAAAGAAACACTTGGACTTTTAAACAGCTGCTTCAGCGCATTAGAATGTAGATACAAGTCACCTTTTTCATCCCTGTGGTCCCTTGAAAACATCCCTGGGCCAAGGCGTGCAGCTAAGAATCACTATTCTTGGATTTGTGTGTATTTGAAGTTGTTTGGTTGACTGGATTTGTTCTCCGATACGGTCAAAACTTGAGTCGCCCGAGTTTCGACCTCCTCGGATGGGTTTTCTCATACAGATCTCACTCCAAAAAGGGTTTAGATGACGTATCATAGGAGTGTAATGGAAAAGAACGAAGAAAGCCTTTCCGAAAATACACAATACATATTTTGATATCTATCTACATGCTCACTTTTGTGGCTTTCCCTTCCCCTTCGCCCTTTGGGTATTTCTGAGCCATGTACGTCAAGTCACCATGGACAACATACCCAATATGGCTGAGCCCAAATAGTTCCTTCAGTTCGGGACTCAATGACTCCTGGAGTTCCTTGGGCAACTTGGCCGTCCAGTTCACCAGCTGGCGCATGTAGGGCGAGGCGTAATATGCGAATAGGATGGCACGGTCCTCATCCTCCGTAACATTGCTGCCCGACGTATGCCACAGCCGGCCGTCCAAGACTACGATGTCGCCGGCCTCGGCCTCGAACGGAACCAGCAGATCAGGGGCGTTGTTGGGGACGTCCGAGTACTGGGTCCATTTGTTCGACCCGGGAATGTAGAGCGTTGCGCCGTTCTCCTTCGTCATTCTGGTCAGGCACCAGATCACGTTGACTGTGTTGATGTGGTGCCAGGGCTCGGGCAGAACGATACTTTGGTCCGAATGAAGTGCCATGCTCTCGGAACCCGGTCGTGCGATGTTGGCGGAGAAATTGCTCAGGAGCATCTTCTCTCCCAGCACAGACCTAGCCATTTCGGCCGCCGTAGGATGCACGACGAGGTCGCGAAATAGCTTGTCGTGCTCTGGGAGGTAGAACACGCGCAAATTCGCAGGGTTAGGATCGAGAATAGGCTGGAATAAATCCTCGCCACGAGCCTCTGACCGTTCCTTTGCCTTCCAAAGTTGTTCCAATGTATGTCTTGCTTTGTCTTTGGTCAGGACTGATGGAATCTTGACCCAACCGTGCTCTCGAAGGTGGGCCTTGGCTTGCTCCATCTCATCCGTCATGATCTGGGGAGTGTTGGTTTCTAACAACAAGATACAAGGAATTCAAATCAGTCCTCTCCCACCGCAAAGATGTACCTGGTGCCGACACTCAAGTGGTGATGGTGAGTTTACTCTTGTAGGAGCGAGAGGGTAACAGTAGGATTTAAGTAACTGCCTCTAGCCATGCCGAAGGTGATCTCAGGTTCGGGATTCGCCTTAGACCAAGTCCAACTTTTGAGCCGCATCTGAGCTACCTATATGTATGCATGCGGTCGGGTAGACGAAGCGCCTATTACAAGGAGTACGGGTCACTTCGGTCGCATTCTCTATTCACGGGCTCTTTTCGGACACATTAAAGTATGAGAATGCCGATACATCTTAGAAATGTAGTAAGTAGCGTAGCAGCCTAACTCTAATATATTTAATAGATTTTATTTATTAAAAAAATATAAAGAATAACTTACTTTTATATACTTTTTATTTACTTTTAATATATTTCTTATATTTTTATAAATTTAATTATAATAAAATGAAATTTATACTTTTTTAATTTATTTAAAAAATTATATATTATAAATATTAATATTATTTTTTATTTATAAAATATTTTAAATTATTAATTTAAATAAATAAATATAAATATTTTATTTTAAAAATATTTCTTAATTTAATAATATAATAAGTTAAAATATTATTTTTAAATAAATTTATATAATTAATAAAAAATATTTATTAAAAATAGAATTAAAACTTTAATTAGAGTAATAAACCTTAAATTTATATTCTTAAGGTCTTTTTATACTATTTTCTATCTCGAAACGCTCCTAAAATTAACCTTTCTAGCCTCGTCGATCATGGCTCCTGCTAAGGGTGGTAAGCGTATTCGGCTCCTTGCCGCAAGCGTGGTAAAGCCGTCGTTTCGGCTGATCCCGAGCCCGAGTCGTCTCCCGAGCGCCCCGCTACTAAGTGCGGAAGACTACCAACGAGGCTAGTCCGGTCACTCCTAAGATTCGTAACATTGGTGCGCCTTGAAGATACGTTTTCAAGCTTGTCTAACAATGTTGGGCATGACTCCGGCACAATTAAAAGCGCATATTAAGAAGCTTAAGGACGAGCTTAAGATTGCCAATGCTGAGAGCGCCAAGATCGCCTAAAACGATCACGTCAAGACTGTTGTAGAGAAGACCGACGAGCGCGAGATCCCCTGTGTTGACTCCTTAACGCATGGTCACTCTGATAACCGCATTGATTGCTTCAATTATAGTGGTTGTGGCCGGCGCTCGCCGAGACGGTCCTCGCTACCTATAGTAAAAAGGGCTCAAATTGTCTGTGAAGAATTTTTGATTCAAAACTAGAGTTGCCTGAGGATGTGTATGGGGGAAGCAGCGAAGCTGCAATCGGTATGGAGCCCACTTGGGGTGATAAGATAAGCAGGGTATACGAACCTAGTGTACTGGGTGGTCCTGCGGGCGATCAGCCCATGGCTTTAACAAGCGCTACTATTGCTGTTGGGTAGAGACAAGTGCGAGCCTCTTTCCGGCCTTTTAGAGAGCTTTGCTGGTAAGGTTATTCACACTTACACTAAGATTTCCTTGGCACCTGTTTCTCTTAATCCTAATAATGAGGTTGTAAAAGTATAAACTAAGCGAGATTGCTCGCAACAAGGTGTGCACTGTGTATAAGGTCGTGCGTGATATGGAGGAGAAAGTTTATTTAAGAGCTACCCGGGGGTTAGAACTAGAGTATGGCACTATAAGCTAGTAATACTTTATAAGTAGGAATAGTTTTAATAAAACTTATATTAAATAAAAATTAATATATAGATAATATTTAATAAATTATATAATTATATTAAAATATAAAAAGGAATATTATAATACTTTTTATTATTATATTTATAAAAATAAATTATTTTATAATTTTAAATAATTAAAATATTAAGATTATTAATAAAATACTTAATATTTTAAATTTAATTCTTTTATTATAGAAAATATATTTAATAAATATAATAATTAAAATAAAATATATTTATATATTTATATATTTATATATTTATATATTTATATATTTATATATTTATATATTTATATATTTATATATTTATATATTTATATATTTATATATTTATATATTTATATATTTATATATTTATATATTTATATATTTATATATTTATATATTTATATATTTATATATTATATATTTATATATTTATATATTTATATATTTATATATTTATATATTTATATATTTATATATTTATATATTTATATATTTATATATTTATATATTTATATATTTATATATTTATATATTTATATATTTATATATTTATATATTTATAATATCGCACTTATATTTTAACACTATACTATCGTTATTCTTAAAGGTAGGAGCTAAGAAGGAAGGGTAGCTTAATAGATATATTTATTGTATTAAGAGTAGTTATTACTATTATTATAGATAGGGTGCCCGGTAAGGGCCTGAAACCGCCTCGCGGCAGCGCGGCTACCCTACTACTAGTACATAGGTGTAATACTATTTATAAGAAGCGGGAGGAAAGAATAGGAAAACTGAAGGAAGAAGGGAAGTCAACAGTTGGTAGCTCTCTACACCTAATACACTACTTCCCCCCATCTCTTGCACTGCGCCTACGCCGCGTGCACCAACTCACTCTACTCGTGACCCTACACCCTGACAGTAAGCAGTCGAAAGCCAATCATAAAGCCCAAACCAACTCCACAAGTACCAGGAGACCGCGAAGTTAAGATTTGAGAGCGTGGGCGGGAGGTATTGACGACAAAATGAGTATGTTTGTGCAAGACTTCAGCCTCCGGGGCGCCTGTGACCGCTGCCATGGGCAGAAGCTTCGGTGCAGGCCCGGAAACAACGACGGTTGCATGCGTTGCGAGAGAGCCGGTGTTCGATGTATTCCACGGGCTCAGATAAGGTTTACTCGTCCCTCTCGTAAGCGTGCGCTCCCTCAGGCTCCGGTGTCGAATGGACACAGCCAAACTCAAAACATCGGTACGTCGTGGGTTGGAGCGATGTCTCTCGTGGGCGACCGAACATTTGCTGACCCCGCGAGAAGAACACGGCGCCATCGAGCAGTTTACCAGAGCCCTGTCGGACCATGGCGAGCTTCTCATCTCACCGACAAGCTTGTCCCAACGCCCGTACGACTTGAACACGAATCTTGATTTTGCCCCTCTAGAGTCCGAATTTGTTCATTCTATGGATCCGAATTTGGAGCAACCTACCCTGGCCCACGAACACGTCCAACTATCTGGCCAGGCATTCGCGCAGGACATGCCGGGGCAAGACTCAGGCGTCGAGCAGGGCGAGCATGAAACTGAAAGTAAGCATAATAGTCTGCCTCTGACTTGCCCAAAACCATACCGTTAACGGTCGTTCAGAACAGACTTCAACCCCACCCCGGCATCGGCATTCCTTGTCCGGGACGGTAGGCTTATGCCAAGTGGGCAAGGCGCATGAAATGGATGTCGATCATCGACCAGGCGGTAGTACTCTGAGCTCTGGGAGTGGATACGGTGGCACTGATGTCGGGTTCGGACAGTGGCCATCTGGTCCGCAACACAAGAATGGCGAATCTAGTGCTTGTCGCGATGCAGGCCCGCGGACCGCGCACTCAGCTGTGGATAACATCAGGAACTCATGGATACGTCGACTGTCAGACGCAAATGTCGAAATCCACCAGCATACACGCTTAATCCCGCCCCTGGGCATCTGGCAAAACACATGGACAAATGCCACGATGGGCGAGCGCCCCAGCCTTGCCCAGCCCGACCTATCACTTGGTTTAGATGATACATTGAGACTCTCCAACGATTACTTGAGTAATCTGACCGATGCAGTTTCGGAAATCCGAATCAGTCAGACTTACAACGCTTCCACTACCCCTGGCGCCATACCGGCGCCGGAACCCGAACAGCATTCTCAACTGCTGATTCTCTCCACCTACGTCTGTCTGATCGAGTTATATAAGAAGACACTGCAACACGTCAAGGCTTGGACAGAGGCCCGATTGAATACGGATACCACTGCTCTCAACAAGACCTTTCCCACCCAGCTTACCAGTGTGACAATCGGCTCCTACCAGTTACCGGCGTCCTCACCCATGCAGACACTTGTCTTGGTGGGGACCATTGAGGGGATCTTGGCCAAAATAAGCGACCTAGTCGACGAGATCATGCGGCCGGCGAGGTCCCCTCACGAACCACCGGACACGCCCGGTGCCGCGATCTACAAGGAGGACACCAGTCCCCCCAGTGCACCGTCTAGTGTGGCTCAGGCAAGCCTGCAAGCAATACGGGGCCAAGAAGATGCAATTATGGCACTCGTACAGGAGGTTTGGGCATTGGCTGTCCGATGTAGGGCTTCTTGAGACGACCCCGGGGAAGCGAGCAGATCTGTGCGCGACTGCTGCCCTGGGGCTTGCCTTACCTATCCCGGCGCCCGAAGCAGCAGCAGATATTTCCTTGATAGCAATTTGTCGATACGCCGGCCACCCTCAAGCTCCGTGGCTATTCCATGGTCCCTCGGTCAACCGTGTCTTAAACTTCGCCATCAACACTATATAAGTTAGGTTAGAGAGATAGAGGGGATAATCTTTAAAGAAATAAAGAATTTATAAAAGAATAATTAATATACTTTTTTTTAAAAAAAATAAAATATTTTAAACTTAATTTAAAATAAATAAAATTTATAAAGATTTTAATTAATTATTATTTATTTATTTAAAAAAATTAAAATAAATTATAATAAAATAAAATAATTAACTTTAATTTAATTAAAAGTAATAATTATAATATATATTAATATAAGAATAATAATATAATAATAATAATATTTAAATTATTATTTTAACTTTATTATTAAATTAAAAATAAATAGTTAAAATTATAAAAATAAAATATAATATATTTATTAAAATTAATTTAATTAAGTTTATTATAAAAGTTTTATATAATAACTTTATAATTTATTATTAAAAGTATCTTTTATATTAATATAATAAATTATATTATTCTTTTAAAATAGTTTTAAATTTTATAAATTTTAAAAATTAAAAAGTAATATAAACTTAAAAATTTATATTAAAAAATAAAATATTTAATTTATTAACAAAATAATATTAAAGATAATTTAAATTTTTATAGATTTAATAGTTTTATTTATATATTTTTAAACTTTTATTAATTAAAAATTAAAAATATAAATTTAAATTTTAATAACTTTACTTTTTAATATATATATATAATAAAGATATTTTTAATTTAAGTTAGAACTTCCTTTTAAAGCTTTTAATTAATTAAAATTACTTTCTTTAATTCTTTATATAATTAATTAAACCTTTTAATTAACTAACTAATTAAAACTAATATTAATTTAAATAATAATATATTATTAAAGTAAGTAAATATAATAAGTAAATAAGAGTAAAATACTATTATTATAATTTAAAGGTTTTTAATTTAATTTATTTTAATATTTTATTTTTAAGAATCTTTTATTTTTAAAAATAACCTTTATAAATTTTAAAAATTATTTATATAATAATATTTAATTAATTTAAATTAATATTAATAATTTATTAAAAATTAAAATTATTATAAATTATAAATTATTTAATTTTAATATTATTAAATATTATATATTTAATATATTATAAATTATAAACTATTTATATTTTTTAAATTTTATTATTAAATTAAAAATAAATAATAAAAGTTTTAAAGGAATAAAATATAATATATTTTAAACTTAATTTAATTAAATTTATTATATAAAACTTTTATAATAACTTTATAATTATTTATAATACTATTTATTATTAAAAATATTTTTAAATTAATATATTAAATTATATTAATTTAAGTTAATATTATTAACTTATTAAAAGTTAAAGTTATTATAAATTATAAATTAATTTTAATATTATTAAATATTATATATAAAATTATTATATAATTTAAATATAAATATAAATTAATTAAAATAAATAAAAATAAAACTATTATTTTTATTTAAAATTCTAACTCTATTTAAATAAATACTTATTTATTAACTTTATTATATTATAAATAAAATTACTTAAAAATAATTACTTAACTTACTATATAAACTAAAAATAATTAAATAATATAATTATACTTTATTACTATATATAATATTACTTTAAATTTATAATTCTAATAACTTTATTATAAATAAAAATAAAATAATTATTAATAATTAAATTTATAATTAAATAAAAATAAACCTTTACTTTAAAAAAGTTATTAATATTTAAAATAAATAATATATTTTTAAAAAATTAAAAATTATAAACTTAATTTAAAAAAATTAAAATTTATAAAAATCTTAAATTTATATTTAAAGGTTTTAATTAAAATTTATATTTATAATAATAAAAGTATTTATATAACTTAAAAAAGATTTAAATTATAATAAAAACTAATTAAATAAAAATTAATTAAAAATTATAATTATAAGTTTTAAATTTATATTAAAAGAAATTAAATATATTATATAATTTAAATTATATATAAATGTAAATAAATATAAATAAATATAAATAAATATAAATAAATATAAATAAATATAAATAAATAAAAATAAATAAAAATAAAGTTATTATTTTTTAAAAATTTTAATTTTAATTTATAAATAAATATTTATTTAATAAATTTAAAAATTATTAACTTTATAAATTAAATTATTTAAAAATAATTATTTAAATTATTATATTTTTAATTAAAATATAAATTTTAAATAAATAATTATACTTTATTATTATATATAATAATTTTAATAGTTTTATAAAAAAATAATTATTAATAATTAAGTTTTTAATTATATAAAAATAAACTTTTATTTAAAATAATTAATATTTTTTAAAAATATTTAAAAATTAAAAACTTAATTTAAAGTAAATTAAAATTTATAAAAATTTTAAATTTAAATTTAAAATTTCTTTTTTTTAAAAAAGTAAAATTTTTAAAAAAGTTTTATAATAGGCTATAGTATTAGGTATAATAGTATAAATAGAGGAAGGTTTAAAGGTTTATAAGGTTTAAATTTAATATAAGACTAATTTTTACTTCTTTCTAAAAAAAAGTAAGTAGGCTTTATTTATCTTTTAATAAATCTTAAAAAAAGGTATAATTAAGCGCTAAAATACTTTTAGGGCACTTTTTTATAGCTTTTATTTAACTATTATAATTATATCTCTTTTTATAAAGCTATTTTTAACTATTATTATTAATTAATATTAATTATTTTTATTTATATTTTTAAAAACCTTTTTATTTATTATTATTAATTAATTTTAATAACTTATTAGATTTTTAATAGTTTTTTATATTTTTATAAGAATATAAATTAATTAGCCTTTTTTAAATAGTTATTTTTTTCTTTTATTTTAATTTTCTTTTTTATTTAATAATTAACTTTATTAAATTCTTAATTAACTTTCTTTCTTTAATTATTTAATATTTTTATTATTATTTTATAATTATTATAAATATTATTAATATATTTAAATAATTAAAATTAAATAGTTCTTTAAGGGTTTTTAATAATCTTTTATTAATTAAAAGTCTTTAATTAATAATTTTATTTTTAATTAATAAGTTTTATTATTATATAACTTTTTTTCTTTTAATAATAATTATAATATTTATAAATAATCCTTTTTTAATAACTTTATATATTATTTTTATTAACTTTTATTTAATAATAAAGTAGGTTCTTTTTATAAATATTTTATTAAATTAAGTTTAACTTTTAAAAACTTTAATAATAATTATATTAACCTTATTATTTTTAATATTAATAATTTTTCTTTAAATTATTATAATAAGAATATTAATAATAATAAAATTTCTATAAAGTTCTTTATTAAAATAATAAATAAAAATTTATAATTACTTTATATAATCTTTAAATTTATTAAAAGGTAGTTATAAAGGTTATTATTTTATTAAAGGGTTTAAATAGAAAAGGTTTACTAAAAGTTTTTAAACTTTTAAAAATTCCTTTATCTTTTATAAGTTTTATCTAACTTTTAACTATTTTTAAAGCTAAAAATATATTATACTTTTTATAAAAATATAAAAAGGTTTTTATAAATATTAATTTATTTAATTATTTTTATTTAAATTATAAAAAAATATAAAAATATAAAGCTAAATAATTAAATTTTAAATACTTTATAATATATATATATATATCTTTTAAAATAAGTTAAAAATATTTAACTATTTTTATAAAAAATATTTTTATATTATTATTAATTTAAAAGTTTTATTATAATTAATATATTATAAAATATTATTTATTTTATATTATAATAAATTTACTTTAAATCTTTTATTAAATTATAAAATAATTAATTTTTTTAAAATCCTTTAATTATTAATTTAATTTTAATATTTATTTTATAAAAATCTTTTAAAAGAAATTATAAATAATATAAAACCTTTACTTTTATTAATTTAAATAAATAAATTTATAACTTTATAACTTTAATTAATTAATATTTTAATAAATATATTTATTAATAGTTTTAATAATAATTTTATATTTTAAAAAATAAAACTTTAAATTTAAAAATAATTTAAAAGATAAAAAAATAATAAATTTTAATATTAAATATAAACTATTTAATATTTATTTAAAAATAATATTAATTTATTTTAAAATAAAAGATTATAAAACTAATATTTTTAAATATAAACTATAATTATTTTATATTTTTAATTAATAAAGTTTAATTTAAAAATAATTTAAATATTATTTATAAAAACTTTTAAAAATCTTATAAATAGTTATTATAATATAGTATATTTAATTTCTATAAATAATAAATTTCTAATTTAATATATTTTAATTTAAGGACTTTTTAGAAATTATAAATATAATAAATAAAATTTTTAAATTATAACTAAAAATATTTTTATTATTTTAAAAATAATTTATAAAATAAAAATAATTTTTAAAAGTTAATTAAATATATTATAGATTAATAAATAGAATTATAAGGGTAAGATTTTAAAGTTTTAAAATAAAATAATAATATTGTTTTATATTATTTTTTAAAGTAAATTTTAATTTATTATAGATTTAAATAATTTAAAAATAGTTTATTTTAATATATTTTATATTATTTTTTATAATAACTTTTTAATTTTAATATTATAATTAGTTAATTCTTTTTAATTATTAATTAATAATATTTATTTTTAATATTTATTTTTAAATACTTTATTAAATATTTATAATTTATTTATTTATTTTATTTATTTTATTAGCTTTTATTAAGTTTTTATTAAGTTTATATTTTAATTATATTTTATTTTTATTAATTTATTATAAGGTTTTATAAATTATTTATTAATTATTTATTTTATTATTATTTATTTTATTAATTACTTTTAATATTTATTTCTTTATTATTTAATTATTATTTATTTATTTTTATTTATTATAATTTAAATAACCTTTTTAACTTTTATTTATTTATTTTAAGTTTTCTTTTAAAAATATTAAAGTTTTTAATATTTTTAAATAGTTTTATTTATAGATATTTTATTTTTAATATTTAAAATTATACTTACTTAATTATTCTTTTATTTTATTAAATAGTAAAGAATATTTTAATTTTTAATAATTTTAAATCTCCTTTAATTTTTATTTAATTTATTTATTTTTAAAATTTAATAAATTTATAATATTCTTTATAAACCCTTTAATATTTTAACTATTTATAATTTTAATTAATTTATATAAAAATATTATATATTTAAAAGTATTTTTAAAAGAAAATTAAATTATAAATTTATTTATTAATTTAAGTTAAAATTTTAAATAAATTAATTTTTATAAAATTAGGTTTTTATTTTTAAATAAAATATTTAATTATTAAAATATTTATTTTATTAATTTTAAATTATTTAAATTAATAATATATATTATAGTTTTAAATTTAAACTTTAATAGTTTTTTAATTTTTTAATATTTTAAATAAATTTATTAAAACTTTTTAATTACTTTTATTATTAATATCTTTTTTATAATATATTATTTTTAATATTAATTATATAAAATAATTAAAAGTTTATATTTTAATAATATTTTAAATAAATTCATTTTAATTATTATATTTTATATTAAATTATATATAAAATATAATATATAATAATTTTAATTAATTTTAAGTATTTTTAATTATAAATAATTTTAAATATTATTTTAAAATTTAATTTATTTTTTTATTTATTTATTATTTTATAAATAATAAATAATAATATAATAATTTTTAATATTATTAAACTTATATAGTATTTTTAAAATTATTTATAAAAATTATATTTTAATTAATAATAATTTTTATAAAATTTTTATTTATATTTAATCTTTTTTATAAAAATTTTATTAAGTTTTATAATATTTATTATAATATAAATTAAAAGAAAACTTATTTTAATAAAATAATTTATAATTATTAAAATTAAATTTATTTTTTATTATTTATAATAATAATTAAAAGTTTAATTATAAACTTTATATTAAATTTTATATAACTTTAATAAAATTAATAATAAAATAAACTTTTTATATAAATAATAATATAATATAAATATATATTAATATATTATATAAAAGTATATATATTTTATTATAAGTTTTTAACTTAAACTATTAAAAATACTTTTAAAAAAATTATATTTTAATTTACTTTTAATATTTATTTAGTAAATTATTATAATAAATTTATAAAATCTTTTATTTTAAAGTTTTTATTTTAATATATATATATATATTTTTAATAAAAAATTTATTTAAATTTTATAATTAAAACTATTTAAAATAATATTATTTAAAAATTATATTTTTTAAATTATAATTTAAATTATAAAATTTTTTTTAAGTTTTATAAATTAAATTATAAATAAAAATAAAGCTTTAAATATATTATATTAATAAAAATATATATATTTAAATTTAAATTTTATTATAAACTACTTTTATAAAAAATTATAAACTTAAATTAATATTTTATTAAAAGAAATTATTTAAACCTTATATATTATAATACTTTTAATTATAACTTAAATTTTAATTTATTATTAATCTTTTAAATAAAATTATAAATCTTTTTAATAATTATAATTATTTTTTTTTTTTAATTTAAATTAAATTTTATATTTAAAGGTTTTTCTTTAATATAATTAAACTTTTAAAAACCTATTAATTAAATTAATTTTATTAAAATAATATTTAATAATAAAATTAAATTTAATTAAATATATTAATTATTAAATTTATTTTAAATTAATTTTTTATTTTATAAAATTATAAAATTATTATAATTTAAAAAATAATAATAAACTTTAAATTTTTTAAAATATTATTATTAATATTTAAAATTATTAATAATAATATTTAATTTTTTATTATAAATTATTTAATTAAATTTTATATTAATAAATTTTTAATTAAAAATAATAAAATATTATTAAAATATATATTTAATAATATATTTTTAAAAGATTATTAAAGTAACTATTTTATTAAAAATATTATATTTAATTTAAATATAAAATATTAAATTATAATATTAAAATAAAAATACTTATTAAAACTTAATTTTAAATTTCTTAAGTTTTAAATTTTTAAAATTTTTAAATATAAATAAATTAACTTATTAAACTTTTAACTTTATTTTATATAAAATAATTATTTATTAAAAGGTTAAATAATTTTAAAATATTTTTTAATAAACCTTAATAAAATTAAAACTAAAAAACTTAAATATTATAATAAATAATAAAATAGATTATTTTTAAATAGTTTTAATTTAATTAAAATTTATTTAAATTTCTTTTTTAATTAGAAATTTTAAAATTTAATCTTTTAAAAATTATATTTTTAAAATTTTTATAAAGTTTAATTAATAATAATTAATTTATAATTATTTAAATATATTTTTTATATTTTTTTTTATTTTTTTAAAAATTAAAATATTATTTAAATAAATAATTATATAAATATTAATATAATTATTTAAAACTTTATAATAAATAATTAAAATATAATAAAATATTAATTAATTAAAATAATATTATTTTAAATTTATAATAATTATAATATATATAAAATATTATTTTTTATTTATTTTTTTAAATATAAATTTAATAATAAATATTTATTAAATTAATTTTTAAAATATTTTATATTTAATAATTAATTTAAATAAAAATAATAATAAAAATAATAATTTTTAATTATTATTTTATTAAAGTAATAGTTAATATAAAATTAAAAATATTATTTTTTTAAAAATAAATAAAATTAAAACCTTATTAAACTTTTATTAAAAATAATTTATTTAATTTTTAAACTCTTTAATTATTTATTTAAAATTTTTAATTTTTTAATAATAATAATAAAAATAAAAATAATAATATTTTTTTTTTTAATTTAATTATATAATTTATTTTTTTAAAAAAGAAGTTTTATTTTAACTTTTATAAAAATTTTAAGTTTTTTAATTATAAATATAATTAAAAGAATTAAAAATAATTTTTTTTTATTTATTTTTTTAATTTTTATTATTTTTTTATTATTTAATTAAAAGTTATTAATTAAAATAATATAATAATAAATATTTTATTTTTAATTTTTTATAAAGAATTTTATAATTTATTAAAATAATATATAAATTATTTTATTAAAGTTATTAATTTTTAAATAATTTTTAATTTTTATTTAAAATATTATAAATTAAATTTTTAATAATAAAATAAATTAAAATACTTTTAATTAATAATAAAATATTTTAAATTTTTTTAATTTTAAATATTTTAATTAAAAAATTTAAAACTTTATAAATAAATATAAATAATTAATTTTTTTAATAAATATTAAGGATTTTTTTAATTTTTTTAAATTAAATTTTTTATAAAAGAATATTAATTAAATTTATTTAAATTTAAATATTAAGGTTAATCTTAATATACTTTTAATTTTATATTATAATTACTTTTAAAATTATAAAATATTATAAACTTATTATTTCTTTTTTTTAATTTTAATTATTAATTTAATTTTTTATTTTAAATATTATTTTAATAGATAATTAAAATAATTTTTAACTTTTATTTTAACTTTATTTTTAATAACTTTTAATTAATAATTATTATAATTTTAAACTTAATTTATAAATATTATAATTTTTATTAATATTAAATAGTTTAAAATATAATAATAAATATTATTATAATAATAATAAATAATTAATTTTTTTATTATTATTAAAAATTAAATTTTAAAATAGTTTTAAAGTTATTTTTTAAATATTTTAATTAAATTAAATATATAAGTTTTTATTTTAAAATTTTTAACTTTAACTTTTTATATATAATAAACTTTAAATCTTTTAAAAGTTATAATATTTTAAAAGTTTTTTTATCTTTTTTATTAAGGGTTTTATTATCTTTTTTATATTTTATTTTTAATTTTTATACTTTTTTTTTAATTTATTTAAATATATTAATTTAAATTATTTAAATAATTTTAATTATTTTATTTTAATATTTAATAAATTTAAAATATATTTAATTTAAATTTTAAAAATTTAATTTTATAATTTAAAAAGAAAAACTTAACTTTAAAATTATTACTTTTAACCTTTTATTTTAATTTTAAAATTTTAAGGTATTAATAAAAGAATTAAAGGTTTTAATTTTTTATTAATAAATAAAATTAATTAGTTTTAAATAACTTTAAAATATTTTAAAAGTTTTTAAAGTTATTATTAAAGGTTTTAAACTTATTTTATTTATAATAATTAAATATAAACTTATTCTTTTTTAAATTTTATATAAATATTTTAATAATTTTAATATTTTTATTAATATAATTAAATATATAAATTACTTTTATTTTATTATTATAAGAATTATAATTAAAAATATAAACTTTTAAGGTTTATTATTTTAATTATTATATTATTATAAAATATAAATTATAAATAATAAAATAATATTAATTAACTTTAAATTTAATTTAATTTTTAAAATAATTTTAATTATTTTAAATATTTATTTTATTAAAAATTTAATTTTATTTCTATTTTTAAATAAAAGTATTATTTATTAAAAGGGTATTTAAATTTTTTTATTATTATTTAAATTTATTTAAAAATTTTAATTATTTATTTTAATAATATTATAAATAATATAAAAAATTAAAATTATAATAAACTATAATATTAAATATAATAATATAAATAAAAGAGATTTAAAGGTTTATTAAGTTTAAATTTAATATAAAATTAATTTTTATTTTTTAAAAAGATAAATAAGCTTTATTTATTTTTAATAAATTTTAAAAGGGGTATAGTTAGGTATTAAGGCGCTTTTAGTACTTTTTATAGCTTCTACTTAATTATTATAAGTTTAAAAAATATTTTAAAAGTTTAAAAATTAAATTAAATTATAATATTATAAAATAATTAAATAAAAAATTAATTAAAATATTAAAATTATATATTATTTAACTTTATATTTAAAATATAATATATATAATATATTAATTATTTTTAAATATATAATTAAAATTTATATAATTTAATTATTTTAAAATTAAAATTATTTTTAAATTTATTTAATTTATTAATATTTAAATAAAATAAATTAAAATATAATATTTATTATAATTTAATATAATATATATATAAATAAAGATTTAATATCTTTTATTTTATTAATATTTTATTAATAAATTTTATTAATAATTAATATAAAAATATAAAATATTTTATTATATTATAATAATTATTAAATTTAATTTAAATTATTAATATTATTAATAATAATAATAATAAATAAAATTATATATATTAAAATTAAATTTATAATTATTTAATATTATTTTATTAATATAAAAATAATATATTTTATTTTTTTATTATTAAATAATAATATTTTAATTTATTATATTTATTATTAAAAGTTTATTTAAATATTTAATATTAATTTATAATTTAATAAAATTAATATATATATATATATATATTAATTTATTAATTAAGTTATTATAATTATTATAAATTAAATATTTTAAAATTATTAATTAAAACTTTTAAGAATTATTTTTAAATATATATATAAAAATAATATTTTTATTTTTTTAATATAATATAAATAAATAATATTTTTATAAATACTTTTAAATAATTTTATTAATATTTAAATTATTTATAATTTTTAATATAAAATATATAATATTTATTATATTATAATTAATTTTAAATTTTTATTTTAAATATTTATAAATTTTAATTTATTTTTAATTAAATTTATAATATTTTATACTTTTTTAAAATATATTAATTATTTTAAATATTAATAAATTTATTTTAAAATAAAAATTAAAATTAAAAGTATTATATAATTAAAATTTTAAATATAATTTAATTAAATTAAATAAATATAAAATTATTATAATTATAATTAAAATTATAAATTTATTTTATATATAAATATTTTTAATTTATTTTATAAAATTATATAAAAATAATTATTTAACTTTTTAATTTATTATATTATAATATAATCTTTAAATAAATAAATAATATTTTATTATTATTTTAATTATATAAGTTTTATAATATTATTAATAATAAATTAAAAGAATTATTATTAATTAAATTTATAAAATTATAAAATAAACTTTTATTTTATTTTTAAAAGTTATTATTTTTAAAGTAAATAATATTTTTATAAAATTATTAAAGAATTATAAGTTTAATTTAAAATAAATTAATATTTTTTAAATTTTAAAACTTAAACTATTATAATAAAACTTATAATATTAATTAATTATATTTAATAAAATATAATAATATATAAATTAATTATAAAATTTAATTTAAATATATAATATTCTTTTAAAATATTTTATTATAAAATTAATTTTAATTATTAAAGAATACTTTTCTTTTAAATTATTTATATTATTTATTCTTCTTTCTTTTTTAGTTTAAAGTAAAAACTATTTAAGTATTTATTTCTATTTTTAGCTCTTTTAACTCTTTTTTTAACTTTTTAATTTTATAAAGCTTATAAATTTATTTTCTATTAAATATATAATCTTTTTTATTTAAAAAAGAAAAGAAATTATATTTAAGTAACTTTATAAAAATAAGTTAATAAAAATTTTTATTAAAATATAAAATTAAATTAAATTATAAAGTATTTTATTATTATATTCTTTTATTAAAATTATTAATATTTATATATATTTAAAATAATAATTTAAATTATATTATAATAAAATAAATTAATAAAATATAAATTAATTTAAAAATTATAATTATAAATATTTTAAGTTTATATTAAATTAAAATATAAATAAATTAATTAAATATTTAAATATAAGTTTAAAAGTATTTATATAAAGTAAAAATATTTTTAAAATCTTATAGTTTTAATATATTTAAAAAAGGTTAATCTTTTAATTCTTTAAATAAAAGTAAATAAATATATTTATTAAAATTATAAATATATTTATTTTTCTTTATTTTAATATATATATAATATAAAAATATAAAATATATTTAAAATTTATTATTTTATTTAAATATATATATAATATAAAATATATAAAATATAAAATATTAATATTTACTTTTATATTTTTATATTTATTATAACTTTATATTTTATATAAAATTTATAAATATTAACTTATTATTAATTTAATATTTAAAAGAAATCTATTTAAATATTTATTTAATTTTAAATATTTATTTAATTTTAAATATTTATTTAATTAATTATTTATTTAATTATTAATATTTAATTTTAAAATATAAATATAAAATATAAAATATTATTAAAGTTTTATTTTTAATAAATAATAATAATATTAAATAAAAGTATAAAAATAAAATATAATTACTTACTTTCTTTAACTTTATATAAAGTATAATAGTTAGTTTATTATTAAGACTTTTACTCTTTCTAAATAAACTTAATTCTTCTCTTGTTTAACATGATGTGGGTGGATGCCCTTGGTATCGGTCGCCGCCGAAAGGCCCTGCATGCTACCTGAAAAATCAACTTACTTGTTCGGGTCCCTGACGCCGACGCCGAAGCCGAAGCCGAAAATCATCCATATACGGAAAGTAGCCCGGACGTAGAAGACGGCCAAGGCAGCAAAGAGTTAAAGTGTGACCCAGATCGGCGCCTGCTCCGCCCTTCGGTAAGCACCCCATTAGGTCGCCGCCGCGGCTGTGTGTCTGCACGGCTTCACGTTAGCAGGATCGGAAGACAACGGGGCAGCAGAGAAGGTGTACACGTCCGAGGGCACGGATGAGCACCGGTCATTGCCTATACGAGACAGATATTCTCTGACACCTACAAGGGCACACAAGTCCGACTTTGACGCTCTGTTGCCCATCACTACCCACGGAAAGCCGCAATCCGTGTGGGCCCCGGTGCCGAAGCTGTGTATAGACCGAAAGTTTTCCAAATATGGAAAGCAACCGACCAGCTCTCCCTCGGGCGGGCCCTTGTATTCCGGAACTGAGGACCGAAAGATGTTCACGTACCTAGGTACTGAAAACACCCCCAACACACCGTCGGCGGGGTTTGTGACCACTTTCGCAGCAAAAGTGATCCATGACCCAGGCTCAGTGCATACGCAGTAATACGTACCGTGGTGGATCAGGCGCAGCACACATACAATTGAGTCACTTTGAGGGCAAACCGTCCTCACTCGGTGGTGTTGGTTTGAGGGAATAGTTACTAGCTGCTAGTTGCTGCCAAACTTGCTAGGGAATAACCGACAGTGGGTTGACCTGTCTCCTCAACCCTTGATATGCTCTGAGCCATGATTATTCCATGCTAGTAGTCTTCTCCGCGGCTGATGACCTCTTTCACATTAGGTCGGAGAAGGATTGTCTGTGGTGATGCAGGGGATCAACATCCGTCTTCCACGGTGACGTTGAGGACGAGCTTACGTGTTCAAATTGGGCCGTGTACGTGCCCTTCTTTTCCACCATCGGCGGATAGTCTTCTACGATGCCGGCCCTGACAAGATGATTGAGCTACACATCAGTCAGCCACGAGGGTCAATGAGTAATGATGCAACTAGGTGTCGTATACCCCGAGCAAATACTTGTCATGTCCAATCCGATCCAGATAGCGCCGGCAGAAGGGGATAGTGCCAAAGTTCTGTTTGATGACCTTCAGTAGAGACTTAGCCGAGGAGAGGCGAAGGTCGACGTGCGGTGTATCGCGACGGAGGGCATAATGCGAGACTTCGCCCTGATCGACCCATCGGCCGGTGCCAGTACTGCCAAATGTCTCGATGGCAAAAACATCGCCCTCCTCCATCTTGGTTACATCATTCGTCTTGACGAGGGGAACACTTTTGGTGCCATGGATGGAGTAGGGCAGAATGGTATGGCCACACAGGTTGCGGACTGGCTTGATCGGATAGGTGACCCCGTTGATCTCGCACTCGTAGCTCTCCATCGTCTCTTGGATGTACCCACCCAGCTCGCCAAGGCGGACATCAATTCCGGCCTCGCGGACACCCGTGTTCGTGGCATCCTTGACGGCCTCAAGGAGGTTGTCATACATGGGATCGAATGACATAGTAAAGGCGCTATCTACGATGCGGCCATTGACATGAACGCTGCCCGTAGCCCAAAATTAGTGCGTACTCTCGACTCATGGCCTGAATACGTCTCTCGGAGCAGCCTAACCAGTACCCGCGGCAATCCGCGGCGTAGTCTGCAGGTGAAGATTCATGAACAGGGAGGACTGGATAGCATACCCAATA
The DNA here is from genome assembly GCF_019321695.1 of Diaporthe batatas. Taxonomy (NCBI): domain Eukaryota; kingdom Fungi; phylum Ascomycota; class Sordariomycetes; order Diaporthales; family Diaporthaceae; genus Diaporthe; species Diaporthe batatas. The sequence continues at coordinate 962,941 of NW_025408563.1, read as the reverse complement.
TCGACCTTGAGGACATTGTCCTGCTGGAGCACGGTCTTGCAGCCTGCGTTTGGGCTGTAATGGGCGACAACATTGTCGACGTTCAAGCCCGTCGGGAAGCCCATGCCGGCAAGTAGGGCATCGCCCTGGGTCAAGCCATCATGGCCGACCAGGCGACGGGTGGCATCCTCGATACCGTTGGCAACCTCAAGAAGCGGCTGACCTGGTTTGATGCTCCTCTGTGCCCACTGGCGAACCTGACGGTGGGTCTCGGCCGCCTGGCGATAGTCGGTGAGGAAGTCGCTGTTCAGATGATCAAGATGGCGCTTCTCCTCACTGGTGGTGCGATAGCGGTTGTCGTCATTGTACTCGACCTCCTCGCCCTTGGGGTAGCTGTTGTTGGGAAACAGCTGGGAGATAAGGACCGATGGGGGATCGGTTTGCGCAATCGGCGTCTTCTTCTTCTTGGGCTTCTTCTTCTTGGACTTCTTCTTCTTGGGAGCGGTGGCTTCGGCGAGCTCCTCGCCAGCATCATCGTCTGATTCTCCGCCAGACGCAGCCGCATCGCCGTCGCCATCGCCGTTCGCCGCTGGTTTGGCAGCTCTGCTCGCAACCCCGGCGGCGCGCTTGCCAGCCCCATCGGAGACTTCCTCGGCTGCAGGCAAGACTTGGTCAGCTGTCTCTCTCGCTCCCACCCCCCCATCTCTTTTGTATATGTGTGTATGTGTATAGGTATGTGTCTCCGAACAAATGTTTGATGGTAACATACCGCTGGGCGCAGCCATTTTCATTAACACTTAACACACTAGATAAAGATTAATCGGCGCTTATTTAGGAGGTGACGGACCCGACCATGCTTGCAACAGCGGAATCGTCCAAAGCTCAGTGCTAGAAACTGGGCGGCTTGGAGGGAGCACTGGTGGGGGTTGGTGCTGTGGGGGCGCTGCCCGTGTTCAAGTGTTGGCTGTGTATAGTACCTACCATAGCGCTCCCTAGGGGGTTTTTAAATATAGTCTTTAAACTATCCTTTTTACTTTAAAATAGTACTTTAAATAGTCTTTGATATTTTAGAATTATTTCCTTATTAATACTCTTTAATAATAGTTATAAAGTATATTAAAATAAATATTTAAAATTAAATTTTCTTTAAAATTAAATTTTCTTTAAAATTAAAAAGATTTTTAAAAACTTTCTTTTTAATATTTTCTTTTAAAGTTTTAAAATATAAAGAAAGAAATCTTACTAAGAGTTATAATATTTAAATAAATAAATAAAGAGTTATTTAAAAATTATTTTAAATAAAATATTATTAAAAAAAATAAAAAGAATTCTTTTTTAATTAATTTTTATATTAAAGTAAAAAAGTAATATTTAGAAATTTTAAAAATTAAACTTTTTAAAACTTAATTTTCTTTTTAAAGACCTTTTTTTTTACTTAAAAAAGTATTAAAGAAGGAAAGATTATTAAGAGTTATAACTATTATTAGAAAGTATTAATAAAAATATTATTTTTAAAAACCCTTAGGTGCGCGGTATAGTAGGTAGGTATAGTAGGGTAGAAAAGGTTTTAAGACATATCTATAAATCCTACCCACCCTTATAACAACCACCTAACTTTAATTAACTATAACTTTATAAGGAAATTAGTTAAGAATAATTAATTTATATTAAACTAATCTTTAAAGGCTTCTCTTTAATATCCTATATAGGCTCCCTTATATTTATAAACTATAGCCACCATCCGCTCCAGTGACTGAATAGTATTATTAATCTTATTTTAATCTATTGCCCACCACACTTCCTTATCTTAGACTTTATAAATCTATATAGAGCGTATCTCCACTAAGCTAAATAACCCTTAAAACTAAATATAAGTAAAATTATAACTATAAGAATGTAGATTTATTATAACTTTATATATTTTAATTCCTTTCTTAAATAATTTAATATTATACTTATTAAAAGTTTCTTTTAAAATAAATAATAATATTATATTATAAGAATCTAAGGATTCTATTATAATAAATTTAAATAGATTTAAATAATTTATAAGGTTATTATTAAGAGAAATTAGGTCGTTATAAGAGTAGGAGGGGTTATAACGTATTTAGTTGTAAGGGTTATTCTGCTTGGTGGAGACGCGCCCTACTGTGTACATAACTCGCTACTGTCCTGTCGATCCACCGCTTTTCCCAATGGCCCGGGGTTCCGAGGAGCCTGACTGCCTGGGGGCTCCCGGCCTGTCAGCACATGATGATGCACAACATCCCGGTTCAAGTGTTTACTGCGGGCCGGTACGACCCGTCTTTTCCTCTGGATCGCACCATTCCCGGACGCTGTCTTCCAACCTCTCTGCAAAACACACACACATACACGCACACACATACACGCACACACATACACGCACACACATACACGCACGCACACACACCAGCCCTGAAGACCAGCAACATACGATGGCCCATAACGGATCATCTGCTCGAAAGTGTTTGGGAGCAGATTGTGAGAATGATGCTGGCAACCTGCAATGCCCAACATGCCTGAAGACGGGCGTCCAGGACAGCTACTTCTGCTCCCAAGATTGCTTCAAGAGAAACTGGGTCTGTGCAATGATGCTTCGCCCGCGCCCATTTTCGAACTCCAGAGTCCAGGCTGACCGACCTCGTGGCCCAGGGCCAACACAAGGTCCTCCACAAGACTGTTCAAGGCAAGATCCAACATAACAAGATGGACCCAGGCATCGTCTCTAACCCACACCCAGGCACCCGACAATACAACCCATTCCCAACGTTTTCTTTTACCGGTTCAGTGCGACCCGTGTATCCGCTCTCGCCCATGCGCACTCTTCCCAAGTCCATCAAGCGCCCCGACTGGGCCGAGACGGGCGTACCAGCGCGTGAAATGCGTCTCAACAGGTCCAAGATTGACATCTTGGATGCCGAGGCACAGCAGGCGATGCGCAAGGTCTGTCGACTCGCCAGGGAGGTTCTAGATATTACCGCTGCAGAACTCAAGCCGGGCATTACCACAGACTACCTTGACGAGGTTTGTCACAGGGCTTGCATAGAACGAGACGTGAGTGTGGCCAGTAACTAGATTTTCCCTACACTATGATGAGGCTGCTCGTCTAACCTTATCAGGCATACCCGTCCCCCTTGAACTATAACCGCTTCCCTAAATCACTGTGTACTTCGCCGAATGAAATTATCTGCCATGGGATCCCTGATCAGCGGATCCTTCTCGACGGCGACATCCTCAAGTCAGTATCACTCTTCTCTTGTTACGGTTTACCGTCTTTCATGTTTTGGGATGTTCTAGAATGCATTATTTGAGGACCCGTAGCAGGACTAACGTGACACGTAGCCTCGATATCTCCCTGTACCATGGTGGTTACCACGCCGATCTGAACGAGACCTATTACATTGGCGACCGTGCTAAGGCTAACCCAGATGTAGTTCGGTTGGTTGAGACGACGCGAGAATGCTTGAATAAGGCTATCGAGATTGTCAAGCCTGGAACCCTGATACGGGAGTTTGGTAAGGTTATTGAAAAGCACGCCCGGTCTAGAAACTGCGGTGTCGTCGCTACGTGGGGCGGCCATGGTATTAACTCCGAATTCCATCCCCCGCCATGGATACCTCACTATGCCAAGAATAAGGCCGTTGGTGTGTGCAAACCCGGCATGACTTTTACCATCGAGCCTATTCTAGCGCTGGGGAAACCTCGTGAGGTTTATTGGCCGGACGAATGGACGAACGCGACCGTCGACGGGAAGTGGACTGCGCAGTTCGGTGCGTATGACCTCAGAAATCCCTTCCAGGCTCGTGCATGGCCCGTCGCTAATTTTCATACAGAACACACCTTGCTGGTCACAGAGACTGGCGTCGAGGTCCTGACCGCTGGCAACGCGGACTCGCCAGGAGGACCCGTGCCAATGCCCGTAGCTACGGAGGGGGCGGCAGAAGCCAACGGGGCAACGAGTATGTAGAACGCCGGGTCTACACATTTTGGCCTCTCTCCGCAGTTTACAAAGTGTTGATGTGGGGGGGTGGGTTAGGCATGGAGATGGGCTGCTCTTGAGGGCTTCAAACACATGGGCAGACGTCGGCCTTGTCGGACGACGGACGTGACCGTACCTCTTCCTTAAGGATTGCCTCAGTCGTGGATTCGTCGCCGCCTACTTGAGGACGGCACAGAGTCCCTTGGTCTACAAGCTGCACGACATGTTGTGGAGGGCTCTGGGAGACGAGTTATCGCTCCGGAGAACGAGTGACGCGCCATCCGGCTTGTCTGGTGGGCGGACCTACCTCATTCTTGCGCAGTGGGATACAATTGTGGTCACAGACGAGTTCATACAGGACTATGAAAGGTTACTTAGTGAAGAAGACGTTGATTTGCATATCCTGAAAGGGGTCCATGAGATCGGGAGTCTGAATAGCGAGGAGATGGCGTCACTGTCGATGAGATCTTGGAACTCGAAAAGATAGGCCAGTCAGGACTGTTTGGAGTATTTTCTAGGCTGTAATTACCTCATCAATTAGGGCGGGCCATCCGCATGCATTTGTTTTCCGCATTTCGATAATGATACATGTAAGGCATGGTCCGTGAGGCTGTAGACGACACTGGGAACTGACAAGCTCACAACAGCCGGCCAGATTCGGTCATGTGTGCACCAAGACGAGAGTTCTCGATCTAGACCTATCAGTCTAACATTACTGACGGACCTATGTTAGTCTCTGTATGATACGGATACAACTGAGCTGGGATTAGAATCTCACGCCGAAGCTGGATGAAACTGCCGGAAACTCCAGGAATTGGTACAATGGATTTAAGGTCAGTATTCTTTTCTCGCGTCTAGCTATTAGCTGCACAGCCTCGTGAGATCAGAACTGTCTGCCAGGCCACGAGGAATTCAATCATTGCCACTCAATATAGGCGACTTTCGTATGATGCTACCCGAAACTTGGTCTCTCTGCTGTTCCTCGAACGATTTTTAATCGTTCGTCGCTTCTGACCTGGATATTGTAGCCAAATTTCAGCGGTCTCGGAGCCGGCACCGGTTCAAACTTCAGTGTCTCCCAAGCCTCGTTCACATTCGGGTCCAGAGGCCCGAATGTCCACTGCCCATGCCAGCTTGGCGACCAAGATGACCAGGCTTCTCTCCGCAAACTGCGTCCCGGCGGAGGCTCTTCTACCAAAGCCAAAAGACTCGTAATTGAGGCAGTTCTGCGCTTAATTATTAGATAAATACTCACTTGATATGTGATTTGAAGCCACAAACATCCAATATTTATAATACTGAAATCCACTTCTTCGTTCTTACGTAATAAGATTAACCTTGTCTCTGAAGAAAAAATAGATTTGCATTCAAGGACGTCCGTACTACATATTGAATGTTATGAAAATGAATGTCATCTTATCAAGTGGACATTGCCTCAGAGCAAGACAGAGAATCGAGTTCAAGCGCAAGTAATTAATGACATCTTGTTTCAGCCATCAGTATGTGAAATTTTGACCAACCAATTTCTCACCAAGCTTCCAGCATCTCTCCACGTGGTCTGGGGCATTTTGGTGTCAAGTGTCTGGTATGGAGGGTTTGGGGGCTAATGTCTGACACAATGCAACGGAAACATCACACTCAGAACTGGTGTGCTACTGGGCTACTGATTTATTAAAGTGTAATTCCGAATTGATTAATCGGTCGAACCCTGTGAGTCGGCTCCAGAAAGCTGAGAAAGCACAACACTAGTACGATGAGTGTTGAGAGCCGATAAAGCACGGTTGGGAAATGCAGTGCGGGCCGTGCGGTCACGTCCCGAGGTCTGAATCAGTCAAGTAGGCTACTCAGTATTCAGAACAAAAGGTTCGATTATATGACTGAAACCTTCCCTGAATAAACGAGCCGTTGATTTTTTAAAACGATTTGTTAGGATTTTAATGTTTACAAAATAGTTGTATGACCTGAAGCTGGTATATTGTTGACTTACCTGTTTGCTTGGCCCTTTAAATGTTAGGCTGGGCAGATACTTGTTGCTGTACCGTGCCGATGGAGACTGTCCGGTCAAGACAGGATAAATGGAGTTTTATATACCCTAACATAGTTAACTCGAAAGCACCGGAAGCAAGTGTGGAACCCCCGGCCTAACACGTACATACCCACCTAGGTAGGTATAAAGCTTCTAGGGTGTAATAATATAGGCTTATAAGTGTTGAATTCTAAGTTTAAAGGACTTAGAATTATAGTCTTTTAACTAAGATATTTATTATATAATATTTAATAAATTTATTTTAATTTTAAGTTAAGAAGTTATAAGTTTAAACCTTTATAATTTAAAAGTTAATAATATAAAGTGTTTTAATAAGTATAAATTCTAATTATTATATTATAAAAGATAATTAATTTAATAAATTATTTAATTATATTAATAGTTTATTTTAAAATTATTTCTTTATTTAAGTTTATTTTAATAAGTGTTAATAAGCTTTAAATAAAGGATATAATAATATAAATTTATAAGTATTAAATTTTAAATTTAAGGAACTTAAAATTATAATCTTTTAATTAGAAGGCCTATTATATAATACTTAATAAGTCTGTCTTATAGGGTTCCTAAATCTTCCCTAGTCCTACATATAGGCCTTTTTACCCTTTAAGGAGCAAGTAAGTGTATTAGAATAATTAGTTGTAATATCTATATACCTATATGAATATGAGCAGACCCGTTGTTCCTTGTAACGCTGTGCTGCTCTTATATGCTGGTGATAAAGGCCCAAAGGCTCGGGTCATAATCCTGTTAACGATAAACGCGTTGTAGGGAAGGATTGGGCACTTCAAGGGCTGCAGTCTTTTATCGTACCACTCAAACCGTGACCTGCATTCGCTGTATGCCGCTCATGGCGGGGCTGCGGTTGTCTCATCCTCTGGATGCGGCACAGAGGCTTAGTCAGGAAAATGTGCGGTGTCACAGAAGAGGATATCTCTCGGCACATCACCCGTCAGCAAAACCAACTCTAAGAGCCTGCCAAGCAGGAGATGATAAATATTCAATCCTGCACAGTCACGCACTGCTGGCGCCCTGCCCCCTGCTGTACAACTTGGCACCCATACTAGGCCACAGTCCAAGTCACAATCTAGATCGGGAGACCCGGCAGGGAAGAGCCTCCAACCACCCCAAAATTGCGCCAACTCCTCGGGCGTAGACAGCGGAACGACATCATGATGCTGACCGGCAAGAGGAAGCGCGAAGTGTCCGCCTGCATTCCTTGCTATACGCGGAAACAGAAGGTAACACAACCGCTCTGTGCGTCCCTGCACACCTCACTTGAATCTGCGAAGGGCTCAGCTACTGACGTTTTGTTTGTTCCCGCCTGGGATAGTGTGACCGGCAATATCCGTGCGACAGGTGCAGCCGGCGCCGCCAGCCAGAGCAGTGCGCATACTACCCTACCCCATCCCCGACCATCACCGAGAGGAGCCGCGATGAGGCCGAAACCATAGAACTAGACAACGAGGGCGAGCCTCCGGACTCGTCCCCGACATCCGTCGACTCCCGGGCGGGGATAGGGCCGAGCAAGGGGGAGCCGGAATCTTCGTCGTCGTCCTCGTCGGCGACGCTGGCCGAGGCATTTGGATACTACGGACCAAGCGAGTTCAACACCATGGCTCTTGTGCGGAAGGTTGGTCTCCTGTGCTGTTCTTCAAAACGACGCAGGTGATCCAATGGCGAGGTAATGACACTGATTTTTGCGCAGCTGCTTCCCGACGAGGAGACCCATGATTCAGTGGATATTCCCATGCCAGCCGAGATCGAGGCCGAGGTCCGCAAGACGCTGCAGATGATGCTGCCACGGCCGGTCATAGACGTGCTGGTCAGATACTTCGTGGCGGAGGTCAACTGGTTGGTTTCGTCTGATCCGTGTTTTCTCGTCATATTCTGCGCGGCATCAATGATCTCTTGGCTCACATGTTGTGAATGTAACAGGATCGATCAGCTCCTGCATCCGCCTTGGTTCCTCTCACAGTACCAAAAGTGGTGGAACCTGGACACTCTCTCGCTTGCAAGCGTTGAGTTCGCCATCCTCTTCCTGCGAGTGTGCTGCTATGCCTCGTTGTTCCTCCCATCTCCCTCGCACACGATCGATAGCGTCAAGGGGGTGTCTGTGGTCAACATTCGCAGATCGTGCGAGGATGTCATCAAAGCATTGTTGCCCATCTGCAGACAACTGGACCCGCGAGGGTCTCTAGTAAGGGTTCAGTATATTGCCTTCGCCGGCCTGGCAAGCATCAGCGTGGGACCCATGGACGCCTTCTGGGAGCATGTCAGCTGTGCTTCACGTGTGGCTCAGCAGATTGGCCTGCACCTTGACAGCAGTCTCTGGCCCGAGAGCATGGACGGAATCGAGAAGGAGATGAGACGGCGCATGTTCTGCAACCTCTACGTATGGGACAGGTATGCTACAGGGCCCGGATCGTGCCCCGGGGTGAACTGCATGCCGTTACTACTTAGTCTTCATGTCCTAACATCTTTTTTTCGCTTAGTTGCCTTTCAAAGCGTCTCCACCGACTACCATTCCTGCCCGATGATGCCCTAAGCGACGACATCCTGCCTCGTATGCGCCTACTCCGCGAGCCAGACATGGGCGCTGACGCGCCAGATGTCTTCACAGAGCGTCTTCTCCGTGCACAGCTTGCCAGATTCTGGCGCAACTACACCCCGAAAAGGGGGCCCATTCTAGGAGCTAACAAATACGACGCTGTGGCGGCAGAGGAGTGATACGAGGCTTTCTGTAAGGCCTTCCTGCCCACGATCCCGCCCGCCTTTGCCCTCGCCCAGCCAGACAGGCAGTGGGATGCACGAATAAGGACATTGCCCAAGCAGCGTCAGCTCCTTCACATGGCCGTTTTTGAGTTCCTGTGCTGGAACTTCCGGGCCACGATTTTGCAGCCGGCAGATGGGTAAGTTGCAGGCTATAAACAAGTCCTTCTCTCTAATGGCAAGCGAGCCCTTGCGGCCGCCGCGCTCGGCTTGCTCGAGACCGTGTCCGCTCTCCACGCGCTGATGGGCGGCTCGCACACGCGCTTCTCAGGCATAATCATGCCCATATTCGAAGGGGCGGTGCCCTTGCTCTGCCTGTGTGCGGACCCGAGTTTCCCCGGGGCAAGGGAGGAAGACAGAGAGTCAAGCTCTCCTACCCCCATGCTTGGTGGGGGTCCTGGAAGCCGGCCACGCTCCGGGCCGCGGTCGCAGTCCCTGGAAATGGTGATGAAGCGGATGAGATCCGACCCGCTCGGGGCCAGGCTGAACTCGGTAACGCGGTCCGAGTGCATGCAGGCTGCTCGTGGGGCGCTGGCGACTCTGCAGACGCTGGCTGAGGTCAGCGAGATGGCTGAGGTGGGAGCCCGGACACTGGCGCGGCTGATCAAGACGGTTGACGCCAGCAGAAGCGGCGGTGGCAGAAGCGGCAGAAGAAGCAGCAGCAGCATCATCGCCACCTCAACGCCGCCCGCACCACAGCCAAGCAGCCGTGCTGATGTAGCCAGTATGGGCGGGCCAGCCCAGCCCGATGGTGGGAGCGCCTGGACAGGGGCCGCGGATCATCAGGATGCATTTATACCGCGGCCACAGCCGGCAGTCGATGCGACTTCTCACTGGGCATTTGATCCGGAAATGCACTCTGCAGGAACAACAGGCTCCCACCCTAGGTTTTCCTTTCCAGCGAGCGACATGGGAACCAGCGCAGGCGGGGCAGTGGGGGCTGAGAACTGGGAAGGGTTCTTTCGCGAGTTCACAGGTGGCTATGGCTTATAGACTACCGAGGCGCCATTTTCTGAAGTCGAAGTATATAACTTTTTTTCTTTCGCATATATAGTCGTGATATATTTCCCGTCGAACCTGTAGCCTAAAAGAATTCACGCGTATTGTGACCACGATGTGTTAAAGGCGCGGATGAATTATACTTTCTGCCTTATCAAACCCTTGCGGCCTTTTTGTTCATTTGAGTTCTTCACTCTAGTGCCCACTGAGGGTGACATCTCTCTCGAAGAGCTAGCAAAGAAGGCTGGACTCGACCAGGACCGAACCAACCGTGCAATCCGCATGCTGATAACACAGCGGATATTCCAGGAGACCAAGGGTGGCTATTTCGCTCATAATGCATTCTCCATTGCTCTCCAAAGGGACAAGGACCCGAGGTCCATGGTGCACTACTCGTGAGCGTCATAAGCCGTTGCATCATGAGATCAACCACTAAATGATCTGCAGATTCGATGAGACGCTCAAGGCCAGCGCCAACACCAGTGATGCCATCAAGAAGGTGCCCTTTGAAGCCGACAGTGTGCACTGGCCGTTCTACGACCGTTTCGGAATTCCCATCTTCAACTACTATAAAGAGCACCCTGAATACTCTGCTCGGTTTGCCAAGGCAATGCAAGGTTGGCGAAAGCGTACGTACCTAAGCGTCCCAAACATCACGATTCCTTGACGAACCTGAACCTTGGCTTCTAGTGGATCAGAAAGACAACCCTAACAGACTATTCACAAAGTGACTTCAAACATAAACGAATTAAGAGACAATTACCCCTGGGCAGACCTTCAAGGGACGGTCGTGGACATTGGAGGCGGCAGTGGCCACGTAGCGATGGAGCTGGCTCGCGTAAGTGCACAAGTCTGCCGCTCCATGATTCGACATCAGCCCTGACATTTTCCGGCCCAGGCCTTCCCTCACCTGAAGTTCGCAGTCCAGGACGGCGACGCATCAATGCTGGCCGTCGGCGAGAAGAACGCGCCAGCCGATCTGCGCGACCGCCTGAGCTTCACGCAGGCCAACTTCTTCACGGCGCAGCAGTATAAAGGCGCGGCGGCGTACCTGATCCGCCAGTGCACCCACAACTGGGCCGACCACGATGTGATCACGATGCTCAAGGCGATTGTGCCCGGCCTGGAGGGCTCGGCCCCGGGCACGCCGTTACTCATCAACGACATGATTATGCCTGAGCCCGGGGCCAAGGGCGTGCCGCGCATGTGGGAGCGCGAGCGCAGGCAGGCGGATATGGTCATGCTGGTGTGTTATGGCGCCAAGCAGCGGACTATTTCGGAGTTTCAGGGGCTGCTCAAAGAGGCGGATCCGAGATATGCCATCCGCAAGGTGCATGCTGAGAGGGGTGCACTGGGAATACTTGAGGTGTTCCTGGACAAACTTGGTCAACTAAGCAGTGCATAGTAAATGTGGGATAGTTAGTCAACAGGTTACCATGCCCAAGTGAATTCGGGGTGATTCGGGGTGGTCGATAAATCAATCAACGAATCATGCCGCGCTTCGAGTTGTTCGAACTTTTGTTTTCAATCTACTGCATAATCTAAACTCTCTTCCTGATGAGACTCCCTCCCTGATCAACTACGAGCCTAGTATCAGAATTAAGCCACCGGGGGTGATGATTAGAATGTGCCCCCCCCCCCCAACCTTTGTGTTTGTCATGTCTCACTGCGAAAATGGAAGACCGACCGACCCTCATCGGTCGGTGGCTGAGAAAGCAACATAATGGCAACACGTCCTTTGTCGGTGATTGGTGGCTGCGCGGCCGAAGAATGACACACAGGGGTCTCGACCGACAATTCTCGGCCGACCGGTGCGAGTGGCGCTTGTGAGGCTCTACCAACGCGGCAAAGATCCCAGGAGGCTGACCAAGAGTTGAAAAGGAAATTCCATAATCTTCCCTAGCTGAAAACTTCTTAGTCAGTTTGGGGCTGGATGGGTCCAAGTACGGGAAATGGATTGCAAACATGTTACCTAGGGAACAACGGTTGTTGTGTCTTTTTAACTTGGGAATTGTCACTACAATGCTCTCAAACTGGTCTCTACCTCCATGCCATCGCGCTACCGACTCGAACTTTGGCACATAGAGCGGACCGTCGAACCATATCTCTGTATCGAACATCATCGCTTCCTCGCAGCCAATCATGTCGAACAGCGAGACAACCTCGGTCTCCGGCCCAGAAAAGCCTCCGGTGGCCACCGAGAACAACCACCAGCTCAAGGAAGAGAAACATGGTGGTCTGGACGAAGCTAGCGACAATGTTGACAATGAGAAGGGCGTGACTACAGATGCGGTTGCTGATGCAGCAAGCAACCCGTCCCCAAGATCCGTCCACGGTATCTCATGGTTTCTGGTCGTAGCAAGCATCCTGATGGCCAACTTCCTGTTCGCAACGGACAATACCATTGCCGCCAACATCCAGCCTGCTGTCATCCAGACATTCCAGTCCCTCAACAAGCTAGCATGGCTGGGCGTGGCCTTCATGATGGCCTCTTGGGGCACGTGTTTTTTCTGGCAAGTATCAAGACCCGCCAAGTGGTTTGTCCTGTGTGGGACACGAGAACAGACCAGACTAACCATAAGATCGCGGCTAGGGGTGACCTATATGCACGATACAGCGCAAAGTGGACCTTCTGTGTAAGCTTCGTTGTCTTCGCCGTCGGTTGCGCCATCGCCGGTGCCGCGCCCACCATGGACACCCTCATCGTGGGACGAGCCATATGTGGTGCCGGAGGCTCCGGGATGTACTTTGGCTCCATGGGTCTTCTTACACAGATGACCTCAGCCAAAGAGAGACCACTCTACCTGAACTTGGTTGGCATCACCTTTGGAGCCGGCACGGTGTTGGGTCCCGTCATTGGTGGCGCTTTTGCGGGAAGTGATGCAACTTGGAGATGGGCTTTCTACTTGTATGCACCACCCGGTCCCTATCAGCCGTCAACATTCTCCCTCCAGGAGGCCCTCAAGTGCTGTTGGTACTGACATCCAAGCGCAGCAACCTCGTCGTCGGTGCCGTGTGCGCCCCTATCTATATTTTCCTGCTGCCGACACTCAACCCGCGCCCCGGCCAGTCCATCTTGCAGCGGGCCAAAGAGATCGACTTCCTTGGGATCGTCCTGGTCATCGGCCTCATCGTCTCCATCGTGATGGCCATCTGCTTTGGTGGTGTGCTGTATGCCTGGAACTCGGGTCAGGTCATCGCCCTTTTCGTGCTGTCCTTTGTCCTCCTCTTCGCCTTCCTCGGCCAGCAGCACTTCGCCATCGGCACCACCCCGGAAAGCCGCATGTTCCCAATGCACTTCCTCAAGTCTGCGACCATGGTCGTGCTATTCCTCGAGGTAGCCTGCTGCGCGACCAACGTCTTCGTGCCCGTCTACTTCCTGCCCCTCTACTTCCAGTTCGTGAAGGCCGACACGGCCATCTGGGCCGGCGTGCACATGCTGCCCTACGTTGTGTTCCAGTCCGTCATCGGGATCGTTTCGGGCTTGGTCACTGGAAAGACAGGCTACTACGTACCATGGTACATTTTCGCCGGCGTGTTCTGCATCTCGGGCGCGGCGTGCCTGTACACCGTCAACGAGTTCACCGACCTTGCCAACATCTACGGCTACGAGATCCTGCTAGGCCTGGGCTCCGGCGCCGCCACCCAACTCACGTTCGCCGTGGCCTCCATGAAGGTCGTCCCCGCTGATATCGGCCGCAGTACCGGGTGGGAGGCATTCGCGCAGCTGGGCGGGCCTACCATCAGCCTCAGCGTCGCGCAGGCCGTCTTCATCAACAAAGCCCAGTTCGCTGTCGGGTCGCTGCTGCCGGATCTCACCATCGAGGAAATCAGCACCATCATCTCGGACCCGGCCAGCGATCTGCTGAGGGGCCTGACAGAGCAAATGCAGCACGAGGTTGTCAGCGACGTTGTCAATGCCATGCGTGACGCGTACATTGTTTGTCTGGCTGGCGCGTGCTTGGTATTGCTTCTCATCTTCCGATTCAAGGTCAACGACAAGCTGTGGTAAAAGGATATGCCCGTTACGTCATCCGCGGATTTGATTAGGGTTTTCTCAGGACCTTTCTCAAGTTATCTATCTGTTTATTATGTGAAAAGGTTACTAAACCGTCCACAATCACAATGACACTTTGGTGCTTATTCTGATAGACTAGTCAAGCCAAGGTTGTGAAAGAAAAGTCCTTATGAGCATAGCATTGAGGAGTAAACGGTACCCTGGTCAGCTCAAAACGTCAGAAAGTTTGTTCTACTATGTCAAGGAAGACTAGCATGTTCTAGTGTCATTGGTATCCTGACAAGTATGGACGTGGATTACTGCGTGGAGGCCGTGGAGGTCTTGGAGGCCAAATGTAAACTGTGATCTTGACCACATGGATCATGTTATTAATGGAATCCAATTTGGATACATAATTCACAAATATCACTGACCTTGTGCCAGAATGCGTGGAAGTACCCAATGATTAGGATACCACAGTGTGACCAATAGAGCATCACCTAATAGTGATGCAATACAACCATGGTCATTTCAAATAAATGATGTACTTATATTAATATTACCGGAAACCACACAAAACCTGCTTGATCACAGGCAACCTTCTAATCGCTGAGGATGTAAATCTCTCCAGAATGACATGTCCATAGGGGCACCGCACTATTTATCATGCATAGATGTGATTGATCTCTTGCGAGTGCTACATTACTTTGGATTGGAATACACAGGGTTTTGGTCGCTCAGTTTATCAAAGACCTTGCTGAGCATCAGGCATTCACTTTGTTTGATACTGTGACACGGTGTGTTGAGAGCCATTTGTGATAGACTACCATAGTAGTCGCTGTAAGTGATGGATAAGCAAATTAAGTTGGCTCCAGCAGTTCTTCACCTCCACATGTCTTCGAGGTATCCATAGCTTTGTCGGCGACCAATTATGAGAATAGTGTACATAGTGAAGCAATACCCATTCCAAGAGTAACAACCAACCCACAAGGGCTTCAAGGAATAGAAACACTATACTTCCTCAAGCAGCAGTCGAGTTCTCAGAGACAATGACAGACCTATCACACAAAGCTTGAAAAGAGGTAGGTATCTAGGCACATTACCTTGCTACCTGCCTCCCATCCCACAGCCCACATGGATCCCACCCTTGCGGAAGAGAAAACAACACACGTTTTTCCAGAAGGGTGGGGGGCAGGCTTTTATTAATAATATCTGCTGGTATGCCCACAGCTCGACGCAAAGGTTGTGGTGCGACTGTTACACCACATGCCTGGGCAGCCTCTGAGCTTCCGAGCCTGCCTGCCTGCCTGCCTGCCTGCACGCCAGCACGCCTGCATGCCTGGGTGCCTGCCTGCCTGCAGCATGACAACAGACTGACAAAACCAACCCGACAGCCGGATCGGATCCCATGCACGCACGCACACCTACCTACCATCGCATGCACTCCCACCTGTCAGGCAGCGTGCCAGCCCCAGCCAGCCGGGACGCGACGTCGTACCGTAGGACCGTAGGACAGGTTGGTCCAGTGGATTGCCACACTGCCCGTCTTTTTGACTTCCGGGGAAGCTCTTTTGACTCCTCCGCCCCCTGCCTGCCTGCCTGCCTGACTGGCTGACTGGGTGAGTTGCCTGCCGCTGCTCCTGCCGATACTCACTGAACTGTTGCCCTGGCTGGAAGGGAGGGGGGGGGCAGGACTCTCGGCAGGTTCCAGATGTCTGCGACCATACCTACTATCCACACTCCCTCACCGGCTGGCTGGCTGGCTGACATCGGCAGGAGTCAAGCGCAGCTCACTAAGCCGGTGGTGGCTACTGGCATGTTTCGAGGTCCTCCCCTCCTTTCCTCGCGGCTGGCTGATTTCTGGCACACCTGTTTGTGCTGTGAGCCACGCCACCCGCGGCTGCTGACATTCCGGCAAGACATCTGTCTGTCTCATGGCCCACCTGCCCAAGACAGGCAGGCAGACAGGCAGAAAAGGGGGGGGGGTGGCCGGCAGAGGTAGGTGGCACATCTGTCTTGTCTGCCCTGCAGCCAGGTGGTGTTGCCCCGCGGCGACACTGCTTGCCGGAGAGGCATACCTTGCGAGGCGACACATCACAAACTTGCCGAGTTGGCAATACCTCATGTTTTGATTGCCGAAAAGAAAAGGAAAAAAACGAAGAGATGCCGCTCGGCCAACCTGGAGTGTTTGTACCTGGCCTGATTCTGGATTGCTTGCCTTTTTGTTTTCTCGTAAAGGCTTTCAAAAGGGGCTTCATCAAACGCCACATGTGTGTTTAGTAATCTGTTCATGAATGCGTTTTTGCCACGGTCCGACTGGTGAACACTTGTAGTTACACGCCGTAAAAACAACAACTCCGCAAGGTTTCTTCTACTATTTCCACACTCATGTCTGGATGCATCCAAGGATTGTTTGACCCTCTTCAGTGGATCTGCGAGGATACGTCTCTTTCCCTCGGCACGATGCTGCTGACTTGTTTGAACAATGTAACTAGTTGTCATAGACTCTGCGGGTCTTCAACTTCTGGGACCTGTTCGGCGCAATATCAATGGCAATAGTACATATGCCCCATAGATGAAATCAGATATGCTCGAAAATTCTGACACAAGGAAATTTTGAGTATTGTTTCACGCTTTGTTTCAGGCATAATTGTTGCATGATTTCAGCCATAATTGTTGCATGAGGCCTTGTAGAAAATGGTTGGAAGCCTTTTTTATGCCTGGTTAAACGACTCGGTTTCCTTTCAGCTACCATTACCAAAACCGAGCTAAGGAATTATCTTTTTGCACGTGAGGCAGCTTGCATACTGGGAAGAGTATTATGTGATGTTCCCTGAGGCCAAGTGTGCCATAACTGATACCTAGGTACACTGCGATATTGTAATGGGTATGTTATTCAGAGGATCAAGGGCAAAACAAGACAACTTTGGAAGACCTACGTAATAAAGAACTTAAATAGAAGACTCTATTTGTTGCAATCATAATTCATACAAAAACACACACACACACACACAGAGAGAGAGAGAGAGAGAGAGAGAGAGAGAGAAGCCGAAGTAAGAATTCAAATAAAAAGAAAGAGAAACTGACAAAAGACAAAAGACAGCGATAATATCACATCTCACAGCTCTAGTTTACTGAACAGACCACACTCAGAGCAGTAGTAATATGTCTCTGCCCAGTTTCCACTGAGTTGTTGTCTGGATCCAGCAAAACGAGCTGAAAGAGCAAGGAAGGTTGCACCAAATGCTGGATGAGCTAGAAGGATCAATGTAATATACTATTGCCTAGGTATGATGTACACCAACTAGGCACGGCTATGGGGACGACGCAACGACTGGCTAGCAAGCATCTCATCAGAAACCTCGCATTGATTCGATGCCATCTGAGTGAACATCATAAATTATTATCTGGGTAATCGCCCCAGGGTGCGCATCAAAGCTCTTGCTCACGGTCTATCTCAATCCATCCCCTCCCACTCCTTTACTACTTGCTGTTGCCAGGATCGCTCTCTATAAATCTAATGCATCAAAAACCCGTCTTTTCGCCCCAGGCCAAAAAAAGCCCCATTTCCGCCGAACCAGAAATTCCACATGCGGGTTTTTCTTTTTTAATCAAAAAGGCCGCCCAGGCAAAACACCCGACCCAGGCCCCGAGACGCCTCGTAAAAAAAAAAAAAGCTCCCGGTAAAGCAAGCAAGCAGTCAACGATTGGGCTTGCCAGCGCGCCTTCCCTCGGCATCACATCGCATCGGCGGCCACGTCACAGACAGACCCCCTGCCGTGACAGACAGCTCCCAAGGGGCTGCCGGACACATCCGGCTCGGGATACCCACGAGCACGAGGGTATCCGGCTGAGGGGCCGGGGCCGTGTCTCGTTTTCGTCTGCGGGTATTATCCGGTCCCGTTCTCCGTGTGCCCGCTGCAGCGCGCGCGAGGCGGCGCTCCTCCTCCCCCGTCTCTGCCCAGCCGTGTATGGGGTGGGACCTCCTCCGCCGAGGAGAACCTCAGCGATCACCTTTCCCGCCCTCCTCGAGGGGCCGAACCGACCGGCCGTGTGGGGGGTTTTGGGCGGCCGGCGGGCCACGTTGCGCGATCTTGATCTTGTCGCCCTCGAGGGCCACTCCGCTGCGCCCCCCCCCCCCTGTCGCAAGCCAGGCGCGATACCATCCGTGGGGCCTCGGCCCGGGTTCACATACCCCATGTTGCTTTCTCCCCATGTGCCACCTAGCGTTCTCTTCCTCTTCCACTTCGTCTTCTTATTCTTCGTCCTCCTCCTCCTCCTCATTTTACTCCTCGCCGTACTCCTCGCCATACTCCTCACAGACCCAGAGGCAGAACTCCTCCCACATGACCCCCCACTCCTTAAGCCTCTGCGCCTTCACCCCGGCGCCGAGGCTGGCCTCTTTGACGTCGCGCGCCCACTCCTCGCCCGTCTGGTCCTCGAAGCAGCTCCACCGGACCGAGTTCTCGGCCAGGCTGCCCAGCCCCGCGAGGCCGAGGTTCTCCCACCCCTGCAGGGCCTGCCAGAAGTCGTGCGTCATGCCGGCCGTGTCCTGGCCCAGCATGGCCGGGTCGTCGTTGCTGAGGGCGCAGGGGACGCCGCGCGCGAGCAGGGCGGGCAGGGGGTGGCTCGTGACGGAGCCGCAGAGGCGCAGGACCTCGTTGGAGATGGGGCACGACTCGACGAGGATGCGGCGCTCGCGCACGAGCCGCGTGAGCAGGGGGTGCTTGTACAGGCTGAAGCCGTGGCCGATGCGGCGCGTGCCGAGGAGCACGGCGTCGAAGAGGTTCTGGTCCGTGGCCGTCCCGTCGCCCAGCGTCTCGCCGGCGTGGAAGAAGAAGGGCATCGCGCCGTCCCCGAGCCCCTCCTCGGCGAGCTGCTTGCGGAACCAGAAGAGCTCCGGCAGCACGTCGGCCAGGGGCCGGCCCAGGTCCTCCTGCCCCACGAGGTCGAAGCCGGACAGCAGGTGCGGGAACTCGAGCTTCGTCGTGATGGCGTGGTCCATGTTCTGCACGATGGACTTTTGGTCCCAGATCCGCAGGGACGTCCAGATCATGCGCAGGCCCCAGAAGCCCTTGCCCTCGGGGGAGGCCTTGAATGCCTTGATCTCCTCGTCGATCACCGTGAACATGTGGCTGTAGTCTGACTCGGGGGTTTCCTGGCCGAGGCGGTAGTAGTTGAGCGGCCAGGTGAATCTGTCTCGTCGTAAGCATACATGATTCACTCTGAAACATGTCGTGGCCTTCAGAACCGGCCCGGAGGAGAAATAAAAGGAAAAAAAGAGGGGGGGGGGGGAGGGCACTCACCTTATCTCACCCCAGTACACGCCGTCCTCGTAGTACTGCTTCATCATCCTCCTGAGGAACTTCCTGAAGATGGGCTCGTAGTGGATGACAGTGCCCATAATAACAAAACACTTGCTGAACTTCCTCCAGATGTGGTCCACACCATGGTGCTGCTCGACGGCGTCCGTCTCAGAGAT
Source organism: Diaporthe batatas (assembly GCF_019321695.1). Lineage (NCBI taxonomy): Eukaryota > Fungi > Ascomycota > Sordariomycetes > Diaporthales > Diaporthaceae > Diaporthe > Diaporthe batatas. The sequence continues at coordinate 943,668 of NW_025408563.1, read as the reverse complement.
GGTAGTCTTGCTCTTCATCCAGCGGATCCAGCCCTGGCGGCCCCCCTCGGGGAAAGAGTCGGCAGCCCTGGCCAGGGGCACAAACTCGCCGGGGGAGTAGCTGGCGTCATCCCAGATAGACATGGTCGGGTTCCTGTCCGTGGCGAAGAAGCGGAAGTTGACGACGGCGTCGGCCCTCGCCTCGGCGGTGCCCAGGCGGGCGTCGGGGGCCGAGATGTGCATGCCCGGCTCGCTGAGCAGGGTGTCGAAGACAAAGTCCAGGTCGACGATGGCGTCGAGGTGGGCGTGCAAGACGGAGCCCTTGGGCATGCGGCGCACGATGCGCCACAGCTTGGTGCGCTCCATCAGGCCCTTGGCCAGGGTGAACATCATGCCGCTGTGCATGGTGCAGTTCTCGCGCACCGCGAGCTGGTCCTCGTACTCGTACGTCCATAGCGTGCGCTGCTCCTCCTCGCGGATCTTGTCTACGATCCGGCATGCCTTTTGGGCGATTGGCGACAGGCCCTGGCGGAACGAGTAGTCTGGGGGGGTTGGGGGGTGTATGTTAGATTTACACAACGTTGGTTGGGGACGATGCATGAGGATGCAACTGTACTTACCGCTTCGTGATCTCTTCTCCTCAGCTATCAGGGCCTCGCGGCCGGTCATGTACTTCTGGATGAAGGCATCGTCCTTGGCGGGGATGGTCTGGGCGATTTCTTCCCATTCCTCCTTGGACATGTGTGACAAGGCCATGCTGAACGAAAGAGTGGGGGGTTGATAATTACAAGGAAGTAGGTATGTGGGAAAAGTGGGATTGGGAGTCCTGCAAGAATGAGAGTGAGAGGTCGGATGGGCGTAAGGAGTGAGAGAGAAGGACGGGCAGTTTCGAAATTGCTGGTGGTGTTGATGTTGGAGTGGCCTTGATTGATGAGTCAGGCAGGTGGAAATTTTAGTGCCAAAGTGTGGAGGATGCCGAGGTGCCGAGATAATGATGATGTCGTGACGGCCAATGTAGGCAGTGGCTGTGGTCGATAGTGGGAAATATAGGCTAGCCGGTCGATGGAGTGGTAGATAGAGAGGCAGAACTGGGGGAAAGGCCGGGAGAGAGGGCGACGGTGAGCCTTGATGTAGTCAGTCCGTTTTGGGGCCAAAGGAACCGCAGCACACTCAGTCAGTCGGTTGGCTGGCTGGTTGGTTGGTCGGTACGGTCGAGCTGCTTTGGTCTCTCTCTCTCTCTCTATCTATATCTCATTCAAGGCAGGTCAAGCCAGACAAGGCAGGGCAGACGAGAGCAGGGGACATCAGGACGAGAAAAAAAGAAACCAAAAGGAACCAGACAGGGTCAAAAAAGTCTATATCACAAAAGTCATAATCCCGTGCGCGGGCTGCCAAGACGTCCAAACATATCAGCCGGCAGGGAGTGGGGAGACTGATGGGCAGAGTGGGTGGTGGCTTGACAGGAACAATGGTGTCGTCGGCGGGTGGTCCCAAGGTTGGAAATTGGGAAAACGAGATGAGCCCTGAGATTGAGGAAATCCCAGGCCCGGTCGGGGTTGAGTGACGATCCTGAAATGACCTCAGTCCGCATCTGGCCCAGTGTAATCCAGTCGGGTTCAGGGTTGGTGGTGGTGCGAGGGTGCGAGGTGTCAGGGTGTCAGGGTCTTGCTTCTGGAATCATTGATAGCTAGTGTGTTCTGGTAGTGGGTTGTGTCGCCCAGGCCGAACCAAGGTGACAGAAGTGTGGAAAAGGGGACCCATAACCCATCAGTCTGATTGATGTGCTGTGGGGACGAGCCCACCCGTCCTGTGTGCCCTGTGGCCCTGTGGCCCTGTGGCCCATCCCGCCCACCAAAGTCAAGGTTTCACCACACTCTCGTACACACACACACACTGACTGACACACACACGCACACACTATTATACCCCCTACACGCCCAAGACACCAAGAAGCCAGACCAACACAACCTACCACCCACACCCACTTCCGCATCCACACACCCAACCGGACGCAACCCTCGCACATGGGATCTCTGGCTGCCGGCTCCACCTCCCGCTCATGCAGGGCCATGCAGGGCCATGCAGGCCACGGTTGTGCCCTCCCTCCCCCCGGCCCAGGACCAAGCTGCCGGGTCTTTCGGGTCGCGTGTGCCAACTACCGACGGATTGATTGCACCTGCTATTGTGTGTGGTAGTGTGTGTGTGTGTGTGTGTGTGTACAGTACAGTGCCTACCTACCTACCTACCTACTGTTAATAAACGACAGGGCCATGTGGCCTTGTGCCCTGCCGACCCCCCCCTTCTTACCCCTGAGCGTCGTTCGTGCTTCGATCTTGTCACCTCTGAGATGTCACATCCCATCCCGCGATTTCGGTTTCCATTTCCGGCCATAGGGATACATGGTCGCATGACCACGAGCCCATTTGCGATCCATCATGGCCATATCTGTGATATGCATTGTATGTCATAAGTCAATAGTACCAGAATACTCCCTCCCTCACACACACCACAAACCACACACGCAACACAAGATGCAGCCCAGCAGATGCCGCCCTCCCGAGCTGCTCTCGTTCTTGTGCCCTGTCCCCTGTCCCCGGCCAACCACAAACCAAATTCTCGTCAAAATAGAGCCCCGGCCCATCCGTACCACATAAAGATGTGCTCGGTCATCGCCGCGCCCTTCTATAGCACTATAGTTCAAGCCACATGACGCCGTCTCTCGTCCCATGATATCAGACACCACATATATGCTTCGTCTTCTTCTCCTTCTCCTTCTCCCCCCCCCCCCTGAGCAGTCAACCACCAGCCAGCCAACCACCAGCCAGCCAGCCAGCCACCCCCGGCCGGACCTACGCCGGAATCAGCCCGACCCGCTCGTGGATCCCACTCCCGACCCACTCCCCGTCGCCCTCCCCCTCCTGCCCGGGGAGCACCACCAGCGCCCTCGAGTTGGGCGGGACCTCCACCCTGAGCTGGAACGCCCTCGTCGCGCCCGCGCCACCACCAGCAGCAGCAGCAGCAGCAGCCACGTCCTCCTCGGCCTCGCCCACCTCCCACCGCACGGCAACCCTCCCGCGCGGGCCGTCGTAGCTGACCTCGGCGTGCCTCAGCCCCCCGCCGGGCCGCGGCCGCACCAGGAACTCGGCCCACCCGGCGCGCAGGGGCCTCACCCCGCCGACGACGGCGTGCAGGAACTCGGCGACGCTGCCGAGCGCGTAGTGGTTGAAGCTCGTCATGCTCCCCGGGTTGATGCTCCCGTCGGGGAGCATGCTGTCCCACCGCTCCCAGACCGTGGTGGCGCCCATCGTCACCGGGTACAGGAAGCTCGGGCACGTCCTCTGCTGCAGCATCCCGTACGCCAGGTCGAGGCTGCCGCTCTCGGCCAGCGCGTGCAGCACCGCGGGCGTCCCCGCGAACCCGGTGGCGACCAGCAGCCCGCCCTTGCGCGTGAGCCGCGCCAGCCGCCGGCCCGCCGCGCCCGTCTTGTCCAGCAGCCCGAACCGGATCGACAGCGCCAGCGCCGTCTGCGCGTCGCCCACCACCAGGCCCGCGGGGCTGACGTACTTGTCCTGGTACCGGCGGCGGAGCACCTCGTGGTCGGCGCCGTACCGCGCCGCGCTGCCCGCGTCGCCGATGACCACCGCGGCCTCGGCCATCACGCCCGTGACGTGCACCAGGTACGCGTCCGCGACCATGGTCCCGTCCGTCCGCGCAAAGTCGGCCTGCTCCGTCGGCGCGTTGGGGTCCAGCCAGTCGCCGAACTGGAACGTCTCCTCGTCCCAGAGGCCGTCGGGCCCGCGCCGGATGCTCTGGTCCACGTGCGCGCGCATGCTGGGCCACTGCCGCCGGAGGACGTCGGCGTCGCCGGACCAGTTGTAGACGTTCCACGGCACCAGCACCGCCGCGTCGTCCCAGACCGCCTCGGGGATCGGGTCCTGGCCCGAGTGGCCCCGCAGCACGTCGGGGACCACGCAGGGGACCACGCCGCCGTTGGTCGACTGGTCGAGCCAGAGGTCCTGCAGCCAGTTGGCCAGCAGGCCCGCGCTCTCGTAGATGAAGGACGCCGTCGTCGAGAACACCTGGATGTCGCCCGTCCACCCCAGCCGCTCGTCGCGCTGCGGGCAGTCGGTCGGCACCGACAGGAAGTTGCCGCGCATCCCCCACACCACGTTCTCGTGCAGCTTGGTGATGAGCTCGTCGGAGCAGCTGAAGTGGCCCGTCCGCCTCATGTCCGAGTGTAGCACCAGTGCGCAGAGGTTGTCCTTGCTCAGCTCGTCCGCCGACACCCCCGTGAGCTCGATGTAGCGGAACCCGTGGAAGGTGAACTCGGGGCTCCATGACGATTTTGACCTCTCGTCGCCCGAGAATATGTACTTGTCAGTCGCCTTGGCGTTCCGGAGGGGCCTCGTCCCAAGTTCACCATTTTCCAGCACCTCGGCGTGCCTGATCTGTAGCTGGTGGCCCTTGGGCTTCTGGAGGCCGTGGATCCTGACCCTGCCCACCAGGTTTTGTCCGAAATCCACCAGCACCTTACCGCTTGGGCTATTGAAAATGTCTACCACTCCCACTGTCTGCGTTACCCGCACAGGGGGTACGTCAGGCGAGAAGAGCCGAACCTTTTCAAGGTCCACCTCCAGGATGCGAGTCGCATCCCAAGAACCAGCCGCGTCAAACTCGGGGCTAGACCAGTCCGAGAGCTCCTCCCGCGCATCGTAGACCTCCCCATCGTAGATAGACGAGCTCAGCCGCGGCGAAGGGTGGCAAACCCACGAGTCGTCCGACACGACCTGGGCGGCGTGGTCGTAGCACCCGCTGTCATCCTGGGTCTCAAGCTGGGCGATGAACCCGGGCTTGTCGCCGTACAGGTTGCGCAGCCCGGGGACCCAGAGGAGCCGCCCGGCGTACCAGCCCTCTGCGACCTCGACGCCGATGACGTTCTTGCCATCGTGCAGCAGGTCCGTCACGTCAAAGACCTGGTACTGCAGGCGGTGGTGGTAGCTGGTCCACCCGGGGGCCATGTGCAGGTCGCCGACCCGCCGTCCGTTGATGGAGGCGGCGTACAGGCCCAGGGCGCTGATGTACAGCCTCGCGCGGGTGTGCTTGCTCTTGGGCTCCAGGGTGAACTCCTTGCGGTACAGCGTGGGCCGGTGGGGGACGCCGTCCTTGGGCGGTGGCTCGGTCGAGGTGACGAACTTGGCCTTCCAGTCCGAGGCGTGGAGGAGCCCGGCCTCGACATCCTGCCAATCACTCCACACGGACAGGTCCGGGTTCGCAACTGGGCCCGGGCGATCCGGCAGCGAGTGGCCGGACGCCAGGACACGGACCGATGCGGTCTCACGGGATTGGAGGGGCTGGCTGGGCCACTGGTTCAGGACGGAGTTGTCGGAGGGGACGCGCCATGTCTGCACGTTGAGCTTCTGGGCCGAGGTGTTGTCTGTGTGCCTCCTGATCTGGACCTGATAGCTCTTCTGCATCCAGTTGTGGGGCAGAGTGCTGGCGGACAGCCGCCATGACAAGCGAGGCTTGTCAGTGCCCAAGCCGAAGCCATTGGGATGATGTTCGAAGCGGATGTCGACGGGCTTGACCGGGTTGTGGGAGGTCGGCTTGACGGAGAGGTCGATGAGAGTCATGTCTACCGTGAATATGAGACCACACATATGAGTTGAGGGATTCACACGGACGAACAAGCAAGGTGAGGCTGAGACGGCATCCCTTGGAGCTTATAACCCCACCTTTTGGCAGCTCTGAGCCCAGGGAGGCGCGGGTGGATGACGCGGGGTCTTGTCTTGGGACCTATGAAACAAGCAGCCACCAACTCAAATCCATTACCCGAGCAGAGCAGAGTAAAATGGATCACGCCGTCTTGTTCTCGTCGGCGATGGCGACGAATCTGATTGCTTGGCCCCCCAGGGTCCCAGTGGTGGGTCTGCACTTCTACAGTGCAGACAATGCGGCTTCAGCTCATGTGCACGCGTGTTGCCGGAGTTCGGCTCATCGTGACGGGGTCTTGGCGATCTGCTGACAGCATCGTGGTCATGAGCGTTGGGGGTATCTCGGTTCATCTCCAATCTCAGACATGCAAGGTCTCGGCGAGGGGTTCCGAGGGCTGCAGGCACGCTTGCACGCCTATGAAGCTGTCGCCCACAGCACACCCTCTCCGGCAGCAGGTCACCCCGTTGCCATGACGGGCAGGTCAGAGTTCCCGCACACCACCTGCGGGCGAGACGTTGATCTCACGGCGCAGGCCAGTAGGCACAAGTTGCGAGAGCAAGTCTCGTGGATATAACGTTGCACAGAAGAGTCTAAGAACCAGTGTTAGCATGACCTGGGCAATGCAATCATGGGTCATCGGTAGGCAACGTGGCGATGCACACGCACAGCAGAGGCTTGTCAACGGTCAAGCGAGTGCTTATTACTGTGTATTAGAGTGGCTGAAAGAATGGGAATGTCTCTCGTCAGCATATCACAGCTGCATGATGGCATCGCAGCGTGACGAGCATTGACGGCTGGGCTGGCTGGCTTGGCCCGTCGCGACCAGCCTGCCAGCCTGCCAGCGTGGCGAGCCAGGATACTCCAGACCATCCCAATAGCATCGTGGCAAGAGCCGAGCATCAATGACAGCAGCCGGGGAGCAAGTCGCGCAGGGAATGTGAAATGAAAATTCATGCGCTGTCGGGCGAGATACGTGTGTGTTGCCCCAGTAACGCGGCCCGCCCCACGCGATTCCAAACAAGGCCTGCCGTCCGTGGCCGTCGTAGCTCGGGCGCATTAGATATGGGCAGGAAGGAACAAGGGTGTGGGTGGCTACTCCTCCAGTCTCTCCCACACACACACACACACACCTTGCGCGTGCCTGCACATTCCTCGATTCCTCCGTCCCATGGCGTCTGGCTAGCTCGGAGCTGCTGAGTTGTGTCAACTTTTTTTGTGTGGCAAGTACTGTCGCGAGCAAGCTGGCATATCGGAGCTCCAGCCATCACCAAACAACAACCTCAGCCCCAACATTGCGCCTTCGAAGCTGTTCCTCCTGCTCCTCGACTCCGCCCCCGACCCCGACCACACGATACACACGACACACACGACACACACGATCGGCTTTGCCGTAATGGTCGCCAGGCTGTCAACGACATCATGATAGACTCCGAAAACCTGCGCACAGCGTCGCTGTACATAAACAACCAGCTGCTATGCCGGGGCCTGCTGCGCGATGGCCGGGCCATCGACTTCTCCGACCCGGGCTACAGTGACCATGAGCTTGCCGATACCATGGGCCGCATCATGGGCGTCGTCAACGACCTGATCCTGCGCCGCGACGTATGCTAGCTACTACACCCTGTCCCCAGCCTCAACAAGGCCAATCCCCGCTGACCTGAACAAAGCGCGACGCCGAGCACCGCGAGGCCCTCTCCACAACCCTGCGCTCCGTCCGCGCCGACTCTCTCCGCCAGACCGACACCCTCTCGCGCCTGCACGACAGGTACACCGAGGCAGAGCGCAAGATAGCCCTGCACGACGCCGAGGAGGCCGCCCTGCGGTCCCAGCTCAAGAATGCCGACGCCACCATCCAGAAGCTCAAGGACGAGGCCGCACGCTCCAAGAAGCTGGTCGCCGAGACGAGGGCCGCCTGCGCCAATGAGGTGCGCAAGCGGGACAGGCAGATCGACGCCCTGAAGAAGGCTGTCACCGACGCAGGCCGCGCCAGGGGCGAACGCAAGGGCAACACCATCACGACGATCCAGGTGGCCGGGGAGATTGGTGCCGAGGACATGAACGCCGGTGCTTCCACCACGGACCAGGGGTACAACCTGCGCGAGGAGACCAACGCATTCCTGGCCCAGCTGGCCAGGGGCCTCAGTGAGGAGAATGAGACCCTTCTCTCTCTTATTCGAAAGACAGGCGACAGCCTCAAGGAGATGAGCGGCTGGGACAAGGAGGACGGCGCTGCCGGCAACAAGAGCGTTAATCACGCTGTTGTGCTGGCCACGAGCCCCGAAGACATGGCCAACGACATGACCAGCGTGCTCGAGCACGTGCGCGCCTTGCTCACCAACCCGTCATTCGTGCCAATGGAGGAGGTCGTTGTGCGGGAGGAAGAGATCTTCCGCCTGCGTGATGGCTGGGAGAAGATGGAGACCAGGTGGAGAGATGCGGTGCATCTCATCGACGGCTGGCGCCGTAGGATGGCTGCCGGCGGTCACCCGGTCGACATCGAGGAGCTGAAGATGGGGTTGCGTCTGAGCCCGGTTCGGGTGCAGAATACGGACAAGCCGTCTGCGAACGACCCCTTCCAACTATCGACGCTTCAAGAAGAGGAAGAAGAAGAGCAAGGACAGGCCGAAGAGGAGGAGGACGACGAAGAAGACGACGACGAGAATGAAGACGACTACGGCGAAGAGGATCAAATGGACTTCAAGCCGGAAGAACCACCGAGCCGCGAAGGATCATTGCACCTTGTTCCCGCCCCAGGCTACGAGGACATGGCGCCCGAGTACGAGGGAGCTCAAGACGATGGCGACGAAAGCGACGCGGCATCTAGCATCTTCCAAGATGACGTCGAGGACATTGATATGGACGAGTTGCAAGCATCTGAGCCGAATATTGAGATCCTCCAGCATTCCACCGGGCTTTCGGATGACACCAACTCCATGACGCTTCCGCCACCACCAAAGATCACACCACTAGAAGAGACAGCCGTTTCAGGGAACCGGAAACCATCGGCAAGACTGACCGAGAAATCGAGAAAACGGTCATCAGAGCTCATGCGAGACGCTTCGACTGAGAGCGCCAGGGCACCACCACCACCACCACCACCGCACCGCGTGAAAGAGGGCGAGTCACCACAAAAGAGGCTCAAGGTCTCTGCAGACGGACAGAGCGACCAGCCAAAGTCGAGACCAAATTCTGCCATATTCACCGACCCTGGATCTTCATACGACACGCCCGAGTCCTCAGTTTCCAAATCCTCGACAAAGACGACCGTCAAGTCTACTCGGTCTGACGTGTCGGCTAAGAAAGACACGCCAACGCAGAGCAAGCCTTCCGCAAGAGTCACCCGGGCGACCCAGGCTCAGGCGCAGGAGAAGAAGGACACCCCGACGAGGACAATCACCCGTCAAAAGTCAACCAGGGCCATTGCTCCCACCAACGCGTCATCTGCGCGATCCGCCGCCACGAGACAAGAAACAAGCAGGGCACGGGCCCCACCAGCACCGACAACCAGCAGGGCGGAAATGCCCCCTCCGCCCCGCCCGGGCAAGTCCACCCCGAGCAACGACAAGTCCCTGCGGCCCCCACCACCCCAGAACGACGCGAAGAAGCCCTCGCCCAGGGAAAAGCAACAGCAGGCCCCGCCAATCACCACCACGGCCGCGCCCACGGAGCCAGAGCCCTCCTCATCCTCCGCCTCCGCCTCCGCCAGGCGCCCAGCCCCGGAGTCCCCGACCCGCTCCCCGGGGAAGGCGGGCTCCCGCCTCCCGCTGCCGCGCAACATAGCGCCCCCGCCACAGCAGTCCCCGCTGACGATGGCGCGCATAGCAGCCAAGCTCGCCGCCTCGGAGCGCGAGGCCGACGCCGCCCGCGTCAGGGCCAAGCTGAGGGCCGCGCGCCTGAACCAGGGAGGCGGCGGCGGGGGCGGCGGCGGGGGCTCGACGTCCACGGTGGCCAGCAGCAGCTCGCGCGTGCCGAGCGGGGGGTCCGCCGCCGCCGCCGCAGCCGCCGATGACGTCGGGGAGGTGGGGGGAGGAGACCCCACCAAGAAAGACCGCGCCGTGTCCGGGGGGTCGGCGGCGAGCGGCAGCGGGAGCGGGGGCGGCGCGAGCCTCAGCACGGACGAGAACGGGCTGCGGGGCGGGGTCTCGGTGCTCGGGGCGAGCGGCGGGGATGATGATGACGACGAGGAGGACCGCGGCAGGGCGGTGGTGGTGGCCCCGTCGTCGTCGGCGGCGCGCAAGGCCGCTGCCGCACCTTTGTCGCCCAGGAAAAACCCCGCCGCCGCCGCGGCACCACCACCTCATGCGCCCAGCCCTGGCAGGCCGGCCGTCCGGAAGCGCGAGGTGCGCGGCAGGGCGGCCAAGGCGGCCAACAGGCGGCGGAGCACGCTGAGCCCGTGGGAGCTGCAGAGCCTTATTGCTGGCGAGGTGGTGCCCCCCACGCCTGGGCTGCCGGGGCCGGGGTCGGGTGCGCGGGAGGGGGAGGGGGAGTGAGTTTGTTCGGTGGTTGGGTTTCTTGGAGACGGGTCTGTTCATAAGGAAGGAGAGGGGGTTTTGGTCTTTGAGTTGATGATGATATCCTGAGGTTGGTGGTGTGTTTTTTTACGTGCCTGCATACATGTGTGGTGTGTGCAGAGAGAAGATGTGGGAAGTGGTTGTGTTGGTGTGGGAAGAAGACTACTACTACTACATTTGGTGTTTGCTTGGTTCTGGGTTTCTGTTGATCGTTTCTTATTCTTCTCATTTTTCTTCTTGTTCTTGGTTTTTGGTCTTGGTCTTTTGGCATTGCGGACTGGAAAGGAAATAATGACTTCATGTTCACGGCCCCTTGATCATGTTATGAGTGCTGCATGTCCCCCGGCTCCAACCCACCTTCCCCCACCCCACCATCTGACGACGTGATGAGTGCTTGACGGCCGTGCATTATTGTGACGACTTGATGGTTGACGTTGATGATGTGATGAATGACTGTGTGCTTACGACATGTGTATACATGGAAGAACATGTTGAGGGCTTCTTGTGTTACCTAGATGCGAAGCCAGAAATCTTGTTACACTGCTGTGGGCTTGGTTTGATGATAGAGAGTCACAATTTTTTCACAGAGCAATTTGATTGATCATACAAAGTCCGGTTTCTACCTAAGGATTCATCATGAATCTCTGGCTGCCTAAGCTCAAAGTGCAGCAGCACGTGCCTGGGGGGATTGCACCTCTAGGGCCTGGCCATCAGAAATGGCCGCAAGTTCCCATAACACCAGCAGCAGCCAGCCGGTTTGAAACCACAAACCATCGCCAAATGTGTGAATCCCTCAAGTGCAACAGGCCTTGCAATGCCTGGAACGTCCACACCTCCAAGGCCATCGATGGGCACAGGTAGGGCATACCCAACCCTCAGAAGCCCATTCAAAACAAGACCACCAACCAACCGTGTTGAGGACCCATCAGCTGTGATGAGACCATGGGACTTTCCAACCTCGAGCCAGTCCTCATCAGAGAGGGGTTCTCGGTTTCTCATTCCTGCGTGTCATGACGCTGCTGAGAAACAAGCCACGCAAAAGGAGAAAAAACCAACCAAATCCAGTGGCAACCATACCATGTGTGTGCCTTTCTTCCAAACGGCCAGGTAAACCACCGTGGCCTATTCCAGAGTGACCAACCAAACCTGGGTATCATTTCGACGCCGGCACCATGCCATGCCATGCAGTGTTGCGCCATGCAATTCTTGCAAAAACCAAATCCGTGAATCATTATTCGTGTCTGCGTTGTTGGATGGATGGGACCTTTCGAGACAGATCGAGGCTCTTTGGTGTGCCTCCCGTCATGCAGATAGACATCCATGTCTGTTTGGATCCAGATGTCTTTCTTCTTGAACTCTCTCCTTCTTTGTCCATTTTTTTTTCATCTTTTTCTTTTTAGTATTCGTCTTCTGTGGGGATCCTGGTGTCCCTAGAATTCATGTCCCCGCTCGAGACGCCTCAAGACATCAGAGGGGCACCACGGGCGACCTTCCTCCGGGATGCGGTCCAGGTGCTCAATCACCGTGATCCCCCGCTCCTTAGCCTTTGCAAGCACATGGTCGCGCATGGTGCCAGCCAGGACATTCGTGTAGATCAGCTTGATCATGCTCTCGTTGTGCAGGACCTTGAGAACGTGCATGCCACATGTCATAGTCCTCTGGGGGAAGACGCCCAGTGCAGTGAGGTTGGGGAAGGTCTGGACCCAGGTGCAAAAGCGGTCTCCGCAGCTTGGCTCAGGACCTGAGAGCCACTCCTCGTCGATAAAGTCCATGCAGCTAAGCGTACGGATGGCGTGCTTGTTGAGGACGCTATCGAACAGGTGCTGTGTCTGGCTGTTGAATGAGATGGCCAGGGACTTGAGGGTACCGTTGGTCATGCTCGGCTTCATGAGCTCGAGGAACCAGGACAGGGCGGCTAGGTTGGCAATGGCTTCGTTTGGCGGAGACTCCGGCAGTCGCAGGCACAAATGCTCCAGTCGCGGAAGTTCCATCACAGGTGGAAGTGCCTTGGTGTTGGGTGCCAAGTGTACAAATAATGTGGCTATTCGTTGGTAGGCACGAATCAGGCCTCCGCTCCTCCTGGGAAACGAGAGGGATCGCAAGGTTTCCCGCAGCCGAGGGAGGGTCAGAAATGCAGGCGGGAGAGCTGGGGGCAGGGTGCTGATGGGTATTGCACCAACGTCGAAGTATGCGTATGTCTTTATTGTGAGTTCCAGTCGTTCAAGGTACTCCCATGACGGTGTGGCATAGGGGTGCACAGTAGTATGTAGGGCACGGATACTTAGATCCCGAAGTGCAGGTGTGACACTGGCAAGTTTCTCCAGATCAACCATCACATGTGTGTTGAAGGCACCTGATTTCATCTCAATGGTCCTCAACTTTGGCCACTGTGTTGAGTATAGCATCTTGAGAATTGGCGAGTGACTTGTCACGTTGCCGACTCGGAGCTTTTCCAGAGACTGCGACATTGGGATAGTTGCTGGAGGCAGCCAGCTTTCCGAAACAGTCATGGGCCGAAACCCTTGGAAGTCCAGGGTCTGAAGGGACGCTGGTGCCTCTGCGAACACGACACTAGACCAAATGTCCGCAGGGGGCATCATGTCCAAGTCAATGCCATTGACAGCCTGTGGGTGTGTCGTGCCTGTCAGCTCGAGTGACTCCAGTTGGACCAGAAGCTTGAGCACGGCCCTGAGAACTTGTGGGTCGATGTTCAGCTTGCCCACACACAAGAGAGAAAGATCCTTGACCTTTCCCTTGGCTCGCTTGGAGACGACTTGGTTGAGGATCCCCTTGCGGACCTTCTGCTGAGCCCCTCTGAAGGTCAGGATGGTCCAGAGACTGGGGTCTAGACAGGTTCTATTCCAAGCCTTTGAGACTCGCATGGCACGGCAAAGGCTAGTGTCGCTGAGGTATCCGAGGACGTGGAGCTGCAACTCGGGTGGCAGAGCGTCGACGATGTCCATTCGCAACATGTTTGTCAGTGTCTAAGCCAACCAGTCAGCACTTTTCTGCTATAGTGAGGCCGGTTATATGTAGTCTTGTGGCTACAGACAGACAGTGTAGTGTACACAATGAATAGCCAATAGATAAGCCACAATGACTGACATACCTTAAGCATAAGCACGGGCTTGACCTTGCCACCATACTCTTCCACGCTCTGGATGGCTTGACGGTAGATCCTCCTGCATCGGGCGACTGTGTTGGGAGAATTCTCTGTATCTCCAAGACGCAGAGCCTCGGCCAGTCTCAAATAACCCTGTGGGGCGTGTGGGCAAGTGATGATGAAAAGAATGGCATACTGACGGGCCTTAGCCGGAGCCTGGAGCTTTTCATATGTCGCAATGATGCCATCCAGGGCACGCAGGTGGCTGGAGACATTGCAGTGGACGACATCGCTTCCACAGGTGCAGGGTCTCTTGGCCAGCTTGTACATGCACAGCTTGGGTGGGGTTGAGGCCAACAACAAGTCGAAATCCTTGCAGTGGCAGCGTGAGATTTGAATGTCCTTAAGACTCAATCCCAGCTTCTTTGACTGCACCAAGACATCTCTGGTACAAGGGCATCTGAGAATGGCCTTGCAGGAGTGGGTCAGCCCGTCGTTTGTCACAGGTGCAGTCCAGGGCAGTCCAGGGCGCGATGCGCGATGCGCGATGGTGAACTTACCTCCTTGAAGGCGGCCAAGGCAGCCTTGAACTTGCCATCGCTGTAGAGCTTTTTTGCATGATTCAGGATGTTATCCTGCCGGTCGGCAGCCGTCACCTCGGGCATCTTGGAGTCGTGCACCGAGATGCTGGAGATTCTGGCTGTGGTCGGTTGTGTCGCAATCGGGGCTCTGGTGCAGTTGGGTCTCTTGTCTGCCGAGTGTCGGCTGGGAGCCCCAGACGGTTGGGAGACGCGCCAGACGCGTCTTGGAGTAGAGAGCTTCCCGGCATGGTCCGTGCATCACGACCACTGCGGGGCACTCACAGCAGCAGGGGCAGCCGGCCGGCAACCCATTACCCACTGCTGCAGGCACAGCACCTCTGACACTCTGGCACTGCTGCACGGAGCACCATCTCCCCCACAATTCCACAATTCATTCATTTGCACAATCTCGAGGCAGCTCCCAGGCCTGCCAGGCAAACCTTGTTGTGTCACCATCAGCATTCATACTTTTGATGGCGAGATGAACAGCGACGATCAGCCGTGTCGCCACCAATTTCTCCTGTGAAGCAAGACAACAACCAATCGCTTATTTGCAGGTCACGAGCTCACAGTTCCTCTCTCCCCGCAACTACAAGGCAGAAGAGAAACATTGGTGGACCTTGCTGCTTGCCCAGATATCTTCGCAACTGTGCTCAAACAAGCACTTGGGCACACATTCCCCAGGGCCACCAAGCTCACAGCCAGTCCCACAACACAATGCAATGTTGGATGTAGTACGGCTTCTCCGACATGAACCAGGCCACCGTGTTCAGGACAGTACCATACAACAGTACCATACTAGAAACAGATGAGCAGCCGCTGCAATCAGCTCTCAGCCATGGCCGCCTCATCCTCCCCGAGTTCCCCTGGCCCCAGTTTGGGGGTCTGTTCAGGCTGCAAATGGCCTGGATGCCAGCTCTTCCAGCTCTCAGTGCCAGCACCGCAGCCGGCCCCAACCTGAGACGGGGCATCAGAAGCGAAACAGCGCAAATCTGAGCCGCCACATGGCGACATGGCGTGAGTGCCTCGCCGCAGTCAGCTTCTGCCTCCCGGGGCTGTGGCTTCGGTCGGGTCGAGGTAGCAGTGCTGCCGCCGGGTAGCGTAGCTGAGACATCGGACGGCAGCTCGCCAAAGGGGCTTGACTAAGAGTGACAGAGTGACAGAGTGACAGCCTTGGCACTAGCGGGTTCCGATTTAGAACTTGGCGAGCTATGTAAATCGCTGCGGTCCGATCGATTCGGCGCAAACCCGCGGTGCCATGCCATGCCAGCCTGCCAGCCAGCTTGGACTTTTGTGCGACGCGAGTACCGTACAGGACACACACAAACACACACAAGGCAAGCAGGCGCCCTGCATCAGGTGCGAGGAGTGACGGGTCACCGTTTCTGGCTCGCACCCACGACCGTTCAACCGGGGGTGAAAAAAGAAAACTGCCCCAAGAGGCCAGTGATTCTAAAGTCCTATCTCACGACGCAGCCGGGACCCAGGTTCCGGACATGTTGTGCAACCACCACGGCAGACAAAAACGTGGTCAAGCGTCCCAGAGGTTTAATTTTGGGGGCGGAAGATGCCCGAAAGCAGCAAGGCTGGGATCTTTCTTGGGACTGTACAGCCGCTCTGCAAGGGGGCAGACAGCAGAAATCAGCATCATCAGCATCAGCATCAGCATCGGCATCAGCATGAGCGAGCAGGGCAGCGGGCAGAGGGCAGAGAGCATCAAGCAGCATGCAGCATCATGACCGCGACTCTCTCTCTCTCTCTCTCTAGTCGCCGGCCAGCCCTGTTCTGATATTTTTAGGCCCCCAACACCAATCCTACTGCAGGCACCGTGGGCCATGTGGCCGGACCCCTGCCTATATGCCCGGCTTACTGGTCGGCGGGGCCCAGGTGCCGCTGCGGCAAGCACACCTCTTGTCTGGCCTGCGCATCACTGATCACGCACCACACGGCACAGCGACCCCGAAGGCTGTCGGCGAAGTCTGCACAGGATCGCGATGGACCGTCGATGGACCGCCGATGGACCTCGGATTGCATGGGGGCTCCCCTGAGGCTCGGAATGCGACTGTTGTTCTCTGCGAGTGGACTCGGGCGCACACTGCAGCAGCAGCAGCAGCAGCAGCACTCTGCAGCAACTCTGCATCACTTCTGCACTGTACCTCCGAGCGGTAGCGCGGGTGGTGGGGGCTATTTTTAGATATCGGAGCCCCGCTAGCTAATCTGACAGGCACACTTGGCAATCTTCGGGCCCCGGACGGCTTGCTGACCTGCCCTGACCTCACCTGCTCCACCCTTGCCCCCTCTGACCCTCTCTCCCTCTCGCAACGGCCTTTACCTCACTATGAGGCACCAATCTGGTCTTGCGCCTGGGCTTGTTTCTCTCCCGAACCCCTGAGCTTTGGGCACGGGCAAGGGAAAAAACGGTCATCGTGACCCACGGAAGGAAGACCAAACATCTGACCAGCCAGGCCGAGTCGAGCTCCTTTGCCCGCGCCCTGCAAGCCCCTGGGGCCAATCACGGCGCCCAGCGACTATGTCGGCCAGATGACGGCTTCTAAAATCCCTCTGGGCCAGCGTGGCTAAAGGTGCTGTTTCGCACAACGATGACTGTCCGGCTTTCTATATCCAGTGCACCTCACGGGCGCTGCGGCCACGAGGGAAGACTAAGTGTCCCACTCACACACACTCGCACACACACATGCACACACACATTCATACAATGCACACGCGAGCACACGCACACGCACACGCATACTCCACTCCACACACATGTCACATGCACACCTACTCCCCCCTCCCCCCCTTTCCCAAGCCCACGGTAGTTGTCTCAATGTGATGCACCCGAATGAGCTACCTTGAGGGACGGATGGGCAAAAATAACGTGCTCCGCCGCCGCCCCATTGGCCCATTAGCCGCGGGGAATAGTCCCAACACACACACTCACGCACTCACTCACACAGACGCGGCACGCGCAGCCACGACAATGATCGTGGCGCGGCGGAGATCTGCCGATGGTAGGGCTAGGGAAAGATCCTCCCCTCCGGTTGGGCTCTGCCACTCTGCACTCTGGTCTGATGTGCTGTGTCGTTAAACGGATCTCACAGCCTGCATTTGCACGACATCCACCGTTTCTGTCGGTGGTCTCCCCTATTAGGAAAAAGCCTCACACAACCACCCCCCCCCTCTCTCTCTCCCCTGGGCGGCGGCCCCTTGTCCACATGCCCGTACGGAGTAGAAATGTTCAAGCGCTGGGTAGGATCGCTCGGAAAGAAAGCATGCACGTGTCGCAACTGACGCAACCGGGAAGGAAGCGAAGGCTCGAAGGAGGAAAACAGACGAACGCTTTCAGGGGTTCGCCTGGGCCTGCCCTGGCCCTGGCTTTTGCCCGGCTGCAGTGATGTGCACTTACATGCGTTGGCCATCTTCCGTGCATCATTCCCTCCCCCCCTGCCCCCTTCCCCAACAAGCTGTCAAACACCATGCAATGGGTAACACGGCATGTGCGCGTATTTTTTTTCTATTTTTTTTTTTCAATCTCTCGTTCCGTTTCTTTCTCCCTGCCCTGCCGGGCAGGCTCTTGTGTTCCCCTCCATCCTTCTGGTACTACCTCCCTTGGCGCGACTTGTCGCGCTTATCCCGCAGTCTCCATTCGTACGGGGGCGGTCGGGCAACGGCACGGGTACACCATCCCTCCATCAAGTCTTTTTTTTTTTCCTCTGCGAGTGAAATTTCGTCCTAAGTTTTTGCGCCAATTGGCTGGCCTTGTATTTTCTGGAAGTTTCCAAATTGGGAAACCTTCCAGAAATTCAATCCAGTCAATTCTCTGAATTGTTTTTTTCTCTCACCCTGTCCCCTCGCTTTTGAACGCTGTCACACCCCCCTCCATCGCTTCCATCCCGGGCTCAGTCGCTCCCAGTTCGTTGCACAGCAATTCAGCCCGCTTTAAGCCTCGTCTGTTGAAGCTCCCACCATCCACCCCCCCTTGGCCAACACCCAAGCAACCAACATGTCCGTCGTAGCCGCCGCGCGCCCACTTTTGTCCAAGTAAACCAGGAGCCTTAGTACTACTAACCAACCAACTATACTACACTGCTAGACGATCCTGACCATGATGTCGCGACGACGTACCATCGTCCTTGCTCCACGTACAGTACCCACAACGGGCCACATCTCAACATCCTTCCCCAATCCTCCCGCCGAGCGAATTCCCTAAATAAGAAAATTCAACGGTCGCCCGTTGGCTTTCTGAGTGGGGCGGGAAAAGAAGGGTTGGCAGCAACAGAGGCCCTCTATTCGACCTACCTGCCTACCTAGGTACCTAGTATCTGTCACTCTGGCTGTTAGTTGTTGTATGTTGGCTGGCTGGCTGGCTGGCTCGGGTCCCCACCCATGTGTTTACGTCGGAAATCCTACGAGGGCGATCTGTTTTCCAAAAATGGCCCCCAAATCATACGTCTTCCTTTCCCTATTTTCTTCTCCACATGCATGTATGTATGTATGTATGTATGTATGTATGTATGTATGTATGTACCTTGGTCAGTTAGGTAGCTAGGTGGGCTACTCCGCAGGTAGCTTAGCTCTTGGCAAACCTATGTAAACAGAAAAACCCGCTGGCTATGCAGGCAGGCAGGTAAGGTACCTGAAATCCGCCAGCCATCCAACGCAGGCCAGGCCAGGCCAGCCAGGCCGCACGACACAACCAACCAACCGGCCACAGCCAGTGCCTGAGCCATCTGGCAGTGCCTGGCCAACAGCTAGCTGGCAATGCTCGCCTATCTATTGTAGGTAACTAACTCGCCCAGCCAGCCCACCGTACCTCCGCAACATCACCAGCCACTCACTCAGTCAGTAAGGTAAGTCAGTCAGTCAGTCAGTCAGCAAAGGTAACCAAGCAGCCACCCACCCTGCCACCCACCCACTACACAAGGCGAATACTGTAATAGCATAGGGACCCACCCGCGCCCGGCTGTCTGTCTCACTCTTACTTACTCGGGTTTATGTTTCAATTAGAATCACAAAAAAAATCCAATTACATTTTACCATGTACCACCACCACCACCACCACCACCCCTCCCCCCCTGCACCAGACAGAGAGACTCCGCGCTTGCACTGCACATCACAAGTGCATCATCATTCCCCATCCCCTGGTCCCCCCCCCGATGACACCCCCCTGCCACCACCACCACCCCACGTGGGCTCTGGCCTATTTTCGACGGCACCCACATCTACTCTTACCAGGGGACCCTCCCCCTCCCATTCCTCCCTTTCTCAGCGCGCGTGCGACTTCAACCCAACCCAACCCCGTCACCGGCCCACCGTTCCCGGCTTTGCATGCAAGGTGAATGCATGCATTGCATGTATGCATGCCCATCACGGACATAACCTTGGAAAACTACTACGGGTGTGGGTATGAGTGTGGGTGGGTGGGTGGGTATTACACTTCACTCCTAACTACACTAGTAAGGGTTTCTCCATGTCAGGAATGGAAATTTCAGGTTCTATTTTTCTAGGCTATCTTTGGGATTAATATGGGTTGTGTTTTGTGTTTGTTTGTGTTTGTATTTGTTTGGTAGTGATGTTGGTTGTGTGTGTGAGTGAGTGAGTGAGATGCAAAGATACTCGGACTAAATCCAGTTAGTCTGCCCCGGTGTGCCCAGCCACCATTCATCCATCCCATCTGTGTGCGTGTACACACTACCATCGTGGGCTCGCCCCCGTAGACATTGATTCCTTTCAACCGTCATCGTATCCCACCTAACCGCGCCGGCCCGCTCTGCCCCCCGGTGGTGAAGGTTCGAAGGAACCGGCCGAGCCCAGCCTGCCCCGTATCCTTGAATTCCCCCACCCCATATCAAATCCAATGTGACGATTTTCCACGCCGCGGCCCGTGCACATCAGAGTAAACGAGCCATATCTCCCAGGGCCCCGCTGTGGGAAAATAATGGCGCGAAACCAGCTCTGGTGCGGGCGCGGGTGGGCGGCGGGGTCGTCGTTTGATGGATGTGATCGGTTCAAGCGAGCCGGTTGGTCGTGGTGGGAAAGGGTTTCTCCCCTCCCGAGTTGCCGCGCAGACCCCGAGATACCTGTCCCCCCCTCTCGCACGGGAATAGAGAGGACAGGAGATAGGAGGCCCTTTCCGAATGAGGGAGGTCCGAACGGCCAGCAACCAAGCCATTCCCGATGGCCTGACGCGGCGCGGGCCCTTCCTGTCGAAGCCTAGGATCCTCCTCCGGCGGGGTCGTTCGCAGACCAGCTCCCAGAGCCAGTCAGTGAAGTGGAAGGGGGGTAGAAGGAATCGAAAAAAAAAACATATGTAGAAGTGGACCCCACGGCGTGATAAGCGAAGGTCTCCTCTGGAGCCGCATCGAGTTCCCAGCCTCGGCTCCTATTCCTTCCCAAGCCCCAGCAACTGTGCCGCAGTGTGATATGATAGCCGCTCTCGGAGCAGGCAAAGGAGAAGGAAATGATGTCAGGGTTAGTTACAACACTGACACAGGCAAGAGAGAGAGAGAGAGACAGAGAAAGTGAAATGACAGTAGCAACTTGAAATTCGAGACGAGAAGAAAGAGTTGGGCAGAGAAATCAGAAACGGAGTATGAATCAAAACAGAGAATAAAGTCAATCCCAACAAAACGCTTCTCCGCCCTTCCCTTTGCTTTCGCCAAGTTGCCCATTCCACCAAAACGCCTGGTATTTTCCCTCCGCCCAATGCATATCATCGTACAATGTGAGACCTAAATCCCAAGCCTTCGCCCCCATAGAAGTAGAGAAAGAGAGGATATGACAGAGATGAAGAAAACAACAACAAAACGCGAACACCGGATGTAACAGAATTGTCCCTCAGAGACGCATCGCTCGAGAAGTAGAGCCCCAGGAAAAAAGTCAGAAGGCCGCCGTGAGGCAAGATATAGCCCGAACCCCAGAGAAGTGAGACAAGGTCTAAAATGCAAACGCCCATCCGCCACAAGCAGAAAAAAACAATCCCGCTCCAAGCCATCGCTATGCTCGCTCAAGCATTTAAAGACACACAGAAAGCAGCCCAAATCAGGAAATTCGAAGAGAGATAGATGGTCGGAGTCGCGAGAGACCGGCAGGACAAGAAATCTCAAAAGTCCACAATGACGAGACGTAGCGGCCGGTATCGCGCGGGGGTGGTTCAGCCGGGTATCGATGGAATGAGTTGGCTCGTGTCGTGAAAGGTCGTTGTTGTGATCAACGCTCGATTGGGTGACAATCTATCGTTGGATCGGCGTTGTGAAATTTCCAGGCTCTGCGTCTTCGACAAGAGACTCCTGTGGTCGTGGCAGCTTGGCATCTGGCCCGTGGCCGAGCCCCCCGGTTCGATCGGGGTAGTCACCCGAGATTTGGTGGCGCGGAGGTCGACATCAGACTGTCGTGGCCAACGAAGAGGTAAGACAGCTGGGATGGTGGTTGCGCGAGGGACGACGACCTCTGTCTGAAGGAGTAGAGGTAGTCGACCCACAGTCCCATGCTGAATCTTTCCAGGGCGGGTGAATGCCATGCACAGCAGCCCATCACCGAAGACGATACATTTCATCGGTACTTGCGGTGGGAGCTCTTGGACGAGCGGCTTGCATAACCCGAGTCTGCGTAGCTGTGGTCGTCATATTGTGACGAGTACTGGCCCGAGTGGCTTGAGTGGTCCATGCAGGCGTATCCGACTAATATCGTCCTCTGTGTGATACCATGACCCCGAGTGCCGTACCGGGGGCATCGGTCGACGGCGTGTTGGTAGTAGAGGCAGCGGCATGCCGAGTAGAGTTCCAGCACTTGATAGCACATGATGGCGACGTAAAAGGCGGAGCTCCTCTGGTAAAAAAAAAGATGTTTATATATGCGGTATAGGACTGAAGGTCGGCGGCGGGTGAGATCGAGTAGGCCTGAGGTTGTCTTTGTAGTTGGGCGTTGCAAGGGTGGTGTCGAGTGGCTCGCTGGTCAGGATGTTCAGGCACCAGGAAGGCAGGAACAGATATAAGAGAAAATCGAACGCCAGGCAGGTCGACGGGGGTAATACAGATGAGTCAAAAGACAAGAAGAGGAACAGCAGGCGACGGAAAGGAAAAAGCCAGACTAGGAAAGCTAGCGAGTGAGAGCTGCTCAGGTGACCTGGGCAGAGAACGAAGGAGAAGATGATAGTGACAAGGAAGATTAGACAGCTGTCAAGGGGGAAGGCATCGCAGCCTTATAGGTTTGGAGCCTGGCGACCAAGGGCAGGGGAGAGAATAGGGAAGGGGGAGGAAAGGAAAAGGTTAAGCCATGGTACAAGGTACAGAAAGAGGTGTGAGGGCGAGAGGTGTGGACTGTGGACTGCCGTCCTAAGGCAGCAGCACGTACCACCAGGTCTGTCTAGGAGCAGAGCAGAACCGCAGCACCAGCAACAGGAGGAGGACAGTGACTTGGGGTGGAGTCTGACCTGATGACTGATCCGACTAAGTTAAGAAATGCGCAGTCCACCAGAGGTCAGGCAGTACTTGGGTAGGGGAAAGGAAGGACCCAATGCAAGCCGATGCAGGTTGCAGACGAATGTAGATGGGGCGCAGGGCGTGTTGCTCTCTGCAAGGTGTCAGTCGGGAGGGCAGGTAACATGGGACCCTGAAAGTAGACGAGCCCACCAACGTCGAAGGGTACGTGGGGAAAGGGCAGCCTTCGGTGTGTGGACGAGGTACGCAGTACGAGCTGTCAGGCCGGCGACCGCATGTACATCTTGTAGCATGGCCCGGTCCTGTCAGTACTCGAGCGACCAGGTGCCATGCAGGACAAAGTGTGGCAGATCCTGGGAGCGATCTGTTTTGCCAGTGCCGTCGCCTTCTGTCTGGGTGTGTGTGTGTGCGTTGAGGTGTGTGTGAGTGAGTGCGCGTGTGTGTGTGTGCGTTTCTGCCGTCTCTGTCAGAGATACGAGACTACCCGTACCTCCTCGACTGCCAAACATCCAGAATGCCCTGTCGGTCTAACCCCCAACCTTCTGCCTGCTGTCGCAGGCACTGGAACGAGGGCGCCCCCGGATCCATGATGGATCCGGGCGCAGTCAAGCAATTGGGGTCTCTGAGGGGCGTTTTGGGCCTCATCAGGAGCTCTCTTGGAGTTCGAGGCCAAATCGTCGACACTCCAGCCAGATGTTGCGGGTAACATGTTGCGACGGGATAGCTTTGGTGTGTTGAAGACAAGAGACGGAGCTGCGGGGGGGTGAAAGGTGAGAGGTGAGATCCCAACCCGGATGGCCCACTGGTGCTGAGCAAACCTGCAGGGATCAGTCCTTAAAATGGGAACTACCTAGGTACCAGCTGCGTCCGCTAAGTTTGTCTTTCTAACCCGAAGTGGCAGTATCCCAGCCGTTCCGTTTTAGCAACGTACCGTACCGCACCTGGTCCAGTACCTAGGATACTTGTTGCAACGTCCGTTTCTCAGGCCCGGGCGCCGTCGACGATGGCCCGCCGCCAGAGTCCAAGATGTCAAATCTCTGCCTGCGCTCGATGCGGTCGCCGACTATGGCTCACAGAGTTGCCACTGCGCGCCGAGTTCATGACTAAGAAATGGCCCCGAACATGAGCCGACATGCATGTCCAGCCCTGCTTGTGCGCCGTTATACAGGATGCCGAATATCAATGGGTGAACCGGCCTGGCTCACGCCCATCGGCGACTGGAGCTGACGTCCAAGGTCCAACGCTTGCGGCGCCTGTGTCTTGAGGGTGACAGTGTTTCTCAGCCAGGGTCAAGTCATGGTCAGGGGTCCAAGAGGACACATTCATCTGATCGCGGGAGGATGGGTTTGTTTGGCCTTATTGCCCTGCAGTGGAGTTGACCTCAACGTCTTCCTTCCCGCTCGGCCGCCCATGGCCTAGAATCCAGAAGTGCAGCCCCGGCAGCATGCCTACCGAGGTAGAGCACTGTGATGACTCCGACAGGGAGTTTGATCAGACCATGATCCCTGTGAAAGTGGACATAAACACCTGGCTTTAGAGGTGCGATCTCATCCAAGGCACTTTTCCGGCCCGTAGGGGACGCATGGCGATGCCCGGGTCTGAGATGCCTGGAATTGACAGCCCGTATTCGCTGTTCGTCTCCTACCCAGCTGAAGGCTGAAGGCATCAGTCAGGCCCGAATGGTGAGACGTCCGGTGAGGGCCGCACCCAATGGAGCGTGGCCGAAATAGCAGAATCGGTAATCTGGCCCATTGGAAGCCTCACAAGACCGGGTGTTGGGTCCGGGAGCGCGACGGAGGCAGTTCGTGAGGCCCTTGCCTCTTTCGGCCCGTTGATGGGAGCTCGGTGTGGCTTCGATTATGTGGGCGCCGCTGCTCCTTCAAGCCAAGTCTGGAAGGCTCTTACATTTTTGGCGGGAGTCGTGGCTGAGGTATGGCTTTGGTCGGACGAGAAGGAAGCCAAGAACTGTGCTGACAACGAGGGTCCGGTGTGGCTGGAAGCGCGAGAGCGCGGGACGGTGGTGCAGCAAGGCCAATGCAAGGGACTTTCCCTGGGGTCCACCCACATTGCGGCAGAGCAGCGAAGACAATTAGGGCTGTGAATTGTTTTGTTTGGCCGTTTGTTTCATGCTTGTCGCCTCGCAGGCCAGAAATGGCATCAGCTAGCCAGATCCATCATCACCATCGTTGACACCCGTGCATGTCTCATTCTGTGTTCAAGATGACGATGACGAGAGTCGCTGCACCGTCCTGGTCTTCCCGAAGTGTATCGGGGACAACAAAGAATATGCCACATGCTACTGTACCGAGACCGTATGTTACGAGGAATGGACGGCCTATTGTTGGGCTCCCCACTCCCCCCGACCCACTGGGAAACGATCTCATCAAAGGGCAGATCGATTCCGTGAGCTCTGAACCATCCACATGGCCTGTGCAAGGGAAGCTAATGCGAAGGGGGTGCCAGCAGGAGGGTGAAAGCCGCGTACCTGAGGAGGTACTACATAGTATGACCAATGGTGGAGTGGGCTGCAGGCCACAGACTGCAGGCTGTACTGTGGTAGACCGTAGACTGTAGACTGCATCACGGATGCCATGGCGGCTTCAGGAGGAGCGAACAGCGAAGAGGGCCCGGGGGGTTAGGGAAGCGACTCGTGGGAGTGGGTGAGATGACGCAATGTGATCAAGAGAAGGATTGAGCAGCGTGGGCATAGCGTGGTACGGCGGCATGCTGGCACGGTAGTGCGGTGGTACGGAGTACGGTAGCACGGTGGTACTGTGGGCGACACAGTGGTTTGCGCCGGCGGTCGTGTATTCTCGAATCCTTGGGAGGGCGGGAAGAGTGAGTCTGTTGCAGGAGGGCAGCATTGATGACTGCATGAGGCATAAGGCTGAGCCAGAGAGCTGGGTGACGGTGGTCTCGGTGGTCTCAGATGCAGCACGTCCAGGCTGGAGCCCACAGCCCACAGCCCAGGGAGGACGGTCAGACAGAGCTGCAAGGGCAGCGACACATCCACGGCTCGGCATGCAATAATCTCGAATTGTGGGCGCTTGCTGTGCTGGGCTGTGGGGGCTCTGACACTTGACAAGTTGACGTCTGTGGGTTGGAATCGAACCTGCAACGTGGGAAATGGGGATTGAGATTTGACTTCAGATGCCCAGATCCCTGCAAGGCCCAAGGAAGAAGATGGTCAAGCGAGCCGTTGCATTGGCTGTCATACGGAAACGGATGGGGGAGCCTGCCTGCAAATGCGACCCGGGTCGACTCAAGACGCTTCCCCAGGAGGCCTAGC
The DNA here is from genome assembly GCF_019321695.1 of Diaporthe batatas. Lineage (NCBI taxonomy): Eukaryota > Fungi > Ascomycota > Sordariomycetes > Diaporthales > Diaporthaceae > Diaporthe > Diaporthe batatas. Next base: position 918,055 of record NW_025408563.1, on the reverse strand, counting down.
CTGGCGTTAATTGACGAGGTGGGCGTTGTCGACGACTCGCAGCCTGATCGGATGATGACCACCCGGGGACTGCAGCCATCGTCGTGTGGGTGTGGGTGTGGCTGGGTCCATGATGCAGAGGTTGGCGGCGACGGCGGCGGTGGTGATGACAGGTGGTGGTGGCAGGTGCACATGGTGAACAGTCGAGTTGACTGGGGGAGAGAGAGGTGCAGCTGACGAGGCATCCCAAAATGTAAAATGGTACAGAGAGGGAAACAGGGAGAAAGGACGCTACTATGCTGGCTGCCTGGATTCGTGCCTGCCGTTGCGCTGCGTTGCGTTGCGACTACCCGTCTGTGGTTGACTTAGTTGACCCCCACTTTCCACTTTCGACCGTTGCATGTGTGTTGACCTGGATGAGTAAACGGGAGCCGGAAGGAAGCAAGGTGAGAGGAGCTTAGGAGCTCACTCACCTTGGCCGCTCGGCTGATTACAGCATCACTCACTCACTTCGAGACTGCACTCAGAACTTCGACCCGCCTGCTCACCACGACACACGCCGTCCTGCCCATCGTGCCCGTATGCGTCCGATGCCATTCCAAATCTCGCCACTGCTCCCTGTCGCCGTCGTCAGCAACCAGTCGCCGACCTTGGTCCATCTGGACCGATTACATTGCACGCAAGCTCGCCCATTACTCATATGACGGCATCACGACACGGCCACCGGGCGTGCAGTTGGGCCGAGCCGCCATTCTTGCAACGGCTGACCGATCTTGCGCCCCGTGACGGAGTGGCGAAAACACCCCAAGCATGGCTGGCATGTCACGAAGTGCCAAGTCACCACCTGCCATATCTCGATGTTCGACGTTGAGACGTGCGGGTCGGACCGGCCATGGCGAGCCGCCTCGTCCTAACTCCGCCCGCCCATCGTCGACCTCACGACCGCGTGGCCAGCGCGAGCGACAGATACATGCACCCAAGTGCTTGGTGGTCCCGCCAAAACCTCGGCCGTAGAGTCTCAACGGCCTAACTCCAGCATCACGGCCGCATCTTGGTGGTACAAACCCCGCCAGAAGGCGTGGATGACTCGACGGACTGTGCTGAGGTAACATTGCTGCCTTGCCATCCAGGACTCTCCGGAGCACCGCGCGGCTGCACACGGCGGCTGCGGCTGCGGATGCGGCTGCAAGCCCGACCCTGACGGCACGACTACGAAGGCAGCAACCTCCCCCGGGGTCGAGGAAGCATTCATTATCTTGGATGTCTACAGCCATCATGTCATGCTCCTACAGTTAAGAAGGGCCGATGACGAGTATTACATGCGTCGGTAATGCCAGAAATGCTGAGAGCCCGTGCTCGTGACGCCCGGCGCAAAGGCATCCCTGGCCGGATCGCACTGGGCTGCCAAGCTGCGTAGCCGACGTTGCACCATGCAGGCCTCGCCTCCCTCTATTGACAATGGGCCCTGATGATCTCACCTGCATCACTACTGCCGGAGCGGAATACCTCCTGCAGCGGACCTCGACCTCGGATGAGCTTGGTCTACGTCGTCGACAGGCACACGGTAGAGTTTTGGTTTCCCAGGTTCCGCGCAGAGCGTCCGTATGGGCGACAACCTGAAACAAGCTGAAAAAAGGGCTGCCTGTGCACCGAGCGAGGCCTCTTGCGAGTTCCTCGCATGCAGTGTTAGTGTAGCTCACCACTCACCTGCACCCAAGCTGCAAGGGACTGGGCCCTGGCATGCAGCTCGACTCCTGCGAATGCAGCACGGACTGACCATCTGGGTCAGCCCTAAATCGCCACCGCCTTTTGGTACCGGCCACGGCAGCACCACTTCGACTTCGACTGTGCAGGATTGTTCGTTCCTGCTTCTGCGGTGCAGTACCGGCTCTCAACCATAGACCGTCTAGGGGCACAGAGGGCACCTGGGCAGAAACGATGGATGACGAGGTCTCCCGTGGTACTCTGTACACCAGAAATCCTCACCAAGCCCAGCTGCCGCGGATGCCGGGGGCTGTCATCCCGTTCCTGTCACGGCAGGTGTGCTATCCGCCCGGTTGGTCTCCGCGTCATTCAGCTCCGGTTCATCGAGCCACCGGACCAAGATCATGCCATGGGTCCGGGATCCAGAGACCTGGAGACTTTTTCCTCCCGCTTCAATTTGCCTGTTAAGCCAAGGTGCTGGGCAGTCAAGCCGCCCGCGCAACACAATTTGCGGGGGATTTGCATCGTGCTTCGCTCACGATCCAATCGCTTGTCTTGCCGGCACCTATCTCCCCTGTCCCGAGCTTGTGCTGCGGCAGCTGGTTGACTTGCTCCGGCTCGCCCACAGTGGCTGTGCTACGACCAACGCCAACTGCCAACTGCTGTGCGCAACCACTCACATCATTCTGCTTATCTCACCGTTGCTCGTCGCTCTGGGGCCCCGGCTGTTGCGCCTTTCACCGCACGATGGTCTACCAACACCAGGAGCTCCCACTTTACGATCCCACCCGGGGTCGCCGTCGATCGCTCATTATCTTAGTATTCGGACCAGCTTATGATTTCATCATCGATATTCCACTTCCCTCCTCCCACCCATAGCACCGTTCATATGACCTGGATACCAAGGCTCAACTCTCCCTCCCGCTGCCAGGCATCCAGGCAGCCGCCCGAAGATCCGGCACCTGCTCACGCAAGCCCATGACAGATCGGGCATCCTGGCACACCATCCGATTAGCGATGCTGCGCTTAGAGACGACAACTACTGAAGCTCCTGGCCAGCTTTGCCGCGAGAGGCCCCACGTGCGCTCGTCAACCTGGTCGTCGGCCTGATGACACATCCCACAATTGCTTGCGGCAGAGCTCAATTAATCGTGTCTTTCCTGAAGGGGCACCATTGATTGTTCCCGTCCTCCGTTTCGCCAACCTCCCGCGTCCGTCTGTCCCCGTCCTCCGTAACACGACCGACCCACTTGGATGGACTGACTGACTGCGTCCAGTCTAACGGCATACCAAGACGTCAACAATCAGGACAAATGTGAGTGTTCACTGCTCTCTCATGTTGAAGCTGAAACACTGAAACAAAGGCCCCCCCCCCCCCCAAATTCCTATTACCTGTGGCATCGTCCCAGGCTCAGCCAGCACCGCAGTCCCCACACGATGCTCCTCGCTGTGATTTGCGCCGGCCCCCACTCTGCTCACATCTTTTGCTTTCAAACGGGGCACCCAATGGGATGATCAAGCGATCTGATTTTCTTATTTTGACGGCTGGATTATTCTGTGGCGCACACGGCCGAGATGCCCGGCCGCCTAGCCAACATGCTCAACCCCTTCCGTCACGCTCGCCTCTCTCGATGACCACATCCTCCGGTAGATCACGGCGACCCGAAGCAGTTGACCACAATTCCAGCCCCCAAGTTGACTCACCACTGGCCAGAAAAGCTTAGCAGCCATCTCCTTTATGTCAGGAATTTGCCACGCTTTCTATCATGATCCTTCCCTAGGGACATGATTGCGTTGAGCCGGGGAGCCGGTAGGCTTCCCTCATGCCATTGCCTGCGACTTCGCCCCCACGAAGGGCATCGTCGTTGCCCTCTTCGCCTCGACGACTCGAACTTGTGCCCTACACACACCAAGCTCTAATTCTGCTGCAAGCGGCCATCACACCACAGCCGATGAGCCCAACGCCTGCTCCACCGTTGTTCCTTCACAAGACCCCCGGGCTCAGCCAATCACAAGCCAAAAACGCTCCTTGAAAGTCCCAGGCTCAGCCCGACGGATCTTCTAGTGCCACGGCGGCCGCCCGGCCTCAGGTCTAGCAGGCCCGCGTACCTGAACCCGGCCGTATTCCTCGCTTCTAGGTAGGGCATCTGTGTTCCTGGGTGGTAGGTAAAGCTCCTCGGAACCTGCCATCACCGCGTTGAGTGTGCTGCAAACAGATTCAAGCCACTGTGCGCCACTACTAGTATGACTTGAATCGTGCTACACAAAGATGCCTGTGACCAGGCTGTCGACAGCGCCCTACCATCCCCTAGTCACTGATCTGATGCTATCACTGCACAGCCCGGCTTAACCCTATGCCTATGAGCACAACTTATCGGGCATTGGGACGACGAACTGCCCCGCGCGTTGTCGCATGGGCAAGCCAACTATACGGTGTTGGGCAGCATACCGTCGCTTCATGACAACTCGTAATGCCGTCCTGTATTCCTTCGGTCTGGTACTCTAAGGCACCGATGGAAGACTCAGCCAATTCTATGGCCGTGGAAGGACCAGAGGCCTGTCATTCTGAATCGACTCAGCCCTTGTGTCAGTCAGAAGGTTATGGCCACAATCAGATGCCAATGCTTGTCGACGTCGTACAAGAAGGAGCGCGCACAACGTGGCTAATCATTGATAAATTCAGAGTCTGCCTTGTCTCCTTCCTCGTAAAGCATTGACTGAAAACGAGCCGTGCTGGAAAAGCAGGCCTCGCAGGCGATCATGTACCGCTGCCGAGGTACCGCGGCTTTCAAACTGCCTGGAGAAAATCCGACACAAGGGCTGGGGCTGGTCGCAGGTGACAGACTGTCAAATTGTCACACAAGTGTAACTCAAGATGAGCGGCGTCGGTTCCCGACAATTTGGCACTCCGACTGTCTTGTCAAGCATCACACAAGCGCAACACCTTGTATCTCTTATCGCCCAGCCAAGGCGTTGTGACACAGCGCGGCTAAGCAGTTGTCTTAGCCCTATACCAGGCAGACAAAAGGGAGAGAAGGAGGACATCTTAATGTGCCTCACCCCACCCGTGGCAACGGTCCATCAAAGACATTCGACAAGGCAAGATCTCGCCCCCAAAAATACCAAAAATGTCTTAGAACTGCCAGGTACAACGAGTAGTACATGCGGCCCAGCCCAGCCCAGCCCCGGTCGTGGACTGGGGTTTGCTGCATGTGTCGGCGCTTGTCTTTTTCCGGAGTCAGGCCACAGCCGCCGAGTATGCCTTGCCGATCAGGGCAGCCTAGAATCTACGTTTCGACGACATGCGTATCCCGCGCTTGTGGGGACCTCTGCAATCCTGAATTGCGAGTTTACGATCAGGATCGATTGCGACCGAATTTCGCTTCCTATTTCGGGAAATGCTTCAAGCGATTCGGCCTTCCTTCTTGTTTTGTTGGGGTCCTCTGGCCGGATCATGTACGCTGTGTTGCCACACACTGCTTCTCGTCTCGGCGCCTCTCCTTCGATAGCACTCAAGGCACGCTTCTGGCGCTTCTTGTGCTCTTCAATGGCAGACTTCGTCGAAGAGCGGATGCTTCATATTTGTCTTGTTTACATGCTGACCAAGGATAGTCGGAAGACCGCTGACTCGAGCCGTGTGACCCAATCCCAGTCCCCAGTACGCTCGCCCATTCCCAGGCCGGCCAGCACAAGCGACCCTTAGGCAAACAAATAAAAAGGAAAGGCAAGGGCATGTGACACCAGAAGAAGGTCTAACGCGCGGCGGGCCGTGCCCGAACCTGGTCGATGATCTCCGTCGAGACCTCACTGGACGCGTTGCCACTTTCTCAGAGTGTGGTGTACACATGTGTTGTGTTGGAAGGCCCTGCCGGGGGCCTCGTTCCAAAACCACCGCCGGGCCGGTGGACAGGCATGGCCTCACTATAATTTCCCGACATGCCCAATCAAACGGTCGCCACCACTGTGAACTATTGGGACTGGAGCCTGAGGCGGAGGGGGCAGCTCAGGCGTTCACAGCTCACGGTGGCGACATGTTTGGCAAGTGAGGCAGCATATGGCCCCCGGTGCAACAGGAACTCTTGCTCGCCAGCCAATTGCTCCAGACCACATCCATGCGTCTGATACAGAGTCTGGCGGTACACAGACTGCTTGGGGATGGTCATGGTCTTGTGTAACACAATTGTGGCCGAGACGAAAGGGACTATCAAGATTGGCTGATACTCCGCCTCGTGCGTGACAGTCATTCCATGCTGCATAGCATCTGTGTTCCAGGAAGAACAGGATCCTTTCCCGAGCGGACCCCCACTGGCATGGCATAGTCTTGCCTGGGCATGGTAGAGACCGAGGCAGGGCAGGGCAGGCAAGGCATACACACATTGACACGCAGCATCGAAAAGAACACGATGCGATCCGGCAACACAAGGATTCAAGGTTATGGGATCGGCATGGCTCACCCAATGGCCCCACGCCCGTTGTCCCCCGTCCCCGGACTGTGGCTTGAACGGCCCTCGTCGAGGTGGCAGGAAGGGTTGGTGTGGTGTGGGTGAGACCCAGGGCCGGGTAGGAAGAAGAGGGTGGAGGGAGGGCTGAGGCAGGCAAGCAATCAAGCCAGCATGCAGTGCAGTGCCAGGTACTTGTTCCGCTGTGGGTGGTGTACATGGGCCGGCCGCCCGGATGGGGGCCCGCATTGTACCTGGGCCTCACAGCCGATGTACCTCCACCTGGCTTCACCTCTCTCCTCAGCATGGTCACGCCTGCCCGTTCTTGGCAACGCCGGCAGGCAGACGAATAAGGTGAACAATATCACATTCCTCCTCCTATTTTCTCTTGACCCTTCTGGGTATGGGGTTGGGGGCCGGCTGGCAGAGGCATCGAGCTGGACTGGACTGGACATGCTGGCCGGCCGGCCGCCAGTCAGTCAGGCGGGCAGGCAGACAGACAAACAGGACAGTTTCCTGCTCTACTCTGCTCTGCTCTGCTCTGCACATCTGATCCCACGGCATCCCTCTCGCTATCTCTCACTTGTTGATGCCTTGATCCTTCTTCCCTCACAGCCCGGTGCGATGTATCCCGAGGCGAAGCTGATGCTTAGGTTGCCGGACAGGTGATGGCTGGGTAATATGAGCTGTCTTTTCTGTCATTCTGTCCTCTCCTGCTGCGGAGCCTCGGGATGGGGGACGGATCGGGGTAGGTGGGCGTGGATGCATGTGATACCTGCTGGTAGGTGTTGGGCTGAGCTGGATTGCCTGGGCTATTCGCTACCCGACGCGGTCGGGTGGTGGTGGTAGTGTGGCCTGTTCACACGACCGTCCCTGTGGATGGATGGGCGTACCGGACGGGCGGTGTTCGCCACCCCTTTTCGCCGTCGTTGATGGGGTGGGAAGGTGGACTTGCCTTGGGTCTGTCTGTCTGGCGGGCGGGCGGTGCGCCGGCCTTGCATTGGTGGTCTGTCCAATATCTATCTGTCTATGCTGATGAGATGGTTCCCCCGCCTGGCCTGGGTGGCGTATCTCATAGCTGTGGGAAGGGGACACAGGGTGGGCGCGTGCGTGGAACGGCATGATGCCTTGCCTGTGCGTGGACGGCCAACCGCCAGGCCGCGAGATCCACGGATGAGAAGGGAAGGTGAGTGAGGTCGTGGATGGGTGGGTGGGTGGGTGGCAATGCTTGGTTGAGGGATGGACAGACTGACTGTTGGGGCGGGCAGGTAGGTAGGTCGATAGATAGACGGATGGGAATTCATGCGTAGATGGCTGGCTGTCCTGTCCGGTGTGGCACGGCACGCATGCAGATGTGAGTCGGAACGAGAGGAAGTTCCTTGACTTGGTGGTTCTTCAAGTTGTTCAGACTCTCGGCACCGAGACCGTGACGTCGTGCGGCAGTTGTTACAGATGAGGAATATTTATGTGGATGAGACTTTTTGTCTGTAGACTTTTTTTTGGGGGTTGTGGGGAGAAGTGTTCTCTCTTATGCTACCGCTATTACTACTCCCATAGAGCATGAAACAATCTCCACAGCCGCCCTACCAGCATGGGTAAGTAGACAGCTGGTGATTTGGGCTCTGGCTCCTGAGGTCTGTCCGATAAGGAGGGTGTGGTTACAGATAGACGTGAGATCTGTTCGTAGTCTCTATCAACTGTCGTGCTGTTACTCCCTTCAAAGTCTTCATCCATCAAACCTAGTTGTGGCGCTTGTCTATCACACACACACTCTCTCTCTCTCTTTCGCGCGCTCTCTCTCGTCCTTTTAAACTTATTTTTTTTTATTCGAACAGCAACAACCAAACCAGTACAGTGTGCCCAGCAAGACAAGAGGATATCCTCATTCGCATGGCAAATCGCTCTTCTTTTCTCAACCCACCAGTGACAGGAGGGACAATGCCCCCTCCCCCAAACTATGGATCTAACGTATCTCATTGTTTCCCGTTCTTCCCTCACATCTTCATCTATAAGTATGTATACATGTACAGATACCCCAACTGAGACTTGAAGTCAGCTGGTGGTTGCTGCCATGCCGTGCCGTGTTGATGCATCCACATCATCCACATCATTCATTGCACGCCATGCCTTCCCGACCCAACACAACAAGCCTTTATGAAGCAAACCAAACACATGCGACTTTCAAGAAACATCATGCGTGATTAAGAGGCGGACGCAGGGAAGAAAGACACCGCCAATCTGGTGTAACCATAGCCAAGTACCGTAGCCACTTGCTCCGACCCTCTTTCCTCCCCTAGATACTGACCAACAAACAACAAACACCTTACCTGCTCGAAAAAGGCACAGCGAAACTCACCATTTGATATGGATATATACATAGGAAGATAGGTAGGTATTAACCAAACCGCATTAGCAAGTCAAGTATGGGAAAAAAAAAAAGAAAAAAAAAAAAAGAAAAGGTAACATAAGGCGAGAAATGATACAACAACGCTCTCAAGGCAATGAACGAATGGTGCACAAAATATTCGCGAGGCTGCAATGAGCTAGCTGGTATGGTATCATTGTCTTTCAAGTATGTGCTCTGTGATTGATGCGCTTCTTCTCCCCGTCCCCCTCCCCGTCTCACTCCCATTCCACACCCGCCCCTCTCTTTCTTTCCCTAGTCTGATCTCGCTCGCCCAAACATAATGAATCCCCGCAAATGTATGATGCCGTGGTTTGTTGACCTGCCTTGCGCCCTATACCGCCCGCCTGTCTTCTTCGCCCCGCCGACCAGCTTGACTCTAGCGCTGGCCTGTCTGCCCTCCGGGATGAATGGCCCTTGGAGTGCCTATACGCAGCACCACTCAAAAGGCAGGGTGCGGCAAAGATTCGGTCGACGTAAAAAAAAGAAGAAGAGGTTGGCGATAGTGTAGTAATGTGATGCATAGCGGGTATGCCATATAAACAACGAGAAAAAAAAGTTGGAAGAGTGCCCACCCAAGGAACCCTACATAGTCTCTCTCCAGGCACGGAGGAGACAAACGTGAATGATACTCCAGATGGGATGGGGCCGACGCCCTTTTCCTTGCTGTTGAACGCCGGTGCCTGCCTGATTCCATTCCTGTACTTCCAACAGTCACCCACACACCATATATAGAAAACAGGGCCGAACCCGGCCGGTACGCGCTTCCCACCGGTCACGCTCATCTTACAACGAGACCCGTGTTCCATGAATTTCGTAGTATCCCCAACGCCAGCTCTTCGCGAGTGTGCTCCACGAGGTCCTCAGGGACACACACTCAGACCCCAGTCCTCCGGCTCATGGCAGCTGTGGCCCCCGCGCTCGCGAGATCCTGCTTGGCACTAACAGTACGTCCTGCAGCGCGTGGAAGATTGCTGCCCAAGGGTCCACTGCTAGGGCCGGTCGTGCCCGTGCTGGTCCGCTTGGGAGGAACACCAATCGCACCCGACGTTCTCCTAGAGCCCGGCACGGTCGCGGTTGTTGGTTTCGCAGGGGAGCCAAGGATGGTTGTCGCATCCTTGGGGCGTATGCTGGAACTGACTCTCATCGCGGTGGCTGCTGCTGGAGGCTCAGGAAGTGGCCGTGGGGTGGATATCGTGTTGTGGCGCTTGATCGGGGACTGTTCGCGGTTCATAACTCGTGCAACGGGGACAGAAGTTTTCTGGCCGGTAATAAATTCGTGGCGGATGGCCTCGTCAGGCTTCATTCGTCGGTCTGGGTCCCACCTCAGACATCTGGCGAGGAAGTCGAGGAACGGCTCGTCGTCACACTTCAGCACCTGCTGCAGCGTCTTTGATGACGGCCGTCTTCTTCTGCCCTTGGATGAGACTGTGAGACGGGGTTTGCCCATCGAGTCAAAGAAAAGCTTCTTGCGCGTGCTCTTTTCAATGAGGTGCTTCTCTGGCGGGCCGAACACCTCCATGATGCAAGCCAGTTGCTCCTGCTCATTCTCGCCCGGGAAGATCGGAACACCAGTCAGAAGCTCGGCCAAAATACAGCCCAGACTCCACATGTCAATGGGCATCCCGTAAGACATGCCCAAAATGACCTCTGGCGATCGATAGAACCGGGACTGGATGTACGTGTAAACTTTCTCGTTCTCGAAGCAACTCGATCCGAAATCGATAACCTTGATCTCCGTATGCAAGGGATGGCGCAAGAGGATATTTTCGGGCTTGAGATCACAGTGAATGACCTTCTGCTGCTTCAGAAGGTTCAGGGAGCTGAGCATCTGCTTCGTAAAACGTCTGATCATCTTCAAGGAGAAGCCGCGGAAGGCATTCGCCTTGATGAACTCGTAAAGATTCATATCCAAAAGCTCTGTGGAAATGCAGAGATGCCCACGGAAGTAGAAGCTGTGTGTGAAGTTGACCATGCTGTGCTTGTTGTGCGGGTCCTGGGAGGCATGTTAGCAGACAATTCCACCAGAAGCTCAGAGAATACCCACCCATTCACGAAGCTTTTGTAGAATATTGACTTCGACAAGAGCTTGCTGGTGGAACCGCTTCTTGTTCCTGATTATCTTCACGGCAACAAGAGCACCCGTTTTGTGATCTATGCACCTCACGACCTGACCAAAGCTTCCCTTTCCAAGAACATCGATAATCTCGTAGCGGTAGGATAGGTGATCTCCTGTCACGATGGTGTAATCACCGCGTTCGTCATCATAGCCAAAGTTTGGCACATCTGAGTTGAGGTCTCCAATGACCTTCTGAGCATTTTGCGTGCCACAGAAGTAGATGTCGTTGTAATCGATGATCTCGCCTCGTTCGTAAATGTTCAACATCGCTATCCGGATGGCGTCCTGTGGGCTGACGCGCTCCTTCGGCGTGGCGCGCTTTCGCAGAGCATCCAAAGTCTTGGCGGCAAGTTCCGTCTCCTTTCTCCGGGTGCCTAGCTTCTTCATTTCCTCCTCTGCCACCAAATCATCCTTGTCCAGGTCGGCAGTCCAGACGTCCGCATGTCGGACCGATGTCGACGAGGGCTTGGACCTGAGGAACTTATGCATAACTGAGGAGGAGTGTGACACACCGCTTGGGCGGTTCGCTGCACCGTCAGCAGTGTTCTTGACCGTCCTGACCGTCGTAGCCTGCGTAGCATCGCTCCGCTTTCTTTCATGAGCCATAACAGTGTTGAGGCTCGACCCAGAACTCTTTCGCCTCTTCGAATCGAGATAAGATGTGCTCGGTTTCGAGGATATACTTGGGCTCCCGGACTTGTGCGTCATATTCCCTGTTGTAGCTGAGATCGGAAGTCGAGGTGGGGGCATCGCGTCGTGTTTGGCGTTGTCAGCCGACTTCTCTTGACCGTGGGTGGCAGCCTTCGAATTGCTGCGCTTCCAGGACAGGCTCAACTTTCTACGCAGAGTGGTCATCGAAGAGGGAGTAGCAGGTTCCTCGGGGCTAGACTGCTGTGTGGGCGACTTCGGGGTCGCCTTGATGGTGGGTTTCGAAATAGACTTGGACGGTTGTCTTTGAGCTCGAGGCCCTGATGGCTTTGACTGGGCAATGGCGGGGTTGTTTGTAGTTTCTTCTGCGTCGCGAATTTCAGTGCCGGTCTGGGACCTCTTGAAGTATGCTTGTTCGATGGCCCCATCTTGGGGGACGGAGGAGGAAAGGTAGGGAGAGACTGAGGGTTTCCTCATACTGCCGTTGATCGATTCCGAGCTGCTAGTTTCGGGAACCAGCGGGCTCTCTATGCGGCCGTGGTGAATGGAACTGCTGCTTCGGAAGTGGGAGAGTTCCTTGTCCGCCCGGTGCTTGGAGAAGAAAGTGCTCCTGGACGCTGTCATTGGCGTGGTAGGTGTCTTTGCCGTCTGCCGCGCTGGCGGGGAGCTGATGTTCCTCGGCGCCTGACCTTGGTGGTCATTCTGTAGCTTGGCGATCTTGTTCACGGTCGGGGTGCTCAAGGGCCCGACTGTGAGCGGCGGCAGGTTCATCGGCTTGAAGGTCTTTCTGGGCTGCACCGGTTGGGTTTGTGGAGTTGGTTGAGCCTTCTTCTCGGGATCCGGGTTTGCTCTCGTGGCCATCCTCCGAGCACTGGGTTTGCGCTGCACCGGCGTTGCTTCCTGAACAGGGGCCCCAGAAAGGCTTCCTGTTGACGTGCTGCGAATACTACTCGCATCAAGTGTGAGGTTGGACTTCTTCTTGTCCAAGAAGTGTAGCTCGGCAGGCGAGTCCTTCGGTGACTCGTACGCTTTGGGGATCGCAGGCACCGGAGGCACATCTTCGCTCTCCTCCTGGCTCGAAGACGGGAGGTTGTTCACCGACTTGGGCGCCGGTAGACGAGATCCCCCGTTCTGCGGAGCGCGAGGCTGCAGTGAGCCCGTCGACGTCCTCACGGTGTTGTAGCTCGTTGTTGACCCGATAGACATTCCGGAGCTATATGACTTTCTGTTGGGATCGGGAGTCGTTCTTTGCGAGGAGGGGGTCGCGGTCTTTCGCGGGAGCATCGAGGGTGATCGTGAAGACGGCCGAGGCTCGTTCAGCGGCGGAGGAGGCAGGGGCTCCAAGATCATGGAGCTGTTAGCGGAATTGGGCATGGTGGACAGTCTTTTCAATCGTTGCGCATCAGTGGGGCTCACGGTTCTCGCACCGAGTCCGGACGCATGGAGGCCATGTGGTTGTTGGCCCGGCATTATCGACATCCGCCTTGAGCCCGACCCTGGGGTGCTAGATCCCGGCTTATTACCCCTGGGGGAGCTCGGGAATCCCGCGGAGGCTCTATGTTGATCGACCGACAAGGTATTGCCGTCCGCGGACGCGTTCATGTTAGCTGAGCGTGGCGGCGGGGGCTGCGAAATTGTCTTGAGCTTTGCGGCCCTCGATGCAGTCATGTTGCGAGAGGTATCGGGGTAGCCATGACTTGTCCCATCCACTGATGACCGTGTAGAGTCCAGCCCATTCCGGTCCAAATTCGCCGTCTGGCTAGGGACCCGGCGCACGGAGGGCCCGTTGGTCGAGTCTGAGGCGTCAAAAACGCCGGGGCCGATTGATTTCCTCGGCTGGTGTTTTGGGATATGACTGTTTGAGACTGGCGGGTATTGGCTCTGGCGCCGCGGGCGGATGGTGCCCCCGGCCCTCTGGTTCTCGCTAGCCGTTGACATGTTTGACGCAGTTGAGGAGACGCTGGTCTGGCGATTGGACACACTGGGCCTCCTGAGTATGGAGCCTGTGCGTGACCGCGCTGTGTGCGTCTGGGTCTGGGTCTGGGTCTGGGTCTGAGCCGGGGCCTGAGGCTGCTGGTTCGCGTGCTGGATGGCGATGCGCGTCATTGTGCCGTTATGTGAGACGTTTGGGTCGTCCCGCACGCTGGTAGCCGCTGCCAGTCCCTGTGACTCCAGAATGCTGCCCTCGCCGGTGGGGGAGGGAAACTGGGTCAACGTGAAGTCGCCCGAGGCGGATTCTAGGCTGCTCTGGAGATCATCGAAGCTGACCTGGGGCAGAAAGTCGTTGTGGGCGGGTGTTGGGTCGTGGTCTAGCGGAACAGGGCTGGTGGCGGTAGCATTGCGGCCAAAGGAAAACAGAGAATGGTTGTTTTGAGAGGAAGCGCTGAGCATTGGAGCGCCGGTGATGGAGGAGCGTTTCGAGTGGAGGCGTTTGGTGGGACTGGGGACTTCTCTGCTGGGTTGCCTGCTCCTGAAACAAGAAAGGGCAAGCCTGTCAGTGACGGGTGCCATGGTGAATTGGCGGGATGAGAGGGTCGTGTCATGTCATCGCTGCATGTCAACGGGGTGGCGAGCAGCAGGTTGGACGGGGTGGCTTGTGCAGCGAGCAACCGGGGCGCTGGACTGCAGCGTAGTCTGCAGCAGCCACCGACGGTTGACAGCGGACAAGACACGCACACCGTACGACTGGCAGATGTGGTACTCCGTACAGGGCGCAGGGCAGAGGGCAGAGGGCGAAGGGCAGAGGGCAGAGAGGGTACAGAGTGGGCTGGCTGGAGGGGAGTGGATTCGCGTGGGTGCGTCGCTGTGTCGGTGCGTGAACGTGTGGATGTGAATGCATGTGCTGCAGAGAGATGGCGGGGACGGAGGTTGGCTTCTTCACACTGGGCTTCAACATACCGGGTTGGCGAGGATTGGTTGCCAGTTGCTGGTCGCGGACCAGCAGGAACCTTGTGCTCCCGTCTCATGGGGATGGAGACTGACTGACTGTGTCGAGAGGGACGAGACGAGACGAGTCGAGTCGAGGCGAATGGAGGCGGTCGGGAGAGGCAGAGAGAGAGTTGCTGCGGCTGCTGCTGCTGCTGCACTGGGCTGCTGCTGCAGAGAAGTGGGCGGGGGCCACGCTGCCACGATGGAGATTGTTTGGTTCAAACCGACAAAACGACAGGTGGGCAGCGGTCAATTGAAGCCGCTATGCTCGTAACGATGCGACCCTGGTAAGGAACTGTGGGCTTGGATGGGGAAGGAGGCGATATTTTTCCTTCCCTCGTCCCTGGTCGCGAAAAAGCGGACTCAGTCCGATGAGGATCTGAGTGTGAGGGCAGGGCTACCACATCCCGTGTTCCTTGTTCCGAGTCCCGTTCCCCAGGGTGTGTTGATGAGGACGACGAGGAGTAGGCCTGGTTGTTCATTCACACGCGTAGAATGGAATAACGAGGACGAGGACAATTGAATGCGGGTTTGGTTGGTTGGTTGGAGAGAAGGGGGGGGCCGGCTTGGTAGTAGTCGGACTTGGTTGCACGTCAGTGTTGGGGGGTGTGTCTGGTCCGTGCTCTCTTCTGCCCACCCAGTACTAGTAGTGGGAAATAAGAGTGAGTAGGTGCGAGAGGCGGGAGGCGGGAGGTGAGGCAAGCCGATGAAGCAGGGCATACACACACACAAACTCTTTCTCTCTCTCCCTCTCACTCGGCACGGCAAGGCAAGGCAAGGTAGGGTACGGTGAGATTGGACGGAGGAGAAGGGTAAGGTGAATGAATGGAAGGGCAGGCAGCCTGGCAGCCTGGTGCTTGCTCTACTGTCCGTCCGTCTGTTAGTGTGGTGGTTGATTGGCCTGCATACCAGTATCACTGCACTTGGCTGTAGGGTGCTAGGCATGGTAGGTACTTCTTGGCGTGAGGCAATGAGCTCTGGTTGTGAGCTGCCGTTGGCTGTGAGCAACTTACAGCACTGCATATTATAGCCCACACACATAAGAAGGGCAGACACCAAGAACGGCCATTCTGTATTCATCACTGCTGTTCACGGCACGCGTCCATCTGATAACAACAGCTGTGTACTGTGTGTGTGTGTGTAGCTACGGCAGCAAGACTAATGACGGCTTTCTTAGCTGGGGTATGTACTTACCATGTATCGTATCTTGGCCGTTGCCAGATGTGCCAGTCCAACGGCAGAGAATTGCCCGACCTGCCTGCCTGCCTGCCTCCCCACCCCACCTACCTCCACCTGCCTAACCGCAGTACGCAGTACATGTGCCGGGGTACACAGAGATGCGCACAACAAGAAGGAAAGAGCCATTCAGACTGCTAGCAGGCAAACCCAAAATCATGGGTCTCGATCTGTTCCCTCAGAAACTGGGCCATGGGCCCGTTATGCGGCCACTTGACCATGCACCAGCCCCTCCCCCCCAACCATCTACCAGGCTGTCAGGCCTGTTGTTTTGATCGGTATATTTGTGGATGGCTGGGTGGCAGGTGGGTGGGTGGATTGGGTGCACACAGCAACCAGAATCCTGCCCAATCAACCCAGCACTTGATGCTCCCCTCTGGTGTCAGCCTTGTTCCGGCACCTGCACTTGTCACGCCCTTTTCTCGACTCAGTGTCGTCCTTTGTTCCTGCATACCGATCAGATACACGGGCAGACGCAGGGGCGTTGTCACGCATGCGCCCGTCCTCGCACAAGCATTTTGTTAGTCGCATCTTTTCTGCAGGCCTCTACTACCCTATCATATCCGACATTAATTTTACCCAGTTCCTTGATATGGACAAGACCTCCTAATACGAAAGGGAATCATTTCGTGAACCAGGGAACCCTTTGGTCGAGAAGAAGAAAAAACGACATGTGGCAGGCTGGCAGCAGGCCAGAGGCTGGAGACTATGAACTTTGATGACGACCAGCATCAAATGTCTGACCGGGCAGGGGCCCTGCGTGTCACTGGCCCCCACCCTCATCTGGGCGGGATGCGATCCAGTAGCATCAGCCAGACGAGTCAACACACTACTGCACGCAACGCACGGTGCAATAACACCACACGACAGCCTCTCGGGCCTCTCAAGCCTCAGCCTCTCTTGACGAGGTGAAAGTCACGAGCAGGGGCCGTGACAACACATTATCGACACGATACTATATCCGATCAAACTACAGCCCGGGATCCACCACTGCTTGTTTTCCAATTGCTTTGGAGCATTTGCTTTAGAGCATGAGCAGCGCCATCTGAAACGGCCCGCCGCACCCGCGCCGCTCGCCAACCATCAGCAAACCGCGTCTCTTCTGTTTTGGTGTGTTTTGGCAAGGTTGCCGGTGTCATATATCATAGGGCTGGTATATGTCGCCAAAAAGACCCGGGCAGGACGGCATCGGACGGCATCACTGGCCCTTGGGCATCTTCGGGGCAACGGGGAGGCCCTGCAACCAGATGTGGATACGCATTGCGAACCCGTTCATCCATCACCCTGGATCGTGCCGGGCAACCTGACAACCATGGCCAACCAATCCTTCCAGAAAGAGCCAAGGACCCTTTTTTTTCTACTTCCAACGGGCTGCGACCAGCCACCCTGCCAGCTTGCCAGCCCACGGTTGCCACGGTCCATGCTGCCATGTTCATCAGATCCTCGTCCACCACGAACAGGACCCCAGTGCTTAATTCCCAATTCCCGGACACGACGGGTGATGGGTGGGTGGTGGTGAGCCTGGAGACCAGATGGGCGCTGATTCTATTGCAATATTATTACAGCCGCCTCATGTCACATCATTCAATGGTCAGGCGCAATTTAGGGCTGGATTGATACGAACGACACTGGGCGGTTAAACTCGTCCGTCCAGCCCGTTGCGGGTTTGGCAGAAATGGGCGTACCGCAGGCTCGAACACTGACGCCTTAATCGCCACCAGATATCTGCCAGTTCTTTGATGCATGTGGCCCATAAGAAATCTCGGTGGCGACTGGGACAAAATAAGGGATCGCCGAAATGGCTTGGCCTGCCCGGAGGGTCCTCTTCCCCAGGTTGGGCGGGCGGACGGGAGGGCGGATTGATCAAAAGGGGGGGGGGGGCTAATCAGATTACACTAAGAGGCGGGCTCTATTTTTCCTTGAAACATGGTCTATCGCAGCCTGTCGCTTCTGGCATCGCTGGCATTCCGACACTCTGGCATGGAAATTGGCAATCTCGTCGATTGATAATGCTGACGGGTCGGTGACGGGTCAGCCTGCCAGCCTGCCATCCTTCATCTGCCACGACACACTACCGCATGCTGTGCTGTGCGTGTGCTATCTGTGGCAATGCTGGTCCGACCGGTTGACCTGCGGCCGAGGTGTGGAATTTCTCATTCGCGCATCACCCAGCCACGGCGATCTGACGCCCTCACGCAACGACGGTCCCCCCCCCCCCGCAGTCAAGAAGCAGCATGACGCCATGGCAAGGGTCTCACAAGTCTCGTGAACCTTACTCGCGGGGGCCTTCATTGCCGTTGGTTTCGAAAGGACGTATCGATACCCGATCTTGTGCGGTCCGAGTGCGAGCACGAGTGGGCGGTCTTACTATTGGATCCAAGGCTTACAAGTGTAAACCGGGTGTAGTAGTAGTATCATGCGCCCCCGTCCTGCCGTCCAGCTCTCAAACGTGTGTAATTCGCAAGCAGCCAGCACAGACGGTACTGGGGAGTACTCAGAGGGCAGGCCAAAACGCCACCAGAGGCGCGGGAGCGGCCCGCCGTCGTTCGTCCCCTCCACCAGCTGCAGCAGCTGCAGCTTGCTTGTGTTGCATTGCACAGGCACGGCGGCAGGAGCGGGTAGCTACTAGTAGGCAGCCTGGCAGTCTCGTACTGTTAGTGTGGGCTGGCTGGCTGCGTCACATGCCGAACGGCGCTGCACTGACACCGACACTGATCAAGCACAGACGTCAGCTGCCCACGCCCGAACACTCGTCACACCTGCTTCACCCAGCAACCACCAGCGCCATCCTCACAGGCACAACCTATCGCATCGCATCAGGCGGCGCTCGAGCGCAGCAACCCGGCACACGCTGACTCAGAATGAGACCCCGGCCATCGTTAGCATCCCAGACCCGGTGATCCGGAACAGACAGACAGAGCCAACATGGACAACTTTGCCGACGACCTCCTCTTCAACGCCGTCCAGACCGACGATGATGCCACCGGGAGCGTCCACACCGATGCCGATGCCCAGAACATATCCTCGCCAGAGCAGGAGAAGAAGGACAAGACCAAGGGTCGCAGGTGGCGAGGGCTCTCTGCCCTCTCCGCCTCAGCCAACATGCAAGACAAGATGCTTGAAAAGTAAGGCCCCTTGTACCCTTGCGATGCCATTACGATGCCACTGCGATCATTGTCCCTCTGACTATGAAACGAGCAGGCTCCTCTCCTCCATGATGCCCACCGACCTGGCCCCGGGCGGCGAGATCCAGAACACGCCCATCCCCACCGACTCCTTCAGCAGCTACGAGGCCTCGCGCCCGCCCTTCACCCTGCCCACCATGTCCACCAACTTCCGCCGCTTCAACGCCCGCATCGGCGTCGTCTTCAAGTTCCAGTCGCGCGCCATCAAGCTGCTCTCCTGGCGCCGCCCGAGCCACACCCTCTCCTTCCTCGCCGTCTACACCCTGGTGTGCCTCGACCCCTACCTGCTCACCGTCCTGCCGATGGCCCTCCTGCTCGTCGGCGTCTTCATCCCCTCCTTCATGGCACGCCACCCCCCCGAGGTCAGGGAGCTGGGCTACAGCCCCCACGGCCCGCCCCGCGCCCCCGCGAGGACGGTCAAGCCCGTCAAGGAGCTCAGCCGCGACTTCTTCAAGAACATGCGCGACCTGCAGAACAGCATGGAGGACTTCTCGCGCGGCCACGACAAGGTCGTCACCGGCCTGGTCCCAAAGACAAACTTCAGCGACGAGGCCCTCAGCTCCGCGCTGTTCGTCGCCCTCTTCGCCGTCACCCTCTTCATGACCATCGCCTCGCACCTGCTCCCCTGGCGCGCCATCGCCCTCTGCGGCGGCTGGGCCGTCGTCGTCTCCTCCCACCCGGCCGTCGCCAAGGCCCTCCAGGACCAGCAGCGGGCCTACTTCGCGCCCGGCGGCGAGGCCGACAGGCAGGGGGAGCGCGCGCAGACCGCCCTCGAGGCCTTTGTCGCGCGCGACATCATCCTCGACAGCGCCCCCGAGACCCGCGAGGTCGAGATCTTTGAGCTGCAGCACCTCGACGCCGGGGGCTCGGGCGAGTGGGAGCCCTGGGTGTTCTCGCCCAGCCCGTACGACCCGCTCTCGCAGGCCCGCATCACGGGCGAGAGGCCGCAGGGGACGCGGTTCTTCGAGGACGTGCGGGCGCCCGAGGGGTGGGAGTGGAGCGAGAAGAAGTGGGCGCTGGACCTGTGGTCGCGGGAGTGGGTCGAGGAGCGGATCATCACCGGGGTCGAGGTCGAGACGGAGGGGGAGCGGTGGGTCTATGACATGTTTGACGAGAGGGCGGGGGCCTCTGGGGTGAGGGAGGAGGAGGATAGAGGACAAGACGGGGCCGGTGGTGGTGCGGCGGCGAACCTGCTCAGGAGGAAGAACCTCAGCTGGGAGGAGGGCGAGGAGGGCGAGGGCCGCCGGGGGGAGTGGAGGCGGCGGAGGTGGGTTCGGTTGGTTAGGAGGAGGGCTCAGGGTGTGGTTACTTAGGCGGACTGGCCGTGTGGTGATCTTGCATGGTTGCTACGTATTCATGGCCATCGACTGCCATCTGAGGAATAGGGAAGCGAATCGATACAGGTGATATCGGTTGTGCAATACAATACCCTGAGAATACCATACTTGAGACCTGGCGACGAGAAACTGAATCTTCTCAGAAGGTGGTGACACCGACCCGAAGCCACCCGCATGCTGTCTCCCGAGTCTGCACGCGTGGAAATATATTTGACAAGCCCGGACTCTTGCGTATCCAGCTGGTTTCGCTGCTATTCTGCATACGTCCGAGGACATACATGGCACCTTCATACGGTTGGTAAACACTCAAGACCCTGCGCTTAAAACAAATATACGATGCCGATAACTATAGTTAAAATATGATGGGTGCTTTTGAGGAACAACTTGAATCTTCTAGAATATAGACGGCTAATTAGTTAATTGCTCATCAAACTGTAGGCCGCTCCATGTTGACAAGATGTACACAAACTTTTGTCTTGTACTTGACAGTTCTTTCTATCCTTGGTCACCTCCTAATAGTGAAATAAACCTCTGTGCTCTAACGATTTCCTACTATTAGCCACTGCCACAACTCAAATATGCAACATTGTTTGAATATTGGTTTTCTGAATAGTGCCTCGTACCTTCTTGATACTCCGATAACAGCTTTTCAGCGGCAAGGTTATCGAAACATCCTAAGCCCCTCAGGTAGTCCCTGAAGCCAATATTAGAGAATGGGCTTCTTACGACAGCCTCTCTAAACCTTCTTATAATCACTTGATCCACTTCCACCCCATCAAAAATGCATGTAAGCATCAAATTTGTTAGACTGGCAGAGTCCTCATCACTGAGTTGCCGATATGGCACGTCGGCAAAATTCTCGAACGGCTGGAGAAAGCCAACAAAATGATCACTCGCTCCGCACTCGTGCTCTTGACACTTCTGGGACAAGACTGAAATGGACTTGGCAAGATTCACCAAGTCAGAATCGTCCTCACCGGAACTATGTTCGGCCTTGTCAATGTCGTCCAAGATCAAGTCTGTCTTGAGCAGGCTAGCTAGCATCTTCTGGATCACGGTTGTTGGCTGAAGGGCCATGACGCAGAGAATACTACCGTCACCGTATTCAAATGGGTGCTGATTGGAAGAGTCCCAGCCGGGAATCTGAAAAAGTCCTCCTGGCCAGACTTGTTCCCTCGTGTCAAGTGTTGCCATGTCTTTCCGAGTGTGCAGACGAAAGGCCAGAAACACTGTACTGTGAAAGTCGGCGCCACGAAGGGCGAATTCTGACACGAGGTTTAAAAATTGAAGTTTTGCATGGGAGGCCCGAGTCTGTTCTCTTGCCAGCGGTCTCCAATCCAAGGTTTCCAGGCCAATCCCCAGAAGCCTGGTAAAAGGTGATGACTCCACATGGTCCAGAGGGCCAATCTCAGAGCCGTAGACCACTGATAACGCACCTTGCCTGGGTAACAACACGGGACATTTGAGGTTGACGTCGACCTCAGGGAGACGAAGCAGTCGTCGAGTCAATTCGATAGGAAGACCCTCCCGTCGATCCAGAGCGCACAACAGAACGGCTGACCTGAGACTGCGTCCCAGAACCTGGTCTTTGACAATGGAAACAGCATGTCGGTTTAGATTAGAGTACAATGCGACGAAACCGAAAAAGTTTGCCGGGCGTGTGTAACGCCTGTCAAATTGGTCTGATAAAAGGTCTGCTGAGATGTATAGCTCATAGTAGCGCGAGAGAAGCGCTATCACGGCGCCTTCTCTGGCATGCGCAACGATGGAGAGGTCGGAGAGGAAGTTGTCCAAGTTTAAAGACAGAGGCGAGGATCCACGCATCATCGAAAGGAGCTTAGCGGTCCTGACACTGGCACTGAGGATTTGTAAGTCAAGGTCCTCTGCCGGCGTCCCATCATGTCTTAGGATATCCCGTCCCTCCATTGTGTCGACAAGGAAGTCTTGCGCACTGCGGTGGATGAATTGAAACCCCGCTTCCTTATTTGCGTACCCAAGAATTGCAAATCGCGTAACCCCCAAGCCCCCTTGTCTAGGTTCCGTTGACCTTCCCGTGTTCACGAGAAGTCCCGCGCAACGCACCTGGACTCTTCTACAGAACCTTTCACATTCTTCCAGGAAATGGCTTTCTGAGATTGCAGAGGCATCCGCAAACCCATGGTGAGAACCTTCGAATGAAGCAAGCATCATCTCCGCGATGCTGAGCCCGTCCCTTATGCACCTGAGCCGGGTATCGTGGGCAGCTATGACAAGCTTAAATCATAGGGCAGCATTCTTCCGGTAGAGGGGAATGTCGTCGTTCAGTCTTCCCCACATGTCCCTGTACATGTCGTTGAGGCGCTGAGGTAAATTTTCCAGCCTCTTGCGAAGCTCTGCATTGCTTTCTCCGTTTTCGCAGCCTCGGTTGAGGCTCTGTACTGCCAAAACCAACCAAAGAAAGACGCCCTCAGCTTGACTGGCCAGATGCGAAGCAAACGAGGGGTCCTTTCGAATCTCATCATGAAGCTTGGTAGTTGCATAAGTCCGCAGGTCGCCACGCGTCAGGTCCTGGATGCGAAGCTGTGGCTGATGTCTGAATCGTCTTTCAAAGACTGGCTCATCTCGGCTCGACGCGATTATCTTGACATCCTGTGACTGGAACCTTTCCAGAATGTCCAAAAGCTCCTGGTGGCCGTCCTCTGGGCCGCACTCATCTAGCCCGTCAATCAGAAGGCAGAGGGGTTTACCAGAGTGTCTGACCAGGCCCAAACACAATCGCTGCAACTCCGGAACTGCCCAGTCTGTGTCAGCATCTTTTTGGTCGAGGCTGCGGACGTTGAGCGATGCGTATTGCAATGCATCCGGTATGGCCAGCACGAGCTGGCGCGCGATGGAACAAAGCATGCCCTTGATGCTCCGTTGCATGATATTTCCTGGACGCCAGAAATAATGACTCGCCACGATGACATCGCGGCGCCACCTTTCCAATAAGATCTTGGTGTGAGGCTGGGACAGGATGAACTTGGAAAGCGTGGATTTGCCCGATCCTGGCTTGCCCATGATCCAGTAGATGCCAAGATGTGATTGCAGCCAGTCGGTAAAGCTGCTCCAGACCATCTCAGGCGTCACTTTTGTATTATTGCGCTCATCATTGGTATAATTCCTGTCATTGCTGGGACTCAGGTCGTCTTGGTCTGCGAAAAACCAGCGAAAAGTTAGTGGATGGGCGTCCTCGACCTGGTTGGCGCGCTCATTCAGGCCAGGATACTTGAAACTGTTGAGTAGCCTCTCTTTGCGCCGCTCTGTGCTGGTTTGCGAAAAATGATCTTTGAACTTCTGCTCGACACTTGCAACAGTCTGGGTGACATGGTCTCGCATGGCCATGTCCGTCTTTCCGGCCTCTCGTATGATAGTCTCTCGCACCCGCAGAGCCTCTTCGGACACAAGCTCAGATGTCTGCCTGTGCCCCTGGTCATACTTGATCACGAAGTGCCTCACGCTCTCCTCGAGGGAATCGATGTTCACGCTGGCTGTGTTTATCGATTTGCTAGCGAAACATTTTGTCAGTACTGTCGCATTGCGAAGATGAACAATCAAGAAGACGAAGAAAAGCATGATCTGGAGTAAGCTGAGAGCTCCTGTTCATCATTTCTGCCTCAGCATACATTCAAGACTTTTGGGTTGCCTTTTTTCTTGTTTATACACTCCTGTCCCTCTCAAAGCTCCTTAAAGCTGTCCTTGAGGACTGACTTCAGATGAAATGCAAAATGACGTACAAGATCCACACAAGTAAAGAGCTTTGCATCAGCTGCTCAGAGTCGGCCAGGTCTCTTTCCATCCTCTCAAGCCGGCGTTTACGCCAATTCACCTTGACTGCTGTTTTAAGTGTGGCTCGAAGGCTACCCTTGATGTTGTGTCCCATGAGGAAGGCAATCTCTTCTTTCAAATCTGTAATCTCTGTCAGAAGACCTGAAGCACTTATTTTAGGATGTGTTAGCCCCCCCTGGCGCATACCTCTTGCAAACCCGGTGCATTTCTTCGTAACGTCGAAGAGTTTCTGCTCATACTGGCCAAGGGGCCGTGGAATCTCGACTGCAACAATGTCTGATGCCACCCCTTGTATTGCAGTACTCTTGTGTACAAGTGTGTGGTCTATGCTACCATTCTGATAGACTTCTTTGACCAGAGCCAAGGTTTCACGGCCGAAGCTGACGGTCTGGAAAATACTACAAGCCAGGCCGAGAGCGGCGAGCCCTTCGAGTCCTGACATCTTGATTGTGTTCGTATTTGAAAGGCTCAGTCTAACCAGCTGTTGGATCTGAAGCACTTTTAAAGATATGCAGTGGATATATGAGGGATGGGTAGGCCTCCGGATAGAAGAAAGTCGAGTCAGCGAGGAGAGAAGGAGGATTCGAGCTCAAGGCCTGTTGAGCGGGCTGTGGGGATCAGATCAGCCCAAGCGCCTGCACAATCAATCATGTAAGCCATCACCAGTGATGGTGCGCAGCGATGCAGCTACCTAGGTACGCATTAGTTCATAATATGTGTGGCCAGTCAAAAGCTGGCTCACTGCTGTAATGGATGGTCACACAGGGAGATGCAGCCAATTTCGGCTTGGCACGAGGCAGAATTGCGAGTGTTGCACAGCCGTTATCTGCGAGACCAACGCCAGTCGAGCTGAAGTTCTTAAATTCCATGTAATTTAAAAGTAAAAACAGTAGATATGCGCCCCTGGCCGCTGGTCGGTCATATACCTGGTATGTAAATGGCCAACTACAAAGGCAGTACTACTTCCTGTGCAACCTGCTATCAAGTGGTTTCTATTTCCCCTTAAATACCTTGTGCTCGCTCTTTTGTGCGTGCCTCCTTATCGAGAATAGGACAAGGCTCTTATACTTGTTTGCACTCCAGGGTACTAAAATAACAATATTAGCAGCAAGTTTTTCCTCAAGGCATATAGCAACATACTTTCAATATACTTAAAAGTTAATTTTCTTAGTTTTAATCTAATAGAATAATAAGTAGTGCTATAAGAAGAGGGAATTTCGAGTATTCTAAAACTTCTTGTTTATCATTATCATTTTAGGAGGTCTAGTTATAAAGGAATTTATTCCCTACATGTGTAACATTGAAGAGGCCGTAGACGCGATATTCTCATCCCGGACTGTCACATGCGCGCCCATGAAGATCTTATGTTTTTCTCCAGCTCCCTCATGGTAGTAAAGGAAATGCAGACCCCTATCTGGGAAAAGATATTGCTAACATTTTCTTTCCACACCCGCACCTCGTCCCTGTCTATCGGCCGTGTATCTAGTGTCGACCAGCGGCCAGCTTCATCAAATATAGGCGACGACAGCTTAATATATTTTAGCCGAGAAGGCTCGGCTGCACAAATTCCGTAGAGTATTGCGAATACTTTTGCCAAAAAGCATATAGGGGAAATACCAGACGGGAACACGGGGTAGTAGCGGAGCCTTTCTCCCCCCTCTATCACCTCCTCATCGACAGGCACAGCCCAGTAGTCGACAAGGTGGAGGCTGATGAGCGAGAGTGGGAGGAGCGAGCGAGCCTCGTAGGCCTTCGAAGGGTCCTCGCGGCCAAACAGCCAGACGCAGTCGGTCGTAAGCTCGGTAAGTGGCAACTGAGATAGGCTTGGTGAGAACAAGGAAGCGAGATCCTTAAACACCCGAAGAGGGCCCTTGCCAGCATTGCTGGTGTAGCCCTTTCCTGTCGTCTCGCCGTTGTTGCTGAGGAGGCCAGTTACCGTCAGTGAGCGCAGCGTGCTCTCGTGCAAGGCGGACTGCCTCGTATCGGGTGGTACTACGGAAAACGCAACGCCTGATGTTGGAGGAAACGGACGGTGGTGTTGGCACCGCCAAAAACCGTCCTGGAATATAGTGACAAGCCTCTCGAGGTTTGGGAAGATGGCCAGCAGAAAGCCCCAGTCCATCACTTTTGACCTGTGTATGACGAGCTCCCGGACCTTGGCCCCGACAGGTTTCGGCAGCAGTAGGGCGTTTGGCGGGGAATAGAACGGTGGTGAGTGTGACTGGTTGGTTGGCCATTCCATTGGGCCCATAACATCACTGAAACTGACGTCCCCCTTTAGCTCCACCCGGCGAAGATGGGGACAGTTGAGGATCAAGTACCGCAGGGTCCATGCGGTCTGAATATCGGTCTCAATTCCGCCTGACCTTGTGTCCCGGGAATCTATGATGATCTCTTCAAGCATGCGCAGAGACCGAGGATTCCGCTGGTGGATACGGGCGGCAGAGCTTGACATATCTGACCTATTGATTTTCGTCCCCGTGACGGCGCGCCCTATTAAACATGCCGGCAGAAGTCCGGGAGTCAGGAGTTGAGCTATGGCGTTGTGTTCGGCGTTGTA
Source organism: Diaporthe batatas (assembly GCF_019321695.1). Lineage (NCBI taxonomy): Eukaryota > Fungi > Ascomycota > Sordariomycetes > Diaporthales > Diaporthaceae > Diaporthe > Diaporthe batatas. The sequence goes on along the minus strand of NW_025408563.1, from coordinate 891,709 downwards.
GTTGACCCCGTCAGAGTCAAGCTTGAGGCCCCCATGAGTGAGGAAGAGTGTCTGAACACGGGGAAGCATGCTGATGACTACCCCTAGAACTTTCCAGAGGAAGAAGGACCCCGGGTCTGTCTGTCGGAGCTGGAAGAGCTCAGCCACTATGCTATCACGGGCGGTCTTGGGCCAGACAGAGCAGCACTCCGAGACTAGCCCCTCTAGCATCGAACTCATGTTAATTAGAGGCTGGTTGATGTCGACATGGTGGACAAGGTGGACCCAGGCAACCCGACGCACTCTGGCACGGAGCTTCGGGTTGTTCGCCAAGGAGCGTAGCAGGCACAGGAGCTCCCTGCAGTCCTTCAAGGCAACAAATTCGTACAGAAGGGGTTTGCAAATGATTTTGAGCTGCCTTGACGCCAGGCAGGCCGCAGCGAGCGCCTGACGAGATACCCACGGCTCGTTATCAGCACGACGGACCGCCTGTCCTGGCTGGTAATCGTAATCGGTGACGGAACCACAGTGGACAAGCTGCCGCATGACCTTGATTTTCAGCTCGGCGGGGAGTATGTGCCATGGTAGAGCCACACCATCTTGTGGCCCTGCTAGAGGAGCACGACCAAGAGGGAGGGAGTGCGGCGTGCAAGTCGTTTTGAGCATTGCCGCTCGGTGGTGCTGACCAAATTTATTTTGTTGGCACAGACTGTTCTATTCTGAGAAGAAATGTGCTGCTGTTGGTTTAGAAAAGAGAAAAGGAGCCAATTCCAGCCAAGTCAAGTGAGATGATTATCTGTGCATGCAGAGTGTTGGTAGATTCCGGCACGGCACCGCTTCATCATATTTCACATTCAAAGCGCGTCCGAAGGGAGGACGGGGTCTGGCGAGGGACCATCGAGTCTCAGAATATTGCAACATAATGCACCTGTTGGTTGCCGGCACCCAAGCTGCGCCCAATCCGCCCCGTACTGCTCAGGTTGTTGGTAAAAGGGGTGGCCGGGATCCGGCCCAATGATCCGGGTCGTCATTTGCACCATGTCGGTCCTCTGAATGCTTGGCCATCAAGCAGCCTGCAGGATCTTAGCGACGAGTTGGCTGTTTCCAGAGGCAGCAATTGGTACAGCTGCAAAGCCACGACCACACCCTGAGGAGGTCGAGACTGTGTGATTAGTTGTGATAGATGCTAATTATTACAACCATTCAACATTTTAAACAGTATTGGTACAAAGGACCCCCAGGCTTGAAAATCGGTCCTAGGATATCCAGGTCTGGGGAATATGCTTCCAACACGTCTGTCTTAAAGAGAACGGAAATTCGCGTACCCAAAATCAGAAGGCGCGTACCCTCCGCTGACTAAGAAAGTATTCTATACAAGAAGACCTCTTACGAAAGGGCCGGCTGGGGCGAAGGGGGCAAGCCCCGGAGCGCGAAGCATAGCGGAGGGCCGTGAGTAGGGCCGATAGGCACGACCCGAGTTCCCAGAGGACCAACCCGCCCTGTTTGTGGTCCCTTATCGCGAAGAAGCCTTATTTGTTGAAGTCATAAAGACTTTGAGGTTCTGTGCTCTGATTGGTCGAATAGTAGGGAGGGTACGCGCCTTCCGATTGAGGGTACGCGAATTTCCGTTCTCGTCTTAAATGCTGCTTGACGGAGACAATCACCGACTGCGTTCTTCTGAACTGTCACATCATCGACTGATTCTTATTCAATTATCGAATAACTCTAGGTCTCGAGGCACGACCAAAGCACCTTTGATCGTTTCTCCCCTCAATCCATCATGAAATCCCTTTCTCAAGCAGTCTGGTGACAAGTCGCGCGCCGGGAACGATCGGCTCTGTGACTAGCTCCAGAGCTGGTTCTAGAAGCGCCCCTAGGTTCAGCCAGACGAGTCGTTCAGGCGGTGGCAAAGGAGCCGCTGGGGGTGGAACTAGACAATGTGCCGGACAACGCTCTGATTACGGCGGGAGACACTCGGGGCAGGGCTTGGAAGACGGCGGAGATCGCTCCGAGCATTAAGCTAAGATCAATGAAGAAGGTGCAAAGTGTAGATTCTAAAACTACCAGAGTACTCCATGGCTTCTGAAGACGAGACTACCCACGAAGTCGTGTAAGTGGGAGGCTGGTAGAAATTTTGACCACAACCTTGAACCAGGCCGGGCACATCAAAAGGGGTATTTGATTCCTGGTGGCATCCATTCAAAATCATCCGACTACTTCTTTCCGAACAGTGCCCTTCGTGCGGAAAATCGAGGAACGTGGGCTATTATACCACAGAATGAGTATATGGTGGCGGCTTTGGCCTCACCGTCGTCGCCGTACTACATCGCGGAAGCAATCGACAAATCAGTAAGAGCCATCCAGAAGAGAAAGATCGCCATAGAAGGCAACTTACAACCGCGTAGGAGATCTGTGGTTCCTTGTGCTGTCCAGGGCGGTTGAGCCAGGCAACTTGCTCGTCGTAGTCTAGGCACAGGGGCTGCTGCGTAGTGGGTTCCTGTCCGACTCCTTCTTGCATCTGCTCGATCCATCGATCCAGCATCTCCATCATATCAACTTCATCCTTGACGAGCTTGGTTTCAGTATGGAATGATAGGTCATTGCCAAGGGCTAGGTTTCTGGCCTGCACTCCGTGCTGCTCTAACCTGAATGCAGTGATTTCCTCGTCCTCGTCCTCGTCCTCGTCCCCGTCGTGCTCATTCCTTGGTAGCAGAGGGCATGCGGGTTGAGCCCCTGTGAAATAGCTGCTAGGCAGAGACTGGAGTTCCTCACTTTCCTTTTGGAGAGCTTGGATCTCCTCCTCATCAACCTCCCAGGGTCCAGAGTTGCTCGATGTATGTGGAACCTGCGATCCCTCGGCCATGGGACAGTCGCCATCGTTATCTTTCTTGGGATCCGCCATGTTTTTTGATCCAGCCACGGAATCACCATGTCGGATCTGCGGACGCATTGGAAGCTCAAATTGGATCAACCTTCGGTCACCATCGCCCATGACTATGTCACCCCCACCTGCCCGGTTTGGTTCCTCCTCCTCCAGCCGAGCCTTTTTGTTGCCCGAATCGCTCTGAGACATGCTTGGCACCCCGTCGTCAGTATCGCTATGCGACCCCTCAGACGGTTTATAAGTCAAGTCGGCCGGCGACCACTCCCCCGTTGGGAACTCTGGCGCCTCGACGACAGGCCGAAGCCTCACGTCAAAGCCCAAAGATCGGAAAGTCTCCCACGCAACCATGTCGGTACCCTTGAGCGTGGAAGGGAGTCCCGACATGCAGCTTGCGTGCGGGTACGCGTAGGAGGTATGTACGCCTATCCAGCCGCCGTCGGGCATGAAGTTGTCCTGGAGCAAGAGCTTGTGGAGGATCTCGTAGGGCGGCAGCTGGGTAGCATCTATGAGGCCGTTTCCAGCCTTTGGTGGGGTGGTCGGAATTGAGCTCTCGTAGAGGTTGTAGGTCAGGGTGATGAGGTGCCCGGACGTGACGGGCAAGACCGCGCTTTCACAGTCGACGTGGAAAGCAGCCCACTGGATCTCGGGCCGCGCAGTCTCGGCCATACTCCAATCGAAGGTCGCTTTCCGCCCTTGATAACGGACTTCCAACTGACCGCCCTCGTGAATGGATGGCAGGCAGACGACAAGGGATCCAATATACTCGGGCGCCCAGTAATCTTCACGGGAAGTTTCGACATGTGCTTTGAACTTGAAGTGTCCCGATGGGCCCGCGTACACATTCAGTTTTTCAAGCTCGGCTGTTAGCACACTCTTCCTCTTGATGTCCACCTCCTGTGACTTAGGTCCTGGAAGAAGGACCCGCGCAATGTCGTCAACAATACCCAACTCGTGGGGACTAAAAGTGCAAGCGAATTTGGAAGCGTCCAGATTGTAGGTCTTGTGGGAGTACCCATCCATATCATTCTGGTCTTCCCAGACTTCGTATCCGATCGTGGCAGGTTGCATGTCTTTGAGAAGCTGTTCTAAATTGTGCCTCGATCTGCTGTCAGACTGGTCCAGTGGGAACTGAAGCTTGCACGTCGAGGCCGAGACAGGTTCTGAGCTGGGATCCCAGCGGAGAATCACTGGCTGACAGGTCGTTGCTCCTCCAGAGGCCCTTAAGGATTGCAGAGCCGCGTGAGTTGCGACATGAATTGGAATCCTTCCTCCATAAGCGAACGCCATGCTGGAATCCCAGGGTGGCTCATCTCCTCGATCTTCGAATGATAGGACGAGTTCCTCGACAAGTTCGAGAGTCTGCTGCTTCTTTGCATGCACTGCGGCTGCATCACTGCCGTTGGCCATGTTGGAAAGTTCACAGGGAGCCGTGGCACTGCAAGGGGTTAGATGAATCCGAATCCATGCTCTGGGTGGAATAAAATAACATTGAATTAGAGAGGCTTGAGCAGTGTTAGGGAAAGATGGATCTTTTGACAATGCGCTTCAAATATCATTAGGCACCTGTAGGCAGCTGCTGGCTGGGCGTTGGCCTGACTACGCCTTGATTGTTGTTGTTGCCAGGAAAAGTGAGAATGTCTCAGCGTGACTCAAAGTGCATGAAGAGAAAGAAATATACATGTATCGAACTTCAAATACGATGCGACGGCCTTGTGATTATGCTTCCGTGGAAGCTCCCGGAACCAGAGCCTCTCGCCTCAGGCCAGCTGATATCGCAGTCGACACGAAGATGCGAGTACGATTTAGTCTGTTATAAAAACTGGATTATTGTATTGAACAGCCTGAATTTGGAAGGACATTTCTGGTAGCTTGAGTGAAAGGAGTCTCAATAGCGGCAGCATTCAATAGCTCCGTTTCTCGCGTTTACTTAGGTACCCTAGACATTGTGTAACAACTTCGAACTGCAGCCGTCGGTCAAGATTCACCCCTCACGCAGAGGCATGAAAAGCCTAGTATCACAAAGTGTAATCTTTCCCCTTGTCTTTTTTTCTTTTTTGGAACACGTAGTTGGCGCTGTGTAAGGAGATGGACCCATCGATGCTTCTCGCTCTGGGGGCTGCTCTCTGGCAGCTTTTCTAAACCTTTGGGGCATATTCTCACTCTCTCTTGATGAAATCAAGGCGTCAATTGAGACTTTTTACTGGTTTTCCTTTTTGTTCGGGGGTCAATTTAATGTCCTGCTGGTGGGAGCTGTGAAGAGCGATAAGGGGTGCGGGGGTCGTCTGCCGGATGAGTGAGGCTAGATAGGACGTATGCAAAGAGGTTCACCTGCAGGCCTTCAACATTGAGGGGTGCTATGTTGTTTATTCAGGTAGCTGACGCTGTGCTACTATCGGCACTCCTCACCTATGGCCCGTCAGTGAAGCAGACCGTATGTGTGCATGTGGTCTTGTTGATTTCCGTCCAACCAATTCTTTTGCAAACTTCATCTTGAGCCAGATTCATGTCCTGTAACCACCTCCGAAAATTATGTTTGGCACGACAAATTCAAAAGCTGACGAGGTGATGGATTCACTCTGGCTTGCGGCATCGCAAGACTTATTCGGCATCGTGCCATTTCTGGTGACCGCCGGAGTAGTCTTGTTGACTGCCTTCATATATCAAGTAAATAAGCCTCTTCAAAAGTATACAGTGTTATCTTTTTGGTAACGAATTGTTAAAACAAAACAGGTCTCGTTCTCCACCGACATCCCTCACATCAAAGGCCTGCCCGAGATACCCGGCGCAGTGCCCATCTTCGGCCACCTCCTCAAGCTCGGCGAGGACCACGCCACTGTCTGCGAGAAATGGTGGCGGCAGTACGGCCACTCGGTCTTCCAGGTAAAGCTGGGAAACACAAGGGCGGTGGTGGCGAACTCATTCGACGACTGCAAAAAGATGCTGCTCGGGAACCAGAACGCCCTGGTCGACCGGCCGAAGCTGTACACCTTCCACGGCCTCATCAGCAGCACGCAGGGGTTCACCATCGGCTCGTCGCCGTGGGACGAGTCCTGCAGGAAGAAGCGCAAGGCAGCCGGGGCGGCGCTGGGGAGGCCCGCGCTGAGGAACTACCACGCCATGTTCGACCTGGAGAGCTACTGCATCCTGCGCGACCTGAGGAGGGACGGCGGCGGCGGCGAGGCCGAGCTTGACGTGCGGCCTTATATCCAGCGCTACGCCCTGAACACGACGCTGACGCTGTGCTACGGCATCCGCATGGACAGCGTCTACGACGAGCTGCTGCGCGAGGTCCTCCAGGTCGGCTCTGCCATCTCCCTCCTCCGCAGCGCGTCCGAGAACTACCAGGACTACGTGCCCATCCTGCGGTGGGCGCCCAACAACGAGAAGAGCGCCCGCGGCAGGGAGCTGCGCGCCAGGCGTGACGCGTATCTGGGCCTGCTCCTCGACAAGGTCCGGGCCATGATCCGCGAGGGCACCGACAAGCCGTGCATCTCGGCCGCCATCCTCAGGGACGAGGAGACCAGGCTCGCCGGCGCCGAGGTCTCGTCCATCTGTCTGTCGCTGGTGTCTGGTGGCTTTGAGACGATCCCCGGCACCCTCACTTCTGCCATCGGATCTCTCTCGACGCCGGAGGGCCAGGTCTGGCAGGATCGCGCCTACGAGGACATCAGGCGATGTTATCCTGATATGCGTGATGCCTGGGCGGATAGCTTCATCAAGGAGGAGGTTCCGTACCTCAACGCCATCATCAAAGAGGCCGGGCGGTACTACACGGTCAGCTCCATGAGCCTTCCGAGAAAGACAGTGACAGCGGTCAACTGGAACGGCGCCGTGATCCTGCCCAAGACGATGGTCCTGATCAATGCACAGGCAGGAAACCATGGTCAGACCAAGACCGCCCCCTGTGTATATAGAAAAAGCTGACCTGGGAACAGACGTGAGTCATTTTGGAGCGGAAGCGGGCAGGTTCGACCCCGAAAGATGGCTGAAGGGCATCGACCCACCCGAGGAGCGCGACATGACCGGCCTACAACACCTCAGCTTCGGCGCCGGCTCCCGCGCTTGTTCCGGCCAGGTCATCGCATCCAGGCTTCTGTATACAGCTCTGCTGAGGCTCCTATCCGCCTACAAGATTGTGGCTAGTGATGACGCACCGCCCAACACTGACTATGTGGATTACAATGAGGTGAAGTCGGCGCTGGTGGCGATCCCCAGGCACTTCAAGGTTAAGCTCATCCCGCGCGACCCTGAGAAGACTGCCGAGTGCCTGCATCTGGCGGAGGAAAGGACTAGTGAGCATTATAAAGAGTAGAATCAGAGTAGTGTAGCTGTTGCCTGTGACTGTGTCTGTTGCGACTGAAGGGAGGATGCAGGGATTCTAAAGAGAAGGAGGGCACCGCGATGATTCGGGTGGGACACGTCTCGGTCTAAAGGAAGAATAAAAAAAATGTTGCCATGTGGTCATTAAATTGGCAGGCCTGGGAGTCGAACCCGGGGGGGGGGGGGTGGGAGTTGGCGATGTTCTCTTGCTGTTGCTGACCCAGGTTGCGGACCAAAAGAAGGGAAAAAAATCCCTCGAAGAAAATAAACCATTCAGCAAAGACTACAAGTGAGGCAAAAGTCCAAAAAAAAAGTAGTTCCGGTAATTGCAATCATCACATGCGCCAGGAGTTGAACCTGAAGCTCCAGAGGACTACTGAGATTGGCCAGGCCCCCCGAGAGGTTTCTAGACACCAACCCATTCAACCAAGGTGGCGCCGACCACCACACATGTGTGATTGAAACCTGGACCTGCTTGTTTATAAGCTGGGGTCAAGTCCCGTTTGTATGTACAGCTAGGGCGTCGGCGGCGGGGGGGCTAGTAGGCCTGTAGCCCTCGGCCCTGCGCCCTCCCTCTTCCTCGGTGAATGGACTGCAAGTGTCGCTTGACGCCAGCCACTAGGCGTGATGCTCGCTCGTGAGAAGATAGATGCCAGCCCGTCCAAGTCCAGGTTCACGTCCTCATCAGTCCTCCCTCACAGTCTCTCTCAAACACACACTCACCCCATTCACTCATCCCAACTCATTGCCTAAGCCTTCCTCCTCAGCGAGTTATAATGCTCCCCGAGCCCATACCCATGCCGATAGTACGCAAGCCATATCTTCCTCCTCTCCTCACCACCCTCATCACCATCACCACCCCCGCCGCTCGGACGGATAACCTCAGTCCGCCCGTCCTGCACGACACAGACCTCAACCCCGTAGACACAAGCCAGCGCGAGCAGCTCGAGCTGCCCGCCCCACTCGGCCGTGTCCCGCATCTTGGCCACGTACGAGCCCAGGTCCTCCTCGAGGAACCCCGCGAACTCGTCCCCGCGCGACTCGATGTACCCGGCCGCCGCCCGCCGCACGACCTTGTACCCGGCCTCCCCAGTCCCCTCCTGCCCCCCCTCCCCCTCCTCCTTCGCGCTGGGTGATGTGGTTGGGGGCAGCAGCGGCACCCCGGCCTGCCCGAGCTGGTCCGCCACCGCGGAGAACAGGCAGTGCCCGTCGGGCCGGATCTCGTGCTCCTGCAGGCCGTGCCGCGCAAGCTCGGCCGCCATGCGCTCGCGCTCGCGCCCGCGGTGGTCCGTCATCCCCGCCGCCTCCTGCGCCGCCGCCTCGGCCGCCGCCTCCTGCTCCGCCGCGCGGCGGGCGAGGCGCTCCTTTTGCCGGTTGCGCTTCTTCCCTCCTGTCCCGCTGCCGTCGCCGTCTGGTGGTCTCGACGACGCTGGCTGCTGTGGTGGTTTCGCAGCGAGCCCGTTGACGCCCAGGGCCTGCATCCTGGCGGCCATGTCCTGCTCGTCGCCGTCTAGTTCTTGTTCTTGTGTTTCTTCTTCTTCTTCTTCCTTTTCTTCTTGTGTGTCGCCGTCGCCAGCCATCAGCCCCGCCAGCTCGCCCGCCTGCCTCTCCCGCATCTGCCTCTCCATCTCGGCGCACTCGTCGTTGACCCCCTTGCGCGTCTTCTTGGTCGCGTTCTTCTTCTTGCTCGTCACCCGCCCCTGCAGGTCCTTGGCCTCTTTGCGGTGCCGCGCCTGCATCTGCTCCACCGTCTCTGTCGGGGCGGCCCCGGCGTCCATGTCTCAGGTGTCTGTTTCTCCTTCCCCCCCTGGTGGTTGTGTCGTTGTTGTTGATTATGGTGGTGGTTGGTTATCAGAAGCTTTCTTCCCCTTGGAATATGGTGTTCGGGCCGGGTTGGTATGGCGGGTCGGGTGGTGATGGTTGTGGTGTTTCCGTCGCTCAAGTTGGCTTGTAGTCAAACTTCAAGCTCCCCTCCAGCCAGGGATGACGGTGGTGGGGCTCTCAAAGCTGCATGCATGCAGGGTCGGCCAGTACTTGGCCTCTCGGGCCGGCCTCGGCGGACCCCCAACTAAAATGACCGCGGCCCACCCATCTCAGCACTAACACGCCCACCCATTACATGCATGAACCTACGACGCATGAGGCCGCCATCTTGGTTCAGAAAGGCGTACCAGACTTTCTCGGACAACGTGCATATCACACCACGATTTACGCCGGGCTCGAGCGAGAGACCTGTGAGATGCGCCTTGCTTGGCGTCCGCTCCTGTCTGTAATCACTGGCATTGCCTTCTTGGTCCTGTCCTCCCGGCTAAGGGGTGTTTCTCCCCCCTACATTCCGGTTTCCCTCCCTTTCCCCCGCGGCTCCCTCTCATCTTCTTTTCCAAGTTCCCCCCAACAATCCAACAGTAGACAGCCGTCTCTCTCTCTGTCTGTCTGTCTTTTCGACCTCCCAAAAGACTAAAAACCACCAAACCCGCGGCGTCTGAGACCGCTACAACTTGAATATCGCCCGACACGACGCCAGACCCACACGGGTCATAACACCAGAATTATACACCCAAAGGGACCAAACCGCCAAATGATAGCCACCACCAAACACAACCGAACCAAGGTAGGCCGTAATCCATCGTGGGAATATATGACACAAGAAGAAGCAGAAGAAATAATAATAATAATAATATATGTACCAAAAAATAAAAACAAAGCAGAAACGACTGGGGGTATCCCGCGAGCTAATAATAAGCGCATAAATAAAAGACCGAAGGTAGGATAGGTGCGTCAAGAAAAATACGCTAGACAGCAGCCACAACCAGACTGCGCGGTCAGGGGCGGCTAACCATAAGATGCTAGGTCATGAGGTGGAAATGCAGGGAACAAAGGAGATCGACGCGTAGGATCATCATAAAATAATGCCCTCGACGCGGGCGCGGTACGACTCGACACGAGGAGGACGGCTCGAAAGGGGAGGAGGGGCCGGGCAGAGCCACGGTTTGGGATCCGTGTCGGGGGCCCGGCACAACGGCAAAATGGTGGTGCGGTGCGAGGTGCTGCGGCTCTGAAAAAGGGAAAGAAAGGGGGTGCGGGCGGGCTGGCTGGCCTCATCAGAACCCCTTAAAAGGGTCGTCCCTCGAGTACTCCTCCTCGCCCGCGGTCCTGCTCCCGCTGTAGTAGTCGCTCCTCGCACCGCGCGACGAGTAGCTGTCCCTCTGCCGGCTCCTGCTCCTCCGCCGGCGGATCTCCTTTGACCTCCTCCTCGCCCGGTATCTCGAGTCCTCGAGCGGGTCGGGGTAGTGGCCGCCAGCGCCGCCGTGATGGTCGCCCTCGGCCCCAAACTGGCTGAACGCCAGCGGGCTGATGAACGCCTCCATCCTCACCGTGCCGATCGCATCGAAGAAGTTGGCGCCGCTCGTCCGGTTCGAAGCCTCGCTCGTCCGCCCGCTCACGACGCTCATCCCGCCCCAGCCCTGGCTGCTGAGCCCTGCCGACGCCGGCCCCGAGTAGCCCGAGTAGCCCGAGTACGGCGTGCTGTGGCTGTTGTTACTCGGGGTTGAGTACACCTCCGAGGAGCCCGTGCCTGTCGACTGGCTGTTGGTTGGGGCATGGTAGCTGTTGGGGCCCGAGAACCCGCGGAAAGAAAGCGGCGGAGGCACGTGGCCACCAGTGTTGCTCCTCTTGCGCCCATGGATCACACCGCCGCCGCCGCCGCCGCCGCCAACCTGGGCACGATCCCGATCTTGGAAGCGGGGTATAAAAGGTGGCTCCGCGGCGTCGCTGGACCACTCCCGGCTGTGCTGCGCCGTGTTGCCATGGTTCGATGGGTTCGAGTATCCGGATGCGACGCTCTCGCTGGCTGCTGGCGGGGGTGGGGACCTATATCCTGGGACGAGACTCGATGGGACATCTGGAATACTGGGCTTGGGCGCCGGTTGGTGACCTCCGTTTGTCAGCTGGTGTGTCATTATTCCGGAGCCTCCACTGGGATGGGCCGCGGCAGCGTTGTTGGCTGCGTGGTTGGCATTGTGGCCTTTGGCAAGGCGAATGGAATCGCGGATGCGTGGTCTTCGGGATTTAGCCTTACTTGGGGGAATATCAAAGTCTGGTGTCTTGGCCGGGGCCGGGGCTGGCGGCGCTGGTAGGTCAGGTACCTGCTGCTGAGAGTGGGCGAGGAAGGAGAGGGAAGTCAGCCACAAGTAGTGGCGTTCGGCGTTGACGGCTGTGAACTTCAGTGCGCGCTGAGGGGTTAGGATGAGGATCGAGCGGTTGAAGACAACAGTATGGCCCCTGGGCGGCGGGTTGTCGTCCTTAACGTCAAGTACCGACTGGATGGTGACTGCTACACTGTCAGTGAGGGGGAATTGAAGAGGAAGGATCGGCGACCTACGTTTACGACCTGACTTGCCGAGCAGTGCACTACCGCTAGAGGGCTGCTTGCTGCTCCAGAGGATTGCTCTCTCATAGGGGGCTAACCACACCCAGCGTTTGTGCCTGTCATTGCTCGAGTCATCCTTGCCGACATTGTCGTTCGCCACGCCAAAGGACTTCCTCCGGCGGACATACTTGAACATCCATTCGCCAACCATCGTCTGGGCGATGGCATCTACCACCGTGTTCGCAGCCGGCTGCGAGCTGGCATTCGACTGGAAACCGGTTGCCTCTGTCGTCGCAGTGTTGGTGGAAGGGTGGTGACTGTGACCCCTGGCCCTACCACGCTCATTCTTCGGCGTCGTGAGCTGGTTGCGAGGGAGAGGGGGGACGTCATTGGGGGTATAGGGGGGCGACCTGCTATTCTGCCTCCTGCCCCTGCTCTTGCCATATCCACTAGTACCCGGCCTGCTCTTGCGGAGACTATTGGCACGATGGAGCGGCATCCGATTCTTCCTCCATGGCTCATTCCTCGTCGGACTCCGGTTGCTGTCACTGTTGCCGTTGAGAGGTTTACGAGAGCTGGCTCTTGTGGGAATAGGGAATGGTGGGTCCTTAGCATCTTCCTGGTGCGTGGAGATGCCATTCTGGATCATGGCGGCCTTTCGCATCCCTCCAGACTTTGCACCCATGCCGGATCCGCGGATGTGGCCCTTTGAGCCCTTGGTGGCGGGACCAAAGCCCTCAGGGCTGTCTGCGAGCCTTGGAGAAGACGGGAACTCGCTCTTGCCAGCCGGGCGAGTGGGGAACTTGTGTGCGGACTTCTTCGGTGCTACGTCTTCCGGAGACGATGGCATAGATCCGGGTGTGCTTCGACCAGGCTCAGGGGTCTTGACCGGCCGAGGAGCGGATAGGGCAGTCCTATACTCGGTGTCACTCATATCGGCGTCGGCGAAATCGTCAGCCTCATCTGCTGAACTGACAGCGTCAAATCCGGCGAACAAGCTGCTGATCCGGTGGGGTCTCCGCACTGTCGCTTTCTGAGACACCGGACCATCGTCATTGTTCCCTGGATATGCGTCCTTCGGCTCAGAATCAACCGACATACGAGCCGAGGTCGCAAGTTCGCCGATGCTTCTCTGGCTTGTAAGCCTTCTAGGGTTACGAGGCGGGAGATTGCCGGGAACTGGGGTGAAGTGACGTTCCGGATCGTTCGGGATCTCAGTACCCTGGGCTGGGGATGTCGGCCTGGAGTTGATAGCTGAGGGGTGTAAGTGAGCAGGAAGCTTGTCTAGTCGCTGATCAACTCGGATCTCCTCCGTCTGTACACCGCTAGAGCTCATCGGCACGCTTGGCAGCGACACCTGGCAGCCGAAGTCCTTGAATAACTGCGGCAAAAGCGATTTCTTCGGGGTTGTGGGCCGGCTCTTTGGAGGATGTATGGCGATGCTGGGGATAGCCGGGACTGGAGGCGTCACTGGTCGAGGTAGAGGGGGCGGAGATGGAGCGTCAGTTTGGGTAGCAGAAGAGATCATGTCGACTGGCTTGGGCTTTGGCGCTGGCGCCGGCTCCAAGGGCTCAGATTTCGGTGTTCTGGGTGGACTCAAAGGTACGTCTACAGTCTGCGCGGAAGCAGACACCATCAGGATCTGAGGCGCCGTGGTTGGGACAGAAACGGGGCGAGCAGCAGCAGCGACACGCTTCCTCCGCTGATTCGCCTCCGTCGCCTCGGCCTCATGGTGTTTCTCCCACCGCGCTGCCAGTGCCGTCACCCCGGTCAGCTCCGGTGTGGAAGGCTTCGCTGGCTGCGGCTTCGGCGACGGCGGTGGTGAGCACTGCACCCCTGTATCTGTGTAGCTGACCGTCCGTTCCGGGAGTGCAGGTGACGGCGGCTCCTCGATCTCCTGGATGATACCATTGGCGAGATTGCCTTCACCCTGCATCTGCGGCTGGAACTTTCCGCGGGTCACACTGCCGGGTCTGATGAAGCTCTCGCTGCTGCGATGACGACGATGGCGCTTGGACAGGATGCTGGCACGGCTGTCGTTCCGTGTGTGGTTACGAGTGGACATGACGCTGTCTCGGCCGTTGGGGTCCGTCTGGTAGTCGGAGTCATCGTCAAAGTCGAGTTCGTCTGCGAGGGAGTACCCGTTCGCCTTATTCATAAGGGAGAACCTCAAGCTTTCCCGGATGCTCATCGAGCGGACGCTTCCCGCATCGCTGTCCTTGTCCTTTTCCTTGCCCTCGCCGCCGCTCTCTTCCTCAGCATTGGCTTGAGCATCATGGAACGCTGCCACCTCTTCCAGGATGGTCTTCAGCCGGGTCTCGGCCACGTGGAGCTTCCGCTCCATCTTCCGTCTTTCTTCATCCCACTCTTCTTTTTCCCTGGCCCACTGAGCATGTGTCCTGCCAGAGTCGTCTTCTTGCGTCTTGAGTTTCTTCTGTGACGCTTCTAGCTTCCTCCTTGATTCGGCAGCTGCCTCGACGGCCTCGTCTCGCTCACGGGCAAGCTCGCCCAACGCTGATGATGTGCCACCTTCCAGCAGGGCCAGTTGACGCTTCAGTGACCTGTTCTCCTTGGCCGTGCTGACAAGTGTCGTCTGAGCCGAATCACCCTCTTCACGTGTCGTCTGGAGCGTGGACTCCAAGCTTTCAATCAGCTTGAGCTTCTCCTCCTGGTCTCTCCGAAGGCTCAAAATCTCCGAGACAAGGTTGGCGTGCAGGGTCGGTGTGAATCGCCGCGGATCCAAGATGCTGATATTGCTGTCTGTGGCGAAGTCCTTGGACACCCGGTCACTCTTGTCGGTCTTGTCGCTCCCGGGCATTGGTGGCGGTGACGACGAGATCTTCGCTGGAGGTGTTACTGAGCGGCGTGACCGTTTTGAACCGCGCGACGGCGTCCTCGCGCTCCTCGGTCTTTGTGTGTCTATGGCAGCAGACAGGACGGGCCTAGCCAGCCCGCTCCTCTCGTCTTCGGTTTCCCACATGGCCATGCCGACGGTGTGTAGGTTTGGGAATAAAGATTAAACAGAAGCAAGGGATATGTTATAGTTTAAGGTTTGGTGTGGACAGGCGTCTTCTCCCGTCTACCTTTTAGTAAACAAGAGGAGTGAGAAGAGTCTGCGGTCCAAAGGGGGCACCCCTTTGCAGATACGTAGCACCAAGGCTACGCTGAATATCGCTGCATGCAGTCGTTGTCGCGTCCTGTACTGTCGTCCTGTAGATCGGTCAGGAAGTCTCCCAGAAAAGAGGGGTTACACAACGCCCGGCTCCCCAAGAGAGAAATGAGGAATTGGAATCAAGGGGCGGCGGGGTGGAGACGGAGGCGTACGTACCAGAGTATGGAAACCAATGGCGCGGCGCCAGGGTCTTTGCAAGTTGTGCTCAAAAGTCAATCAGATGAATTCCAAGTTGTCAGGGAAAAAAGAATGGAGAAGACTGCGCGCCAGAAAGGCTGGCATATCAAGTTTGTCTGGGGATGGTTGACAAAATTAGCCCGGGTCCTCATCGCCCACGCAGAGCCCCTTGTTGTCCCCTGAGTATAGCGGATCGGGCTATAAGCCAAAGCCTGGGCCGGGGTAAATTGGAAACTAGGTCCCAGGGCAACCAACCTTGAAATGTCCCCGAGGCCTCACAGGCTTGATTGAGGCGCGGAACAGGAGATCAAAATTCGAGTCATGCGTCCACCTACCACCCAGTTTGACAGTTTGAGAATGTGTTCTGTACCCTCCTTCCACAGCTCCAGGAGGGGCAACAGGCACCGGGCAGAATTGTTTGACAGGTAGTGGTGACTGAAATGGCTCCCGGCTAAGCCTTGTGACTGGGCAGGCGAAAGGGCGTTTGATGGACGGCAAACCTTCGAGAGGACCGGATGGGATGGGGCCGGTGACCAAGATATGCTATGATGCCAGTGCGCTGCACATACGTGATACAGAAAGGCCACTACAGACTGACACTGGAGCAGCCCGTCCAATGTAGATCGCGTCTGCGGAGCAGGATCAGCATCGCGGAACCAGGCTGATCACGACATAGTGCTCCATGATGAATTATCGCAGACCTGCCGAGGACGGGGGCTGATAGGGTTGGCCGCTCAGTCTCGTCCCAAGTGGTTGAGTGACTGACTGGCCATACCGGGGTAATCACATTGAGGGGCGCGGTGAGAGTGCAGGAAGGGGGGAGTCATCAACTTACTCCAGATTGAGAGAAGGATCAATTCCAAGTGCCAACAATGCCGGGCTGGGACTGGATATTCGAAGCGTTGGGTGACGTTGAATGGGTTGCAAATGTGGAATAGAAACACAGACACAGAGGCACAGACAAGACATGCACAGGAGACGGGACGGATGTAGCCGTGTCGAGGTCGAGGTCGAGGTCGAGGCCGTGGGCGAATTGCCTTTTTGGCTGGGCGGACAGTTGAGACGAACAGAGTCAGAGCGACTGCCGTCGTCTTGGGTTTGTGCCGGGTGGTCCGTCCGATCACGAAACGACAAGAGGACGACGACACTGGAGATGTGAATGCCGGCAGGTCGGTAGTCAACGAAGACCAGACATGCAAGGCTCGGGCCACGGAATAGTGTGGAGGACGAGGGGCCGGTATATGGTATGGGAGGAGGGGGGGGACTAGGGAAATAATCGTGGACGAACAACACACAAGACTCTGGTCTGGTCAACCAGGCAGTCAGTCAGGCGGGCAGGCAGGCAGGCAGGCAAGCAGGCCCACGGACGATCGAGCGAGGCCACCCCCAGAAGAACGGATGGATGATCAGCAACGGTGGATGGAAAGACCACGAGGTTTAAGATTGAGAGAGTGGGTACCGTCGTAGCGTGCAGGTACGGTACGGTACTGTGCTGTATGAGGCAGAATGGGAAATGCAGGGTATCGACCTTGGCTTTGGCCAGGGCTCGACGAGCACAGGCCCAGGCACAGGCACAGCCAAGGGTGTGTGGAGTGCAGGGTGCCGGGTAGA
Source organism: Diaporthe batatas (assembly GCF_019321695.1). Taxonomy (NCBI): domain Eukaryota; kingdom Fungi; phylum Ascomycota; class Sordariomycetes; order Diaporthales; family Diaporthaceae; genus Diaporthe; species Diaporthe batatas. The sequence continues at coordinate 875,197 of NW_025408563.1, read as the reverse complement.
AGATGCAAAGTGCAAGGGTGTCTCTGCCTGTCTTGTGGATGTACTGTAAGTAACAACAGTAAGGCAGGCGAGGAAGGCGTGCAGGGTACGGATACACAAGCAGAGCCTGGGTGGAACCCATCATACGCCATGTCGTCGCCCCTTGCTCGATTATGAAGGATTATTTAGCCCTGGCTGGCTGGCTGCTGGCTGGCACAAGCCGAGATCAAGCCTGTGCAGGACGAGGGGGAAAGACCCGATGCCCGCCGATACGGGGGGACAGACGTTGAATTAATTGGGCAGCAGGACATACATGGAAATGCATTGGATGGAGGTGGCATTGGCCGTGGGCGACGACTTGGTTCGTTCTTGTTATTCGCTGTGTCCCCTATGTTAGCCGGGTCGTGCGTGTCATGCAGCGTACACTCATCTGCCCTGCACCCAATACGGCGAGTGCACCGAGCATGCAAGCCTGCGAGCCTGCGACCGCACTGCAGTCTGCAGTCTGCAGCGCACGCACATGCAGGTAAGTGTGGGTGTGGGTGTGGGAGAGATCGATTGCCGCAGATGAGTGGGCAGGGTGGCAGCCTGGTTGCCTGGCAGGTGGGTGTGTGGCCGGTGCCGGTCGGGCTCGCGTCTTGGGAGCTGCCGCATGGAAGCCACATGTGGACGACTGACTGTCTGGAGGTGTCTGTCTTGCATCGATTACCCATCGAGTTGGACAGTTCGGTACGAGGGCACCCAAGAAACCCAAGAAAGGGGCTAGATTAGGGGCATCTGTCACATCGGCCGAGGATTGTGACTGTGGCCAACCACCAGACGAGAGTAAAGGGAAAAAAACTGCCAGCCACTCTGCCACCAAGCTAGCCCGTTGACAAGTGCCAAAGTACTTGTGGTTCAGACGATGGCTTGTACCTGAAAGCGCGAGACGAGGTGTCAGGGGTACAAGTGCAAGTCCCAGGCTGTCCAAAACGGGCCGTTCCCGGCTCGGCTGCCTCGGCTCACTTGGGGGAATGGCAGACTGCAGTTTCGCGCCTTTTCTCTTCAGCCGAGAGTGAGTGAGGGAAGCAGGCAGGCAGGGAGGAGTGATTGCAGATTGCTACGTCAGGGTGTCGCTAGAGTCTGTCTGGAGTCTGAACTCTGGACTCTGGACATGTGGAACAAGCTGGAAGCTGGGGTGTACCTGCCTACATCAGATTCAGGCCTGGGCGGCATGGCAGGTGGCAGGTGCCCACAAGCCGGTGCTGCTGGGGAGGGAAGGAGGTGGGCGTGGTGGGGTGGCAGGGTGGGCACGGAAAGGAACGTTCTTTCCAGGTTCCTCGTGCATTGCATTAGCCTGCGGTGTACCTGGAGCTGAATTGGGGGATGGAAGCCTCGACTGCCTCCTCTTTGGGGAACGCGCAGAACATTCGGCGGCCACAAGTCTCTCTCGCCTGCACCAGAATAGAAGGACTGGGCCGCGCCTTCTCCAACAGCCGGGGCCAGGAGGGGCAGGTCAATGACTGACCAGTACGGAAAAGGGACCCTTCATTTCCCTAGTTGAGCTTGACGCAAGCGAGCTGGCGAGGCGATGCTCACTCACCCACCAGAAGGTGCTGCTCCTGCACCGCCCTTGGCCCTCATCACATTGCAATTTCCCACGTCTTCAGCAACAGAATCCATCCAGCAGTGCCGCGTGCACTCGTATTCGACCGCGGTCCGGACACCGCTCTCCGCCTTGTGTTCCTCGACCAGAGACCTGCCGTGTCCAACCCGAGGCCCCCTCTCTCCTCTCTTAATTAATTGGATGCCAACCCAGGCAACTTTGTCCCACTCCTGTTCGCGTCGTCCCGAATGGCTGCGTCTTGAACCCTTGCCAAGCTCGAAACCAAACATGCAAAATGAAGAACAGGAAGACAGAAGAAGAAGAAAAAAAGAAAGAAATCCAGAGACACGGACCCCACCCAACCATCCATGCCTCTTTCCTGCGGCGGTCCGTCGAGCCCTGGTACGACCTCACATTCTTCAGCAGAGCACCAGGGCACTTGACAGAGCAACTCGGCTCAACTCAATTCATGCTGCTGCATGCAAGCATAGCGTTGCTCACGACGGAATGTAACGCTGTCCAGGGTTGGCCGCTTTCCTGTAACAATCATCGGCGTGCATGTGCCCACCGGTCGGCGGTCGCAGCTCTGTGGTATGTCTGGCCCAGTTGCCCAGTTGCCCAGCTCGAGGCCTCGCTACAGAAACGTGCCTCTTTGTCCCTCCTGCAGGGATCGTTGCATCAGCCGCGCCCAATTTCCCACAGTCCCATCGATCACCAACGTGCGGCGGCTGCGGTGGGCAATTCTGACAATCATCAGGTCATGCCCCTTCCTCGGAGACCCGAGCCCGGCCTGGCCTCTTGACATTGGCCTCTTCCACCCAGCATGTGTCAATTTGAAACCCGTCGAGCAAAATCTCAGCCTCAGCTTCGAGACTGCCGCTCCCACATCACAACTGCCTGACAGGGAACCACCGAACGCCGTCGCACACTGCATTGTCACACACGCACACTCGCACACACCACACACACTTGCACAAATGCACCTACGGCACCAGCAGCATACAGACTTGGCCATATCGAGCTGCGAGCTCCGGCACTCCGATCCACTCGTGCAGAGACAGGTGTGGTCTGTGACGCGTATAATGACGCCGCGCCGCGATTGATTCAATTGCTTGCACTCTGCCCTGCACTATCGAAAAAAGAGCCGTCCCCACCGCGGCTCGTTTCCAATTGCTGTTCTAGACTTGCTGACAAGGTGACCGCTGTCACGTGTGCACGGGTCGTCTCGTACACAAGGGCAATCCAGGCTGATGGATGCCGCTTTCTTCTGACAGGTGCATACCCGCTTGTCCACAGCCAGTGCTCCATCCCAGAGACTCCGTCGCCCACAGACTCAGGCGCCCAGCCATCCAGCCCGTCCCAAGCCTCCTTACTGCAAGCTCGCTCTAGTCGAGCGCCTGAGCGCGCCTCTGACAAGGGCCTACCCTTCTTACAATTTCCTTTCTGATGGTCCAGAAGCTGTCAATCTGGCCAGATGACCACGGATGATGTTCAGTGTCCACTTGTCCACCACAAGAGGGTCTTTCAGATGTGGGGAACCACTGGTCTCGTTAATCAGCACGAGTCAATGTCTATAAGGCCGTCCAAGATCGATCCTCACTTTGACGAAAGTAAGACACGCTCCCGCTCGAGGAAGCATATCTCGAGGCGGCTCGCCAAATGTGGGGGCCCCGAGAGAGTTCTACGATACCACAGCACCTCCACCAATTCGGGGGCCAAACCTTAGAAGTAGACTACGCCTCACCATCACCCGCACTCAACTGCCAGGCACGCCACTAGCAACAATGGTCTCATGGACTGTCTGCCTCGCGGAGGGGTTCGAGCTTCTCCATATGACTGGTTTCATTGTATCGCAAGCTGATAATGGCACCCATATTTGCCATTCTTGCGTACATGGATGCCGTTGCCAAGCTGGCCGACCGTGCGGTTCATCAGTTGGGCGACTGCTTATCTCTCCCTGTGGCGGCCACTTTCGGCCGTGAATACCCCGGGCCCTACTGTACATCCGGGGTGATCTTTTCGTTTTCTGGTGCGTTTCCCGTCAAATCATGGCTGCGCGGATTCCTGACAACCACCGGGCGGCCGAGGAGATAAAAGAGCAGAGCTGCATGCGGTCGTCGTGTTCCACACACAACCTCATCCTGCGCGCGTTGGCCGCTGTATCTAGAGGTGAGGTTGACGCCAGCACACAATCTACAAGGCAAGGGATTTGTGCAGGAGAATCCCTCTCCGAGCAAATCCCATTCCGGGGATTTAGCCAGCCACCGCGGCAAAGTTTGTCTCATACGCAAACTTCGTCCTCACTCCCGCTTTAATCTATGTTAATTGTCCCTATCTAGCACTCAAGGAGGGGTGCCGTTAGAGATCATCAGCCGCCTTTCACTACCTGGATAAGTTTTCACGCCGCTACTAATGCTCAATCTTCTCCCGGATGTCGTCAAGGCACGCACAGATGTCGAGGGCCTTGTTGATATACACGGCCTGCGGCACGGTTGACATTTTCCCGCGTGGGATCCCACCCAGGCAGGCCATCTGCCCGCAAGCCGCGGTCGACCAGACCCAAGCGACCCCTAGTCACGCGCATGTCATCGAATCGCGCCGCTGATCAGCAACCACTGGGACGAGATCCATGGCCATGGGCGGTAACTTTCAGCCCCGCTCAACCCCCAATTAATGAGCGATCGCCACAGGCTGCTAGACCACATTGGTCACTGTGGTAAATTTCGGCGTTCCTCGACAAGACACAGGCCGTCATGGCGTCGGGTAAACTTCAACTGTGGGCGCTCCTCCTCCAACTGAGCAACGACGAATGTGGGGGCAAGCCTGCGCTTGGGTCAGCCCCAAAGACAAAGCGTACGCCACTTGGTCCTTCAGAGCATTGCCATCAAACCTTGGTCATCGCATATGTAGAGAAAGTCATCTCGAGCGCGCTGCCTCTGTGCTGAATCATGATGGCGTCCCTTCGGATGCGACCCCGACCCTGGCTTGGCGGGTGTTGGTTAATCCTGCAGCTGAAGAGCTCCACAGGCATCCAGACAGCCCACACCCACCCAACTGCCCGGGTTGGGCGGGGCGGGTCAAGCCACGGCGCGCCCGCGGCACGTAGCTGCAGGACGCGGAGTCTCCCAAGCGAGGCACGTTTTAGGAACGTCTATTTTATTTACAGTTCAAGTGGCGCCAGCGGCTCCTCGTCCGGCGTCGTCGCCATGGCCTCCGCCATGTGTGCTGTGAGAAAGCGGGGTGTCATGGTCGAGATCTTGTAAACAGCCCTCATCCAGGTTGTCCTTGCAAGGTCATTCATCTGGCCTGCATATACACGATATTCTCTTCGCCGGTTTACAGAATCCTGTGGCATGCTGCGCGATACGCGGAACATGCCATTCAGCAGTCGAATTTCGAGTTGCAATGCTGCTACTGAGCGCTCGCAATGTCACGAAGTTGGCATTAATTTACCCCGAGAGGACTACACGGGATTCGCCGCGAATGCCGAGCGTCTGGTAGCAGGACACAGATGGGCGACAACAACATTGAAAACAAGATCAGACCCGTCAGGCCGCCACAGAAATGAAGTCGCGCTCCTCTCGTGCCAACGCTAGGGACTGGTTAATAAGCCGCCGGGCCGCCACCCGCGCTGCAAACCCATCCAACGATGAACCATGCGGGAAGTTTCTTGGAGGACCGCCTTCAACGGCTCGCGGCTCCAAGTCTCACATCCCGACCAAGTAGCGTCTGGGCTGCTGCGGCCTGGTGTAGTGGCCAAGTGGCCTATCCCCCCCTCCGAGCGCCATGCTCATCCACGACTCTGGAAAGCCTCTCTACACAGCGCGGGCGGGTGTGCGTGCGTGCGCGAGTGCGTTAGTCTGGAAGCCCGACGCCATGGTACGCAACTCCCCACGTCCGAGCGATTAAAGAAAACTGGTATAACAACAGTCTGAGCTCTCGCGATCGGCAAGCTCCATAGCGGCTGTGGGGTATCACATAAGTGCTAGATGCATTTCATATTGTCACACTGCGACCCTGGCCGGGCCGATCTCTAAACAATTCCAACACATGTGTGTGCACGCAGGCTGACAGGCACAGTGTTTGCACATCTGCGGCGAATGCAGCATCTCTCTGCACACGTGATTCCTGCTACAAACGATCAACTCCAATATCTTCCGGACATGCCGATGTTCTTCCCACCAAAACATTCTGGCAAGCTGGCGCCAAATTCCGGTTGTCAATCTGAGCGAAACGAGCGAGTAGTAAGCACGAGCCAGCCCGCCAGCCAGCCAGCCCGGACCCTTGCCTCTGTGGGCATTCATGCACTTCCCCTGCACTCAGGCTCTCACGCCTCACAGCTGGCATGATCCCGCCATGGAGCATCGGGCAAAAATGCCGTACTGCTCACTGGCGCCTGAAGGCGCGAGCCGACTGGTGCTCATCGCGCTGCGGCTATCTTCTTTCCCTGCGGAACTCGAGGCCAGACAGATCTCTCCGATCGGCTGCCGGAAGCCTTCAGCCTGTGGATACTGTGCGACCTTCAGACCCTGATTTATGTGTGGGTCTACATCTACCGCCTCTCGTTACTTGTTCAGACTTGTGCATTCACACGCCTCATTTCGCCCCCGGGATAAATTGCACAGGTCTACACGAAGGGAGGCGTGAGGATATTGGGCGTCATAAGTGTGAGGGGCAACGCTCCATTCTGACGATGTCGCCAGGCTGAAGGTTTCGGCTTGGTAAGCCGATGTACCTGCCGTTGACGGGTCGGATAACCAGACTGTCTTCGGATCAACGTGCTGATGGTGACGACAATGTTGGAATCGGTTGCTGCTGCATCCTGGAGGGCTTGTGATGAAAACCCTGCGTCCGGAGCAGCTCTACTTCAAGTTATCGTGTCACAGATTACGTCAGTCAGATCACTTCGATTTGGCCGGGCTACCTGAAGCTGGGCTACCAGATGCCATTTGGTCATCCTGATCAAAACAAGGAATTTGCCGTTAACTCTGGGGCATGCTCCAACCGCAATCTCAGCTCGCCGGCAGGTAGAAGCTGGAGACTAGCCGCCTGCTGTTATGGGGGGACTGTACTGACCGGGGCGGCTCTATAAGTGTCATATCGCGGCCATTTTCCTCACACCCCATCACATAGGCATCTGCATACGGCAGGGCGGCAATCTCGCTCGCTCTCTCGACCGATCGGACAAGACCGTGTTTCATGGCCGCATTTGCGTCTACTCAATGTCGTATCCCATGCAACCTCGGGCTGGGAGCCCTGGAGCCTTGCAGGTCGCAGATGAAATACGCCGCATACCAATTTTATTCTCCGTGCACGCTGTCCCCATATCCACCTCAACGGTAACCCCCCAAGCAGAACCCAATTCTAGCACCGCGCACGTACGATACATGTTTGTTTGGTCGCCAATGCTACGTATGAGTTGTCAAGAAGACTCGGCGCTGTAGGCACTAGGGACAAACAGGATGCTAAACGACAATTATGATTCTCAGCCAGGAACTATGGCACTATGAAGCGGGGCGTTCCATCTTCCCGGCGCAGATCCAGGCCCTTCCTTTCTCTGACGAAGGTCAACGCGCATCGTGTAAGTTTCAACCGGGCTACTGAATGTCAAGCTGCTCTGCGACCATGAGGGTTGATATGTTCGACAGAGAATTACGCCTTCCAAGGTTGCAAATGCGACTGAATGTTACGGCCCGAGCAGTCTCGTGGCCCGTTACACGGTTCGGCAATTGGGATGCTAGACGTTCGAGGCACCTATTTTTATGACAATGATACCATACTTCTTCCCGAGTGCGAACGTGTCAGAGACGTCAACATGCAGCTTTCGAAGCGCGCACGCAGGCGCGCGCGCGCCGACGCGCTGAAAAAGATTTCTACATCTCGGCATCCAGGATGCGTTTACGTATCTCTCAGAGTGATCTTCTGGCTAGAACTCGCATTTGGGTCACACCGGCCGAAGTTCGGCTTATGTTGAGGACTTCGGAATACCGTATTCGGCCGAGGATAGGCAAACGACATCATCCACTCGGGAAGGAGGGGAAAGCCCCTTGCTTGCATATTTGCATTTCCCAGCGTGTTACATGGGAAGGAGATTCTCCTGCGAGATGAGATGCGTATAATCGGACGTGTCGCCTGTTTTGGATTGGCTATAGGTGAGCTATTCCTACACCTTCACGGTAACGTTAGCGTGGCCCCTTCTATAGGCAGGCTGGGTATATACTGAGGGCGGCATATAGGCTCAGCAAGACCGGCTGACTTCATGTTGCAGGTCTCAGGGCTCTAGTCACGGGCAACCTGCCAGCCTGGGCGAGACTACGATTCCGTGCCCCAGTTCCTCTCCAACGTATAATACAGACCGGGTGGCCGGCTTGACCGCGTGCCGGGAAGGGTTACCTCCTGCCTGATCACCGACGGGGGATCAATCGGCTGCTCCGCTCGGCATCGGCAAGCACAAGAGATCCTGCAGGCTGTTTGTTTATGTTGGGTATTTCAGCTCTCATCACAAGTACCGCGCATCGTGGTGGGGCCGGTGGGGGTCAACTGTGTGGCTCTTCACTTGGGATCCTTCAGGGTGTTGTACTTCTGCTTGTCTTATTGCGTCGGGAGTGCCAACCCGCCCGCATGTTGTGGAAATCACGTTACCCCCCACATACATCCTGTGGCGCTGCTGCTGTGCCGCGATCCTGTCGACGATGGTGGCCCAGCGCCAGGAGCACAAGCGAGATGCGATGATGAGGCGAATGTGGATTCATCACGATCCAGCAAGCAGAGCAAGTTCTTGTGTGAAGCTTATTTGATGAAAGGGGCTCACTATCGGTGTCCGTGGCGTCACGACGTGATGTTTTAGAAAGGACATTGCATGGCGGCTTGCCCTGGCGCAGTAATGACCTGCGGATAATTACTACTCGGGTTATATGTTTCTGGGGGACTCATGATGCAGGTTGGGCAGCCGGCCACGCCATCTCACACATGATCACAGCTTACTGGCGTGCGCGGAAGCGTCTGCACGGAGTACATATATTGACATCGCGCCCTTGGTGGGTCTCTTGTATACGTTAATTCCCGGTGTTATTAAACAGCCCTGTCTTTTATTATCTGTCGCCCTCAAAACCCCGTCTTCTCCGGTGACCGAGCTGAACCCGGGGCCGTGACTGTGCTGATGTCGACGATCGTGACGGGATATTTGTCCAGGGATTCGTACCACTGTATTATGGAGCCGACCTGTTCGTGGCCCCATTATTCTGTCAGTAAGGTTTCGGTACGCACGTCCGCCCGCCCGCCCCCGCCGAGATATTTGAAACGGGGATGGATGGATGGATAATAGATGATGGGCGAGGCGGGTTCCCTATTCGAGACTTGTTTTGCGAGAGCAGAGAGATCACCAGCTAGGGCTGGCCGGCTGGCTGACTCTGCTCTGCTTGCCCACATCCGCAGTTGAGCTCCGCGGGACAGGGCTGACTGCAAGGCAGGGCAGGGGAGAGGGTCTCCGCCCTGCCCCGTTCTTTTGTTGGGGCGCGCAGGGCTGGCTGAATGGGCCAGGCCAGGCCTGGCCAGCCGGCTAGGCTGGATTGTGCCGCCGCGGCCGTCTCCACCTTGCTGGCGGGTATATCTTCCGAGATTGATGATAATGAACGAGTAGCGACCAACAAACGGGGGGGAAACGAGGGACTTTAGGCGCGGTGGATCACCGGGTGGAGAGCGAGGGGGAGGGGGACAGATGACATGTGTGAATATACAGATGGACGGACGGACCGGGTTGGACGGGCTGTGCTGCACTCACCAGGAAGGCCCACGACCCGATGAAGGTGGCCCACAGCGAGGCCGCCTCGCAGGCGGCCGACGAGCCGCTCGCGAAGCCCAGCGCGCCGCAGAGGGTGAAGCCCAGCGCGCCGATGAGGTTCCAGAGGCCGATGTGCCAGCCTAGGGTCCTCGGGGCGGGGGTGTGCCAGTCCGGCTGGGTCTCTAGCATGAAGAGGTAGGAGGAGACTATGAAGCCTGTGCCGCCTATTACCTGGGAGTAGGGTTGGGGAGGGTGTTAGTTGGTGGATGGCTTCGTGCGCTGAGGCAATGAGGTGTTGTGTGAATCTTGACACGGCTCATCTCGTCTGGCAAGGACAAAACTCACCTGGGGCAGCCAATATATACCATTCTCAGCAGGCACGCTCAACACCCCCAGTACCTGGGGCAAGCCCGTGAAGCCTGAGATCCAAAAGACCGTGGCCCCGATCATCTGTGACAGGCATGCCAGGAACCCAATGTCGCGGACGTAGTGTGTCCTCAGCTCGTACCAGGACGGCCACCACGTCCACCTCCTCGCCGCCGCCGCCTCTGTCGCGGCGTTGCCACCCTCGCCGGCATCCTCGACCCCTTTCGTCCCCACCCCCAGCAGACCACGCCTGTTGCGGTGGTGATGCCGGCACCGCCTGTGCAACGACCAGAGCAGCCCCCCCGGGCCCGCCTCCCGGTCCTCATCCCGGCCAGGCCCAACATCCTCCGAGCCCCGCAGCGCCTCCTCGACGGCCCACCCGAAGCAGTCGGACCGGTTCTCGTTGACGGCCTCGAGCATGAGCAGCACGCTGCCGACCTCGAAGACGGACGCGCCCACGGCCGCCGAGATCCCGCCGCCCCGGGCGGCCTCGCCGGGCCACGACGCGCCCGGGTTCGTGAGCGGGAGGAGCACGAGGAAGCCGTTGAGGACCCACACCGCGGAGCCGAGGGTGAAGAGGGCTGCGACGTCGTAGGAGATGTCCCAGATGGGGAAGCGGAGGAGCATGCGGGCGATGCCTCCCCTGAGCGTGGGTGGTGGCTCTTTGGTAGGTTCTTGCGGGCTTAGGATCAGCCTGTGGCGGCCCTTGCGGTTGTCGCGTGAGCGCCAGACGTGGTACATGCTGCTGCTGCTGCTGCTGCTGCCGAAGGTGGAGGGCAGCTCCTTTGGCTTTGCTTCCTCCTCGTCCCCATTGCCGCCGCCACCGCCATCGGCTGAGGGCGGCTGGGGTTTGTGCAGCGGGAAGACGCGCGTGGTCGGGTTCAGGAAGGGCAGCGGGCCCGTGATGTGCTCTGCCGCGTAGTGACGCCCACGGAAGTGGGTGGTGGTGCGGTCCGTCATTGCTGCGGGTGTTTGACGACGCCTTGTGCTGTGAGAGAGAGAACCTCCCGGATGTGGAGACGAGGTGAGTTCGGATGCCGGTGCTTGGCGTTGGAGCCAAGACGGAGAATGTGGATCGGATCGGATCCCGAGGTCTTCTGGTAACGGTCCCGGTGCCTGACTGGGGTGCGTGATCTGGGACGGACACGAGTGAGGAGGCGAAACTCAGGTCAATCTGCTGCGTTGTGGTGGTGATTGGATGGCTCGGGGGAAATTACCGGGTGGGTGAGAGAGTAGATACGTCTTTGTGGTGGCCCAGCGTGTTCGGTTCCTCAACGAGGTTTTGCTGCACGACAGTAATGGCCCTCGATGTTGTGTTCTAACCCGCACCAGGAATCAGATGTCAATCAGGGTGTGAGGGGAAATAATGTCATGCCTTCGACTTGCTCGCCTACGTTACGCGCGCCGACGAGCCTCGGAAATGAGCTCCCGGGACGTTGTTCCATGTTTTTGACGTCTTATGACGCGGCTTGAGGATCATCGAACAACTAGTTACTACTATTCCCGCTCCGCGATGATTAGCTCGCAATACCCCTGGAAAAGACCAGGGCTCGTGAAACCTGTTTCTTGTCTAGGAGAATTGGTTTGGGACACCAAACTCTGGAAGGGTTTTACCCGCAAGACTCCCTAGGGTAATAAGCGACTGATCATGTGACACCTGAATGAATCTTTAAAGCTATGCGGCAGTGTTTATCACACATAGCACTTCCAAACACAAGCCTGCTCCGATTCTTCATTTCTAAATGTCATATAATATGCTGAAACTCCAATAAGGGTACAGTATCCTCAAAAAGTCTCCCTACATTTACCTTTTAACATTAAAACATATCACTTGAAATAATTCTATAATAATTTAATAACTATGATATATTTTTTAAAAAAATACTTTTAATGTATTATGTCTTTTTATATATCAGGTTTTAAGTATTTACTATTATATGAAGATACTATATATGGAATAGAAGTGAAACTAGTAAGATAATAGCAATAGTTGCTCGGGCTTTGCTGGCAAGGCAATTCATCCTTTCTAGGTACTGTATTTGTTGCAATGGGGTCTTGAGCGTTTACCACTGTATGAAAGCGCCGCATACGTTTTGCATGTATGGGGATTGGTAACGAAACCACTCATTCTTTCTAGAATTGCAATTGGTGCCCATCCTGAATGACTCAACCAAGACGGCCAGTGGGAGCCCCCATAACAGTCACATGCAGGCAGTGACGCAAACTGAAGCCAGTTGTAAGGATTGTTCGGGGTCAGCAGTTTCAAGCCCGCCAGACGTGTTTTCCAGAGTCGTACAGTGGACCTGTCCGACATGGCAGTACGGACAGGCTCCGGTTGTCGGGCTGCGGCGGCTTTGTTGCATTGTGCAGGCAAGTGTTGGTTGTAGGCCAGCTCAGTGGAGCCGATGACCTCCAGGCAGCCATAAACTTGAATAGCATCGCGTCTCCATACCAGCCAACGACACAACCAACCACTCGCTCCGCGCCTCATCGTCGGGAACACAACCTCTTACCTTGATCGGGTTAAATCGCGTGTTTGGCCATACCCTCTCTCCGCTTTTACTGCTCGCATTAGGCCGTCGTCATCCTTCAGTACAACAACAATATGGGGTTATTTTTATCCCGAAGAGGGCCTTCGGCCGATAGCACGCCCGCCGTACCCCCACCTGAAACAGTCTGTACAAAGCAAGATTACAAGAGTTTGCAGTTTGCAGTCGAGAATCTCGAGAAGACCATCTCTGAGACTAATGACAAGCGGCTTCGTGAGAACCAGCATGCCTGTCTGGCTTGGCTGAAAGAATATGGGCTGCCGATCCCAAAGCACGAGATCTGGGCCTTTGATGGGATTGTTAGGTGTCAGAGAAGTATAGACGGTAACAAGACCCGCTTTTCAATACCTGATTTCCCTGAACGCCGCCATGAGTGCTATGTTATTGTAAGTGCTTCCTCTTTGGTTCATAATACCGTCCCTACGTACTTGCTAATTTATATTCTAGGCCGCTCCTATATATATGGATCACTGGATTCCACTATCGGAGGATGACCTTCAAGCATAACTTCTTAGTCGCGCTGGAATTGTGCGCTGGAGCAATGTGAAACATTGAACCACGCTGGGTAGTGACTACCGTATTAAATACAAGTCAGAGCGTACTCCTGATTCAACCGGTTTGCTTTGGCTAAGATTCGGGCCTATGACTAGTTGCACTGCGGAATATTTGAGACCAATCCAACTGACTGCTTACTGAAAGGATCGCCGGGCCAAAAGTCCAGAATTCCCAGTCTCCTAATAAGTAGCATGTAAGCTCTATACCACCACACTATTCAAGTTAAGAAATAATAGTCTTACCATTTAGAAATTTACGGGTTAGTACCCCCAACACTAGGAATATACTAGAATTCTTTTCCTAGGTTTCAGCTAGACCTACAGAGGTGGTATAGTACTGTTAAGAACGAAGACGGGATAAGTACAACACAGAAGGAAGAGCAGAGGAGGCGATCTATCCGCAACATGGACCTTTGAGGTATGAGTAGTAAGGTAGCGGTGCATGAATAATAATTAAGAACACGTCTCATTCAACATTATTCTCAGAGACATTAGGCAGTTCCATTCCTCAAGAATCAGCTATGAAAGGAGGCCGGACTCACTTCGTCAGGCTGCAGCCATGCATCATCCAACATTTGTTTGACGGTCGGTCTCTCTTTTGGGTCCCAACACATGACTCTCCTGAAAAAGGCAATGAATTTGCATTTCTCACGGCCTTGCAAGTGCTTGACTTTTGTCTTCGAAAGCCGCATTTTTGGGTATGGGCACCTCTGATATCCAATTACCTATCACCTGTCAGTGACTCTTCAGGTTTCATGTGTCCAGCGAGATATTCATCCCTACCGTATTCATCCCAGATCTCGAGAAAGTCCTCTTTATCTTTCCTGATCATATGCAGAGGGGCAGGGCCATGTGCAGCTATCATGCTGGCGAATTGGACCTCGACATTGTAGTGACCGTCTTCGTCTTCACACTCGAACATCGGAATTCCTTCGAGCATAAACCACGCCTGACCTGCTTAGCTAATTCTTCAAAAGTTAAGGGTGATATGCTTACCGTTTGGACTAGGGCCCATATATCCACAGGGTATCCCCAAGCCAAATTCATTATAGCTTCTGGAGCACGAAATGCGTCCGGCATGATAAGGCCTTCGCGGTCGCCCTCAATTCAAGAATGCAACGTACTGGAGGTCCTTAGAGAGCCATATAGTTGATGAAGCCTTAAACCCAAGTTTGAGGATGGCTTGATATTGACCGTTGAAAACATCACCCTGCTTTACAGGGTAATAGTTCTGAGTATTGTATCCTTCAATGAGTTCTTCTTCGATCAGTTGGCTTTTATCTATCACCTCAAATCCAGTCGATGGGAATTGCAAAGGTTTGTGTGATGTCGCAGACCGAGCAGATCCCGTGCTTCGAGACATGTGTGGCAATACCTGGCTGGGTGGAGCGACTGCACAATGCCGCTGCGGAGCCGCCCGGAGCTGAGTGCCCGGACATCCTGGAACGGCAATGATTCATCGGCCGTTTGTCCCCAACAGTGTTGGTCTCTTCACGAGACTGCAAGATCTTGCACCGTGCTGACCCAAACTTGATAACTACGACATTCTTCCCCATAACTGATCACACGGTCGATAAAATTCACAAGACGGATCAGGATATCCAGCACTGGACGAAAGAGCACGACCAGGTCGACAAGGGATTGACTTGGGGAACACTTCATTTCTCTCCCCGGCAGGAGGTGCACCAGCAACATTAGTGAATTCCTGTTGAAGCAATAGGATCGTCGGGTATTTTATCCTCCTTCTCCATCGTCTGCCATGTCTGCTCCGAGCCTGCAGGTAAGTAAGCCATCGAGCAAGCTCCGTCGGCGGCAATCTGGCATGTAGACTGTTCCGACCCGGACCTCCCGGCTAACGACTCTCCAGGATCACTTCAAGGACAAGCCTCTCCAAGAGCACGGTTTCTTATGGAACCAGCTGTGGGAGCGCCAGATCACCAGCTGGGACCGCGGCGGGCCCAGCCTCGCCCTGCGCGAGACCCTCCTCACCTACCCTGAGCTCTTCGACGGTACATACCCCGACCCAGGGCTGCTGAGCGACTTCGTTGGCCACGGGCTCGTCCAACAAGACACCTCATCGACAGCCTCAGCTCCGGCTTCCAAGAAGACAGCCCTCGTGCCAGCTTGCGGAACGGGCTACGACGCGGTACTCCTGGCCAAGGTGTTCGGCTACGACGTGGTCGGGCTCGAGATCTCACCGACTGCGCTGCATGCTGCCAGGAAACACCTGGACGGCGTCGATAAGTTCCTGGAAGCACAATACGCGGAGCCACAGGAGGTCACTGCCATCGACCCGCCAATGCGCTTCTGGGCCGAGAACCAGCACCCCTCCCCAGGTCATGTCCGCTGGGTCTCTGGCGACTTCTTCTCAGATGACTGGCTGGCCGATGCCGGCGTTGAGAAGTTTGATTTGATTTTTGACTACACTGTAAGCCCTGCCCAAGTCCTCGATACACCGTGCTGCCTTGCAGTGGTCACAGGGCCTTGTTCGCCTCCCCACCTGGAGTCGCCCACCCCTGCTGGGGCTAATTGTTGATCAAACTTCAGTTCTTCTGCGCAATTCCTCCCTCTTCGCGGCCAAAATGGGCAGCGAGAATGCAGCAACTCCTCGCCCGGCCCAATGGCAGGCTGGTATGCCTCGAGTTTCCTACCGGGAAGCATCCATCGACAGGCGGCCCTCCGCACAGCGCTGCGTTCTGGTTCTACCAATTGCATCTCTCCAATCCTGGAAACGAACAGATCATCACCTACGAAAAGAAGCATCCGGCTGAGCAGGATCCTCGACAAGATGCCGGTCAAGGACAGGAGTGGGCCGTCACTCCCCACGCCGGCACATCCTCTGGCCCAGGGTTCGCCATGATCACGCGTTTCAAGCCAAGTATAACCCACGCGTGCGGCCAGGATTCGCAAGGCTCGTTTGGTCGGGACTGGATCTCTGTCTGGGGTCATTCACTGGCAGCAGGCCCGTGAAGCGGAGCAGGAGATAGTAATGATGGTTTAAATCCACTGTTTAGGTAATGTCTGCAACCCAAGCTTCATCTAGAAAAGATCTAGAAAAGCTAATCTACGCAGGTCTTAGGCCATCAAAACGATCCACTTTCAGCCACATGTTCCGTAGCCGCCAACATTGTTCGCGCCGCCCCAAAAGACCGCGTAGACACCGGAATGTGGAAATATAAGATGGCTTCGGATGAAGTTCGCTTTTTGCGTTACCAGAATTGTAGCGTCACAGACTTTGAGCGGTGGGGACCCTCACCAGAGAGCATTTGTTGGACGTGAGTGAGGTTGTCACACTGGATTAAGCATTAATAATCCGCAGCTGGCGCTAGAGGGCTGTTAGATCTCGTGCAGATGTTAAGAAGTTGAAGAATTTGTGGTGAATATGATTATAATTGCTGGGATCGTCAACTGCAATTTGATGAAGAATAGTGAGGTCAGGGCCACAGTGAGTGTCCTTGAAGACATCAGCTCCGCGATCTAGACTATGATGGTTGGATTAAAGGGCAGTGTGAGGAGAACACCCTCCTCTATCCCAAGCGCATTATGTTGTAGACAGACTCATGACAAAAGTTTATATAAAATTGTACAAATGTATAAATATATAAATGATGTATATTTACAACTCTGGTTGTAGATAATAGCGCTGACGTGAGATATCGGAACACCGGACAAGGCCCAGACAGTTCAAACTCAAGAGATCGGAAATTCACGTACCCAAAATCAGAAGGCACATACCCTCTACTAACCAAGAAAGTATCCTATACAAGACTTCTCACGAAAGGGCCGGCCAGGGTAAAGGGGGCAAGCCTCGAAGCGCGAAGTACAACGGAGGGCCGTGAGTAGGGCCGGTAGGCACGACCTGAGTTCCTAGGGGACCAACCCGCCCTGCTTATATCCCTAAAATCACAAAGAACAGTTTTATACTTTAATTAACTACACCTCCACAGGGGCAATAAACGTTATTTTCTATAGTAGAGGCCTACTCGCCCCACTATAAAGGGTAAGTCGTCTTTCTAGTAAACTTTATAGTATAGAGACTTGAATAGATCGGTTAACTCTTTAGGAATAGTATCTACTACCTTGGTCCCTAGTGTGTTCTCCTGATTTAGTTAAGTATTGGAGTTGTGTGGGCCTAGGTGGGTTGAGACTTCAGGATTTAACGTTTGTTACCCTGGTGAAGGTGTAGATAGCTGAAAAGGTTTGCGCCTTTCGATTTTGGGTACGTGAATTTCCGATCTCGAACTCAAAATGGCTGGATGCCGAGACTCTGGGCCTGAGGCAGGTATGGTATTCGTGTTCACGTGTGGCGCAGGCGGGGTCCACGTCAGATCTGGTGCGGGCGTATTACTTCACAACACTCCAGCTCCCAGTCGATCATCTCAGTCAATCGATTAAATTCCCCTTCTGTAGCAACTACAGGCAAGAACAACCATGGATCGACTCTCTCACCCGCCTCACGCTGTTGCGGACCTCTCTAGGTTCAACTTCACTCTGGCGCAGGAGGACATCGACGCACTGAATGCTCTACTCAAGCGTCCTCTGCCCATCGCAACATGGGAGAACAGCAGCCAGCCCGACGAGCGGTTCGGCATCAGCCGTGACTGGCTTTCCAACACCATCTCGCAGTGGCAGAACTATGAGTGGCAAGCACACAACACACCGGCCTGTACATAACATCAGTAAGCTGACGAAGAAACCTTAAAAAACCAGGGCCAAATACCAGGAGAGGATCAACAGCGTGCCCAACTTCAAGCTCGCCGTCGAGGACGACGGCGAGGAGTACAACGTCCACTTCGCCGCCCTCTTCTCGGCCCGCGAGGACGCCACGCCCCTCATCCTCATGCACGGCTGGCCCGGCTCGTTTCTCGAGTTCATGCCGCTGCTGCTCAAGCTACAAGCAGCCCACGCCTCGGACCCGGCCTCGCTGCCGTACCACATCGTAGTCCCCTCGCTGCCTGGATACGGGTTCACGGCCGTCGGCACGAGCAAGAACATGCAGACGCCAGACGCCGCGCGCATCCTGCACAAGCTCATGCTCAAGCTGGGCTTCGGGGCCCCTGGCTATATCGCGCAGGGCGGGGATTTCGGCTCGGCGCTGGCGATCCACATGTTCAAGGGGTTTGACGAGTGCATTGGTACAGTTTTAACCTCATCCCGGCGCTCCTGGCTGTTACACTGGAGAGATTGGGGGCTTGCAGGCTAAATCACATCGTGCAGGTGCTCATGTAAACATGCTGTTCTTGACGCCGCCTAAGGAGGAAGGAGTAGCCCCTCCGACGGAACAGGAACTGGTGACACTGAAACGGGTGGAAGACTTCCGCGCCACTGGTTCGGCTTACGCCCTGATTCAAGGCACCAAGCCCTCGACGGTCGGTCTGGCGGTTGCAAGCAGCCCGCAGGGCCTATTGTCTTGGTGAGTCGAAGAACCAGCAACCTCTTGGGGCGGATAGCCATCAGAGCTTCCCTGTCGGCGAGGTGCGACAGGATGGCGAAATTATAGGGGGAAACACTTGTTGCAGTCACTAATCAAGCTGAGCCGCGCCACCAGGATCGGCGAGAAGATGGTCCTTTGGTCACACGCGACCCCGTCCATGCAGGATATCCTCGACAACGTCTCGCTATATTGGTTCACCGGCTGCTACCCTTCAAGCATCTGGGGCTACCGAGAGGTAAGGCCTACTACCGACACACCTTGAGCGCCCCGTATTCCGAATGTCTATCGGGCGCCGGGGGTCTAAATCATTGATGGATACTGACAATTGGATGTCGTGATCAGCTCGTCAATGCCGATATCGAGAAGATCTCCAACTTCTGGGGTCTCGGCGACCACAAGAAGCCCTTCGGCTATTCTTATTTCCCGTTCGAGATCACTTGCGTACCGAAGAGTTGGTGTGATGCCACGGGTAGGGTCACTTTCTACCGGGCTCACGATAAGGTGGTTACCAATTCCTTTTCTTCCCTCTTTCAAAATGTTGCAGTCACACAGCTAAAGGCATGGGGACCACTGACGTTGATGTGTTTAGGGCGGACATTTCGCTGCCCTCGAACTTCCGGATGTCTTATGGAAGGATATTGTAGAATTCGTTGACCACGTCAAGGCTTCTGAATAACTTGAATGGGGCCGGAACCCAGAAACGCGCTGAGGCTGGGTTGGTGGCAGGGATAGTAGTAACGACGTTCATTGACAGACATCAGCAGCCACAAGTCCAAACTCGAGGACTTTGAAAAAGCTCGGTACAGCTTTCAAGTCGCGGGGCCAACTGGTACAACTTTAGGGTAGGCATTGAATAGGACCAGTGCCCAGGTGGGATGTACGTAGTTACGTCTCCAATTTCAACTGTGGACATTTCTCGAGTAACATGTATAAAGTTTAGGTGTATACGACCCTAGAGCGGCGTAGTGGTCACAGCGCCGGCTGGGCTATACATGTAGAGATACGTCTCGGCGGGTTCCAATTCAATGCGCCATCTGATGACCATCCGGCTGTCTGTGACTCAATTGAAGGGGGTACCGGTACCGAAAACCCGGTGGATCTCGTGGAGGCCGAAGGCAGTAGGAGGTCGCGTTGGGTGAAGACATCCACTACTGCCCTTAT
Organism: Diaporthe batatas; assembly: GCF_019321695.1. Taxonomy (NCBI): domain Eukaryota; kingdom Fungi; phylum Ascomycota; class Sordariomycetes; order Diaporthales; family Diaporthaceae; genus Diaporthe; species Diaporthe batatas. The sequence continues at coordinate 855,789 of NW_025408563.1, read as the reverse complement.
GCGTCTCTTCTGCAGGTACCGTGGAGCATTCTCCGGGGCGGGATGTCCATCGACATACCACAACCCTAGGACTTGAGGCCACGACATACACAAACTCTTACAGTTTGTCGCCCTTGACCAAGTGCATAGTGACCACCGCGGCGGGAGACACAGTGAGCCGAGAGGAAATGGATACACCCACACCTTTAGGGGGGGGGGGGTGGACACAATGGTTATATGAGCGACTGGCCTAGCTATGGTTTAAAACTTATACACGTAGTCCTCATCTAACGCCAGCCTTAGATTGACGGCGTTCGTACACACCGCATCAGAAATCGCTAACGGTCCATCCATACTAACAAGTAGACGTTGCTTGTCACCGAGACAGAAACCTAGTGCACCCATTTACTCTCCAGTCAGCAGACAGCAAGGTAAAACAGAAATTTGTGGCGAAGCTTCCTTAGTCTACATGTCAGCCTGCGAGCTCAGCAGCGTAAACTTGTGATTGCCACGTTGCTGTGTTTCGCGCTCTTCCTAACAGCTTGTTTGCATCTATGAACATCCCTTATGTGTGACTTACAAGGACTGAATGGCAGAGTACGCTCGTGGTATAAAATAGACCCAAGTCTTCAAGATTTGTCCCTGGTTTCTCCATCCATCAGAACACAGCCGTTTTTGAGATTGTCTGAATACAAGTCTCGCCTGCAAGATATTCGAGAGTACTCCCCTCCAGAGAAGCCAACATTCAAAAGACTTAAAGCCCGAACCACATTCAAGTGGACAGTCTTCCACGTCCAGGTACTCCAGAGAAGAATGGGTTCACTGTGTGGCAAGCCCAGTGGGGATCGCGAGGCGCGGCGAGCGCGGCGAGCGCGGCGACCTGATCTGCCGCTTGAGACCATGAATGCTGGGACCGCATTGGCAGACTCTAGGGGTATATACTGCCCCTGCAAGCAAGACTGCGCCAAACACAGAAACCTGGAGCATTGCCAAGTCTTAACGCGTCGTTTATGCCTGGACTGTCGAAAGCACTCTGTTAATGAGGCGGCGGAGATAGGCCGAGCATTCAATACGCCGGGGTGGCACGTCGCGGGTCAGCCAGGCTCAAGTCGGCCATCTCGCCCATCTCGCCCATCTCGTGCCGCATCGTCTCGCCGCCACGGAGGCTCGAGTCACCGCTGAAATCGCCCGCCTGCACGGATTTGAAGACCCCTATTGACAACGGAACGACCTTTCTTCACAATGGGATGGTGTCAAGATACGGGGTAGCCAATGCATAGCACCTTGGCAGCTATTTTTTCGGTCGCGGCTGTTTTTTTTTGGTGGCAGCTGCTTTTGGTGGCAGCCAGTTTTTTGTTAACAGTCGGTTTTTGGTAATAGCCGGTTTTGGGAATGACAGGTGGCAATTGCCAGTCCTGTATAATATTTAAGTGGCGATAGACGGCTACTAGTAATGGAATTCAGCAGCCCTACCTAGGTAGAGGCTCGCAGCGCCCTTGATGACATCTGGATGCAATGGCACAGAGCAAAAGGGAAAGAGAACCATTGTGAAGTGAAAGTGATTTGAACATGAGACTGTCAAGGCACTTTCATGTACAGTGCTGCGTATAAATCGTGAAGATTTGTATTTGGTATTGATGCTCCAGCGAATCTTGAACACGTGTTCGCTGGCTGCTGGGCTTCTAAGGCAGAGCGTGAAATATTGGTCGACTGTTGACAGGATGCCGCGTGAATTCGGAAAGTGTTGCATTCTGATCGACTGGGGTCATCCATAGGCCCGACCATCTTCAGTGTGGATTTTGAAGTAAGATTCTTTAGCTTCCCCATGAAAGCCACGGGTCCCAGAGACGGTAGAGATAATTCTGACCTCTGGCTACGAGTCTTTTCTAAGAAGGCAAGGATCGAAAAGTAGCAATGCCAGAATCAAAGCAACCAGAGTAGGTATTTTGGGCTCAAATATTGTCCAGCGTTGAAGTTGTTCTGCGATATCTTCGCCTGGATCAGCGGAACTGGTGTATGCATGAGGTCAACTGGAGTTTAGCTTACCCTAGGGTACACAAGCTGGTTGGTTCCCCGGCCCAGAGCATGCATCAAAGTGAGCGAGCACTGTGATCAGGCGACCAACCAAGGCAATAGTTGCATTGATGTCCTTCGAGCAGTGGCCAGGGCCATATTCGAAGTAAGCGCATTAACAGTAAGACATCATCGGTATCCCGGTGTGAAAGTGGTAACAAGTAACATTCTACATTTTCCTCCTGCCCATTCGTGGGCTAGCAACTCCTGGCACAAGCAGAACTGGATTGAACAAATCAATGGATACCACTGCGCGCGATCCATGTCTATCAGCCAATCCATATTGATTAGATGGCCGGCATGGAAGCCATAGTTGAACCAAGAAAACCCCTGATCGCAGCGAAACTACGATACAGTGGAAACAGACCAGATATAACCCTTCATGTTGGAGGAAATCCCGAGGTCAGGACCTCGATGAGCCAACAGCACGTAGAAGACGCGCACAAAAGCCAGCTTGAACTCGGTTGAGTATTCATCCATAGAGCACGGAAAAGAGAACGGAAATTCGCATACCCTTAATCAAAAGTCGCATACCTATCTACTAACTAAAAAGTATTCTATATAAAACAACTTCTTCTTAAAAGGGCTAGCTAGAGTGAAGGGGGTAAGCCCTAAAGTATAAAGTATAGTAAAAGGCTATAAGTAGGGCTAATAGATATAACTTAAGTTCCTAAAGGACTAACCTACTCTATTTATAATCCCTTATTATAGAGAAGCCTTATTTATTAAAGTTATAAAGACTTTAAGGTTCTATACTCTAATTGGTTGAATAGTAGGGAGGGTATATACCTTCTAATTAAGGGTATGTGAATTTCCGTTCTCACGGAAAATATGTTAATTTTAACTGAGCCCTCTATATACGCAGACAGGGCCGCAATGGTTCATTGGCCCGTGAGCCTTCTCTTGGTCTATTCTGCACGAGAAGCTGCTCTGCATTGAATACTTCAATACAGTTATTATCTCGGTGGAATTGCATGCAACTGGCGACATCCTCGTGAAGTTGGGGCCAATGGGGGCTCAACGCAATCTTGAAAAGACACAGCGAAGAGGTAACACGCACAATAGACATTTCAAATCAAGTCTGGGTCACAAGTCAAATATTTGGGAGACTAGTCGGAGGCTAGGAAAGCTTATTGACCCTGCCTCCCAGCCGTCAATCATCTCTCGCTAACAACACGGCAGTTGCGGAGTATTTCAGTCGCCGACTAGGCGACGATCATATCTGTGGTACTCCGGTTGGTAATTATTACTCGGCGCCAATAGCAAAGTCCGGGGAAGTCTTAGCATCTGGAATAGTTGACGTCAAAACTCACCCTACTTACTTAAGTGCCTAAGCAGTAGTGGGGAGACTTTAGCAACGGCCCCGCCTAACTCCAAAATAATCATCAGAGCAATAGCCGAGGGCCGTTCGGAGACGGCATCTCACGATGACTACCAACTGATTCAACCCCTGCCTCATCAGATATATCCCAACACCCAACCCACCCACGAAAACAAGCCCAACCAAAGGCAGTTTAATAAAAGAACAACAAGAATAAAAAAAAAATGCCAGACCACAACCCCAAAACCCTAAGAGGCCTAAAAGCCCTAACCTTCGACGTCTTCGGCACAGTAGTAGACTGGCGGCGCCCCGTAGAAGCCGCCCTGACCGCAGCCCTCAAGCCGCAAGGACACAGCCTCCAGCGCCGCCGCTCGGCCACGACAGAGGACGAGGCCGCCGAGCGCGCCGATGCCGAGGCGCGCGCGGCCGCCCTGACGCCCGCGCACGTCGCCGCCCTCGCGCAGGAGTGGCGCGACAGCTACAAGCGGTTCACGCACGGGTTCCGGCCCGGGCTGGACGCGTGGAAGGACGTCGACGCGCACCACCACGACAGCCTCGTGGCGCTGCTGCGGCGCCACGGGCTGTGGGGGGTTTTTGCCGCCGTGCCGGGTGGCGGCGAGGACGCGGCCGCGGCCGCGGCGGGGGAGGTGCGGGAGCTGAGTCTCGTCTGGCACCGGCTCACGCCGTGGCCCGACTCGGCGGGCGGGCTGCGGGCGCTGGGTGCCGGCGGCGGGGATGGGGATGGGGACGGCGGGGCCGGCCTCGGCCTCGGCCTCGTCACGGCGACCCTGTCGAACGGGAACCGCGCCCTGCTGGAGGACCTGGACGCCTTCGGGTCGCTCGGGTTCGGCAGGCTCCTGTCCGCCGAGGACTTTGGGGCCTACAAGCCCGACCCGAGGGTGTACCTCGGCGCGGTCGAGAGGCTGGGGTGCGAGCCCGGCGAGGTGGCCATGGTCGCCGCGCACCTCAACGACCTCGACGCCGCGAGGAAGCTGGGGCTGCGGACCATCTACGTGGAGCGGGACGGGGAGGAGGACTGGCAGGTCGGGAGCGAGAGGTATGAGGCTGCGAAGGGGTGGGTTGATCTCTGGGTTGGGGTGGACGACGGCGGGTTTGTTGAGGTCGCGAGGAGGCTGCGAGATGTTCTTTGAGAGCGTTGGGTTGTTGGGCTATTTCATATCTTGTTTCATGCGTCTACTCGTCTGCCTTCCTCAGCATTCTGAGTTGTCATTCAAACGTTAATATTGCTCATTCACACGGACTTTTTAGAGACGAGACGAGCAGGCATTGTGGCATCATCACACGAAGAGAGAGCCTAGGACTGAATTGCTACTGCATTTTGCAACAGCGGTTAACTACCTAGGTACCCAGGTATAGCGAACGCGATTCTCTCACATTTTCCGCAGGTCTAAACGCAGATGATAGACACTGCCACCAAAAGCTCTAGAACCTCCCTCTTCTAGAAAATTGCCAAGTTTAGATCGAAGACCGATCGAAGACCCATACCAGACGCTACACAACAAATATGGCACTACAGACATCAAATCAGCTGTAAGATGAAGTGCTTCCTCCCTGCAATGGAACATCGGATGGCCATTTCGGAGAAAGCCATCCGGTCCTTGAACGACGCCCTTGTCACCGCCATATTGATACAAGAGACACACCCAGACCAATAAAGGGTATGCCTCCGTGTGAGCGTATGTGGGCTAGGAACGAACCACAAAAACAGCGGCGACCAAAGCGTTACACCAGCATTCCTACTACAACCTCAGGCTCAAGATTACGGAGGTACGATACGCGCAAGCATCATGGTCAGGGCAGAACGGAAAACCGGGTACCGTCCGTGGCACCCCAGCCAGACTGGCCAGAGCGAGACGCAACGCAAGCACTGCTACCAGAAAACGTGTAAAATTTTCCTCCACCACCGGGGCACCCACCGGCAAGTTCCTCGACAGGAACGCCCTCCTTGGCGTCGATTCGGCCTTGCCAGGAGCGGGGCCCACCCACAGCTCCGTAGGCGAGAGACAACAGCCACAGCAGCGGTCGGTCGGGCAAGCGCTATGTATTTGAAAATGAACACCACTGGCAGTCGGGAAGATTGGTATCGAGTCATCAACCGGCCCGTTGCGGCAGTCATGTTGGACGGTCTAACCACACAGGGGGGCGGTGGCCCCGTCACCCGGCGCTCCCACCCAAATATGTCCAGAGACCCCGGTGTTCTGGCCCAAAGCGTCTGGTCTGGGGAAATTCCTACACCCAGTCCTCGGAAATAACTTGTACACCATGGTATTAACCCCCAGCGACGCGAGAAGATTGGGCATCCTTTACGGGTCGGGGTGGGAACGTCTTCCCTTCCGTGCTGCCCGAGTGCAGATTGCGGGACGAGTAACTACCCATCCTCTTCACGCTCGCTGTCAACATGCATCTGGAAGCATGTGGGACTTGAGAATTTGTGGGACGGCGCGATGGGGCCTGGACTGCGCCTGCAGCCTTGCTGGAGGCGGGACACGACCTCCGGCCAGCTCCTCGTTCATGATCGGAACTTGTGCTGCATCAAACCAGCATCGCCCAAATCGCCGCTCGTCCAACGACGCCTCAGCCTGGCGTCAGTGGGATAGTCCGCAACAGCACATCCCCCCATGTCACACACACACACACACACACACACCGCAGAGATGAATCCCCAGTGCGTACTTGCGCCGCCTTCCACAATTGTACGTCGCGGGAATAACCGACGGGTATGAAACCAGAGAGGCCATCATGAGACGGAAAAAAAGCCAAGCCCGCGTCCCATTACGCGCACACGAACAGACAATACGCAATCTCCCCCCTCCCTCCCCCGGGTGGGCGGCAAGGCGCCAGTCAGCAGACCGCCGCCTGGATGGGAGGGGGGATGGGAGCCTCATATGATAAAACACACCATTGATCTGCGGCGCGCCACTGGCTGTCTCGCATGCGGTGCTTGGTGGCACGCTCGCACACGGGTGAGACTTTTTGACGGGTACCCGCGCCGGCATTGACTGACTCGATGGACAAGGGGGGGGATTTTCCCGCCGTGGAAAAGTTGAGCATTGTGGCACGCAGGCAGCACTGGTCCTATTCTTCTGGGACATGGGGCGAGGCTGAGTTCGCAAACGGGGGGGGGGGGGGTTAGAGCGCGCACGCTGAGAGAGAGCGTGCGTGCTGGTTGGCGTGAGCAGACAAGACATTGTGAAGGGTGGAGAAGAATCTCGACCCTGCCAACTACCCACCACCACCAGCGTGCGACAGAAGCAACATCGAGGCATGCGCGGTACTTGTCCGGGTATGCTGGCACGTCGCATGGCCGTTATGCGCCCGGAAGCCACCCCCACGCGCCCACGGCCCCGCGGAGGTACTCGTTGACAATCTATTGCTTCCCCTGCCTCTGTACGGCAGTGTTTGCGATATAACATGCAGCGCCCGGGTTTCAGTCAAGGCAGAGTCCTTCGGAGTGGCGATGGGCAGGGCAGGGCAGGGCAAGCCGACCCGGGGATCAAGATTCCTGTGCTTGGTTCGCACACGGGAGATCGGTGGACGACAACGACAATGTGCGACGGCGGGCTTGGAAGCAGCTGCCCGCGGGAGGAAGCCGTTGACAAGTCCACAGTCCGTCCATCCACCCCAGGCTGCCCACGCACACAAGTCCGGCTAGCCCCGGCATGCTTGGATATGGGAGCTCTCCGTAGAGCCTCGTAGGCGATGTCCAGCCGCGATACGGGGTGTCCAACATCCGGCCTCGGTCGCCCTGGACACTTGATGGTACTGACGAGCATCTGAAAACCCATCTTCCTGAAGCATGTGACTGAGATGGCAGTACGGAGTAAGGTAGGATCACAGCCGGCGGTCCGCGGGCCGATCTGTCAAGGAGAAAGCAACGAGGGCAGCAGTGGATTGCGTAATGCGTGGATTGCTTTTCCAAACCCCTTCCTACCTTGCCGCTGAGGGCGGGTTTAACCGCTCGGTCGATGCTTCTGGACGAGTGGTCGGCAGCCGTCCAAGCAAGGACGTGTCACATCTGATGCATTTTGGGTTGACGGCAGTCCGGCCAGGCGCAGGGGAAGCGGGCGTCTTCCAGAAGGAGTCGGCCTGGTCCTTCTCTGGTTGTCTGGCAATCTCTGGCCTCGACCTCTGGCGTGCTAATCTCCGGGACCCCCTGCCCCTGCCCCCCCTGTCTCGGCTAGGACGTTTGGCGACGTGAAGGGTGTTGTCCACGTGACATGGCGCTGCTGCGTGTGTTCAAACCTTGAGCCGGAGGGTCGTGAGGCGGGCCTGGTGGCGGGCTGGCATGCTACCTCCGTGCCAACGTGGTGGCTTGTGGCGTGCCGACCGGTTTCCAGGCGGCCGAGCAGCCCGAGTCGACCATCAATCAGAGCCCAGTGGAATGAGAAGTGCGACAGGCTTGGCCGCCGGGTGCAAGTCGGCGATTGTTGACGTTGGGAGGCATGCAGGTATGGTTCTTTTGCCGAAATTGACCACCACCCCTTGCTTTTCGACGGCAGCCCTCGCCTGATCAGACCTAGTGGCCAGCGCTCGATTGGAAATGTCGTGACGAGCCCAGCACAATCGGGCCAGGGTCTTTGGGTGCCCTGAGCTTGGGGGTTTGGGGGTGTGTGCAGGCCTTTTTGCGGGCGGTCCTGACATGTCGACGGTGATGGTGACGGTTTGGCGCTACATAGCGTGTGTGAGATCAGTTGTTAGCAGCTCACCTGCGAGGGTTATTTGACGACGGCGGTGGCGACGGTCGTCTTGGCATTCTGGGTGCATGTCAGCATGTCACTCTGCATCAGGGTTGGGGGGGGGGGGCAGCACAAGTGGTGGGGGCCCAGGGGGGTGGGGGGCTGAGGAGGAGGAGGAGGAGGAGGAGGGGGACGGGTACTTGGGGATGGAAGAGTAGCCGACTTGGAGGTCTCGAAGTGACAGGGAGCTACAGATGCTTGATTGAGGTGCATGCGATGCTTCTTCGTGGAGAAGGTCGAGACTGTGCAGCAGGTGATGATCAAGGTGTATCCAGGTCAGAGCAACCTGGACGATGCGACGCTGGGTCCGTAGTCACCCGTTCCGCGTACATACAAAGTGGACTATGGAGTACAGTGTCTGAGTGTCTGAGTGCCTAGCTAAGCTGCTAAGTACTACTACTACCCTACCCTCTCTGCCTCTCACGGGCAGACGGGTTTGGCGGAGAGCGGAACGGCGGCGCCAGCCAGTCCCCGGTATTACTACTACTGCTATTATTATTACTTAAGTACTATTGTTATTATTGGTGTTGATTATTGTTCGGCAGGTCGTGATCATTGATGGCGTCCCCAGCGATCGCTAAAAACGACCGATGACAGCCCTGAGGAGGGGCCCGAACGGGAAAGGAAAGGGAAGAAAAGAAATTTGGTTTAGGAAATGGAGACTGAATGGGACTAGAGGGGACCGGAGGGGACTGGAGACGCGAAGGTGACGGCGGAGATGGATTAGTTTCGAGAAATTGACGAGACTGGCCATGTCAGCGGCCGCCTCGTGTCGACAGGCCCAGCCAACGGTCCTTGACGAGACACGACAATCAAAAGCAGACCTGTCATTCCACCCGGCTTCCTGTTGTTTGATTGTCTTGTCGTCTCGCCCATTTCCCATGTTTCGCGATGCAGCAAGAGCCCCATTCCCACGTGGGCGGGCATGGTCTGAGCTTCTCGCTTGCGCTGGTGGTGGCACCTTGCTTGCTCTTTCCTTCCTTCCTTCCATCCTTCCATCCTTCCTCCTGTGTCCGTACGGATAGAGCTAATAGTAAGAGATAAAGGAGTACCTTCCTCTGTCAGTCAGCCTGGTTGTTCCCATATTGAACCGTTCAATGGCTGACTGCTTGCTGTGCACAGCTGCCTTCCTGCCTCGTGTGTGTCTGTCTGACCGTATGATATCTGCCGTACGGTACAAAGGTACATGATGTATTTCTGAGCCTGAGGCTAATTGGCCGTGTCTCGATTCAAGATTGACGGACTCGGTATTTCGGCAAAATCCTGCTGGATCTTTGCCCCCTTCTCGAACTCCAAAATGCCCAGGTCATCGGTGGTTGGATAAGGTGATAATGTGTGTGTGTGCGGGCGTGGTGTTGTTTTGCTGCAGTACGGAGTACTTTGATCTTCAATTTACTATCAATCCCTGCCGCAAGCACCACCGGTCCACCGCAGAGCTGCCTTTTTAACCCTGTACCCTGCCAGATTGGGGGACCCAGCTCCCGTTCCCCCCGCCAAAATGCAGGTGCGGTCATATGGCTTGGTAGGGAGTACTCTGGTACTCTGGTACTGTGTAGAAATGGCCCACGCTTTCGACGGCGCCCGCGCTTCTGAGTGCTTTTGAGTGTGCCCTCGACCAATATCAGACTGTGTTGTCTGTCGACTCGCCCGTTCTTGGCTGCCATGCTATCCAACGTCCGCCCTACCGTGCCCACATGCTCGCATCTCGCCTTGCTGCACCGTGCACGCGAGCAACCGACTACGTTATTGTTGCCACGATCATCGACCCCTATTGCACGTCACTCCATCGCTCACTCCATCACTCGTCTCGCTCGCCTCCTCGGGTGCCAACGCCATTCATGTCCAAATAAAGCCAGATGAGAGGGGAGTTTTGGGCTGGGCTTGGGGCTTGGGCTCGGGCCAGGGCGTATTATTAGGCTTTGACAAGCCAGCCAGCCAGCCAGCCTCTTCTCCCCATGCTCGCTCGGCTGTCGCAATACCTAGGTATTTTGGGAGAGCCTTCGGGTCCTCCAAGCGAGCCCTGCCCTGCCCATGGCCGAACACGGTAGCGTCCCCCGACCCCCGAGGCCCGACGTGCCAAACACACGACAAGACACACACACAGGACACAAGCAGACAAGGGGCCGTGTCTCTTGTGTACTATTACCCTATTCCACCCAGCCTGCACGCCCGCCCGCCCGCCCACCTGTCAACTCGCACCTGGCTTCCCGCATCCACTTTGCACCTCATGTCCCGACGGGGCGGGACCACCTTCGCCATGGGGCTCATCAAACGGAACACCTCGCCTAGGCTTGCGGATCCCTCAGTGCCGTGGGTCTGGCCCTGCCTCCCGCCAATACCATTATGGCCGCCGAAAGAATCTGAGCTCTACCCCTACCCTTCCGGGAGGCCCTCGGCGGCCAGGCGGCCAGGCGGGCAGGGTTTGGGCTGGGCTGCCTGGCCTGGACGGGGAAGCTGTCGTTGACCGTCATCTTGTGATTGTGATTGATGCCGGGATGGGATGGGATGGGTCCAGTTCTGTACACTCAGACACTACATGCTGTATGTATGTACATATTGCCATACCCATGCCCAGGCCCATGCCCTGCCCAGGCCCCATACCCATGCCATTGCCATGCTGTGCCCATGCCATTGCCCCCAGGGCCCCCCCCCCAGGGCCCCATATCCCAGGGTGCCGCCGCCGTCTTCAAAGTTCACGCAGGGCGAGAGCTCGATTCAGGAGGCGATCCATGGCAAGGGTCGAGGTGGCAGGGTCTGTTCGGCATCGAGGGGCTCCCTCTCAGCCCATCCTGGCTGCCTGCTGGGACTCCTTCATCAAGCTGAATATTGGGATTGACTTGGACAACCTAACAACTCGCCCTGCCCTGCCCTGCATACCACGCTGCGTGCGCACGGCGGTACGGGTAGGGCATGTGGTCTGCTGACCGACCCCACCCACCTGCGAACCGGTGTCCGGGCAGGATAATGACAGGTGGTCGGCCATAGCCACGGCCACGGCCGCGGCCACGGAACGGCCAGCACCAGGTTGACGACGTGCTCGTGCCGTGCCGCCGTGCGCTATCTGGCTGGCATCCAGATGCCGAGCCGTACGATAGGATACAGTGCGCCGGGGGGCGAGGGTTGGCTGGCCTCTGAGCCTCTGCGGCCAAGGGACTACACAGTACTATGTAACAGCAGTACCACCGCAGGACACGCAGCATTTGCCTCTCCTCTACTAGAGGTCATCCAATCCAGCCTGGCAGTCCACTCTTCTCCACATTGGAACCCAATGCAAGTCAGTCGGGCTGGCTGGCGCCTGCTGGCGTGCCTCAAATAGCAGCAGTTTCTTTTTGACGGAATCCCAGTGATTAATCCCGAGGGGAGACATGGCGCGGGCAAATTGCGACTGGGCCACCTGCTCTAGCAGGGCTGCACTATGGACCAACCAAGGCTGCCGCGAGATTTGATGCCAAGCTGTTAAGGGGGGCAACTGGCTACACAGTAATGGATGGGATGCGTGGCGGGTGGGGGCGAGGACGAGGAATTGCTTCTCTGCCGTCTGCCGCAGCACCCAACCCTGCCAACCCAACCCAGCCTGGGCGGCCTACCGTCAGGTCTACCTGCTGGACTATGGTGGTATTCCAGGTAATCTGTACCCAGCCAGCAGCCAGCTCAAGCACCTACCACAGTGGTAGGGCCTACCCGCACATCTGCGCCTTGCACGGCTGGCCTGGGCACTTTTTTTTTTTTTTTTTGCCTTCCAAACTCCCAATTCGATTCCCACCTGGGACACTTACTATTTCCCCTAGGTTATTCCGGTGGCATATCATGCCCTGGTCCTGCCCCGTCTCTCTAGGCGCTCTTGTCCACATCCCAGTCAACCAACCAGTCCTAGACAGATAGATAGACAGACAGAAAGACAACAACCCTCCCCCCCAATCCAAAAGCTTGGGCCTGCCCGCCCGCCCTCTTTTCCACACTTCTCCACCATTCCCACAGTCCTTCCCCCCAAACAGGCACAGCAGCAGCAGCAGGGTGGCAGACAGACAAGACTGAGAGATAGAGAGAGAGTGTGGGCAGTGTGCACAGAAGTACCAGCAGCAGTTCCAGCGGCAGCAGCAGATCATACCAGGCCAGAACCAGACCAGACAGAGCACCGCTTTTATTATTGCTTATTATTTACTCGACCGTGCGTGGGCTGCACACGGCACTCGTCCGTACAGGCATACTGATAGTCCTCCCTCTGCCCTGGCCATATCTCTGGACGGAAACATTGAACAAGCAAGCAAAGGACCTGCAGTCAGTTCAAGTCAGGTCAAGTCGGTCCATCAATCTATCAAGCAGCAAGTTGATGGGTTGTTGATTGGATCGATTCATCGTCACCAAGCGGGCTCCGGCTCCCTTCATCCCAGCCTGATCTTTTCCCGCACTGCCCTGCCCTGCCCGCATCTTGCATCTTGCATCTAATACGCACCTCGCATCAATCCAATCCAATCCAGTCCAGTCCAATCCCAATCCCAATCCCAATCCACCCCCAGCCCAGTCCCAGTCCCAGGCCCAGTCCCAGGCCCAGTCCCAGTCCACAACCCCCCTCCCCTCCCTCCCCCCTCCCCCCAAACCAATTCCTTAAGGCACAAGCCTTGCCCAACTTTCACGCAACCACGCACCCACGCACCCACGCACAAGCACACGCACACACTCACACCCACCCACTCACCCACCCATTTCACTCTCTCCCTCCTCCACCCAAACCGGTCCATCACCTCCCGACCCCGGCCAGCGACCAGCGACAATACATACAACCAGGTTCAAAAACACTCTCTGGCCCTTTTTCTGCCTCTGCTGCCTCTGCTGCCTCGCCTGCATTGCCTGCATCGCCTGCATCGCCTGCCTCGCCCTCCGAGCCCCATTGTCTCAAATACCTGCGCGACCACGGAATCCCATCCTTTGTCTCTCCGAGAACAATTCCCCCCCTGGTCACCCGACACACGCCCCTTCCAGCCTGGTACCTACGCCCACACCTACGCCTGCGCCTACGCCTGCGCCCGCCCTGCTAGCTGACCCGGCCGTTGATCTCCACCTCGCTCAATCTACCGCGAACCCCTCCTCCGCAGCTACCTCCTGCTTTGTCGCCCAACATCTCTGCTCCTCAACCAACACACTGCATTCCCTCCTCCCACTCCCTCCCTCTGCCTCCCACTTTGCCCACATACATACACACCCACACCCGCAAGACGATAGCCACCATCATCACCGACCATTCCTGCAGAGACACCCTTCTTTGAGTCGCACGACCTTACGGCCACAACAGGCCCTCGCGCGCTTCCCTCCTTAGCATCCCCACAATGGCTGGAAGATTCACAACACCGCACAAGATCGTGGTCCTCGGCGACGGTGGTGTAGGAAAGACGGCCCTGACCATCCAGCTGTGTCTGCAACACTTCATAGAGACCGTGAGTAGCCCTTCTCTGCGATCCTGCCCATGCTGGGCCACCAGACTCCCTCTTGCGACCGCCTCAGGCTCAGGCTCAGGCTCAGGCTTGGGCTCGGGCTCGGGCTCCTGTCCTCCGCCCTCGCCACAGCCATCAGAATTCTTCGATGCAACCCTTCGATTGCCAATTCTCGACGCGGCCTGTCCGGGCTCTCACCAATCCCCCTCATCGCCATCTACTCAGGTCCTGCCAACGCAGCGCCCACGAGCATCCATTCTAACCTCTTGTGTGCCGCTTTTAGTATGATCCCACGATCGAAGACTCGTACCGCAAACAAGTCGTCATCGACGGCCAGGCATGCATGCTTGAAGTTCTCGACACAGCCGGCCAGGAAGAGTACACCGCGTTGCGGGACCAATGGATTCGAGACGGTGAAGGCTTCGTACTCGTCTACAGCATCTCCTCCCGGTCGTCCTTTTCGCGCATCAAAAGATTCCATCATCAGATCTACCGAGTCAAGGAGTCCACAGGAGGCTCGCCGTCCTACCCTGGCTCGCCGATTTCCGCCGCCGGCGGCCCAATTAACGTGCCCATCATGCTGGTTGGCAACAAGAGCGACCGAGTGACCGAGCGCGAGGTATCCACGCAAGAAGGCCACGCCCTGGCACGCGAGCTGGGCTGCGAGTTTGTCGAGGCATCAGCCAAGAACTGCATCAATGTCGAGAAGGCCTTCTTTGACGTTGTGAGGATAATAAGGCGGCAAAATGCCGCGTCCTACTCCGGCGGCGGCGGCTCCAGACCAGCCAACGGCGCGGCGCCCGGCCGTCGCGACACCATGCCCGAGGACAGGCGATACAGGAGGAAGGGAGACAAGAAGTGTGTCATATTATGAGCGCGCCCCTTTGGCCACACTGGCTCCACACTTCCCACCCCCGAGCCACGGCGACATGTCACAGATTGTGCTACCGGATTACGAGAGCGCGAGGACAGAGGCCCGCTGGTCCAGGAAAGACCCCCGACGAGGAAACACGCGGCAGAAACGCGGCGTCTTCCCCCGAAACTTCCAACTTTTTCGATTTTTGTCGCAGCTTCCGCAGACGCTCCCGGCCCGGGTCTGTGTTTCTGCCTGGCATCTACGTTTCGAAGGATACCCCTAAAGTATCCAAACACTTTGACGACCTGGCGAATGGCGCACGATTTAAAAAAGAGGCATTGCTGGGGCGTCAGGATCTGGTTTGACCAACCCGGGAAAGAAAGGTGATCATCTATCTCAAGATCTGAAAAAGGACAGCTATTGGTGTTTACGGAGTTCAAAGGGTTTTCGGGCCCAAAGTGCGACGACATGTTGATGATGCTCTCCCCCCCGCGCGAGGAGGATACGACGAATGGCCCGTCGAACCACCACCACCACCCTCAGCTCCTAGGCGGTCGAGGCACGAAAGCGGGCGGGCCGGTTCTGGACGAGCGAGGCAGACCTCGGTAATTGTAGCGTGGCTGACAGGACGGACGCCTAGGCTTGGTTGACGTGGGCAGGCCAGCCCCAACATCAAAATGGAGCTATGGAGGAAGCAAGCATCCACGGAAAAAGACGCGCGGAGGATTGTCCAACAACCACGGGGCTGCAGCGAGACTACCATGTTGTTCATGCTGTCAATATCGGGCTTCCGACTTTTTTTTCCCACAGGCGACACTCAAATAGACGGTTTACCCAATATCAAAATTCAGTTTCTAATAACGAAGAAGACCGCACGCAGCCTTTTCTCTCGCATGCCTTTCTTTCCCCCCTGCCCTGCCCCGCCATGTCATGACTTGCATCCGAACGAAAGGAGATCACTTACTTAACTGGCCATGCCTCATGCGCCGTAGGGACGAATGGCCCATTCAAGCCCTGCCCTTCTGGCCTCGTGCACCGAAGCTTTTATGCGTTTGCATGATACAGGTTGTTGCGTATTCTCTGGAATTCCCTAAAGGAGCTGACCATAACGAGTCCAGCATGTCGCGCTAACTGAAGACATTACGGCAAGCGCCTGGGCTGGGCATAGGTTTCGGCCGCGAGGCCGCGATCCGGAAACAAGACGAAAAAAAAGGGGATATCAACCCCAAACCAAACCCAACTAACTCAACGGTGCCCCGGACTCTCTAGCTGGCCTAGCCCCTTTTATTAACGGCTGCACCTCGATCGATTCAGACTGACTGGCTTTCAGGATGATTACCATGTGCAGCTTTTCTTTTTAAGTTTTTTGCCTTGTGACCGAGGACGACTCATCGTGTGCACACAACACACACACAGACGCGTCAACAGGCACATGGGGCACATGGCACCAAGTTCAAGCTTTGGGTCCCAAGCCCCCCCTGAAGTTGGTTGTGTGTGTGTGTGTGTGTGTGTGGTCGCCTTGCATCACATCACCTCTGATCGGACGGGAACGACGGAAACAACGGAAACAGGAAACCGAGGCGCGGAGTAGAGAAGAGCCTGAGGGCATGGCATGTCTCCAAAAGTCTGTGTTCGTATGCCCTGTCTCCCTGCCGGCTGCCTCCTCGCTCCCTCCGCGCGCAAGCGACCCCTGTGCTGTCTGTGGTTCAATCAAGGTGCTGTAGTACATACACTACCTAGGTAGTATATTGGTTGAAGGGCGGCAATTCTACGGCCCTTTCGTGCCCTTCTTTGGTTCTCTCTTTCTAGCTTCTGCTGGGTGCGTGCTTGCTAGCTCGTTTGCCCGCTGTCGCAGGGGGGTGGTGAAAAAATCCCCGACGACCGTGGAGGAAGGATGATCATTTCCTAGTTGCCAGGCCGTTTTTGTCCCCCTCCGCATGTATGTAGGTCTATGTGCCTTGGGGTGTTTCCTGGGTCTCGATACCTACCACCTACAGGGGGGCAGGTGAGGGGAGGGAGGAGGGAGGGATGTTGTATACGTAGGTGCGTACGTACCCTTCATACCCAATGCCTTACCTGAATACTGAACCAACGACGGCACTAAGCCGCCGTTGGTTTTAGTGATGGTCACATCACAGAAACGAGTGCTCAGACTGTGGGGTTGCGGTGATCTTCCACTCTCTGTTTTTTTTTGTGTGTCCTGGCCCTGCCTTGCTGGAGGATATTACATCAATCACAGGCGTCATTAATCACCGTCTGTAATAATAAACCTGCCAAACAGCAAGCTACCAACTAATCATCCGACCAACGCGCATTTGGGACACTTGATCGGTTTCTTCACACTACCTACCTACCTACCTACCTACCTACCTACCGGACGACGTACGGCACACAGCGCTCCTCATTATCACAGGCCAAGGGGGGCCTAGCCGGTCGGGCCAGCCACGGTTTGGTTCATCCGCCTCTTCTTCAAGGTTCGACGAGGCCATGGTGCGTTGCTGCTTGCGTGCAGAAACGCACACGCACACGCGCGTGCAGCACGCGCGCGCACTTGCAAATAAGACCGGCCCATCTGGCCCAGGTTGCCTTGCTCCATCTGGTAAACTAGATTTGAGCACCCCATTCGCCTTGCCTTGTCGTTCGTTCGTCCCCATACCAGGCAGCAGAGAACCAAGGGCATCACAAACTCTACAGTATTTAGTCAGTTGGGCCGGCCCCCCCTCCTCCTCCACCATCCCCCCCGGCCGGTCCACACCCAGCAGCCCAACCCCCGTGAAGATCATCTCAGCTAGCTCGGTTTGCTTCCCTCCTTACCCTGGCGGCCCGAGTTCTCGAACCACCAGGCGGGCAGGCGGGATCACCATCACATTTCACCCAACCCAGTTGGTTGCTCTTGTGCAGATCTTATCCTGCTTCTTGTTGCTGTTGTTTTTTCATTTTTCGTTGTTGGTCTGCTCCCATCTGTCCGGATGTACCCCCATCTTGCGCATTATACATGTAGTACACTCCACTATATGTATTTTTGTTGTGTATTATTTATTCTGCCCGCCGTAAGGATATAGGGAGGACCCTCTAATATCCCGGCCCAACTCGACAAACCCGCACTGGGGAAACGCTAGCAAGCCTCACCACACACACAGGACACACACACACACACACACAGCAGCTTGCCTCGACGTTCCATGTTCTTAGGGGGCCCGCCCAGCAGCAACCAGCTAGCTTGCTCCTGGAACTTGCTGGGTGGTCCCTTCAGCCCACCCCAATCCATCCCATCCAACCCCCCCTTTGCATGAACATTGCAACAGGGGTGGGGCAGGGTGGGGTGCATAGGGCGGCGGAATCTTGAGCTCATGCTTTATCACACCTGGGCACACACGCCTTCAATGCCGCCCTCTCTCTGTCCCTCTGTCCCTCTCTCCCTCTTTCTTGCTGCTGCTCCACGGGGCCGCGGATCAGATGTGCCGTTCATCATCGTCCCGAGCGGTCCGATGGGGCCAGTAACCAACTTGATGCCTCTCGCTCGAGAGAGAGAGAGAGAGACGGGCATTGGGGGCCAAGACCGCACGTCGTCAGTCAGTCACATCAGAACTTGAAGTTGCCCTCGACTCTGGATTGGGGAAGGGGGGGTCTGATGTCATCCTACAGCCTGCCTTGAGCTTTGTTCCTGCTTCCCCACTCTCGAGACTGGGGTTTCTTTTTTTGTGTCGTTTGGAGGTTTTTGGGCAATCTCACACGATTACTGTTACTACCTCGGTGACCCAGGCAGCCCAGCTCCAACATGGGCTTGGGCTTGTCTGGTCTTCCCCATGTATGTAAGTATATTTGTATGTACTGTATATTTCTCCAACACGGGGTAGGTAGCATGACCTCACCGTGCTACTTAGCAAGCTGATATATATTTTTTTTCACCGTCAGTCAGCTTACCAACACCACCACCAGCCCTTCCCCAAATAACCGTCGTTATCTTGTTCCGTTCCTCGCACGCACCCGGACGGACGCACGGCCGGAGGTGGAGTCACGGACGAGTCCCGCTGGCTCCCTTCTTCGGCCCGTCTCCCTTGTCAGAGGACATGGGGTGCAATGTGCAGGGTGGTTGGGAAACAAACCAACTGCGCCCATGGACGCCCTACCTGCCCTCTACACAGTACTCTATCTGAGTATGACAACGCTCAGCTCGATAGTTGCCGAGACCAGGGGGGTGGGAGGGAGGTTAGAAGGAAAGCTCCGTCGGTTGAATACTTCACGCTGCACGCACAGTCGCACCCACAAGTGCTGCGCCGGGTGTTGGTGCGTGCCCTTCTCGGTGGTCCCGACTAGATGCCTACCTGGCCAGCACACCTCCTCCCCGCCTCCGCGCCGGGCCTTTCGCCCTCCCACCATCGGGGCCCTGAAGAAGGCACCGGGGACGGAAGCGGGGTTGGATAATAGGCTGTTTCGAGACCCGGCACGACGGCCGGCGGCGGCAGGGCAGGGCAGGGCAGGGCATTGACAGAGCGCCACTAGTCGGTACCATGTAGTACAGGATTCACCCCTAAACTTTGTCACTCGGGGACTTCACCCATGAAAAAATACAACCTTAACAGACCAATCAGATCTTCTCTTTCCACTCTTAAACGGTGACTTCTATACCGTTACGCTCACTACCGTCATATTGAACCTAAGTACTTTACTTTCCTAGTAATCCTACCTTAGAACCTAGTACTACTATGTTCCTTTTTATAGTTTCAAGGTAGCCGGGGCATCCATTTCTAGCCTCTTGGAAGTCACTCTTTGACAAAGATTAGGGGTCTACCCTGTAGTAGGGCGGCGTCAAGGGGCTCATCAGAGAACACTTGCTTTTTCTTCTTTCAAAGTTCTGTGCTGCATTCTAGACTGCAGTTCATCAAATCGGGAGGGGGGGCAGGGGCATGGGCAGGCTCCACACCACCACATGCACCAACGACGAAACAAACGTTGCCTTTTTCTCTTCTTTCTTTCCCCAGGGTTTCATAGTCTATAGGACCTCTCAGGGCCCCCGGCTCTTTGCCGGGTGAACCCTCTCACTCTCCTTGTCTCCCTCTCCAAATCCTTCAGATATAACTACGGTCAAGCACCTATACCGGGTCCCGCAGTTTTGGGTTCGTAGGATTCCTGCCCATGCCACATGGTAGATATTCATCCCCCCTCCAAACCACACCCTTTATTACCTACCCCCTTCCTCACCTCTGCTTGGGTCCTCTATCCAGGCAGGGTCCTGTAATTCCGCACCACCTCTGCTGCTGCTGCTGCTGCGCCGCCGGAAACACCCTTCCACACCTCTTGCCCCCCCGTTCCCCTATTAAGGCCGGCTCGCCTGTTGGCTTGATAGCTCCAAACCTTGTTTTGCCATGTTGAGAGAGAGGGTGTCTACTTCTTTTTCTCTTCGGGCAATTGTTTGGCCTCGTGCGGGCCTCACACCATGCACATGCACGCCCCTAGCCGCCGTTGGCCTGACCACCTTGCGCGTGTATCCCGGCTGTTCGAGACTTCGTGTGTGCACATGTGTGTGTGCCCCATGTCTGCGTCTGTGTCTCGGTGTGAGTGTGTGTGTGTGTGTGTGTGTGTGTGTGTCCGCGCGCGCGGGTTTATCACCTCGGCTATCGCCAGCCGGGCGAGGGATGGTTACATGTTGATAGCACATATATCCCGCGATTAGCATCCCACGTCACGTCCTGGCACAGCGTCCCCGGATATCGCTGCTTACTACTGGGCGGTGTGTCAGTGAGTGAGTGCGTGTATACCCCGGCTCTGATGGGCCGCCCCCCCAGTCTGGGAAACAGGGTCCGGGCATATGGGATCATACGGGACGTTCCTCCTTGCCCTGTGCGTCCACCGGTCAGGTCTTGTCCCAAGCGGCACAGCGGACAAGGGCAGGAGGAGGATGAGGATGGGGTGAGTTTGGTTCGGCACAAGATACGGACCGAGGGTGCAACGTCGAGACCAAAAAGGAGCTAGGGGGCTTGTTCCTCCTCGTACTCGTACTATCCCCATACCTAGCTTTGCTTGCTTGCCTGCTCGCCTCTCCACCTCAAAACGCATGAGGGGGGCAAGAGAGAGAAACGGATGCCAAGCCATATGTGCCTCGGGGAACACCAGCGCCTATCTGCCGTGCCCCGGCGCCGTACCCATCGCCTCGGTGCCGTGCCCCCCGTCCGACCGCGCAAGGGAGACGGGCAAAGGCGTCAAAGTCAGCCTGCATTGGCGGTTTCTTAACTTGGGACGGCGGCCATGGGACAAGACAGCCAGCCAGCCCGTACACAAGTCAATATTCCACTCGATACGTGGATTCCATTTTACAGCGCGCGGAGCAATCCACAACGGCTGGCAGGGTCCCCCCTTCGTGTCAGTCAGCCCGTCAAGAACAGAATAAAAGTAACCCGGCTGTGTGACTACTTGTAATAGGAAGGTATATGCACCCGCGACGGTGACATTCGTGACTGCTCAGGTCGAACCTTTTTTTCTTTCTTTCTTCCGGTCTTCTTTCTTCGCCAACGGGCTTCCAACCGACGCTTATCAACCTTGTCTTCTCCACGCCCTGGCAGGTGGACATACCCTGGAGATGCCCGCTCCCGCCCTGCAGGCCCTCGATCATACTCTCCCTCCGCCTCTCAAGAGTCATGACATCCCTGGGAGCGTCGCAGTCGGGTGTTTTGATGCAAAGCGGGCGAGGCGACGGCCAACCCGGGGACCTGGGAAGGGCAAAAAAAAAAAAGACCTCCCCTTCCCTTGCCTTGCCTCAACTTCACCGTGCGCTGCCAGGTTGCACTTCCTCCTCTCACAGGGAAGCTCAAGTCGAGCAGCAGCCTGGCTGGCAGGGGGGGGGGCCGAGATAGACAGCGACCCGCGCACCCACCCGACCCCCGGCACGGCCGCCCCGCTCTCTTACTTCGGCTGCTGCTTGTGCTGCTGCTCACGTGGGAGCGGGAGCTTGTGGGCAAAGTTTGGCTTTTCCCCGCGATGGTTGCGAGGTTGCTGCGTGCCGTTGCATATTGCATCTCCGCCGCGCGTGCGTTGCGTGCTGTGCTTGTTATTCACGGTGATGTTCGCCTTTAGGGCGGAGAGGCGAAGGGACGGCCTGCCCGCCCGTCCGTCTGAGCCCATCACTCACCCACTGCGCTTCTTGATAGGGTGGTGAGCCCCTGGATGGGGAGGTGGGAGGGTGCCAGTGGGTGGGTGGAGGGATGGACTGGAGGGCTGCGTGCCGCTCTCACCTCCGACACATGTCACCGCAACGGTCTGCGGCCGTGTCCGCCGCACGTGGAACATGCTACCTGAGTGGAATATCCCCGAGGGCTGGGTATTTGGCCTGGGCGCGTTAGACCGAGTGGCTCATATTGCCAGTTGGGGAGGCGTCGGCAAGGGCTTCCTCCTTTTCCTGCCCCTGCTCCCCCACGCTGCTCAGCCCCCGTGGGATGCCCGTGGGGAGCCCTGGGCCTTGCCCATGCGGACCCTTGATTATCGCCATGTTGTATCGGAGACAAGATCCTGCCATGCGAACGAATCATGGCGGTCGAGGATGCTGTCTCTGTGGCACTGTGGACATCGAGACTTGCTACCAACTGCTCGAGAAGACTAGTGTGTTCGCGTCCTTTCTGAGGAGAGTCCGGGGCATAGCCGATACAGTTGTCGTAGAAGCACAGCGCAACACAGCAGAGCATTGGGAGCACTTCGGGCGACGAGAATATATCGGCTGCCTGTCCACGCGTCACACGTGGCTCTGGCTGGAGAAGCCTGGGCTATATCTCACTGACAGCTGCACCAGGTGCATGATATTACATACGTACCCAGATCTTCTTCACTCCCCACCCACCCTCTTCACCAAAGCCAAATGTCACCCATCCAAACTCCAACTCCGGAGGCCGTCGATCCAAAAATGGTCGCTCCCCAACCAACGTCCAAGCCCCATGTGGCTTAAGAGCCATGCTATCACGAACATCCGACCCCGAGATCGCCCGCGCATCTCACGGGCGTTTCGCCCCCGTCCAACGGCGTCCCCGACTCGCAACTCTATCCCACTGTTGGCAGTAGGTCTCAACGGCAGAACGGCAAAATGGTTTGTGTCGAGAGGCTTGGGGCGTCCAAATTCCCATCTCCGGCAGGGTAGGCTAATGCTCTGGCAGATGAGCCGGGGGAGAACTGTCATGGCTCTGGCAGCCGGTCAGATATCACCTTGCAGAGAGCGGCAGGGTCGCTGCCCAGCAGAGAGCATCACATGCACGCAAGGCTTGACTCGACGCTCCCGTAACCAATGGGTCCCAATTGACATCGGGCTTTGGAAACAGCCACATGGTCGTCGAATATCTTGGCTGACAAAGATCAGTCGCACCGCCCCACGCAGAAGAAGCAGCGCATACACACAAGGCGCGTCGATCACATGCCGTGCGACTCAGGCGCGCCGGAGAAAGAGAAAGATCGCCCTCGGACCCAGGGCTGAACCTGAGAGCTTCTGGGGCTGCGCGCCTGCTGGGGAGGACCCTCGAGGCGAATGGGGGATGGCGGACCCCTCTGCGGGCATGGGGAGCATTCCAAAAGTGAGAAAACGACAGATAAACGGCGACCATCATGGCTTGGCGCGGGCTCGGTGACAGCCTCAGCATCGGCGGCGGCAGCACCCTGCATGCTGCAGCTGCAGCTTGGGCTCTCCTCAGGCTGGACAATCCGCTGCCTCTCTCCCACTCCAGTGAAAGGCCGTTGGGACCCAAGGGCCGAAAGGGCAGGCAGGATGAGGGAGCTGTGGGCCCTTTCAGGAAGGTCGGGATCTCGCTGGGCTGGATCTCATTTGAGCATGCTGCTGCTGCTGCTGCTGCTGCAAGTATCAGCGCCTAAAAGGGTGTGGAGGGGTGGCCGCCAAAACCGAGATCTCACTTGTCAGATGCGTGCGCCTGCTGGGCTACTGCTGATGCATATCCTGCCCAACCTCCCTGCGTGCAGGAGTTCGCTTGGCTGCATGATAGGCCGCCGTGCAGGAGCAGTCTGACAGGTGTACCCGGGGGTTTGGAGGGTCAGAATATGCGCGTCTGCGGTGCTGCGTTTGGGGGGAGAATTGCACATGTGCTAAATCCTCTGCATGTGGTTGTTGTCAATATAGATGTCGTTCGTGGAATCAGTACAATGAGTACATTTGAGGAATCACGCGTCTGTGGGCGGCACGTTATAAGAAAGAACCTCCGGAATAACCAGAAAATTTTGTAAATTTCAGGAAAAGGTAAGGCCCAACCGATTGTCAATACCTTTACCCCGTATTTCAGATCTCCGCGTCGGGCAAGCAGCTCGCGTGCCGGTGACAAGCTGCAGCCATCTTGCAGCTTACACACATAAACTTACATTGTGTAAGCTGCTATGTCAGCCAGTCAATCAGCCAGTGTCAGTGGTGCCGCGACAATTGCCATGCATAGACGCCCGGCAGCACCTGCAGAAAACTTGAAAAGCTGGGCTCGTGACACATTGGAAGAATACTCAGGCAGGGCCGGCAGGCTCACCAACCAACCGACCAAGAGGAGAGGAAGAGCTGTCCCAACCTTGGAATCCACCCTCGGGCATCTATACCGCATCAGCCATACCCCCGCGCGCCCGGAACCTCGCGCCGCTTCGCGCAGGATCTTCGCCGGCCACCATACCACCCCATCCTCCTGCGCTGTGACTCGGCCTGACTGTCCCTTTTTTGTCCTCGGTCCCGCTGACTCTTCCTCCACCGAGGGGGTGGAAGGAATGCAAGTTACGAGCTTGGTTGTCCGGCAACTGTCACGCACGGTTCATCTGAGGAAGGACTGCATTGCCATTTGTAGCTCACAGTGAGTGGTATTAATACTCATGAAGCATCACCATGGGCAGCAGCAATAAGTATGATGATTAGGAGTAGAAGCAGACGAATGACAGCAAGGTACAAAACACATCAATGCCAATTCATGAGAACAATCTACAGACCATTTCTCCACTAAGCGGGAACCACGACACGTGTCCTAGAATTCGCTTTTGTCGTGATATAAGGACTATGTACCTATGGCAAGTGTGGCGTCACTTTTGCTTCGAATACCACAGTGGAATTCTTCGTGACAGCCTTTATTTCGTATACGTCCGAAGCCATGCTATACTGGGCCTTCATACAGTGAACCCGGGTAACAATAGCTCCATCGACGCGTACTCGGCAATCTGCTAGTAGTACCTTTCGCAGCGATTTCGCGCCATAAGAAATGATTCCCGGAGCTCCTTACCATTGAAAGCCATCTTTGGGGTTGAATAGAAATATGCTCGTTGAGTGAATTCACAAAGTCTAAATCACTAACAAGCTTGGGAGCGGGGATTCACACACTGATCCGGACCGCTTGTTATTTCTTAGTTGACTAAACTGATTGTGAAAGTCCTGTGCATTTGAATGACTTTGTTTCCTTGACGATACGGCAACGTGAAACTCATTTTAATTATGGAGTGTTCGGTTCCTTCAAAACAGCCCTAATAGAGTCGCAAAGCGCCGCGAACGCCTGATCAATAATCTGGTAATGGAAACAAAGACAGCCATGAATCAGCTCCCCGGTATGAACTCGGAACTGGCTAAACACCTCGACGTAGTACTCGAGAGTTAAGCCCGATCCCGGGATATCAAACCAGACCATGTTTGTCTCCGTCTTCGTGGCGAAGTTGCTCCGAAGCTCCTCCCACAGGGCCATGGCACGCAAGGCCTTGTCCTGCACGGCCTTCATCTCAACGCCAAAGAAGACGTCATCGATAGCCACCCTACCCGGGCCAGCGATGACAGCCGACGCGCGCGCTGCCGCCCAGGAACCCACGCGCCCATGACTCGCTTGATGGAGGCTGTGGTGCCTGTGACAACATCTGGACGCTGCCGATAGGTGCGTCAAACCCCTTTTTGAGGCACATCTGAATGCTGTCGAAGCACTTGTCTCTCCTCCTCCAGTGATACACGCTCCCTATGCCGTTGCCTTCGGCGCTTGATAGAGATAGGTACCTAGTAACCTCCTCATGTAAGTAAAAGCCACAAGCATAAGTGCAAACAGCTTGTAACAGAGCAAACTTAGACCAAAACTCTTCAAATGAGTAGGCTTGCTTTCCTTCTCGGCACCCTTTTCGAAGTCTGATTGGAAGTGTTCGTGTGCTTCCAGGGCCTGGAATACATCGGTCGGCTCGATACCTCGCTTCTCATTTCTGGCGAGGGCATGCGCTACACGCATGATATTCTTGATCTCGCGGCCATTCACACTGCTTTCTGACAGTTGCTGCATCACGTCCTCTCCTACCCATGTGAGCCTCTTTCCGGACGAGGTGCCGACGAGCCAGTGCTCCCAAAGTTTCCTTCGGGCGAATGATGATAGCGGTGGGTAGGAGAGTGCCAAGTGTATCCGGGATCGAAAGGCTGGGTCGATGGAGGCTGGGCGATTGCTAGTGAGGAAGAGTATACCCTCGTAATACTCTATCACTCTGAGGAGAACTGCAGAGAGTGAGAATGTAAATCCATCACGTTGGCTGGGAAGAACCTCATACCTGCAACTAGTTCATTCGCTTCGGGGGCGGAGGGGTCTCTCCGTTGCATAAAGACATCGGCTTCGTCGAGTAGGACAACCGCATTCCAGCTCGCCGCAAGTCTGAGAGGGCTTGTGAGGGATGCCTCTTGATTGTGCCTTCCAACGACGTCCCCTGAGTCAACGATGAGCAAAGGTCGTCTCGCAAGGTCGGAAATACCCTCTGTTTCAGCTATTAGCTCTGTTCTTACTTCTGCTGACCCTCGCAGCCATCGGAATTGTGTCAGACGAGCTCACTAACCTGCAGTCAAAGTCTTTCCAACACCCGGTGGCCCGTAGAGAAGGAACACCAAGCCTTTGCCCTTGCTTTTGATAAGATCATCAAAGTCATCACTATCGCTTTCGTGTTGAATCACGGGAGAACGAATCAATTTCTTTTTGTTCTCCTCCAGTATTAAACCTTGGAATGCGTCCCAGTTGAAAACTATATCCTCAACGAAGTCGATATTGAATATGGCCCAATTCTTCGACTCAAAGGCGTATCCATGTATCTCGTGGGTGCAAATCATCAGCTGGTCGACTGAGAGTTCGGGTGGATCCTTTACTGGAATTTCGGTACCATAGACAAAGTCGTCCCAGCTGTCACCCTTGAAATTCTTGTGTGCTTTCTGGTCCAGCATAATTCGGCATGTGACCTATATAGAAGTTAGTCACGTGCCAACTTGTTATAATGTGCCTGATGGGCTAACATGGGTCTTGGTAAACTTGGACCGGTCATGTGAGAGTGGGTCTTGGAATTGTGCAAGACCATTGTAGAGGCAGTAATGAATCCCGCAGAAAGACAAGTACTTGCGCCCCCTTTGCTCTGTCATACGTTTGATGCGGTCCGCCTCTGGATGAAAGAGCAATGGAAAGACTTCGAGGTTCTTGACGGCCTTCCGCCCGTCAAATTTGTTGATAAATCCTGGTCGTTCCATGTGACCAAACTCTTCGCCGTTGTACACGACGCTTTCTACCCATACTAGTACGTGCCATCCAAGTGTTTCGTTTCTTGCATCTTCATGCCGATTGATGTCTTGCAGTTTGGACACGAGTTCCATGCCATCCTTCTTTTGGTATATCAGACAGCCTGGCTTGAAGATGGCCCACAAGTTTTCCTGGTCGACATGAAACTTGAACGGGTCTGCAACGCCTTCTTCAAGCAATGCAATCTCTTCTGGCATCATCTTTTCCATGTATTTCAGACATAAGGATATATGATCCCTGTCCTTGGTATCCTCGCATGCATCTGCGTATGCCCGCAGCTCCTCTTGGTAGTGGAAAAGACATTTAGGCGGTGTTGAGAGGTGGACTGTCGATGCATAAAAGTTTTCTCCGGGATATGTGCCAATCACATCTTTCAGAGCCTTTATAATTCGCTTGGATTGTACTTTGAGGGTCGTGTGAAATCCCTTGCCAAAGCGGGAGTAGTAGCGGGTGAGGACAAGACTGGCCCGTGGGCTTCTGTTCTTCTCAAGGCTGATTCTGGACTTCGTTCCTACTCGCAGCAACACCTCCTCCCCTCGGGTATCGTATCGGGACTCGTATATGTGTAATTCGCAGTCCTCTCCGTCTTCGTCTTCGTCCTCGGAGACTTGAGCAACGTCGTCAATTTGGTCTTTCAACTCAGCTTCTGTCTGCAAGAAATTGTGAGCATCTCGGTTTGTTGTCGAAGCAGTCGGACTATTCCACAACCACATGGCTTATAGGTATATAGTTTCGCTTCTATTCTATATACATCTAAGGATATATATAGCACCTTTATATAATAGTAAGTATTTAAAACCTAGTATTTAAAAAGAATATAATATTAATAATAATAATTATAATATAATAAGTATTTATAGTTTTAATTTTATAATATATAAATAAAGTTAAAAGGTATTATTTTAATAATAGTATTAATTAAAATATTATAAAGAAATTATATAGTAAAATTAAATTTAAAAATAATTATTATATAAATAAATTATATTAAAAGAAGTCTAATTAAAAATTGTTTTTATATATATAAATAAAATCTTTATTAAATAAGTTTATAAAGTTTAATATTATAGTTTTATTTAAATATATAATTAATTTTAAAAGATTTTAAAATAAAAATAATTTATAATATATTACTTTTAAAACTTTTATAATAAAATATTAAAACTTTTAAAGAGAGTTTTAAAAGTAATTTATAAAAAAATAAAGAAAGGGTATAATAAGTTTATCCTTCTTTAAATCTATACTTTTATTATTAATAACTATTAACTTTTTAATAATATAGAAAAGTATAATAAAAATAAAAAAAAGAATAGATTTAAAGTTCTTTTAAAAAAGGACTATAAGAATATATATAAAGTTATTAAAGATTTTATATATAAGCTCTAGATTAAGGAAGAAATAAGTGACTAAACTAAAAGATAGTTATATAGTGTAAAGGAAAAATACAGTGTGGCCGAAGCCGCTCGTAGGTATGTCCGATAACACTCACGTCTTCAGTTGACGACATATCGCTCACATAAGACTCCCAGCTGATATCCGATTCTGTTCTTGTTTGTTTCCCATTGAACGCTGGTTTACGTCTTGGCTGCAATGGTAGCCTCTTGCCAATCGGCGATGATCTGACTCTGTGCTGTGGTCGTGGCACAAACACTCTTCGGCTCGATTTGAAAGGAGTGGGCCTCATCTCAGAAGGCTGTCGAAGGGTCAACGAAAAAGAGTCCGCGCTAGCAAATAGAGATAGCGGATGGAAGTGTCAACATTGAAAGTTGAAATCGGCCCAAGATGATGAACGAGGGGCTTTTTTTTGTCAAGACTGTTTAACTTGCAGTTCTAGCATTGGGGCAAGTTCTCATTTACCACATGTGCACACACTAAATGGGCCTGAAAATCCGGGCAGGTTACATCTTGAGTGAGAAGGGTCTCTAAAGTACCGCACATACTTATCCACTAGAAAGAATGAATTGCCTTGCCAGCAAAGCCCGAGAAACCATTCCTGTCATCTTGCATACTTTCAAATGGTCGGCTTTGATCCATCAAAGACTTCAGGATAGCCGCCACACTCTACAAACCCTATGATGCTCAATTACACGTAGTATTCCGCCTTCTCATACACGCTAGGCGTGAAACAGTCTGCCATCGTCCAGGACGCAACAGGCAAGCCAACCATAGCGCATGATGTGCCTGTGCCGATGCTACGGGCGGGCGAGGTCCTTATCAAGGTCCGAGTTGTGGTAGTGGCGCCCGGGCCGAGCGACTTCAAAATGGGGACGCTGTCCGAGCGCCATCGTCGGCGGGGATTTCGCGGGGCGTGTCGTCGCCACGAATGCGCGTGATAACGACGTTCACAATGATAATCTTGATGGGGATGAGGAGGGGATGACCTCTTAAAATAACACTGTTAGTAGCATTCTAATATGACATACTAGAACGGCGGCTGAGCACAACGCTAAGATGAATTCCTGGGTGGTTTCATTTTTTAATCCCTATATATATAATATATATATAGTACCTTTATATAATAGTAAACACTTAAAACCTAATATCTAAAGAAATATAATATTAATAATAATAAAAAAAGAATATAATATATAAATATATAGCTAAACTTTATACTATATAAATAAAGTTAGAAAGTATTACTCTTAATAGTATTATACTAAAATTATTAATATAAATAACCTAAAAATTAATAGTTATTAAAATAGTTATATAATAAAACTAAAATAATTTTAAAATAACCTTTATAAAAAAATTCTATAATATAAAACTTAATAAACTAACTCTTTTCTATTAATATACTTATTATATAACTATTTAAATCTACTCTTACTAAATAAACTAAATATATTATAATCCCTATCCTAAATATATAACTAATAGAATAATAATACTATAATAGTAAATTTATTTAAAAAACCTTTTATATAAATTTTATAAAAAATTAAAACCTTTTAAAAGCTAAGTAGAATTTATTTATTATATATTAAATAAATATTATATAAAAAAAATAGAAGTTTAAGTATTTAAAAACTAAATCTTTTTATTCTAGATATACTACTTTATTATTAAAGATTTATCTATTTCTATATAATATTTAAGGAATATAGCAGAAGAAAGAGCCCTATAAAGAAAGTTAGTAACTTTATTATATATAGATAAATTTAAGGGTATATATTAAGTAATTATTAACTTTATATTTAAAGTATTAGCTAATGGCTAGTCTAAAAGTCGAGAAGATAATGAATAGATAAATATATAGTTAAACAAAAAATACAATGTGGCCGAAGCCAAGATAAATTCCTACAGAACGAAAGTAGCAGAATGGAGACCACGGGGATGTGCCAAACCCGGGCGGGAGGGTAGTGAGCGGAAGAGATGACAATAGGCCTGGTGTCTCTATGCGTGATGTTCAATGTTGTTCTTCCCGATCATGTCACTGGGAAGCACACACACAATCCCTTATTGATAAGTCCATTCTCAGCAAACCGTCAACTATGCAGTCACTTTCTTAATGTAATTTATGAGCTCATCCGTCTTCTTCTGGCCAAATCCGTCTCCGTATGCGCCAATTCTGAACTGCCTCTCAATCTCTTCTGAATCAGGAATCGCTTGTCTCTGATAGTTGATAGGACCATCGGAGATTGAATGAGGTATAAATAGCGATGCATTCGTCGTGATGGGTGTCCTGTCTTCTCGGATGCCCATGCCCACGGGGTCGCCATCGACAAACCAGAGACCCAGAACAGGGAAATTGGACTGGCCCTGCGCGTCTTTGAAGTCGGGAAGCAATGCCAGCTCCTGCACAACATACCCTTCTGCTCCGTAGTATCCCGAAGCCGCGTCCTGGAGTACTTCTCCGTCGGTCTTGAGCACCACGTCGGCACCTTCGCGGGAGAAGATCGGCTTCCGTGCAAAACTCGTCAACGTCGCGGGCACCTCTTTGTCGAAGTAAGTAGGAAGCAGCCACTTGGCCCGGGGGTCGTCCTGGAAGAGCTCCCATAGAATAGCAAAGAGTGCTTTGTTGCTCCAGAGCAGCTTGTACGGCGCCTCGATCCACACAGTGCCTCCGACGTAGTTTCCGGCCTCGTCGCGCAAGCCAATATTCTCCATGTCCTTGAAACAAGCTTCTCCGAACTTCTGCTGGACCATGTACTCCCACGGGTATAACTTGAAAATGACATCAATGTGCTCGCCCTGTTGGTCGTAGAAGCGGCCGTCGGTTCTGGACCGACAGATTCCCTCCATTGTGATAGCCTTGGTCTGCCAGCCCGCCTGATGACATGTGTCCATCAGGAGCATCGCGTTTGATGCATCCTCGCCTGTGGGCTCGCCCTCCCCTACAGCGAAGTGGACAATGGGTTTATGGCCTAGCCTTTCTTGCACGAGGGTGAGGTTGCGCTTCCAGCCTTCGACGAGCATCTCCGTGATGTGATTGAACTGGTCGTTGCCGTGGCCCGTTTGTTCCAGCCATAGCCACTGAATCGAGGCCGCCTCTACCAACGACGTTGGCGTGTCCGCGTTGAACTCGTAGAATTTTGGCACGCGTAGCCGTGGGTCGGGGTGGTCAAGACCGCCAAAACAGATATCAAAACGGCCATATATGCTCCCCCAGGCAGGCTCTCGTTCCCATGAGTCGACTATCTGTTTCAGCGTAAATGCTGGAACTGCCATTTTGCCCGTGATTATATCTTGATGCTCCACAAGATACTCTACAGCCTCGCAGCACATTGCAAAGACGTCTTTGGCTGCCGTCTCCAGAAGCGCCACTTCCTCGGATGTGAAAGAATAATACCGGTCATCGGGCCAATAAGGCTCTGTTCCGCCAGGGGTGACGAGGTCAGCAAAGACGAGGCCTTGGCTTTGGACAAGGCGCGTGGCGTTCGGCCTCTTCTCTATTGGTACACGGCGCATGACGAATTGCGGGAAGTGTTCGCGGATCCTGTCTCGTAGGCGCTAACTGTATCCCTCTGTCAAATTTTAATAAGTGAGTTGAAAGAGGAGACCCGTGAGTGCCGGGCTCGATTACTCGACAATGTGTAGAGATGGCATTTAGCAGCTTTTGGTAGCCCGTGTCGCTTCTACCGCTTTAAACCTCGCACAAAGGATCTCGCAGCCTAGCATGGCAGTGATCTATTTGCTGAAGCAGCCAAGACGGCCTTGGTTCGTAGATGGTAGGATTCCCGCATCGCATGACTTGCGGCTTCCCCGGTTGTCTGCTGACAACGAACGACTCAGTGCTATCCATGGATGGTGATCAAACAGGAGGCAGCGGCCTTCCCTAGCACCATCACCACAGCCACGATTCATAGCGACGGGGCCGAGGGAAC
Organism: Diaporthe batatas; assembly: GCF_019321695.1. Lineage (NCBI taxonomy): Eukaryota > Fungi > Ascomycota > Sordariomycetes > Diaporthales > Diaporthaceae > Diaporthe > Diaporthe batatas. The sequence continues at coordinate 823,529 of NW_025408563.1, read as the reverse complement.
AAATGAATACCGACAAGAAAAACAAGCATTGGAAAGAATACTCTGAAACGTTATCTATAGTGGGCCCTGTAAACCTTGTTTGTTAACAGTCAAACATCCGATGAACCACGATCAGCTATTACCAGGATCAGGATGTTCACCCGGATCTACTTCCAAACCTGGTAGATCTACGGCCCTACAAGATACCCCCCTAGGCAAAGCCAACAAAATGGCTACCATAGGTTCTAAAAATATGGCACAGCGTTCTCTCTCAACCCTTCAGGAACACACTAAGGAGGAACACACTAGGGAATTGGACGCGTGGAAGAGGAACAGAATTCTTAATTTAGAAATGATTTGTGATCACACGTCTCTAATCTATTTACGTGGGTGTGGTAATCTATTTACCAACCCCACATGTTGTCGATACCGTTGCACCATTCGGCCGGCAGCCCGCAAAATCCCTGGTCGGCCTCTGTTGGGGCACCGAAGCATTTGTTCTGCCCCGATGTGTTGCGGATGCAGACCGAAGTCACTGCCTGCGGGTTTGGCCACGCCTGCCGCAGTTGGCAATCTGGGTTGAGCGTGATAGTTGTTCCCGCGTCCCTAGATGCCCACTGCCAGGAGTCGCATGTGCTGCTGAATGAGAAACCAGTGATTGCGTCTCCGGTGACCTGGGTCTCTGCACAAGTCCCGCCAGCGCGGGCTGAGACGAAAAGCGCCGCAGCGGTGATGATCGTGGAATAAAGCATCTGGAATCGTGTCAGCCATGCGAATTCTAGCTCAGCCAGAATGATTGACTACCCACTTTGTAAGAGTTGAATGATAGTAAAGACCGTCGAATTGTGAATGTGGTAAATGAATGACTGATGTGGAGGTACACCTACGGGGATGCATGAGAAGGCGGTCTTCGCATCGATCACATCAACCCTCAGTATTTATGTCAGAAATCTTCTCGATGTCGATCTCGAATGCCGAGGACTCAGCATAGTCATTTCTATTAATGACCACCACCCTGGAGAACTCCGTGCGTGAGTCGTGTACTAGTCACCTGAGAGATATCTTTAGAAAATCATTGATAGGTATCCGACAATGGGGCTATGGCCGACAAAAAGTAGCGCATTGGGCAAGAGTTCCTGGGGATCTCGTAAGGCATCTCGGATCGACAGGGAATTAGATTGTTTAGCACCTCAGCGACATAAATGTCGGCTCTGCCCTCGACTTGTGATGTCTTGATTTGGATGAGCAGCACCATCACACTCTCTTTAAGTCTCCAAATCCACGGTCTTTACAAAGCCATTCATCTTCATATACAATCATGACCAGAGAATCCGTCCCTCTGCCCGGTCTCAGGGCTTTGACAACTGCCTTCTTTCTCGCCCGCATCGCTGAGGGCAAGGCTTACTGTGCCGACCTGGACAACAAGGTCGTACAGTACGACAGCTGCGCGAGCAACATAGAACAATCTGCCGACACATTCTTCATGTTCAGCAGTGACGACCAAAACATTTCTTTGGGCTCCACCATCGACCCTAGCAAAACAGACCTATTTGACAGCTCGGACCCTGTTGAGCGGCAGAACGTCCTCCTCCCATTGGACATGGAGTCCGGTGGCTTCGGAAAACGTCAGGACGGGTGCGGCGGCGGCGGGAGTGGCTCGGGCGGCGGATCGAGCGGCGGAGGGGGTGGAAACACTGGAGGCATGGTCGGAGGGTAAAAGGCCTAAGAATCAGACACTATAGAAACAGTAAATTCAATAAATTGTACCTAAGACGTGTTTCTACAGTTATATTTAGGGATAATAAAGGGAAGATTTAATATTAACTTCATGTAAAGCTTTAACTATATTATACTTTTTTATTTAACTATTTATTTATTTATTATTTTTAAAGTTTTTAAACTAATTATTAGTTTATACTTTAAGTATAAAGTTAATAATTACTTAATATATATATTTAAATTTATTTATATAAAAGTTATTAACTTTCTTTATAAAGCTCTTTCTTCTACTATATTCTTTATGTATTATATAGAAGTAAATAAATCATTAATAATAAAATAATATACTTAAAAAGAAGATTTAATTTTAAAATATTTAAACTTTTACTTTCTTTATATAATATTTATTTAATATATAATAAATAAACTTTATTTAACTTTTAAAAAGTTTTAATCTTTTATAAAATTTATATAAAAGACTTTTAAATAAATTTATTATTATAATATTATTATAATATTATTATTTTATTAATAAATATATATATATAAAATAAAAGTTATAATATATTTAATTTTTTAATAAAAGTAAATTTAAATAACTATATAATAAATATATTAGTAAAAACTAACTTATTAAAACTTATATTATAAAATTCGTCTTTTATAAAAGCTATTTTAAAATTATTTTAATTTTATTATATAATTACTTTACTAACTTTTTAATATAATATTATTAAAAGTAATACTTTCTAACTTTATTTATATAATATAAAGTTTAACTATATATTTATAAATATACTATATTCTTTTTTTACTATTATTAATATTATATTTCTTTAAATATTAGATTTTAAATATTTACTATTATAGGGATCTTTATAGGAGATGTTATTAACATTTTAATATGAAGGAATCCAGTTTCAATCGGAGTCTAATCTTGGTATTAATGCTAACCTACCTCGACGCTTCTGGGGTGATTAGAAGATGTGTTAAGATGCTTAGCGACCTAGTATCCTCAAGTAGGACACCTTCCATATAACACAAAAAGGAGAACGCCGCGTTGCCCAAAGGTCCCATACTTGCGAATCTGCACCACTGTGACGCTTTATTTGTTTTAGTTACCCCCTGTCGAACTGAAGATGGTCCTCATGCCATCTACCTCCTCCAATAACCGCGTCGCTGGCCCCGCTCTGCGATTTAGTCTCCAATCATCTAACTGGAATGCTCCAGCCTCATATTCATCGCCGGAGGTGCTTTGGGTCTGTTCACAAAGCGCAAGTTTCCTCGACCTATTGATGCATTTTCCAGAACAAATTTTCAGGAGAGGCCAAAGCGTAGGGATAGTACTAAAGATGATAATCGCATGCATCTAAAAATGAGTCAGTCACCGGAAGAAATTGCGCAGGCCGTGCGATTGACCCATGCTTGAATCCGCCTACCTCTGCACTAAAAGAGTCTTGAACATCAGTGATTGTCACCATTATCGAGGGATTGCTGGTACGGCGGTAAGTTGTTCTACCTACATATACCAAAGTGTCATGGGCGCCCACGACAGCGTGATATCGGAATCTTCAGTAAAAAGATCTTGAAAACATGACATTTTCATGAATGATGCGGCAGCGGCACTTTAATAAAAGACGCGTTTAGCAAAACTCGGCGTAGTAGTTGAGGAGATGGAGACTTCATACAACCACCCGCCTCCCATAAGCAAACACAAGCCAAATCTGGTAATGCAACTAATCCTCAGTTTTCTTATCAACAATGCGGGATATGTTGCTATAATGATATCCATTAATGCGTGGTACGTGCTGATGGTATAGCCGATGGCAACTCTGCAAAGGGCACCACTTATCAGCAGATAAACTAAATAGCTGGTGCAGACTCACAGAGGAACTCGCGGACTGTCGTCATACTGGGTTTGTGTGCTCATGCACCATCCTTCGAGAGACGAATCCCATTGCTTGGCAGCAGGATAACACAATCCAGTGGTGATCAGAAGCCCCAGTATACTCATAGCAACCGTGATTCCACACACGACCCACACTGTGACGATATGCCATCTTGGGGCAGCTAGTCCCATCAGCCGTACGAGAAAAATCAATGCGGACACCTTCGCAAATGATATCGACACAAAGAAAAAGGTTGGCGCGATCACGGTGTATTTGATGGCTTTGGCTAGATTAATAGGGTTATCAATGGTGTATTTCGAACTTCCGAGGCCGTAGTATGTTCCCACATTAACTAGTACGTTGCAAGCGGTTGCGAATGTCTGCATATTGTCAGCTGCTCAACCGTAAAGTTGACAAGACAAGATCTGGGGGCGTACTGTTGCTAAAACGTTGAAAAGGTCATCCCAATTCGGCTTATTCAGTATGTTGAAACGTACCCACAGTCGCCCTGCGCTCATACAAATGATGATCGCGCCCAAGGTCCAGGAGACAGCCCGGATTGCGGTCACATAATCCACTGCTTTTTCCATGGTATCTGAGTGGAACAGAGGTGACTGGGTTCCAAGTTGATTTTATTGAGTCCATGTCCAAATACTTCGTCCCAGCTTCAGCTGAAGTGCCGCTGGGGCAGGATAAGTGACCATAGATTCCCGGCGTGCCGTCCCCTGCTACGACTGAGTAAGCAACGACTCTCATACTGAGACTTTGTCGACCCATTGGCTCATTTGTGCCGAAGAAGTGGCCGAATTACATATAGATCGCCAATTGATATGCTGTGTAGCGTAAAACTATACGCAGTAGCCAGTTGAAGCTAAGAAGCGTGCCAGTCGACGTCAAGAGTGCCCCCAAGGTGCTCACCGGTAGCATAGGCCCCCACACCCATTCAGTTCGGCCAGACAGGTCAAATGCAATCATGTTGTTACCTACCGCTAAGTCTGCCCTGCCACTGCCACCTGCATACGACTGCACTTGTGCATTACTTCCCGCTCCATGACGCCGTCTTCGTGCGTGCGGAGACAGCCCACCTGAGATCGCAAGCGTGGCTGGAACAAAATTTCTTCAGACATCTGTACAGCCCGCGCATCCAATATGGGTATAACCTCGCCTCCTGGGTTCCTTTCTTACGATGCTGAAGAGCTCCACGTGACCCACGTGTGTTGACCACTTCCTCTCGCCGGTTTCAACATTTCTCTTCTTGCTGGTACTGTTAGGAGTTCGAAGAGGACCATCCAGCACATTGACAGTTGAGGATCTCAGGAAGCTTTCGTTTCTAAATCTTGCCTCAGACCTGGCAAGCAGTCCGTGAGGATAGGCCGCCGCGGAAAATAGATGCCAGGAAAAGTAACAACACAAACCTGTGACAGAATCCAGCAAACCAGGCAACCTAAAGATAGCAATATCAACGGCAGCAAAGGACGATGCCAGAAAGTTGTCGGAATGGAGGTGGCTTTGGTATTAGTCACCACTTTTCAGGCTTGCTGGACTGATTTCACCATCCAGAAGTTATCCACGTTCGGAAGAGCATCATGACTCCGCTTTGTCGGGCTAACAGTAATCAGGGATTGGCCACAAAGCGGAGGCAAAGGGTTTGAAGCCAATCGTCGAATGGTGATCTCAGCATGTTGATATCCTGAAATGTTTGACTCATGGCCACATGAGAGGGTGAATTCAAAGTGTTCATAGCTGGGGGAAGTGACAGGCGTGGCTCAATGTCACTAGGACAAACGTCTTTGCGTACGACTCATAGCCAATTTGATACAGCAAACTGGCAGCCGTGTGTAGATAGTATTCTCCTATGATGATAGTCGTAAAAAGTCTATATGACAGGAGCGAAATCCATCACCTCTTAACACGGCGGGCGCTGCGTGATTCATACCCACGCGCACCGCATGCGGCATTTGGCCGAGTACGTCGAATACCAATTAAATGAATAGACGAAAATGGACAGGGAGTTGCGTAAGTGATGAGAGAATATAGTGCGCCCCAAGGATGGACGTGGAGGATCAACTGACAAACAGCCCAAAGGTTTCCAGGTGATCCAAGATCTGGCATGGTACAAACTTTACTCATACACTCAGCCTAACGATAACTCGCGCTCTAAAGAATAGTGAAACTGCAGAAATTGAAAATGACATTGATGGTAGAGAGAATCGGTTGGAGTTGAAGGTTATGAGCGGAGACAGACTCACTATCAGCATAGAGGTAACCTACCTGCCGAGCTGTATACTATCAGAGAAGTAACCACTTCGCCACGGCAAAGAGCAACTGAGCCTTCAATTTCATGGTCAGATATGATTCACCACCACGGTCTGCCTGACGCTCTGGAAAAACATAAATACCTAGCTGGTCGCCTTTTGCGAAGACCTCCCCACCATCTTTCCTTCACAAACTCCACCGAAGTCTTCTGCATGAGGCTTCCTTCTCTTACCACCAAAACTTCTGCGAAGACCTCTTCATAACATTTCCCTCCCTCACCGTCAAGATACTAGATACTTTTCATTCACATACAGCACTGTCAACATGACAACTTCTCAACCCTCGCCTCAGCCAGGCGTGGCATTCCTCAAGTATCCCGACCTCCCCAAAGAGATCAGACTTATGGTCATCGAAGAAGCTGTGGAAGAGGCTATCCGAGCGGCCCCTCAAGAATATCCACAAGAAGACGCATCATGGGCCGTTCATGTCGTCAAGAAACTAAACCCCTTGGCCCCACTATCAGGCGTCAACCTCGAGTGGAATAGGGTCATCGAGATGCGCCTCTTCAAGTCTATTACGATCGCTGCTTCCGAACTCGCCGACTTCGCGGAGTACTGCAGCAAGCGACATGGAAGGCTAAACACAATCAGGCTCGCAATCAAGCACGAGGAGATCGACGTCGGTGTTCGCCCCGAGTACTTTGTTGGCAACGCCGTGTCGCAACTCCTCAACACCATGCACCTCTGGGATCCCCAGGACAGGGAGCGACACAGTCTAGTTGAAGTACAAATCGACATTTGGGATATCATGAATGCCTCAGCCGACTTTCAGATCTCCCATGGCTTTGGGATGCTTCCTCAAGTGCCCCTCATCGAGGCGCTGTACGAGGTGTCAAAGCCAGAGGGAGACCCACTTCTGCACCCTTGGAGCTCTCTTGCCCTGTACCGGGCCTTGCCAAATGTCCGTCGTGCCGGCCTCAATTTGAGGCGAGTAAATCACGAGCATCTTTCACCAGCACAAAACGTGCACATCTCTTTAGCACAAGCAAGAAGTAAGATTTGTGGAGATTGACTATCGAATCGACAGGGACAAAATTATTGTAATTATTGTTGAGGACTTTGCTGATCTAGTTCCAAGACCACATCTTCTTCTTGGGAGCAACCCATCCAAATTTGACACATTTGGAGCTCCTGCCGGACCTACAACGATTCAATTCAAATAATATATCGCGGCTATGGGCGCCAGGGTCCAATTGTCTTGCAGCATTCCCACCCTCCTGGCACAACACCCTTGTGAGGCTCGAGCTCAAGCAAATCAAGGAGCTGCCCGGATTTCTCGCCGAGGCAGGAAGGATGGTCTGGCCGAACCTCAAAACGTTGGTCCTGCTTGGAGACGTGGAGAGCTATGATATGAGCAACTAGCAGCTCCGTGTCATCAACGAAGTGACTTGCACAACTGTCGTCCGGGGTCTTATCGCATTGATGTCGAAGACGCCGAAGCTCACGACAGTCCTGGTAGAGATGGTTGACTTTGCCTGGAACTGGGACTATGAATCGTTCAGAATCCAGATGTGTCTTGGGGAAATGGCAGAGGGTGTGGAGGCTAGTTCTGGGCCGTCTTGTTCTTTCAAGCCCTGTTCTTACAGCTTTGTCCCGACCCAGGTTCTTACTACTCTATCTTGGTACACATTTCCATGTCTTGTGTGCTGGAATGATGCAAAATGTATTCTATTCAATAAACTAAACTAAGCTAATGAATCTCACGTTTAGGACCTTGGCACAGTGGTCGTATCCGGCACCAAGGTTTTGGGCGAGGTTGCGACAGAGCTGCAACGTACTGTTCAGATCAACCAGCGCAAGGATCTAGCTGTGTTCTCCCACTACTTGAACCAGTCAATCTGGGGCAGAGGCCCGTGTCGGCAATGGGATGCGGAGAAGAGCAGCTGGGATGTCGTCTTCGAGAACGAGGCGGACGAGATCATTTACCAGATGGGACAGTACCTCGACCTGACTGAGCCTTAGATGGTCACCACCACGGATCGACGCGGAATCACAGCGTGGTTCAGGATTTGGAGAAGGGTGACGGTGTTATGGATGTTTGGCTTGTCTTGGGGCGTTTTATGTTGTCGGTCAGGTTTGGGCTGTGAAGATGTTTTTTTACTCTTTTTTTTGGGGGGGGGGGGGAGGGGCGCATGGTCCCCGCTCGATCATGGGGATCTGTCATGATTCTGGTGCCCACAAATGGCGAGCAGTGGAGTTTGGAGTAAATAGTTAGGTGCTACAGCGAAATTTTAGACCTTGGTATTAATATATCCCTCTAGTGCACACTCGTGCCTCTCACTACCCATCGATTCCAGTCAATCCCAATGTGAATTTGTTCGGCTTGGCCAAGATCACGTCTCGGTCATCTTTCAGCTCATCCACATCCCAATTTGCCCATACAAAACGGCCGTTGAGAAACCGAGCCTGCGGGCTGACAGCCCACACCACGAAGTCCGCGGGTAGTTCGACTAGATTAGACGGCAATTAGCAGTTGAAGCAGTCGACCCTTGCCATCCAGACAGACTTACCATCGTCCCATGGCATATTGGCCATGTCCATTTGTATGCCTTTCGCGATATTCTCGAAACCAGTTGACATTCCCGTCTCTGGCACGAGACCAGGTTGTAAGCAGAGCACGAACGTGTCCGGGTTCTCGTGATGCACGTATTCGAAGAGTTTTACTGCACCGGCCTTCGAGGAGCAGTAGCTGGATTCGTTTGGGAAGTATGGGCCGTGGGCGACAGCCGATGACAGATGGATTATCGCGGGGGTGGCACTGGCATGCGGGAGGAATGCGTGAACGAGATTGAAATTTCCCTTTATGTTCGTCTCGAATGTGTTCTTTATGTTCGTCTCGAATGTGTTCCACCACTCAACCGGATCTGCGCCCCTGATTGAGGTCAAGGGTCCCAGTACCCCTGCGTTTGCGACGAGTATATCAATAACGCCACTGTGACACTCACGGGCAAATGAGCCGAGCGCACGATCTACAACAGCCAAGTCGGTAATGTCCAAAGGATAGGTAAAGACCTTGGTGCTGTTGGAGACGGCCTCGACAGCCAGCTTGGTTTCCAGAAGAGCATTCTCACGGTGCCCGGTAAGAGCTAGGTATGAAATGTCTGACTTGGCCAGTGAAATGGCGATGCTTGCTCCAATCCCTGATCCAGCGCCAGTCACAATTGCAGATTTCGACTTGGTTGACAGCGCTGGTTGGGTCGGATTAATGGCCGCGTATGACTTGCGGTGATAGATCTTGTAGGGAGTTTGAAGGGCATTTTCTGACATATTTGCAAATTTGTTTGACTCGATGAGGACAGTATTGACGTGCGGCAGTGACTTTATTTTTGGCAAGAAAATGAGAGGTGATGTAGGCTATGAAAGTGATCATCTCACGTCTTGCTAGATACGTTTTATATCGGATTTCTTCAAGCCTGGCCTACACGCACTCTGCACCACCCCGAAGGTTCCACAGATGCTTGATCGCCCAACATGACTAATCCTACTAATGTTACGTGATCAGAGGTGAATTTTGCCCGTCTCACCACAATTTGGGTCTGTGCCGGGCTTGATGCACGGCAAACACATTGCAGCGTGCTCGTCATTCTACGCAACGACTCCACAAGCATACGAGCCAGCCTCGGCATTCGCAGAAGACCTCAGATGGATAACGCCGAAGCTGAACTCAACGTAGGTACCCATGCTCTCGTCGCAATGCTGGGCAGCTGATGAACAAGGACAGCGCCGGAGGGAACGAGCCAAGATTTCCCAGCGGGCATTTCGTGTACGCCAAGCCACGACACTCCGCGACCTACGAGATGAAAATGCACGACTCAAGAGTATGATCAAGAATATGGTGGAAGTCTACCAGAGTGACGACCCTAATGCTTTCCACTATATAATCCAAAAAGGTGCCGAAGCAGTCGGCCTTGACTGTGAGATATCTCATCGTAGCGATGCAGCAGCAAGACCAGCCAGCACTTTATCTCCAGAATATCACGACTTTCAGCGATCAAGTTCCACCGGCAGGGCTGTTGATCTTCACACTGGATCATCATTGGATCCCATATTGTCCGGCGGCGAGCTGCAACCGGCGTTGATAACAAAAAATGCCGACCCAGTTGTGCCGCATGGCCTCGGACAACACCAGTCCAGCTGCATGTCGTTCCGTCTTGACTGTGGACTCTTCGCATTCCCCACCAGTGCCAGTCGTATACTGGACCCTCCCCTAGATATTGAGCCTTATCTCGGCCCCAATAAACACACTCTCGCAGCTCAGATCTACTGGTACTGCACCGCAACAACTGTCAACCTAGTATACCAACTTACCGGCCATGATCCCCGCAAAATGGCATCTGCAGCTCAACATCACCCTGTCTTGGCAGATATGCTGAGATACGTCTCCACAGCATGTAGCTATAACTATCTCTTGGCCCTCGCCGAGGCGCGTCTGGAGTTTTATCGGCTGGGCTCCTGCAAGCCAGGCAACCTAGCAGCAACAAGGGACTCGGCGCTCCTACTTCGTCAACGTGTCGAAAAGGAGCACGGGGCAGAGGTTGAGGACTCGGGGGAATGGTGCACGGCTAACGCAGTTGCGCGGATCGTCGAGGAAAGATTGAACGGTCGGGCGTTGAGGCGGCTTGAGGCCGCGATGCGAAACAATGATACGGACTTGGGCGCAAGAGAGCAGTTGAACACCTTCACCCACAATCTTTGGCTCGGTTCGACCTGCTTTGGTGATGGGCCGAGGTGGAAGTATACTCACATAGAGGACCGAGCTGCATGGTTAGTCCGAGCTTTGTCGAAGAGCAACCCGCCTAATTCTGGCGTGGCATAGTGCTCGCAGGCCGAGAGACCGTAGCCACCACGAGCCACGCCTCACTTGAATTTACACTTGACACTGTCGTGATTTGGGCCAAGTCTTTCCGGGCTGTCTGGGACTTTCCGAGCTTAACGATTCTTCATTTGAGAACGGCTTTAGGTTGTCGCCTCCACTCTCTTCGAGTCGATGGCGGCCGCTCTACTCATGATGTCGGACTGAACCTTGAGACCTTTGGATATTGTGGGAAACACTTGTCACGATTTATGTTCCATACAAGAAAGTTCAACTGAGCAGGGAACGTAGTATATGGAACTCACGATGTTAACAAAGCTCGGCCAATTGATAGACCGGGACCGAATGCTATGAACCGAGATTCTAATTCAGAAACCGATATACCTTCTAAGGCGTATTGCCACTGATAAATCTGGATCAAGAGACACAGAGAGTCGTCATTGGAAATGACATTGTATTAAGGTGCACCAGCGTAAGGGCACACCTAGTAGTATGCCTAGGTAACAGTCCCGACCGCAAAGACCAAGGCTGACAGTCGAGAGCACGGTCATTGGAGCCCCCTTCCATTATTCATCAAAGCCACGGTGATGTCATGTTCGGACCGCTGACATAGACATTGATCTGCATTGCCGTGAGCTCGTCGTTGTAGTACTGGAGCACTTCGAGGGTGTCACCAGTGCCCCCGAAAGGTGCAACCAGCGGCACAGACGGATCCGTAGCTTGCATGTACTCAATGTATTCCACCTGTGCCTCTTGTGCCGTGGTCATCTTGTTCGGAATGAAGGCAGACACATTCCCGCCGTATGGATAGGCTGTTCCCGGTATGACCCACTGGTAACGACGAAGCCCAACTCCTCGTCGATGACGAGTGCCACTCTTGCACTGTCGTCGGTCGGATGATCGTCAGGCCAAACGCATCCGAGGGGGTCGGTAGAGCCATTGTTGTATGTTCCGGCGTCCACAACCTTCCAGCCAATCTCGGTAAATTAGCAGCTGTCGCTGACGATGACCGAGAAGTCGCTTCACTCGGCGAAGAGAGCCTCGTCACCGATCAAAGAAAAGCAAGGCATTCAGTACGGGATGAGGGCATCTGAAATTAGCTCTTGAATAAGGAGACATGCTATGCACGTGCATGCTTGAGCAGATTACGTTCGCGCCACTTCCCTCCCTCACTTCAGCGCAAACTGCTGCTTCATGAGTAGTTACTTAACATCTGACCTTCGGCCATTTGCAGCGTACTTATGCTGAATATTATTGCATTGGATAAAAGCCTAGGTATTGAATGTATATTGGAGACTTCGTGTGCTTGGGTATAAGCACTGTGGTAGTATTATGTAGGATACTAGAGGATGACTTCTCTGTCTAAGATTAGTCTTTAGATCTAGCAAATGATTCTAACATTGCCCCGTTCATGGTCGACCGATGTCCAATACATCTCGCTTGGAGCGTCGTTACCTGTTCGGACGTCCACGGTCACCGAATACCCATCGCACCTGCGATATGCATGTTCAGTTACAGATAGATACAGCTAAGAGAATTTAAAAGGTGCTTTACAGGGCTAAGGCTTCAGCCACATTGCATTTTTTATTCAATTATATATTTATCTATTTATCATTTTTTTAGCTTTTAAATTAACTATTAACTTATACTTTAAGTATAGAGTTAATAATTATTTAATATATACTTTTAAATTTATTTATATATAATATTATTAACTTTCTTTATAAGGCTCTTTTTTTATTATATTTTTTATATATTATATAAAAGTAAATAAATCTTTAATAATAAAGTTATATATTTAAAGAAGAAAGATTTAATTCTTAAATATTTAAACTTTTATTTTTATATAGTATTTATTTAATATATAATAAATAAACTTTATTTAACTTTTAAAAAGTTTTAACTTTTATAAAATTTATATAGGAAGGTTTTTAAATAGATTTATTATTATAATATTATTATTTTATTAATTATATATTTAAGATAAAGATTATAATATATTTAATTTACTTAATAAGGGTATATTTAAGTAGTTATTAAGTATATTAATAGGAAAGAGTTAGTTTATTAAGTTTTATATTATAGAATTCTTTTTATAGAAGTTATTTTAAGATTATTTTAATTTTATTATATAACTACTTTATTAACTTTAACTTTAATATAATAATAGATTAACCTTTAGATTATTTATATTAATAATTTTAATATAATATTATTAAAAGTAATACCTTTTAATTTTATTTATATAATATAAAGCTTAATTATATATTTATATATTATATTCTCTTTCTACTATTATTAATACTATATTTTTTTAGATATTAAATTTTAAGTATTTATTACTATATAAAGGTGATATATATATTTTATATATATAGGGATTAAAAATGAAACTACTTATAGGGTTAAATCGTGAACGCGCTATTAAGAGAATTCAGGCAGTATACAGTAGGGGAGGTCAGCCGCTGACACGAAGGATGGTAGCAGGAAATACTATGCGAATAAATCGAATCATTTCTGCGGAGTCAGCACCATGCAGGTTGTATTAAAACCCTGACCTATACGAGTCTGGGTGTGCCGCCCTGTCGGTATCCCGCAGGATCGTACTTGGGCTCCGATCCTTTTTGTTGGGTACCGCTCCCGCTTGGCAACGAGATGGCCTTGATTCGGCCTGCCAGCCGAACTCGAAGGATTTGCCAAGTATGTGCTCCATTAGTGTATTTCCTCCTGCATGTACTGTTCCTTCATGTTTGACGAAATTTCCCACATATGCTACGATACTGAGGCAAAAGTCCATAGGTGAACGTGGAGGTCGGCTCACTTTCGCTTGTTGAAACTGTAGTAAAGACTCGCTTAGTAGCGATTTGACCTCGATATATGCGCAGTGTCTGCGAGATCTTCAATTGCTGGCTTTCTTTCGCACGTTGTTTGTGACATCTAGCCAGCTCAAGGCTTCACGGTTGTCATTATGGGACTACTGCGCGAAGTGGCGGTATTGACCGCGGCTTCATTGAGCATCTACGTCAGGGCCATAGGTGCATCATATCCGACAGTGGTCCTTGTCTTGGTCAGTTCTTCAGCAGTTCAGCTGTCTCTGTTTCTAGCCTACCACAGCCTCATACACCGCTGGTTTGTTGCCCCCACAAAGGTGATTCCGCATCCAAAGGTACGCTCATATCTTCCTCAACCTGCATTGCACCACTTCCTTGCTGATCTGCTAGCACTAGAACACGTCTTTCTTTCTAGGAAACGTGATATCCTTTCTTGTTGAGCCATGGGGAGTCCCTCTCGTCAGATGGCAGCACAGCGTGACAGCTTCCCCAAGTGGCCTTTTCCGAATTTTCATGGGTCCGTTTGACTATGTTGTTCCAAAGGGACCCCGGGCCATCTATGAAACCTTGAGTCAGTATGCCTTCGAAAAGCCTCCGCTTGCTCGTCAGGGTCTCGAGCGGAGTCTCGGAGTTGGGCTTGTCGTGGCCGAAGGTGAGGTTCACCGCGTGAGTCCTACAATTTTTCATCATCATGCGTACATGCTCCAAGCATTAGGGTTGTTTTAATATTTAATCAGCAACAGAGAAAGATGATGAGGCCAATATTTGGCCTTGGTCGCAACCAGCGCCTTGTGCCGCAGGTCTGGGCCACGGCAACGGTCCTCTGTCAGAAAATAGAGGAACTTGTTAGTCAGGCGAATGGATCGACAATCGTGGAAGTGCATTCCCTGACAATGGCCACGACGTTGGATGTCATCGGCGTCACAACACTGGGATTAGATTTTGAATCCATCCAGCACCCAGAGCGGTCCATTCTCCAGGCCTATAAGCTGATTTATCCGACGCCTGAGAATCCAACAACAGTCGACAGGATTGTGGGAAACATCTTCGGCACCATTCTCCCACCCCGCTTGCTTTTCAAAATTCCTTCCAAGACCATTCGGGGATACCATGCTGGGATGGCTAAGTTGCGAGACTTCTGCCTCCAACATATCCGCAGAAAAAAGCAGGACATCAAATCTGGAAGCGCGGGGGATGTAGAATTACGAGAGAAAGGTAAGCTTGCGACATGAGGACCCATGATGTAATTAGCTGAAAAGTTTATCACAGACATTCTTTCTGCCATCATCACCACCGGCCTGGCAGATGAGATTGAACTACTTAGCCATGTTTTGACAATCATGGCAGCAGGGTAGGTCCCGCCTTCGAGACTTACCCACATTCCCAGTGATGATCGCTTACAGAGGATCCTACCCTAGACACGACACCACAGCTGTAACCCTAGACTGGGCGCTGTTCAGGCTGGCCAAACATGCCGATATTCAAGACCGTCTAAGGGCAGAAGTTGCGCAGGCAATTGGTAACCATGACGCGGCTCCAAGCCTCGACACCCTCAACTCGATGAAATACCTCCATGCCTTCCTTATGGAGGTCCTCCGGTTTTACCCACCGCTACCCCTATTGGCACGCTCTGCTGTCGAGGACACCGCCATTGGCGGCGTACGAATCCCGCGGGGTCAGGGCGTTCTCATCAGCCCCTACGCCATCAACAGGTGCCGTGAGCTCTGGGGTGACGAAGCCGAGGAATTCGACGTTGGGCGGTGGGAAAGCTCTCACACCGGTGGGGCGGCTTCGCCGTATGCCTTTTCGACCTTTTCCATGGGCCCACGTACTTGTATAGGGAAAGACTTTGCTCTGATCGCCATTAAGACATTGCTGGTCACGCTGCTCCGGCGGTTCCGCTTCGAGGAGGTGGCACCTGGGTGGCATCCACCATTTCTGAAAGATACTACGCTCAAGGCTCGTGGCTTGAAGATCATGGTTTCACTTTTGTGAGAGTGTACATATATAGTTCAGTCCGTGACCGTTATGCCAGTGGACTTGGGGAAAATAATTGTATTTTATTTTACGGGCATGTCCATGTAGTACCAGTAGCATGTAGCACCGGAGGGTAGGGTAAACATAAATAAATTCTAGGTTGTTAATTTAACCCGACGCAGTCGATCTAAATTGTCTCTGTACAATTCAGATTCTATTTTGCTGGAGTTTGGCTCTGCTCCCGTGTTTCTCCACTGTAACGGTGTCGTGCCTTGGAGTCATATGCATTGTAGGCCGAATACGAATTGTTCCAATTAACTAGAGCATGAATGTGGTTTCCCCGGGCCGACATGACTCCTGCGGATGGAACGGCCGGCTGGAATCCATTTCAGGGAACAACAGAGGATCTCCAAGTCGTGATAGATTCCTACCAAATTACATTTGTGGTGCACAACCCGGTTTCAGCAGGGCCTCGAATTCCTGCAGAGGATGAGTCCATTCTAGTAGTCAAGAAGAGGGCTTGCTCTTCATTCTCGCGAAACCGCCAAGGAAGACTCCAAGCAACTCAAGGGATTTGTTGATGCAAGTTCTTATCTCCCCACCAGAGGTATTCCACAGGAATGGCCTCGTAAGAAATCTATACGAGCCCCAACTATTCCCATCCCCAAGGCTTCCAATGATTTCCCTTACCGGCCGAACGAGCTGAATCAGTATTGAACGGCTTGTACTCATTCCTTCCCACCACACATTAAAGGTTCGGGTAGTCCATAAGTCATCACAGCATACAGGGCGGGCTGGTGGCTCAGCTATTACTCAAGTTGCACCTCCAGCTAAGAGAGGTTACTGATTTTGAATTTAACTGGCTGCCTTATTGCGAATGCAAGACTGAGACTCTGTTCCTTTCGTCAATATTCCACCGGCTTATAGGTTCTTTATATCAGAAGCATCTCTTCTGGACCTGTCCTTGAGGATTGATCACGACATTGACCAATGCCAGGTCTCTTTTCGATGTAATGATTCCGCAGGGAGCTTGTAACAAAGATACGATTAGCCGATTAGGATTCATGGCTTACAAAAGGACTCACTGCAAGTACCAAGACAATGAATATGCTCCAGCCTTGCTGCCAAGTACATAGGGATCGAAACCTGCTAGAAATAAACCCACATCGTGACTCACATACTTGCGAGTTGTGGGTACATAGGCAAACTAAATCCATTGGAATCCTGATCTTTATCGTATTGGTCTGACATATAATTGATAAAGGAGGAGACCCAGTAGCCTCTTAGACACCCTCAGAGCAGACTAAGCACGTACGTGATCCTGATGGCATTTACCTTTCGTACTAGACGTAAGAGCTTGGCCGTGGTCCGTTGCTTCCAGCGTCGTATATTGACAGTGGAAAGACAGACAGGCTCATTTTGGAATTCAAAGAGAGGGTGCGAAAAAGGGCAAACGCCGAGGCCCAACTGGCGAAACCCATGAGTAAAGCACTAAATAATAGACAATACTACTTGGTGGGTTTTCCTTCAGACTTTTGGACAATCGACCAAGCTTGAAAACACAAAGCCACCATGTCGTCCAACGTCTATGTGGGTCTCCTGGTCGCCCTCACAGTCGTTCTGGGCTACTGCTTCCATCTCCTCACCCCTCTATCCTATCCAGGCGATACACCGTACAACCAAGCCTCGATCGGCCGCCCTCTGGGCGACCTGAGCCACATCAAAAGCCATGCATGTCGGACAAGCGAGTTCTCGGACGCCATGTTCAGCACCGCCCGGCGGCTCCGCAGCCCCGTGGCGCAGCTCCTGCTGGCGCGGTCCGCGCCGCCGGCGTTCAACGTCGACGGTTGCCGCGAGGCGGAGGACATCCTTGTGCGGAGGACGCGCGAGTTCTACCCTTCCGAGCTGACGACACCCGCACTGCGGGCCCAGAAGCGCATGTGGTCCGACGCCATGAGCCACGACTTCCTGCGGCGCGTGGTGGCACCCAACACGCGCGGGGGCATCGTCGAGCTCGTGGGGCTGTGGCGTCTGAAGGCCGCCGCCGCCGCTGCTGCTGCTGCTGGTGTTGGCCGGGAGCAGGTATTCGACGGCGCGTGCGACCTGAGCCGCTGCCAGAGGAGTTGTCGGGCATGGAGGCTACAGAGACATTGTTCCGCCGGCCCAAGATGGCCCACGTACGCCTCAGGCCGATAGCCACTGCTTTGTGAGATGAGCTAGACAAGTCTCATCTTTTCAATCATTTGATCAAGCCTGACACAGACACTTTGACCCGTCGCCTCGTAATAACTATGGTCTGAGCAGTCTGTGGTATTCTTGAAACATTCGTAGTATCGCTATAATACTAGGTGGAAAATAATATAGCGGCATATATGTAATGCTAAGAAGTCAGCAACCCACATGTCTATAGTATAGAATCAAATCTTTTACGGAGCCTTGTCCCGTAGAAATACAATAGCACTGGAACTGGAACAGAAACGAGACAAATGAATGCCAAAAGACTATTTCCCCAGCCAAGGCCCAGCTGCTCATACATATCCAGCCCTCCCAGAGGCATTAGTGCGCCGATCAAAGACCGAAACAGCATAATGGCAGCCGACCCAGATACCGCGTAAGTGGCTATAACAGGATTCAACCCACCCCCTAATTCAGCCCACCTAAATTCACCTTTCCACAATAACTACCTATCTACTTTATCCTTATTTTTTTATTAAAACTAACTCTTATAATATAATTATTTAATATTTCTAATAATTTAAACTTTTTTTATTTATTAAGTTAGTTTTAATTATTCTAATTAGAATTTATACTCTTTATATATCTTTAATTTATATAAACTTTAAATTTAAATTTCTTTTAACTTTTTCTTTAATAAATATTATTATATTTAATTATAGTTTAAGTAATTTAATTTTATAATATATTATTTTTAATTATTATATTCTTTATTATAATTTTATAAAAGAAATAACTATTAATAATTAAATTTATAATTATATAAAATAAATCTTTATTTTTAAAAGAATTATTAATATTTAAAATAATTAATATATTTTAAAATATTTAAAAATTATAAATTTAATATAAAGTAAAATATAATTTATAAAAATCTTAAATTTAAACTTAAAAGTTTTTTAAAAATTTAACTTTATAAAAATAAATATTAAAAACTTAAGAAAAGTTTTAATTAAATTAAATTAATTATAATATAATAAAATAGTTTTAAAATTTTAATTAGAAAATTATAATTATAAGTCTTTTAATTTTATATTAAAAGGAAATAATTAAAATATATTTAATAATTTTTAATATTATAAATCTTTAAGTTTTTTAAAAAAGTTTATATAATAATTATTTATTAAAAGTAATAATTATAATAAATAAAAGGTTATTTAGGTTATAAAAACTATATTTTAAAATAATTAATAATAGTTTTAAAATAATTTAAATAAATATAAAGTTTATTAAATTATTTTTTAAATAATAAATACTTTTATTTATTAACCTATTATATTAAAATAACTTTCAATACTTTAATATTAACTATAAAATATAACTTTTAAAAAATTAAAATAAGTAAAAATCTTTTAAACTTTAACTTTATTAATAATTATATTAAAAGTTAAAATTATATTATCTTTAATATATTATTTTATTAATAAATAAAAATAATACCTATAAAGTTTAAAGAATGAAAAAAATTATTATAAAGAAAACGTATTTTATATAGAGTGTGGACCTAATATAGTTGTGGGTATAGAGAGTGGGCTGAATTAGGGGGTGGGTTGAATCCTATCACGGCAACTTAGTTGGGGTGTGAATCGGTCTGATAGTTCTGGAGAGACATCTGAGTACTTGTCAGCTCTTTGTAATTTGGTGGTAGGTTCTCCCTAACTTACATTGGTTCCGGTGAGCCCGGTTGCAAACAAAACAACTCCCAGCATTGGCACAATCCAGTGTATCTTGTATTGGGTAGCCCATCCATATATCAAAAGACCAACGGGCAACGTGATCCCTGTTGGCACGAGCAGCCACGGGTTCAATTTGACCTCGGGTCTGTACTCGTCATCCGGACTCATTCCCTTTTTCGCCCGGCGGACCAGGTAGTCGTAAATATGTCCAAAGGCTTGCACTCCGATCAACATACCAAGTCCAGCGGGCAGAAATGAAATGCCAGTAGTGCCTTCACTAAAATTGTACTGGCCTGAATACACGAAGGAAAATGTCGAAATAAGCAAGGTCATAATGCCATAGCTGATCCCAACCTGAGTCGCGATGATTGTTACCAAGGGAGTCGCGAAGAGGAACTTGAAAGGTCTCTACAAAGCCATGATAATGTGCTAGCGTCCCTTGGTCTCGTATTTGCCTCGGAGCATACCTAGGTAGGGTTCCCCTTTTGGGTGCGCAGACGGCGTGCTTTGCGGGCAAGGCGAACGGCGGCGCACAGCTCTCTTTCATGATGAAAAATGCTAGGACGCTGAATACACCTCCCTAGCTGCGTATTAGCTCTAGATTAGGGAAGAAAACCATAGCCCGACATACCATAATTATAAGGAGCCAGTAAACCCAACGCCACCCAGCCGCCTCAATAAGATATCCACCAGCAATGGGGCCGACGCAAGGGCCTAGCAACGGTCCGACTGCCCACCAGGAAATTACTCTCCCTCGTTTCTCAAGAGCAATCATGTCGACGATGCTTCCGACACCGATCGTGGTTAGCACACAACCCACAAGACCCATGAGAAATCAGGAGGCTATTAGCATCCTAATATTAACGCTATATGCGGCAGTAATGCTAAAGGTAGTAAAGAAGATGTTTCTAATATAATATATAAATAAAACTTAATTAGAAATTATAATTATAGATCTTTTAGCTTTATATTTAAGGGAGATTAATTATAATATAACTTTATTATTTTATTATTATTATAATAGTATGAGCTTATAGATTATTAGAATAATTAATAGAATAAATTAATTATTATAATTATTTAATTAAGTAGTTTAATTTATTAATAGTATTTAAAGAAGTTATTTTAATAATTAATTTTAAAGTTATAAGTCTAAGTTTTTATATTTTAAAAGTTTTAAATAAGTATAGAGATAAATTTAAAAGTTACTTAAAAGTATTTTAAAATAAGTTATATATTTATAAATAATTAATAAATTATAATATTATAAAATATATTTAAAAGATTTAATTAAATTAAACTTATATTAAGTTTTTATTTTATTTAAATAATTTAATAAACTTTAATAGGTTTTAAGTAAGGAATTTAATAGTATAAATTTATAAATAATTAGAATAATTAATAGAATAAATTAATTATTATAGTTTTTATTTAAATAATTTAATTTATTAATAGTAATTAAATAAATTATTTTAATTATATTTAAAATAAAATAAATTTTATAATTAATAAAAGAAATTAAATTATTTATAGAAAGTTATAAATTAAAAATTATAATTATTTAAAGAATAATTAAAAATATTAAAATTAAAATTTTATATTATAAAATCTATAGATTATAAATTATTTATATTTTTTAATTTTACTATTAAATTAAAAATAAATAATTAAAATCTTAAAAGAATAAAATATAATATATTTTTAAAAATTAGTTTAACTAAGTTTATTATATAGGACTTTTATAATAACTTTATAATCTATTATATTTATAATATTATTTATTATTAGAAGATATCTTTCTACACTAGTATATTAGGCTATACCTAATTTATTTAGGCTAGTACTATTAGCCTAATAAAGGTTAAAGCTATTATAAATTATAAGCTACCTAATCTTAATACTATTAAATACTATATATAAGGTTACTATATAACTCAGGTATAAGTTAGCTAAAATAGGTAAAGATAAAGCTACTATCCTCTTAAAAGATATATATAGATTCTAGCTCTACTCTATAAATAAATACCTATTTAATAAACCTAAAAAAACTATTAGCTTTACTATATTATAAATAAAACTACTTAAAAGTAGTCACTTAGCCCACTAAACTAAGAGACAACTAAATAAAATAATTATACTCTATTACTACTTTAAGTTTATAATTCTAATAGCTCTACTATAAATAGAAAAAAATAGCTATTAATAACTAAATTTATAACTATATAAAGGTAGACCTTTACTTTAAAAAGAAGTTATTAATATCTAAAATAATTAATATATTTCTAAAAAAGTTAAAAGATTATAAACCTAATTTAAAGTATATTAAAATTTATAAAAATCTTAAACTTAAAATTAAAAAATATAAAACTTTAACTCCTTTAAAGATATTAAAACTAAAAACTTAAAAAAAAGCTTAAATAAAGTTAAATAAGGTTATAATAATATAATATAGTTAAATAAAAACTAATTATAAAATTATAATTATAGATCTTTTAGCTTTATACTTAGAAAGGATTATAAAATATATAAAAATTATTTAAATTAAAAAATTAAATATAAATAATAAATTTATTAAAAATATATATAAATTTTAATTACTTTAAGAATTACTTTATTTATAAATTATATATAATTTTAAACTTATAAGGCTCTTAATATAGTGTAGCTAAATAGCTAATTATAAAACTAGTAGCCTAGACTGTATTATAGGTATTAGAACGTGTAAGTTAGCTGAAAGCACGGTAGGAATGCTGCATAGGGGGGATTTGTGCAACCCTCTCCCTTCTAAAAATAACAGTCTGATAGCCTTAGGCGTGTTGACACGTTGTTGGCAAATCTTCCAAGGTTAGTAAGCACACCGCCGACAGTATTAGGCTGAGCTGCGGGCGAATATCATCCCAGACCTGCAGCCAGCTGATGCATATTCCCCTCACCAGATGTTGCGCCTCTTCAACCCCAGAATTGTATCATCTGCCGTTTTCTCGAGTAAAGCAGATATCCATATCCTCTACAATGGCAGCGCAGACCGCGGAGCAACAGAAAGTCAGCGATGATGGCCATTTTCAAGCCAATGATGGCTCGAAATGGCCCTCTTATTCTCCAGATGGAGCATCCGTCAAGGAACATGGCGGCATGCAGGCGGCTCGGGATAAGGACCATTCTGTACTGAATGATGGCGCCTCCTCAGAAGAGAACGACCCAGCAGAGTCATCCGTTTCAGCAGAAAAATCAGTTGACAGTGAAGACTCGGACGCCAAGTTAGTCAGAAAACAAGGATATAGCTGTGATGAATTGTCTGAGGATGATTTAGTGGATTCTGAGAGTGGAATTAGATCACTGATACGCTCAGATCTCTCTGATTTTGAAGAAGACCTGAGAGGTCGGCCACTCCGCGAGGTTTGGAACAAGATGGCGAGGTCGGTAAAATTCCTCGCCGAGAGACCGTGGTCTGTATCTCCATCCAGGATGAGAAGTCGAGGAATGAAAAGCCTCACTGGCGATCGTGAAAGGGTGGCTTTCAGGGACCACATATCACGTCGGGAAAGGCTCAGAAGGAACTCTTATTCCTGGATCGAACGTCGCAAAATGCCTTTGAACACTGAAGGAGACGGAACCAATACTGAGTCGAACTCTGAAGACGATTCGTCCGAGTCGCTATCTGGCGTGGATGATGTGGAACCCGAGGAGCAACTCTGTGAAACTTGCCGTGGAATCAATGCGGAAGTTCTAGCTTCGGGTTACGAGCACCTTCATCTGGACGAATTGCAAAAGTCAGCAAAATTTTGTCGACTATGTCGGTGGTTGGAGAGGGGCATTTATGTGTGGTCGATGATCCCGTCAGCATCCTTCAGCGGCCTATTCAGCATAGTTCTGAGCTGTGAGTCTCTGGTCGTCAGATATCCCCAGACTAGTTGGTCGGAGAGACAGTAAGTTACATGAAGCGAGGTGGTATGAAAATCTGGCGTTTGGCTGACCATCAACGGTTGCAGTGACTTCCCATACTTCACCAACGAGGATGACCCCGCCGTCCAGTATGGGGTTCGCTCAAGATCCCGGCTGACGACTACGAAATCGGAGAAGTCATTTGAAACCGCAAGGACCTGGCTTCGCGAATGTCTGGAATGCAAGGGGCCTCATACTATGGTGAAAGAAAGGCCTGACACCGACAATGTGTCCAGATCATCTGAGCCCTCCAGGACCCCGTATGAAAGCTCGAGTTCTGGTGGCTCATTACAAGACGAGATCTCCCCACATGGAGGCATTGAGCAAATCGCCGCCGAGCGACCATCTAGGCTGATTGATCTACATCCTGAAAGCACTGGACCAGGAGTCCTCAAATTGGTTCTGTCGCTGAGTGGCTCACATGAGTACATGACACTAAGCTACTGCTGGGGCGAGCACAGGAACCCATCGTGGATCACCACAAAGGAGAACGTCCGGAGACGTTTGGAGTCCTTTTCTACCTCGGAGCTTCCTGCAACCTTGTCTGACGCTGTCAACATAGCAGATCGACTGGGCGCGCGTTATCTGTGGATTGATGCTATTTGCATCGTGCAAGACGACGTCGACGAATGGGAGCTTGAAGGAGGACGCATGGCTGGCATCTACCGCGGTGCAGTACTCTGCATAGCTGCATCATCGAGCGTCTCGTCGGTTGATGGCATCTACAACACACGATCTACTTCGCACTTTGAGAGATCCAGGGACAAGATCATACGCATCGACGGTACTGTGACCACGCGTGGAACGGACCGGAGCAGTGAGCGGGTCAAGAGCACCCTATACTTTCAAGATAGGGATATGCAGGAGCTTTTCAAGGCCGATCGGATTATAAATTCGTACATCAATCGTGGGCCGCTGTCTGAGCGGGCGTGGGCTCTGCAAGAGCGCCTCCTATCATCGCGAGTCTTGTACTACACTCGCGACCAGTTGGTGTGGCAGTGTGACCACTGTCAATCACTCGAGGACCGAATATTACACAACCGAGCATATTCACCCGATTTCCATTACAAAGAGCTGCGTGCCTTGTCGTCGAAGAAGTTTGATGGTGACCAGGTCGGATGGCTTTGGTACCGTGCGATCGTGTCTGGTTACTCCGACCGAAAGCTCACATATGGGTCTGACAAGCTCATCGCCATCAGTGCATTGGCGCGCGCTGTGTGCCTCGACCACCCTGATGTGTACCTCGCTGGTCTGTGGCGGGAGTCGCTCATCGACGGTTTAATGTGGTGCCGTGTTGGGCCTGGCTGTAAATCGGGCGAGTATCGGGCCCCCTCGTGGTCATGGGCATCACAAGATTCAAAAGTGATGTTCTCGTACTCAAACGAGCGGGGCGATTGTGATTGTGTGGTCACTGCGTTCGATGTTCAGACCGATGAGAGCAACACAATGGGCAAGGTGTCAGGAGGCTTTATAAAGCTCCGGGCACGAGCTATGGGGGGGATCGTTATGAGGACCGTTGAAGACAAGGACGAGTATCAATATCGACTCGTCTTGTGGGATGATAAGAGCCTGATCTCTTGCGTCGCTTACATGGATGATGACGATGACATCAAGGTCAAGACCGTGGTCTGCATTTATATAAGCGGGATAAGTGGGCTACTACTGCGACCTGTTGCTTCCGAAGAAGGTGCTTATGAGAGGGTAGGACTTGCTGAATGGTATCATTCGGAATACTGTTTCCCTGACTCTATCTTAAGCTGGCCTTGGAGAACAATAACTATGAGATAAGGATTTAGATAGGAATGAGACTGTGAAGGCCAAGCATTTCGATGAACTCACCCTGGCGGCCCCGGTTCTGTTGCTGGCTTTTGTTTTTATAAGCGACCTCGGCCGAGGATATGACAAGGTGCTGTGCATGCCGTACCCCTGAAGGTTCGACAGGGATGGCGGACCACAAAAGATGCCTCGGCTCAAACGAGTAACGACAACCGCGCATGGTGAGGGACCGCCAACTGAGGACAACACACTTCAAGTTGTTCCCCCCTCCACTGACCTGAATTCCTTGATACGAGAGCCACTGCTGTCCAGACCAACCAAACTTAATTTCCCCGGCCTAAATATCACCATGGATGTAAACAGCTTATTCGACGTCAAGGTAAGCAATACCCCACCTCGGCATGGCTTGAACGTCCCGTGCTAACATACAACCCACCACCACAGGGCAAGGTCGTCCTGGTGACGGGAGGAGCCAAGGGCATCGGGCGGATGATATCAGAGGGCTTCGTGACCAACGGGGCAAAGGTGTACATCTCGTCGCGGGACGGCAAGGCGTGCGAGCAGGCCGCCCAGGAGCTCACGGCGCTGGGTATGTGCATTCTCATTATCATCATCATCACCACCACCACTGGTCACACTCATATCGCGTCATCAATATCATCACCTCACCTCATCTCACTCATTATCTATGCCACCCACTCACCTCCCTCATCCCCTATACCACTCACTCACCCACCCGCCCACTCACTAACAACCCACAGGCAAACCAAAAGGCGGCACAGCCCACGCCCTCCCAGCAGACCTCCAATCCCTAGAAGCGACCAAATCCCTCGCGGCACAGCTAACAGCCCTCGAGCCATCAGGCCTCGACATCCTAATCAACAACTCAGGCGCCGCATGGGGCGAGCCGCTAGAGACCCACCCGGACGCGGCATGGACGAAGCTGCTGACCCTCAACCTCCAGCGCGTCTTCACCCTCACCCAGCTCCTCCTGCCCCTCCTCCAGAAGAAGGGCTCCCTGCCGGCCTCCTCCCCCTCGAGGGTCGTCAACATCGGCTCCATCGACGCCCTCCGCGTCCCGACCATGGAGAACTACGCCTACTCCGCCTCGAAAGCAGGGCTGCACCACCTCACCCGCACCCTGGCCGCGGCCCTCGGGCCCCGCGGCGTCACGGTCAACACCCTCGCGTGCGGGCCCTTCCCGTCCAAGATGATGCGCGCCGTGCTGGATGACGCGGGCGACGCCATCGCCGAGGCGAACCCGCTGGGGCGTATCGGGACGCCGCCCGACGCCGCTGGGGCGTGTCTTTTCTTGTGTGGGAGGGCTGGGGCGTTTGTGAATGGGGCTACCCTTGCGCTTGATGGTGGGGTGAGTTTGTTGGCCAGGCTGTGAGGGCGGGATGTGTTGGGGAGAGGTGGGGGGGGAGAGGGGAGGGACTGGGGGCTTGCGTGTTGATGGTCTGTCGATGGGCTGGCTGGCTGGAGGCGGGATGTTGGGACCCGGCAAGGCTGATGAATTCTGGCCTCGGGCACCTGATGTCTGGCCATACATACATATATGGATCACCCCAGGCCGATGGGGGAGATCGCGTCCCCACGCGGAACTGGCATTCTACGCGGGCACGAGACGAGACATATGTTCATTTACACTTGAATTGCGTCTTGGCGTGTGTATACATACATACGCATCCAGCATCAAGACACAAAACCCAACCCCCGGAAGAAGAGGTTTGGAGTCGTAGATGATGATCTGCCTCGACTGGGAGGGTGGACACACAGGACCAGGGAGAGACAGGTAGGTAGGCAGGCAGGCAGACAGACAGGCAGACAAGACCGGATCCAGACACTGCGCTGCCCCTTCATCTCACCCCCAAGGTCCGCCACGCCTCCCTCCCATCCTTCCGTGCCAGACAAGCAGGCCCAGAGCCCACGCCGTCCACCCCTAAAACACCGCAGGACCTCATCAACCCCCACTCCTCTCCCTCTCCCTCTCCCTCTCTCTCTCACTCTCACACTCACACACACTCACACACTCACACATACACACATACACACACACATACACACATACACACATACACACATACACACATACACACATACACACATACACACATACACACATACACACATACACACACCTCTATCACCACACCATCTCATCTCGTCTAATCACAACAAGGACGGGTTGATCGGTCGGTCGGTCGCACGCAGCAGAGGGTACAACAAGTGTCTTGTCTTGTCTTCGCTGCAGAGACGCTGTAGTAGTGTAGTGTAAAACAAAACAAAAAGTCAAACGCACTGAGGAGGGATATCGATGCAGTTGCAGTAGCCTCGCCTCTTTCCCGCAGGTAAAAACGACCCAAGGGGCCTTGTCTTCACAGCCAAAACCAAAAGCAAACATCCCAACCACATCACAAAACTCCCATGCGCCTGCCCCGATGTTGTTCAGATCGTAAATGCTGGTGGAAAAACGCCCCCGATTGTGCCCGCGTGTTTACTGTGGTTTGTTTGTTATCCTCCGCCTGTTTGCGTCTTCGAGGCCCGCACCGGGTCTCGTTGTGCCTGTCCTGTTTCCTTTGCCACACACACACACACAGACACTCATCTAAACCCGAGAGATCGCAATCATCCTTTTCCCAACGGCGAGGACGGGCCATGCGCTGGCTGCTGCGTTCCGTGCACGGACTTTTTGTGGTCTTCGGTCCTCCAGGATATGACAGAAAGGGCGCCGGGCGAGCAGATGGAATATGCCGTCGCGGTCCACGATTAAGACCGCTCCGCCGAGCAAATTTGGCCGACCGACCCCTTTCGACATGTCCGGTAGGTAGGTACGATTGGTTGGTCTTTCGCGAGAGTGCGGTGCGGGTGCGGCGAACGCCCAATGCTCGCCGCTCTGCGTCAAATAATAAAGATGGTCTGCGCTCGCTCCACCGCCCCTATCCCTGGTTCATGTCGAGCAGGCCACACGGTGGTGGAGCCCGCCCCCGAGAGAGACCCTGAGTGCAGATGCGAGGGAATTTCGCGACCCCCCTGTTTGGCCGACCGGATTCGGGTGGCCTGACGAAAGGACCCCTCCCTTCCAAGAATGTTTGTTGGTGGAAGAAGCCCCGCGGCCCTAAATCAAGTACCAGGAGAGAGAAGGGAACGAGGAGAAGGGAGAAACAGGACTCTTCTCCAATGATGCAGCCAAGCCATGCAAAATGCCATGCCGTCCGGCAAAATTCCCCCAAACTTCCGGTCGCATGAAACTTGTTCCCTTGTATGAGGGGTCGAATAGGTCAAGAAAGTGGTCAGAGAGGGAAAGAACCGAGTCGTGTATGTCTTCGGGACCCGGCGAGATAGTCTCCGCGGTCCCTTAGGACAACCCGATGTTCTCAAAGTCCCTGACCATGACAGCGACCTGGGCACGTTTCGCAGCCTCGGCGACGAGGGTGAAGTCCTTGAGGAAGGCGTCGGTGGAGGGGGCGGCCTGCTTTGACTGCTGGCGCGGGGCGACGGCCGGGACCGAGTTGCCGTAGCCCTTTGTCGCGGCCTGGGGCCAGTGCGAGGCGGCAGTCTGGGTGCGTTGTGTGGGCGAGGAGAGTGGGGCGTCCATGTTGGCTGTGGTGGTTATTATTTGGGTGGTAGTTTGGAGAGAGGGCGTCTGTCTGTCTGTATGGTTGGCTGGTTGCGGTTCTCGAGAGAAGGCGTGCAATAGGCGGAGAGAGATAAAAGGCTGTCGTGGTCGATGTGCGTTTGCGGGAGGTGGTGATGATGATGATCCCAAGATCAAAATGGATCGAGGGAATTTTGTGGGTTGACCTTATCGCTCGGAGGCCAACTAAGTTGGTCGTGTGACCGGTCTTGTGGTAGTGTAGATTTTGTTACAGGCGATGGGATGGTGGTGTAGCGGTAGGCAGCAGCAGGCGTTGGAGACAAGGCTGCGACTTATTCGAGTGGGCGCAAAGGAGGTGCTTGCATGCGATAAGAAGCAGTTGTATGCGGGCCACTCAGATTGCTGGCGATAACACGCAGTGGCAGTGGATGGTGACTCTGGAGGGGATCTCGTCTCGTCTTTGTATTCTGGAGTGACAGGGAGAGAAAGAAGACAAGAGACAGAGATTCAGAGTGGACCAGGCGGTTTCGAGGAATATTGGGGGGGATTGGAGAATGGAGGATGGGGGGGGGGGTGGAGGGAACAAAGCGAGGGAGCAAGAAAGAGGTAGTAGAAGTAGGTGTGTGGACGAATGGGCCGAGGCGGGCTGGCGGCTGGGGTGGTTGATATATTGGGGTTTGATTGACTGGTTGATTGACTTGGCCGACCGAGAGACAGAGAGAGACGGAGGGAGAAAGATGGGAGGAGAGACCGAGCGAGATTGGAGTAGAAGAAGAAATCAGGCTGGGGAGTGAGGTCCCCAATATTGGAATAATAACCAGCGGGCCAACCAGGTTCTGCTGTGGTCCTCTCTTGACTTGACTTGAGATTCAGCAACAGTGATGAGTGCCTCGTCTCGCCTGGCCTCGACGGTAGATGGGAGAGAGTGATACGGTATTTCGCCGAGGCAATGTGGGGGTCGGACGATTCCGAGCTGTGACGATGTCTGGCCGTGCCTGCCCTGTCCCGTCCCAAAGTGCCTGAGTGCCTTCCGATGCTGCTGTTGCAACTCGCTCCTGCTGCCCGGTCGGTAGCCTGTCCAGGATTCTTCCTGGGTAGGGTCTGGGGCTGTTGCTGGGATGTGGTCTGGGGGGTTTGATTCTGGGTCCCGATGGTGTGAGTGCGAGTGCGAGTTATCGTGGGAAAGGGCGAAGGCGCGAGAAGAGAGAGAGATAAGTGTACTCCGTACTAAAGAGATGGTGTTGTGTGGTGGAGCCTCGTCTGGTTTTTTTTTTCTTTCATTCAAGCATTATCTTCGTATCACCACCATACCATATCCTTCGTTCCTTCCTCGACTGAACTGGCTGGCTGGCCGGCTGGCTGGCCAGTGGTACTACGCATATGCTGCAGACTACGCAAGGAAGGTACCGTGTATTTCCAGCTGATGCTGACAAGCCACACTCGACACTCAGGCTGAAGGAAGAAAAGGGACTGGTTCTGCCTGACAAGAATGCAACCACCCTTCCATGACAGGCGGCCGCAAAGCCAGGCCAAGTCGCTGGTTCGTGACGCATGCGCACCGCAACCGCACATACGCAAGCTCAGCTTCAAGGTTGGTTGCCCGGTTCGGGCATTTGACTCGAGTCGAGGCATTGCGCAGTTGGGAATCTGGCGGTACTTGCATGTACGTACTGTACCGTCCAGAAGGGGTGGTGGGGTTGGGGGGGCAAGTACGTACCCCAAGATACATTGGCCGATGTACCTCCGTGCCCTGCACGGACAGGCCCTATCAGAAGGTACGGCGGATGGACGGCTCGCAAAGCCAGTTAAGCCACCCCAAGGCCAACCAGCGATTCCCCTGCAAGGGGCGAGCCGGCGCGACGACGACGTGAGCTTCTGGGGCCCCACAGTCGCAGGTACCTTCTGTTTCCCGACGGACGGCCGAGACCTGGGGGCTGACCGCGGCGCCTTGTACTGTACCGAGGTACTCGCGCTCACTGCAGCTCCAGATTCTGATTTGCCGCGCGACCCAGTCTTTTTGGCCCTGACTGATCTGATCATTCGACATGACGATATGTGCTTGGCCGATGTATACCTAACAGTAGGATGGAGTCCACATCAAGAGTGTGTGATGCACGTTACGGCGTACCATGGTAGGGGACACGTCCTCAGATATATCCCTTCTCCTCTGACAGTAGAGCCCTCCTGCTGTATGGCAATGTGGGCTGAAACACCGGCCGGCTGAGGCTGGCCGGGGCGGGAGGGTTGGTTCGTGTGGTTGCTGGCCCATCAGCCCATCCCGATACACACCAAGGCAGGCAAGGAACGGAATACCACTCCGCACCAGACGGCGACATGTGCGTGCCTAGTAGATGCAACCATCTACCTGGGCCACCGACGCAGCGAAGCTCGACTCGGCCAAGGGCGTGAACAGCAGGGCAGACAGGACGACTACTGCCTGGCATCGAGGAACCGGGTCGAATCGACGATGGCCTCGCAGGCAACCCGAGCGTGTCCTTGCGTGTCCTTGAGTGTTTCCCGCAGCCGCGGCTAGTTCACCCGAGACGGAGAACGGAAAAAGGCCAAGGACGACGACGGCCATGCCGATCTGCCCCGGCCCTATCTGGCCGTCTGGATAAACCGCAAGCAAACCTTGTTTCACTCGGTTTTCCATTTAGATACACAGCAACAACTCTGTCCAAGTACCTAGTCCTCCTCGGGGGGCTGGTGTAGATATACTACACGTTACCTACTCCCGCACGAACTAGCGGGATGATCTCGAGCTGTTCCATATCGACCAAGACCCCTTGGGGGGAAGCCTGCGGGGGTGATCAACCGAGACACATGGCGTCTGTTTCTCCAAGGGCCAAGTCCGAGGCGGCCCCTTTGCCTCACCGGGCTTTCTCGAGCGTCTTTGGCGACATTGCGAGCTGCAGGCGCACATTGCACATTGCACATTGCACATTGCACATTGCATACGGTACGGACGGGAGAGTAGCACCGGGGGATTCTCTGTGGACGCCAATCGACCCTGGCTGCGAGGTTCACGAAAGCATTGGAGTAGGACAGACACAAAGGCAGGGAGTAAAAAAATACAGCCGCGCCTATAGAAGAAAAGATCCACCGGGACGTGTCACTCGCCATCGGAAAGTGACAGTTGATAGCACACAGCTAGCTACAGCAATTACGACGACAACAGAACAAGAACAGTGATTCCGAGATGAGAGACGACAGACCGGGGGGGCACACGGTGGCAGGGCCGCCCCAACCAGGATCCCGGGTCCTCTCCGGGGATATTCGGGAGCGTGGGCTCATGCACTCATGCCAATGCCGTCCCACCGCCCATCCAGAGTTCCATTATCGTGAGATTTGGTCCAGGGTCCTCCAGCAATTTTTTTCTTCTTCTCTCTCTCTCACAGTACACTAATAAATCTCATCAGGCCAGGGTTTAATTGGGCCCCAGTAGGGCCGGGCTGGACCCTGGGCTACTAAGAGGGAGAACCTGCATGTCCTAATCCTTTTCTCTCTTTCTCTGCATGGCAACCGACCGCATGGGTGAGAGACAATGCGGAAGAATGTTCTGCACCTGCGAGTGCATGAATAAGTCGGTGTGGTTTTTCCCCGCCGTCTACTCGATATTACATACACACTACTTTAGCCTTGCCTGCATCCATCTCGACTGACTGACTGACTGACTGACTGCCTTGGAAGCAGAGAATGATAGACATTACCCCGTACCGATGATCATGTCTATCTCTTGTCAGACATAGTAAGCATCTACACGGTACGTGTGCACGCATGTTATTAGCCAGCCAGCCCAGCCGGCCATTCGCCTGACTTGGCAGATGGCATCATCCAAGCCAGGCCCAACTCAACCTGGCCGACGATCTCGACATGCACGAGTCGCCGCCGCCGGGCTCGCAGGCGACACGTGCGGTGGGCGGCGTGGGAGCTTGTGCCCAAGGCAGGGGCCATGGCGGGCAGGGATCACGTCTGGTTGTGCCGCTGCAATACTGTGTACTGTAGTGTAAAGCTGGCAGGCAGGCAAGGCAGGCACGGCAGCGTCAGGGTCTGGGAGGAGGGTGGTGTGGGGGGAGGGGGCCTGCAGCTGATTGGCGCCGATCTGAGATGGCCTTGGAAGTTGGAACCTTTGGAACCTTCGATATCGACGTTTGGAATTTTCAACCCAGATCAGCCTTGCCAACCTGCCAACCCAACCCAGTCTGCCAGTCCTGACAGCCCAGCCCAGCCCAGCCCCTCCACCCGACCGGACCCCTCCTCCTGTTATCTTCGGAGGACCCAGAATCATAATCGCCATCTGGCTGCCGCGCGCTGCGTCACTCGTGCAAGGGCAAGGGCAAGGGCGACGACAAGGATCCACCCACGTCGATCCGACCTGACTGACTGACTGACCCCGATCGACCGACCCCTCGACATCTTTTCCGGCCCTTGACCCGGGGCGGAACAGCTTTGTCCGTCGCGCAGCCCGCCCCGACATCTGCAACCAACAAAGCAAGGGCTCGGTTCGGCTGAGACCAGCTCAGGCTTTGAGCCCACTCACAGCCAATTCCGACCTTCGATGCCAATGCCGCCGCTGCTGTCATGACAGACTCGACACCCCCCACCTCCTCTGGCAGGAGCTGGGTCCCCGCCGTGCCGGGCCCCCTCCAGCGCCTGTTCGACGCGGTGCCCCTCGTCACCTACGGCCCCAACGAGCTGCCCCTCGGCTCGCCAGGCGCCTCCGACCTGCCCACCCTCCACGTCTTCACCACCGAGCACGATGCTGCGCGCGGCGCCCCGAGCTTCAACCCCTCTTGTCTCAAGTGGCAGGTGTGTCTTGTTCCTCCAGCCCCCATGACAACCCCTGGCTGACCATACGGGTGACCCAATCCACAGACCTTCCTCCGAATAGCAGGCGTCAAGTTCCATCTCCGCCCCTCGACAAACCACGCCTCCCCAACCGGCGCCCTCCCCTTCCTCCTCCCGCCATTAACCACCATAACCCCGACGACGACGACAGACAAATACGCCCGCCTCGACGGCAGATCAACCCGCCCCATCCCCTCCTCCCGCCTAGAGGCCTACGCAGCCCAGCACGGCGCCCTGCCCCCCGCAACAGTGACAGACCAGGCCCCCACCCCACAGCTCCAGTCCCAGGCCCGCCGCCGCCAGGCCTACCAGTCCCTGCTGGACGGCGCCCTCCGCACCGCCTGGCTCTACTCCCTGTACCTGTCCCCGCCCAACGAGCCCCTGCTCCGCCGCTGGTACGTCGACCCGGCCTCGCGGTCCCAGCTGGTCCGCGACGCCCTGCTGCGCCGCGTGCGCGCCGTCGCGCGGGAGGAGGTGGCCAAGTCTGCCGAGGGGACCGCCAGCGTCGATGGTGGCAAAGGGGGAGGGCGCTGGAGCATCTCGGGCAACGTGGGCGACCTGCTCTCCTGGGCCCTGGCGGGGTCGTCCCCGGCCGTCGACCCGGCGCGCATCTACGCCGACGCGCGGCGCGCCCTGGGCGCCCTCGAGACGCTGCTGTATGCCGGCGCCGAGGGGGAGGCCGACAACAAGGAGCCCGGCGGTGGTGGTAGCAGCAGCAGCGGGTGGTTCTTCGGCGCGCCACACCCGACGCTGTTCGACACCGCTGTGTTCAGCTACATCTACCTGATCCTGAACGGCGCGCGGGCGTCGTCTGGAGGCGGGCGGGGAAAAGAACAAGGAGCAGGAGGGGAGGGACAGCAGCAGCGCGACGACGGCGGGGAGGCGTGGGGCGACGACACGCTCCGCCGCATCGTGCTGGAGTGCCCGCGGCTCGTCGCCCACACGCGGAGGATCGTCGATTCGTACTGGGGGGACCTGGATGATGGCGGGTGGGTGTCGCTGGACCGTCACCACTAGCTGGGAACGAGACGGCGGGGGGCCAGGTGCTGTGGACGGTCCCACAAATAGTGCCAATGCCTACCAACTTCAGGAGGGGTCTATGGGGCCAGTACTACTTGGGGCATAAGGGGTTTGCTGCTGCTGCGTGGCCCACCCCTCTCTCTCTCCGAGCGCATGAACCAGGCAGGCGGTTGCGGTTGCGGCTCCTGCCGGCCGCCACGATACGCATGTTCTCACAACGCACCGAGTCAACCTGGCCCCACGGGGACTGCAGTGAATTCGCAACGAGGCTGCGTTCAATGGCCAGTCTAAGGACGTGGACACGGGCGTGGTACATGTTCCTACCAGCCAGGCCACCCACCATGTTGTTTGGTCATGCAGGTGCGCAACCTCTCTCACAGCACCACTCACCCTGCCACGGTTTTGAAGCACGTGCAGACAACACATGTGCGGAAATAGGAAAGACAGGACCATGTATGTAGTCAGATACCCAAAATTAGAAGAACAAAAAAAGATCGATACACGAAGAGGTCATAAATACCAGGTAGTATATACCGAGGAGATATGCCCGTCGATAGGGATGAGCGTGTCTGTCTGTCTGTCTGGCCCATCTCACTCACCACCACTCACTCATCCACTTTCTCAAGCTCGGTTTGGAAGGGGGAACAAAAAGACATTCACAAACTGACCCGCGGAGCAATTCGTGCGCACGGTGCCTGCCTACCTAGGTATTTAAGTACCCGCCTACGGGCTCAGAGACAGAAGACCGCCGGCCAGCCGACCAGACACATTTGAAAGGCCTTGGCTGCCCAGGTAGGGAGATGTGACTGTCCTCCGTCCTGGTGATGTGACTGTCCACCCGTCCTGGTGCGGGCATCACGGCCAACCCAGTCAGTCAGGTGGTAAGATATAGTCTTACTCAACCATAGGGCAGAATGGGTGGATCCCTTGGATAATTCAAGACGGACGTCTCGGGCTAAAGGAATGGGGAGTTAACGTGCGCATGGTATGTTGGGATGGACACAAGACGGATGCTGCTACATGTAGAGTCGAAGTCCTTATATTACATGAATATGTAATAAACTATTTTTCATGTTTGTTTCGACTTTGATTGTCTTGTTTATTTGTCTTCCTTGCCCACCCACACCGTCCATCCTTCACTCCAATGGATCTCACGGTGACCATGTACGACCATTAAATACGCCATCACACAATCAATTAATTGTACATGTTTCCATATTAGTCGCTCACTATATTAGATACCATCGCATCCCATCTCATCTGACCCCATCCAATCCCCTCTAAACCTCGATGATCTCACGAGTCTGTCACACCCTATACAGACAGACGGATACTCCTTCCACCGAGTCCAACCCAGCTTACTCACCTATCCCACATCCACCGACCTCGCCACGAAACCCAAGCCAGACCAAACCAATCGCCATCCATCCTCCCCCCCCCCTCCCTCCACATTCAGATGGACATAGGTAGAGTGATAAGACGAGTAAAGTATAAAAGTATGTAAATACATATGTACTGTAAGACAGAGCCACAGCAATAACCAACGCCCCACCCCACAAGACATATCAACAAGAAGAACAAAGACAACTACCTAGGTAGGTAGGTACCAACGGAAAAGAAAAATCTAGTACAAGACACCCGTCCCGTCCCGTCCCGTCCCGCCCAACACAGGACGAACCCCACATAAACTCAAATCAAGCAGAGTCCAACAACCAAGTCCCCGAGGGTCAGCCAGGTCGAATCATCCAAGCCCAGCCAACCCACATCGTGATGTACACAAGCAGGAATAAACAGAGAGGAGAGGAGAGGAGAGGAGAGGAGACAGAACAACAGGCAGTAAGTAGAGAGCAGGATTTTCTTCTTTCTTTCTCTTTCTCTTTCTCTTTCTTCCTTCTTCTTCTTCATCTTCTTCATCATCTTCTTCTTCCAGCAGACAGACAGACAGACAGACAGACAGACAGACAGAAAAGAGAACGAGCCAAGGACATAAAATAAAAAAAACGCCGCCCAACCCCCTTCCCCCGCTCGCTATACCTACCAAATAACCGGCCGAAAGAACCATACCAGCCAGACCCATCGATCGCCGGAAACAGGAGAGGAAAAGAGACCAACAAGGCCACAAATATGAGTTGGGCCAAAAACAAAACACCGTCCGTGCCATTCATCCATCAATCAATGTTGCGAACAAACCCCCCCCTCTTCAAGTTGGTTGTCACTCACTCAGTCACTCACTCACACACTCGCTCACTCACACACACCCACTCAATCAACTCTCTCATCCTCATTTCTCTACCAAACCCCAAGAAACCCCATCCACCCTAGCTAACAACCGATCAATCAACCGAACACCGTGGACCCCATCATCCATTCCACACAACCGACCGGCCGGGTCTCTCCCACCCCTCCACGCCAGCCTTCTTCCCCCCTCAACCAAACTAAACTCAGCCCGCTGGTCCCGCAACCCACAGGCCGGGGGGAAAAGAAACAATCCACCTCAATTAACTCCCCAACTACCCACCGTATCCCCGCTGGCGTAATATCTACCCGATGATCATGCCTGGTGTGTGTGTGTGTGTGTAGAGTGAATTATAAAACACCAAACACGAAGGGAGAAATAAAAAAAACAATATGTATTTAACTGTTGTTACCGCAGCCTCAAGCCGCAGTGTGCCGCTGGTTGAATTGGTCGGGTTTGTCAGGCGCTCGTTCGCTCGTTCGCTGGGTGGGTGCGTGGGTGCCCACAGCCCTCTCTCTCTCTCTCTTTCCTACCAATACCGTGACATGCCCATGACTCCATACACGGCCCATGTGGTGAGCCGCACCGCACCAAAAGTCACACACGGGGGGGAAGAAAAACAAAACCAGAAGCCGAACCGAACCCAGGCCGACAGAGCTCGAGTGGCCGAGGTCAAGGCGCGCGGCCATCGCCCACCCAGCGCAGCGCAACCGAGCTGGTGGTACCGATAGACCAGGCAGACACACCCGACCCCGATAGGATTCTACCAACAAAAACTCCGTGTTAAGCCCCATGCATTGCCTTGCCTTGCCTTGCCTTGCCCATGCTGAAAACAAAAGAAACAAGACAACGCCCAACTCAAGCCGAAGAACCCCAGGTAAGTGGCTGGCCAGCGAATAAGATCCGCTGCTCGCTGTGTGGCTGGCTGCACGCCCCACGATTCCGTCAGCCCGTCCGTCTATCAATCCTCCGAGATCTCATTCAACCACCCCGGAACATCCACACCGGGTACGAAGCAGGGCGCGGCAGGGTTGAGCGACGCCGACGACGTGGCATGGCCACCGGGAGAACCGCTGCCGCGTTGTTGTGCAGCATCATCAGGCTTGTTCTCCCGCCGGACTCGTTTCGGGATCGGCTTCATTAGGGCACATGACGCCCGGGCGGCCAGCTGCTATGAGGCGCCGCCCGGGCCGGCTCCATCATCATCGTTCCCCTAGAACCCCTGCCGGGGCGTGTCGATCTCGTCGATGATGTTCTGCAGGGTGACGAACGCGCCCGGCCCGCCCGTCTCGGCCAGGTCGTCCAGGAGGACAGAGGTTTGTGCGTACATGTTTTCTAATGCCGCGCGGGATGACTTGCCCAGGGATTCTGGAGGAGTTGTGTTGTCAGTTCAATCCCCCCATCTGTATCTTTCAAGACATGGGCGTGACTGGAATAGTGGCAAGGAGGTCAAGACTCACGCAGTATGGCAGAGTTGAGCTCCTCGGCGACGGCGACCCGCCCCTTGCGGTCCAGCAGGTGTGCCACCTTGGGCTCCTTGAGCGGATTCTCATACGCCATGAGGCTGAAGATCTCGTTTAGTGCTTGGTGCACCTCCGTCCGGTCGTCATCCCTGTACTCGTGTTGCAGCGTCTGCCCGTACCGTAGCGCATCCTCTGTCAGGTCCTGCTGGTCGTGCGCGCCGTCCATGTCCTCCATTTCCTCGTCGAGCTCCATGTCCTCGACGGCCGGAGGCTGCCTATGCCCGTTTTTGCCGGAGATGTGGGCGGTGCCTTTGGGGCCGCCCGCGCCCACAAGGTTCGTCTCGGCCTCTCGTCGGATCATCTCGATGAACTTGCGGCATCGCAGGCGGAAGTGGACGTGCTCATTCACCTCGAGGACTTGCGGGTAAGATGCCTTTGTTCGGTCAAGCGCCTTGTCGATGTCGCCCTCCAAGATGGCTCGACGGATACCTAGTACCAGTAAGAAAACAGACCGCTGCTGGGCAGGCTGGGTGTGGTCGGGCGCATTGAAACTCACTTTGTCGGTTATTTGCATCTTCATCGTCTTTTATATCAATGCCGGGTATCTCCTCGTTCGGATCTAAACAGAGAGCTTGCTTTTCGGATTGTATCTCTTGGGCGAAGGCTCGTGCCGTGTCCACGTAGCCGTCATGTTGTAAAAATTGCAGAACCTGTGGTCATGTCAGCTGCAGTCTCTCGCTGCCCGTACCTTCGAGACATACTAATTGCTGGATGAGCTCCGTCTCGCTGAGTGGTGGGGCGAGTTTTGTGGTGTCTGCTTGCTCGATCTCCTTTTCAAGCTGCCTGATCTCTTTCTGTAAAACTAGTCAGTATTTGCCCACTTCCACATGATGAGCAAAAGAAGAACCCAGCCACGATTCGCCCAGTACGGATCAGCCACGCGGCTCATTATTGTACGCAAGGGCGTGGCCGACGACATCCCCGAACCCTGGCCTGAATCTGTCGTATCTGAGCTCCAAGGAGAGGCGCGCCGGGATGGGACCCAATCTGGCCGGTAACGAACAGGCTCTGACTGCGTATAACGCCGTGGTTGAATCAACAAGGGGTTATTGAACAAGCTGTCGACGATGTTGGGGTGGATCCGTGGATTCCCATCAACAGGGGCCGCACCACGACGCCATGGTGCCAGATCGTTCTGCCAGATCGGGTTGTGGCTTTCCAGTAACCAGGCAAGCCAAGGGTTGAGCTCCGCTCCACTCATGGTGTGACAGGTGCCGGGCAAGAAAAGAATGTAGGCCAACGATGAGACTTGGTATGCAAAGCGAACGAGCGGGGATATAAGAAAATCAAAACGATTGGGGCTTAGCTGAACATGCCTTCATAACTGAATCAATGTCGAACAAGAATGGTGTCTGGCCGAAGTTGACACGAATATGCTCTCCGGTCTTTTTGAGCCCAACAGAGGGGTACAGCTTCCCCTTGACTTCTCGGAAGGCGATGCCTGCGGTTGGGAGTCAATAGAGTCAGCAGATGCGGGTAGGTAGGACCGTGGCAGATCAACTCGCGGCTTCCCCTCCCCTCTCCCCCCTTTCTCATCAAACTCACCAAGGTAATGGCCATTTTTTGTGAAGAAGGCGGTCCCTGTCCTGAAGTTGACACCGCACCCGATGACGTCGCCGTATCCGAAGGTAGGGCCGTACTGCTTGCCAGCGTTCTGCGCCTGGAAACAGTGGCCGTCGTCGCCGTGGTAGCCCCAGGACTCGGGTTCCCATCCTGGTGCTCGATTTAAAGATGCTGATTTACTTGAGAAGCCGACGCCGATGAGAGTGCTGCAAGATGGGAAGCCCAGTCAGAATCCGTTCTTGTCTTCCCAAACGCTGAATATCCGCGCCCAGGGGGCTCTGACTCCTGTTGCTGCCCCCGTGCAATGAACGATGGTATGCCAAGTGTATGCATATGTGTGTATGTGTATGTGTGTGTGTGTGTGTGTGTGTGTGTCTGTATGTAAGGTATGCAGTGGTAGTTCGAGATGTAGACCTACTCGTTATGTTTCCTACCCAGAATGGTGACCTCGTAGTAATAGAGCCCGCACCGGACGGGCATGGGCTGGTCGGCACGGATGGCGCGCGCCTCGTGGTCTCTCTCGTTGGGATCCCTAGGCCCTGTATATTTGACCTCCAGACCGTCCGACAGAACCTCAAGCCCAGCCGCCCTGTCCTCCTTGACGTTGCTCCACCGCGACGGTAGCGAGTCCACCAGGTCGTCGTCCTCGTGCGGCGGCGTCCGCTCGACCACGTCGCGTGCGATGCCCAGGTGCTGGTGCTGGTGGTGGTGCTGCTGGGATGCGGTCTTGTCGCCGGGCAGGCTGGCGCCGTTCTTCTCGTGCGAGTCCCGCCTCTGCCTCTGGGCGTGCAGCGTCCTCTGGCGGGCCTGGTGCTCCAGCCTCGCCAGGTAGTGGGAGCCCTGCAGGTACGAGGGCCTGGGTATGCTGCTTGCCCTGGGGCTGGGGCTGGCGGCGGCGGGGCTCGGGCGGCCGGTGGCCAGGATGTCGACGGAGGGGAGGCTGTCGAGGGGCGTCCTGCTCATGAACATGTCGAAGGCCCGCGAGGAGTAGGGCAGCTGCTGGGAGTGGGAGAGGGATCTCGTGGGGTACAGGCCGCCGGGGCCACCAGCTCGGTCCATGGTCGAGCCGTTCTGGGTCATGGCGGCCGTGCTGCTCTCGTGATGTGAAGGGTGGGAGGGATGGCGGCTGTCCCAATCTGGGTCGACGGGGTTTAGGATGTGGTCGAAGGAGCCTGGCCCTGCGCGGGTGCTCCCGTGTGCTGCTGGGGAAGCTCGTGGGCTCGTGGCGGCGGCTACAGATGCATGCGAGGAGCGAGGGTAGAGGGGAGCTGGTAGGAAGCTGCTTTGTCGGGTGTTCTGGGGGTTTGGGGAGTTCTGGAAGGGGCTGGTCATGTCGGCCCCAGTGTGGATCGGCGTGTGGTTGTTGTTGTTATTGTGGTAGTGGTGGAGGTGGAGGGCAGCTCGAGGGGGGGGGCAGTAGGTGGGACGAGTTGCGAGGAAGGAGATGAGGTCGAGCAGTGCGTGCAGTCGAAGGTCGGGGCGGGATGGGCTGGTGGTGGTGGTGGTGGTGGCTGGAGCTTGGTTCAAGGTCACCCGGTCGACACAAGGCACTGCGGAAAGCTTGTTGGGTTGGGCAGGTTGTCAGTCTGCTTCCTGGCAGCCAACAGCAACGGTATGGACAGCAACGAGGACAGGATGTGGCAACGTTGTCTGAAGACTGCTGTTGAATCGTCCAGGTTCCCAGATGACGATGACCTGATGGCGGGGGGGGGGTGATGTTGAGGCACCTAGAGCTACTAACTAGACCAGGTAGATTATTGCATTACGTCTAGGCCAGTGCTATCTAGACCTAGTCTATCTAGGGGCTCCCCTGGGGTAGGGGGATTGTAGACTATGGGGATTAGATACCCTATGTTTCGCTTAATAAAAGAAAGAGTAAAGTATATATATTGGTTACACTAATTATAAAAGAGGAAACTTTGTAAGAAAAGCAACATAGGTATATTTAGGAGTATACTTCTATTTATTAAAGGGACCTAAGGGTACTTAGTAATCTATATTAGGTTGGTATATTAAAGAGGGAAACCCTCTATTACCTCCTTCCCTAAGATCACTATTATATACTTAGTTCTTTTTAACTAGTTTATTAAAAACTATTAAGTTTTTTATACTTATTAAGTTTTTCTATTTATAGCCCTTTTTTAGTTAATTTAGAAAGTAGATTTTTATTAAAAAATAGTGGGTAATATACCCTCTACTCCTTAATAGTCTGTACTTATAGTGCTTATTGCACTATAGGTACTTAAAATACTTATAGTATTCTATAAAGTCTTTATATTTATTCCTTTTTATTAATAGCCTATAGAGGGAGGTATAGAGAAAAGTAAGTTCTTTTAGGTATTTAAAGGTCTAAATTTCTAATATTTAATACTTAACTAAATAACTTATAACTTATTAAAAATTAAATACTCTTTATTTCTTAATTATATATTTTAAGTATTTTTAGGATATAATAGCTACTTCTCTATCTTTTTTTATTTTTATTTATAAATTTAATTTAATAAGTTTCTCTATTAGTTAATTTATATATTTATTCCTTAAATTTAATATATTTAAAAGATTATTTAATCTTTATTAAAATACCTTTTAGTTTCCTTTAATTATATTAAAAATAAAAAACTTTTATTATAAACTTATAAAAATATTTTTATAAATACCTTATATTATTAATATATTATTAATATATAAATAAATTTTATAATTTTAAGTTTTTATAATTAATTTATATTTATATAATTCCTTTTATAGCCCCTTTAATTTCTTTATTATAAATATAAACTTTTAAAAATAACTTTAAATATAAGTAATTTTAATACTATTTTAATATATTATAAATACTTATAAAATAATTCTATAATTTTCTAAATTATTAAAATATATTATAATTACTATTTTAAAAGGTTACTTTTATTTATTATACTACTTCTTTCTAATTATTTTATTATATAGTATAAATAGCCTTTCTAAATTAGTTATTTATATATATTTTATTATTAATACCCTTTTAAAATTAAATATATAGTTTAATAGTATTAATATAAATTATTTATATAATTTTAATAAAGTATTTATTCTTTAAAACTTAATATCCCTTTATAATTAGCCTTTAATTTAAAAGAGCTATTTCTCTCCTCTATATTATAATAAAAGTTAATCTTTTATAAAAGGTAATTTTAATTTAAAATTTAAAACCTTATAGCTATTTTAAACTATTACTACTTAAATATAACTTTAATAAATAAAATTTTTAATTTTAATAAAGTATTAAAACTAAAATAATCTTTTATATTAATAATATTATTTTAACTACTATTTTTATAACTCTATTTAAAATATTTAAATATATCTACTATTTTAACTTTACTATCTTAAATAAATCTTAAATATTAAGTTTTTAAATCTCTATTATTATATCTCCTTTTATAAATTATTATAAAAGAATATATATATTTTATTATTAATATTATAAGCTAAAAAAGCCTTTATTATTACTTTATTAAAGCCCTTAAAGTGTAAAATAGCTTTATATATTTTAACTCTTTAAATTTTAATATATTTATAAAAATAAATTTTAAATTAAAATAGACCCTTAACTACCTTATTACCTCTACTAATTAGACTATATTATAGCTTACTTATACCTATAATTATATTAAATAGTACTTTTAAAAGAAATAAATAAATTTATATTTATTAAAAGTAAAGGTTATAGTATTAACTCTTCCTATTTAAGTATATTAATAACCCTTTATTAAAAATTTATACTATATTACCCACACCTTTATTTATTTTAAAAAGAAAAGTTATTAATATATATAAACTACCTTTATTTCTCTCTTTTAAATAAAAGTAACTATATATATAGTATAAATAGAATAAAAGATACTAAAAATCTCTATAAAAGTCTATAAATTAAATCCTTATCCTTTATAATTATATCTTTAAACTAAATTTAAACCTTTCTATCTATAATAAAGCTTAATACTTATTCAATAATATTAGTTAACTACTTTTATTTTACTAACTATTTAATTAATTTATTAAAAAATTAAATTAAAAGCCCTTTATATATTTATTATAAAGAGGAAAGCCTTAAATCCTTTATTAAATATTTTTAATATTATAAATTAAAAATTATAAAGTTTACTATTAAATATTTAAATAAAGCATTAAAGTACTAAAAGTTAAAGAGTTTATTAAATAAAACTATTTTTACTATTTATTATACTACTAATCACTTAAACTCTTTACTTATATAATTAATAAATATAATTAGTTAATAAAATTAATAAATAATATAATTTAACTTTTTTAACTTTAAAATTATAATAATTTTATTATTTTAAACTCCTTTAAATAATATTTAAAATATAAATATACTTTATATAATATTATAATTTAAAACTTAATTAAATCCTAAACTATAATAAATAAAACTACTATAATATTATTTATTTTTAAAATAATATTATTTATTTAAATATAGTTTATTTTAACTTTCTTTATTAATATTATTAAGTTTTAAAAGCTTTATAATAACTTTAAAGTCTTTAAAAATTTTAATATTATTTTTATTAAAAATAATATAAAATTATATTTTAAAATACTTTATTTTATAAATTAACTTTATAATAAATTAATTATTATATATTAAAAAGGGAAGTAATAAATATTTATAATCTTATATTATAAAGTTATTTTAAATATTTAAAAGTTCTTAAAGGTTAATTTAATTTAATTCTTTTAATATATCTTTTAACTACTCCTACTCTTATTTTTAAAAGTTTTTAACTTAATATATAACCTTATTATCTTTATTTTATTATATTTAAATAAAGTCTACCTTTATTATATAATACTCTTAATCTTACTAAATAATCCTATACCCTTTAATTAAGTATAAATACTTTACTACTTTAATAGTTATAATTATAATAAAGGTTAAATCTATAGTTAATTCCTCTAACTTTTTATTATTTTTATAATTTTTTTATTATTTAAATTAAGCTTTAAATTAATTAATAGAAATTTAAATACTTTATTAATAAT
The DNA here is from genome assembly GCF_019321695.1 of Diaporthe batatas. Taxonomy (NCBI): domain Eukaryota; kingdom Fungi; phylum Ascomycota; class Sordariomycetes; order Diaporthales; family Diaporthaceae; genus Diaporthe; species Diaporthe batatas. The sequence goes on along the minus strand of NW_025408563.1, from coordinate 778,540 downwards.
ATTATAAGCTTACTTCTATTTATACTTTTAAATATTAAATAAAATTATAATTATAATTATAAAATAATCTAATCTAATTATAAAAATAAGCTTTATTATTATTTTATATTTTAAAATATTAAAGAAAATAAGGTTAATAATATTATTTAATTTATATATAGGTACTTTTAAGTTCTTTATTATAAACCCTATTTATTTAATTTAATTAACTAACTTTATATTTAAGTTAATATATTTATTATAACTTAATTATTAGAATTAATATATTATATTAAATTTTTATAATTATTATATTTAAATTTAAAATTTATTTCTTTAATAATATTAAAACTTTTAATAAATATTTTAAAATATAATATATATTTATTATTAAAACTTTATTAATTTATATTATATAAACTTATAAAAGGTAAAAGGTTTAATATAAAAGGATTTTAACTTTATATTTTTATAAATATAAATTAAAACTCTTAGTTTTATTTTTATTTAATCCTTAATTAAAAAAGATATTAAAGTTTAAATATATTTTTATAAACTTATAATCTTCTTTAAAGATAATTTATAATTTTTATATAAATAGAATATTATATCTTATTTTTAAACTAAATTTAATATAATATTATATATAATAAAAGTTTTAATTATATTTAATTATATAAAATAGAATATATCACCTTTATACTTTTTATTAATATATACTTTAAAATTAAATTAATCTATTATTAATTAATTAATATAATATTATTTTTATAATTTTATTTAAACTTTTAATTAAATTAATATTAATTAAAGTTTCTATTATTAAAGCTTAAAATTATATTATTAGAACTTATATTTAAATTTATAGTAATAGAATTATTAAATAATCTTTAATTTTAAGAGCTATAAATAGGGGTTTTCTTTTAAACTTTACTTTTATATTAAATTTTAAAATAATTTAAATTATTTAGATTAAAATCTTATATATTTTAATATACTTTTATTTTTAATTATTAAATAGTTTAAAGTTAGGCCTTAATATATTAAATTATTATTTTATCCTTTTTTAAAATAAATATTATATCCTTTAAAAATTATATAGTAAAGTTTATTATAATTAATATATTTAAAAATCTTATATATAATTAAAATATTATATTATATTCCTATTATAGTTTTTATACTTCTTATTATAAGTATAAATATATAAATTATAATAATTAAGGTATTTATTATATTAAATAATTTATACCTTTTATTTAACTATTTAACTAAGTTATTATTTAAAATTTAAAATTTTAAAGTAATTAAATTAAAAAAAATTATTTATTTTTATATAATTATTAAAAGTTTTAATATTTAAAGAAATAATAAATAATTAACTTTTTATATTATTATTTTTACTTTTAAAGAATAATATTATTTATTATTTAAATATTATTATATATTTAAAGTTCCTTAAAACTTTTAAATTATATAAATTATTTATATTTTAACTTTTTTAAATAGGTATTTATTTTTAAAAAGAATTATAAACTAAGTATATAATTATAAACCTTTTAATAATTAAATAAATTATAAAGTTAATATAAGTTTACTAAACTTATAAAAAGTTTATAAAAAACCTATCCCTTTTATTAAGGTAACCTTAATTTTTATTAAAATAATAATTTTTAAAATATATTATTTAAAAGTTAAAAAAATATAATTATTCTTTTAAATTATTTAATTTATTATTTTTATTATTATGCTTTCTTTTTTATAATTTAATTATAATTTATCTTACTTTATTAAATTTTATTATTTTATAAAAAGTTATAATATAATAAAAGAAAATATATATTAATTATTATATTATTATAATATAATTTATATTATTCTTATTTATTAAATAGAGTAATTAGGTTATTATCTTTAAATAAACTTTAAGGTTATCTTTAATAAAATTAATAAAGTAATAAAGTAAGTTACTTTATTTATACTATTTATATTAATTAATTTATTTAAAAGGCTTATAAAAAAGTTTTTATTTTAAATTTAATATATTAAACCCATTTAACTTTATATTAGTTCTTAAAGTTTAGAAAAGCCTTTTAAACTTTTATATTATAATAGTTATTATCTTATATTATATTTATATATTTACTTTTAGTTATATAAATTTTTATTTATATAAGTTAAAAGGCTCTTTTAAAAGTATAAAAGGTTTTTAATTATAAAAAATTAATTTATTATTAAAGGATATATATCTATATTTTTTAATTTAATATATTATTATTATTTTTTTTATTATTAATAAGTTTATAATAAAAAAAATTATTTATTAATAGTTAAGTAGGGTAAAAAGAATATTAGGTTATATAGTAGTAATGCTATTTAATAGAAGAGGGTATAAGGTATTTTTTAATATATTAAGGTTTATTATAGTGTTAGTGTAGTAATTTAGATTATAGACTTTCTTTCCTTAAGAGGTGGTGATAGTTGTCTTGGTGTTGTAACTTAGAGGGGGGAAAAGAAAAGAGAAGAAGGATCTAGACCAGGTAGACCAGGTGCTGGAGACGCGAACTCTACTAGTCACTTTTACCGTGTGTGGTGCCAGCAGTGGGTGAGTGAGGGGCTGACGGGACGGGACCAGACCAGACCAGGCAAGACCAGACTCGCGTGGGCGGCATAAACTCGACACGGTTTGATTGAGGTGATTATTGTCTTCACAGATCAGGAGCACAAGTACGATCCTTTCTCTTTGCAACACACTATGATGAGGTTGGAAGATAGAGAGGGAGAGGGAGAGGGAGAGATTAGTCGCTTGGTACTCCGTAGTGGTGATGTCGTCAGTGGGATGTTCTGCCGAGTAATCAACCCAAGCTGCAGTGTACGCACTGGACCACCGGTGCCGGCAAAGCCCCAGGCAGGGGGTGGGGAATGGGGGGATCTCCGGATAAGTACAACTCGAAACCGAACTCAAGACTCACATCGTCGAGCAAGGCATTGTTAACAAAGGACGATATGTTTGTTGTATGCATCATGTCTGATTCCTGGTAATTTATTCCAGACTTGAATGATTCTATCAACAACAAAATCGGAGTCGGATCGATTCCTCTCTGCAGCTCAAGCAGGCCGGCCCTCTTTCTTATCACATGGCATTCCTGTATGACATTTACTCCGAAGACCACAGGTCATTGGGGGCGGTCCTTGGCCCAAGGTCAACTAACCACATCCAAGCCAAGCACCCGAAGCAGCCGCCCAACCAACATGTGATTACATTCAGAGCCAGACCGAAGGGAACTAACTAATTGCACCGTTTCAGCCTTCAGCCTGCTTTTTTGTGTGGACGTGCGTGTCACCGCATCTGTCTGCTCTCCGTCAGCTTCATGCCTCTCCGATCCGATAATATAAACACTACTGGCAGTCACCATACATGATTACCGGTGAACAACAAGTGACGGTGGTGGCTGTTGCTGCCCGACCTGGGCGGACACCGCTGGAAACAGTTGGAAAATGGGCTGTCGGAAGGGGTGGTTGGTTCTCTCTTGCCCATTTCCGGCTGCGGCCAACAGATTGCATGTTGCGTTCCTTGCACGATTCAGACCTAAGTGATCTGTATAAGGTGGGTGGGTGGCTCAACGAGTGGCCCACGGATACCTTGGGGCTGGCCCCGGTGCGAGTCACACGCTATCATCGCCTGTGGCAAAATGCTCGTCACCATTGGTTGTGAGTAGAGTGTTGACCCTTTGGTTGGGTTGGAATCGCCCATTCTTCATGGGGGCTACACTCGTTCGACCTTGCGTTGGGCGAGCCTCTCACGACAGCATGCCTGACCTTGGGGCGGTCAAAGTTGTGGAATGGTTCAGAGAGCACATAGCGCCCTCGACGATTGTCCAGAGCCATGCCAGGTAGTGGCAGCTGGTCAAAATAAAGCACACTGGTTACACGAGACGGTATAGTATGGACAAGAGCCAGGTCAGGTAATACCAATATTTGGCTTTAATCCAGCCAAGAATCTACCGCAGAATTGGAAAAAAAAAAAGAAAAAAAAGAAGAAAAAAAACTCATCATCCCTTCAAGAACGCCGCCCGACATGCCGTTTTGTCCACCATCCATAATGAAGGGACCCAAACGAGGGCCCGAGCCTTGGTATTTCCCCTTAAAAGACAAACCAAACTTGTCTTCCGTTGCAGCAATAAAAAAAGTAGATGATAGAAGACCCTCCGGAACCGGTTTTTCGTAGACCCTTTCCTTTCCCTTTCCTCAAACGCCTTGACTATATGAACACACAAGAATATAGGCTGTACACACGTGCTGCTGAGGGTGAAACTCTGATCCCCTCAGCCCTGGCCGGGGGGGTTTGTGTGGCAGGTCCCCCCGCGCAGCAGACCCCCCTAGGCACCCGCCGCGATGGGCATGGGCGCGGGCGAGCTGGCCTGGACGCTGGGCAGGCTGCGCATCTCGACGTCGGCGCCCGAGATGCTGTTGTTCTCGCTCTTGCCGGCGCCGTTGGTGTTGGCGTTGCCGGCGCCGTTCTCCTTGTTCTCCTTGCTGCTGCTGCCGTCGGCCGAGGCGGGCGTCGACGTGGGCACGCCGTTCTCGTCCGGGGTGGAGGACTCGTCGGCCGGCTTGGGCTTGGGCGGGGCGGTCCACCGGTTGATCTGCCACTGCACGCCCGTGAAGGTCTTGAGCTGGAAGCTGCCCTTGGTCCACTTGCGGCACGGCTTGCCGCTGCGGTCGAGGGCGCGCAGGCCTGCGTTGATGGCGCCCTGGTTGGCCTTTGGGCCCAGCCGGTGGGCAGCGGCTCGGGGCTCGAGGGTGCCGTCGTCGCTGGGGGACAAAAATGTTAGTAATCGATTCCGATGCCTCATGTGGGTTTTCTGTGGGTGGTCTCGCGAAGTACATACTTGACTTTTCTCCTCTTGGGGCCTGGCTTGCCCCGGACCTTAGGCGGAGCGTCCCCATTTGTTGCAGCCGCAGATCTCTTGACGCCCTTCTTCTTTGGGCCCTGGCCGTCGCCCGGCGGTCCCATGACGGACGGGGCAGGTGTGCCGCCGTTGCCGGGGGTCGCAGGGTTGGAGTCGGAGGCGTTGTCGGGGTTGGCAGCAGCGCCGTTGGGCTGCGGCGTGGAGACTGAGGGCGAGTCGTTGGAATCCTTCATCGGGGTGTCCTCCTTGGCGGCGTCGGATGCTGCTGGGTCGAGGACCGCTCGCAGCCTGTCGGGGTGGACCTTGAGGGTGATGACTTTGGAGGTGGCCGAGGTTGTGCTCGCCGAAGACTTGCGTCGGTCCTTTGCAGGAGTAGACTTGCTTGATGGTGCCATCGTGTCGAGTTGTTCTGGTGCAGGTGGAGGAGGTGGTGGTGGTGTTGCAGCACAGAAACAATCGACCCGTTGAAAAACGGAAGTCTGCTGTCGCCTTTATAAGAAAGTTGGATGAAGGGGAGAAAGGCAGTCAAAGACAGCAGAGGCAAAAATTGGCTTGGTTGCCGAGTCGGAGACCAAGACGGCCGTGTGCCAGTTTCGGTGACGGGAAAAGAAGGGTGAAGGAGAATGGAGCGAGGCTTGGCTCGGGCGTTGGGTTGGTGATGAATGGGGGTGGATTGATTGCCAGTCAGTCAGTCAGTCAGCAGTGGTTGCGTGTGCACTGCAGGCCAGGGCTGGGCCGGATCGTGGACGGTCGTTGGTGTGTGGGATCCTAGTTTGGGCGTGTGGGTTGAATTTGCATGGAGCTGGCGCCGGCGACGGGGGCAGAGCGTTGGACGGGCGTCACGGCGGTGATGGTGATGATGATGGTGGTGGTGGGAGATGGTTGAGGGTGAAGAATTGATGGTGGAGGGGGGAAGGGCGGATGGGAAGGGAGGGCATGGGAACAGATCCCATCATTGTGGTTTTAGATCAAAAAAGGTTGGACGGGCCATGGTCGGTTGTGGTGATTGCAGCCATTTCTCATGGCAACCCAGCTTTTGGTGCTGGGCCTTGGGCCTTGTGCCTTGTGGTGCTGCACCACACGCGCGCGGAGGAGGTTCGCTCTCTCGCAATGCGGATGGCAGAGGCAGAGCTACCTACCTAGTACCTTTTCTGCGGGACGCTATTAAAAGCACGGCCCACCCGGCCTGGGCTGACATAATCGGTACATTTGACATGTACCCGTCGCCCGTGGCTGCACCTGCTGCGAGTACACGGGATTTTATTACTGCTGCATGCATTCTGTCTGTGGTGAGAGCCTCTTCTTTCTGTCGCGCCTCGTTGTGAGGGATACCTGCGGTGCAAAACATCTGCCCCAGCTGCCGGTGTGGTGTGTCCCGTGTGGTCTCCATTCCTGTGCTGATCTCGTCCAGCTGCGAGATGGCCTGGACTGGGCTGGGGCTGGGCAGGGCATGGTCACAAAAAGTTGCCTGTGTGCTGCTTTGCTCTGACGAACCAGTCTGACTGACTGACTGACTTCGGCCGGCCAGCCAGCCCAGCCAGCCCAGCCAAGCCTTCCGCTTTTGCTTCATGACGCCAGGTACAGCCTTATCGCAGGACCCCTGAATCAGCACTAACAGGCTCGCCTGCACCACCCTCGCCCTGTTAGTGCGCAACAGACAGCGTCACATCTCGAACCTCGACGACGGAAAGGGCAAGGGTCGGTCGGCTCACGTCCAGCTCCGGCTCCAGCTCCATCTCGGGCTCAGTTGCACTCTCCTTCGTCGCCTTCCCCCCTCTCCCCCCCAGGCCCTCAATTTCTCAATCTCCGGATCCCCGCCGGGTTCATTCACAAAGGGGCTGGCGTTGGTTCTCCCTGCCTGCATGCAGACAAGACAGGACAGGACAACCTGGCCGTCCGAGCCACCGAGGTCAGATGCAGCGATCCAACATCAGGACGCAGTGAGCATCCATCGTCAGCGCAATCGAGGAGGAAACCGAGCCCGCCAAGCCCTGCACAACCAGCATCGATACCGAGGAAAACTCTGCCATCTGGCTGGCTGGCTCTCTATCCTCCGTCCTGGATTCAGAACCTGCACCGGCTGCCCGGCTGCCTGCCTGCACCAGGCACACGAGTTCATCGCCGCCCACAAGACCAGGACCCTTGGATCCTGCGAGGCGCCACCACCGCGTGCACCACAACTCCCGAGCGAGCCCGAGGCAAAAACTAAACTCCACCCACTGACATCCTGCACCCGACTTGCCCGACCTGCCAGCCTGCCCGACTCCCGCTCAAAGGCAACCGGCAAACAGGATCGTGGTGATAATGCCTCCTAGCTCATTCGTCATCGCCTGCCGCTCGACCCGGCACCAACCCTACCTTCACGATCAATGCCGTTTCGCGAAGCAATCCCCACTTGGACCGCCCTCCTCAACAAGGGCCTCTTTTCCAGGCGCTTACTGATCTGAAGGGTGATTTGTTTTTTAAACAACCATGGTAGGTAGGTGTCTGGTGATTCAAAACGCCAACCCGACGCGGATCTCCGCTCTTTCCCGTCAGCGACCACGTCGATCGGCAGGGTCACCAGCGTCTCCTTTTCCAATTTCTCCATGCTCTCTGGTTTGGGCTCAACGCAAGATGAAACACCACGCAAGAGGGCGGCGTGTCATTTCCCCCGTACCGCGAGACCCGAAATGCATGGTCGTGCACATAGGCGACAAGCGATAAGCACGCTTCAGATCACCATTCCGGCATGGCTCCTTTCTACTTCTGGAATGCCAAATACAGGACTCACTCCGCACCATCTTGCTCTGATTTCCACTTCACGAGATCTGAGTCGTGCTGCAGCGCATTGCTACCAGCACGGTCGCGGCATCAACACTAGCCAAAGCTACACCGAGCAACTAATCCCCCGTGCATCGTGCGACGCAGTATTCTCAAACAATCTGTCCGGGATCCTAGCGGATGCCCCAAACCCACCAACAGGGAAGCTCATCGCATTTGCAGTCGAGTGTTAAAATCCATTGAGATCTAATTAACGGGGCGATCACACTAAGTAGCGTGCCAAACCACAGCAACAATCACTCAACGGATGAGCTACGTAAGTCCACAGGACAAGCCTCCCTGACATGTGCTCAACCCTTCGACTCTAGGAATAGTATCCATTGGCCTGTCAATGAGGCTCCCCGCCTCCAGGAGCCTGGCCGATACCAGTCTGCGCGGCCTAGAATTAATTGTACTGAAATACGACGGTTCCACCGGACTGTATCACCGCCCTCAGAGTGGCAGAAGTGAAGTGGTCAAACAAGGCCACTGACATCGAGAACCACCAGCAAGGCGCCGAATACGAATGCGGTTGAGGTGCAGCACTTTATGGCATAGCATGGAATCCAGGCTTCACGAGGTGCTGCGGAAGATGAGCTCGAGGTCAGTCTCCCATGCAAACAAGCTCTTGTGGTGTTTACGTGGGCTCTGCAGATGCAAGACGTGGTGCACCTGCTGCAATCACGATACATATTGTAATGGAACAATGACGTGCTCCTCTACCGTGTCTCAGAGACTTCCTGCCAGCGAAGGTTTGGTTCGGCGACCGAACCCCGGAGGTAATAGACGGAGAATCGTTCCGGGAATCAAGGCAGCGGTTGCAAACTAAATCTGGCCGGGGGCTACTCCATTAGAACCATCACAATTGGCACTGCGCATCGAGCAGGCTCAACGACGTATCCAAGTTGTGAGAAGCACTGTACGCACTAGCTCGTGCCGCACACCTGAAACAAGCCATACGTCGATTGAGGTATCTCTAAATGCACCACAAACATTGCTAACGGGCGCTCCATGAGCACACGGCGAAAAAACAGCGAGATCAACCCTACACCACCCTGCACATGCGTAAACACCCGCATCAAGAACGAGCAACACCCCTCTCCTCGCAGTACTTCTCAACCTCCTTGCGCAGCGTCTCCTCCTGCCGCCTGACCAGATCCATGATAGCTTGCACCTCGCTGCCAAGCTTCTCCTCGCCCACCGTGGCCGCAATGTTGACCATGTCGTTGAGCACGGCCTTGAGCTGGTTCGGCAGCCAAGTGACGATGGGGCTGCCACCAGTCGCGGTGGGGTGATCTGTCATCTTGAGGATGTACTCCTTGCCAAAGCACCAGTGGCGCCAGCGGAACTCGCGCACCTGGTCGAGCAGCTGCAGCCAGAGCCGCCTGCTCTCCCAGAGCTCCTCGTCGTCGTCTTCGTCACTGCCGGCCTGCTTCTGCAGCCGCAGCGCGAAGTCGCGCAGGTTGACCTCGACGGACCGGTCCCGCACGTGCTGCAGGAACGCGCGGTGGTTGGACGGCCTGTACTTGCGGAAGTCCTTGAGGATCTCGGTCAGCGGGGTGTCGGGCATGGGGATCTGGAGGAAGTTGTCCATGAGGGGGATCATGGAGTCGTTGGCGCCGGACTCGCCGCGGAAGCTCATCGGCTTGCCGTCGTTGACGCCCTCGTAGACGACGCCGTCGGGGAACATGGACTGCGACGTGATGCCGAAGATGAAGGTGCGGAAGGTGGTGTAGTCGCGCGGCTTGGACTTCATCCACATGGTCTCCATGGTGGCGTTGATGCGCCGCAGGGCGCCGAGCTGCTTCGCCATGGCGGCGTTGAGCTCGCGCCGGCTCGCGTGCGCGGCCTGCAGGGCCTCCACCGTGCCTGACACCAGGGGCCCCGAGTTCTGCACCATGTCGATGTGCACCAGGACGAAGCCCGCCTCGCTCGACGTGTGGTCCAGCCCGTGCTCGAAGGCCCGGATCAGCCGGATGTTGTCGTAGTCCATGCCCTTGGACGGGTCGGCCAGCTTGTAGTTGTAGAGGGCGTAGCTGCCGGCGTACTCCATGAACGGCATGAACCCGGTCCTAGGTCGGTTGTTAGGGCCATGATGGGACTAAGGCTAGCTCGGGATGAGGGCGAGGGGAGGCAAAACAGGGTTGGGGAGAACTCGAGACGGTGTGTGTGTGTGTGTGCATTGCATGAGAACAGGAGACAAGCAGAATATTTTTTTGGGGGGGGGGGCATTGCTGCGACGCGAGTAAGGAATAAAAAATTGGAAGAGAGAAACGACAAGGTGGAAAGTGTAGCAAGAGAGGGAAAAGACAACGTTGGGTTGGTGAGCGACCAACAAGTTTGATGGTAAGGGGTGAAGGGCACAGGTGATGATAGGTGTAAGTGGTTGGACAAAAGCGGTAGAAAGCGGGTCCCGGATAGCATGGAGCCAATGAGAGGACAAGAACGCCGTGTAAGTGCTTCCAATGTGTGACAGGCCAACGACAACAAGACAACAAATAGACCAAACAGGGAAAAAGAGAGGGGGAAAAAAAAAGGAGTCACGAGTCAAGAGACAATATACATAGGAAGGGAACAGAAGAAGAAGAAAAAAACTCACAACTCAGCGACCCTAGCCATCGGCCTCGCAATAACAGCAGGCAGGCTCTGACGGCCCAGCCCGTAGGGCTCACCCTTGAGGAACCTCATGTGGCAGGGCTCGAGCAGGTACGCGGACAGCAGGAACGAGTAGTCGCGGTACAGCGCGTTCATGAGCGGCTTGTCGGCGGCGTGCTTGTCGACGGCCCACGTCAGGTCGGGGAACGACTCGTCGACGGTGGGGCCCAGCCTGCCGTGCGCCAGCAGGCCCGGCTCGCCCGACGCCGTCTTGACGGGCATGCGCTGCAGGATGTCCTCGAGGGGGTCAAAGTCGGAGGGGAGCTGCCATATCGGGTCCGCGCGCGGCAGGAACCCCCTGGGCTTGGACACCATGAAGGCCTGGAGGGTGTGGTCGTCGGGCCGGCAGTCCTCCAGCACGCCAAAGTCGGCGGTGGAGTAGTTGTCGTCTACTGCGACGGACCCCATTGTGGCAGGCAGGTGGTTGTTTGGTGGTGGTGGTGGTGGTGAGTTGTCTTTTTGAGGGTGTATAGCGGATATTGGTATGTGAAAAAAGCTGGGGGAAATTTTGGTGCTGGTGAGAATGTGGGATTTTTGGTGTTTGGATTGTGTGTTGAGTCTGCCGGGCCAAGTTGAAGGGTGGCTGCCTGGCTTGGAGCGAGCCCGCGTTGATATACCTGTGAGGCCGGAATGGATTCCGGCCTCTGCGACGAAGACCGGAGGTCCAGGTCGACCACGGCACCTTGTCACGAGCCACGTCCCAGCATGATAAGCCAGGGCACCTAGTGAAAAGAGGAGAGCCGAGAGTCCAGACCAGACATGGCCGTGTCAAGCCGAGGGCTCGAATCGGGCAACACACACTCCATCGTGAGTGTTGTACGACGTTGAAGGCCGTGATGTTTGGCGGTGCACACAGTCGTTAACTGTATTTAGCTAGTCAGCGGCAGTTGATGGGCTCATCCGGGGTAATATGGGCCATGTAAAAACTGCTGACTATTGCTTGTAAATTCGAGCACTCTACTTGGCTCGATACATAATCACTCATTGCCCTGTGGCCTGATCCCAAGGCAGGAGTTCGCATCAGGTCCGGGGAATGGTGAGATCTGGCGGAGAGATTGTGGAGGGTGGTTGAGTCAAGGTTGCGTCCGGGTCTCCACTCCTGGTTCTTGGCTAGCGGGCTGACGAACCGATTCTCGGGCACCGTGCAAGTACTTAATTCCGGCCAGGTGTAAGAAATGAAGCGCCCGTTCAAGTAGCAGTAATGCAACAAATTCACGAGTGTGAGGGCAGGCGACTGTGCATGAAGACGACGGCAGTTTACTTGTCTTGTGTGTAACAGAGTCTAGACACAAAGTATCCATTACTACTCTATTTAAAAAATTTCATACAAATGTTGAAGCATTTTCAGTGCCTCCTTCTTACCTTTCGCCAGAAAACAGGTAGCATGCCTATCCAGTTCTCAAAGAATGCCATCTCATAAACCTCACTCTCGACGACCCTTGTCAGACGCACGAGGTTCAGCACTCGAGTGAGTTTCGATACACCGGCACGCCTTTTGCGGCTTTGCAGGACCGCAAAAGGCTCGAGATTAAGCCTAGAGATGGGCCATCGCCACTGATGTCCTTATCGCCGGCAGGCCTCTGGACGCCGGTAGGCTGATGAATCCAGCCCAACCACGATCCCCCACTCCGCTCGTAACTGGTTTCGCCTCTTTATCTGAAGCCATACATGGTGTATTAATATAGTAATAATCGCTTAAGAACCCAGGATTTAAGATAAATGGAATGCTGATAACAGTAGCAAAAATACAATAGGTGCACGTGGCCTCAGTCTTGTGACGTACCTGTAGACAAGGCTGCCGTATGACTCCATCGCGGCGTCAACACTATCGTTAAGACGGTGCCCCTTAGCCTTATCTGTGCGTCGCAAGGGTAAGGCCACAAGTACTTATCATGTTATGACTATTATTATTAACACCATGTTCTTTTCAAGCGCTAGTTCTTAAGTGTTTACCACTATATAAGAGGCCATATATGTCCTCGGACGTATACGGAATACAAGCGAAACCACATAGACAAGGCTAAGGGGCACCGTCTTGACGGCGGCGTTGACTGGAATGACGGAGAAGCAGCCACACAGTCAGGCTTCAACAGTCTCTCAAGATGGTACTCCGCTCGTAAAGCCTCTCTGGGAACCTCTCGCTAGCCCATTTGGACGCACTATAGCCATCGATGGCACCGGACGTGGGAGGAGGGTATACCACCGCAGACTCCCCCCCAAAGTATTCCAGCCGTGAGCACTTCAACACCTGGCATGCTGGCAGTCAAGACAGGGAACGAGGTCCAAGCGTCCGCTGCCGAATCGCAGGGACAGGTTGGCTATTTCTGTCGTCGCCGCCTGGAGGTTGGCCCCAGGTGCCAGTGGAGGGACTCGTAGGTTCTGGGATCGGACGTGTTGGCGCCGTTGTGGATGATGCGGTCTGCCGGGCTGAGTCCTGCACCCGAAGCTTTTCTTGATCAGAGCCTGATCTTGTAGGGGGGGCAATGAAGCCTGTCTGATATTGAAGGTATCGGCCTCGAGTCTGATGCGGCGCATTCTGGCGACATGGCGAGACACAATTTCCTCCCAGATCTTCTTCATCTTGGACTCGGTTTCGGTGAAGGCTGGCGGCGGTATACTCCTGTCTTCATCTTGATTATCCTCCAGGGAAGAAACGTCAGGTAGCGGTAAAGCAGTGATTGCCCTGCGTTTAAGCTTGCTTGATACCATCTTTAGCAATTTTTTGACAGGGGTTGCAGCTGCAGAGAAGTTGTTCGAAGCTGAGCACCAGTCTGACAAGCATGGAGCCATGCAAGTTCGCGATGAGCTGGTACCACTTGGTTCAGGGGCTGATGGATGCTGCCATGTCGCGATCTGAGCCTATGCAAACAATTGGCAGTGGTTTTGGAAGTGTGAAGAAGGCATAAAGCTCGGTGATGTTTCAGAAAAGAAACTTGTTTGCTTTCTGGAATGAACAATAGTTACTTGCCTGTAGTGTATAAATTTCCTCTTCGAAGAAAGGCAAGCTTTCTCTATAAATGTCTGCCTAAGGCAAGCCCTTCCTGACAGCCTTGCTATCACTTGAGGTGTTTCACAGGAGGTTACCTAGGTATCTATCTCATCGCGGACCAACCCACATTGTGTTTTTTGGTCATCCCATATTGTGTGTTATGGTGAGAATTGGAGTTGCATTAGCATGTGTTTGTCCATCCATAGTGATGCATCATGTGGCTTTCGATATTCACTTTCTCCTTCACCATCACCCTGGTTACGGGCTGGGTACCAACAGAGTGAATGGTTCCTTCAGCTGCCAAACCCCTCCAGCTGCAACTTAAAAAGGCATACGGCTCTTCCAACACCATTTCCATTCGTAACGGCCGTCACACCTAACGACCTCACCGCACCACCACAACCATGGCAATACCTCTCGAGTACAATCCGTTGACCAAGGTCGTGCCCTCCGACCCCGATCGACTGCCGCATATTCCAGTTCAAGTCCTTTACCTAATCGCCCAGGCACTCCCGCAGCCGAGCCAAGTCTTGAATCTTGCTAGAGTCAACAAGGCCACTTGGGACTACCTTCAGCCCGCCCTTTACGAGTGTGAGGTTACCTATGAAGCCAGACTGGTTGCCCACTTTGGCGATGGCATCCCTAAGAGACGGTCGGCGCCGCCAACCGCCAACACCAGTGGTCAAAACAATGGCGACGACGGAGCTCATGGTGCCACCGATAACGACGAGCAACCAGAAATCCGTGTAAATTGCGAGCATGGTCTGGCCACAGGGCTTTGCGAGACGTGCGGACAGCGAATCGCGATTGAACGGAAAGACTTCAAGACTTATTTGGTAGAGCGCAACGTCAGGCAAAGGTCCGAGCCACATTCCAGAACTCACTTCTTCAAGTCTCGTGGCATGACAGCTCTGCACTGGGCATGTGCAGAGGGAACATTCGCCTTGCCTGTTGCACGGAAGGCTATCGAGGCTGCCAAAGCTCATAACCCCTCGTATATCGATGGCCTAGGCCTCCGAGCGCGACAGTATGGCAACAGAATTCCCATACGGCTCTTTGGGGAGATTCCGCCCCCATTGTTCACGGCCACCGCTTTTGGCAACTTGAAGCTATGCGTGGAGTTAGTTGAGGCCGGCTGCAACGTGAACCTGTTCCAGGCAATGCACGGCGCGGATAGCCGCACATTTATCGACGCATTCTTCCGGATACACGACAGCTGCGTCCCAACTGAACTTGTATTTCCGCTTGGTCGCGCGGCCGCAGGCCAGTGGCTATCCAGCGGGCTCATTCCGCTGACTTGCAACACTGCCGGCCACGTCGCGTTAGACTTCGGACATGCCGACGTCCTTGGATACCTTCTCGACAACGGTCTAGATCCTCTTATGGGTAAAGAGCCGCTGATACACCAAGCGGCTCGCAAGTGCGATCTCCCCGCTGTCAGGGCTCTCCTTCAACGACGGCCGGAAATGGCTCGGCATCGCTGGGATGAAGTCACGCCTCTACATTCGTTATGCAGAAGCGTTGAGACTGGTGGGTTCAAAACCTTCTCACTGGATGATCTCAGATCCGTTGCAGAATACCTAATACAGAAGGGTGCTTCTTTGGAAGCCAGAGGCGATTTCGGGCTCTATCCGAGTCTATCTCTCACACCATTGCAGTGTGCCCTGGAGAATTTCGCACAGATCGAAAGCAACAAGGCGAGTGCACCTATTGCCCTTGTTAAGCTGGGAGCCGATTGGGATGTGCCCTTCATCTCGCATTCCGTGCGGACTGTGCCTCTTTTGATCCACTGTGTTCGGGAAGCGATCACACCACCCCCCTCAAATCAAGCCGAGGATCCTTGGGGATGGAGAGTATTGGTGCCAAGGCGGTATAGATACCACGCCATGGCATATGCAAATTTGATCAAGGCCATAGTCAGCAGCACATGGCGCTCCAACCCCGATCCAGCACTGGCACCAAGCAGCGAGCGTCACATGCAGGCATTCCTCGACGCGTTCAGGGAGCTGGCCAAGACTAAGCTCGAGTACGCAGTAGGACTCCGGAAGAGTAAGAACACGTTTGCCATCGAGGCTGTCGGCAGAATGCTCTTGTCCACCGGTATCCGTCCGATTCAAAAAGACATGGACAAGTGGGAGACATTGATCGCGGACAACGAGGCGGAGTCTAGGGCAGATGAAGGGGTCGCACGCCAGTGGCGAGAGGTTTTGTCTGACTTGCCCTCTGCAGGCCCAGCAACTACGCAGTAAACCTATAAGGCAGTGCGTACAACGTGATCAACCATAGGATAAGCTCCTGCTTGATCAGGCCCTCTGGAAAAGCCACACGCGGGGGACTCTTTTGTAGGAAATCTTCACTAGGTCGCGAATAGGCAGTCGGATAGATGGTAACCAAGCCCCAGAGGGCTTCGATGAAATTTTGGGATTTTGGAAGAATTCTGGCAAAGCCGAGATTTTGAAAAGGCTTTTTCTTTTGTATGATGAGAGACGCAGTGACCCATACAATGCAATACAACTGCAAACAAGGGCCAACACAAAGCTTGGGAATTGCAGAATCCCGAAATTGAACAAATTGAACGGCAATAACTTAAAATTGCGGCTGATGGTCCATGATTACTAGATGCTAACGCTACTCTTTATTCCCTGGGTATACATACTCCCTACATCATCACTGTTCAAGCGGCGACCCCAAGGTGAATTGTTTTGCTGAACATCTGGTCCTCGATTGACAGTTTTCAAAAACCTATTCTGCTTCCGGTCCGACCTGGCCGCAGGCCTACTACTTATCCAGTCCCCTGTGGTCCGTTTCAAAGTTTAGGCTGGCGCACTGAAACAACTAGACTCCCCGATAAAGTGTTTTCCGATGTGTATGGCAGATAGAACATTTACACGAATTATGGACCGTAACCCGTCCGTTAATCGCGTTACACATCTAATTACTAGATATATCCATAGGGATAGCTGGTTAAGAAGTTGCCCTCTCGTGAAGGTAAAGGGATGGCTTTGAGAGCTACCTGGATCCTCCTTATACTCTTTAGGAACTTGGATTTTATATCGGTGTAGTCTTTAATGACCAGACACCCATCGCGCTTCTTGAACTCACCGTCTATAAGAATATACCGGATATCTCCAATACTAGCATAGAGAATGACTACTATAATAGGGTCTAACCATCTAAGCAATAAATAAGAGCTCCCATCCCAGACAATTATATCCACCTTCACTCTAAGCGATATAACACCAAGGTCCTTCCGACCTAAGGCCAGGCCGCCATTTTTAGTCGCTAATAGAAACGCTTAGTTAACTAAGAATGAATTCACTACCGGGACTTACTAGTAGTCTGTTGTGTTTTAATATATATAAGAATGTATAGCCTGAAGCTATAGCTAGGTTTAAGTAAGTATATTAGCTAAGAAATAAAAGTAGGTATTTATATTAAGTAAGGTTTAATCTATAATTAGATAGCTTATAGAATAAAGATAGTTATAGTGTATCTTACTCTCTATAATAATAGATATATATTTATTAACTTTTTATAAGAGCTAAGCGCCTCTAGTGCCTAAGTATGCAGTATATAATATCACGATAGGGGCACTGGAGTTTAGAACCCTAAGGCGGTACATATCCTCGGGAGTATTTCCCACTATATAACCATATCAGTAAGCGAGATCAATGACACAAGGTCGATGAGAAAAGGCCCACGCATATACGGCCCTTCCAACTGGTGAGTTGTCAGTAATAATCCGTTACTATAGCTATAATGAGTTTACCTAGTTACTGAATCTTCAACATGTGGATAATACACGCTTCATCAAATCAATAATAGCTTAAGTATCAGCCTCCGTTGAGTTGTCAGTAAAATAATCATAAGCTATGACAAGCTCAATCAAGCTGCTGTTAGACATAGCAGACGACAGTCGCTTCCATTGTGCGATTTGTTCTGGAATTACGAATTGGGCGGAAGAGTTCTGGAAGGCACTGGCATACGCGAAAAGAATTCTCGCTCCACTATCGACTGAAGCATTCAGGCCCGCGGCGGAATGGTCAGGGGTCCAGGTATGGCGTGCATGGTCAAGGATAGTGGTGACCCCCGAGAACAGTGCCTCATAGATACAAGCAAGCTGGCTGATGTATACATCTTCTGGTGAAAAGAGTGGTGCGGCTACTACGGCGCTGAACCGGAGAGCATAATCTGCCACTGTTGTATTTGAGCCCATCGTTTTGAACACCGTCTGCCATCCATGGCGGTCTTTTATATGTCAGCAAAATTCTGCAGTGTTTCAAGCAACTCTAGAACATTTACAGAACATAAAGGCAGAAAATTGAGGAAAGTATCAATGAAACCCGGTGTGATGATCTGCCCGGTGCAGTCTATGACTTCCGTACCGTGCGGGACGTCGGTAGGCGCGATATCGAACACGGCGCTGATCTGACCGTCTTCAATGAGGAGAGATCCATTCCGGATCGCATTCAGCTGCTCGGTAGCCTGGTCAAATGCTATGATTGTGCCGCCACTAAGCAATTTTGCACGTGAACTCAGGGACAACACTTGGAAGAAGGCGAACGTCTTCGCGGCAAGTTCAGAAAGCAGCATGGCGCAGGTTACATTGATATAAATCGAAGAAGGGGCGTGATGTTTGACAGACCAGAATCTGACCGGTATGGCTCGAATTACTTTCCTAGATGAAATTTGCACACGATTGGAAGCAGAAGCTTTAATGACGCGTAGTGCGTTATTGCAGATGTAGACTGACATTCTTCGACTCATAATTACTCACAAACAGAACCCCACGCGGACCTATCTATATTTAGGTAAGCATGGCGGGGTGCGGACCTGTGGGTGTACGTGTGCGCGCGGGCTAGTATGTCTCACCACAGCTAAGCACATCCTGTGGACAGCATAAGGCCTTGCCCATGCCGACAGGCCAAGTCACAGAACCGTGTACGTACCAACAAAATATGTAAATTGAAATAGACTGAAAGGTGTCCTATCATTTCAAAAACTACTTGGCAAAGCTTGGGACCCTCTCAGATACTGTGAATAAAACACAGATTTAGAACATCGGTGGGGCATTCAATGTTCCTAGCGATCATTTGAAAGTACAAAGGTTCAATCAGGTAGGCCGCCAAGGCATAAATTCGTGACGTAGAGATGCGGGCAGATTAATCAGCCCGGTCTGACAGAGCCCACGCCTTTCTGCAGTCTAAAGCTTAGATACATGTCGTAGATGTTGATTTGGACAAATCAAATACATTTCCTGTGCCCAGGCTGACATGAATGCGGCCCTTGCACGCAAGTACCTGACAATACCAGCTTCGACGGCGCGTTCGCAGTCGATTTCTGACCGAGCTCTGGCCTTCTACTATGAACTTGAAGTATGCTCAACGTCACGCACACCTGTCTGATCAAGCGTGCGTCAATGGAGAGGGCGCTGATGTACTTCAATCCGCACCAGAATGAGTATATAATTAGTATTTTCTGGTAGCCTTTTCACTCAAGGGCAGGAAACCAAGTGCAAACAGGAGCCTCAAAATGAGGAGTTGCCCCCCCATTCTGCCTCAAGTGCTTGGACTAACCACCGCCCGTACCTACTCCTCTCTATAGATAGTGCCATCGATGGGGATGATCATGGGGGAAAACGATTCCTTCAATCATCGGAGACACCAGCCATGATTTACAAATTTATACCTTCCAGAATCACTTACCTTAAAGTAGTGTGCGTACCAGGGCGAAGCATTGATGACGGGGGGCAAGTTCGACATCATTCGGATTCTCCACGTGGACACCTCTTGCCTTCCTGTAGAAAGCAATGCAACATGACTAGGCGTGGAATTCTGCCACTCATACAACCGTATACCTCGGATGTTCCGATGCCGGTGGCTGTTCGTTGCCTACTTGGATGCCGTTCAGCACACGCCTGGTATAGCTCGTCGGAATCACGATAGGAAGGTGGCTGAGAGGGCTTCTGGTTTACCGATCGTTTTATCGCAAATGCATTGACAACTGTCCGGTATAGTATCCGCTGAGAAGATGGGCTCGTCTATTTTCTAACAGCGTTTCGCGAGCCAGGTTAAAAAGATTAATTGCTGTAAAATCACGACACTCTCTCAGATAAGGACGTCAATGCCACCAGCCTGATGGTCTTTCTTCAGATGTTACCAAGGGTTCGGCCCCGTCAGAAACATCCACCAATAATGGGCTTCACTCACAGGTCAGTACCTTCAAACAGATTACAATTGATTATCGAATGTGATGCGGTAGTATCTAAAATTGAAAGCAAACTACATATGTATTGACGGGGAAGAGTTCAGCATGATCTGAGCAATGTTTTAGACGCATCAAGTATCGTGGTTTCGATTGCTGTTATTGAAACTCTTTCTGTCCTAAAAGAATCGGAATTCTTGGTTGATATCTCCCATGTCATCCACTGCATCAGATACTGCCATGGCGCCCAAGTCTGACTGAAAGCCACAACTTCGTGTTATTACTACCGATCTTGGTCCATAGGGGGGTTGCATGCCCGAAATTAGATTCATTCTCCGTGTCACGGCTCTCAAGTGAGCTGTCGTCTCTGCCCAGGTGATAGCCTAGGGTAATAGTGAAATGAGTGATATAATAGTATGCTGCTCATAATCATGGCTAAATTCTGAAGTACTAGTAGTCTCATTTTTAGGAACATTCAATAAGGCAGCAGCCTGCCTACCTAGGTAGCCCGATAGAAACGTGGGGTTTCGTTTCTAATCCCCATACATATACAATGTATGCGGCGCCTTCATACAGTGATTGTTCGACACATCCGAGCCTTCTGCCCCTCGGCGGGAGCAGTCGCCTAGTACGGATTTCGGTAGCATTATTATCTGCATTCAACCGACATAGAAAAGAAGTCAATGAAAAGGTCATTCCTAACACTATCTACCACTGCAGTCGCGATTGGGGAGATGTCTCTAGCTGCAGCATACCTGACCATTTATCTTTTTGTAGAGCCAAGCTCCAGAATTCTTGGGTCCTTTGAGACCTTTGCTATCCTTTTACTTTTAATGTCTGGGCCTGTAAGAAGAGACTCCGAGCCCAAGGCATTCATTCATCCGGGGCTATCAGGGAGTAGATAAGACCCTTCACATGTACCTTTCACGTGCTGCCAATTAGGGCCCGGTGCTCAGTCTTCAGCTGAAGTAGAGGCTATAGTGATTCATTTAGCATCAAAGGGAGTTCGCCTATACAGAACCTAGAAATACATGAAAGATTCCACGAAGGAGGGTGGCGTCTTGATCAGGACCCAGGATTGGGAGACGGAGGCTCTATCAAAAGGACAACGAGGCTTACACCGGCGGAACAAATCTTTGCCAAGATATCGCAGGCTCTGATGGTTGCCTGCAGTAGAAGATTCTCATTCGTCGCCTCAGAGTTCAGGACTCGGAGAATGCTCCCAGAAAGGTTGCTGAAGGAAGGTGAAGGGGGCTCCAAAAGTGATGCGGGTGGCTGAGACGATGATGCATTTCGGCCACCGTATTGCGGCGCCTTTAATCCCATGCGCTCGCGCCTCCGCCCTGAAAAAAGAAAGGGCGAAAAGGGGATCTTCAATGGCCCGTCCGCCAAGCCCCATTTGTACTACATATGGGTGCACATGTGGTCTGGTTGCTCGAGACCTGTGTGAGCAATCGGAACGTATCCCAAGCAGGTTAGGAAACTGGAAGACACTGGGTTGCATTCATCCTTGCAATTCATGTGACACCTATGGTTCGCGGTACACTGTGTACACATGTACACCTCCGTCTTTCCTTCGGGGAAGATCATGCATGATTACCCGACTAATGACCGCCAGGCGGGAACGGCCGTGCCGCCTCTCACACGAGGAATCCGACCATAATGCAGGCTTCACGCACTTGCGTGAGGTTGGGAAATCCGTTCCCAGCCGGCCTTTTCGCAATTGCGCGAGGTTTGGGGATCAGTTCCAAGCTTGTCTCGCACCCTTGTCAGCTTCTGCATATCTTACTTGCATGCCCCTTGGCTGACGCTGACGCCCAGGTCCGCTTGTGACAAAAGTAACGCCTACTGATTTCGGTCCTGCGCCTCCTGTCCCACGCACACATTTGCCTGTCGCAGGCACGCGTTGATCTGCCCCGTCGGACAGGGGTCTTGGTTGGCGGTCCGAAATGCGTCGTACGCGGTTGCGTACTGCAGAGACCGCTGAAGGCTTCTGCTGGGGGCCTCTGCTGCAATTCCTTCGCCCCGGTTTGCGAACTTGGACTCTAGTTGGGAAGGCTCTCTATCAAAGGTTTGGCTAAGACTGGGTCTGGGTCAATCGCCGTTAGCCACCTAATTCACAAGTGTGATCGTGCCATTCCAACACTTTCTGGTGCAGGAATTGTGAAAATGCTTATTATTCTTGGTAGAAGTCACCGCAATTGTATTTATACCCTCAGAGATGGCACCTTTCTTTCAATGTATGTCCCTTGACAGCCGACATCGAACATCAACTCAGGCCGTGGGCCCGGTCCCGTTCTTCCTTTACAATGCAGGGTATCTCGACTCTGCAAGGACTTCATCTCATCCGCAGAGACGCTGCCCACACAAAACCAGACATGTCTTACTCAATTTGTTCAAATTCTGCTCCAACCCAACAGCTTCTCAATCAGACCAAGTCTCCTAGTTATTCTTTTCTCAAGGCTGCCCCGAGTGTGTCAACGCCTCAGACCCGGCCACGGAAGAGCCCTCGCTTCCCAAAAACACTCATACCCGGCTGCCAAACAACGAATGATGGTAGCAATGACCCTTCCGACGCCGCACAAAATCTTGAAAGTCCAAAAAGGGTACCTAAGCCGATTTTCCGGAGCAACAGACAGTTGAAGGAGTTGCATGCAAACGACACAGAGATCGAGATGGAGATATCAGCCAGTGGAGGTCAAGATCATGACAGCACTTCGGGTCGGAGAGTTCATTCACTGGGAGACACTCTCACAGCGCGGACACACCCCATTCCACCCAAAGTGCTAAGTTCTGGGCCTTCGGATCTCGATGCATGGTCCAGGTTTGGCGCAGTCGTGGACGAGTTGGCGCGGACGGTCATGGAGAGATTCGGCTCGATGCATCAGGGTTCGTCAAGGAAAAGGTCCATTTCTCCAAGCCCGGAGAAGTTTCGCAAGCGTTCACGGCTGGGTCCTGGCCCAGACCCGGCAAGTGTCGGGCCCAGTGGTGATATCGAGCAAAAAGATGGTGTACTAGCCAAGCAACCCGCCGAAGCAAAATCAAGGATCTGGCCGTGCCCATTCTATGCTAGAGACAAGAAAAAATACCGCGTCTGTTGGACAAGACACAGCCTCCTAAACCTGGACGATGTGCGAGAGCATTTGTGTACGGTGCACTTGGAACCTATCCACTGTCCGGTATGTTACATATCATTTCAGACAGTCAGGCTCAGGGATGAACACATGCGGGGCCAGAACTGTCAGTTTGATTTGCCACCTGGATTCGACGGCCTCAGAGATTCACAGGTGCAGGACCTTCGAAGGCAAGACACTGCCGTTGATAAAGCTCTGCATCTGCAAGAGAGGCAATGGGTCAAAATGTGGTGCATCGTCTTCTCTTGTACACGGCGACCTCAGTCGCCGTTCTCTTTAAGCCAACAGGAGCTCGCGGTCCACGAGTTTCGTTGCTTCTGGGAGAAGCATGGGCAGCATATCGTTGCAAACGTGGTGGAAACCCAAGGGCTTCGGCAATCTGAGATTGAAATTGAGGAGAGAAGTCTGCAAGCCTTATTCAGTCGAGTAGCGGATCATGCTGTGGATCGCTTGTTGCCCGCTGAGGACAGTTGAGCATGGTCACCAGTGATACCAATAAAATTTGGATACCACTACTGTAGAAATCAAATTAACTAATGTCATCGAAAAACATCAACTATCCGAAAGAAAAACAAGACACAAAAGTTTTGGTCGTTAATCATTACCCCCACCAATCACTAAATTTGCTGACTCATTGCATCTTGGTACCGCGTACCATGATGTGCCAGAGTGCAACCAACTTGATGATATCATCCTTCTTTTTTCCCCTTATCCTTCCAAAAAAGGAAACAAAAGAGAAAAGAAAAGAAAGAAAGAAAGAGAAAGAAAGAAAGAAAGAAAGAAAGAAAGAAAGAGAAAGAGAAAGAGAAAGAGAAAGAAAGAAAGAAAGAAAGAAAGAAAGAAAGAAAGAAAGAAAGAAAGAAAGAAAGAGAGAAAGAAAGAAAGAAAGAAAGAAAGAAAGAAAGAAAGAAAGAAAGAAAGAAAGAGAAAGGGGGAGTAGGGCAATCAAATCGTTTTCGCGATGCTGGCCCTGAAGCCGAAATAATGGGTGTTCTATAACCTTAGACGTATGCGGAATAGAAGCGAAACCAGCTATAAGCTTGGGAGACCGATGAGTGAGTGACATAATTGTGTGAGGTAGAGGGACGAACAGCTAACTTACCTGAACGTTGCCTCTAACGGAACCTGCCGATGGACCCAAGCCAACGGCGATCAGCGAGGGGCATCCCGGTCTTCGTCTTCGACTGGGCGCCCTTCCCCAACGACTACATGGAGCCCATGTCCCCACATGCATACCCATTGAAGTCAACGTCTTCCAAGCCACCCAAACCACCCGACACCCCCATAACATTTGAATAATATATGGGGCCGAAATTTTGGTCATATGAAGGTTCGCGGGCAGCGAACTCATGGCTTGCGCCTGAAGCTGGAGTGAACTCTGTGGAAGAGATGTGTGGGGCCGACCCAGGGGCCGCAACATCGTTGAGCATGGTCAACGGGTAGCTGGCTTCCCTTTGAAGATAGGCGGCAACATCTTCCAAAGGGTTTGCTGACGGCTCTAGGAAGTATTCTTCTGACCCCGGAACTCGCCGCGGTGGCCCCTGTGAAGACCCCGGAGGTGGCATCCAAACTTGGAGACTTGCCTCATTGGCCCCGCGGTATTCATCCAATGAGGCCCCTCCCGCCTCTGGCTCGTAGCTCTGACCAGCTTGGGTCTGTTCCCTAGAGTACCCGCGGCGACGAACGCAATTTATCAGTTCGGTTGTGAGGTATCGTATGGCGTTTTCAGAAACTTCCTTGCCTAGCACATTGGCAAAGTCCCGTTTGAGGTCTTCCAGGCCATCATCCATGTCTGTGTGCGGAATGATGGGATCCAAGATCTGGTGTCCTGGCGCAGTCGGGGCCGAATCATTTCCATCGAAGAAAAGGATACCGTACACCTTCTGGAACATTTCTTCCAGGGAACAACCAATTCTGACGCCTCTGGAAGAAAGCTTTCTGATCTCAATTTCTTGGCCCTTGTCTACCCAGGAGGGACTCTCCAGTGGTCGTGAGGATTGTTGGCAATTCTCCAGACCGGTGTGTTCGTCAAATTTGAAGTCATTCAAAAAGATCTTTCCGCATTTCCAACAGCGGTCCCGTGGCCTGTGTTTCCGTACCAGAAGGTGCTCACGACAGCGTGTCCAATCGTGAAAGGGGCCGCATTTCGCAAATTTCGGGTTGTTAGGGTAGCGTATTTTAAAGGGGCATGGTATAGTTCTTGTTTTTGATTTTCCTGCCGTATTGATTCGCTGGCGCTTTTTCACCTGGTCGTTGTATTCGGCACCTGATCCATCATCGGCAAGTCGCTTTCTGCTAATGTTCTGCTGGCGAGCTAATGCGGGTGGTAGAGCTGAGGGTGGCTGCAGCGAGGCACGCGATGATGTTGGATTACCCTGATAGATGCCTGTAGAATTATCGCCTTGAAAAGCGAATGGTTGTTCGACACTGTTGTGGCTCGACAGGGCACTGGTCCTAATTACACCTGGCACGAGTGCTCCAGAGTGTGCGCCAAAGTTATGAACGTATGGGTTACTACCATCAAAACCTGAATAATCATCAAACGTGGTGTTGGCCATGATGCTGACACTGAGCAATTAGGTAAGAGGTATCAAAGAATAATCTGAGTGACGTAGGAGATGCTCCTGATAATGGTTTCGAGCTGGTGTTGTGCACAGCACCTTATTGAATTGCGATGCTTGTATCGAGGAAATAATGAGATTTATTCGTAAAAAATACACATTCCGAAACAATAGAAACCAGAAAGGGGGAGAAGAAACACAGTTAGTGAGATGGGCCGGTTTTGATGGATTCCCCAGACTTCACGCGGATGCGGGAAGCTGTGCGCGCCCCTCCCCCCGAAAGCCAGCCCTCCGGCAGTATCTGGTCTGGCAACGGCGACTACGTTTCTCAAGGGAGTGAAAGGTGCACAGATATACTGTTATCAGGGACCAAGTTTGAGGTCTTACTCCATCAATGGGAGCTGCTCCAGCCACATGTAAATGCTTGGCTGCCTCGAGACCAGGTGCGTGTCGATATCTGTTTGTTTTTACACTTCGGCCCCAGGGAATCACACGTGCAGCAAGGCCCACCGTATTAGTTCAGGTCCGCTTGTGGACTTCATATCAATGATGCGTACCTGTGTAGAGTACGTAAATACTGCAGAGGACGAACTCAACCCTGAATCAAGCAGGTGAAGAACTCCCAACCGCTGCTGTCTACGAGAATAAGTCGTCAACTGTGCAATACTGTAATTATGGTCCACCTGCATAACTCTCTGTCCGTATGCATCCTCCTTTCCTTATGTACAACGGTTCAGCTTCTCTAGCATACCATGGCCATTCTGGCAACCGTTTCTCACAGTTGAACGCACAAGTAACTGTCAGGTACCCCGCCCTGACAATTGGCAGAAGAAGCAGAGGAGCCTGCTTATGGTCGCAGCCGGTGAGAGCGGGCGAGGATTTGGCCCCTGGGCGCCTGCGGACGCAAAAAAAAGGGGGGGGCGGTTCAATACGATGTGCCAGTGGTTTGCAACACTGAGTGCTTGTGCACGTCGAGGAGCAGCTCGAGAGACGCCAAGCACTTAGTGGCTGAAATTCGGCTTGCGAGTGACGAATGAGGAGAGACTGGCGTGAGAAATGTAAATAATGCCTTGCCGCGTCTGGTGCCACATGTATAAGTCACATGTACTTGAAAACGTAGAAGTAATGGGTTCCGTTCTTCTCACATGTAGATACGAAATCCATTCAGTACCTTCACATGATGGTGAATAATCAACGGCCGTAAGAAGAATGGAGGATTTGAAAAACGATCTTGACGCAGTCACAGTGTCTGGTGAACAGAAGCTCATTTTCTAGGTACTCGAGAACCATCAATTAAGGGGAAGGGGGGTAGATGCTGGTGCTAGTATGGCCTACCCTAATAGGAAGGAGATTAGATATATATAAGTCTTCATTTACATTACTACTTCACTACATATCATAGAAAATTATATTCCTTAACTATATATATTATTCTTATTATAACATTTATCTTATTACTTTATTATTATACTTTTTAAACCTTAGTTACTAGTATATAAAGGTGCTATGTATGTCCTTGGATGTATATAGAATAGAAGCGAAACCACTCGAAACTTATTTCTTTTTATTAACAAAATTCTTAATATTCAAAAATATGTTAACAATAATAAGCTCTAACCACAAGGTTCCGGCGACATGGATCTCAAGGGAAGGGACCACCGTTTTTTCAGTGCCCAAAACGGCCCTCAACACTGTGCATACTGTGCTTGACGCCATAATATTTTGGAGCGAATCATATGGCGCATGAAATCCGTGATCATGTGTACCTAGGTAATAAAGACACCACACCAAAGCATCTCATTTTGACATGACCGCATATAGCTTGCATGTGCACAGTTGGTCTTGATTGGTCAGACTCGGGATCCTGACGCACATAGGGTGGTACTGTAGCCCTTTGCGGCAATAGTTCTCGCATTTGCGTCTAGTGTAATCCTGTAAAAGCCCAAAAGAAATTGGAAAGCGGTCACGCTAGGAAACTTATCCTACGTTTCTCACAAAAACACCAGAGTTTCAATTCATCAACTAAGACACATGGCAATTTTTCTCACAATGAATCCAAGTCCACCCGGTAACTTCAGCGGTGGCTTCATCCAAAACAATGCATGGAGCAGCCTACACCTCAACGTACCCGCAAATTGGCCCGGCCAATCCCGTCTCTGTGATTCTTCGCCAACTATATTTGGTCTCCCATCTTCGAACACAAAGGCACGTACCGTGCCACTGCCAGTCTCCGGTCCGATTACACAATATACGCCCGTATCTTCGCCGGGACTGGTAGCTCCTTCCCAGAATAAAAATACCGGAACACAAGACATGGCAGTGACGAATCAGTGGAAGAGAGAAATCTTCACAGATCTGGGAACAGATGGTGAAGGATTTTTGCCAGCTCCGAAATCGAGTCGGAGACAACTGACCGTTCGCAAGAAAGGGGACGTTGGCTACAAAAGGCCAACAAACCTTCCACGAGCTGACAAGGTCGATGGATATCCTGACCCGATATGGAATGTACCAAAGACTCAGATACTAGACAGCTTTGATCAAGAACGTCTCGGGGGTTCATATTTGCCTCTACGGAAGCGCCTCCTTCTCGGAATACGCAGTCGGGCGCCCGGGTGGCCTTGTCCCTACTGTCGCCAACCATTCAAACGACGAGATAACATAAAACAGCATGTGAAGAGAAAGCATGCTGAACATTTTGATGCATTTTATTGCGCACCAAATTCTACCCAACTTGAGGAGTCTTCATTGTCCGCGCCCACAAGCTCGCGCTCGACCGCCGACAACCTTTTGGCCTGTGAACTCTTCGACAGTGAAGAGACCCAGCATCGGGCGAGCTCCTGGGATTGGCAGTTGGGGGAACAGACCGCAGATGCATTTCAGTCTGGCGATGCTTTTCCAGGCAGTATCATGGATCCTCAGAAAGTTTCCATCGATTTTGCTTCCTCGCATTGCCGGGGCTTTTCTCCCGGGTCGGAAAACGGGTCATCATGCTCCACACCTAGAGATGACAAGTCGGCACGCTTGTTTGCCTGTCCTTTCTACAAGCACTGTCCATCGAAATATCGGAAGTGTTTCTCTCTCTTGTTGAGAAGACCCAAGGACGTGAAACAGCATATTTATCGGTCCCACACGGCGCCCGAATTCTTTTGTGCCTTGTGCTCCGGCGCCTTCGATACCTCGAAAGAGCTCGAGGCACACTGGAGAGATACTTGGTGTGATAGATTGGATAGTTCCATGCTCTCCAATCCTCCCGGCATCAGCGGGGATCAGAAAAAGATGCTAGACGAGAAACTGCCTCGCGACTTAGGCTTGGAAGACCAATGGTTTCAGATTTATGCCATCATCTTCCCAGTCTCTGAATTGCCACGATCGCCATATATTGGCAATTTGTTGCAGGAGATAGTGCCCTTGCTACGACAGAGGTGGAAGGCGAAATGCTACGAGATCACGGAACAGGCTGTGGGCAACTCGAACCATCATCAACTAAGCCTTGCTATGGATCTATTCTTTAAGACCTTAGAGGTCGAGGCGATCGGACATGGAACTGTCGACAACTCGGTCTCTACAGTGTTTGACAATCATATGTGGGATGTTGCTCAGCGAGATACATGGTCTCTATTATCCCCACAGTCAGTTCACTAGCCTATGACAAATGCACGATCATGGAAAATGGCTCCATGTGTCAGGTACGCATTATCCAATTGAGCCCCCCCCTCCCCTGTTTTCATAGCACGTTTCCAAGATCCTGATGTCAGGCTTCATTTAGATCTCTTTCCATCATCATTCTTTCGCTGGCCGTCTGAATCCTATCATGTCTTATTTTCCATCGATGGTTTTAATTTTAATGCTAGATGCTATGTAAGATAAGGTGCCTGTGGAGCACTGGGCTATCAGGCAAACAAGGGGTGTATACCAACTGCGTTGGAGGGCCTCACTCTCGCT
This sequence comes from Diaporthe batatas, assembly GCF_019321695.1. NCBI lineage: Eukaryota > Fungi > Ascomycota > Sordariomycetes > Diaporthales > Diaporthaceae > Diaporthe > Diaporthe batatas. Next base: position 749,361 of record NW_025408563.1, on the reverse strand, counting down.
ATTACACTGGGATCCCATGCTTGTCTGCGACAAGCTCAATGGGTATTATTACCGCAGGATTCTTGTCCCCTCCCGACTAGGTGCTCAAGTAGTTAGCAGGAAAAGTGACGACTCATTCAATCCATTGCTGTCACAGTGCCCAGTGCGTACGTACTGGAGAAGGCCAACAACGAACCCAATTATGCCGATCCGTCGAACTCGACCATAGGCTGTCACATGCACAATTTCCCAAGAAGACAATAGTTCATTGACATTACACCGACTACCAAAAGGAGAATTTGTAAGCAGAAAGAAGAGTAGGTTTGCATTGTTCCTGATACAACCGTCACAGCCCGCAGATATATGAGGATTTTGTTCAAGAGACCTGAGAAAGGAATCCACTCATAACAGCACTGTACACACAAATGAAGATGATCTGCCGTGCTTCATCCGGCTCGAGAATCCTTGCGAAAAGACTCACTACGAAGCACATAACTAATATCAAAGCCATTCTCATGGCACGATTTGTATCGAAGTAACTGAGAAAAGCCAAGGGAAGTATAAGAAAAATGCAGATGCCAACAAGTAGAACAAATCCAACGACCCAAGAAAGGGCTTGCTCATCATATCGGTGAAAGTGTAAATCGTCACCTTGGACTTGCCGGGACCGAAGGGGTCGCTAAATTCCGAGTAAGCATATTCGTGGCCAACAACTGCGCTTCAAGGACGAGATTATAGCTACTTACAAGAATAAAGCGCCCTATCTTTGTCAGTGGTGCAATAACTTTGATGACCTTTTCAATAGGACCTTGTGGAGAAGACAAGACCCGAAATTCGTGCCATTTCCTTGTTCTATATGCATCAGCTTGACCATTCGACCGCTGATCAAGCCACAGGCGTAATTGGTCAAGGCTTGATTCATCTGGCGGTCGGTCGTTATCAACTATCTTCCCATACACCCAGGCAGCGTCTTGCTCTTGGACATCAGTTACGGCATCTAAGACTCTGTGTTTCGATTTGAGACCCTACCATACTGTGCCACGCTTTCGGCAAGCCTTGTCATGAGGATGGGCAGCTCTTCGGCATTGTTTTTCGAATGCCGATTCGGTGGCTTGCTCGCATCAACAGAGTCCAACTCCTTCCTAAGTCTCTGAATCCTCATGCTCAGCTGCGAAATGCATTCGGACCGGAATTCAAGGGCAAGGGACCGTTCGAACGAAAATCCAGGGTAGAAAGCGAAGCGACGGTCGTAATTCTTCACTCTAGCAAGCCCAAAAGGACCACAGGCTTGCTCTGAGCACGGAGTGTCAGCTGCGGAGGACGGGACTTGAAATGGTTGCACCTCACCAATCTCGTCAGTCGAGTGTGCAAAAGGCTCCGGGACTTGTGCACTTTCCCCACTGGAGTGTCCTGGTGGTTTCTCCTGGTCGCTGCTACGTTCTACATGCTCACCCCTTTCAATCTTATCAAGTTGCGAGGTTCCAGCGTGCATCGGAGGTGGGAGGTGTCACACAAGACTGCATGATAATATTTGAACGGAAGGGAAAATCTCGCCCATGGATATCGACGGGGCTGGTGCCCTTATATGCCCTGTCACGAGGCATACTCCAAGTAATGCCTTGTGATACACCCTCGGAGAAGATCAGCCTCACTTGCATTTTCTGCTGACTGTGTTGCGTCGTGCATCGTCCCAAATCAGAAGCCCACGGCCCAGGGCACCCAATTGTGCTGAATTTGAGAGCCTGGGAGACGATTTCAGTGGTTCGAAGTCTCAACACAGCATCGGCAGGGACTTGGCTTGCATTTGGAGTCGACACCACCATACCTAGGTAGCCTCAAAAGGCATATTTTTGTATCGATACCGTAGATTGCTCGAAGTGGGCCTTTTTGCATTGTTACATCGCTCTATGTATTTACTACGTATATTGACCATAGTCTTTTGTCCCGTTTGAGTCTCATTCGTCCATTTTCCATCCATTGGTACATTATAGAAGCACACTCCAAGCTTTAACTGATGCATACAAATCGTCAAGTCGTCTTAGGACCACATATACCGACCATGGCCCTACAATCTCTATACATTCGAGGTCAAGAGTACTCCTATGCAGCTAATGGACCCTCCAACACCACAACCAGACCTTAGGGTATGTACAGGCCGGGAGAAAGCGTCGAACCATTCATTTGTTGTTCATTGGCTTCACCAGTACCGTTGTGACGGTCAGCAATTTTCTGATCGTGTAAGAGAGGGGCAGGTGTAAGAACCTACCGAGGGCGACCTAGTCAGTAGGTCATATTCTCTATCAGTGGGAGACAGCCCAATTGCGAATTAATTCTTGGGCGGCGGCGGCTTCGTAATAACCAGGGTCCCGCGGCCACTGTCTTTGCCACAGTCCACATTGCTGCGCGTAGACGAATGCATTCCGTGGTAATGTGCCTGAGGCGTCGACGCTGAAAATATGAACGTATAGAGCCTCTTTGAAACGAAACAAAGAGTCTAGGAGTACTTGGTAGGTTTCTTTCCGTTCGTAGTTTTCACCACAACAGGTGTTGCAAATACAACCACCAGCTGTGCTAACTTCTTGAGATCAAAGACCTCGAGTATTCAGAGAGACTAGAATCGAGAGCTTCATGCACAGGAATAAGTGAAAATGTCACAACAAATGACTGGCATTTCCTTACGATGCAGGCTTCACATGTGGCTCTTAAATATTCTGTCGGCACCCCGGTAACGACCTAGGTAGACGCAAGTGCGAAACCTTCTAGCGTCCGAGCACGAATTTTGTTGGGCTAAACACCACAATGGAGATGAGGAGCCGACGATACCTCGGTTGAGACTGGAAATAGTGACGTACTACGATCGATTGACAGCTGGAGGACCCGCTGAATTGGTCAGAGTGAGGGAAATGACGCGTGGCCGGTTCGTTGTTGCAAGGTTCCGCGGCCTAGGTATCTGCACGCAGACGCGATTTATGGAGTCTCGAACTAAGCCGACAATGGTGGCGGGAAACAAATCGCAGTTTTCGCATTTGGTCAATCGCCAACTTATTTAGCTTCTGGTTGAGCTTCAGAGGATTCCTGGTCTGGGCCGGGTGCCGGCAGTCAGAGCTACGTTTGCCGTTCTGGACTGACACAGCGGAGCTGGCTGCAAAATTAGCAGATCAAACGTTGTCGTCCATGAGCGGCGGGATATTAGGTTGTTGGAATTTATTCAAAATCAACGAGGAACTGTCATGACTTGCTAGACTGTACCTGCGAATGAGCACCTGGAGTACAACGCGGCGCTTGGAAAAGCTTCCAAGGTTCAAGTTGTATATCACAGCCAGACTGTTTTGAATGTACGTTGGACAAAATACTAGTAAACATCAAAGTATGAGAAATGACTCAGAGAAGCCATTAGCGTAAGCACGTGTGATATTTATGTGAGAAACATGCAAAAAGCCAGAGCTGTATACGGGAACAACGCAGTAGCAGGACAGGCCACTTTGTGATGACATGCAGGTTTTAGAAAGACATGCTCTTCTCAATGACATCCATCAGCGCGGCAGCCCTCCCAGCCACGTCCTTACTCTCATCCGAGCCTTCTGAACCCTGAGCAGCGCCAGCAGCGGCCTTGAACCCCTCTTTCCAGATCTGCCACCTTGCCAGGGAGACGACGGCCACGTCCGACGATGAGAAGCGATCCCCAAGGCGCCACATGCGCGCCTCGTCATCGCCGACGGGGAGCGGGTTCGCCATGTACTTGAAGATCTCCTGGCCGTCCCAGAGGATCCACTGCGCCGCGGCCATGACGTGGTACTGGTGGAACTGACCCTGGGCCTCCGCCTGGTTCTCGAAGGCATCGCGCATCTCCCAGATGACGAAGTTGGGCAGCCTGGCCGTCCACACGCCTGTAGCCTCGAGCTGGGCGAGGAAGGCGTGGTAGTTGACCCATTCGATCGGCGTCTCTTCCGCCTCGGGACCTTGGGGGGACATCGTTAGCCAGCCGGATCAACACGTCTCGGTGAGACAGGGTGGGTGTGCCACGGCACGTTGAGTCATGGGTTAGAGTGATTGCTTACCTTGGAGGTTGTCTCTGAGCTGTTCGCCAAGGGCCTGGAAGTTGACGTTCTGCTCCTCCTCCCCCTTGACGGTCGACCGGGACACCAGTTTCGGCGAGTGGGTGAGGTATTTCAGGAGCCGGACCAACCTGGCCTGAGAGGGGTGCTTGTATGGGATCTGGGATGCGATCTCGATGACGAGAGAAGCGAACTCGAAGCCCTCGTCAGAATAGGGGTTGCCCACTGGGAGCTGAGCCAGGATGGACTGGGCGGCGTCGTGGTGCGAGACCTGTGACTGCGGTTGGACGTACTCGCTCAGAGTCGTGGCCAGCTTCGCTCCCAGGGCGGTGCCGCCCTTCTCGTCGAGCGCATCGATCTTGAGGTTGAGTGAGGAAGCCATAAGGTTCGTGTGTGTATGTGTTGGTTGAGAGATGAAGAAATGGCGGGTGAGTTGGATGCCGGCAGGTTTTCTAGGTTACCGATTACTTAGTACTATTATCATCCTTATCCTTGCGGGTGGCTAGCCCCTCATGCACAGCCCACGTGCAGCGGTTGGTCCAGATGTCACCTACAACGCATGCCGTAGATACCTGGCCATAATCCTCACCCACGCGTGAGACAAAAAGGATTCGGTCAAGTTTTGCCAGAATTCTGAAACTGTGCGGCTGCCTGTTTGAGACTACCGCTGATATATGCAATTAACCCAGTGCTTTTAGTAGGCTGCATCTCGGTATCTCAGCCGGCCCACTCAAGCGACCTGCCAGACTTAGCAAGAGTCCTCCGTGCTGGGCAGTCAGTCTAGTCCAGGACCATGCAAGTAACTCATTGGTCCAACGACAGCCTCCCCCAGGTCGCCTGCCCTTAAGTGCTTACTGTGAACCGTATACTTGTGTATCCTTCCGCGTTACAGGCCCGATTCAGAGCCCAATCGAAGTTTGATCGGATGGTCGATTGGTTTTGTACGATGCCGTCCACGTTGCAATGCTGTGTCCGCCAGGGTCGAATAAGGTCTGATCAATGGTATACGGATTTGTAGACAACTAGGAAGTGAGGGTCTCTGATCCGGCTCCGACCAGAAATTTGTCTTAGGCAACGAGCAGCAGTTCTGCCAATTCAAGTTGTGACTGGTCTCGTGTATATGATACAGTATACCAGCAGCACTGCCGCGGGCGCGCCGGAATTTGATAACCAGTGGCCTGTTACATCAGGGGCCTGGTGGGTGCTGGTTTTAACTTGAAGTGGCCAGTCTCGAAAAGCTTCAGGCCCAGTTGGCCGCCTCGTGAAGGACCACATATTGGCCGAGGCTTTCGAGGGTGGAATCAGCCGCGTCTGAATGTCTAAGGGATTTAGAAATTCCTGCCCCAGCTTCACTGTACCTAAATACATGGGGCATGGGTATATAACACAGCAAGATGACCCACATCACCAAACTTGGCTGTCACGATGCTAGATCTCGAAGTCTGTAAAGTGTGTGTGTCGACCTTTCAGTACTACTACACAGTTCAAGATCGTATACGCCGGCTGTATCATCATTCGACACAGACTAAAGGTCAAGACCCATTCAAGATATTTCAAATGGGTTGTGGGATGTCTAAAGGCTCCAAAGGCCATTCAAGCTCGCATCCGGAGGTGAGAGAGCCCATGACTTTATCGACGCAACCTTCTCCCAAGGTCTCGTAACTGCATGACAGCTCAGACTCTAGTGTACTAACCTTATGTGTCACGCATAACAGGCATACCGCATCAACCGCCACCCAGTAAGCGGGCCCGGCTCTCACACCCGCCGGCGATCCAGCGTAGAAAGACACCTGCACAATTCGCCCCCAATCCAGGTCGGCTACAAGGGCAAGAAATACCCCCATCAGTACAGGAACAGGGAGAACCTCTACCCAGCCGGCGGCGATTACTATGAGTTTCCCACCAGCAACTACCCCTACGCTTCCCAGAACTCCAGGGGCAGGGTCCCGGGGCAGCCCCACGTGGAGGGCTTCACAAGGACGGTGACGGACCAGCACCGCGTCATTCAGGGTGTGATGTACCACCCGGATGGGAACCCCACTGGCTTTGTTAGGGCAGACGAGGTGTATCCTTCATCGAGTGGCCGCCGCGGTGGGCGGCGCAGGCGATGATCGATTGGGAAATGCCTCTAGGGCAGGGCGTCTGCTATTACTTTGATTTCCGTATAATAAGCACAGCGAATAAATCTAGATATTTTCGTTAGATATCTTAAATAGGCTAATAGCTTCATTTCCTCATGTGGCGCCTTTATAATATAAGTAGTATTAGTAGTAAATTATTAATATAATTTATAAGTATAATAAATTTAATAGTATTAAATAAGTAGGGCTTTTAATTAAAAAAGCTTATATTCTTTATTTCTTTCTTTTTTATTATTAAGTTATATTAAGTTATAATTAATATAGTTTTACTTTTATTTTATATATATTTAAAGATATATATAACGCTTTTATATAATAGTAAGCACTTAGAACTTAATATTTAAAATATATAATAATAATAATAATAATAATAATAATAATAATAATAATAATAATAATAATAATAATAATAATAATAATAATAATAATAATAATAATAATAATAATAATAATAATAATAATAATAATAATAATAATAATAATAATAATAATAATAATAATAATAATAATAATAATAATAATAATAATAATAATAATAATAATAATAATAATAATAATAATAATAATAATAATAATAATAATAATAATAATAATAATAATAATAATAATAATAATAATAATAATAATAATAATAATAATAATAATAATAATAATAATAATAATAATAATAATAATAATAATAATAATAAATATATTAAATATTAAAATTTAATAAACTTATAATAAATAATATTTCTTTAATATTAAATTATTAATTATAAACTATTTAAATTAATATTAATAAATAGTATATAAAAGTATAAAATTTAATATATAAACTATTTATATTTTTAATTCTACTATTAAGTTAAAAGTAAATAGTTAAAATCTTAAAAAAATAAAATATAATATATCTTTTAAAGATTAACTTAGCTAAGTTTACTATATAAAACTTTTTATAATAACTTTATAATTATCTATAATATTATCTATTATTAAAAGATACCTTCTTATACTAATATACTAGGCTATATTTAATCGGTTTAAACCGATATTATTAGCCTATTAAAGGTTAAAGCTATTGCAAACTACAAGCTAGTTTAACACTAGCGAGCACTATATATAAGTATTAAATTCGCTATATAACTCAGGCTTTTTAAATATAAGTTAGTTAAAATAGGTAAAGATAAAGCTACTATTCCCCTAAGGGACACACATAGGTTTTAGCTCTACTTAAGTAAATACTTATTTAATGAACTTAAGAGACTATTAGCTCTATAAGTAAAACTACTTAAAAGTAGTTACTTAGCTTATTACATTATTAAACTAAAAGATAACCTTTAAATAAGGTAACTATACTCTATTATTTAGATTTATAATTCTAATAACTTATAAATAAAAAAATAACTATTAATAATTAAATCTATAATTATATAAAAATAAACTTCTACTTTAAAAGAAGTTATTATTATTTAAAATAGTTAATATATTTTAAAGAAACTAAAAATTATAGACTTAATTTAAAGTAAATTAAAATCTATAAAAATCTTAAACTTAAACTTAAAAGAGATTTAAATAAAACTAAAAACTAAACTAAATTATAATATAATAAAATAGTTAAATAAAAATTAATTAAAATTTTATAATTATAGATCTTTTAACCTTATATTTAAAAGGAAAATTTAATATATAACTTTAATAAATTAATTAAAATAAATAAAAATAAAGCTATTATTCCTTTAATTAAAGTTTTAACTTTACTTAATTAAATATTAATTTATTAATTTTATAAAACTATTTAAAGTAATTACTTAAATTATTATATAAATTAAAAATATAATTAAATAAAATAATTATACTTTATTATTTAAGTTTATAATTATATAAAATTATACTTTTATAAAAATAAATATTTATTATTTTAAAAAGTTAATAATATTTAAAATAGTTAATATATTTTTAAAAACTAAAATATTATATATTTAATTTAAAAGAAGTTAAAATTTATAATAATTTTAAACTTAAACTTAGAAGTTGTAATTTAAAGTTTATATATTTATAAAAATAAAGTCTTAAAATAGTTTAAAGAATATTAAAATTAAATTAAAAATTAAATTAAATTATAATAAAATAAAATAATTAATTAAAAATTAATTAAAAACTTATATTTATAAATCTTTAAATTTTATATTAAATAGAAATATTTAGTTTTATTTATATAAATAATATTAAATATAAAATACTTAATATTTAATTTAAATAGAAAATATATTTTTAAAATATTATTTAAATACTTTAATAATTTATATAATAATAATATTAATTTAATAAATTATATTATTTATAAAAATTTAATATTAAAAGTATTAAATAGATATATATTAATGTAAAATATAGTCAATAAAACTTAATTTATAAGTTAGTAATATATAAAAAGTAAAATTAGATAAGTGAGTGTTATATAATATAGAATTTAGGATAAATATCCGAGTCTAAAAGCTAAAAACACATGGACATAGATTTATTAATAGTACGAGAGCCCGTAAAGTGTTAGTCAACTTTTCAAATCTTGCTCCCCTTGTCTCACGAATGTTCATGTATCTTTCGTAAGCCGGCTCCAAAAGCCTTCATATTCATGTTCTGCCTGGCTCCCATTCGATCCTCGACGTTTCTTTTCCCTCTGACGTTCTTTCTTATTATGCCTGGCCCTGGTGGCGTATGTCGAGTGTGTTAAGTGAGACTGATGATTTGAAAGATCATCTTGTTGCTGGAATCACGGAGCAGTACGATCGAAAAATGGGAGTGTGACAGTCGTGCCAGAATTCGAAACGTTGTTCCTATGCCATTGTTGCTGTGTTGTTTGAGCTGGCATGGCCTGTGTGTCTGTATGTAAGTGGCCTTGATAATGTTGGAAAGGATTGAAAGCTGTCATATAAGGTGCTGTGGAGGGAACGGGAAATTGGCTCGGTTGCTGGGGAACTGGTGGCATCGGCACTGGCCATGGCTGTTGTGTCTGTATATTGTAAGGTATCCCCGTAGGCATGGTGAAGTGTTGTTGCGTGTGTGGTGGCCATAGATATGGATTCACATGAGGCGGTGAGGCTGAAGAGAAGGCCTGATTCCGCGGGAGCTGATGCTGTTCGTGTAGCTGCGTTGATGCTGCCGGAAGGCCGGGCTGCAGAGCAGGTGGCTTGTGGAGTTTTGACGAATGGCCTGGCTGAAAAACAGGAGATTCACTATCTGAGGAGTCGTCGCTCTGCGAGTGATCGCTAGGGGATAGCGATTCGATACTGGAGCCGGGACCTAGAGAAATTGCCGAGGTGCCCGGACGGAGATTGTTTCTTGACTGACGCTGAGTGTCATAATATCTGGTGGAGGGAGGTAGTTTTAGATATGCATCAAACAGCTGTGACTGCTCAGAAATCTGGTTGAAATGCGCGGTGGTAAGCTCGGGACGTCCGTCAGAAGGAGCGCTGAAAGTTGCTAGGGACAGAGCACTTTGGAAGGCATTTGTGACCTGTCGACCATTCCATGGAATGCGAGTGTACTGATGACATTGAGCTTCGTACAGCTTGGCTGCGTACGCAATCAAAGCGTGCTCGTCCATCTTTATGTCTGGTCGAGATCTCGACACCCTGTCAATATTATTGCGCCATATCTTCAAAGTAATCTCTTCGTTGATTCTGGGATAATACAAAGAGACGTGGATTCGGGAGGCAAAAGCGGGGTCAAAAGCCCTCATTCGGTTCGTCGTGAGAAAAAGGAGTCCAGTGTAATACTCGATCATTCGGAGGAAAACTGTTTGCATTCAATAAGAATCAATAGCTGTGGTCGGTGTAAAGTTGCTTACCAGACACAAGAGCATTCCTAGCGAGTTCGGATTTGCTTCGCTTGGCCAGCAGCACATCGGCCTCGTCTAGAAGTAATACACAACCCCAAGCATGAGCTAAGCCGAACATGTTATCGAGTGTCCGCTCGACCTGGTCGGGGGCGATTCCGATGTCTCCTATACGGCAAAAAATTTTGCCTGTCAGCAAGCAATATCATCACAACACCCGATTAGGGCAGACACTCACCACAATTGATTTTCAAGAGTGGACGGCTCGTAGTTGCAGCTACACATTCTGCATCGAATTGCGTAGAGGTGTCAGCGGTTTGTCTCGGCCCCAAATGATAACAATTCTTAATCTTCAAATGTTGTATCAAACAACTGGATCTCTTACCAGCTGTGGAAGTCTTTCCAGTTCCCGGTTCTCCATGAAGAAGCAAAATCAAACCTTGTCCTGGCAAGTTCAGACTAGAGTCAGAATACAGAATTTATAGAAATTGTTCAATGTTGTGGAAGAAAATAGCCGGATTAAGATTGATACTAAGCCGATTGAAAAGCATTCAGTATGAAATACGCTCTCTCTCGTCTGGTCAGTGTCGCAGCCAGGCCATAGAGTAAGACCGCACACCAGACGTAGATCGAGGCTTCGCAACTAATGGATTTCCAAAGGCCAAGCAGGCAGCATATATCGAACCCACAACCATCGAAAGCGGATCGCAAAATTTAATTTGAGTTGGAAAAGGGGAGAGAGTGGCACCAGGAGGAAGGAAGACCTTGTTGGATATTTCAAGTGCATGACTCGAGAGGCACATTACATACCTTTTCCTTGTATGAGGTCAAGACTCTCTTGTGTTCCAGTGTTATCATGGTTTCTCTCGAAGTGTGCAGAGACCAGTGACCGGATCATGTCCTTATGGCCGCCTGGCAGATGTAATCTATCCCAAGAGTCCGCTCCGGGTTGGATGGCCATGAGTGCCTCAATCCGGAGGGATGCTATGAGGTGTCAGACCGTTAGTTAACAGTGATACTTCGAGGAAAGGTCCTACGCACCCCAGGTGCGAGTCTTTAAGACGTAGCCAAAAACCCTGTCTGGGAAAATAGGCATACACTCCCCATGGCCGGCTAGATTTCCGTCGTTGTCGGGTACTTGGATGTTGCCGCAGAGCTCGTCGGATGAGTACTGATCCCAATGCGAGTCATTGTCGATTTCCAAATCGACACCACTAAGCTCACCATCCGAGATTCTATAAACGGAAGGATCTGTCTCATGTTCGACCAGAGACGGATCTTCAGCTACCGCCCTCTCGAAATCTATAATGACCTCGCTGTCGATCTTTGTATTGGAATGGCTTCGAAGTGATTTTCCATTCGGTTCTCGATGATGACTCCAGCCATTGTAGTAGAGGTGGCTGGTTTTCGTACAATACTGAATGAATAACCTGCTGCGCTGAATCACTGCCTCTTCTTGGAGGAGGCCCTCCTTCGCAGCAATGCGAATAGGAACGACAGGGAGTGAAGCAACGGCTTTTCTCCCCTCAAACGCCTCGATCTCAAATCTTCCATACACTGGAAAGAATCGCGAGCCATTGTAATCGATGAAATAGCAATCAATGACGAAGTTGGTCAAATTATGCACGGACGGCCGTTCTTGCTTTGAGACAACTGATGTCATTGGTCGTCGACCTCCAGTCCTTTGGATGATACGCCAGACTCTTTGCGCCGAGCCGACGCTTTTGATGAATATGTAGGTGCCTTCTGGGTATAGAAACCAAAGCTCTGAGAACGACACGATATCCGTTTCTGTTCGAAGCCGCTTTCGTGACGGCTCTACGCGCTCGTCCATGAAGTCAAGCAGACATCGAAGCTCTTTAACATAAAAGTGAAACTCTTCAAAGCATGAGAGATTCAAGAACTTGATGTGATCTTGGAGACGCGTAAAGCGCTGCATGAAGTTGGCGAAGTCTTCTGTCGACTCGATTTTGGTCCCTTTATCCAGCTGCGCCTCAAGTTCGCCGATCAGAGCTTTCATGTGTTGTTCGTCATAGACGAGTCGTTTAAATGGGCGAAGAATAATCAATGGCCGAGTAACGGGGCTAGAGTCCTCGACATGTGTGGCAAAGAACTTATTTTTGATCGTGTATATGACACGAGCAGAGTTGACTCTGATCCGCTCAGGGACCCGGAAACCGTACAAGGCGACCGTCTCGCTGATAGAGGACGTTGTCGATTCGCCCAAAATGTCAATGGTGTATTGTGCCTCTGAGCCGGCGTGAGATCTGTGAAAGTCTTCCCACCCCACCGTACGCATTCGTGGGATGATGGTGTCTGGTAAATAATTGCGCACAACATGAGACGCAGGTGATCCTTGAAGAATGCTCGAAATTTCGGTGATGCACTCCTGCTGGAGTTTCTGAAATTTTTCAAGGGAAGCAAAGAGTGATTCCAGGAGTGGTTGTACGTTTGGTGGTACTGCTGGAGACTGAGCCATTCCGGCCAGTCTAGTGAAGTTCGAGACATGGTTATCAATGCTGACTGATTCATCGTGGTTTTCAGCCGCTTCGTTGACAAGAGAAGCCTCAGAAGCTTCAGATGTCTTCCCAGCTGCAAGCACCGGAGAAGACTCCCTGGTGGAGATGTCCGCTCTGAGAGCCCCCTTTTCCAGTGCCATGTCAATATGTCATGTTCCTCAACGTAACGAGAATAGTCGTAACGAGAATAGTCAAGCAAACGTGGATGAAGAGGGGAAGGAGGGGTCGGCAGCCACGTAAGTCACTCATAGAAGCATGCAGAGTTACGCGGGTATGTGACAAAACCCGCATGTTGCTTATCAGTCAACCCATTCTTGACACGTTTCGCCCAATTCTGCACAATTACGTCTCAGCGTGACTGTGGCGCTTACGGTGCCGCTGTACTTGGGGGCTAGTGCTTGCGCTCATGCAGGTCTCCGCCTCATCTGGCTGACAACTTCAAATAAACTCCCGTCTGCAGACCCAGAAACTCCTGCCTTTTCTCTTGCAAGTCCTTTCTATCGGAACCTCGTCAGACTCCTCAAAAAGCCTTAAAAGTACTCACAGCATGATTCTGATCGATGTTTTTACGCTGCAGTTTCATCAAGTCCCAGACTTGGGTCAAACAAAATACGCGATTCTTTCTCACACGTGGGGAATTGACGAAGTCAATTACAGAGAGTTCTGCAACCCTGAGAAAGCGAGATCTAAATCTAGTTATGAAAAGATAGCCAAGACATGTCAACTTGCAGCATCGCGAGGATTACAATACGTCTGGATCGATACATGCTGCATCGACAAAAGCAGCAGTGCAGAACTGACTGAGGCGATCAATTCTATGTTCCAATGGTACAAGGACGCTGAAGTCTGCTTCGCCTATATATCTGATCTTTCTCCAAACAATGGAGGCCCGGCCCTCGACTGGCTCAATAGCGGTCACTATCGATGGTTCACACGAGGCTGGACTCTGCAAGAACTGGTGGCAGCGGACAAGATTGAATTCTACGATGCAGACTGGGGTTATCGCGGAGATAAAGCTACTCTGATGCGTCAACTTCACCGAGTCACCGTAATTGATGAGCAAGTGTTGACTGACAGCAATATTCTGGCCGAAATTCCGGTGGCGAGGAAGATGTCTTGGGCCAGCAGCCGACACACAACGAGGACCGAAGACATGGCATACTGTCTCCTTGGCCTCTTTGATATCAGCATGCCTATGATCTATGGCGAGGGCGATCGAGCTTTTATTAGGCTCCAAGAAGAGATAGCCAAGGAGACAAATGATTTGTCCTTGTTCGCGTGGACTTCGAAAGAAGAGAACGATTCGGAGGGCTTCAGGGGCATGTTCGCCCGATCGCCAGCAGAATTCGCTGATTGTCGGAATATTGTACGATGGGCTGACTTCCTGGCACCGCGCCCAGAGTTTGTAATCACCAATCACGGAGTTCGTCTCGAGACCAGCTTGGGTTTGGCAGAGAACAAACGATTTGTACTGGATCTGGGTTGCTGTGGCGATGCGATTCGAGGTGAGCGGCTGGGGATCTACCTTCACCAGACAGGGTCCAAGTTTGTTCGCCAGCACCCAGATAAACTCTACTACACGCGAGACCCCCGCTTATGGGTCGGAAGGAAATCTACAGTCTACATACAAAAGCGCTTAAGTCCCGAGGAGAAGCAAAGAATACGTCTAGAGCTAGCGAGTCGTATTTATATACGATTTTCAGCCCGGCAGCTTGGTGATTACATTCTTCGGGACATGACGACATATCCTGGAGCTCTATGGAATCCCCAGGGGGAATACTTCCTTACTATGGAATCCGTTACATCACAAGCAGCCACACCAAGCACGATCTATCCTCGCTTCATTGGTTTCCGTGGCTTCGATGTTCGCCACAGGGGCGCCGGACATATATGCAGCTGTCTCGTCGTCTGTGGGATTTTTGAAGACCTTCACGGCAGCGATCGACCTTGCGCCGTCATCTACACTGATACAGAGCCCAGCACCAAGGGTGTTTTCGAGGCCATCGCGGCAAACAAAGGAGAAACCAACGGTGTTCTGCTAAGTCAGATTAGAGACTTTCTTATTTCCAAGCATTCTCCAGATGGTAGCACGCTGTGCTGGAATGATGTTTCTAATCGCGAGGTGCAAATCGCTCAAATGATCATTCGATTAGACATCAGGCTGACTCGTGGATTTTCGATTTCAGTCGGGGACAGCGGTGGGTGCGGCGATCTCTCGGACATCGAGCGAATGGATATGAATAATCAAGGTCAAGATATAGCATTTCTGCCAGCTGATTACTCAGGAGAAAGACAATATGTTGTTTCTATTCTCATAGGTCAAAATGTCAGAGGGAGACGATCAATCTAGTCATGATCACACAGGTGGTAGGGAGAATGTCTATCAACCTTATACCTAAGTAACTATCTCTTTCCCATTCTGATTCTACTAGTCACAAGTTGACTTATTTTGCGACTACTACATCCAGTCATAACCCGTTTTATAATGATATGAAATCCAGGTATGTGTGGTTTCGCTTCTATTCCGTATACGTCCGAGGACATACATGGCGCCTTCATACGGTGGTAAGCACTCAAGACCCAGCGCTTGGCGCCCTCATATACAGTTAAATGCTCAAAACCCGGTGTTTGAAACAGCAGAATGCCAATTACAGTACAGAGAGAATGCAATACGTAGGCACGTAGCCTCAGCCTCATCCCGCACAGACAAGGCTAACTAGCACTTGAGGCATCGCTCGCGACGGCGCCGCTGATCGTCGACACAAGGAGCCCAAGAGCTACTGTGCCACGCTAAGCTTACAAATAACAGTAATGTCAGTGCTATAGTCCTTGTAAAGCCGCATTTCTCTGCTGTATTGTTGGAATGATGCGCGTTTAACGTCGAGGCGCTCGGGTTCAAATTTGAAGCCGACCTTAATCCGGCACCAGGGCACACTGCCAATGTAGCGGGGTCTAATGGTAACAATCGGAGGACCTCTTATATACCATGCGCATATCCTCGTGGTTTCATTACACTGATATTGTTGTATGTCACATTGCTGGGGTAACTCTCTGCAGCGGGGCTGACGCGCAGCTTGCTGTCCCGCCCGTTGCATCATGTAACCTCTAGATATTTACATTTACTTCCACCGGGCTCGTACTGTAACTCCAACAGCACTGAGGCGGATCTCGGAGCGGGACTGCACGTTTTATCGGGTCATGGCGACTCGGTGCCGATGTCG
This sequence comes from Diaporthe batatas, assembly GCF_019321695.1. Lineage (NCBI taxonomy): Eukaryota > Fungi > Ascomycota > Sordariomycetes > Diaporthales > Diaporthaceae > Diaporthe > Diaporthe batatas. Next base: position 733,629 of record NW_025408563.1, on the reverse strand, counting down.
ACAAGGTAACCCATGTTTGGCCCTAAAGAACAAAATCCGACCCCAAAAGGTACGATCCCTGGGCATCACATTGACGCACTCAGAATTCAGTTGGGACCGCCGTGCGGAACACAAACCATCATTCAGTGCCGTAGTCAGCCTGAATATATATGCATCGCTGCTCGGAACGGTCTTCGTTGTTCTGAGATTGTGCCCTCACGCCCACCCAGCGAGCCCAAGTTGTCGTCTTCCCTAGGTACCTAGCACTCGAGGGATCCCTGCACCAATCTGGCCTTTGCAACGGCAGCTAGGGCAGTGGATCCAGTTGGCGAACGTCGGGTTGCAATTGTTACAGTGTACTCGTACGCATTAATAATAAGTGGCAGTCACGGCAATGCTCTCGGCACTACAAGATGACCTTGCGTGGGAGTCTGATTACGTGCTCTGTGACCCCCATGTCCCCAGAGGCATAGTCCTCATCAATTGAATAACAGAATAACAGGGGGGGTATTGCGTGCCAGGTGAAGTGGGCCCCTGGCTTCTAGAGTCCGCGTAGAATGGCAGGCTGGGACAAGGTTTCATCCTGATGTGTACCTCGTCGAGCACCTGGGCAGCCCTCCCCGTGAATAGAAATGGCTCTCAATTATAAGTAAGGCGAATGCAGTCTTGAATGGCACGTTCAATGCGTCTCACTCACCACGCCTTTCACGAGTGAATTTGGACCCGAACAGGAATGATTTCATCCGGGTATCTTCCAATTCTTGGCTTGGCCATCAACGCAGCGAGAGCATGGCCATCCCAATCTTTCAAGACTGAGTCGTTCACACCACCCGTGTTCAATGTCACGAAGTCCGGCGCCGCCCTCGCGCCCGGTCTAATTTTTCTTACCCCATCTGTAGTAAATGAATCCTCACATGGAGTGATCATCACAGACGACGGCGAATTGGTTTGGAGTATCCAAGAACAAGCCCTAGCCGACCTCTCGCCCCAAACCTTCGACAACCAGCCCGTCCTGGTATACTGGGACGGTGCCGGGGGCCCGCTGAACGGGGGCACGGGATATGGACAGGTGCAAATCTTGGATTCGACGTACACACAGCTGTACAAACTTTGTCCGAACTTTGGCTTGGTCGGCGCAACCAATGATTGCCAGATCGATGTGCACGAGGTTCGTCTACCTAAGCAGGATGTCCTGTTAGGCGGTTTTCAAAATTTCGCCCTTGTTTCGTTTGACATGAACTAATTCCGCGAATCCGATTTCAACAGGCTTATATCACAGAACGCGACTCAATAGTTGTCACAGCATACAATGCGACCCCGGCCGACCTCAGCTCACTCGGCGGTCCTGCAGACGGATGGGTACTGGACTCGTTGTTTTACGAGATCGACATCAAAACCCAGGAGATTCTGTTCTCATGGAGTTCCCTCAGCGCTGGTATACCAGTGAATGCGACTAAACAATCTGCCGAGGGGTCATCACAGGCCCACCCCCTTGATGTACGCGAGTCCTTTGAACCAGCAACTGTTTCTTGGCTAACCAGAGTTGCCTGTGGTTTTGTAGTACTTTCACATAAATTCCGTTCACCCCGTTGAGACTGGATATCTCATCAACAGCCGCAACTGCTGGGCCATGTTCATGCTCGACTCCGAGGGGGAAATCCAGTGGGAATTGGAGGTATAGTTCTCCACCATTGATTGCAACGTATATACACCTTACTGACTCAGAGGCATCTAGGGCTCTACGGGAGGGGACTTCACCATTTCACCAGATGTATCTTTCGTACGTGTCGTTTCTCTTACCTTTGTAAATTTGACTAACATGCAACACAGTCTTGGGAACACAATGCACGAGTACACAACCTGACCTCAACTGGTTTGGTTATCACGTTCTTCGATAACCACAACGGTGGTCCCAGCGCCATCAGCCCATCCAGTGGTCAGGTGCTTTCCGTGGATCTCACATCGATGTCGGTGACCCTGCTGGAAAGGTTGCTGGATCCCAATGAATCATTGTATTCAGGTTCACAAGGGTCAAACCAGGTTCTCAGCAACGGCAATTTCCTGGTTGGCTATGGAGCGATCCCAGAGGCAAAGGAATACGGCCCTGACGGCGATCTGCGGATGAAAATCGTATTCGGAGACAGCAGCTCGTCGGGCAGTTATCGAGCATTCAGGGTGCCGTGGACAGGGATTCCGAGTGCAGAACCGAAACTGGTCGCGGGCAACGGGACCGCATATATGAGCTGGAATGGCGCTACTAGTGTCACAGAATGGGCGATATATGAGGGCCTCACGGCTGATGCGCTGGAGTTGACAGGCTTGGTCAAAAAAACCAGTTTCGAGACCAGTACAACCATTTCAGACAGTACAAAGTTTGTTCAGGTTAGTCCATTTGAGGGAAGCACCTGGCTCTCGAATTCAAGTGTCGTGGCGGTAGAGTGAGACCGCATAGATACTATTATATCAGAAACAAGTCACTCGAGGATTGAGTTCGTTCATGTGGGCTATTGAGTCGAAGTGTTGACTTGCTTATTTTTTGCAAATTATCTTCAACAAATCCATAATCTGAGAGGGGGGGGGGGCCTTGAATATCCTGCCATCACCCCGCAGAAACGCCTGTTGACGGCAAAGACTGCAGATCGTGCAAACGCAGGCAAGCCCCTGTTGAAGGATTGCGTCCCCAACACTCCCGACTTCGCTCCTTGATGCAAGTTCCCAAGATTGCTTAGTCTACAGGTGACACACCTGGGTAGGCGAGGCAGCCGACCGAGATGGCGCAGGCCGAGGAAGGAAACGATGGTCAAAATGCTGCCATGTCTGCGGACTTGTCTCGGGCTCTCAATCTAATAAGAGTATCAATTGATGTCGACCAATGGACAACGCACCACTCGAGACGTTGTTTGCCTGTCAACAACCGGCCACGAGCAGAAGCCGCACGCCTCACATGCGAGGGTGGAACACGACGCCAATGAGAAACGTTTTCTCCTGGCTTAATTTATCAAGTAGATGCGTGAGGCCCACCAAGCGGATGGTGTTGCCCGACGGTTTAGTTCCAGATGTCTGATATTGTACCTAGGTACTTACCTAGTATACCTAGGTACCTGAATAAATAAAACCTCCTGTGTGTGCACACCGTTCCAAGTTTTACTTGTCGCCCCTAGGCTCTCTGGGATAACAAACAAACAACTTTGGATTCTGAACTTTTCGCCCACCGCACTTCACTTCACCGTCAGGTCCCTCTTCTAAATCTTGTCATTCGCAAACCATGGCAGCCAACACAACAGTCAAGATCTCCCGCCAGGACCTCCAAGACCTCGCGGTGCCCCCCGAGGCAGTCATCACGGGCATCAAGGACCTGTCCTCGTACAACTGGGTCGAGAGCGCCCGCCCCACCATCGCGGTGCCAGGCTCTCCAGACCTCTGGTCCCCTCCGAGGGGCGCCTGCAAGGTGCGCAAGGACTCAGGCCACATCTACATCGCGCAGAACGCCGCCCGCCACCCGGCGAGCCCGCTCGAGCCGCTCTTCCGCGCGCTCTACGTCGCGCACCCGTCGTTCGACGTGCGGCCGGTGGACCTCGTCAGCGACCGCAACAACATCCGCAAGCTGCTGTCGGTCATCAACCCCAGTTCGTCCAAGAACGGGCTTGAGGACTTCACGATCAACGTCGAGGTCGCGGGGCGCACCGTCATCCTCGCCCGCGACGAGGCCAAGGTGGAGGAGTTCGTCGGCGCCGGGGTGTTCAGGGGGTTCGGCCATGAGTTCGAGAAGAAGTACACCAGGGCCCAGCTGCGTGGCGCCACTGGCCATCACAGGATCATCTCGTACCGCTTCGGGGATATGAACTTCCTCATCCGCCACGAGACCGATGGGTTCGTGAGAGCCGATTTGAAGAGCGCTCCAGCGGATGCTCAAGCTCGGGAGCAGGAGAAGCTCTTGGACGAGCTGGCCTCGTTGTCCTTGTCCTCGTTGTCCTTGTCCTCGTTGTCCTTGTCCTCGTTGTCCTTGTCCTCGTTGTCCCTGTCCTCAGACAACATCCCCGAGCCCGCCGCTGGTCATGGATCTGTAAGCGTCACCTCCCACCTGATCAAGGGTCCCCGTCTTTGATGTTTTGCAATGTTTCTATAAAATGCAAACCCTTTGTGATCCGCAGTCAGCAGGGGGACTAACTACCGTCACCATCATCACCAGACACTCCGCGTCAAAAAAGAAGGCACCGTGGTGCCGCGCGAGTCAACCCTCGAGATCAAGACCCGCGTCGCGACCAAGCCCATCGACTTCGACGAGATCGCCACGCAGCTCTGGGCGTCCCAGACTCCGAAGCTCGTTCGCGCGTACCACAGCCGGGGCGTGTTCCAGGAGCCGGCGGTCGAGGACGTGGCCGAAGATATTAAGGGATGGGAGCGGGCCAACCAGGCACACCTGAGGAGGCTCGCCGCGCTGATCGCCGAGATCCTCCGGGTCGCGAGGGGGATGGAGGGCGGGAGGATGAGGATCAGGTATGGCCGCGCTGCTGACGAGTTTGTCATTCAGCAGAGATCCGAGGGGAAGAAGATGTTGCCCGGGGACTTGTACTCACGCTGGGAGGAGAAGGCTGGAGGGCTTGATGTGCACGAGACCGAGACTGCTGCTGCCGAGCCATCTGGAGAGGGCAAAGATGCAGCGGTAGGGAAGAAGCTGGTTACTGTGTAGCACAATGGTGTCTCACGGTCCTCAGGTACATATCAGGTGTTCGAAATTTTCTGCGATTCAATATTATCTGGCCCCTGTTACAGTCTTTGGAGCTGCTCAGGATGGAACTCATGTTTCCTGTTCACCGCCCCTGCGCAACCTATGATCCTGTGAAAGTGACTAATTCAAAGGGACCTTCAGAGAGCGACATGCTGTCAGTCAACAAGGGAAAAGAAAATACATTCTTGTCAAATTTTCTTCCAATATGTAGCACAATTTAAAACCTATAGTGATGTTTATACCGGCGAAAACCTCCTCTGGCGAGTGATTGACCTGGAGGAGTTCAGTCGGCACCTGAATGCGTGCGGGCTAGAAGGGCTTATACCCTAAGTACCTCTGTAGCTCATATCAAAGAAGAAAATAACGTGTAAAATCCTTAAGTGGTGACTTACAAGGTGCTTATAAATGTAACGGAGTTGCTAACAAAAATAGGTACTAGGTGGTTTACCGAAAATCGATGGGTGTGTGGACGCTGGCTCCCCCTTGACAGGCACCCCTGCAGAAGCTTGTCACCGACGACCAACGTCTCCCGGCGACCAACACTCACCGGCGGCCAGCACTTGCCGGCGACCTCCCACCATGCAAATTTCATCGCATGATCTGGGCTCAGAACTCCCTTATCAGACTTAATCACAGGCAGATCACTTGGTCAAAGACACGAGCCGCTCACTACCTTCATGATGGACCATGCCGAGGCCAATGCTGCCCCAGATGGCGAAATTGTCGTGGCCGTTCGAGCCTTTTCCGAGCTGGAACCGCGGCCAGAAAAGGGTGCCGATTGCGAATTGAAAAAAGGCAATGGGGTTGGACGCATTCCTGGAGAGCGAATTGTAGAGACAAAGGCTGAGTCGCCGCCTAAAAAGTCACTGTCCTTCAAGCTTGCTTTCATGGGGCTTGCGTTGACCCTCCTTGTTTTTCAAGTAGACGCAACCTGCCTGAGCATTGCCCTGCCGGTAAGTGAAGCACCGACCTGAGGTTCATTCCTTTTCATCTTGGTGCTCATCGGCTTTCACAGGCTGTCTCTGGTGAACTGAGAGGCTCCAGTCTGGAGGCATTCTGGGCCAATCTGGCTTACAACCTCTGTGGCCTGGTCATGCAGCCGGTCTGGGCCAGTGTTTCCCACGCGTTCGGTCGGCAGTACCCTCTTTACGTCTCCGTTGCATTCTTCTTCACTGGTTCCATCGTTTTTGCTCTTGCTCAGAATATGAGAGTTTTAATCGGCGGACGGGTCACCCAGGGGCTCGGTGGCGGAGGGATTGACATCCTGTCGACGATTATCCTCGCGGATATGACGACGCTGGAAGAACGCCCCAAGTATCTCGGCTTGATTTCCATCCCCTCCGCGGTTGGGAACATCATGGGTCCCTTCGCGGGCGCGCTCTTCTCCTCATATGTCACCTGGAGGTGGATTGGCTGGATCAACCTGCCGATTTTGGGAACAGGGACGGTGCTTCTGTTCTTCTTCCTCAAGCTTCGGCCTATCTCATTCGGTTCAACACTCGCAAGCAACCTGAACCGCCTCGATTGGATCGGTATGGCGCTGGTCGTTGTCGGAATCACCAGTTTCTGTGTACCGGTCAGCTGGGCGGGGTCTTTATACCCATGGAGTGCCTGGCAGACCCTCCTCCCATTGCTTTTGGGAGCTGCTATCCTCGTCATATTCGCTTACTTTGAGGGCAAACCGGCTGCACCTATAATCCCCCACCGACTGTTCAAATCGAAGACGGGAAATATGGCAATGCTGGGCGGCTTCATCCATGGTATGATTCTCATCTCCCTCCTGCAATACCTACCATTGTTCTATCAATCAGTGGAACGGGAAACGGCGATTTCATCTGCGATTTTCCTGCTGCCCACTGTTATCGTGAGCGTGGTAGTTGCAGCTGTGTCAATGATGATGGTTCCGTTGTTCGGTGGCTATGTGTGGCTCCTGCGGCTTTCATGGTACGTCCTTCAACATGCTTTTATCCTCCTGTTTGGTCTGTCTTGGGAGCTCTGGTCTCTAAGCTGACTCTCCTCGGAGCTTTCATCTTGAAACACAGTCTGATTAGACTAGTGAATCTGTTACTCGAATGAGTGGTGACTAACCCCAATTTGCCAATAGGGTCACTACTACGTTGGGAACCGGCTTGCTGGTCCTGCTCAACGAGGATTCGTCGACGTCTATGCTGTACGGGGTTCCAATTCTCTGGGGCCAAGGCGTTGCCCTGCTCCGTCTTATCCTGCTTCCCGTGCAAGCAAGTACAAAGAATGCCGACGACGAAGGCCTAGCGACTGCAAATTTTCTCACTATTCGCATGTTTGGGGCCCTCATCGGCCTCGCTATCGCGTCGCCGATTTTCAACAGTGTTTTTGCAACATCCATCGCTGACACTGCAGTCCAGCTAACTGGAGACTTGGCTCCTCTGGAGGATGCCTCCAATGCCGTAAACTTTATCGGCGAGTTGAGAGCACTCGACGTCCCCGCGGCAACTTTGGATGCAGTCTTGCGCGTCTACCTCAAGTCATTCCGAGCCGTTTTCTACACAATGACTGGGCTGGCCGGGCTGGGGCTTGTGAGTTCTTTCTTCCTGGACGAGATCGAACTAAAGAGACGGGGTCTTGGCAACCAGCGCTTCGAGGACTAGTCTGACATGCCAGGATATCGATGGTTATGTAGCAACAAGGAGTCTCGTCCAGCGACGGCTCGTGCAAGGCCTTTTCTGCTGATGCCAATGATTATGCTCGTGGAGAGGCAGCCACGGCCATATTCATCAAGCCTCTGACGCATGCAATCCGCGACGGGAATTCCATTCAAGCTGTTATCAGGGCCACATCGCACAATATAGATGGGAAAGTCCTGTTTAATTTTACAATTTTACTTTATTTTTTATTAAATTTCTTATCAAATAAAGTTTATAAAAATATTCTTTTTAGTTTATATTAATACTATTTAAGTAAAACATATTTAGTTAAGTATAGTGTTTTGTTTTTCTTAAATGTGCGGGGGTTTTAGCTATGTGGGGGTTTTGGCGTCCCCTACGCCGGCAGGCGACGGCGTAGGGGGCAACCGAAGGCCTGTCTGTCCCCCGGGTAATCATGTAGCGACAAACCTTGTTACTATTACACGCTATCTAATAAGCCCCAGGTGTGCACCTCCCTTCGCCCATGTTTCCCATTGGCAAACAACATTGAAGCCACCACGCCTTGATACCCGTTACCAACTCACACGTCTGACTTATACCGACCTGCCCTCTCTCCCATCGCGAGAGGGCCGCGGTTATGCCTCACCATGATCTAAATGCTTTCACCTGGATGGGCGAGCCGCTGTCCAACCCGCCCGACTGGGTCAACGGGGTGGAATATGAAGAGGTCACCCCCCTCGAGCTCACCTCCTGGCTGGTGGACAAGCTCCGGCAGAGCACGCAGCGCGACGTGGCCCGCCTGCTTGACGAAACGCATATCGTCCGCCGCCTCTTCTCGCCGATAGAGGTCCAGAAGGGCTGGAGTTACGTCGACGCCGAGTGGGACATAGACAAGCCCACCCATGCTTTCGGCATCGCCATGTATATCTTTTGCAAGAACAAGGCGGGGGAGAAATGCAACACCTGCAAGCACTCAGCGTCGATTGGCCCGGCGGAGGAATGTGTCGTCGACGAGGGCGGACGCGCCCAGAAGGCCTGTACGAACTGCTACTACAAGGGCCGCGGCGGGACATGTTCTCGTCGTGTTGAGGCTGAGGCACAGGTTTTTGCCAAGAAGCGCAAGTTGGAACCCGAAGAGCGGCTCCCAGGCCTCCAGTATACGCTGGCGGAAGTTCCCGAGGACGAACTGAACGACTGGGTTGACATGGCCACCAAGGAGCTCCGGATGCGCAGGCTCATGAGGCAGTTCCCAGGCCTCAGCAGGTCGATATTAGAAAAATACAGCCCAATGGATGGGGACTGGGATCCTGGAGTTGTCGACGAGGAGCAGGGGCTACAAAGCACGAACCTCGAGGCCCCCGCCAGGAGGAGGAGGCGCCAGCGGGGCTGAGCAGCCGCATTGGAATATGATGGGCAAGCGATCTCAGCCCAGACAAACATATGTATTTCCTACTTGTTCGTGGTGAACTTCACGTTGTTGGCCAGGCAAGCGAACCCAGCCCGGCAAAGGCGCAGCGAATCCGAGACGTACCAAATCGTCCAAAGTATACGCATGGTTCTCCGTAGATTTCCAGACAGAAGCAATAAGAACTTCACGCAGAGATTCGGATCGGAGCCGGGCTGCCGAGCGGGATAGCATCGGTCTCGGGGGGGTTTCGTGTGTTCGCATCCGCTCGTCCCAGCTGCCGAAAACCTAGACTTGCTTCTTCCGTTCCGTGCACGCGTAACATAAACGACCGGACGAGATCACCCGGAGCATCAGCCCTGTTTTAGTAGTTTTGAAGGATAGCCTGTAGGGAGGGCGAGTGTGTTTATGAGCGGGCGAGGCGAGTTGGTTGGTGCGAAAACGATAATAAGGACAGAAACGGGGGTGCAGACCAGGAGGCACAACTCTCACTCTCATTTCACCCCCATCTCACATAACAACCACCAGTATAATAGAGCACTACTATGCCCTAGAGTCAAAAATCTCGTTCACGATCTAAGTCTTCTACAATATAAAAGAGCCTTGTTAGATTTTCTATAGTAGTATAAATAGTACCCACTCCTAGTCTTATAATATCCACACTTATATTATTAATATTTTAACTTTATATAATATTTTATCTATTAATAATATTTATTACACTACTTTAATTAAACTTAATATTATATTATATAGAAATATTAAGTAATATAAAAAGAAGATAAATAAAAAATTATATAAGTATAAAGTATATTTAAGTAAGTATACTTAGATAGATAAACTATATATTATTATTTATTATATATATATATAGGAGCTTGAAGCTAATTAAATTAGATAGAATTATAGGATTTTAATTGAGTTAAGTAGCTAGAACTTATCAATAAAAAGGGTAGAACAAGGTATAGGGATATAAAATGCTTGAGTTCTAAGTACTAATAAGCCTCAGTGCTCCTATAATAGGCCTATATTCTAATGTAGATGCTCCATTGCTCCCTAGGAACAATTAGATGATTCCGTCATATGTACATGCTGGATGACAGGAAACCCTAAATTCTTTGGTGCACTTGACCCATGGACAGATACGATCGATTTAGTTTCAAAAAATGTCCCAACTTTGTTGTACTCGAATATAAGGTGGCATGGCCTAGGGGCTAAGAACAAGTCCCGCAAAGCATTGAGCACTCCGAGTCGAGCATCTGGCATGGCCGTCTGAATGAACGCATGACACGTCGATTATGCCAGTCTGTCTCGTCTCGGTCAACAATTGACCGTACCGATCTCACGTGTGGGAGGAACATGTAAGCGTACTATCGAAGCCCTGGAGCGCAGCACCAACCAGGCAGCACCGACTGGACCTGTTCGGGAGCAGGGTCCAACCTTGGAGGAGAACCCAGACTGACTGACTGACTGCCTGCCTGAACCCTGCCGCAGCACCCGTCTAAACCTCGGCCCATGCAGCCCGTTTTCGACGACAGACTTCAACCCTCTCCCTATCTGCCCTCACGTACATGCATGCATCTTGGGCACGTACACCCGGCTCGTCGGCCATGCCTCCCTCAATCTTGGTAGGAGATCGCCACTGCAGCAGGCCAACCTGCCGTGTCGGGACAGCCGGGGGCGTGTGGGTGAGCTGCCCAGGGCTGCAGGCTGATGAGGCGCCTGGCTGAGTGAGGGTCGAACAGTCCTGGTCGGCGCTAATGCACCACGGCGGCGAGGGACTGCGTCCTTCTATTCCCAACCTGCACACGCGAGGGGCATACATGCTGCCAGCCAGCCTGCCTGTCTCTGCCCTGTCTGGGCTGACCTGACCTGACTTGCGTAGCGCTCATCTCACAGAGACAATTCCGGGGGCGATGGGATTCTGTCCCAAGGAAGGAATATCGCGCCACATCTCGGCTGCTTATTAGTCGACCATCCTCTTCTTCTCAGATCCAATGTCACAATGTCTCCCCTCCCACACTGCATTGCACTGAGTCCAGGCCAATCCGGTGGCCTCCCGACTCTCACACAGCAGCAGCAGCAGCAGTTGCCCCGCGCCGACCGGACGTCGACCCTCTCTCCTGCACGTCGGGGTCGCATCCCGGTTGTGTATTCCGGAGTGGGTCCCTCCATCTTTTTGTGTGACCCTTTCTTTCTCTCACACGTCGTGTCCTCATTTGAACCTTTTCTCCCTCTTTTTTTTTTTTCTCTCCTTGGACTTTCCACTCCACACAAAAGGCCCCACCACTCACGACGATGATACCTCTCCCCAGCGACGGAGGTCATGTCGTGAGCTGCTGCCATCAGAGCCAACCCCCTGTGTCCTGAGCCGGGGACTACCCCCGATGGTACAACCTCGGCGGGGAGTAGCAAGGAGTAGAATACATACGCATCTCTCATGACGATGAGACTCAGGCTCGCTCTCACGGGCCTCGGCCTGCTTGTCGGCCACGTCGCCGGCCACCACGACCGGCAGCAACAGCAACAACAATGGCAGGACTTCGGGGCCATGCCGGCCGTGATGAAGCAGTCCTTCTACGACGCCGTGGCGGCCCGCCCGGCCTCCCTGGCCAAGAGGGACGGCGACTGCGGTGATGGCCGGCACCCATGTGAGCACATGCCCCTCATACATACATACATACATACATACATACAGATATACGATATACATACTAACCACACCCGACCCCCCAGGCTCCGACCTCAACTCGACCCTCTGCTGCCCAAACACGGACTACTGCATAATAAACTCGACCCTGCAGGTCCAGTGCTGCGCCCTGGGCTCAAACTGCGGCGTCACCTGCGGCACGGCGTCGTACTTCGCCGAGGTGACCATCACAGAGGCCATCACCGCCAGCAGCTCCACAACAACGACGACAGGCACGGCCGCCGCATGCGTGGGGAGGCCCTGCGCGGGCGCAAACTACCTCTGCCCGCAGTCCATGGGCGGCAACTGCTGCGCCTACGGGCAGGCCTGCGCCAGCAACAAACAATGCCTCGACTTCGGCGGCGGCGGCGCCACGACCTCCACGGCCGGCGGCCCCCTGCCCGGCCCCACCCTCGCCACCATGATCCCCTCGGGCTGCTCCCGCCAGGGCGACTCGACCTGCTCCGTCGGCGGGCCGGGCGCGGCCACCACCTCCACGGGCTGCTGCGGCGCGGGCTACACGTGCGCCGTGGACTCTGGATCCCGCGCCGTGTGCGCCCCCGCGACGTCCGCATCCTCCACCGCGGCGCCCGCGCCGACCGGCTCCGACATCTCCGTCGTGTCGTCCCCACGGGGCCTGTCCGCGGGCGCAAAGGCCGGCATCGCCGTCGGCGTCGTCCTGGCCGCGGCGCTGGCCATCGGCGGCGCGACGTGGTTCTGCCTGCGCCGGCGGCGGCGGCATGGGGCACGCAGCACGGCGACCACCTCGGCCAACGAGATGGGCAGCGGCGTCGGCGGTGGGGGTGGACGGCCCGGCCGCCACCGCCTCGCGGCCGCGGGCCGCTACGAGAGCGACGACGGCGGGATCCGCGCGTACGGGCCGAGCTCGGGCCCGCACATGTCCGAGGCCGACGGGGCGTCGTCGTCCGCCGGCTACGGAGGCGGAGGGGCAGGGGGAGGAGGGGCAGGCCCGCTGCCGGGCCTGGGGCGCGACTACTTCGGCCCTGCTGCCGCCGCCTCGGGGCCGTATTCCACGCCCCCGGGGCACGCGGACTACCAACAACATCCGAATTACTTCTTTGGCGCAGGGGGAGGGGCCAACGACGGCGGCGACCACAACGCGAGGCGCGTGCGTGGCGGCGGCGGCGGCGCCCCCCATGGCCCGGGCGATATCACCTCCGCGGTGGAGATGGGCGGGGGCGTAGGGGGCGGGGGCGGCGAGGACAGCCTCGTGGCGAGGGAGAAGGGGGGCTCGGAGGATGGCGGCGGCGGGTCGCTCTCGGCGAGGAGGCAGGGGGCGGGGTCGCCCGCGGTCCGGGACAGCATCGCTGGGCGGTTCGAGCTGTACGGGACCGACGTGCCGGCGGGGGTAGGGGCGGGGACGGACTACGCGCGGGCGCCGCGGCCGCTGGGGACGCCCGGGAGCGAGCTGAGCGCGAGCGAGCTGGGGACGCCGAGCCCCATGAGCCATGAGGAGCAGGCGGCGCAGGCGCAGCAGCAGGCGCAGGGCGGCAAGAAGGGGCCGGCTGGGTGATTGTATGTATGTATGTATGTAATGCAATGCGAAATCGCGGCATCTATTGTGATGGTTCCTGTTGTTCTGATGTATATTAAACTCCGCCGCCGTGGCATCGATTATGTTGCCTCCTGTCCCTTGCTGCTGGAATCAAGAATGACTGGCCATGGCCATCTCTCCCGCTCTCACCCTTCTGACAGAGCCTCTTATGTTGTACAAATAATATTACAGTGGAAAAGAAATACCACATTCCCCCTTTCCCCTATCCAGGTATCTCATATGTATATTTCCCAACGCCGCCCGCTGAAAAGACGATCCGACCAAAAGGAAAAAAAGAGAAAAACAAATCACCCGTGACAGAAGAAAAGAAGCCCAAACATCACATCCCGCACCACCCCGGCCAGCCTCAGGCAACAGCCCCGCCAAAGGGCGCATACTGCTGCAGGTCCTTGACCAGCTCGTCGACGTTGGGCAGGTGCCGGCGCAGCATCTCCTGCTTGACGAGCTGGTCGAGGGTCTGGTCCTCGCCCGGCGCCCCCATGTCCTCGTCGGAGCCCGTCCTCTTCCTGCCGTTGTCAAAGGCCCGCCCGAGCTTGCTGGGGCTGCGCTGCAGCAGGCCGTCGGAGCCGGCGCGCGGCAGGGAGGGCGTCTCGGGCATGAGGTAGAAGTAGAGGAACTCCATGGTCTTGAACTTGACGTCGCGGGCCGTCGAGCGCGACTTGAAGATGGACGAGACGGTGAGGAGGCCGTCGAGGTTCTCAAAGGTGCGCGTGTTGCGCGGGGTCTCGAGGAGGGCGACGACCAGGACCAGGAGGGTGGCGGCCTGGATGGCGGGGCAGTTGACGGGCTCGAGGAGGTCGAGGAGGAGCTGTGGTGGTCATGTTGGTTAGTTTTATTTGTGTGTGTGTGTGACATGGGGGGGGGGTCTGAGTGGGAGAACCACAACACAATACATACGTTCATGCTCTGCTCGCGGGAAAACAGCAGCCTGCTGGCGGGGTGCAGCAGCAGCACGCCCTGCAGCGAGTCGAGGGCGCTCAGCATCAGCAGGTCCATGCTGCCGTCGTCGCTCTTGGCCAGCAGCCGGTCGAGGGTCTGGATCAGGCGCGTGGCGATGTTCCACTGGAACCCGTCCTGCAGCTTGAAGAACTCGCGGAAGGCCGCATCGCCGCTGAGGTCCGACAGCGGGAAGCTGGGCTTTTGCTGCTGCTTTGGTGATGTCGGTGGTGGTTGGACTGGCTGTTGTTTTTGGTCTGGGCTGGTGGGCGACGCCGAGCGGGACCGCCTGCCGTTGTTGTTGGCCTTGTTCCTGTTGGCGGCGTGTGCTGACAGGCAGATCTGGGCGAGCAGGCCCTCGACCTGGCGCAGGCCCTTCTTGACCTTGGGCCCGTCGTAGGAGGCCAGGTTGTCGAATGCGACAGAGAGGAGGGTCTCCATCGTGGGGGGGAGGGTAGGGCAGGGAAATACGGATTAGCACCGTTCGCTTGGGTTTCGGGTTGGATGTGGGTGTGGGTTTGGATTAAGGATCGTGGCGGAGGGTTCCAGAAGCCGCTGACGATCTGCCGAGGTACTGTGCTGTCGCAAAGGATGACCAGCAGCGACGAGGGGAGGAATAATGGTGGTGATGATTTGAATTAATAAGTAGCGAGTGCACTTGATTGAATAACAACCAAACAAACAACCAGGACCGACCAGGCGACGGCTCGCTCAAATAGGAACTCACGAAGGCGCCAGTCAGAGCTGAAGAGTTCAGCCGTGCAGCCGTGCCAGGGCTGAGCGATGGCAGTTGGGCTGGATCGGGTTCGATACGTCAATTGTGGAGGGATGAGGATGAGGATGATGATGGCGGACCCGCTGCAGAGTGGGGACCAACAGTGTTTTGGGCCCTAAATAAACAACACACTACAGGCTAGGGCAGCGCATGACTGCATCACTGTGGGTTCCGACGCCTCTGCAGGTAAGACCCTGAGTGAGAAAAGCAGGGCTGCATTTCAACCTGCTGTCTATAGCAACGACGTCAACTCGACCACCCAGGTATTTACCACAATCTCGATCCCTCTGAGCACCCGTCGGCTATCGATAGGTGGCTGGGCAACCTCGACAGAGACAACACACGGCAGCCGCCTGGTTTGTGATGACAGCTGCAGGCATCTACCCTCGAGCTTACACGCGCCTGCACCCTGCATACCGCCCTGCCATTTGGGGTGGGCTCTGCCTGGCACCTGGCGCTTGGGGGGGCCTGGGGGGCAGCTGGGGGGGATCCTCCTGCCTGCTGCCCTCTGCCGTGCAGGCCGTGCAGATCAATCAGAAATCCCCCCCACGGCCAGACGGCCCAAGTCACAGGCCATCAGTGATCCTTGCCAAGCTTGCCCACAAGCCTGCTCCGTACCACACACAATACCAACCCAAACATACCCAAACATATCGTATATGCACAGACGGAGCTGTCAGGCCTGTGTGTTTCTTCCTGGTAGGGGAGCCTCGACAGCCCTCGTGCTTCAGGTTGGCAAATCCACACACACTCACACACACACACAGCCAGCCCGCAGCTGCACGTGTTGGCCCCTCCGCCCCTTCATCAGCCCCCCCCACAACGACCCCGAGCTTGACTGAACTAACCTCGGAGACCCACGGGCCTGTCTGGCAGTGCCTGCACCAGTCTGCACCGGTTCTGCACCGGCCCAGGGGTACATATGCACACGCTTAGGAGGTGCTGTGCTCTTCACCGTCTGGGTGCCGACTGCAGGGGAAGAGAGAACATCACACAGTCAGAGCGCAGAGCCTCAGGGTAGCCCTATGAGCTCCTGTCCTCCAGCAACGCAGCAGCAGCAGCAACGGCGGCAAAGGATGAGTTCGGTTCCGTGGGGAGTACCACCTCATGTTTCATATCCAATGCGTCGACCAGTCTGATCACAACTCCGTACCGTAGAGTAGAGGATATTTTAACAATCTCAACAATACATACAATCCAGTATATCCGTATTTTGTTTAAACTTACCTATGAGCAATCACCTCTTGTCCAGGTCATCCAAATGCCATCATAACAGACCACAGACCACAGAACCGGATTCATGACGCTGGCTTAAGTAAGCACCAACCAGCTCAGACAAGCTGACAAGCTCCCTTCCCTCTCCTTGCCTTTCCCCACTCCAGCTCGTTGCACCCCCACCACCCAATGCACCCCGCCGTCACCTCCAGGGTTCAACCTTCTGCGCAAGCAAGCAAGCAACAGCTCTCTCTCTCTCTCTCTCTCTCTCTCTCTATCTGTCTCTCTCAGCCTGTGATGATGGGCCCACCGTCGTCATCGGTGTAGAAGAGACACGAGAAAAAAGCATGTGAGCCTGCTCAGCCAGCCGCCAGCTAGGCTTCAGCTCAGCATCCAGGCTCAGCCATTGCATCTTGCGTTGGCCTGCACGAGCAGAGAGACCTTGCAGGGACAGCATCCCGGCACAGCCGAGCTTGCCTGCTTGCTTTAGCGAGGCCCACGATATGCACGAGCTCAACCTCGACCTCATTCTGTTTGGGAAAATCCCATGATCTTGGACAGGTCTCCATGCTGACTGCAGCAGACCAACAGCAATCTTCACCACGCCATTCCAACTCTTGTTCCTAGCGCATACGACCTAGTACTTACGGACGACTCCTCTTTTCCTGCCTGGCCTTTTTGCTACCAACACCACGCCGCGGTACCAGTCTACCGAGTACCACCAACCCACACCAGGCATCCATCCATCCCTCGGGCCAACACGATAAATCGCCCTGGCCCCCACACCACCTACCCCCCTTTCTCTGCCCACTGGCACGCCTCCTCCCGAACACGACACCCAACCCGCCTGCCTACAAGACGGAAGCATGCCGACCACCCCGTCCAACCCGAGCTCGAGCAGCGTCTTCCTCCCGTCGCCAAATGCGATCCCGCCACGCACCTCCTCCACAGGCCAACACGCCACCAGCTCCTCCCTCCTAGCAGCAGCCGCCGCCTCGCCCTCCTCGAGAGCCTCCATCCTCCGCCCCGTCCCCGAGGCCGACTGGATCGGCTCCGGCACCCCGCCCTACCACCACCGCTCCCCGCCCACCGCCGCCTCCTCCTCCTCCTCCTCCCCCTCCGCCGCAAAGCGCCCGCGCCGCTCCTCGCTCCCCTCGACCTCCATCCTCGCCAACATGTCCCAGAGGCCCCCGCCCCCGCCCGACCCCTCGCGCTACGCCCACGACGACTTCAACTTCATCGGCGGGCCCAAGTCCTGGGCCCCCGACAAGGACCGCGTCATCCTGGGGCCCTACGAGTACCTCAACGAGCAGCGCGGCAAGGACTTCCGCTCCCAGCTCATCGCCGCCTTCAACGCCTGGCTCGACGTGCCCCCCGCCAGCATCGAGGTCATCACCAAGGTCGTCGGCATGCTCCACACCGCCTCCCTGCTCATCGACGACGTCGAGGACAACAGCCTGCTGCGCCGCGGCCTCCCCGTCGCCCACGCCCTCTACGGCGTCCCCCAGACCATCAACTCGGCAAACTACGTCTACTTCTGCGCCCTCGAGGAGCTGCAGAAGCTCGGCAACCCCACCTGCGTCGCCGTCTTCGCCGACGAGCTGCTCAACCTCCACCGCGGCCAGGGCATGGACCTCTTCTGGCGCGACACCCTCACCTGCCCCACCGAGGACGAGTACCTCGAGATGGTCGGCAACAAGACCGGCGGCCTCTTCAGGCTGGGGATAAAGCTCATGCAGGCCGAGAGCCCGCGGTGTAGGGCGTCGTCATCCCCCTCCGCCGCGCAGCCCCCGATCGACTGCGTCCCCCTCATCAACCTCATCGGCCTCATCTTCCAGATCCGCGACGACTACCAGAACCTGCGGTCCCCAGAGTACAGCGACAACAAGGGGCTGGCGGAGGACCTGACCGAAGGGAAATTCAGCTTCCCCGTCATCCACGCCGTGCGCGCCGACCCGGCCGACCTGCGCCTGCTCAACATCCTGCGCCAGCGCACCGCCGACGACGAGGTCAAGCGCTACGCCGTCGCGCACATGGAGGCCGCGGGGTCGTTCGCGTACACCCGCGCCGTGCTCGAGGTCCTCATCGCGCGGGCGCGCCGCGTCGCCGAGGACATCGAGCGGGTCGTTGCTTCCACCGCTGCTGCCGAGGGGGGTGATGGCGGGGTGGCGCGCAACAAGGGCATCGGGGCTATCCTTGACAAGATGGTCATCGGGGGCGCGGGGGAGATGCACTTCCCCGCCAAGAAGAACTAGCTGGGCGGGTTCCGGGTGTGGCGGGGGGTGTTGATGTGTTGAGTGAGGTGTTATAATATGTCTCGCCGTGTGTGTGTGTGTGTGTGAATGTGATCACGGGGAAAGGCTGGTTCCGGCGGCGTTGAACGGGCCTGAGCTGTCTGTTGCCTACGGCATACTGCTTGCCACACATATCTGCGCCTTCTCAGTACTTATTTTTTTGAATCTTATAATGATATCCCCCCTTGTACACACATATATATCCATCCATTGCGCACGTGGCAAGTCCGGTATGCGAGGGGAAGATGAACAACCAAATGTGAATTCGAAGAGGGGGGGAGGGGACATGATGTATGTGTCCTCTCTCTCTCATCACCTCTGCCTCCTGGGTCTTTAATGTCCTTGTGGCCCGCCCGACTTCACCATCATCTGTCTATCCCCCGCCGCCCCCGGCGCCGGGGGCCACAAACACCTGAGCAAGCAGACGGGCATAATGGCGAGTAGACCGGTGATGCATAATACAGTTGACAGATAGATAGATACCTAGATACGATACGCGCCTTGCACCGCCCGGCAGAGCCCGGAGTGAGGATGTTCGTCCGAAATTTGCCCCTTCGCCCCTCCCCCCCCCCCCCCCACAACACCACCTCCGAAACAAGACATACATACATATTTATCTGACAGGACATCCCAACGCCGAATAATCACGTGGCAAGGATAGCACGCAGGCAGGCAGACAGGCAGACAGGCAGACAGACAAGGAAAACAAACGGTGTAGGTATCGTTAGCAGTGAGCTGCAGAGGGATATAGATGCATACACACACACACATACCTGTATATATAGCTACTAGTAGACAATAACCTAATGACACCCACCTACTACCCCGAATCAATAAATCCCAAAACAATAATAAATAGAAAGGAAAAAGAAGCTAGTAATAGTAGGAACAGTATTAACGAGTACATATACCACTTATAAAAAGGTATATGACCCACATCACACACCCTCTCCCACCTAGGTTCTATTTCGTAGTACAAAAGGGGCACACATATATCCAGGGCGAAAGAGACCGCCCCCCGTCCCAACACCACCCGGATCCCCCTTCCTGTCTTGCTCTAGATATATATATGTATACATGTGTCATTCACCCAGACCACGCTTCATTCCAATCTCAAGCAGAGGGGGGGACACTTTCCTACTTACTTATCCACCCTATAGTGTCTAGTAGGCAGGCAGGTATTATACTCACCTGAGCTCACACCCAGCTGTCGGTCTATCTAACTGCTCCAACCCACACGGACGAACAGGGACACGTGAGGGGACATGCAACGAACCACAGCAGGCTGAGAAGAAATCAGCACCAACAGGGCAGTTGCGTCACGGAGGGTGAGAGGGTGGGTTCTCAACTCGCTCGCACAGCAATGTAGACAAGGGGAAACAAGTAATAAAAATAACAATAAAAGAACCGAGGAGCGGACCGCCCGTGGCCCAGGACATGATCCAATCAAACACCCACTTTCAAGCACAAGACATCTATCACACAGCCAAAAGTCTATCAAACTCGTCTCGTCAGGGCACTCAGTTACGCGACCAGGTCACATCACATCAAGTCATATCACATAACATTGAATATACGACTCTATCCACATCAGCCATCCAGACCGCCAGCCACCTCTCTCTATCCAAGCCCCGCCTCGGACCTACCCCTCACGCCCAAGACCACACGCACAGCAGACAAAGGCGGGGTGAAATCAAAAACAAAAAAAAAGGGACGGCCCTCTCCGTCCGAGGTTCAAGATATACCAGAGAATGATAGTTCAAGAAGACCGAAAGGGGGTGGGGCCATGGGGGCTCGAGTAATGACGGGAGTGAGGACGTCAAGACACGGAACTTCCGAGTGTCTGCAACCCACCCCCCCCCGTTCTCTCATGTCCCTAACCCCCGACCACACCTCACTCAGAAAGGTACATATGCCTCTCCTCCTTCCACCATCCTCGCGTGCCCAAGTGTCCTCCGCGACATCTCTTTCTTTGGAGGCCCACTCCCCGCGGGGAGTCGAAAGGCGCGTATGTCCGTCCGCATATATTCGTGCCGAAAAGCCAAAACCTCATATCCAAGATGACATGATAAAATTGAGTCAAGGGAAATTCAGCCTCCCTGTTCACGAGGAAACGTAGTTGATTTGGCGGGAGTACTCGTGAGTTCCTCCCAAGATATATATAAAGATAGCAGAAAACGCCGGGGTCAAAGAAGTCACCCTCCCATATAGAAGGCATAAGATAGCCGCCGCCATTCCCGTTTGATCAGTGAGCTTTGTCAAAGTCGTGCGTATCCCTGCTCCCAGTTTACCAAAATAAAAGACAATAAGAAGTAGTAGATGGACAGATGAATGGGTATAAGATCCTCCTTCCGAATATGTAGGTAGATGGGTAGATGGATAGATAGATGATAGGTGGTGGGCGGCTGTATAGATGAAAATGTGTCGCAGCCTCGGCTTAGTTCGCGTCGACCCGATCAAGGGGTTCTGAGCCATGGCAGGAAGCATCGCCCACTTTATTGTGTCGCGTGGTGGTCACTGAATGGGCTGACACCCCGTGGAGGGCCCTGTGACTGCCTCCGCGCCGACTCAGCAACGGTGCTCAGACCCGAGGCACGGGGCGCTGGTGGTGGCGAGGGGCTTGGATCACGGAACGGGCTCTGTTGCTCATCCCGTGGTGGTGGCAGTGTGCTGGGTGTCGACATGCCGGAGCGGGCGGTGACGGCGTCTTCTCGCTCGTCATCGGTGCTGTCTGCGGCGTTCGCCGGTGTCGTCTTTACACTGGACGCCGTTGACGACTGCTTCAGGTTGCTGCCGACACGGACGACCTGGGCACGGACGGCGGTTGCACTCTTGGCGTTGTTCATGAACGTCGAGCCGATGCTGAAGGTGCTGCCAGATGGGCTAGCGGGTTCGGGGCCATGGAACCTGCTCCTGTCCACGGCGGGCACTGGTGGCACTGATCCTTCGGAAGAACCGCTGCCGGTTGATTTGACGCTGACCATGGCAGCCTTCGCACGCATACCAGTCTGTGCCGGGGTGACAACGACACCGGCCTTGCCGTAGATGGTAGAGGCAACACTCGAGCGGGGTGCATAGGAAGTTCGGGCGAAAGAGGTGCGGTCGGTGTAGCCCGTCATGCCAGAGGCCATAGAGTCGCGAAGGTCACCGGGAACGAAGAAGTGCTGGTCCTCGGTGGAGTTTGGCGTGCCGGCCTGGGAGACAGCAATGGGGATCGGGGGTACTGGGGGTACCAGCAGCGTCGGTGACGTTGGTGTTGCCCGGTTCGTGACGCCGGGAATGTAGGCGATCTGGATGATGTTGGAGGCGCGGGTCAGGACGGTGGAGGCGATCGAGTTGCGGGCTTGCGTAGATGCCCTTCCGTCCCGCATGGCGTTGAAGTCCTTCTCGCGCTGCCCAGCATACTCCCCATCGTCCTCCCACTGCCCTTGCTCGAACGACGCCCTCTTGTTCTTGACGCAGTGCTTCCATGCGAGGTAGGTGCCGACTCCGACCAGAGCAATCAGGGCAATACCTCCTATCACGGCACCAGCTATGGCCCCACCGCTGGCTTTTGGACTGGAACTTGACGAACTTGACGATGATGAGGGGGTGGACGAAACGGCGCAGTAGGCTTGTGGACATTGGGTGCAGTCGAGAGGGACTGAGATTTGGCACTCCCTTCCATCCTCACAATTAGGACATGACGGCGTGCCCTCCTGGCATTGCACACAGCCGCTTTGCCGAGCAAAGAGGCTGGGGTACGAGCCTGTGAACAAGCGAGGTTAGCAATATGTCGTTGGTTGGCGATGCCAGGCTTCTGCTGCTTCGGACTGAGACGATGACATGCAACAGGAGCGCTCGGCGGCCAAGGCACGGAGGGTGGGTTGATCTCGACTATACCTTCTTCTGGGATCGGCATCGTGACGTGCGACAGGGGACTGAGGGACGGGTTCGACGAGTAGGTCCGAGTCGACGTTGTTCCTCGTCGATTCAATTGGACTTGTTTGTGAGAAGATCGACAAACTGGTAAGCAAGGTAACCGCAGATCCGGGTCGAGGATCAGACAGGTTCGACCACAAGGGCCAGGCGGATGGCTCCTTTCAGCTGGGGCTTGGCGAGGCTGCTTATTCTTTAAATAGGATCCACGCACACGCTCATGCACGGTGCAGTACTTTGTACTTGGTGTCGGGGGTGGCGTCGACGAGAGACTTATTTCTCGAGGAAACAACGAGATGGACGTCAAAAAAAGAGGCAAGGAGTGTCTGTGTTATTCGAGCGAGTGAAAGCCAAGTGATGATTTTTCGTGGTCGGAATCGTCGTGAAAGGGGTCGTCGGGTAAAAGGGGAGTTTGTTTCAAGGGCGGAGAAAGCCAACAGCGGACGGGCTGAGAATGCGAGGTCGTAAAGCGAGCGACTAGGAGAACTAGCTCCTATAGAACACGAAGAGAATGTAAAGTAGGTAGAAAGAGAGAGAGAGAGAGTCGAGTCGTCGTCAGTCTATGCTGAGTGGAAAGTGGAAAGCCCCATCGGCAGCTGGCCTGGCCGTCCTGTGCTGTCTGTCTGCTGCGTTGCTGCCGTCGGTTCGGTCCTTTGAGTTGGATGCGATGCGATGGCGTTGCGTTGCTTTGACAATCGGCCACAATCGTCGAAGAACGGAACGGCACGGCAGGGTGGCAGGTCAACGAGATTTGAGTTGGGTTTGAGCACGGCAGAAGTCAGAAATCAGTCTCCAGGTTGGGAGATGTCAAGGTCAGGTCAGGTCATGGGTAGGTACGGGCGCGAGATTGTGATGAGATGGGCGGGAATATCGATTGCGGGCGGAGGAGATGGGTGGAATTGGGGAGTGGAATGGGCTGGCTCTGGCTGGCTCTGGCTCTGGCTCGGGTGGGGGGGCGGGCGTATGAGTGGATTGGCCGGATCATCAGGGCAGGTGGGGCTTCGTGTGGGATGGGATGGGATGGGGGATGGGATGGGATGGGGGATGGGAAGGCACGGGCAAGCAGGGCAAGGGAAGCGAGTATCGACAGCCAGCGTGACATCCGACATAGATTGGGTCGGTAGGCGACGAGACCAATGGATCAACCGGGCCATGTACCGCTGCTGCAGAGAGACAAGCGGCAAGCCTGCAAGCCTGCAAGCCAAGGAGGCACGCGGGAATGAGAGTGCTCGAGTTCTAGGCCCTGGGCCCCTGCTCCCCTGTGCTACTGTGGTACTACTGCCCGCCTCTCCCGCGCATTTGCCTCCTCCTTTCTAAGTTCCAATTTAACGGCTGCTAACAGAGCCAGGCGACAGCCGCGTGCAAATCCAATAGTGAGTGATGTCGGTCAGCAGATAGGGCGATACGTACCACGGCGTCAATAGCGCATCCATTATGTCCCCAATCTATTTAGCTCCAAGCCGGCCTTGCAGACCTTGAAAGCCTGCTTCAGGCACGACTCCTTGGCCCCAGCCGAGCGGGTCTATGGACCCATACAAACCACGACTGGCCCCTCCCCTCCCGTCCGAGAGCCTACGCCTCTGGTTGGCGAGCCCTTCATTCGCACTCGCACACTCGTAAGGAAATCTTCTCCGCAGAAGGGGTGGGGAACAACAAGCGAACGCCATGGCCCTGTCTGTTCTGAAGCCCATCGACGACTCGTGGGTGAGGCGTTAAAAAATGGCCCAACGGACGGATCAAGGGCTTGACAAGTTCTTAATTCCATGGCCGCATACGACGTCAATCTATCTACTTCCTTCCCCTCCTGGTACCGCCGCCTACCAAGTCGGACCTTGCTCGAATCGGCTTAGCCCTCCTCTCCTTGCTCTCTTGGATGCTGGGAACTTGCCGACCCCTGCAATTTCAATTTCTCTCGTCCTACCAACCAAACTCCAACCCTCGCTCCTCGCCAGCGTCTGATGGTCGGACGCCCTTTTTGCCTTTGGTAATCAAAGCAAAGCTTGGGACTGCTGCCCGCTGTCTTCAGCCTGGCCTAACGACAGACAGTGCACGATGCATGCAGAGACGTTTTGCAAGCGGCCCGAGTATTTATCCGGGCTGCTCTGTCGAGCCTGGAGTCCGTATCGTGATCCTCCTCGATCATCATTGATCTGGCCTGCGGCATGGACGAGACTATACTAACAACTCTGGGCACTGTACAACAATCATGCAAAGAGCCGGATGCGTGCCCCAGTGGCCCGTACCAGCGATCCTCAAGCCGCAGAGAAACCACAGCCGAATCCTCCTCGAACCTTGAGAATGACGAGTCACCCTTCCACAGCATGGCAACCCCCAACACCCATCGCTGACGGCCGATAGATTGAGGGGGGGCCACCCGATCAGCCACCCTGTGGTGGGGCAGGCCAGTCGGCCCTGCGTGCTCCGAAGGTTGCTCACAAGGTCGTGTGCAGGCGGCGCGTGCTGTGTTGCCCTGCAGTGACGATCACCAACCTGCCTCCCTTCGCTGGTGGTGGTCAATCACTCAGTTCACTCCGTCCTCGTGTCATGCGGACCCGGGGAGAGTCGCGGATGGGGGCACAGGGCTGTCGTCCTAGGCGAGAGCGTTCTCTCCTGTGCTACCCACGCGAGAAGTTTATCACTTGGCTCCCGCGGTGTGGCGTATGAGGGACAAAAGTGAGATGAGGGGAAACGGGGCCTTTGTCCACTACGATGGCCGGGATCCCCATTCGTTAGCATTAGAGTTTGTTGTCAACGGCGGGGCAACTTGTGACTTCTCAGGTCTTCCCAATGCCAGAGGCGCCATGTTATTCATATGTCGAGTCGCTCGTTGTGAGTTGCATCTTGGCAGCAGGCTGATACGGCGCGATGCTCACGCTCG
The DNA here is from genome assembly GCF_019321695.1 of Diaporthe batatas. Classification (NCBI taxonomy): domain Eukaryota; kingdom Fungi; phylum Ascomycota; class Sordariomycetes; order Diaporthales; family Diaporthaceae; genus Diaporthe; species Diaporthe batatas. Next base: position 708,611 of record NW_025408563.1, on the reverse strand, counting down.
GAAATCGTGCAATCCGACAGGGCCAATGGACCTTTTGGACGTCAACAGCAATGCCGTCCCCTCGCCCTCGTGACGCGCGGCGCACTTTGACCGTCTCTACTGGACTCACGACACGTGGGTGAGGTAGCTAGCCCACCGCTCTAATGACTAGCACAAGCCCGAAAGTCACAACAGAGCCGGTTGTGGCCCCTAGGCTCTAGGTTTCTCGTTGGGTCCCGCCCGGTCGGGATGGCCATCGAATTAGAATTCTGCGACGAACCCTTCTCACGAGGTCCATTCCGGTCCGCTCCCTGACTGTGTAGCGACAAGAATGCGGAAGAGGGAGGCAAGGGGTTGGGCGAGGCGAGACACTGACACGAGGAGCTCTTAGTGAGTACGGGGCGTGGCTGGCGTTGTGACCAACTATGCACACCATCGCGTGAGACCGGTTGCGAAACACAAACATTCCCGGAAAGGAGGGCCGACCGGCGGTCTGCCCGGGCTCGGGATGCCCCCCATCCCCAATTCCAAGGCCGCGAAGATCGGGGCCGGGCCTCCTCAACGCAGGCAGTGCTGGCTCTCTTGTCACATGTGCACCTCGTCCTGCTTGTTGCGGCTTACTTGTTGGCCGCCCTCCCCTGGCCGGGCCCGCAAATCGAACAGGTCCCAACTCTCGAAAGGATTTGAGTTCAGAGTTCAGACTGGATCGCGGAGCAAGGACGTGTCAAGCAAGGCTCGTTCCCGCCGCCCCAGTGGCTGAAGCAGGCAGGAGTGCGCGCTGGATCCCGACGTGCTTGAGGAGATCCATCGCGCTGCATGCGCTGAGGTGAGCCCTTTTTCGCGCGCACGAGTCGTTCGATCGGCAGATGGACGTTTCTGTGACAAAGACGCCCTTTCGTCCGTCCTGCCTGGCTGGCTTCTGTGAGTGCTGTCGGCAGAGAATCGGCGAAGTGGATGGATAACAAACCGCGAAGGTATCCCTCCTTGAGACGGCGCGGGAAATGTTAGGGAGCAGGCAACCCCAGAAAAAAAAAAGTCGAGACAAACCGCCAACCAAGCCCCCTGGCTGAGCAGCGAGCAAGGCGCAGCACAGCCTCACGTCTGTCATTACCGGATGGGGGATAGGGCGGAGGCTGCCGACGGGAGATGTGAGCAGGCTGGCAGGCGGTCGCGTCGACACGAGCACCCTCCTCCAACAAGGCCTCCCGGGACCCAGAAAGAGGCGCGCTGGGGTGTTTCTATTTTTGGAGACCCAAAATGTCGCCTCTCTCCAATACTGCATTTCAGCGCCTAATAGTGCTGGAGGGCAACAATTCCAGCAAGATTGACAATTGGGGGAGGGAATCTCTGGCGGGCCTGCGGCGAGCCGCGCAGGTGGGTCGGATTCTCTGGCCTATTCCTCAGCACGCACGAGGGCGGCAAAGGCGTTGGTCGTGCTCTCAACGGCGGCCACGAGGCACGGAGTCGTAGTTGGTGTCTCTACCTGGCCTCTTATTATGTGTGGTCATGTCGCCCGTTGACAGCCGTGAGCTGGCCGCGTGCCAGCGGTGGGGCCAGCTGAACCGAATGAAGGGGGGAGGGGGCTGCACCCATCCATCCGCAGCCACCTGGCCCGGCAGAGCGGTGAGGGCAACATTCTATTTCATTACAGGTGGGCAAGGAAAATACGAGCCGAGCAATGCTTGCCAGAGACCACAGTACGGAGCAGGTGGGTGGCTGTTTCAGAAGGGGGGGTGCTCTCCAGCCCTGACGGGGTGGGCGGGCCCCCCTGCGCACCCTACTGGCTGGGTGGCCAAGCTCTCGCAGGAAAACCGAGCGCGGACTGACATATGATCCCTGGGGCCACGGCGAGCTCCTCGGAACGAGATTGGCAGATGGGAGGCGGGCCCATCCCCAGATCTCAAGTTGGGATCAGCACGGAATAGGGGGCCCATAGGGGGTGGAGGGACCTGAGGGGCCGGAGGGATAATAGACGTGCATACATGCTACAGCCTACAGTAGATAAATGATAACGTGTGGACGGCCTGGCCTGGCTGGTGATCTCGAAGCGATGGTGTGATTGACGGCGAGGTGATAGACAGGCGAGATAGATATTCTCAGGGTCCTTCTTCGCGGGTGAAGATCTCAGAAGCTATGGGGCCGTTCTAGAATGGAGGAGGATGGGCAGGATAGGACATGCGCCCTGCTAAAATAAGCTGGTTATGGTAAGATGATTTCAATATAAGTCCCTTTCCCTGCTTTTCTTTTCCCTCAGATTGCATAGATGAACCACAAAATGAACATGAACAAAACAGGTGACGCATGTGATGTGTATGTGATGTGATGTGTTCCTGCGGAATGCTTAAACCACCACCCACCACCCCCTTCCAGGGCCCAAGACACAACGGCCGGGAGGCAGGCAGTTCGAGGAACGATTCTGACGGTTTCGGTGGTAGGACAAGACCCAAACCCCAAAGGGGGAGCTGTCGTAGGCCAAGTGCCGGGCGTTTGGGCCGCTCCTTAGCTCGACCTGTCATCGTCGTCGAATGGATTTGCTGTTCCTGGACGGACTCGATCTAACAAGACATCACATCACCACTCTCGCCTAATGATGCTATGCCAGACGGACAGGCGACAAGGAGAGGCCTGTGCTCGTGTGTATATACAGCACAGTACTACAGTAATTGCGGACATGATTGCGGCATGGCACGGCATGGGCTGCACCTACAGTACACCAATTGAACCCATTGTATGGACGGGGCATTTTGCATCTGAAGTAGGGATTGGGGTGATCCGAGGTTACAGGCTGGGAGGCGGTGACGTCGTTGTTCGTGTCCGGCCTTGTCTCCTAGCCTGGCTCACCCGTCATGATGGCACCTCGTCGATGGGAGCCCCTGCCTGAGGTCCATCATGCCACCCCTCGTCCCGAGAGCTACTCCGTAGCAGTGGATGGCTTCCCCCAGACTCGTCAGGACGGGCAGAGCTAGCTAGCAGAGCTGAGAGATGGGACGGGGTGGCCTGTGGTGGCACAGAGTTTATGCCAGACGGCAGATCGGACGAAGAGACCACGGTACAATAGACTACAGTGTTGAGAATAGACAGACAGCAATTGACAGGCCACCAGGCCCCATCGGGCTGAGATCAGGACAGACCCCTTGCCAAACCCGCCCCTGTCCTAAGCCACAATTGTGAAGTCGCCGTGCTCTCCTAGTGGTCACTTTTATGCGGACCTCCTTTTTTTTACTCCTTGCCCAACTCCTCCCCTTTGCCAGGCCAGACCACATCAGAGTAGTTTGTTGTTGGCCTCTTGAGGAACAGCCCCAGTTACCAGCCAACCCAGCCCAGGAGGGGACCCTTTTTCCTTCTTTTTTTTTTTTCCCTCTCTCCCTCTTGCCCACCCTCTCCCGTGCTCTTGCTTGTCTCGGGTGCTTCTTGACCGGCAGAGCAATAAGATATTTCACTTCGCTTCTCTACCCAAAACTTCTTTGGTTTTGCACATCACCGATCCCCCCAAACCTGCTTCTGCTTGTGCTTGTTGTGCCTGTCCAGCAACCTTGCAAGCACTTTCTTCACCCTGCCCTTGGCGTGGAGAAGCGGGTGCCTCCTTTTTAGACTTTGCCAGTCTCGCCCAGTCCAACCAGAGCAGAGCAGCCAGCCAGCTAGAGCAAGGCCGACCTGCCAACCTGCCAACCTGCCAGACACAGACAGCGCTACCAGACCAGGAGCTCCTTTGTCTCTTCCGTCACCCGCCCGCCCGTCCGTCCTAACGCACGCACGCGAGGCGAACCACCAGCTTCCCCATCCAAATTCATCCCATCCCAGCATCATCGCCGGTCCCCCCTTTTCCGACTTATTACAATCATCATCACCAGCAATCCAACGCTTGCCGCATCCCAGCCATTCACATCTTAAACGGGCCCCCCTTGGACTGCTACCGGACACCCAGCGTGGAGCGGTCCAGTCTGTCGACCCGCTTAAAATAATCGAAACGGCCGAGTTCACCTTAGCCAGCTCCTGTCCGGACGGTTGCCAACATGGCGTACAACGGCGGCCATAATGATGGCTACAATAGCCATGGCATGCAGGACCTCAGCCAAAACCCAGCAGGCGTTCGTACCATCCTCCCTGCCCTCCCTCCCAGACCTCCCAGACCTCCCAGAGCTCTAATTCACTGCCCCTCCCCGTGCCTTGCCCTGCCGTCTCGACTTTGACCACATTCAAATCCCTCCCGCGATCCTTGCCTTAACTTGCCGTGTCCTGCCCTTGTCCTGCTCTGCCTTGTCCTGTCTTGTTGTTGTTCCTCCTACCCTTTGCAGAGATACCCTTTACAGAATTGCCCATCTTTGATATTCCTCGATCCTCGATCCTCGGTTCCTCCTCCTCGTCCCCCCACTTTTGGACCCTGATGATCCTGACGAGCAACTGTAACCGCGGGCCTCTAACATTCTCAACGCGCCACAGTACCACCTGCCTCCTGAGAACGAGCAGGACGACGAAGCACAGCGATCCCTTCTGAGTCAGGGCTCGACCATGTACGAGCAAGACCGCCTCGGTGGCGCTGCCAGCCCTCCTGCCCGCCCCGTCTCCGCATACAGCTTGACCGAGTCCTACGCCCCCAATGCCGGCACCACCGTGCCCGGCCAGGGCCCCGCCGGCGGCTACAGCAACGAGTACGGCGGTGCCGGCGGCTACGGCGCAGAGTTCCCAACCGGTGACCCGGGCCACCCGCCCTCCACCGTCGGCGACGAGGACAGCTGGCTCAACCGCCAGCAGGTGCCCTCTGGCGGCGGCCTGGGCCGCTCAAAGACCAGGAGGGTCAAGCTGGTCCAGGGCTCCGTCCTGAGCATCGACTACCCCGTGCCCAGCGCCATCAAGAACGCCATCCAGCCCAAGTACCGCGACGTCGAGGGCGGCAACGAGGAGTTCACAAAGATGCGCTACACCGCCGCGACCTGCGACCCCAACGACTTCACCCTCAAGAACGGCTACGACCTGCGGCCTCGCATGTACAACCGCCACACCGAGCTCTGTATCGCCATCACCTACTACAACGAGGACAAGGTCCTCCTCTCCAGAACCCTGCACGGCGTCATGCAGAACATCCGCGATATCGTCAACCTCAAGAAGTCCACCTTCTGGAACAAGGGCGGCCCGGCCTGGCAGAAGATCGTCGTCTGCATGGTCTTTGACGGTATCGGGAAGACGGACAAGAACGCCCTCGACGTCCTGGCCACCATCGGTGTCTACCAGGACGGTGTGATCAAGAAGGACGTCAACGGCGAGCCCACCGTGGCCCACATCTTCGAGTACACCACGCAGCTGTCCGTCACCCCCAACCAGCAGCTCATCCGGCCCCTCGACGACAGCCCCCAGACCCTGCCCCCCGTGCAGATGATCTTCTGTGTCAAGGCCCAGAACAGCAAGAAGATCAACTCCCACCGTTGGCTGTTCAACGGCTTCGGCCGCATCCTGAACCCCGAGGTCTGCATCCTGCTCGATGCCGGTACCAAGCCCAGCCCCAGGTCGCTGCTCGCCCTGTGGGAGGGTTTCTACAACGACAAGGACCTTGGCGGTGCTTGTGGTGAGATTCACGCCATGTTGTAAGTGTCACTCTTCACCTCTGGCGGTGCCCGTGTTTCCTTGGGACCCAGCAGCAGGACTAACGCCATCATTAGGGGCAAGGGCGGCCGAAAGCTGCTTAACCCGCTCGTCGCCGTCCAGAACTTCGAGTACAAGATCTCCAACATTCTGGACAAGCCCCTGGAGAGCGCCTTCGGTTACGTTAGTGTGTTGCCCGGTGCCTTCTCGGCTTACCGTTTCCGCGCCATCATGGGCCGGCCCCTGGAGCAGTACTTCCACGGTGACCACACGCTTTCCAAGATTCTCGGTAAGAAGGGTATCGACGGCATGAACATTTTCAAGAAGAACATGTTCTTGGCCGAGGATCGTATCCTCTGTTTCGAGCTGGTCGCCAAGGCCGGCCAGAAGTGGCACTTGAGCTACATCAAGGCCGCCAAGGGTGAGACTGACGTGCCCGAAGGTGCTGCCGAGTTCATCTCCCAGCGTCGACGATGGCTCAACGGTTCGTTCGCTGCCAGTCTGTACTCGTCCATGCACTTTGGCCGTATGTACAAGTCTGGCCACAACATCATCCGCATGTTCTTCTTCCACGTCCAGGCACTGTACAACTTTGCCAACTTGGTCTTCTCCTGGTTCTCCCTCTCCTCCTACTGGCTCACCACCTCCGTCATCATGGACCTGGTCGGCAACCCCCAGGCCCAGGACAACGCGGCTGCCGATGCTGTTGGCTGGCCCTTCGGAAACACCGTCACGCCGTACTTCAACGCTGTCCTGAAGTACCTCTACCTTGGTTTCGTCATCCTGCAGTTCATTCTGGCCCTGGGTAACAGGCCCAAGGGTTCCCGGTACACCTACATTGCCTCCTTCTGCGTCTTCGGTCTCATCCAGCTCTACATCCTGTTCGACTCTGGCTACCTGGTCTACCGCGCCTTCCACGGTGGTCTTGGCCTTGACACGGACAACACTGGCGACTTCCTCAAGAGTTTATTCGGCGGCGAGTCCACCGGTGGTGTGCTGCTGCTTGCCCTGTTCACCATCTACGGAATGTACTACCTGGCCTCGTTCATGTACCTGGACCCATGGCACATGTTCCACTCGTACCCTTACTACCTGCTGCTCATGTCGACCTACATCAACATTCTCATGGTCTACGCCTTCAACAACTGGCACGATGTCTCCTGGGGTACCAAGGGTTCCGACAAGGCCGAGGCGCTCCCATCTGCCAACATTATCAAGGACGACAAGGGTGATGGCCCGGTCATTGAGGAAGTCGAGAAGCCACAGGAGGACATCGACAGCCAGTTCGAGCAGACTGTCAGGCGTGCGCTTGCTCCCTTCAAGGAGGAGCCCGAGGACGACAAGCCCGACCTGGAGGACGGTTACAAGTCTTTCCGAACGGGTCTGGTCGCATCTTGGCTGTTCTCCAACTGTCTTTTGGCGGTGATCATCACCTCGGACAACTTCAACGGCCTCGGCATCGGCGTAAGTTACCACCAGCACCATCACCCTACCCACCTGCATGCTTGGAACATCCATCGCTAACTCTTCATCTCAGACAAACTCCACTGCCCGTACCGCCTGGTTCTTCAAGGTCCTGCTGTACGCTACTGCCTTCCTGTCGATTATTCGTTTCATTGGTTTCTGCTGGTTCTTGGGTAAGACCGGTATCATGTGCTGCTTTGCCAGACGGTAAGCGCATGTTTTACTGCGAGACTTACACATCTTTTGGTGCGGCATTTACACATTTACACGATGAGAAACGAAATCTGCTTTCTCAGTCATTCTGGGTTAAAGGGTAAATTGTTGTATAGTAAAGCAGAGAAACCCCCCGCCAAAAGAAATTGGCGTCACAGGCTGGCCCTTGCGTTCTTGTATGTGGGGCCACCCTCTGCGAGATTTCTTTCAGCCCGCCTATTACATAGTGGCCTCTCGTATCGCGGTCTGGCGGTTTAGAGCAAAGGGGCGGGAGGAGGGAGGAAGGAAGGCTGGGGATCTGGAGCATCTTGTGACTGCCTCTTTTTCGAGGCTGTGGACATGGACACAAACTACTACATTTGGTGGCGAGAAAACTGGAGCATTTTGACGATGGCGTTCTACGAGAGTGTTTTTTCTCTTTTCTTCTCTAAAGGCGGGACGAGGATTTTCATAGCCCAAGTGCATAATCTTGAAACCAACGCTGCTGTGTGTGTTGTTTTGTGCTCGTCGTTTTTGGGTGACGTTGGCGAGCTTTGGCGAGCTTAACATCGGGTGGTAGGTACGCCATTTGGCTGGGTGCTGTGGACAAGTTTATCTAATCGGACGACCCCACGCTCGGCCAACCTGGGAACTGTAATAAGCCCGACGGCACTCTCGCCTCCGACCTTCTCAGGCACCAACGCGATCCCCGCCACCCACTGACCAGCAAACGGCCTCCCCTCCAGGCAGGTGACTCGAAATCAGACAACTTATTACCCGACATCACCATTGACGAATTTTTTCCCCGGCCGGGTTGATTCAGCACTGCCAACAACTCCTCAACTTCCCAACCTCGCCGAAGGGCACATCATCTAAGCCCACCACAACGACCACTCTCCCAAATCTCCACACCACTCATTCACACTCACACGCGAGTTCACCGACATCGACTGATCCCTCTCCCACACGTACCAAAACCCCACCGACCACACCCCTCCGAGACCCACACAGAAACAAACCTCGAGCAGAGCAAGGCCTGGGGCTGCCACCCGACACCCACACAGGCGGGCAAGATGTTGAAGATATGGTCGATCAAGAAGGAGCAGCAGAAGGCGGACGCGGCCGAGGGCGCGGCGGGGGGCGGCAAGAAGAAGAAGGTGACGGCGGCGCAGCTGCGGGTGCAGAAGGACCTGTCGGAGCTGTCGCTGGGCACGACGATGAAGACGGACTTCCCGGACCCGGACAACATCCTCAAGTTCGTGCTGACCATCGAGCCCGACGAGGGCATGTACCGCGGCGGGCGCTTCACCTTCGACTTCGACATCAACCAGAACTTCCCGCACGAGCCGCCAAAGGTCCGCTGCGCGCAGAAGATCTACCACCCCAACATCGACCTCGAGGGCAAGGTGTGCCTCAACATCCTGCGCGAGGACTGGAAGCCCGTGCTGAACCTCAACGCCGTCATCGTGGGCCTGCAGTTCCTGTTCCTCGAGCCCAACGCGAGCGACCCGCTCAACAAGGACGCCGCCGAGGACCTGCGCAACAACCGCGAGGGGTTCAAGCGCAACGTGCGCTCCAGCATGGCGGGCGGCGGCGTGCGCGGGGAGTCGTTTGATCGGGTGCTCAAGTGAGGTGCTTGTGCGCCCCTTCGCGGTCGCCCTCCTCGGGGCCGCCGGGGACGGGGCCGGGGCCGGGGCCGGGGCCGGGGCCGGGGTCGGGGCCGGGGGTCTTGACGCCGCTGCGGCCGCCGCGGCCGTCGACCGCATGATAATTTGCGAGGGGGTGGGCGACTGGGATGGTGAGGACATGGTGAGGAGGAAGAAGATGAGGGTTGGTGCGTGGTAGAGGGACGGACGGGCTGGGTTCGCCTGCCTCCCTCTCTCGGTTCGGCAGCGTGCTCGGCTTGGGGGCCCGTTTTCGGTGCACCCGTCGTCGTCACGCTGTGTGTGGTACGTACGTACGATGGTTTATAGAATGTTTACACATATCAACGAGGATGGATCGGGCGGTATGCATGCGTGTGGGAGAAAGGGAGGGACAGAGAGAGAGAGAGGTGGGACGAAAGAAAGGGGGGCTTCGTCAACTGGGACATATCAGATCAGCTCCCTAGGGGGGTGGGGGGGAAGGAAAAACGTTTCGCGAGAGGACATCATGATCACAGCGAGGCGCCCATTTTCGGCCAACAGGGGGACAGATGGGGGTTCGTCCTAGATGTGGTTTCCTGCTTCTTTTTTATTTCTCACTACAGCGCATGATAGACTAAGGAGGGGCTGAGAACGATGGGGGGTGCAGGTGTGCGAGGCTGGGGGCCTCGGCAGCGGCTGCTACTCTTCTACCACCACATACAAGAACTGACATTATCATGAAAAAGACGATTATGAAGAACGACCTGGCCGGAATCATCGAGAACGTGTGCTCTGGGCAAACTGGGGTGGGGACGGTATGTGTTTTGTGAAGCGAACTCCTCCTGGCGTGGATATTGCCCACGGGCTCGGGTCCGACGGCAGACAGGCTACATACATCCTGTAGTTTTCCCGGGCCTTCCTTTCCCACACGGCATGAAAGCAATGTCTGTTGTTGGGCTCTGCGTGAGCAAGTAAAGTCTTGAGGTGTCCGTGACTACCTATCTACCTGGCAATCGAAGTGCCTCATGCGGAGGCTCGTTGGTAATTCAGCCCCTGAGAGACCTATCCGGTTGCCTGATCCCAGGGCTCGCCCACGGGTCCAGCACCGCAGAACGTTGCGGCTCCCGGCCATCATCCACCTCGTTGATCCTTTCCATGCCTACGTGCGGTGGAATCTTGCTCTGGCTTATTAGAGCCCGAGCCCGAGCCCTCGTCACTCCCGCAGTCGTGTGCTCGGGCTGCTTGGTTCGACGGGAGGTGTGGGTGATTTCTTGCCTGGCGGCGTGTCTTGATTTATCTATCTGGAACTTGAAGCTTGGCTGCTCTGGTTACCGATGTTAATTCTCCTGTCGGTGAGTGTGTCTGGCACCCGGGTGGGGGGGTTTCACATTGTTGATGGGCAGAGGTCATCGCGGTATCTACCTAGTGCTTGAATGTCTTAGGCGCTGCTGGCCCGGGTTCAAACGTTGTGCTGTCACGGTATATTCCAAGGGGGCAGTGAGAATTGGTTGAGCGAATTCAGCCTGGTGAGGTTACGATATGGGGATTTTACCGACAATGTTGAGAGAGATTTGCGGCATGTGACAATATCAAACCCAGGCAGGCATGTTGGTTGTTATCAAGACCACCCTTCCCTTGGCTCCATGCAGAATCGAGTGTACAGGGAGGACGTGAGCCTCAAGCTGACTTCTGTAAGACGCTGGGTATGGGGGCACACTCTTTTCATCGACAGACGCGATCATCACAAGCCTTTGTCCGGATTGTGTTTACAATTTGCTGATGAGGACACTTTGGATTCCGACAATATACACTGGCACTGAAGAAGCAAGTACCCGACTCAGCCAATGTTGCGATGACATATCCAGGAGCCATTGATTGACTGGGCTTGTCTTCCGCAATTCCATGTCTGAGCTGATGTGTCTCTCGCACTTTGCTTGCGACGACTCATTGCTGCAAAACAAACCAGGAAATTAGTCTTGCGCTTATTAGAAACTATATGCTAAGTAAGGTGGGGTCTCTGAGTGCTGGCCCTTGGATCCAGTCAAATTAGATGGATGGGTTTTGAGGATAGACGAGACCAGTCGAGCCGAGGCCAGGCAGGGACTGATGGTCGAGGTTACCTAGGTCGAGCAAGGTATTCATTCGAAAGCCAGTGCATGATTGTTGGCAAATCGGGGTTGAACGTTGTTCCTGCAGCAATCCCTTCGTAAGTGAGCGAGAATTGAGACTGAAACAGTGACACGCGGCAGACATGGCAAAGAAGAACTGGCGGGAGAGGCGTGACCTTTCGCAGTCGTTAACTGGACGGTGACTCTTGACGGTGGACCAGGGCAAGTAGGCCTGTCTGCCTGTTCCCCAGACGGAGGCGTGGGCTGGAGCCGTGGCTCCGTTGGCTCCGTTGGCTCCGTTTGGGACCCCACAGCCCGGGACCCTGTCCCCACCGTCGCAGCGACGTTTGGCCTGTGTACGGCTGTCCTGCACGGTGCATTGGCGCAGGGCCCCTGCACCGGGGGCCCCAAGGGAGATAGGGCGAGCGAGCTCGGAGCTGACACGAAAAAAATTGGTCCAACACCATTCGGTGAGTCGAGCAGATCGGAGCTCTGCTGGCCCTGCTGGCCCTGCTGGCCCTGGTCTGGGGTTGGCTGCCCCGGTATAAGCTTTCAACTTCCAAGCTCGCCCGGTCAACACCACGACTTTCCTCCTTTACCACTTCCTCTCCAGCTTCTCAATCCCCCTCCCTCCCCGTCCCGTGTTCCCCATCTCCACTCAGAACAGCCCTCAAACATGTCTGCCAGAGGTTTCTCTTCGGCCCTGCGGCCTGCCGCCCGTCAATTGACCAAGAACACGGCCCAGAGGCGCACCTTTGTCGCTGCCCTGAACGCCGCCTCGCGCACCTCTGCCGTCGCCCGCCCTGCTCTGGCCAGCCCCATCCAGCAGCAGATCCGTGGTGTCAAGACCGTGGACTTTGCCGGCCACAAGGAGACCGTCTACGGTGAGCCCCGAGCCCGAGCCCGCCTCAATTGACGCATTGGTGTCTCGTTTTTCTGACTGTGACAGAGCGCGATGACTGGCCCAAGGAGAAGCTCCTGGTGAGTCACCCACCCGCCAACCCCCCTTTCCTGAACCCCCTCTGGGCCTCAAATTGCTGATGACAACGGCAGGACTACTTCAAGAACGACACCCTCGCCCTGATCGGCTACGGCTCCCAGGGCCACGGCCAGGGCCTCAACCTCCGTGACAACGGCCTGAACGTCATCATCGGTGTCCGAAAGAACGGCAAGTCCTGGAAGGACGCCATCCAGGATGGCTGGGTCCCCGGCAAGAACCTGTTCGAGGTCGACGAGGCCATCTCCAAGGGCACCATCATCATGAACCTGCTGTCCGATGCTGCCCAGTCCGAGACCTGGCCCCACCTGAAGCCTCAGATCACCAAGGGAAAGGCGAGTCATTTCCCCAGCCAGCGAGCTAGCTAACCAGACCACTCCCAAACCACAACACGGCCCGATTGCTAACCCTGCGCGGCCCTGCCATACAGACCCTGTACTTCTCCCACGGCTTCTCCCCCGTCTTCAAGGACCTGACCAAGGTCGACGTCCCCACGGATGTCGACGTCATCCTCGTCGCCCCCAAGGGCTCCGGCCGCACCGTGCGCTCCCTGTTCCGCGAGGGCCGCGGCATCAACTCGTCCATCGCCGTCTACCAGGACGTCACCGGCAAGGCCGAGGAGAAGGCCATCGCCATGGGCGTCGCCGTCGGCTCGGGGTACCTGTACAAGACCACCTTCGAGAAGGAGGTGTACTCTGACCTGTACGGCGAGCGCGGCTGCCTGATGGGCGGCATCCACGGCATGTTCCTGGCGCAGTACGAGGTGCTGCGCGAGAACGGCCACTCCCCCAGCGAGGCCTTCAACGAGACGGTCGAGGAGGCCACGCAGTCGCTGTACCCCCTGATCGGCGCCAACGGCATGGACTGGATGTACGAGGCCTGCTCCACCACCGCCCGCCGCGGCGCCATCGACTGGTCGCCCCGCTTCAAGGACGCCCTCAAGCCCGTCTTCAACGACCTGTACGAGTCCGTCCGCAACGGCTCCGAGACCAAGCGCTCCCTCGACTACAACGGCCAGGCCGACTACCGTGAGAAGTACGAGGCCGAGATGGAGGAGATCCGCAACCTGGAGATCTGGCGCGCCGGCAAGGCCGTCCGCTCCCTGCGTCCCGAGAACCAGAAGTAAGGTGGAAGATGACATCTGTCTGTCCATCCGTCCTGCTTTGTTAGTTCAAAATATAGGGGAGGGGAGTCTCGAGCGGTCGAGGGCTTGTTGATGATCGACCGGCCAGCTCGGCTTGTCTATTTACTTTTAGACATGGTTCTGGAAAAACTTTCCTAGGTCACGGGGAAATGTGCGCGTGCGTGTTTGCGCGGGCAAGGGACAAAAAGTCTGGGGATTGTGTATTTTATATCCAATTTTGATATTTTTTTTTCTCCGTGAAAATACCTCTTTTCGTTCCTGGAACTTTTTCGGACTGGAGAAAAGTAAATCGTATGTATTGTGGTTTGTACAATCCCATCCGTCTTTGCGTTGGCCCCCTCACCTGTGACACAATGATGCCCAATGACCATCATGGTATTCACGAATTGTCAGATGCCCAATTGAAGCAAGCACCCATGTGATTGTGGGCGAGTTTGTGAATGTGTGCACGCCCATGTGCCCGCCCCGACTTCCGGTCTCGGCCGGGGTGTCCCGCCCGTCGTCCCCTCATGCGGCTCGCGCAATTGAGCATGCATGCATGCATGGCGGCAACGTCTGCCGGCCTCGAGCCCGTATTGTGTTGTACCGCAGCGACTACGAGCAGCGACCGCCGCCGGGGTTCGAGGCAATGCGAGCGAGTCAAGGGTAGGCTTCCGTCGTCGCGTTGATCTGCTGTTGGTTTTATATAGTCTCGCAGCGGTCCAACTCCTGACATCTCTCTCTCTCTCTCCTCGACCAGTTTACTTGAGTGGACTTGCATTGATACTTGCCACCTCCTCTTTTGTCATCGCCGCGGCTTACACACATAGACAGACACAAACACATGTACATGTAGACGGAGACAAGTTCACTCTTTTCCCTCGTACATATTTCAATCCGACTCTATCTGTCTGTTTGTCTGTCTGTCGGTCTGTCTGAGAGGGAGACTCGCTGCCTTACTCTCTTGACAAGAAGAAAGAGCGACATTCCCGTCTGTCCCCGCGGCCGTCGTGACACACAGTCATCGAGAGGAGGAGGAGGAAAACGCCACCTCATCAACCCCCCAAACAACACAATACATACCCAGAGTACCACAGCATAACCAGGAGGGGCGACACAAGAGAAAATCCACCCACCACCAAGGCCACAAACAACAATGGCAGACCCAAAGACCTGCCCGCCGCTGACGCGCGCCTCCGTCGTCGCGGCGCACGACCTCGTGCGGCCCCACGTCCACCGCACGCCCGTGCTGACCAGCTCGACGCTGTCGCGGCTGGCGTCGACGCCGAGGGGGGACAGGCCCGGGGACCGGGAGGCGAGGGGAGAGGGGGAGGGGGAGGGGGAGGGGTATGGAGAGCAGGACGGGGCACAGCCCCCCGCGCGCCCCGTCATCCGCCTGTGGTTCAAGTGCGAGAACCTGCAGCGCGTGGGCGCCTTCAAGGTCCGGGGCGCGTTCCACGCCGTCGAGAGGCTCAAGGCCGACAAGGGGTGGGTCGCCGGCGGGGGGCTGGAGAGGGGCGTCGTCACGCATAGCAGTGGTGAGTCTTTATATATATATATATATATATATATAAACATACATGATCTGGGCTGTGACCACGAGCAACCCTCCAACTGACAAATCCAAAGGCAACCACGCGGCAGCCCTCGCCCTCGCGGCCCGCGAGTCCGGCATCCCGGCGCACATCGTCATGCCCGAGATCTCGCCGGCGGGCAAGGTCGCCGCGACGAGGGGCTACGGCGCCCACGTCGTCTTCAGCGGGCCGACGTCGGTGGAGCGCGAGGCCGTCGCGGCGCGCGTCACGGCCGAGACGGGCGCCACGCTGGTCCCGCCGTACGACCACCCGGACATCGTGCTGGGCCAGGGGACGCTGGGGCTCGAGTTCCAGGAGCAGGTCGCCGACATGCTCATGGCCGAGGACGAGGGCGACAGCAACAGCAACAGCAGCAACAACAACAACAACAACAAGGGCCTCGACGCCATCATCACCCCCTGCGGCGGCGGCGGCATGCTCTCGGGCGTGGCGCTGTCGTGCGAGGGGACGGGTGTCCGCGTCTTTGGCGCCGAGCCCTCGTTCCAGGGCGCCGACGACTGCCGGCGCGGGCTGGCGGCGGGCGAGCGCGTCGGGGCCGTGTCGACGCTGACGGTGGCCGACGGGCTGCGCACGCCCGTCGGCGCGGTGCCGTGGTCCGTCATCCACGGCCGGGGGCTCGTCCGCGCCGTGTACGCCGTCACCGAGGCGCAGATCGCGGCGGCGCTGCGGCTCGTCCTCGAGCGCATGCGCGTCGTCGTCGAGCCCAGCGCCGCCGTGCCGCTCGCCGTCGTGCTGTTCAACGAGGAGTTCCGCGCCATGGTCGAGCGGGAGGCCGGGCCTGGGGGGTGGGACGTGGGTGTCGTGTTTAGCGGGGGGAATGTTGGGCTTGATAAGCTTGCGGCTTTGTTTGGTTCTTCATGATGGATATATGTGGTGAGCATTGTGTTGGTTGTCAGCGTGAGAGGCTTCGGGAGAGATGTTGGAAATAATGGCATTGGGCATGAATCTAAGCCATCCGAGATAAGATCACGAGTTTCATTTTGTCCAGCTATAATATCGCAAAAGTAGCAATGTCCTCTTCATTTTCCTGAGGGCTTGTATGAAGTCTTTGACTATCTCAAGTGCTATTTTATTGTATTCTCTTTGCACTGTTATTTCTTTTTCTTTTTTTTTTAAAAAAAAAAGAGAAGAGGCTGGGTCTTGAGCGTTTACCACTGTATGAAGGCGCCACGTGCATTTTATATGTATAGGGAAAAAACGAAACCACATAACCAAATCTATGGCAGATTTGTTGTGTTTATGGAAATGTTTAAATGGAATAGATTTCCAAGCTACGATTTGCCGTGAAAGAGAATTAAGATTTGGATTAGGAAGCCTGCAGTATTCTTAAACTTCTAATTCACAGACTGATGTAGATCCCGACGTTGCAGCAATTCACAACCCCCAGCCAAATCTCCGCCGGTCTAAATCCATGTTCGAAAACTGACAACAATTATTAGAAATGCACTTCAATGACGGGAACTGGGGTGATAATGTCCCAAACTGAAATGATGGTGGCCGCTGGAGGACAAGGGCTTCCGCGAATCGTGGTACATGAGGTCGAAAATGTCCCGGTTGTCATTCTTGTATACAGCCCTGTAAGGACCCGGATAAGCCGGGTCTTGTTTGTTCAGGTGTCGCTGTCGTCCAGCATACACAGGTGTATGTTGCCAGGGCGGAGAAGCCTGGAAGTCCAAAGCAGGCGCGCCAGGTTCTGCTCTATTCAAATACGGGCAGGGGTATCCGTCAGAGTCCTTACCGACGGGAGCCAGGGCGTTTTTAACTTGGGCCCGAGCGTCTTTTGCTAGTATATGTGTGAATTTCCCTTTCTTGTGAAACTTCCGGTCGAAGGTATACTAGGAGACTTGTGAGCCACAAAACGAACCAGCTAGGTTAGAGTTAAAATTTTTCTTACGTGCGAAGAATCTGTCGGTGGGCTTTCTGATTTTTCCCTCTTCCTCTTGGGCGGGGAAGGCGCCTCCTGTGTGTGCGAAGGCCGCGGGACATGCGTGCTACTCTGGAGAACCTGAGAGTAGGGGATCCTTTCATCTGTGTGGGACATGGATGCAGGCCGTTGCTCACGTGCATTATAATCTGACCCACGCGTACGTTGCACAGAGAGAGGAGCATAGGGATTATTGCGCCGCCAGTCCCTTTTGCCTTGATGGCTATTTGATTTTGATGAAGGCATATTGAATAGCATGTACTCACTGCCGGCCCTAATGCATGTATATACAATGCTTGAGGTGGTGAGAAGACTTCAAGGGCGATGCGAGTGTAGAAACATATTTGAACCGGAAGAACAACCTACAGTGCTATATATATCTAGGTATATATATGTGTACGTGTTTGTGTGTGTGTGTGTGTGTGTGTGTGTGTGTGTGTGTGTGTGTGTGTGTGTGTGTGTGTGTTGAAGCATTCGGAGCCCATTTGCTTCTGAATAATTTTACTCTAAACTGCGGAGACTCGGTGAAATGTGTCGATGAGTGTCAGTTAAAATCACCCTGAGCCAACTGGCGGCGTGTTAGGTCGTTCTGGTGCTCCAGGAAGGTGTTTATTCCCTGAATCATTTCTGGCGGTATGCCAGTGTCAGTGTTGCTCTAAGGATTCAGGTCCACTCAGGAAATTACTATTCTATGCAAGTCAATCCAGAGGAGAGTAAGTGAGGGTGGATCTCCTTAGAAAGGACGCAACGAGCTTTACAGGACCTACGGTGTTTGCTTTTACAACTTGTCAAATATTCTGACCTCGGCCCGGGGACTATGGGCATGTTTGACTCCCGTGTGGACACTGAGTAGCATTCATAGTTATCGCCTTTTGAATCATCAGACGCAATTAGAGCGGCACAGAATTCCCTGAGCCTAAGGATAGGACTGACCACCGCAATTCTAAACTGTCTAGACTATCTAGGTACCTACCTAGGTAACGTGCCGATGATATTGTCTGTTATTTATCTTCCAGCTCATGACTTCTAAACTCGGTTACACAAATCTGCGATTCTCAAAAACGAATCTTACAAGACTGAATTGGATTAGAAGGTTATATTTGGTTTTGATCTTGCCTTTGTTCTACCGAGCAAGACTTAAATAGTTCCGTACCATCTTCCCTCATCAAATATCGGCCAGCTTCCCGAGTTTCAGCAGCACTTCACCACAGCATTACACCACACACAGAGTCGAGGGATCCAAACACTACACCTTGAACATGCTCACAAATAACAATAATTATAATTACTCTACAGCTGAGAAGCCCAAGTCGTGAGAACTGTCCGTATACAATCATCATCCTCCGCTTTGCCAAGAATACCCATTGAACAGAGCCCGATGCAGCACTGGATCATTGGGGGCGAGTAAGCCTCAGCTTCAACACGACTTTTCGGATGCAAGTTTCCTATTCAAGGATGCAGAACTGGGTAGACAGATTGGCTGCCGGAAGAGGCTCAATTGGACCGCGCAGCGAGCTCTTGATGATAGCTTGCTGAGAAGCAATGAGGGTGTCGAGGTCGATATTGTCTGGATTGCAGGTAATTCCGTACTGTATGCGGACCTCGGTCGGGACCAGACCGGCTGTCTTTCGCATCTTCTGGACCCTGTTGATGATATCACGCACCAATCCCTCGCCATGGAGTTCAGTGTTGGGAGCAAGATCAAGGAGGACGATGGCTTCCTCAGAAAACGAAGCCTTCCACTTCGGGCCGGGTTGGCTAGCTGGGTCGGTTGGCTCTCGTGCACCGAATGTTCGAACGACATTGAGATCACCCTCTTCTAGATCGACACGCTCCATCGCCATCCGATTTTCTTGCATGTATTGTCTCAGTTGAGCCTGCGTCAACTTGGGCGAGGCCTTGCGAATGACCTGCACGTCCTTCTTCAACTTCTTTCCCAGAGTAGGCCAGTCGACACGTGCCTCGAGAAGGACGCTAAATCGCTCTTCATCACGAGTCAACACGACCTCGCGAACATTCAACTCTTCCTTTACATATGACTGTAAATCTTTCACATCTGCCAAGAATTGTATGTTGGCGATGACGACGAGAGATAGGAGTGGAGTCTTCAGAGGCGAACTGCTTCTTATGTGCAGACATTCGTTATGGAAGAGCTGTTTAAAGTGACTCGTTTATTTCTCCAAAGTAGAATGGTTCGAGATTACTCACCCCGAGCCTGTTGGAGCATTGAGGGGCACTTTGAGCTGGGTTCAGCACCCTGCTGAAGAGGCACAGACCTAACAAGCACGGTAGGGCTGACCAACAACAGGGGCTTGCACTGCTGCAGCCAGGGTCCTTAGCAATCAATGTATGCTATCGAATGAACCCGCTGCTGTACTATCAATACTTAACTTTCATATGAGGGCTGTCATGCATTTACAGTGAATCAAATCTCCCTTCCTCGTAGTCCATTCTGTAGGGGAGCCAAATATCGCATACTGAATATATATCTGACGAGGCTGCTTGACACTATAACTACCTAGGTACCCTCTCGTGTAACGATAAGTGAATGGGGATATTCACGCTGACAAACATTCCTGTGTCTGAATGGGAGCCCTGTTGGGCATGCAACTTCCTTGGCAAGTGACAAGCCAACCCTGCTCATTCAGCAAATCCAATGACAACCCACACACAAACAGGTTATAGCTCGGCAGACGGTATCTATAAAAAGGACCTCTCGACGGTCTTAGTTGTCTGTTCTTACCACCTCTCAGCATCAACGGGATTCCGCATTTCGGATCTTTGACGACTCTCACAGACGCTACCAACATTTGAACCTTTCGACTACCATTTTACAAAGCAACAATCAAGTAGACGAGACCAGTTAGCCCAGATCAAAGGCTTCGCTCCTCTGATCAACCGAGCCACCATGGAAATCCAAATTCACAATTTAGATCTAGACCCGAACGAAAGTCCAGAGATCAACTTCTTCTACCAAACAATAACGGAAACTATACGAAGCTCAAAATTATCAGACCACCAGGCCAAGTCCCAGACCATAGCAAACAGTGTGTTCTACATCTACACCACCTCGGGTCGTGACTCGGAATACATCGTGTGGCAATTCGCGAAGGTGGTTGTACACATTTATAGGCAAATTCCCGATGGCCACATATGGCAAGATATTCTGGTAGATGCTGTAATCAAGCTGCGAAAGCGGCGCATGCACGAGCCAAAGTCGGGAAAATATGGGAGACGAAAATACAGCTGGGGGGATTTGATCTCGCTACATATACACATGTTCATGGTGGAATTCCGACAATGTAAGGATGCCCTGAATAGACTCGTTGAAAACCTAACTCACTAATGATATTCAAAAGATCCAGACTTTAAACACACCCAGGGACAAGATCTCCAAGACGATATCATACATTATCAGAGGCTCACTTCATTCGCCGCGAGACTCTTAGGGCGCGGTTACAACGAGTGGTGGATGCTCTCTCCACTCGATGAGATCAGTCACATCCTCGGGAGACCACAGACGACAAGACCTGACCTGGACTGCGAGCTTTTCAGTGCAACTGAGTGGCTCCTACACGCTGCAGACACCGTGTATGAAGAATTGTGTTCGTGGCAAAGGGAGTTGGAAAAGGAGTGGGAAACGGGACGGCGTCATCAGAACTATAAGTTTTTAAGGCCTGGAGGATCACCACTGGAAAAGTGGCGGGCTTGGACACAGCAGCTGAGCGAATTCGAAGCAGAGTGGCACAAATGGGAGTTGAAGGATAGCACGCAAGAGCGCATAAGACAGACCGTTCAAGAGATGAAGGCTGTTGAAGAGCGACATGTAGAAAAGCTGGGCCACGGGAAGTTGTGCTGGGAGGAGAAGTGAGCTTTTCAACCAAGGACAGCTTAATGAAAACCAATAACCAGTAGAATATGTCTAATGGATGTCTTGAAACATCAATGCATAGTTTGAGAAGGTGACATTCAAGTTCTCTCCAGGCGATTTGCCGCTGTCCTCACCCAACATGGACCACCTAACGAAGTGCAAAATTGGCCTTTTCCAGCAGACCCTGACTCAACAACATAATTCAATGTTAACAACAATCCGAAGATAGGCTATTGATTTGGCAGCACAACCGCGGTCACCGATTCACAATGATGACCGTTGAAGTACACAGCTCGTGGCGGCCTCTCGGTGCTTGGCTCCAGGGCTCTCTCGGGTATTGGGGTGCTAATTAGTGCTCCGACAGTTACAACAACAAAGCTCATTGCAAGTCGCCTGTAGTCACCCTGGGGTACTCTTTGTACACATTTATGCATTTTCCAAGGTCATGAATCATGGACCGCCACGACATTATTCCTCTTCCCCAGCCTCATCCTCATCCACGTCATCAGCTCCGTCGAAAAGACTCGGGAGTTGCCCCTGTCCCTGGGCGAGACGAAGTTCCTTCGGGCAGAACCTTGCGCACAGTGCTGTCATGTTGTCCTTCACGCTACTAATTGTCAGTCCACAGAGGAAGGTCGATTTGCGGGCAGTGATGACTCACACTTGGCGCATGTTAGAACCCGGAATCAAAACGGCCGTTCCAAGGTCAAATCGTAAGGAATACAGCAAGTTCCTGTCATCCCACTCGTCCTCTGTATTCCAAACGTTTAGTAGACGTCGATGATATTCGTAGAAAACCACATGAGTTAGATGACATGTGACTGACCTGGCTCAGATGCGGGAAAGTTTTGCTTGTAGTTTTGCACGTACACCTCGTCGCTCAACCTGTGCCTGGCCGCTCGCCAGTTGCCGATCTCGTACTCGTTGTGTCCGTAGAACGAGCCAGCGTCGAAGATAAACGGCTCGCCAGTGTCCATATCGGTCGCGGTGTTCTCGTCCCAGAGATCTCCATGCACAAGACACGGCTTGATAGTGCGCCCGTTCGACTGTAGAGGCTCCAAAAGCCTTGGGATCACGATATCCAAGATGAGGTCGCAGATCCTTGAGAACTCCTGCCATTCGCCATGCTTCTCCTTGTCCAAGCGGATCATGTTCTCAAGCTGTTTTCGGTAGAGAACTTCCCAGGAATCCTCCCAGCAATCTGTGAACTGGGGCAGTTTGGCGTGGCAGGTGGTGATGTGGAAGCCAAACTTGCCGGTTGGTGACTCGGACTTCTTGTGGAGCTCTGCAAGCCGGGCCGTAAACTCGACAGCGTTTGGGGGTTGTTTACCAACCCCTCGAAATTCAGTCAGGAGGAAGTAAGTGTCGACATCGGGTGGAGACTTAGTATGAAATTTGCCCCAGGCGTAGGGCTGAGGCACAAGGTCTGGTGATACGGAGTGTAGTGCCTTGAGTGACTCGAACTCTCCTTCGATCATAGTGCGCCCCGCTTGATCGAGGCACACGGTCTGTGAGAACGAATGTCAGAGTTACCTCATGGCTATATTGGGGGCCGTGGTGTGTCTTTTTTTGGGGGGAGGTGGTGGTGGTAAGAGTGGTCGACTGTGTAAGTACTTAGTACCTTCAGAAAGTAGGTCTTTGGGACACCGTTTGGCAGTTTGGTATCAATTCGAGCCGTTTGGCCCCAAAGCGACATTCCATACTCGCGCGCGGAGATCACCTCGGTGCCAGAGATTGGTAATGCTAGCCCCTTCATTAGCTGGTCTGGTGATTCTGTAAAGATGTTGTTCCCACCTTTGACGACGGCGGCATCGAGCTCAAATTCGGAGCCAAGCTCTGGTTTTGGCACCGGCTGGTCTGGGGCCAACTCTCCCGCATGGCGCTCGAGGTCCAGCTCGTGCTGGAGAGGTGCGACTGAACTCATTGGAAACCTTGAGTAGTCTACTGGAAGACCTCGTAGCAAGTGTGCGGTGCTCTGTGCCGAAGCAGCTAACACGGTTGTTTCAGTGTCGAAAGGGCAAGAGAGCTTTGGGATAAATCAGGCTCAAGCTGTGAAATGAAGTGTCACTTTGGCCTATGGTACAAGAGGCAGGTGACCTGCAGGCGAGAGGCGTTGGTGCTAGTCGGCCAAACGCGCTTATTTGTTTTGCACGTTGTTTGCAGGACATGTGCAGGATACTGCGGTATTGCACCTACAATCAGCTTAGTGGAAGACATTGCCACCTGGGCACAGGGACTCCGCCTGTCCCGAGTTACCAACAGTTCCGTCATGCGGACTTGATGCTAATCAATCTAGGGCCCTTGTCCGAGATGTTTCACCCAGATTTTCGAGTCACTCGAGCTTCTTCCCCACTCCACACTCTCAGACTAGGACTCGGACTGCTTCGTGTATGGTAAGTTGCATCTACCTGCGCATCGACAGGATAATGGGGAAAATTAAGCCCAGCTACCCACAGTTTCGAAAATGGCCTGCACGAGGTCCGGAATTCCCACTGGCACAGTTTTGGTTCATACCCTGGACTCTCTTGTGAAGTAGAATCAAGCACATCTCCTGATCGGAAAATGCTTTCTTGCAGCGGTCACACTTTCTTTCTATTCACCAATTATCCTATGTGTTACTTCGTGTCTAAAATCCACATGAAGTATGCCGTCCTTGTATTCTAGTGTCGAAGGAAACATAGCTGTAAGAAATCGAGACAGAAGCTTTCTGTCAATGGGCCTTTGAATTTTGTCCCCTGGCCCCGTCTTGATTAACTTCTATAAGCGACAGTGTGCCTGAACACTTGGAACTTTAACAAGCGCTTTGTGTCCTACTTATAAAATACCAGCCGTCTGCTTAGGTAGAAAGATATTGCCCGGACTCATGACAGCAACAGTGTGTGACGATGAGCTCCTGTTGGCAAAGGTGATCGTTTCCCTTCCATGAGTACCAACCATCCATGCATACGTTGCCCGATTCACCGAATTAATACCTGTCTGCTTGTCTTTGACTGCCCCTTGTCTGGATTCCAATCGTCACATTTTCCGGCATCCGGCTCCAAGACACTACTCGTGACCCGGGTCTCCCGGACCTGGCTGATCACAAAGCCCTGACGACGATGCCGCAGTATTAGTACCTGCTCTGTTACCTCTGATTCCAGTGCGGGCATGTGATGTGTAGTTTCTTATCGTAGGCAGTATCTTCTGATCTACCAGCTGTCGTATGGCTGGGAGACAGGCGATTATGAAGCAGCATGTGAGTTCAATGTAGACACCGTAGTATGTGGCCCAGGTGAGCGAAGGGAAGGTGGTCTCTTTAGCTACAAAGAATATTAGGATTTAACCATACCAATTGAAGTAATGCAACGAGTAACTCACTTTCATCTGAAAGACGCCAAATAATAAATCGGAAGAGCGCTGAGCAAAATGTCCTAATAATGATAGTTAGCCACAGACGACAGGCACCTTCAAAGTGCAATGATGTGGCCTCAAATAACTCACAAGATACCAGTCGCAAAGACGGCGATTACACTCAGCCTCTGATTCACTTTCATTTGCAGTTTCCAAATTAAAAAGGCAGCCAGAAGAACCATCCAAAGATCCAGGGCCGCATTAAGAGCTGAATAGGCCCCCGAGCCGTCGAAGGCGTCGTGATAGGTGCACTCGTCGCCCTGATCAAAAGTCCACTCGCAGTACAGCGGCTGCGACACTAGAAACTGAGCTATGAAGTACGCGACCGCCAGGCTGATGTTGAAGATTTGTGTTGCCCAGAGGACTCGCCTGACTCTCGGACCGTCGAAGATGCGCTGGTAAAAGAAGAGGATAGACATTTTCGTGACGGCCAGGGTGATGGCGTAGAGCTGTGCACGGGCAAAGTTGACCTTGTAGAATCCCGGCAGTTTCTCGAAATCTAGGTCCCAGAAATGGACGTAGCATCCAATCACCCCCTCTGTGGAACCAGTCAGCAGCTTCGTGGGGATAGGAGCAGGTGGCGCGGAACCAGGAACTGACGAAGAATGCAGAGCACGAATTGCGCAATGAGGAGCACCTGATCAAGGTCGTTAGCATCAACGCATCTATTGCTTGTGTATTACTACTTCAGTCTGCGTACGTAGGTAGCGACACATGATGTGTCATCTTTACACCAGTGGCCCAAGCCAAATGCGCGGGTCGCAACCCTTGGGATAAAGAATAAGGTCTGTATGACAAACAGAATGATAGCCGTAACCGTATACTCGGGATCTACTGTCGAGACCGGGCGAGGAAGGTCGCATTTATAGTAGAGCTCTCGCCAATTCACTATCGGGTCGTCAAAATCAGCAAGGGAATTTTAACAGACCCGAGAGATGGCCAGAGGCCCCCAAAGAGTGTGGATTCAACTTGCTGTGGTAATCTGTTGCGGTAGGACACTCATCCATCATGCAGACGTCGAGATCATGGATGTGTGTGTCGCACGCACATTCGTCGTATTCCGTAGAATTGCATATAGACTCGTAGCAGAATGTCTGAAGCTTGGTCATCAGTACAACTCAACAATGAAACAAAATGAGACAGACAGGCAAGCAGTCAGGACTTACGCCACATTCGGTTGTTTTCCACGCAGAGATATCTCTTTTAAAAGATGTGACTGGACGAGAAATGAAGAGAAGCAGCGCAGCCAAAGCTGCCCATATCTGGGGTTTTCCCAACATGACGCACGATGGCGCACTCAGTTTATCTCTACAACTTTGATGACACCAGCCTACGTACAACTAGCTTCAAAATTAGAGGTTGGTAGGTAGAACAAAGGGAATATCTCAGATTTATTACTTCCACTCGACCAAGAGAACTGAGCACGCTTGCCTGCAGTCTGAAGTGGCCTGCAGCTGCGGGACTTGTGAACTCCCCATTCCCAGGCGTCAGATAGGCTAGGACTATTGTAGTGACAGGACGGCAGAGAAAATACGTATGCGGAAATCCTGTTAAAAGAACGGCACACCAACAGCCTCGATGCGTCAGCTTGGCCCCCACGTTCCCGGTATTTCGTCCATTGTTTGGTATTGTTCATACCGATTCAGCCCGCGGCATATCGCCCGCGGCATTAAAAAGAAACAGAGACATTCTCTAGGATATCCAGCGGGCAAGGCGCAAGTGAAAGCGGTCGTGAAACCGGTGTAAGCTGTTGTAGGTCGCCCTCTCGGGATCGGGTGTACGTAGCAGACACCTAGTGAAATAAGTCCCTACAGGTTGCGTCGTCCTCGACACGGGAGGTGAAAAGTGAAATGGATTAAATGTTCCTATGATGAACCATTGTTCAGCAAATGACACGAAACGGAGTCCATCTTAGCTACTTGAGTAGTCTGTCGTTGTAGCTGAGGCAGTGTCACCAATCGCCATGACCTCGTGGTACGCGCTGCTGCCGATCAACTTGACCAGGGCGACTGATGAAGACCATTCAAATGACCTTCTCACCAGATGATTAGCCGGCCCTCAGTGAATGCTGTGCCAAGTTCCAAAGTGGTTCGCGAGACCAACCTGTTGGTGAAGGGGGGGGGGGGGGTGGCGGCAGCGTGTCCACGAAAACCGTTCTCCAACTTGGTCTCGTCTCGTTATTAGTACTATGTGTGTCAAGATGATGGAAATCCCCAACATGCTGTCCAAAATCTCTGGGGACTTTACGTAGCCAAGCGGGGCCGGGGGCACAATTGCTTCCACTGAATAACTACAGAATCAGTTACCTTCCTTCCTTCGAATACGCACTGAGTTCAAAGGGCGCAAGGTCCAGATTACAAAGCTTGGCGGAGCATTTGATGACCTTTGGGCCCGTATGGATGGTTTTTAGTGCATCCTGGGACTACGGTGTCGCCCGAAGAGGAGCGTAATAAGCGCCGGAGCGTAATCCACACCGAGTTGGTCCGACACGCTCGGATTTGCTGGCATAGCGGCCGTAATAGCCACTCGGAATTCGACGTAGCGCGTAAGCGCTATCCCTGATTGCACGGGTCCCTTCACAATGCGTAGAGGATGTCCACCATAGGATTCCTATGTTTGCGTAGGCAGACACGACGAAATGGGAGTGCTTGTCGACTAGTAAACACGTCACGGTCAAGCAAAATACAGAGAACACCAACATCTCGTATTTAGAATATAGAAAGTTTTCTTTGGGTTCACCCCCCGTAGGGTACTCCTAATAGGGGGAACGTACCATGTAAAGACTCGATGCTTGATATCTCGAGATGGTGCTAGAATAGACTCCTAGTTGCTTTGCACGTGAGCTTGCCGGCAAAGGGCGCGTACGGCTCACCACCAGGGTACACAAGGTAGTGAATACACGGACGAGTCTTGACGAACTCGGGATTTATGACGAACCCGTAGTCTCTACCTAGGTGTCTCAGCTCGTGCTCATGGGGCGGCATGATTAGTCACTAGAGGGCGTACATCCTCCGACAGCAGCTGTAAGAATGTCCGACCTCTTCGGCCAGCTAATAATTGGTTCATGTATAAAGGTACCAAAGGCGTTCTTGGCATTATCTGATTCTACCGTTCCACAAGCTACCAATGTTCCCACCTGCACCACCAGACACTCAAGTTTTCGTTACCAAAAATGGGCACCGAAAAGACCTACGACGTAATAATCGCAGGCGCCGGCCCCGTAGGCCTCTTCCTTGCCTGCGAGCTGGGCCTACAAGCCACCCAGGACGACCCGGAGGATGTATCCGTGCTGGTCCTCGAGCGGGACGCGCTCGAGCCCACCGCGGAGAAGCTGGCCTGGACCACTGCCCCCCTGGGCGTGCGTGGGCTCAACACCGCGTCGGCCGAGATCTTCCACAGGCGCGGCTTGACGGATGGTGTCTTCGGGCCGAAGGCCGCCGAGAAGCGGGTGGCGTCCGTTGTTGAGCTGCAAGAGAAGACCAAGGGGGGGTTCGCGTTCGGAGGCCACTTCGCCGGGATGATGCTCGACCTGAACAAGATCGACACGGGCAGTGACTGCTTCAAGTACAAGCTGCCCGGGCCGTCCGCCCTGGGCGGGCCCACGACCCTGGACCGGGTGACCAGAGCCCTGCGGGAGCGGCTCAAGGGAAGCAAGGGGGTAGAACTGCTGGGGGGAGCAGAGGTGGTAGGGCTGTCCGACAACCACCACGACGACGACGGCGGTGGCGTGGCGGTGCGCACGTCCGACGGCAAGGAATACCGCGGCAGGTTCGTCGTAGGCTGCGACGGAGGCCACAGTGCGGTCCGGAAGGCCGCCGGGTTCGACTTCGCGGGCACCGACGCAGAGCTGGTGGGCTACTCGGCGCTCTGCGAGTTCGACGACCCGCAGGGCAGGGTCAAGGACGGCTTCTGGCGCACCAGAGGGGGCATCTTCATCGCGGGCAGCCAGAGGGGCGACAAGGAGGGACAGACGCACTTCATCTGCATGGACAACGATGCCGCCTCCCTGAAAGCCCTGGACCGCTCGAGACCAGTCACGAGGGAGCACCTCGAGGCCGTCGCGCGGCGCGTGGTCGGGCACGGCGACCTCGGCATCAAGGAGGTCCACAGGGCGTCGTCCTGGACCGACCGCAGCACGCAGGCCACCACGTACCGCCGCGGCCGCGTGCTCCTCGCCGGCGACAGCGCCCACATCCACTCCCCGCTGGGGGCGCAGGGGCTCAACGCGGGCATCGGCGACGCCGCGAACCTGGGGTGGAAGCTGGGCCGGGTCGCCAGGGGCCGCGCGCCGGCGGGGTTCCTCGACACGTACACGCGGGAGCGCCACCCCGTCGGCGCCGGCGTGCTCGAGTGGTCGCGCGCCCAGGTCGCCACGCTGCGCCCGGACGCGTCGAGCCGGGCGCTGGCGGGCCTGGTGCGGGACCTGGCCGGCACGCCTGGCGGCACGACGTACTTCATGGACCGGATCTGGGGCCTCTCTCACCGCTATGACATGAGCGGGGGCGGGCACATGCAGGGACAGGGTCAGCACCCGATGGCTGGGTTCAGCGCCCCTGACTTTGAGCTGGGGCTGGCCGGCGGGACTCGCCGTCTGGGAGAGCTCATGCGCTCCGGGCGTGGCCTGCTTGTTGACCTCGGACATGAGGACGTGAACGGGCCCGAACTTGCAAACCTTGCCCAGGATGAGGCGTGGTTCCCCAGGATCGACTATATCGGCGCAAGTGCCAAGGATGATTTGGGCATCCGCGCCTTGCTGGTGCGCCCTGATGGCGTCGTTGCTTGGGCGGCCGGGAAGAACGCGCTTGAGTTAGATGAAGCGAAGAAGGCGTTGTCACGTTGGTTTGGGACTGGCATGTGATATGAGGCATGAAGATCAGGGCGGGACAGGCAGTGTTTGACGGGCATATATCACAACCGAAGGTGGCTCCGGGACAGGTGTCTGAATTAAGGTGTACTTCACACCTAACAATTGTAAACTGCTCTATAGACTCGAACGGAAAGGGTGAGCTTCCAGTCCGAACTTGCCTGTCCACTCAAGCCGTATGGTATGAGCATTGAGTCCTGCGACATGGCGTACAATCAGCGCTGCCCTGAAACATGAATCGCAGACATGTAAACAAGTATATGTGATGGATTTCAGACAAGTTGAGAAGATTGTTTAAACGCGGTTTTCGTCGTCACAGCACCGCTGCCTGCGTGGTATTGGATCCCACGGAGTTGCGATGCTTTGCTGGCCCCGCGGCGATCATCATGGTCGACGGCAAATGAAGAAGAAAAACACAGGGAAAGATGCTTACATGGCATTCTCATAGAATCACTGTCTTTGAGGGAATGGAGGCGCCAATAGTAGCACCTCGCCGCGAAGCGTAGGCCGCCCAGCCTCGTGTCCATACCCAGGCACGTAGGTAGATATGTATTCAGGCGCGGGCGGACCCCAACCACCCACCAGGTCGACCTCACGACTCGGGCCTGAACTTCCCCCGCTTCTGCGTCATGGCCTGGACCTTGCGCCTGTCCTCGTCAAACTTCTTGATCAGCTCGGCCTGCTCGGCCTTCTTCCTCTCGCGCAGCTGGAAGCGGTAGAAGTTGGTCAGCTCGTCCTTCTTCTTCTGCTCGCGCTCCAGCATCCTCCGGCGCGCCTCCTCGGCCTCGCCCCTCCGCGCGGGCGCCGCGCGGCTCGCGCCCCTCGTGACGGTGACGAAGCCGTCCTCGTCGGGCTCGTTGCGCATCCGCCTGGCCAGCTCGGCCGCCTCCTTCTCCCTGCGGTTGAACACGGTGAAGAAGACGTCCACGGACTGCTGCAGGATGTCGGCGGGCGGGAAGGACAGCTTGTCGTGCGCCTGGACCCAGCGCGCGCCCAGCGGGGGCACCTTGGCCTCGACGCCCTCGCCCCAGACGGGGAACTTCTTGGTCTTGTGCGCCTTGGCGATGGCCTTGAGCACGAGGTCCACGCTCTTCTCGTCCGCGAGGACGATGACGGCCGTGCTGCCGCTCTGGTGTAGCTGCCTTGTCCACGTCGGGGGCAGCCGCGCGACCTGCTCTTCCTCGTCTTCGGAGTCGGACTCGGGGTCGTCGCGCTTTCGCTTCCGTGACGCGGCGGCGGCGAGGCGTGCGGCCTGGGCGGGCTCGAGCGAGACTGGCTTTTCTCTCCTGTCTGCCTCGAACCTTATGGATTCGAACTTCCCGTTTCCGGCCAGGGTGGCTATTATCGCGCGGAAGTGTGGCTCTGTGCTGTCGACGGGGACGTTTGTCACGAAGAGGCTTCGGTCGTCGTCGGGGGTTGGGCGGTTTGGCGCATGCCGTCGGGCGTAGACATAGTGCGTGGTGCTGTGGGGGAACGACGGCAGGGGCGGTATGCTCAGTGGCAGCACTGAGAACTCGCCTATCGTCTTTGGTATTGAAGGCATGGCCGTGGTTGCGGATGAATAGCAGCTGCGTGGGACCATCAGTGATGGAATCAGAGGCGGCTCGACACAGCAGTCAGTCAAGAAATTTACTGCTGGGGTCCCTCACCCTTATCTAATCGGCTGCTGGCCGCACCGTTTACCGCACCAGCCGAGTCGGCACCGAGCATGGACGAGTACAGTAACGCATGAGTGAGAATGTCAGACAATGCAACGGAATGTGAGACATCGCTCAACACCAAAAGAAATTTCTTTTTGTATCACGACATTCCTTGTAGATGCAACCACATCACCAGATCATCAATCATGGACTTTCTTTCAACTCTCCTGGCAGGCCCTGCGCTGGTAGCAAGGCCTGATCCTCCAAACGGTCGCCAAGAGCCGAGATGACGGTGCCGAACGCGGGACCCGCCCCCAAACGGTCACATCACATGGGGCCGGGTCAATGTCGTCAGTGTAGGATGTTTGCGCCGGCTTATTACTATCATCGTTGAAGCTTCACATTTAGCAGACGGAGGCATGTCTCGTTTATGAGCCCATGTCATGAGCCTCTAGGACTCGGACACTCCACACGGTGGTTGAGTGCAGGAAATCCATCCATCCCATCGAGCGACCGACTGCCAGTGAGCCGCCATTTCGAGGCGGCGGGGGCGCACAATGACCCTCAAGGCCGCCCAATACCTCGAGCATTTCGTCTCGGGCGAGAAGAGGGCGCAAGACCCGAGGCCGCCCCGCCTCCTCGCCTTTCGCTCCTCGAGCACCTTCATCCTCGCCACCGTGTGCATCGCCATCTTCACAGACATCCTCCTCTACGGCATCATCGTCCCCGTCATCCCGTTCGCCCTGACTAGCCGGGTTGGTGTTGACGAGGCCTCGGTGCAGACTTGGAATGCCATCCTGCTGGCATGCTACACCATCGCACTCTTCGTCGGCAGCCCCTTGGTCGGGCTTTATGCCGACCACACCTCGTCGAGGAGGTGGCCGCTCCTGATCGGTCTGGTCTCCCTGGCTGGGTCGACCATCATCCTCTGCCTCGGGAGGACCATCGCCCTGCTCATCATCGGCAGGATCCTGCAGGGGCTGAGTGCTGCTATCGTGTGGACTGTAGGACTGGCCCTGATGGTAGACACCGTGCCAGACAAGATCGGCGAGGCGATGGGATACTCAGCCATCGCCATGTCCATGGGCCTGCTGGTCTCCCCTGCCATCGGGGGTGCCGTCTTTGCCGCCAAGGGCTACTACGCTGTGTACTATATTGCCTTCGGGTGCATATTCCTTGATATTGTCCTGCGCCTGGTTCTCATAGAAAAGAAAATCGCAAGCCAGTGGATCGGCGATGACGAGAGGCGGCCATCGGACCCAGACACCAGCGGGGCTGCGCCGTCGCCAGCTGAGCAGTCCTCATCTGCCACAGAGACACCCGAGACCACCGAGGCATCCGAAATGAGCCCGAGATGCGACGAGAAGCGAGCTGAAGCGGGCGAGGCAGGCCGCGATGTTGACGATCCCCTCGCCGTCGACAGCGGTGATGCTCCTGCCGTGCCACCACCAGCAGCAGCGGCGCCGTCCACCGCCGCGAGCGCGAGGACAGCAAAGCACCCCAAGCTGCGACTCCTCAGGTCCCGGCGCCTCCTCGCTGCAAATTTTGGAATCATCATCCAGGCCGGCGCAATGTGAGTCATCGCCATCCTCTATTTCGCCACGCTCACTCCCCATTTCCCTCCGATACCACCTCCCCTCCTCCCCCATCCGCTGCTCACCGCTCCTCCATGCCAGCTGAAAGAAAGCCAGTGTTGCCTTGCTGACCATGATACCACCCCCGCGACAAGGATCTCGTGGGACACGGTCCTCCCCCTCTTCGTCAGGGACACGTTCGGCTGGTCCCCGACGGCGGCAGGCCTCATCTTCTTCTGCATCTTCATCCCGGGCTTCATCTCGCCCCTGGTGGGCTGGGCGAGCGACCGCTACGGCGCGCGCTGGCCCTCGGCCGCCGGCTTCGCCGCCTCCGTCCCGCCCCTGGCGTGCCTGCGCCTCGTGGCCGACAACACCACCGCCCACAAGGTCCTGCTGGGCGCCCTGCTCGCCGCCGTCGGCGTCACCCTGACCTTCGCCAACACCCCGCTCATGGCCGAGATCACCTACGCCATCCAAGCGGAGGAGGCCGCCAGCCCGGGCGTGTTCGGGACAAAGGGCGTGTACGGGCTCGGGTACGGGCTCTTCTGCACGTCGTTTGCCCTCGGCGGCTCCGTGGGCAGCCTGATGTCGGGCTATGTCATGGACGGCGCGGGATGGGGCACGCTCACCTGGGTGCTGGCGGTATGGATGGCGAGCGGCGCTGTCGTCGTCGCCTGGGGGGTGGGGGAGAGCGGCAGGACGGCGGCCCCGGCCAGGGCTCCTCCTCCTGAGGCTGACGTTGAGAACTCTGCAGGGTCATGAGACCCGCTGGATGGCCCTCTCTGCACGACGGGGGCAACCTTGATCCGCGCGTTGCCGTGCGTGTGCCACGCCTGCCTCGACATGTGGCTGGCTAAGCTGGCCCCCCTGCCGTGCCGCTGCAGTGCGACCACATGGGGTTTGTTTCAACCTCACACAAAACAGAGACAGGCATTTCTTTCACTCGCCCTGCCTGCTTCCCCCGTGCGACACATCCCAACATCCACGTCGCACTTGATACCACCCCGCCCACGTCCGACGTCGGCCCACTACGAGCCGGCGAGGCTCCGGGGTGATGTTCACGTGGCGCCACAGGGCGCCAAGGTCGTGCCGCTGATCGACCTCTAGTCGCGAACGTGCGGCCTGCATCGCAGAGCCGCACTTTGAGGCAACAATCCCCCATCACCGCATTGCATGATGCAGCCTGACGACCGCGCAGCAGGCTCTCTGGATCCCGATCCACCTATACGCTCCGAAACAGCTCATTCTGGCGCAGGTCTAGGACAGTCAGTACGCCCCGCGGCATTTCCCAGGCCGCTGTTCCGCGCCGGGGTGAAACAGTGTTTCGAGGACACCAAGATTGTGCGCGCGTGCATGTAATAGTAATGTAATAATTTGACGCGGCCTTTGTGCATATTGGGACTCAATTACGTACGATCCCCTCTTCAGTGTGGCTCACTATGAATCGCTAGCCCGCACGGAATGAGCCCGGAAGACGGCATCACCATGTACCATGAGCCTCGGCTTGGTGACATGATCGTGACATGTATGTATGCAGCCTCGCAACGGAAGCAATGTCACCACCTGTAGCAGAACACCATCATCACCCTGGGCATGGTCGGCACCACAAGCCAGTCGCTCATGCAGGGCGAACGAACACTGACAACCAAGAACCACAAGCCACCGCCCAATCCCATCCCGTCCCGTCCCGTCAGATCTCAATGGTGATCCTCCCCACCCCACGACTAACACAGCTCAGCATCCCCTCCCCCTCCCCCTCCCCCTCCCCAAGCGCCACAGCAGACGCAGAGCCGCGGTGCTCAACCTGCCCAGCACAGAGCCTGACCACACACGTCCCGCAGTTCCCCACCTCACACGAAGAAGGGACCGCACCCACGCCGAACCGGCGCTGCAGTGCCTCAAGCAGGGTCTCGCCGCCGCCGACGGGGACCACGGCGCCGCCGCGGTTCGCAACGACAGCCTCAAAGGGGTGGTCGTGGTCCTCACCAGCACTGCCGGCCTGGAACGCCTCAAAGTGCACCTCGTCCGCGGGCAGCCCCGCGGCGCGCGCCTCCGCCGCCGCCTCGGCCATCATGCGCGGCGGGCCGCAAAAGTAAAGGCGCGAGTTCCACGGCATGGCCCCGATGATGCCCGCGATGCTGAGCCGCTGGCCCGCCGACGCGTCGTAGACGGTGACCACCCCGTCGCCCAGGGCCCGCACGCGCCCCGCAAAGGGGAGGTCGTCCGCGGCGCTGCGCACGGCGTAGTGCAGCTGCGCGTCAAAGTTGAACCGCCGCAGCCCCTCGAGGAGCGTCAGGAACGCCGTGATCCCCACCCCGCCGGCGACGAACACGTGGCTGCTGCACGACGTCACCACCTTCATCCCCGTGATGCGGCCGACCTGCACGGCGTCCCCCACCGCCGCGGTGTGGTGCAGGTGCCGCGACGCGCCGCGGGACTCGGGCTCCAGGGCCACGCCCAGCTCGAAGCGGTTCCTGTCGCCGCCCACGATCGAGTACGCGCGGACGAGGGGCTCCGCACGCCCGGGGACCGCGATGCGGACCTTGGCGTGCGCGCCGTAGCCGACGTCCTCGGGCTTGGGCGAGGGGTTCACGGCCTCGAGGACGAAGGAGGTGATCCGGCCCGTCTGGGGCTTCTTCTCCGCGATCCGGAAGTCCCTCCACTGGGCCGGGTCGCCTTCTTCCTCGTCTGCTTCTAAGCCCTGCTCCCGCCTGGCCTTGGCCCTGAGCTTCGCGGCCCTGGCGACAAAGGCGTCGTGGCACTCCTTGCCAAACTCGGGGATCGCGGCCAGCTCCTCCGTGGCGGCGAGGTCGGTGGTGTTGCGGTGCAGGTACTCCTGGATGCGCTCGATGGTCCAGCGCGGGTGGGGCCGCTCGACCAGGCGGATCTCATCGCCGGCGGCGACGGTGCCCTCGCGCAGGACGCGGTAGTACCAGCCTGTACGGCTCAGGCGCCACGTGTTGGGCGCGAAGCCCTTGAGCTCGAAGCGGTGGTTCAGCTTGAAGCAGGGCTGGCGGGGCAGGCTGACCTGCAGGAGGAGCCCAGACCCTTCTTCGCCCGCCTTGCCGTCACCATTGGCGCCGGCCCTCCCCACAGTCATGATATCACCGATGCAAACATTTCGTTCGTTCATGTACCGCGTGACCAGGTTCTCGCCAAAGCCGCCCGGAACAAACCGAGAAGCTGCGGAGGAGAACTCAGATTGCCAGGTTGGGTAGTGGCTGCAGCAATCTAGTGATATTAGGCAAGGTCAGCATGGTGTCGTGTGATGTGACTGGGCTGCGTCTGGTGGTGTGTTTGGGCATATATGTATGTATGTAAAAAAGCGACCTGTATATTGATTGGGAAGCACACTTTTTGTGCCCAACGGCGGAAGCAAAGCGAAATGAATATGACCATGGAAAGAGTAAAAAAGCAGCACGTTTGAGTGCCCAACTCACAACCGTGGATAGCCTTGTCTGGCCCCCCGTGGAAAGTAAGATCATGCTCGTCACCTTCTATGCCGAGCCTGTTGACATGCACGGGCCCATCTAGCAAGGATTTGTCAATCCCAGACTCGATGTTGAGTCCCTTGTACTTTTTCAACTTTCCCGAGCGAACCTCCAGGATACGGTCACTCGTGAACGGTGCATTGAGGTCAACTCTTGCTTCTGTCGCCATGCCGGCTATTTCATGAATTCAGTCAATGGTCCAAGGTTTCACGTCGATAAGCGAGAAAAAGTGAGACAAATAACCAAGTGCTTATTCTGCACGCCGGAAGAATTGCACGTGAGCACGTCGCTGTAGTAGTCAAAGGGGGGCAAGGGCGTCGATTTGACGAGCCGAAAGCCGCCGCGCTTTCGCCTCATCGGGGTTTGACATGACTAAGCTTATACGACGGCCCGTAGATAAGAGATCGCCGGCAGTAAGCTCGATTATCTCAGCGGCATGAAGATAGGGTGGTGTGGGTTCGCCGTGAGCAGGAGTCACCTCCTTTCTCGGGGGTTTGGCCTTTGATATCCCCAAAATGACGGCCCAATGTAGCTACTTAGCTGGCCGGTCAAGTTCGGTTCTGCATCGCCTGTCCTCCCAAGTTCAGGATCAGAATCACGTCCCGCAGTCGGGGTTAGGCAGAGCCAGGCCTAAAAACGAACTGCGGCTTACCTCTCTTCGCCTCTCAGACAAACTGGTGGCCCGGGGGTAGATCTTGTGTCGCGCGAATAGAAGGATTTTGTGCTTCAAGCTCAAAAACACCGCTAGACGGGCATCGTGAGCGGGCAAAAAGCAGACAGACGCTGGCCCGCCCCAGGCGGTCAGGACATCATTCCATGTCAGTGGTGGAACTTGGGGTCGAGTTGACAACGGCTGACTCCTGAAACCGCCTCCAGCAGCATCTGAAAGCCACGTCGCTAGTTGATTGCATGGCTTGACGAGGCGCTTCACACGCAACTCTTACCCAGTACACCAGCCCAACATCTGCGGGGCCCCAAGCAGTCGCAGAACAAGACACAGCGGAATAGACAGGGACCAGACGCTGTCGAAAATGAACATGGTGGTACGAGGGAATGAGTAGATGAACATGGCCTCGAGCCACGATGATGACCTATGGCGCCAAATAATATGGACGTTGGTGGCGAGAGGCCGTAGTATATATCCACGATGCGAGCCTACCGATCCTGAGAAGCAAACAGATTCGGTAGCACGCATCCTCGATACCAATACTCTCATTGCCAGTCGTTCGTTTGGACACTTCCAAGACAGCCAGGCGCTGGTCATTACCATATCAAGAAGAGTGAAAGACAAGTGAAACCATAAGCCCTCAAAATGAGGCTCACCGCCACCTCCGGACTCACGTACCTTGCTGCCCTGGCCATCACGGCAGCGGCAAGGCCGTTCAACGAGCGAGACAGCTTCAGCGGCTACATCACTCCCATAGGGGAGATCAGCAACGCCGGTGCCCTTTCGGCCTGCGGCCAGGAGTACGTCACAGATAGTTTGTTTGTGGCCGTCCAGCCCTCGCTGCTGCCGGCCGACTGCTCGCCTCGCTCAATCACCATCAGGTGCAAGAGTGGGACCGTAACAGCCCAGGTTGTCGACAAGTGTACGGGTTGTGGTCCTGACCACATCGACGTCTCTGCCGCGGTGTATACCGCGGCTGGAGGCGAACAGGGCGGCATTGACCCCATCCACGGCTGCAGTTGGGAGATCTAGGGGAGGGGGGCGCTCTCCTTTTCCTTGAAGCAGAGGGGAATGGTGTCCATAGTGCAGGCCAAGTTGCCCTGTTGAGCTCTAAGAACACTGGCTGTACGGCCCTGGAACACATTAGTTGCTTGAAAACTTGGTAGGGCCCCCAAAGGTCTGCTCAACTCCGAGAATATTGCTGTTGCAGAAATTTGTGCAGGACGGAAGTGTTGCTGGTAGTCAGTCGGCTTCCGAGGAGAAACCACCATTTGGCAGGCTGGCCTCTACGGCCGGAGTGCGTCACTCCTGGGAAGCCCTTCAAAGTTCGGATTAGATCAATGTGCACAAAAGTTTATGAATGACGGCAAGAAGGCTAGATTGCTGATGCCATGCAGATCAACACATTGTGGTAAGCTGCCGGCTCGTGCACCGTGAATTGCCGTGTGTGTGTGTGTCATAGGTGAGATATGTGTGCTTTCGCGAGCCAAGGCGCACTTTGTACTGTGTCGGCATATCTATCGATGGTCACTCGACGAAAACGGACCTTGAGGAGCTCGTGGTATCTCTAGCCGGGGCTTTTCCTCAACGCCGTTAGGCCAGACAAGGACGGGGCAGGCCTTCGTGTTCGCACCGAATTTCCCATTCAGATCGTGCTCGCAGAAATCTGCACTTGCCAGCGTAGTCGGCATATGGAGGGTGGGACTGAGCAGGTGCACAGTAACTGATTAATCGATGATGGCGGCCCCCGGGTGTCAGCCCCGAGACCTGGACACCCCGCTAGAAGCTCCAACATGCAGGCTGTAGAAATCGACGGCGTGAATCCATCAGCACGATGGTGGCCCAGCGTCGTCGTGTCCCACTTTTCTACTGGAAAAGTTAGTTGAGTTCTCCATCTTGCCGGTCCCGCGAGGCAGATTCTGGCCATCTGAGCGTGAGCGATGGAATGCAGGACGCACGCGTTGAACGTCGTCTGACCGTCTGCAAGCGAAAGTGGCCTCTTCCCCGCAATACGATGGCTCCAGCCCATCATTTCCCATCTCGGCCCGGTTGGTGGCGGTGATAGTAGGTTCGGGGAGGCTCTGAAGGGCAATGGTTGCTGCCTAGAGCCATCCGCAGACGGTAAGGTCGAGGTGGAGCAGTCATACCAGCGCCGATGATCCTTGCAACGGGCTAGATTCGGCAGCGATGTCTTGTCAAGCCGCGAGAGCCTGCTGATGACCCTCTCGTGGCCCCTCGTGGCCCGTCTGTTGCCCGACAGGATAAATCCCTGTGTCTCCGCTAGATTGCGGGTGGTTCCCACCGAGGCGGGCACATGTTGGACTCGTGTCGAACGGTTCCAGGTGCTGTGCCACTGAAAAACGATGATAGGTCACAGGCGGTGGGCGTGCCCCATGTTGCACTCTGCTATCGATGTTGGGGGTCGCATAGCCTTGTGTAGGGTGGCCTCGGGCCGTAGCTGAAGGGGAAAGTTGTGGATGTCGGACGAAATTCGACGTGTTGTTTCCGTGTGCAGCCAGCCACCGACTGACGCGGCTCTTTGGCTTGTTTGATAAGACCCAAGATGGGATGCTGTCGCCCTCTATCGTGGGAAATACCGGCGAGGCAACCAATAGGGCCAGGAACGAAGCAGGCGGTGGAAAGTCGAGAGGCCATGAGGCTCAGTTCCTGGCACAGGCACGCAAACATTCCCAAGCGGAGGTCTGACTCCCGTGGGATCCCAGCAGAAACAAGGACCAGGGCTCGAGGTTGACTGAAAATTGAGGCTCTGCGCGACAAACGAAATGAGGTCTGACACCAATGACGACCGGCAGTGCCATGTTCTGGCCAGCTGAGGGGGGAGGGGGCTGGAGGGTGGGAAAGACCAGGGTGGCAGGTGCTGGCACGATGGCAACTTGTTCTGTTCGAGGCGACACGGCAACACGAACGAAATGGACGAGGAATAGGGGCGGGGTGATTTTGCGGCTCTAAAGAAAATAAGGTGGAAGGGGCGGCAGAGCGGCTGACTACCACGGTGAGTGTGTACCCCGTACCTACCTAACTCAGAATTCGATGTTGCCATCAGCTAGGCGAGTGTGAGAGTGTGATGGAAGGCGAGGGTTGCATGGTTCTGCTACACAGTAACCACGCTAACTCGACAATGGCAGGAATGGCTGGGCCTGGAAATCACTGGTGCAGCCGGGTGTCGCGCCAATGCTATGATGGTATGCGGCTCTGCAGAGGTCACTCGAGGTCACTCGAGGTCAGGCAGATGTGTGAAGATCA
The DNA here is from genome assembly GCF_019321695.1 of Diaporthe batatas. NCBI lineage: Eukaryota > Fungi > Ascomycota > Sordariomycetes > Diaporthales > Diaporthaceae > Diaporthe > Diaporthe batatas. The sequence goes on along the minus strand of NW_025408563.1, from coordinate 669,266 downwards.
GCGTGATTGGCTGACATTGCCGACCCAGGTCCCACCCCCAAGGCCCCACCCCCGAACACACCCTCATCATCCCCAAGCCCCATCTGGAGAGCTGACCTCTCTCCCGCCTATTTCTGAGGCCCTGACTCTGCGCCGTCTTCTGCGTACCGGGGCAGACGCCCTTTCCTCCAAAGGCTGATGATAGCCTTCCCATTCTTGCCAGCCTTGGCGGCCTGTTGGATAGGATCATCCCTGGAGCGCCCACACCACATTTCTCAAAGGCCGAATTGGCTCCACAGCAGAGCCTCACAAATCCAACTTCGCAATGTCCCACCTAGCTCCTTGTTCCATCAGTTCCAGAGCGTGCGGCTCAACTGACTCAGCACCAATTCTCTCCACGAGATGGGGACGAGAGAGGCACTCACCGTTGGTGGATTGAGCCCAACTCATGGAACCTGTACCTGGCCCCTTCATTAGCGCACAGAGTAGCGAGTACCTGGGTACTTGGGTACCTACCTGCTCTCCGTCAGCACAGCTCACCCAAGAGTAAGACCAACCGTCCTGGGTGCATTCCTTCTTGTCGTTGTACGAAATGTCCAATTTATTGCTACCAGTACTGTGTACAACCATCATATGTCTGAATTTCTCTTCAACTCGCGTTAATTCAAGACAGTATATTTGCCAGACTTAGCACTCCCACCGTTGGGGGCCCTAAGGACGGAGGTGTGAGAGGTACAGACCGCAGACAAGGCTCTGGCTGGCTGGCTGCACATGCAACCCCCCTCTTTCCATGGCTATATGAAAGCTCTCTCTGTCCCTCAATATCAGGCTGCTCCATTTTTCGATGCATCTATCCCAAAGCCAAACGCCTACCTACTACGTCTCTCCTCAAGGTACACTTTGGGTCTTTGCACCTTCATTGGGCTCCCAGACTACACCCTGGGCCCACTGGCACCCACTCCCGACATACGGCAGAGATACTATGGCCAGGCTGGCCCAGATCGTATAGGTACTGAGAGAAGGTTGGTCATGTCGCTCAGCAAACTCCCATATGAAATTATCCACCTCATTGTACAAGAGTTGGAACTGGACGACGTCTTCAACTTGAGCCTCTCGCCCCGCTTCAGCTACCTGATCAGGGAGGACAGGGTGTGCCGGGCGATCCTAGAGGTACTGTCTGTCCTGTCCAACGACATCCAAACCTTTCCCCCAAGAATTCCCGGGCCCAATCGGGGGGTCCGACGCTCTGGCTTGTGGTCGCCACCTGCCAGCACCGTCACCTGGTTACCAAGAAAAGTCTAGCTGACGAGTGTGTTGTGTGGCGCAGTCAAGGGCACCTGGAACCCCCGAGGCCAAAGAAGCAATATCCACTGGCAACTATGCCGCCGCTCTGCGGAGGCTGTACAAGAGGCGGCAGGCCATACGCTCCGCTGCCCCCTTCACAGCAGCCATCGTTGCCGTGGCCGAGTCTTGGATTTACGTCAACGGGACACTGTGTCACATGTCAGACAGAACCCTGCGAGTCCTGGATTTACACAAGTCTAGCGGTCAAGAAACCATCATACAGGTCAGGGCCCTATTGGACGAGGCAATCGCCGAGTCAAGGGGCGCCCGGAAGTACAAGTTTCAGATTCTCCACTATGCAGAAGGCATCGTGTCGTGCCTCTACACCCACTGTAGGCCCGCCGTCGAGAGCTGGCTGGTCGTCTTGAGCGTCAGCGAGCAGAAGTTGTTGACCACCCTGAACCTGGACACAACCTACAAGATCTTTGTTCGAAATGACCAGAACTATCTGTATTTTGGGACTCATTCTGAGTTCGGCGACGATGGGTTCCGCCGTTGGGTTCTCATGGGCTACGACATCCATGGCGGCCGCTGGTTCGACCAAAAGGTTCACCTCCTAGACATGGTAGGGTCCGACATTGGACAGTCCATCGCCTTCGAGATAATTGATGGCAAGTTCTATGGCCTCTCCAACCAGACAAGCTTCGAGGTCGACGAGGTCGACTGGACCTCACACTACCACTGCTTCAGGTTCCCCGTCGCAGCGCCCAAACCCAAGACGACCGAGAGGTCTGTCAAGGATAAGATGTGGCGAAGACAGCATGCGGAGGGGCCGATCGACGACCGATGGTCCTTCATCCGCCTTCTCCGGGATGAGCGCGACCCGAAGCAGCTGCAGGTGCTCGAGTCCCGAAAGGAGTGGCTGGCTGGGAGCCCCGGGCGGCGCAACTACTACACGACCCCATTGGTCTTCCCGGGACAAGCGGCCGGCTCAGAAGACGAGGATGGTGACCCCAGAGACCCAGGGTCTAGCAGCGTCGGCGGTGGCATAATCATTAACCCGACCACCGACACCGTCCCGGAGGTCAGGCCACACACCAACTACGACCTACCGCCCAGCCCGCCTCCTCCCCGCATCCGCTGTCCTTTCAACACTCACACGGGAGATGACGCCTCGACGGCGCTCATGTTCACACTGAGCAAATGCTTCATACGTTCTTATCACCCTGCGAGCCAGACGTTCCTTGACCTGGTCGACGATGACCCGGACTGCGACAGCTCTCAAGACTCGACCCGGCGCCTTCGCCTCCGGGCCGGTTGTCGCACGCTGCGTCCCGCAACAGCCATCCTAGCGGACCCCGTTGCCAGCGATCTGACCCAACCGCACATGATCCGTACCGCCCGGTTGTACGAGTCTGGCGCCCGCAACGACATTACTTTCTGGCCACCGGCAGCCGGCTCGCCTGAGGCCGCACGCGTCGACTCCGGCCTCCTGGCAGAACTATGCCGTGTCGTCAACCCCCCCGGGCATCCTGGACCCGTCAAGGGGGCGTGGGACGAGCGGTCGCTCGTCTACTCCACGGCTGGCGGGCCCGGCCGAGATGGCGGCATGCAGGCGCTCGTGTTTGTCAGCTTCGACCCCAGCATCCGCCTGCCGGGCTTAAAGGAGTGGGGGGACGAATGTGCGCGTCGCGACAGTGGCTACGAATCTGGTCACGAGGGGGAAGATGAGGACATGGCGGGCATTGATCATTGGACGCCCGGGGCAGTCGGCGAGGACGCAGTGCGTCACGACGAGGCGGGCAAGGGCAAGGCCAAGCAGCAGCAGCAGGTTTCCGCATCGCCGCTACCGGTGGATACAGACGATAACGAGTCGGTTCCCTCGCCGCCTCACCAGCCTGACTACTGCGCCGGCTGGACGCCCGAGGCCACATTTGACTGGCCCGTGGAGGTCACCGGTGGGGAGAATGGGGGTAAGGGCAAGGGCAAGGCACCTGCCACCGATGCTGCAGCCGTGTGGCATGGAGGTGATAACGGTGGTGCTAGTGGTGATGGTGGTGCTTCTGGTGATCTCGACGGAACGAGGACGCCGGAACGAGACGCAGCCGCGGACTCAGGTGCAGGTGCAGATGCAGGGTCAATGCCGATGCCCGGGGGGGCAGGTGTCGGCGACTCGTTCAGCACGACGGGACAGGCATTCTCCTCGTTCTCGTCGCATTATTCCGCCCCGGCAGCAGACGATGATGGGGCGCCCAGCGGCTCGGGCTGCGGCGGCGCGTCTTCGTCACAGCAGCAGCAGCAGCCTCGCGAAGCACAACTACAACCTGCAGCAATAATACCGACGAGGCAACAACAGCCTGGATGCCAGTGGGCGAGCACGGGGATGGCCATGTGGCGGGAGATCGGGGTCGGGTTCAACTCCCTTCCAGACTTCACAAGCCCGAGGAGGATGCAGCAGAGTGGAAGGAGATCAAGACATGCAGGCTAGCACACACACACACACGGGATCATGCAATGGGGATGGGGATGAGACAGTGGCATACCATACATACACCCACTGTCTTCCGCCCTACATACCTACATACCTACCTACCTACCTACCTACCACACACACGCCCCGTATCAATGAATGGTTCAGATGTGCACAAGACAGCAGGACAGATGGCCATGCAGTGGAACAGGGCGTGCAGCAGGGACGTTGCCAACCTGACGAGGGGGACAGGGAAGCAGCATGGTTTTTCGCCGGATGGATTACCCTTCTGGTCATTCATTACCCGTCGCCGGGCTATGCTCGTCATCATCATCGTGTCATTTATCTATCTCTGTCTTTTTTTCTCCTCTTCCCCCCATGTACTTACCTACTGTATACGGTGAAAAGATTCAAGGGTAGCTGGCCAAGCAGCCGTCGTATGGCAAGAAATAACACCATGTAATCTTATTCGGGCATAACCGAGAGCAACAAACACGCCAGATCCAACCCTCCCGCAAGCCTCGTCCGAATGCCGTCAGCATTCATTATCCGCGCCTAGAAAATTCCCCAACCACTCGACGCACAAGAGTCTCAACATCTCTCTCTCTCTCTCTCTCAAAAAAAAAAAAAAAAAAAAAAAAAAACGGCCCCAGCCCCAACACGAAGCGCCTGGACAATTCTAATTCCAATCCAAAATTTCGTATTCTAAAAGTAAAGTAAAGATCTACACACATAACTCCGGGAAACACACCACCACCACCACCACCACCCCTGCCACCGGCCCGGTGTCCATATCAGGGTACGGCACGGTACGCAGCCTGCCTTGCCTTGCCTTGCCTGCCCGCCTGCCTGCCCGTATGCGTGATGTCGGCCGCCGCCATGCCATGCCATGCCAGCGTGTGATAAGAGACGCCTCCCTCTGGGCCCGGCCCCCATCCAAGCCCCCCCCCCCCCGGTGTAAGACAAGACAAGCACTCCTCTTTTTTTTATTTCCCCCTTCCCGGGCGGGACGAGGCAGATTTGTGCGGGGGCGCAAGGTTGACTCCGGCACGCCGCGCCCCTGCCCCCTCCAACCCCTTTGGAAGGATCCGGCTCCCTGTAGGGTGGGTGTAAGGCAGCCAGCCGGCAGCCTTATGTATGTATGTATGTGTGTATGTCTATCTGATCCGAGATGGGTGGGGTGTCCCGAGGTCGCCTCGCCCTGCCTTGGTGGTGGTCCGCGCACCCTCCGTTTTCCCTCTCGGGGCATCTATCTATCTGGCACGTTTTTCTTTTCTCCGGGGAGGAAGGGGAAAAGTGCGTTTTTTGCTTGTCGGTTGTGTTGGCTGTGGTGATTGGGGTGGGGGCTAAAAATAAATTCTTCTTGCTTACCAACAAAAAAACCGTTGCCCGTCTTGTGTGTGTGTGTGTGTGTGTGTGCCTCTGCAAGTGAATTCTGACGAAACCTTGTTGACAGGCCACCACCACCCTCCCCCCCCCCGGGCGAGCGTTTTGTTTTTTGACGCGGTGAGATGGGTACCGATGCGGGGGGGGGGGGTAAAACCAACGTGCCGACGGACTCTTTGAGGCTCTCCATTGCCAGGTGGGCGAGGAGCTCCCGACCCATGTCCTCCGAGTGTGATGCTCTGTCCGCGTGTGGGGAGGGTAGGTGTTCGTCCGATCGTCTTGACGGATGGATGGGCGGATGGATCATCTCCACGGTAACAAGGCTCGCGATACCGAGGACTAGACAGAGGACCACACTTCCCTGCTGCACCTTCACGCACACATCCCTTCCCAGATAGATGTCGGGGTAACCACCTGGTGGTCTCCAAAGTGTCGATAATTATGTAAAGCTACACGATCACAATCAATTGACCCACCCACGGAGCCGCAACCTCTGTGTCCCTCCGCGGACATAATCTCACCACCGGCGCCCCGGCCCATCACCAACGAACGACACGGGACCCCCGGGGAGCCCACCCTAAAGCCCGAGGAATTCAACGATCATCGCGGCCGTGTTAAACCGTCACCATCGTCACGAGGCTGTATGTATGTAGGGCTCTACTCCAACTTCCCCATTCACAAGCCGGCTATATATGTGGATGTAGATGTGGATGTGTATGTATATGCATGCAACGCATGCACATGTACAACACGAAAAAGCGCCTACCTACATAGTATGTGTTGGCCCCGCAACTTGGGGGCGGATATATCAAGGCCTCCTGGGCTGGCTGGCGCATGCCGAATCCACCAACGGGCAGCGGCTTCAGGTCCCGTGCCGCTTCTTCGCCCGGTGCTCTCGGTCTGGGCCTATTGCCAATGCTGGGGCCAAAAGAGCCATGGCCCCGAGAGCCCCGAGGGGAGGCCAGGCCGCTGGCACCCCCATCCATCCACCGACCGCGTCCCTGCAGGTGAGTTTGCCCCATATTGACAATCTCCTCGGCTGATCCTTTACACCGGCCGACTACACACGGACACAATAAGGCTGTCACCCGCCCCGTCGTGGGGTGAGGACGAGGAAGGGTGGGCAGGTGGGTGCTAGGGAGGGACCAGATACGCGAACAAGGAGGAGGTGTGGGTGGCAGACGGTAGTTTCTTTGCGGCAACACATCGCCGTGAATGGATTGTCCTCGGTGCCTCAGGTAGGTACCTAGATAGGGAGGTCGACAGGGTGATGGTGATCCTCCCCCACGTGAGCCTCACCCAGCGCAACCTATCGCGCCTCGCCCTATCTACAAGGTGGACCAATACACGCCGAGCCCGCCTACTTCCCCGTCCCCCTTCTTCCATGCCCTGCCCACGACTAGGAAGTCCCACCTTTCCCCCACGCCCACACACACTGGGCAGCCGAAGCAAGATCACAAGAGTAGTAGGGTAGTGGTGGAGTGAGTGAGTGAGTGAGTGAGCGAGTGAGTGTAGGCAGGCTGGCAGGCTGGGCGGGCCTAAAGCAGATACCACCATGAAAAATGCTTCTTATTTCCCCTCCCACCTTCTCTTAACCAAACGCCGCTGACAGCGAGGAACCAGAAAAAGAAATGAGAAGAAGACACGGCAAAAAAAGGCAAAACTGCACTTGCGGGGTATTGCGTAAGGACACCCTTGTATGCTTTATCCTCTTCTGTACTCCATACAAAAACGATTGGTTCGTCCGTCGGTCGCCCGTCAATCCAATTACTTCCGCGATGCTCTGAGCCCCTTCATATCCTCGAAGGGGAGCGGACATAGGGCTTCTAACCAACCCGGAATTTGGGTCATCCACTTAATTCAGCTGGACGTAGTTGCCTAAAACAAAACACACATGTCAGTTCTTAATCCGCTGGGAACCCCTCTGAAGAGTGAGGCGAGACTCTTGTTGTACTGACCTGGGAACTGCCCCTGCTTTCCCTGGAGCTTTCCAATCCACCACTCATTCTCGTTCTGCGTCCTGCTGACAATCTCAATAACTTCTCCGGCCCGGAAGCTCAGGTCCCCTTCTGCCTGTGCCGAGTAGTCATACAGCGCCGTCACCGTCTCGGCCGCCGGCGTGGCACTCAACCTACTAGGCTTAGGCTTCGGGGGCGGAGGCTTCGACTTGGCGGCGACCGCCGCGGCCAGGGAGGCCGACTTGGGGCTCGTCAGCGGCGGGGAGGTCGGCCCGGCCGAGTAGGGCGGGGGTGGGTTCTCCACGCTCTGTGCGCGCTGGTGGAATCCCATCTTGGCCGGGGACACGGCGGAGGGGGAGGCGAGACCTGGCGTCGCTGACCCGAGCCCCGGCGTCGCGGAGCCCAGACCGGACGACGCGTTGTTGAGTACTGATGGGGCTGCGGCCGTTGACGTCGAGGGCGTCGGGCTTGCTGGGCCCTGGGTCAGGAGGCCGGCCGGTCGGTTCCCTTCGAGGAGCGCTGTTGGCTTCGGCTGGTACTTGGGCGGTCTCCTCTGCCCTGTCGACTTGAACTTGACTATGGACAGCTTCTCGGCCTGCTCTTGGATGTCGCCCCGCTTCTGGTTGAAGGCCTCCTCGATGTCAAGGGTCAGGTCGAAGTACCCAATGTCGCAGCGCTGCATTCGCTCGTGGAGCGTGTAGAAAATGTTCAACTGCATGTAGTAGAAGCTCTGGAACAGGGGCTTGATAAACTCGGCCTCCAGCATGAACAACTTTGGCAGCTCGTCCTTTAGGAGGTCGTTGAAGTAGTTGTACTCCTGGGTGGCCGCCTCCACGTCGTTCTCGGCCTTCCACATTGCCTTCTCGTCCTTGATCGACTTGTCCTTCTTGTCCTGCAGCTTCTTGAGGGTCGCCCGGTGTCTGTCGTAGTCCAGCTTCTTGTGCTCTCGCTTTACGATCTGCTTGCGGATGATCTTGATGACGTCTGTCAGCTCGTTGGCGGGTCGGATGACCCTGCTCTCTATCATCTCCAACTCGGGCGCCAGGGTTTCCTGCAGGTCCTTGACGACGGCCTCGTACTCTTCGCATGCCTGGATGCCCTCGGGATTCGCGTGGACGACCAGCGAGTCTGGGTCGGACATCCTGCCGCTGATGGGCTTGTAGATCTCGGCTATTGCTTTGGAAAACTCGATCTGGTGGCTCAGCATGGTGTTGATGGCCTCGAAGTACTTTTTACTCTCATCGTGGAGCTTCTTGGTCTCGGTCTCCAACTCCTGGAAGCGTCGTTCCGAGTCGATGTAGACGGCATCCTTGGTATGTTCTCCAATGTTGAACTTGTGCTTGAACGTTTGCGGTGCCTACCGGGTGCACCTGTCAGCGACTTGAGGGAAGGGGGAAGGGGGAAAGGGGCTGGGATGCGAATGGTGAGTCGGTCGTGGGCATCACTGACCCGCGTGATGCTCTTTGAGAACCCCCGAAAGCTCATTGTTGCTGGTATTAGTGCGCCTGCCTCGCACTATGTCTATGCAGGCTTTGCGATCAGGTGGATGGCGGAGGGTAGAGGTCTACTGTGGTAGGTGTACGTAGGATCCGTAGTAGGGTTGGTGGTGGTTGTGGTGGTGGGGTTCTGCTGTGGGTGGTGACGATCGCAGTGAGGGTGTTGATGCTGGTGGGTACGGTGGATGCGGTGGATGAAGTGGGTGCGTTGAATGGGGGACGCAGCGTGAGTGGCCCGCGGAGGTGATGATGCTTCTTGTTGGTGTTGTTGGTGGTGGCTGTCTTGCAAGTTGCAAATGATGACTTTGCGGCAGTCAGAAAAAGGAATGTGGTGACGGCACTCGAGCAATGTGGCTGTGCCGGCACCCGTCAGCTCGCTGCTCCCTCCTCAGGATCTTGGGCTGTGGCCAAGGACGTAGCGCATCGCCAGTCCGGGAGCAGGTCCAGGGAACGGGTCAGATGAGGGTCCCGTCGAAAAGAGATCGGAGCCGAGGTCGCGCGGGATCGTCGGGTTCGAGTTGCTTGCGGCGTTGGCGGGTCTCTTGGGACGGCGTCGGTGCTCTGTAGGTGGTCGCAGTGGTCGCAGATGTCTCAGGGGGGGGCACAGAAAAAAGATGAGTTGGTGTATCTGTGTTCTGTAGGGGATCTGGAGTGTAATTGAGAGTTGGTGGTGACGCTGGGTATCCTCATCCAAACTTCGGCCAAGTCAGGCCCAGTCCAAGTCCAGTCAGGTCTTCTTGTTCGTCCGTCCAGCAGCTTCTCTTCACTGCCACGCCCCGGCCACGACCAAAAACGTCAGTGCCCAGACGGTGGGGCGCGGTGGCAGAGGCGGACATGCGTCATCGCCTTCCCACTGTACTCCGTACCTAGGTACACTAAGAGCTCGTTCCTGTCCGACGTATAGGTACGTACCCTCTGGCTACGGGCCACCGCACATGTGACTGGCTGGCTGTGCCGTGCAACCGTGCAGCTACCGTACCGTTTTGATGGGGTCCTCTCGGTAGCATTCCTTTGCCAGTGCAATCCTGAGGGCCAATCTCTAATATTTGCTGGTCTAAATAAATGGCAATCACATCAAATGACGATGCATGCAGTTGTGCATCATCCCATATTTCGCATTACTATGTATACGGAGTACCGTGAGAGCTCTCCTCGCACAAATTCTTCCCGTGGGCAGTCGGCGGGTCCGAGCAGCCGGTTTCGCTGAACTCTCCCACAAGCTCGCAGATGTTCCGTACACGAATGCAGGCAATGCGGGCGCTGAAAAGACCAACACGGCTAGAGTGGGACCTTGCCCAGTACGGTGGACCCCACACTGCTTGCCCAACCGACCGTTTCAACCACTCACACGCTTCGGTTTATCAGATCTTAGGTCCGATCACCGAGGAATTGCCGCCATCCGACTGAATCATCAGGAAGCGGCCGTGCAGAGAAAATTATCAGATGGAGCACCTCCGAGCTCCCCTCCATCCTTTTTCTTTCCACAAGCCCACCTCCTCTACCTAAAACATCACACCCACAGCCCGTCATGTCCGGTATTGGATCATCGGCATTGAGGCAGGCATCCCGCCTGACCTCCAAGAAAACATCATTATCAGCCTCCCTGCGAAGGGCGTCACGGACTCCCCAGGTGGCGACAGCTCTCCCACAGGCGACTGCAGCACCAAGGCGATGCTATGTCACCGAATCTAAGAGAGACAATGCACAGGTGGCAGAGCCCAAGATTGAGACTGCCATACGGCTGGACAAGTCGGCCCTGCAGAACTCAGGACTGGCGATGAGCGGGCAGCAGGATGGGAACATGCTCGTCAGTCCCATGGCAGGTAAGAAAGAGGCTCGGATCTGTCGGTGTTCGCCTCGGATGGTAGACTAACCCCGAACAGAGGTCCTGAAGGAAGCCACATTGATGGATGAGGGTCAACGGCCGATATATCTCGACATGCAAGCCACCACGCCGGTTGACCCCCGTGTGCTCGATGCGATGCTCCCTTTCTATGTCAACGTATTCGGTAACCCACACTCCCGAACACACGCCTACGGCTGGGAGAGCGAGAAGGCAGTCGAGGATGCGCGAGGGCACATCGCAAAGCTCATTGGTGCCGACCCCAAGGAGATCATCTTCACCAGCGGCGCCACCGAGAGTAATAACATGAGCATCAAGGGAGTGGCAAGGTTCTTCGGCCGGTCTGGCAAGAAGAAGCACATCATCACCACACAGACCGAGCACAAGTGCGTGCTGGACAGCTGCAGGCATCTGCAGGACGAGGGCTTCGAGGTCACCTACCTGCCAGTCATGGACAACGGTCTGGTCAACATGGATGAGCTCAAGGCCGCCATCAGGCCCGAGACGGCACTTGTTAGCATCATGACTGTCAACAACGAGATCGGGGTCATCCAGCCAGTCGCGGAGATCGGCAAGCTCTGCCGGGAGAACAAGGTCTTCTTCCACACCGATGCCGCGCAGGCCGTCGGCAAGATCCCGCTCGATGTCAACGCCATGAACATTGACTTGATGTCCATTTCGTCGCACAAGATATATGGGCCCAAGGGCATTGGGGCCTGTTACGTCCGGAGACGGCCTCGTGTCAGAATCGACCCTATCATCAGCGGTGGTGGTCAGGAGAGAGGACTGAGGAGCGGTACCCTGGCGCCGCCGTTGGTCGTCGGCTTCGGAGAGGCGTGCCGTATCGCCTACGAAGAGATGTCGGTAAGTAGTGTCGAGCACGCCAACCCGTTCACCCCTTACCACCTGATGATATGCTGTACTTGCATGGCTTTCTGAATTCCCGTGACAAGGAATCTCATGTTGAAAATAGCACCCTGTCTGATTTGGTACCCCTTCGCACGCTTTGTCTACCACTTTTCGAATCCGATCGATCGCGGATAAGACTGACATGCCAAATAGTATGACACGAAGCGCATCAAGTACCTCTCAGACAAGCTGCTCAAGGGCCTCCTCGCCATGGAGCACACCAGCCAGAACGGCGACGCGAACCAATTCTACCCTGGCTGCGTCAACGTGTCTTTCGCCTACGTCGAGGGCGAGTCGCTCCTCATGGCCCTGAAGGACATCGCCCTCTCATCCGGCAGCGCGTGCACATCGGCGTCGCTGGAGCCCAGCTACGTCCTGAGGGCGCTCGGCAACAGCGACGAGAGCGCGCACTCGAGCATCCGGTTCGGCATCGGGCGGTTCACGACAGAGCGCGAGATCGACTACGTGCTCAAGGCGGTGCAGGAGCGGGTGACCTTCCTGCGCGAGCTAAGCCCGCTCTGGGAGCTGGTGCAGGAGGGTGTCGACCTCAACACCATCCAGTGGAGCCAGCATTAATGGCCTGCGACCTGGTGCTTGCTTGCCGAAGCAAGCGCTCGTGATGCAGGTTGGGAAACTACTTTCATTCAGGATGTCGTAAATAATTGTACTGGGAGATACCACGGTTCGGGACTTTGGTGGGACGGACGTGCGGACGGACATCTTCGTCGACGGTCAACAAACTTCACTTTTGCGGCGTTACGGCAAATTTCATGAAACAAGCGGGAGCGGTCGAGAAAGCAAGCAAGCAAGCACGTCACTCTTGACTGATGTATGGCAGGCGGGTTATGTACAAGCACGGGAAATATACTTTGCGATGGCTTGCTACGACCACAAACAAAATTGGCGCGTCGGTCTGTATTGCGCTAGGATGACTGGGATGACATGTCTTTGTGTGCTCGTGACGGAATCTGGCGAGCTCCTCTTGTTGCTTGCTCGGGCCAACAACAACCACCCGCCCGTGAGATGGATCCAACTAAAATCACCTATGCCGGCAGTTGAAGGCAGGTGTGGTGGGAGGGATATCTAGTCAGACTGCCAAGGGTGGTGAGGAAGATGATCTACGCAGCTCCCGCTGTCAAGTGTCGCTGGGTTAGGTGTGCTGAAGGGGACATGGTGCGTCGGTCACATGGCAAAATCGGCTCGCTGTGTATCGAGGCATCATCGTGATTTGGAGAGAATCTGCTAGAGGAGTACCCCCTTCCATCCCACGCCCATCAAAACCACGGTCGGTCATTCCGCGCGATTACGTAGGTGTCTTGCACTACGGCGGCATCTGATACGCGTCGGACGGATCCAGGCCAAGGCCCACGTTCCATCGTGGGGAAAAGAAGGAGGAGGGGCCCTCGTGTCTGTCAAAGAGCGAGCCGGTGGCGTGACGGATCCAGAGCAGGCGGTTGGCTGCCCCTCGTGCCACTAGCCGCAAAGCTGTGGTGCGGTTTTGTGAGAGGTGTTGTTGTTTGTGTGCGAGGGTGGTGGTGATGTCACCCCCCTGGTCGCTGAAAGGGCTGGCCTAACTGACGTCATTGCCGCCTTCCGCGTGGGAGGCGGGCGCCCACTGCTTTCCTCCTGGGAACGGATTGTCTCACGAGCTGCTAGGCAGGAGGGGCACTAGAGCGGTGGGTAGGCAGGTACGTAAGTGCATGTGCATGTGAATGGGCATGGGCACAAAAGGAAGGGACAGGGCTGGCTGGACTACATATTAGAAGGTGCTCTGCGCCCTCTTCCTCCGTCACGTCAACAACTCATCCATCTCCCAATCAACCACATCAACATCAACACCCAGAACCTGACACTTCAATCTTTTCGTCTAACAGACCAACTTGACTCACCACCAAACAAACCAACCATCATCATCATGTCTGCCGACAAGGACAACACCTCCACCCTCCAGGCCCTCGCTGATAGCGTCTCCGGCGCCGTCCAGTCCGCGGTAGGAACCATTACTGGCAGCTCCGCCGACCAGGACAAGGGCGAAGCCAAGAAGGACCTGGCCTCGGCCGAGCACGACGCCTCCAAGGCCTCCATCAAGCTGCCCGGCGCCACCGTCTCCGCCTCGGGCGCCACCACCGACCACCCCGACCGCTCCGCCGGCAGCTACAACCAGACGGTCGGATCTGCGAAGGAGACCGTCGGCAACCTCGTTGGATCCGAGGTAAGCCCCCCTTGCTGTCACCCTGCACTCAACCCCATTCCCGCCTCCCCAACCAAACACCTTCAACAACATTGAACAAAGCAGCGAGATACTGACATCAGCCCGCAACACACAGTCTCTCAAGTCCCAGGGCCGCCAGCAGAACCTCGAGGGCCAGCAGCAGGAAGCTAAGGGCCAGCTCTCGGACCTCAGCTCCGGCATCGCAGACCGCGTCTCCGGAACCGTGGGCGGCGCCGTCGCCGGCATCACGGGCAACACGGCCGCCCAGGCTGAGTACCAGAAGCAGCACGACACCGGCAAGACCCAGCAGCGCGGCGCCGAGCATGACATCGAGAGGCAGGCTCAGGCTGAGGCCAAGTAGGGTAACGGGTCCCAAGGTAGCGGGTCCCAAGGTAGCGGGTCCCAAGGTAGCGGGTCCCAAGGTAGCGGGTCCCAAGGTAGCGGGTCCCAAGGTAACGCGTCCCAAGGTAGCCGGTCCCAAGGTAACGCGTCCCAAGGTAACGCGTCCCAAGGTAACGCGTCCCAAAGTAACGGGTTCCAAGCTATGCAAGAGCAAGCCATTGACATTGACGAATGGAAGAGAGAGAACGAAGTTTGGTTTGGCAAAAGATTATAATGATAAGGTTCTGCGTCGGGATATGTCAGATAGTCTTTGGGGCTTGCTGCTACTGTTGCCCTTGCATGAGAGCTCGCTTATAAACCTGTATTTGATACCCCCAACGCACTCAAAACTAAGCGAGGTGGATGGACGATCATGATGCCACATCGGCGAGGATTGAACATTAGCGTGACAGCGTTTGCTTTTATTCCTTAGGTAGATGATTCCGCTAGGGATATGAATCAATAATCACTTTGGTACCTCCTCATGGTTGCATAGCTTGCAAAATGCAAAGACCGTCTGCATGGAAATTGCCTATGCATGATTTGAATCCTGGGTCCTGACCCGAAGCTCCCAGTTTCCTTGCTGACGGTCGCCCAAGTTACGCTAGGGTATGGCAGATACCTGAGACCTCAATGTATGCTCGTCCACACGCGGGGCAGGCCATTCATGTCAAAAGCAACCAGCCAGTTACCTCCAAGCCGACCACGAAGCGAAGCCCGCCCGTCCAACCAAACTTTTGCCACCATGCGAGATCAAGTTTCAGTCATCCGTGCATAAGTCCAGATTGCCAGCTGATCTCAGTTTCCTTCTTTCTGATAGCCACCCAAGGCAGATGGGGACACTCACTGGAACTTCCGAACCAGGCACTCAGCTTGTGCGCTTCTTGGTCCGTCTTCTCCCGTGCACCTCTCTCTATACCGGCGCGGCACCTTGGGCAAGATGGGAGTCACACACCCAAGACGTGGGAAATATGCACCTGCAGGGGAAGAATCCCTTGAAAGGCATTGGGAATAGTTTCTGGATAAAAGGACTGAGTGGATCGGTTCGTTTTGGGAGGGCTTGGAGTTGTTCACCTCCATCCATCCCACGGAGGCTGTCGAAGCGGAGCGCTGGCATTTTTAAGGGGTGGCATTGATCAAGCGGCAGATGGAACGAACTGGGGCTGGGTGTTGCGGACATCGGGGAGGATGGTACTTCATGTGTATATTTGATGAGATGCTGGGTTCTGTTCCTGGGTGGGCGTTGAGTTTGCAGTTTTCAGCGGGAATTTGCAGTGGCAACGGGCGTTGGCACACATCTGAAAGCATCATTGATACTGGCCGACCTGAAGTGTCTTGGACGCGTTTCTGGGACTAAATGCTTCCGGGCAGCTAGATTAGGTGTTTTCCTGTACTGTAGCTACCTTCTACCAGAAATGGGGAACGTTCATATCATCAACCGCAGTACACGCCGGCTCCTAAGACTACAGATTGAGATACCCAGCAGATTCCCACCCGTGTGCAAGACTGGTAAACTGCCCATTCCATGGGGAACTCGGGAGGTATTTTCCGTCTCAAATTGCCCACCATTCCGCATTCACTTTGCACAAATGTCCCATCAGTGAAATCCAATGTGAGGAAGTCCTCGACGACAGGAGTAATAGCTCGCCTGACAAAAGCCTTGTAGGCTGGATCTTGCTCCAGGAAGTATTTTCTGTCTACTGCATTCTTGATCTTGACAATGAAGCCGTGGGTTCATTCCCTTCTGCCGGGTGGGTCTACCATCAGTGTAAAATTCTAGTGTGCACACCGAACGGCCAGGCGATTTCTTGCATTGGTGTCGTCGGGGCTATTGTTGATTCCGCCTTTGGTGCCAAGCGGGTAAGACCTCTTTGTTTGAGGGTCGAGACAAGTCTGCTTGAAAGAGGTTATCTATTGGCAGATCATAAAAGCGAGTCAGTCTTTATCAATAGCACTCAGCCTCTTGTGGACAACTCTCATGTGCCGTGGTGGAGCTTACAATGCGGACTGCTTCTGGCGGTGTTCCAGCCCTCAAGTGTGTGACCACGAGATGTGCAATGGGAGCACTCGTATTTGACTGGTGTTTGTTGGCTGTGCACCGAGATATAATACGGCGCAGAGAATAACCGTAATGGAAATGAATACCGACACAACAATGAGTACCGATACAACACAAATCTTCGTCCACATGTTAGCAGCAGCGGGCATTGTCACTGTTTGCAATGCGTTGGGGTTTGTTCTGCTGGATTGAGATGAAGGAAGTGAACGGGGTCAAGGCAGGATTTATGCCCTTGAAATGCAAGAAAGGCCATGTCTGCAGTGCCTAAATTTGAACGTGCCTAACCTTTGAACCGGAAAGAACAAAGGCCCTGAGTTAACAAGGTTCTCAGGGCAGTCGTTGACACCAACACCAACGTCAGCATATCAATAAGGGCACGATCGTGATCACGAAGAGTGGTTTCGTTTTTAATCCCCATACATGTAAACCTGTGTGGCGCCTTCATACAGTGGTAAACGCTCCAGACCCAGCTTCAATGTTTCAAAAATAATGCCAATAACAGTACAGAGAGAATACAATACGCGCACGTGGCCCCAAGTTAATAAATTTGTATATGAAAGTTGAAGCGAGAGAGACTCTTGTCACTGTTCAGTGGTAGCAGCCTGAGCTCAGGCCGACTACCTAGGTACCCTATTCAAAGTTCTCTCCGCTAAAATTGATTTATCGCGATACAACACCAAGAGTGATATGGTTCATAGTACTGAGATCTTGAAGAAGGAGGAGGTTTTTCTGAAGCACTAGGCTATATCCCCGGGCGATTTTAGAACCGAATGAAACCTTGCACGTAATAATCCTCCTGGTAATGACCTCCCTGAGATGTCCGGTTGAGTTCTCACGCCTAGAACATGGCGCAACCAGAAACACCTACTAGTATGTACCCAATCAGTTCTCCCTCAGCCCATTGATGATCTCCGAAGACAAAGCGCCAAGGCCTTTTCGCACGTCGCTGTCCATCTGGCCCAAAGTTGTGACTGAAAAGGGGGCAGAAGACCCTCGGTCCCAACACTGTGTCATGCCCTGATAGCCCCACAGCTCTGGGTCAATCGGTGCCTCTTGTGTTCCTCCATGGGATTTTCTGAGCTTCGGCGAGAGATGGTTCACCAGTCTTTGCACTCGGTGGAGTTCGCTGAGGACAAGCTGGGCGGCGTTGCGCCCGCGGTCGTTGGACTGCCCTCGTGCGGCTGCGGCGTACCGCTCCAGGATCTTCATGACGGTCATCGAGAGCACGGCGAGCAGGAAGCTGTCCCCTGAGCAACGCCGGCATGTGAGCCTCTCGTTGACAGTCTCTAAATACAGTCTGTTTTCCGTGAGCACCGATTCACAGAAGCCGTCTGTGAGGGTAACTGCAGCCTCCTGGGGCTCGGAACTTGAAGTGGATAGATAGGGCCGCAAGTCAGCTTGCGCCGAAAGTGTCCTCAGAAGGTCGATAGATTGAGTCAGACAGCCACAGTCACTCGGAGTCGTTTCGATAAGCTGTGGCTCTTCAAATATCGGATTCGAAATCGTCGGTATGTCGGGTGCGTGCGTTTGTACCTTAGCTGGGGCACTTATTGTGCATACCGAGGATGACACGTCTGACGCTTGAGGATCGATATTGATCCCTTGTGGAGGTAGAAGTAGCGATCCAATATCATTGTGTGTTTGTGGTATGCCGCCGTTGTTTAGGATTGGCAGGTCGAATGGAGAATCCATCGCGGACATGATGAAGTCCATGTCATTGCCATTGCAATTGAAAGTTCCCAACGAGGAGAATATATCGACGTCTCCAGGTCCAGGGATCCCGCCCGAGTTCTCTCGAGCAAGTAAATAGTCTGGTCCTGGCGTGGTAGGAATGCTCAAGCTCTGTGGGGACATATCGAGGTAGTCGTGATTTCCGCCACAGGGTGTCGTGTTGGGCGACAGAAGGCTAGCCCCGACGAATGACTTCAGGCCCTGGTTTAGGCTATGCTCGTTGCCGAAGTTAGAGCTGGCTTTTGTGCTCTTACCGTCGTTGGATTGCCGGTGAGGTTGTCGTCTGCGGCCCGGACGACGTGTAAAAACGTATTGGCATGAAGTATTTCGGCTTTTGCACCTGGAACATCTCGGTCTTTCTTTTGGGCACTTGACCTTTGAAGTGGAGCAGGCTTGACAACTATCGCGGATCTTAGTCGTTATATCTGCTTGAGAGGGCTCCACGGCGCCGGTTGGCGTTCGAACGCCACCTTTCACGCCAGCCATTGACGATGTGCTTGCTCTGTAGTGATAAGGAAAAGTCTAGATGCTTCTGGATCTTCGAAAATTGAAACCGTTATATCTGGACTCATTCTTACCAGGACTGCGAAATGTCGCTTGTCATATTTATATCTTGGTACCGATGGCATTGCACTTGTGACATGTGCATGTAGCCAAGTTCTGATGCCTATATATCCTTGAAGCAATAAGTATTTTTTGGGAAGGGATTTACATGCGAGAAGCTCTCGAAATTGACCACCACTGGGCATACCGTCTGCCAATTCTTCACCGCCCTCGCAGCCTAGGCCACTAAAATGGCCGCTCTGTTGCTATGAAACCTCATTAGCTACCCTGGGGTATGTATACATGCAACAGAAAGCCACTCAAATGGGGGTGCTGGGATTAATGCAGAAAAAACCTGTTCGAAAACAATACACTCAAAAGGGGGTCCGGGGCCACAATGAATGTAGCAGCAGATGGCGCTGGTGGAACGCAGGACATATTGCCTACGTGGGGAAGTCCCCCTCCTGATCTGTGTTACAGGACACTCACTCCGGTCCGCCTAAACCTACCCGTTGTAATTCGACATACATTCCAATTTTTCCAGATTAGATTTTTGATCTACCTAGGTACCCAGCGACAATTGTAAGTTCTGGAGATCGACGTTTGATCTCCACGTTGAGCCTGCATTGAGGACCACCTACTCCTCAGGGCGCAGTCTGAGCATCAGGACAGATCCAGACAATCCTTCCCAAGAACTCAGGGCCGAGGCTTGAGTATCCCTAGATAGGCACACCGCTCCAAATATCCCATGGGATACCAGTCCAGGCAGTAATCCTCGAGCGTAAGCAGTACTAGTTCAAACACATGATACCATTACAGTAACACATATCTATGGCCAGTAGGGCATCACTTGTGAGATGGTTTTCAGCTCGCCACCCTCCCACCACCGAGCGGGGGAGGGGACCAAAATTGCATGTCCATCCCACAACATTTACCGCGTCTTAGCGAGGTCCCGAACAGTCGGTATGCAGCTTGGCTTGCGACTCTGAAGTACGGCACACGAATACACGCTCCAATAGTGCAGCTGCCGATGTCAGATGAAAATGGCTATTACTGATTGATTCCCATCTGAAAATGATTGGCTGCAAATCAACCATTCTCATTGGACAAATTCGAGTTCTGGTCAAGAAACTGCCGTGACCGGAAGTGAGGTCGTTGGAATTTGAGTCGGGTCATATTTCAACGGGTTGGGTTTGAGAACATATTGAAGCTATTGAATGGGAGATAAATATAGCGGCTTTAATGAACACTTACTGCTCTCTCAATGCTAATGGTTGCTGTAACTGTTCAATATTTGAATTTTCCCTGGTACGGGAAACCAGTGCCGCAAACCGTGATTGAAAATGGATTGTCTGGCCCAGCTAGCATCTCACACCGAGCAACTCTCCAACGCTGTGACGGACCTGGTGAAAAGCGGTCACACCAGCCAGTCATTTGAGGCACTGAACCGAGAGATGCCCAACGCCAAAGCAAACATACTGGGAAGCATTGCTTCCATCAAAGCACTCATCAGTGGGCCAGACGACTTGCTCCAGGAATTGGCAGCCCAGGTTACAAACCCCCACTCTTGCTTCATCTTGTCACTTTTTATCTGTCATTTTCGTCAAACGATACCCAGGGTGGCTGACAAAACGTGGCATCGAGTTGCATAGGTCGAGACTCTCGCGTGTCTCCAGTGGCTTGCAGAGTCCCAGATTCTCGCATGTATCCCCCTCGATCTGAGCATACCTACAAAGGATCTGGCCGACTTGGCAGGGTTTCCGGTGAGCCAGCTGAGCAGGGTGATCCGCTTGTTGGCCACTCGCGGGTTCCTCCAGGAGCAGGAGCCGAGCTCTGTGGCACACACGCCGCTATCGGCCTATTTCCTCACAAACCAGTCTCTTCTTGACGCCAGCGTCTTCATGGCCGAGTCGGTGGTACCGGCTGCTCTACAGTCGCCCAAAAGCCTGCAACGCCGTGGGGCCGCATATGGTGGTCCTGCCGAGGCTGCCATGGGTGCGGTGCGCCCGTTCCTATCGGCCCTTCAGGAGCGCCCCAAACTGCGCCGACAGTGGGCCGCTTACCAACGCCATGCAGCGGGCTTGCATCAAGAGGAGCAGGTGCTGGAAGTGATCTCGGGACTGAACTGGTCCAATCTTGGAAGCGCTTGCATAGTGGAGGTGGGATGTTCTGCCATGGATTTAATTGTTGTTTACTTGTGACAGTCGGCTGACCATATCTGGTAGGTCAACGCAAAGTCTACGTCGATGGCACGATCCCTTGCAGAGAGGTTCCCCAACCTTCGGCTCACCGTGCAGATCCGTGACGATCAACCCACTCCATCGCTGCACGAGAACCCAACGTACAGTGGGACCAATGACAACCCTTGCCGGGACAGCAACGACGGGCTCATGGAACCGGACCCCCCGCAGGCAAATATCAACGGCCCCTCAAGCTGTGGTACCAGCCTCAGTGTCACCTATCGCTCCGCGGGCATGCCTCAACATGTCAAAGACGCTGCAGTATACATTCTGCACCTCCCTACGGTAACTCCGAGACCGTCACTGGGAGGCTCTTCCACCTTTATCATCAAGTCTGAGTTGCAGAGTTATCTGGGCCCCCTGAGAGTCAACGGGAGCATCCTGCTTGTCTTGACTACACGTCTTCTTCCCGAGCCAGGCAGCCCGTGCGGCCCCGTGGTGGAAACAGTAGCGCGTGCTCGCGATCTCTGCATGCGCCAGCTAGCCGGCGAGGGCGAGATGGAGATGTCCGAAATACTTGGCATGATAGAAGCAACCAGGGACAACGGCGGAAGGCTGGTCGTCACCAATCAGCTCCGGGCACATAACAATCTGGTCGTGGGTTTGGTGGTCAAACACCAAGCCTCTTGAATCATCTTGTGTTTTCTTTCCCCCAATCCTGCGTTTCTCTCAGAAACGGTCTGGCATAAACACTGACGGAGGTTTATAATTCAACATTAGAGCGAAGATATACTCGCTTGGCGAGAGCCATGCCACGGCACCAACAATTCAATCAGATAAATCTCTTTTTTACCATTTCTGCTCGCATGATTAGCATCTATGATAGAACACCATGGAATAAAACAAATTCTGCACGGTTCATGATGGCAAGCTTTGCGAAGATATTTCATTGACTGAATAGGCACCATACTCTCTTTGCTATTTTGCACAATAAGCGACCATCGGGGGGAAGGTAGCACTTTCGGGACTTTGCAGGGTGTCGAGAACGGGGTTGTTTTGTTTCAACCGAATGATGCCGAGAAAGGACTTCCTAGGGCCTGTAGTATCATGCAGATAGACTCCACAGCTCTCTGAGCTACGGATAAGATGGGAGAGACACTCCAACATGGGAACTTCCCCACCAGGGCAGTCATATTGCATTTCCCCGAGCTTTCGGGAGAAAGACGCAAGGTGTTTTTTAATGAAAGACTCGGGAATGTTCAGGCAACAAGATGAACAGATAATCCGCCTGCCCACTGATATGAAAGGGCTACTTAAGTATCGAGACGCTCCAACACCTAGCTTGCCAATGCCCCTCACAACTTTGAAATATTCCCTATGGAGATTTTGGGAAGCTTTTCGTGTAGTCATCGCAACGGTTGCATGTCTCAAAATGGTAACTTTCGTCGTGGATTTGATCAATGCAACTGGCCGAGGTGGTGCAACCCGAGCGGGAGATCAGCCCGTCGATCACATAAGCACCAGCTACGTGGGGACGTCTTACGGCCTGCATTGAAACGCTTACACAATGGACCGAGGTCCTTGACGAAGGTTGCGTTCTGGATTCCAGCCTAATTCTCAATGTTAGCTGCCATAATGGTCCGAGGTTATTCCAGCGGTGTGCAGCCGCCACCTGGATTTTGTTTCTTCCGGGGCACTGTCACGGTTGACAACTGAACGAGCACACAGGGATCTTTCCTGATGCAGGGCATGAGATTGAGATGTTCTATCTATCTGAGAACTTCAGGACGAACTGCCCTTGAAGTCATCGAGAGCACGTGTGTAGTTATCAGCAACACACTATTGAGCCACATGTAATTGATGTCAGTAAAGTTGGTTCACCGTAAATATAGAGAAATTCGGTGTAAAGTCATGGCCAAGGGATGCTAATGGGCTCCGGCCATGTTGGATTTCTTTGTTGAACTGTTGCCTATTCTTCATCTTCTCGGCCTTTAGACTACCTACCAGCTTATACCTTCACGTATACCTAGGTACAAAGCCAATAATTACTTAGTATATACCATTAAATATCTCTGTATTGGCAAGGAGTCTTAAGATCACAATATTCTACTACTTGATATCTCGTGTCGCTTCTATTCCGCCGTAGGCTCGAAGACATACATAACGTCTTCATACAGTTGTTCGTAAACGCTCTAGACCAAGACTTTGAAAAGCACAATGCCAATAACAGTTCAGACGGAATACAATATGTGGGCATGTGGCCTCAGCCTCGTGCCGCACAGACAAGGCTAGAAGGTTTTCGCTCCCGACGGCCACCAGCGGCTGCCAATCCGGGGCCGGGAAATGGCCGTATGCGATGAAAGCAGAGCTTGTAGATAGACATGCTTCCAAGAAGGTCAAGAAGATAGGCTGCACTATCTCTCCCCACACTAAGCAGAAATTCTTAGATTCTAGCTGGATCACGCTGGTGTTTGAAGGCAAACTTTGAATAGTGCCCAAACAGCCTCACGGATGAGAAGACGGACGCTCACAAGCATCCAAGAGCAACAAGGGCACTGGGCACCACCGGATGTTGGGAAACATAGGCTGACATATTAACAAAGTTTTGTAATGTACAAGCTGCATCTGACGAGGTTTGGAAGAAAGGGCAGTGGGATGGAAGATGCTTTGGGAAGTCGCGGCCAGGTGACAATAGCATGAAGTTTCAAGGGTCTATAGACAACAGCATTCCAATCGCAGTGAGCCACATGGAAGCAATTTGAATTTGACAACGCCTTCACATGTGATTCATCTGTCTACAAGCGACACCGCTTGCAAATAACTAGACTCACAAATTGCAACCCCCCTACTCTTTTATCGCCAAAGAAAGACTCGGAGTCCTCCCATATAGGGTAAGGTCTTTAGAATACTTCAAGACATCTGAGTTCTTAGCCGCAGCGATGGTTCACATGCACTTCGGCTGGCCAAATCGGACCTGCTCACACTTTTCTGGTCTCTCCTTTGTGGTCTTAAACTTGAACTAGAGCGAGGTGTAGATGACTAGGTAGGCTTGGTGGGCAAGAAACCCCAAGCCCTCAGCTATTGCTGTGCAGTTATCTATCAATATGATGACGGGAAGAAATCCTCGCGTCTTGATAATGCCTTCCTTCATTGTGGAGACTTCGGGACCTCTTGGCGGCAGGCTGCGCCACCCTGGACGCCAGAACCAACGGTGTCATTGACCTTGCCTACCTGGTAGAGTCGCATGATCTCAGGATGCACAGTGCACATAATTCTGCTTGGCAGGAGTAATAAACAGGAGTGGAGCAGATAACTCCCCGGCCGCAACATCCTCCCTCAGCAGGCAGGCCAGTTGCTGCAGTGTTGCATTTCCAGGGCCAACAACTCTTGCTGCATAATCGGAGCCACACTTAGGCAGGCACTGTTGTATTCTGAGAGCCAACAACACTTGCTAGCTTGGTACAATGCCCCATCGGGGCCAAAGCCCCCACTTAGTAAGGCAGGGTACTTAGGTAGCTACTTCAGTATCGACAATGGCACTGTGTTGCATTTTGAGAACCAACAACAACGCTTGCTGCGGTCCAATGGCACCTATCCACCTCTGTGCATATAAATGCAACTAAAGGGGTGCTCTCGACCGCACATGGTCTACTTAAGCGGGTCGTGGACTAAGCTTATAAGGGCCACGGCCGTTCAATTTACTACAGTTATCTAAAACTAGATGAGTTGATTAAGAATTTTCTCACATGAAATATTAGAGAAGACGAATCTCTCGATGTATTCAGCTGACATTCATAAGGTCTGAATATAGGAGGTGAGAATGATTGCTTTGGATACTAGCTCTGGGTATGATACGCCCTGCTGACCCCTGTTGCCTGTCGAGAGTAGCCCCAGGGGACGTACCCTGGTATATATGCAACTAGGGGAGCACTTTAGACAACGCTTGCACTGCTTGTGGTATAAAGTATCACGATCCACCATGGCCCATCTGCATGTCAGACATCCCATGATCTCCTTGTTTTCAGACCAGACAGATTCCTGATCCTATTAATTTTGCAGTTGCCACAATAATGACGACTTCCACTTCCAATCTGGCTATTGTGCTGTGCCATGGGTCATACCATACACCGGCACCTTATACCCCACTTGTTGATGCCTTCAAATCCAGAGGCATTGATGCTTACTGCCCCCAACTGCCCACCGCCGACCTTGCCAAGTTGAATGTCGGCGACGTCAACAACCCGGATTTTGATCGAGAGCCACCTGCAGGAGGTTATCCACAGGGCGAGGAGGATGCCGAAGTCGTCTTGGAGGTTTTGAAGCCGCTGGTGGAGGCAGGCAAGAACGTGCTGCTCCTTGCCCACTCTGCTGGCGGCTGGGTCGCCACTGAGGTTGCTCGACCTGAGCTCCAAGCCAAGAAACGTGCAGAGGCGGGATTGTCAGGGGGCGTCATTGGCATTTTTTACATGGGTGCTTTTGTCATCCCTGTGGGCGAATCAATCACCACGTTTTTCCAGCCCAAGGATGGCAACTTTGTCACGCCTCCATTCATGACGTTTCACGTAGGTCCACCTTTGTCGATAACGGGAATGATCATGTGTCAATACATGGCTGATTTGTTGAAACCCACTAGAAACACGGCGCTGCGGGGCTTGGCACCCTGGTCGAGCCTGAGAAGTTCCTGTTCAATGATGTAGACGCTTCTACGGCGCAGAAATATACGCCAGGTCTAACTGCGTCGCCCATCCTGGCTACCAAGCTGTCAAATGACGCCTACTCGGCCCTCCCATGTGCATACCTTGTCCTCGAGGGCGACATGACCCTGCCGAAAGAGTACCAAGAAGGAATGGCCGCGCTCCAGGGTTCCAAAACGGGAGAGTTCACCATCTACAGATGCCCCGCCGGGCACTCTGCTCATCTAAGCTGGACTGAAGGAGTTGTTGACACCGCTGTTGAATTTGTGCAGAAGATCCGGGCTTAGTCTAGCATTTTGACCGCAGAAACTGTAGATACTACTTTACGCACATAAAAGTGAGAACTGAACTTCTGTCTTGGTGATGTGTTTTCATCACTTATATGTTATTGATGATTGGTTTGATACGTGATGATGTAGAGAATCCAAGTGGCCCTTGGACATGTCAGTGTGTGCATTTCTTGCCTTTTCGAACCAAGCGCCCGCACCTTCATGTCAAGACACTGCAGAAATTGTGCAATATTGTTCAACATGCGGAGATTTGGAAGCCTAGTACCGATAATAGTATGACTAAGTATTCTGATCTCTCTACTAAGTATTCATATGATAGGATTGATGAATCGATGCATTATGATGGCGGTGTCTGTCTTGAAGTCCAAGTGTGCTGGTAAGAGCAATACGGAGTTGGTGCCGCCATGTGAATATGAAAGACGACCGATCGTCACGAATGACACACCGCAGGTCTTGCTGATAATGTATGCGGAGTTGTTTAGAAGAGCATTGAAGTATTGGTAGACGCATCCTCCACAGACGTCGACAATTACCAGTGGCATGAGGTAAGGGTCGGTACTGAAGCGATGGGGATATTCCAATGTTGTCTCCAGGATCGAGTGAGCTCGATACGGTCCCGTCTTTGCAAATACTCAGCTCGAATGATTGCATCATATGAGTCAACCGTGTTACCCACTTGCGCACAGGAATGGCAAGGCTGTGGCACCACTGGCACGCCGTCATTGTGTAACATTAAGGGGTTCCTCACCTGGGCAGTGATAGAGGAGACGACTCACTGTGCCAGAGAACTTGAGGGATCATTTAGCTGTAGCTATTCAACAGCCTCCATAGTAGTACTCCATAGGTAACTATGATGTCGAAGGATGGGAAAAGCCCCGAGGTCGTCTAATAGTAAACCCACATAGCCTTTATTAGTTACTACCTCGTCTGAAAGAAGGGTAACATTTCAACTCTCCTAAACGATTAACTGATCAGATGATAGATCTTTAATAATTTTCGGGTCGTTCCACTATTCTGTTCAATACATTTTTTAACGACATTTCTCGACAAACGCCTGTGGCTAACTTGACCGACTGCAATGTCTCTGACTAATAAGAGGTGTTCGGTATCCTTAGTCATTATAAGTCGTCCGCTCAGGCGCCAAGGGCCTCGGGCATCCACTCCGACAAAAGTGGGGGCGATCCGGCAGGCCCCTCCGGTTCCCTAATCTTATCACCCGGGATCGGAGCGAACAATGACGAATTATATACTAAATAATTCCCGTGGTGAGAGGGGTCGCGAGACCATGTTCTCTGCGTCAACTCTCTTTCTTGCCCGCTGGACTTTTGCTACAGTTTCATGTCCACGCCTCTCAATCTTGCTTTGCCCATGACCTCTTCGACGATCTGAAATTTCGGAGCAGACAGTCAACCAGGTCAAGCAGCCGTCACCACAGACGTGAAGATGGGTTCCAGCCAGGACGAGCGGGGCATCCGCATCGCCATCGACCGCGGCGGCACCTTCACCGACTGCGTGGGCAACATGGCAGGCGAGGACATCGTGATCAAGCTGCTTTCCGAGGACCCGGCCAACTACGCCGACGCCCCGCTCGAGGGCATCCGGCGGATCATGTCGCACTTCCTGGGCCACGAGATCCCCCGCGGCGAGCCCCTCGACACCTCCAAGATCGACTCCATCCGCATGGGCACCACCGTTGCCACCAACGCCCTGCTCGAGCGCAAGGGCGAGACCATCGCCATGGTCGTCACCAAGGGCTTCAAGGACTGCCTCGTCATTGGCAACCAGTCGCGCCCCAAGATCTTCGACCTCGCGATCCGAAAGCCCGACGTTTTATATTCTGAGGTCGTCGAGATTGACGAGAGGGTTACACTCGAGGACTACGCCGAGGACCCAGAGCGGTCCGCCACCAAGTCGCAGGTCAAGGCTGGGACCGCAGAGGCGAAGACGGCGGACCTGGTCATGGGTCTGTCGGGAGAGGCAGTGCGCATACTACGGAGGCCGGAGGAGGAGAGAATACGCACACAGCTGCAGGAGATATACGATAAGGGCATCAAGAGCATAGCGGTGTGTCTGATGCACGCGTATACGTTCCCAGACCACGAGGCCGTGGTGGGTAGGATCGCACGGGAGATTGGGTTCCGGCACATCTCGCTGAGTTCCGAGCTCATGCCCATGATCAAGCTGGTCTCGAGGGCCACCTCAGTCTGCGCCGACGCGTACCTGACGCCCGCCATCCGCAAGTACATCGATGGGTTCCAGAAGGGCTTCGAGGGCGGCCTCGGCACACAGAGCGTCCAGCGCGAGTCGGGGAGCCGTGGGGCGCGCTGTGAGTTCATGCAGAGCGATGGTGGCTTGGTCGACGTTGAGAAGTTCACTGGCCTCAAGGCTATTCTGTCTGGCCCTGCGGGTGGTGTTGTCGGCTACGCCATCACGTCGTACGACCCTGCCACCAAGATCCCGGTTATTGGCTTTGATATGGGAGGGACGAGCACCGATGTTTCCCGGTACGGAGAAGGCCGATACGACCATACCTTTGAGACCACAACAGCAGGCGTTACCATCCAGTCGCCACAGCTCGACATCAACACCGTGGCAGCTGGTGGTGGCTCCCGGCTGTTCTTCAGGAATGGCCTGTTTGTGGTTGGTCCTGAATCCGCCGGCGCGCATCCTGGACCAGCATGTTACCGAAAGGGCGGCCCTGCCACAGTCACAGACGCCAACCTGTACCTGGGCAGGCTGCTGCCAGAATTCTTCCCCAAGATATTTGGCAAGAACGAAGACGAGGGTCTAGATGTTGAGGCAAGCAAGAAGGTTCTCCAGGAGCTTGCCGACCAGGTCAACAACGAGACAGGGAAGAAAATGTCCGTGGACGAGGTGGCCTACGGGTTTTTGACCGTTGCCAATGAGAGCATGACCCGTCCCATCCGCTCAATAACGGAAGCAAAGGGTCATGATTCGTCAAAACACAGGCTGGCCACATTTGGTGGAGCAGGAGGCCAGCACGCTGTTGCCATCGCGGACGCTCTCGGCATCAAGCAAATCCTCATCCACAGGTACTCATCCGTACTTTCGGCCTACGGAATGGCCTTGGCAGATGTGGTCGACGAACGACAAGAGCCAGACTCCGCGGTTTGGTCCAACGATGGCAAGACCGTGAGCGAGCTGAAGGAAAAGATGGAGAAGCTCAAGGAGAAGTCCCGAAAGGCGCTTCAGGATCAAGGATTCAGCGACAAGGATATTGTTTTCGAGGAGTACTTGAACATGAGATACCGCGGCACGGAGTCAGCGTTGATGATCGTGAAGCCGAGCGAAGAGGACACGAAAGAGCATTTCAACAGCAAAGAGTGGGCATTTGACCAGGCGTTTGTGAAGCATCATCGGTACGAATTCGGATTCACACTAGACGACAGAGACATCATTGTCGATGATGTGCGAGTAAGAGGCATTGGGAAGAGTTTCAGATATGCTGAGGAGACTGTGGACCAGCAACTCAAGAAGGTAAAGAGGCAAGAAGTCTCGGGGAAGAGCAAGCACTCCAGTGCTCAAGTATACTTCGAAGGTGGCAGACTGGAGACGCCCATCTACAAGCTTGGTGACATCCAAGTCGGAGACGTTATCCAAGGTCCAGCCATGCTGGCCGACGGCACACAGACTATCGTTGTTACGCCCAAGGCCGAGGCGGTCATCCTCCAGACGCATGTGGTCGTCAACATCGAGACCGACTCTGGCAAGGGTGATTCACAGAGTACGGACCAGTCCAAGCGGGAGGTGGACCCGATCGTGCTTAGCATCTTCGGCCACAGATTCATGGCCATCGCGGAGCAGATGGGCAGGGCTCTGCAAAAGACGAGTGTCAGCACGAACGTCAAGGAGCGTCTTGACTTCTCATGCGCCATCTTTGACGCTACAGGAGGCCTTGTTGCGAACGCCCCCCACTTGCCAGTGCACCTGGGATCGATGGGCACGTGTGTGAAGCGACAGGCTGAGATATGGAAGGGCGAGCTGAAGAGGGGTGACGTGATCATCTCCAACCACCCATCATATGGCGGAACCCATCTCCCGGACGTGACGCTCACGATGCCTGCATTCGATGAGAAGGGAGAGAACATCCTCTTCTACGCGGCGTCAAGGGCCCACCATGCCGACATCGGCGGCATCACCGCTGGCAGCATGCCCCCCCATTCGCGGGAGCTGTTCCAGGAGGGGGCTGCTATCAAGAGCGAGAAGCTTGTCAGCGAGGGCAAGTTCAACGAGGAGAGGGTGGTGGAGTTGTTCTACAACGAGCCGGCCAAGTACCCTGGGTGCAGTGGTACCCGCTGCCTCGCGGACAACATAAATGACCTGCGAGCGCAGGTGTCTGCTAACCAGAAGGGTATCTCGCTTATTGAGAATCTCATCGAAGAGTACGGTGAAGACACTGTCATGTTCTACATGAAGAACATCCAGGACAACGCCGAGTCGTGTGTGCGGAGACTGCTGAAGGATGTCAGCAAGAAGTTCGAGGGCAAGGACCTGTCGTCTGTGGACTACATGGATGATGGCAGCCCAATCAAGTTAAAGGTCACCATTGACCCTGAAAAGGGCGAGGCAGTCTTCGACTTCGAGGGCACAGGGCCAGAGGTATACGGCAATATCAATGCCCCCGAAGCCGTCAGTTACAGGTAAGAACACACCCCACCCTACACTCTTCAACATCCCACACCCGCCCCAAACTAACATCCAAACCCAGCGCCATAATCTACTGCCTCCGCTGCCTCATCTCCGAGGACATCCCCCTGAACCAAGGCTGCCTGAAACCAATCCACGTCAAGATCCCGCCCAAGTCCCTCCTCTCCCCCTCGGACCACGCCGCCGTGGTCGGCGGCAACGTCCTGACCAGCCAGCGCGTGACGGACGTCATCTTCAAGGCCTTCGAGGCCTGCGCCGCCTCCCAGGGCGACTGCAACAACCTGACGTTCGGGTTCGGCGGCAACGAGGCGGGGCGCGACGCCGTGCGCGGCTTCGGCTACTACGAGACCATCGCCGGCGGGTCCGGCGCGGGCCCCCACTGGGACGGCACGAGCGGCGTGCACACGCACATGACCAACACGCGCATCACCGACAGCGAGGTGTTTGAGCGGCGGTACCCCGTGCTGCTGCGCGAGTTCAGCATCCGCGAGGGGTCTGGCGGTAAGGGCCAGCACCGCGGCGGCGACGGCGTGGTGAGGGACATCGAGTTCCGGATCCCCGTGCAGGTGTCTATCCTCTCTGAGAGGCGCGTGTATCACCCCTATGGCATGGCGGGCGGCGAGGATGCTGCCTGTGGGCTGAACGTGTGGGTGCGCAAGGTGGAGAAGGCCAGCTGGGAGAAGCAGCTGCGGCGGCTGAAGGCTGGCAGTGGGGTTGGTGGTGGTGAGGTGGACAAGGAGGAGGAGGAGGACGTTGAGTATGAGGAGAGGCATATTAACCTGGGGGCTAAGAACAGCGCGCCTATGAAGGCTGGGGACAGGATCATTATCAACACGCCTGGTGGTGGTGGGTGGGGCAACGTCGGCGAGGCCAAGAGGCATTTGGAGGTGGAGGATCACACTTCTGGGTGGAGGAAGGGTAGTCACGCCGCGAGAGAGGATGCTGCTTTGCAAGTTTAGACAAATGGGAATGATTGGACGATGGCCTTGCCAACCCTTGGGGACCTACTTGAGTGCTCGACAGCGTTGTGCAATGGCCTTCAAGTTTGTTTGGGACCACATCGCGATGGTACGACACGGTCTTGAGGTACCGGAATGCTTTTCTCTGTGAATGTACGCTAGGAATATGCTGACACAAGAATACAGGGTAAGAAAACATCAATGGATGGGATCAGGATAGGAGGTGATGGCAGACAAGGGAGAGTGTATGAAGAAAAACAAGACGAAGGGGACAGGGCCCGATTGACGACTGACGATCCATCGAGTCACAACACCAACCCGTCGCCGCTCACGTTCTCAAAGACAACCCACACCTCACCTGTTGTGGTGATAATAAAGGCCCCCAAAGAAAACGACAGCTGGGGCGAAGGTGCCCGAGATTGCAATGCCCCATGCCACCTGCCTGGTCACGATGCCGAGAATCAGGCCTGGCGCCATGAGCAGCAACAGAACGACGACAACAAGCCTCAACACCGACATCCACGAACGCCTGGGCTGAGGAAGAGCTGCCTCATTAGAACGATCGTCTCTCAGTGTGGCTGTTTGACTCGCAGCCTCTGGGCCGTCAGCCTCTGCGGTGAAAGGATTGGTGTCGGTGTGGATGGGGATGGTGTCCCGCAGCGTGGTGGCAGGCGTTTCGACAGTATCCGCGCTTCGTCTTTGCTGATTGAAAGACTGAGACTCAAGGTCCATTGACTAGTTAGTTGGTTAGTGGTTGCTGGTCGATGTTTGTTCTAGCATCTGGGATGGGTAGGTAGCGTGCACCTCCGGCTCTGCTGGGATCGCAGTTCGGGTGTGGGCATAGTGTATATAGCGTGTCGTAGCATCCTGGATGCTATTATACGTGTCGACTAGCGCCTGGATCCGTCCTTGGATTAGGAAACCCAGGTGTAGTCGACCTTGGTTGAGGAGACTGAGTCCACCGGGTTGCAGCACGGAGGACCAGCCACGGTCAGAGTATGGGGCATGGTCTTCGGTGGGCACATCGGTGGTCATACTAATGGGTGGATGAACTAGAGGTCCCAGCGGGCTTTACTAGTAACTTAGTGAGATGGAGAGAATATGAAAAAGAAGACACAGGAAGTGTCCCACGGCGTATCTCTTTATAGTACTGGCCATTTTGACCGCTAAACATGTGTAGGGACACAGACGCCCGGGGATCGACCCGCGCACGCGACAGATGCGTCTGGCGTGAGATGTCATTGCCCAGGTGTGGAAGGTCGCACGACTTCCCCCACTAGGCATACTCAAGTAGTTGATACCGCCTGTAACAACGACGGCAACCGCAAAGATGCAAGTATTGCTGTACATGTTGAGTGTAACTTAAACTTCTCCGAGTGTGGTATCCCGTCCCTGAACCCCGGGTTGGTCCGTAATGTAGAATGGACCGAGACCGAACGTTTTCATGCCCTCCTGCAGGAGCTATGGGCAGAATTGCTGACAACGCGGGGTAGGCATTGCCGCTCTCTAAAAGCTTCTTCTGCACACCAACCTCATGATGATCCACCCCTCTTCTGGCATTCTTGGATATACACTCTGCAAGATCTCGACAAGATTGAAACCCCAGGCCATCATCACGTTGGGCACAACAAGTACGATTCCCAATATCAACCTTTTACATACAGGCCTAGGTACATACATATATACCCAAACACAGCACCACACGCAGCCCAGTCACATCACACGACACCATGCTGACCTTGCCTAATGTCACTAGATTGCTGCAGCCACTACCCAACCTAGTGGTCTGAGTTCTCCTCCGCTACGTAAATTTCCCTACCATCCGTACACCAGGATGTTTTGAATTGGCATTTCACACATGGAGCTTCACTTGATGTCAACTGGTCTCCAGCTTACACGCAGTCACCCAAACTGCCCCGTGTAACGTGGTCCCTAACCCTCTCCACACCACAACATCCACTTGACCGCATCCTACCCTAAATCATTAGATGCTTCATTCCGAGTACATGATATTCTGTGTATTAGCAATATTCAAGCCCAATTCTGACGTCACTACACAAACCCCAGGGTTGTCCTCCGTGCAACAGAAAAGCCTCTTTTGCATCTGAAACTTGGCCCGATGCCTCCAATGCAATCACATGAACAGGTTACAAGGCAGGAAGGCTTATATGCTTTTTTTTACCAAAATTTTGACTCGGTTCTATGGCAGACAATGAATCAACCACATGTCAACGCAGCCCTTGTAGGCCTCGGTCGACGGGCATCTATCTGTACTTAAAGGGGAGTCCTCCGGCTTGGTGCACATTTACCATAATAAACAGTGGTTAGAACGTCGCGGAATTGATACAGGTGGTGGTATTGAACATCATCATCGGAAAATGCAGTGAGGTTAGAAAGAGACACCAAATACCACCTAGGTAGCATCCAAGAACTGGAACAATCGCGGCACGATATGAGGAATACGAGCTGAGTTTGTCAAAGTCAGGTCCGTGGGCATGAAAATTCTTTCACGGAAACATCGCCTGGTAGTGCAGTCAATATTCAATGAGGGTATCCAACAGAGGATGTGCGAGAGATAGCGATCTTCCCCGGAGGAGGGTGGGGTTCGCCTCAAGAACACACCAAGATGGGAGTGGGTCCGCTGTACTCTCAGAGGAGGCAGCCCAAGTTCATTTACGAATATAACCTGACCAGGAAAGTACAGGAAACGATGCATCGGCCTCCAATCAGTGAATTGGAGGTCGAGATTGAGAAAGTCGACCATAAGAAGTGGGCCTGGCACCATGCTGAATAAAGAAGATGCCCCTTCAAGATTGCACCAACAAATCGCCGGTACGTGGCCCGGCAAATCCCTCACTCTCGCTGGTTGAAAGAGGGAAGTGAACACCTGTAAAAGTACTGGCGACCGTAGCGAGAAGGCTAAGCTTTCCAAAGTATTATACAGACTCCGATAACCCAGTTCATTTCAACTGTGGCCTGTCATGATTCCTACTTTAAAAGGTCCACATATTAACTACATTGTGACATTTGAACATATACCTAGGTACGCTCCCCGCCTCACGCAGGATTATGATTAACGACAGAGACTCGATGCGATGTTATTTTGAGCGCGCTTACTGTCAAACCTCGCCAAAGACGTCGTCTACGGTCACGTCCCTGTATGGTCACTAGTTAATGGTCCTTTGTAGGTGGTAGAGAAGACGCTGTAGGGGGCGACGCAAAGAAGGTGCCCAGGTGGAACAAACTACATATGTAGTACAGCCTTCAAAGTTACCAGTGTGACAAACTCAAATGACATACTTTGTATAATTGGAGGGGTCGCCTGCTAATGAATGAGGCATGCCAGCTATATCCTGGGGCGCGATATTCCGTATTCAAGACTAATATTCGTTCAGCTATTTGAACTGAATCGTAGCAGCCTTCCAAAGCTTTGCCCCAGGCGGCCGCTGTCTTTTCTTATCTCTCGCATTCATGCTCCCCAAGTCTCCTTTATCAGCTCCGCAGCACGCTCTGCCACGCCGTAGACTATGGCCTGCAAGTTCGCATTACATATCAGCGGCATGATACTCGCATCCACGACGCGCAGGCCCTCGACGCCGTGCACCCTCAACTCACCATCCACGACGCCCCTCCGCTCCAGCGGAAGCATCGCGCATGTCCCCACGGGGTGCCACATCGACATTCTCGACGTGCGCGCGAACCGCTCCGCCGCGCGCAAATCACCCCCGAAGTTCGACGCCGGGTCGCGACGCCTCAGCGGCTGCTTCAAGAATGCACTCGAGAGGGGCTCGGATGCCGCGATCTGCTCGACCTGCAGCATGTGCGCGCCGAATATTTCGGCGTCGACGGGGTGCGAGAGGTAGGCCGGGTCAACGAGCAGTTCGTCTGCGGGGTTGCTGCTCTGGATGTGCGTGGTGCCCAGCGACAGCGGCTGAGAGAGCACGGTGGCGAGGGTGACGAACTTGCCCGGTACTGGGCCGGTTGGGGAGCCTGGGGACCACTCCAGGTCGACGGGATGGGGGTTCTGGCTTCTCATCGTCATGTGCACCGCCGATGGTTCTTTGGGATCCAGCAGAGCTTTTTGAACGACTGAGTGGAGTGCTGTAGCCCGGATATCCGACGCGGCGAGTGCGGTGTCGTCGAGAAGCTTGCCGAGTCTCTTGTAGCCAAGGCTTTCCGCGGACACTCTGTCCAATATGACAAGATAGGCATAGTTTTCGATGCCGACGCTTGTCAGGGGTCCTGAACGGCTTGTTGCATACTCCTGCATGGCCTGCCTGGCATCGGCCTCGGGCTCTTGTGTCACCATATTGTCCGGAGTTTCCAAGTCGTCAACAGCTTCATATGCAACGCCACAGTCGAGGTGGTCCTGCAGGTTCTCGCCAACGCCGGGGAGATCAAGAATCGCCTCGATACCATGATTGGTGAGTAGCTGGCAGTCCCCGGCTCCTGACATCCAGGATCTGCTTTGTAAGTCCATGTGATGCTACTAAACTTGCCGGGCAATGCTCAATCATTATGTTGTTACGCATAATATACGTGATATCGCTACTCTGAGAAGTCTCATTTGTAAACTGGGACATGAAGAACATCACCTACTATGCTTCAGATGTTGCCGTATACTCGGTCCTTGAGCCCAACCTGGGCGTCATCAACATATGTCTCCCGACTATCAGGCCCGCTCTTCTACCTCTTGCAGGGAAGGATCATCGTAATGGACATAGCTTCCCGGGGGACCCGAATGGAAAGAATCCGAGTTGGACCCCTCGTAGCAAAGACAGCGGACGGAAACCGAAACGCACTGGGCTGCATGGCAATGCCCGTGGGGCTGACTATCACGGAGAGATTATTCAAATTATCGAGAGAGGCTGTGGAATATTGAATTTCTGTGGAACCTTCCATTTTCCTTCATAGCCATACATGACCCTTGGGTACTAGTTTGTTGGCAGGACTTCGAAATACCAAAGCTACAGACGCCGAGTAGACCAAAGATAAACAGTACAGTATCAATGGGGATGCGACAAAATGAACCAGATTGCTGACAAAACTCCTTTAAATCACGTCAAAAGTCCTTTCTGGATGCGACAGCCTCAAAAGACCTGTAATAATGTTTGATTCGTATTTATGAAGACTTGCGAGGAAACTGTGCAGTGAGAACAGTAGCCAAGGCGCCGCAGAGGGCTACGTCCCATGACAAATGCCCCGTTATGACCGCAAGAACGAGACCAGGGACCACTATCAGGGATAGAGGTCCGAAGAAGCGAACTAACATCTGCATGAGAGCTTGATAGGGGTGAGAAGAGAGTTCCTCCACATGTTCCAGTTGTTCGCCCATGGTGGCCAGTTGAACGTCTTCCGAGCCATCGGCGTGCTCGAGATGATTGTCTTCGAGGTCCTGACCGGCGTGAGGAAATTCGAGGACATTTATGCCAGATTCAAGATCGGTTAACTATTTTATAGGTTAGCAAATACTATTAATGGTCCCAAGGTGCCCAAGCGTGTCAGGTAGCACACACCTCTGTGGTCGTGACCCCGGGCGAGGGACGGGTCCCTATGTGGAAAGGTACGAGTATCTCTAAAGCATCATAGGTGCCGCGGACGAAGTTCTTCGTCTCTTGAACGAAAGCGTCAAGATATACGGAGTTACTGTTGAGGAAGGCGGACAAAGAGGCCAACGCGTGGTCGAGGCCTGTGGTGGAGTCTTGGATGGCCACGAGCTCAAGGCCCGCCATGAAGGGGCGCGGCATGCTGAAACCGGAGTTTGGGAGAGCGAGAGTGGGTTATATAATATGGGATCCAGAGCAGAAAACTTTCTTTCCAGTCGGCTGACCGTTAGAACCTGGAGATAACCAGGTGCCTAGGCAATTAGAGAATCAAGTCGGCAAGGGAGTCAAATGGTCCAGATGCAGAGAGATGCTAATGAGATTGAATAACTGATCAAAAGTCCTCATCTGGTTGCAACTAGCTCTTATATGTGCTCATCACCTTCGCATATAACGCATGAGCCTCCCTGCTGCGTGACGGCTTGTTGTGGTCATTGTTTCGGTCTTTTGCCCAAGTCGTCACTCCTCCAAATCGGCTGGCGGCTGGCCTACAAATGGGCCCTGGCCGGTCCACTTTCCGGCCGGTCTCGTTTCCCAGGGGTCGGTGGTAGACACATGGTTGTCCCGATTCTAGTAGCCTAGCCGCAGGTTTTTTTTTTTTTGAGGCCAGGCAGCCCAGCTTATGGCCTGCTTTTGTAACCCTCCTGGTTGTGATTCCAGCATGTCCCGCGGCTGCCCAGGTGGTCGGGTCGGTTGGCGGTGGATGGTCCGCCAAGGCTGCCGGGCTGGCGT
The DNA here is from genome assembly GCF_019321695.1 of Diaporthe batatas. NCBI lineage: Eukaryota > Fungi > Ascomycota > Sordariomycetes > Diaporthales > Diaporthaceae > Diaporthe > Diaporthe batatas. The sequence goes on along the minus strand of NW_025408563.1, from coordinate 631,889 downwards.
TCTTACATTATGGCCGCGGTGTGCTGACTGCCAAGATCGAACCGGTCCCCCAGCGACCCCAACTCGACCCCATTGCATGGCATCGAACGGCTCGATTGAGCGCAGCCGCATGCCCAGAGCGGTGGTGGGTCAATCAGAAGTGTGGTGGATGTCTCGCCGTGATCCCTCTCAGTATCAATGGCACGGAAGGGCGAGAGATGATCCAACCTTCAATGGGATCACACGGGGCCATAAGGAAACCAGACTCGTCAGCTGTAGATGTCCACAACAGGGGGCCGAGAAAATGCTTTGGCCGTCGAGGCAGAGTGAAGCGAAATCGGCTACCATTATTGAAGACCACCTGGGCAGCCAGTGTTATGCTGGACGGACATTGGCCGGTTGGCGATGGTGTACTCCAGAACGACGAGAGGAAAGCTGCGGGATTGCGGACTTGAACAAAATGTCTCTATAGAGTGCGAGGCTGAGATTTTGGCCCGGTTGGGTTGGTGCTGCACAGCCACACCCGTCTGGCTCACTGGCTTGGGAGCAGTACACATGTAAGCTTTTCGATCTTCAATCTGCCTGGCAGGTCTCGCAATTCCTATGTTGGACGCCAAGCTGGATTATAATTAACAATGCCTTTGAGGCATGTACCGACAGTCTGGATGTGGCAACTCCATGTCAAGGTCCTGCTAGCGGCGGGAACTTGAAAGCGGCAGATAGGGCCTGTCCCATCTGGAACTTGTCTATCCCTGTACCTAGGTATCAGACTAAGAATTCCAAACTGCTCAAGCCGAAACCATTTTTTGCTACCAAAAGACTCAAAATTGTATCTTTTCTAGCTGTCTGACTGTGTAGATTTGTAAACTCAAATCTAGCTGGGACCTTCCACTGCGGCGCCCCCAAAGGCTCTCTTAGCTTTTTGTTGCTTGAGTCGTCTCAACTGGGAGCCACTCCAAAGGCGAGTGTATGATGAGCCAAGACGTCTATACCCGTAAAAAGTGTTGTTAATAGGACTGAGCTCATGCTACAATAGTTCAACGGTCCAAACGCCCTGACGTAACAGCAACTGCCTTGGGCCGTTCATATAACGGGGCAACCCTCAATACCCTAGCTATTATTTTACGAATATTGGCAGGTCCCTGTACAGATCTCAAACATGAGGGGGCAGCAAACACTGGGAGACGAGGAGTTCACTCTTGGCTTCGACGAGTTGGTTGTTAAACGTTCGTTGCTTGCGGCGATCTGCTACACGACGATACTAGCAGCCCAGCCTTTCCTTGAGGCCAGAACAAGACTCTGTAGGGTTGTTCAAGTTGTTCACGGACCAGTTGAAACCCACTTGCAAGCCGATTTATGACCATCGCAGCCACCGGTGCCACCTAATACAACGCATCTCAATTTTCTAGTCGACTGCCTTGAACGAGTCTTAGTTCTTGGCGGCGAGGTTCACCTTGGCAATGGCTGACTCGGAGCAGCAGTTGTAGAACTGTTAAAATCCAGTTAGCAAATCTAAAGATCGGGATCATTTATGCAGGTACATTTTCAAATGGACATTTAAGGGTTTTGGATGGCGGTGTTGCGATATGGGCAAGGGAATAACCACATACGATCGGGCCTTGGCACCGGTGTCCTCCACCTCCTCCACCGCGAGCCTCGAAGCTGCACGTTCTACACTCCGGTAAACACTACAGACTCAACGGTTAGTGGCAGTCCGGTGGAACGAAAGACGATCAAGATAGGGCATGAAATGATTCGAGACGTTTCTCTTGTGGCCAAAACAGATGGACAGATGCAAGGGGGTACATACGCATCTGCCGTCCTCGGCCTGGCCCAGATGAGCAAAGCCGAGGCTGAGCAGCATGAGGTTGAGAATCATTCGCATGGTGATGATTTGCGTCTTTTTTCTTGTTCAAACAGATTGTGTGTGGGAAGTGTGAGCCTCGAGTACTAAGCTTGGTATTTTGTTCGGTTGGAGCTTGTTGACTGCAGGTGAAAGTCCTGGAGTTCAGTTACTGCAACGAGGTTGAAATCTACGGCACTTTGCAGACACAAAAGCTGGCAGCTTCACCTGCAGTCACATTGTTTTTGGCAGTCGCTAGAAATCTCACGATCACTCTGGTCTGTGACACTCTGCTCTCGACTGTTTTCCTTTTTTTTTGTCCCAATTGAGCAAGTACATAGGTAGTACAGGCAGTGACTGGCCCGGATGAATAGGGCTAAATGCCAAGATAGGAAGGATCTGTGTGAAGTTAATTAAAGTACTCCCTGCACCTTCCACCAACAACGTTGTAAGCTGAATATACATTCCACATCTCAACCCCACCATTCCAGTTGCACTTTTTCCGCAGAACACAACACCAAAACTCCACGACTCGGTCTTCAAGATCAGTCGCCAAGATGAAGGCCACTTCCATCATCATCACCATCATCTCCCTCTTCCACAGCGGCTCCGCCCACGCCACCGAAGGCTTCCTGCAGACCTGCTCCAACTTTACCCTGCGAGACCTCAACGGCGTCAAGGGCCGCTCGCCGATCCTCACCGCCACCTGCAAGACCATTGACCAGAACACCAATTGGTCCGAACTGAACCTCAACAACTGCCTCGGCTGGTCCGCCGTCGACTGCAGGTTCATCTTCCCACCGTCTGGGGGCTTCACCGACTCCGTCACCGGCTGCAACAACACCTTCTACGGCGGCGACGAGCACTTTGGCGAGAACTTTGGCTGTTACGGCCCGTGTGTTGCCAGCGATCCTGATGAGTATTATGATGTCTTCATTCTGAGTAAGTTTAACCTTGAACTTCGTCTGAATTCTTGCTCTCAAGCTCTTTGGCTTCTAACGTGTACCTGGCAGACTCCGTCATCGGCAACACGGACGGCAGCCTTTCCTGCTAAGTTCACGATAGTATATTACTCTTTAGTGGCACCATTTTTGAAAAATCGGTGATGAATTTGACAAGATCTATGACTGGTGGCGGCTCAGGCTTGGCAGGGGTCTACGTACCTAGGTAAATCAGGTAGATACCGAGGTAGCCGGCCTTGACTCGCAAGCCTTGTGTAGAAATAGCGGTGACAATCGACTTATTTACTTCAAGATGCGCCATTGGATGTAGTAGCAAATTTATGGATGCCTTCGGTACTACAGCATGGACCTATCCTGGCCCCTCGGGCCGTCACCAATGACCGCCAGTCCGTGTAGTATACCTAGGTACTGAGTCTTGTAAGAAGTACGGCTGAGGGAGGAAGATAGACAGGCCTGGGATGGATCACTTTGATCTCATTGAATCTTATAGTGAAGAGTCGACGGCGCAATGGTTCCAGCAGATGGCAATGCCGAATGTTTGAAATGAGTGCTTGGGGCTGGAATCGATATATCCATCCACAAGCACTTGTCATCTACAACACAATAACTCTGGTCCCGCCTGATGTTCTACTGTCGGGATACCTAAGATAATATTGAATTCTGGAAGATGTCCTCTATGCCTTTTTCTGAAACTCCACATTCTCGGAGAGTGCTTGTGAGCTAGTGAAATCCGCCACCTTGGTTGCCATATCCACAGGGAAAGAGTAGTGCTCGTGAATCAACTTCCATTCCCCGTCTGCGCCGACCTTCCTCACCAGACTCGTGGCACGGAAGGTCATGTCATACGGGCTTCCATCAGTTGCGGTCCCATGCACGCGCTGCATAGAGGTGATATACCCAAAGTCTGGGGTCACGGCAACGATCTCGACATTCTTGAAGGACTGGTTCGTCTTGCCGAGGTACGGGGTGATGTGATCGTAATGAGGGCCGAGGTTGCCCCGCTTTAGGTTTCCCATGAGGTCCCAGATGGTGTAGTCCTCGAGCTCGAAGAACCTCTTCCCAGCCGCTGGGTCCGTGTGTGCGACCACGTTGAGGAAGTTGCCGAATGTCTTGTACCAGTCGAGGATTTCCTGTTCTACATGGAGAAGAGTAGGGTTGTGATACTGACACGCCGAAAGCAGAGGGTCAGCAAAAAGGGTCTTGCGTGGTGCGATCACAAGGTCGAGTCATGGTCTTGCCTTCGTCGGCCCACCACTCAGGTTCTCGTGCAGAGCCTCAACCGTGCTCCAGTCCGTCTATACGAGAATCGTCAGTATGAAAGTGTTATTTCTCTGTCGGTGTGAGACGATCAAGTGAACACACCTCTTTCTGCCAGCCGTCATTTGTTGCCATGATGTCCGCGTGTCTTTGTTGTGTATTGCACCAGCGGGTAGACTTGTAGTCACGAGCCTATTTAAATCGGCGATGATAAACCAATTGATTGCAAGTCAGAAGCTAACACACCTTTGGCTGTTAAGATATATGTGATCTGCGGCATGGCGTATGGATAGATACACATGTATATGAGCGGGCTCCGTAGCTATCCATCCGGGCCGCGGAACCCGCTACACTGTGCCGTGCTGTTCAATACCACTATGTCATATTCATGTGACATTCAGCTTCGAATTGATCAGAAGAAAAATCCAGTTTCTTGGTAATTTACGAATAATCATGAGATCCATTGATATTAGAGGTGATGCTTCATGCACTTACACCTTGCGATCGTTTGCGAGTTCCTCGAAGAACCTGTATTACGGTATGAAGCTTCTCAATCGACGACGGCGCCCCATGTACCGGACACGCCATTACCTAACTTTGGAAGCAGTTATAGCATTCAAAAAATCGTATGCATCCGCCAGCCAGCCCCTCGTCACCATATAGCTTTCCCAGCCCCTTAGGATACAGGATCGATAAGATCATAGCTGTCTCGAACGTCAGGCTCGGGCGGAAGCGGCAATCCCTCGATGCCCCTCGGCCCTACATTAGGCCTTTTCGCCAAAGTCCTCCGATCCTCCCCCTTTGCCACCTTCTCGATCAGCTCTTCGGGCACAAAGTCCGCCCCGATTGGATTTTCGGCGAATTCCGGAGACATCATGAACGCCGTTGCATCCTCGGCCGTCGCGAAGTTGTCCACCTGGGTCTCGATCTGATTGCCGTCGGGGTCTTGGTAGTAGATGCTCGTCGTAGGTCCATGGTTTACACACCAGAATGGCAGGATCCCGCGGGCCTTACGCTGCTGATAGGCGAGGAGGAGATCGTCAAGTGTCTCGAATGAGAACGCCATGTGCGCGAGCCCTGCCGATTGCGGAGCCTTGGGGGTCGTGCCTGGGACATGACCGATGGCGATGCGGTGGTGCTCATCGTCGTATGTTAGGAAGCAGAGAATTTCATTCTCGTAGCTTGCGTGGGCGCCTAAGAATGCTTTGTAGAATGCCACCATTGGTTTGAACTGAGATGTTTGCAATACCAGGTGCGCCAAGCCCGCGGGGGATTTCACAGTAGTATTGGCTGAGCCGTTTGTGACCATTTTGATCGGTAGTGCTTTTTCAACTAAGGGTCTTTCGTGGGGCATTTATGTGGGCCTGAAGTGGTGTGAATTACGACTCCTGGCGGAGAAAAAGGTACGCTCAGTTGTATCAGCAGTCTCCAATTTGTCTGGTAACTATTGCATATACCGATGATGGACTGTGTCGATATTTGTTTCGAGTTCTACCGGACGCTTTTGTAAGCTGTTCCGGGACTAACTAGGGATAAAGCGTGTCGGCTCCGAAGGGAAGTTTTCCGGATTGGAATGGCCTTTCCACATCTCAGTTGGCTTGCAAAGCACGACACATACGGTACAGATTGCTCATCTACAGGGTGCGAAGGCAATATTTCAGGCAGAGTAGAATATCATAGAATTTATTTCATCAAGATAAACAGCCTTTTCAATTTTTAGTCTTTGTAATGTCGCTGAAATAGATAAGCACGGAGTCTCTTTCGCCTCTGCATGCTTAGATAGTAAACCTAATTGTGATCCAAGATTGTTGAGATTTTCATGATTGCAATGCCTTTACCAAGGCTGATGTATCCTGTACCAGTGTCAGCTACTCCAACCTCACATGTTGGCGATGAAACTGATAACGCACCCCCCAAACCTGGTAAAGAGTAAGCCTCGGATTCGACCCTTGAGCGCCTGCAATAGTAAGTCGACCGCAAAATTCACCATCGACCTCTTTTCCGTTGCGCAATCCCATGGCAACGTGGGCTATAAAAAGAAGATCACTGGCGTCTGAGCTGCACGCGTATACCTTCCTCACGGTGTGCTTTCGACTCGCGATGGCCTTCCATGCATGTGTGCGGGAGATTCGGATAGCTGTTTTGAGGGTCAGTACCGCCTCAGCTCAATCATCATCTGGCGTGCTTCTGAAACCAAAGTCATACCCGCTGATCCCGTGGAAGGCTGTCCTCCAAAATACGCCACCGCGTTAGGTGTGAATATTTCGTTGGCAAGGATATCGCCTACTTCTGGTCTTTCGTCGTCAAGGAGATTATAAAACCTGTCGATCAAGTCTCTGACAACCTGGGGCGCTTCTGCTGCCGTCGGCCACTCGGTTGATTCAGTGTTGTAACCCATTGTTTCTTCACACCAAGACAAGGTATCAAATCATGCATCACCATGGATCCTCACGACACCACAGACGAGCTGGGTACGCCCGAACACTGACATAGTGATCACTGTTATCTCACTGCGCTCCATGGCTGAGCCTGAGATAAGCCGCGGGTGCATGCTGAGCAGCCGTTCCGATTGGCGGGTGTCCAGCCCCGACCTCCGCGGAGCAAGAATTACACGGGCCCGGCCGGAGGGCTGTCCACCGGGGGCAACTTTCAGTGCCTACGAGGGTAGCTGGAGCAATCGCGAAATTGGTCAGCCTGGGGGGAGGGGGGGGAAACAGCCAGCAGATGATTTGGTTGTGCCATACAGCCCTCACACTCGTCTCTCTGAACCCCCCCCCCGGTGGCTGACAGACATGAGGCAGTGGCGATATCATCTTATGAATTCACTTACACCAGCGCAAAACCTGTATGTAGGCTTGATTGCGAAGCAAATTGAGGTCTCGTGGATGTTAGGAGATACGGGCTTGTTTTACCACAGCTACCCCACCCCCCCTTTGTCCCCAGATATTCATGAGTAGTCGCTGCATTAGATGAGGTCAAAAGTAGGCAGTATGGACAACAATTTAATTAAATGACACTTGTATCTACGTGATTTCTGACTGGTACGGATACGTTTCATTGTACTGGTTCGATTTCTTGTCTTCACTCAATCAATCACAGCCATCGTAAAGCAAGGTGTCTATAAGAAAGACCTGTTCACCCAATCACTTGTTGAACCTGGACATTCAAACTCATACCAGCGATGTTGTTGCGTTATAGGGTACGAACTGGAGCAAATGCAGTAGTAGTAGTTTCAGGAGTATTTTGTGGGTTGATGGCAAGACGATTTCGATGGATCAACTTCCATCTACAAGTGAGATGCTCTGCTGTTCCATGCATGTTCCTGCCTCTCATTAACATCCTCGACCTGCACAAATTGTCGGAAGGCCTCGACAGACTCTGGGTTGGCAATCGTCGGGCTGATCTTCACGTTCTTTCCGCTCACTACCTTCTTGACCAAGACCTCCACCTTTTTCCCGTTTGCTGTGTATGGGATGTCGCGTATTTCGAAGACATATTTAGGGACGTGGCGAGGGCTTAGCTTTGACCGGATCTCATCACGAAGCCTCCTGGCGACGGCATGAGTGAAATTTTGTCCCTTGGCCATCACGACAAAAAGAATCACCGACTCATCTGCGTCGCCATCCCTTCTCTGGCCGACGCAGACACTATCGGCGACGGCAGCATCCTTCTCGACAACGTTGTAGATTTCAGCAGACCCGAAGCGCACTCCTCCGGGATTCAACACCCCGTCAGATCTGCCATGTGTCAGAAAGCCTCCCCTGGCAGGGTTTCTTGACACGAAGTCTCCCTGGCTCCAAATTCGGTACTCTTCGAGTTGCCCATGCCCATGAAGTGGTCGCACATGTAATCTGGCAGCGTATTTGGTAAAGTACGAATCCTTGTACTTTCCGCCAGATGGGTCGTCCCAGAAAAACGCAGGCTCGCTTGGCCAAGGTTGTTTGCATACCATCTCCCCAGGCTCTCCGGTACCCTGGACAGACAGGCCGCGTTCGTCGTCGACATCATACAGGTCAACAGCCATGCCGAGGCACGGGGCCTGGATCTCACCCGCATACAGGGGCAAGGAGGGTGCGCCGGAGATGAGCGAGCATGCCAGATCAGTGCCACCGCATGTGGAGTTGAGAAATACATGCTGCGGGAATCCAAAATCATAAAACCATTCCGCAACGTCGGCCGTGAGGGTGCTACCGGTGGAGACGACTGTGCGCAGACTAGATAGATCTAGTTGCTCTCTTGGGCTTATTTTCTGGTCCCGCAGAAGGGAGAGAAACTTGGCGGATGTTCCGAACACGTTGACGCGTAACTTCTCCACCAATCTGAGCAAGACCAGAGGGTCTGGCACCATCGGGGAACCATCATAGAGCACGACCTTTCCCCCGAACGAAAGAGAGACGAAGACCAGTGCCCACATGACCCATGCCGTTGTTGTGTATTGGAGAAGCGTATCGCCTCGGTGCACATCGTAGCTTAGAAATGCATCCTTGGAGGCCGACATGAGGAGCCCACCAGCCGCGTGGACGATACACTTTGGGGGCCCCGTCGTTCCCGACGAGTAGACAATGAAGCCAGGATGACTGAATGGCAACTGCTCGAACGTGAGCTGCCTGTTGCGTGCCCCTTGGCGTATAAAAGAATCCCACGACATGAATATGCGATAGGGGCTGCTTGGACCTGTGGTGGACTGCGTTCGTCTGGGCGCTGGCTCGTCTGTCGCCCCCATCTCTCCAATGACAACAACGGCCGTGAGCTCCGGGGCCGTCTTTGCCAGCGCCTCTGCCCACGTCCGGTGCTTGGCAAGGAGTTGCACGCTCCTACCGTTGTATACGATATCGCGCTCGCAAAAAACCATCTTCGGCCGGATCTGTGTCAGGCGGCTGAGGATCCCATCCACGCCCATATCGGGCGACGAACTGGACCAGATAGCACCAAGCGACAGGGCGGCGAGGCAGCACACGACGGTCTCCGGACGGTTGGAAAGCACAGCCGCGACCCGGTCGCCGACCTGCACGCCGTACGCCACCATGGCGCTCGAGACGCGCGTCACGTCGGCGTGCAATTCGTCCCATGTCACGTCTCGCACATCCGGTTCTCTCTCGGAGGCAACGTGCAGAATTGTGGACCCAGAGCGATAGTTGGCGAATATGTTCTCGGCGATGTTCATTCTGATTTCGGGGAAGAACTTGGGTGGTGGGTACATTGGAGGAGGGAGATTGGCCTGGCGTTGTGCAAAGAGATGTCAATTGACCGCTAATCAAGCGTTGAGTGTTGGAAAGTCTGTGGCCAAACGGCTTCTCGCACTTACGTCGACATCAAAAGTTCTTTGAGGTGGTCGATCTGACTTGATCCCCAAGAATTTGAAAAGCGCCAACCAAAAAAGCGGCGAGGTCTTCTCATTGACAGACCATTGACAGAGGGACATGTAGTCGTTTATGTTTGTGCCGTACTGAGCATTTATGACTTCGGTCAAGTCTTTGATATTCTTCGCTGAAGAGGGCAATGGCTGCCATAGCATCCGTGGCACGTCCTTTGGTGCCATGTCGCTGGTCTATGCTGTGTTTGGATTGAACCTTTGAGTAAATAGTGAAAGGGTGTTCTTGTGAGAAAAGACCTCCAGCCTCAAAGGGTCAGTAGAAGAATGATGTAAGATGTATTTAAAATCCCAGTCCACATCATGTCTTAAAAGCTCTTCTCACTTTGTACATGCACATTCCAAGCCTGATGTGTCCAACCGAGGCTTCGGATGCCGGAATTTAGCAGGTCCGGTCATAGTTACGGAACTTTCTCGATTTCTATTACTCTATGTGGGAGTTGATCAAGGCATATCTGGCGCATGTTGAACTGAGAGACACGACGCCGATTCAAGCAGCTATTCAACGCATTGAAATTTTATTTGCTACCACTCCATGTTCACTATCAATCCGGGCAACCCTATTCCGCAACTCATTTTGTTTACCTGTAACTCGAGTGTTTCCCCAGACTACCCCTTCGTGCCTGCAACGCGAGCACTGCTTTCCAGTCGGACCGAGCGCTTCTCAGGCAGTGACAGTGACATAATCCAGACCCCCGTGGCTAGAAGCACGAAAGTGATAACCCCAGCTGGATAAGTCACGGCGAGGCCCTTGCCGGTGCTTAGGGCAATCCACAGCGGAAATCCAAACGCCGCATGAGACAACCCATATGACGATGCTGTTGTCGTGACCATAACATACCGTGTCCATCCAGTCAGGTGGGGACTAATCAAGTGGGTGATAGTGGCCGCAACAATAGGTGAGATGGCATTGAGGCAGGGAAACCAAAGTGGGAAACCGAGAACTTGGAAGGGTTGGTTGCCATAGTATGTGTATATGCCAAAATAAAGGGGCGGGTATTCCAGGATCAGATTGATCACGATGAACTTGGCCCAGAGCGTCCAGAGGTCCCTGCGAGTGGTGGTTGGGTTTCGGAGCAGCGTCAGGGCCCAGTACCCCATCCCGCCAACGAACCAACCATAGTTCAGCGGCACAAAGACTGGAACAGGGCGGCCAAACCACTCGTAGCCAATGATTTGACCTTCACGGGGGAAGAAGCAGCCGCCCGCAACGTCAACGATGGCTTCAAACGAGGACGCGAAGAAACCACCGATGAACATGAGAAGTGGTGCCGGGTCTCCACTTTTGAGGCACTTTCGGAGAGCGAAGATCAAGTAGGGGATGGCGGGAAAATCGGCCAAAAAGGTGAAGACGACCTGCGTCTTGTACGGCATCACCATGTCCGCCGGAGGACGGCTTGTTGTGGCCGGAAAGAACATGTCGATATCGTGCTTTCAAACAAGGTGTATTCGGTTGCTGTGCTTGAGTACTGTCAGAGACAGGAATGATGAACATGAACGATACATACGGTTGACAGCGAAACAACAAGGCATTGAGCCTTATTAAATCTTCGCAAATTGATGATCCTGCATGGCTGGACTTGACAGACTCCAGACAACATTGGATGAGCAGTACGAGGTTGCAGCGCTGGAAAAGCCGACTTCCGCGGGCTTTCGACTCCCACCTCCGCCACCTACACGGTACAATCCTTTGAGTGCAACATGCTCTCTGCCCAAGAAAAGTTTCATGTCATCTTATCCGGTACGATAACCTTCCGCGCGGAATGACGCCGGAATTGAATTGAGCCGAGGAGACGCGAAGAGGTATAACGTGCAACCACACGGCATGGCGCCATGTCGTCACCTGCTTGCTTTAAATATTGTATGGTACCTAGGTAGTCTATCTCTATGACCACCAATCACGCAGAAGCGCCTATCTCCTTCAATTGCTTCACCATGGCATCCACATCGCTGACCAGTATCAACCACTTCCTTACATTTCTTTCCGATAATCTCTCGAGTGCTCCTATATTGATCGTCGTCAGTACCAAATCAAGTATCTCTGGGCATACATAGTAGGGCTAACTTGTGACTGCTTAATAGCTGTTTTTGATTTCAGCTCTAGTCGTGCACCGCTTCGCGTATGACAAGAGACGCAAGTTCCTGCCGCCTGGTCCTAAGGGATACCCACTTATAGGAAACTTGCTCGCTTTCTCTGATGCTGATAAAATCCCACAAATTGTTTCAAAATGGGCAAAAGAATACGGGCCTATCATGTATCTCCGTATGGGTGCATCGGACTGGATCTACATCAATAGTCCGGTGGTTGCCAAGGAATTGATGGACAAGCGAGGGTCCAAGTATTCAGACCGTGCCCGGATGCCCATGGCCTTCGAAGCGACATCGAACCGGAACCGAATCATCTTCATGCCTTACGGCGACGTCTGGCGGCGGCTGCGTTCTATCAGCCAGGCAGCCCTCAGCATCACCACCTCTGCGACGTACAAGCCTATTCAGGACATGGAGTCAAAACAGGTGCTGTACGAATTGCTGCATGCCGAGAATGATGAGGCTTTCTTCGACATCAACAGACGTTACTCTACTAGCGCAATTATGACCGCTACTTATGGCCACCGCGTTGCCGACTGGAGTGACCCCGTCATTTCACGAATCTACAAGGTTTTGGAGCACTTCAGCCAGATGGCAGAGCCCGGGGCGTGGCTTGTTGACGCATTCCCCGTGCTGGCCAAGCTCCCATCAAGGATGGTGCAAGACTGGTGGAGGATTGGGCGGGGGTGGTTCGAGTTCGACCGCAAGGTGTACTTGGACTTGTACCTTGACCTTGTCGCCAAAGTCAAGAATGGAACCGCGCCGGACTGTTTTATTCGTGATGTCTACGAGCGCATCCAGCAAAGTCCTGAGAAGCACGCGATCAGTGATGAGCTGGCGGCGTACGCAGCCGGGTCACTCGTCGAGGCGGGCAGCGAGTCGACGTCGACTGTCATCAACGCATGGGTAATGGCCTGCCAGCTTTTCCCAGATGTTGCGAGATGCGCGCAGGAAGAGCTGGACCGCGTCGTGGGTCCGGATAGGATGCCCAACTTTGACGACGAGGATAAGCTGCCGTACATAAGGGCCATGGTCAAGGAAACACTACGGTGGTGGCCAATCACTAAACCTGGCATGCCCCACAGTGTCACCGAGGATGACTGGTATGAGGGCTACTTCATCCCGAAGGGAAGCGCTGTTGTCATCAACTGGTGGTGAGTACACTGTCTCCAGACAACCCACTTTCATCTATATTTTCGTCTACGAATCGCTTTAGATGGCTCAGAGGGGGCCCGATTCTGACACGCTGTTTAGGGCAATACATTATGACGAGGCAAGGTGGGATAATGCACATGTCTACGACCCTAGCCGCTATCTCTCGGATCCACACACAACAGCTGAGTGCGTCAACCTGGCCGACGCCAACCAGCGCGATCACTATGCATACGGCTCCGGCCGGCGCATATGCACAGGACTTCACCTGGCCCAGAATTCACTTTTCATCAATATGGCACGGACTCTGTGGGCTTTTAATATCAAAAAAGCAAAGGGACCCAATGGTGAGGAGGTAGAACCCGTGGTCAAGTCTCAACCAGGGTTCATCCATACTCCAGTCAAATTCAAAGCCATCTTGGAGCCGAGAAGCGAGAGACATGCCGAGATTGTCGAAAGCGAATGGTTGACAGCCAAGGAAGCTGGGGTGAAGTGGTCGAGGAAGAAGACATTCCAAACTGCGCGATGACGGGGAGACCACATGCAATCGCTGAATAATGCGTGCGCACATCGTGCTTCTAGATTTAAACACTTTTCAGTCAGAGATACAGTATGCAATGTCATGTTTTGTTTGAATACTTTTTGAGAAGCCGATGTGTGTATTGTTCAAGGCGCTGGGTGCATGTTTGCGCTTTTTGGCATCCTACATGTCGCATACGCAGTGTCCATCCGCAACCGGGCTTCGAAGTTATGACATTACATGAAGACGAACTGCTTTCATACCACGTACAGATATCTGCTATTTCATCGAAGACAATAAACATTCAATGCATACGTAGTTCGGGAAATATAGAGTACTATGTTGTGATCACTTCTGGAAATCTCCCATGTTGTCCAGCTCGTAGCCACTGACTTGCGTTGTGGTATTACTTGTTGAGGTGAAAACAGCCGGGATTTTGCCCGGACTATGACCGCGCTGGCTGGGAATTGCAGCATGGTACCCGACAGCCGTTTCGATGATCTCGCGTGCTAGTGATGGATCCCTTACGCTGTCTCCCCTCCATACAACGTGGCCATCGGGTCGAACAAGGACCAGTGATTTCTCCCAAATCTGGGCGGCATGATCTTCGTTGCGGAGGTGGATGTGGCGTAAAGGAACGGCTAAGCCACTGGCTGCCTCCACCAGGTGCTGGCTGCCTCGCTCAGGGTGGACCTGATGATCCAGGAACTCGACCAATGTAAACCAAGGGCCAAAATGATCAAAGATAGCAGACCCGTCATTTAGAAAGACGTGCGGTGGACGACCTCCGGGCCAAGTAGTAGGGTGGTAGACGTGAGGGTCCCAAGCCGGTTCATCCTCCTTTCTGTCGTCCAGGGTTCTGGGAATGATATCCGACTTGTACCGGTATCCCATCTCCACACCAAAATCCGTGTTCTCTCCATTATTTTCTTGGTAATGTCTGTGAATCCACTCCCTCAGTTCTTTCCCCTCCTCCGAGTCCTCCTGACCGAGCTTCTGGGCACCGCCTCCAGCAAGCCGTGCAACAGCCTCCATGTGTACAGCCATGTGGACACCAGACCTCTCGACATTGGTGATGGCGACAGGGCGACGCTCGGCCTCGTAGGATGCCAGCAGACCTCGTGGGTGGCCCCACCCGTGAACTACGGCCGCTAATTTCCAGCCAATGTCATACCCATCGCCCAGCCCAGTGTTCATACCGTACCCCCCAGTGGGGATGTTCTGGTGGGCTGCGTCGCCCGCGAGAAAGACGCGCATTTCTGGGCCGGAGAAGCTGCGTGCTACGGCGATGCTGGGGCGATAGGTCGAGCGGACCAGGATTTCGTCGATGTTGATCTTGAAAGGGCCATGTATCCCGCCAAGAAGGGTGTAGACGGCTTCCTCTGAGGATATCGTTGATGGATCAACTCCTGGTGGTATTGGGAAGTGTATAGTAAAGATCTGAAGGCAATCTATCAATGATGTTTTGTTGAATGACTTGTTGATGGCGGCTTACCTCTTTCGAATCTTGCGATATTGCTGCTCCGCCGAACTCGCCGTTTTTCAGAATGAAGAGATGCCAGAAGTGGCCTTGTCTGAAAAGACGGGAAACGTCCCCCGATTTGAAGTGAATGAGAAGGAAGAGTGCTGGCCTACACGATGCCGTCATTTGTTAGTCATTTTGTTACTCGTCTCACTTCGAAGGCTGTCTTTTCAAGCAAACTTCTTACACTGGACCGCCATCAAGTGGTATTTGAAGAGACCGCCGACATCGACTTGAAGCCCCGTCGCAAGCCACGGCGTACTTAGCGTTGAAGATATGTAGCCTGCTTTCGGACTCAGTAGTTCTACTGACTTCGGCTATCACTCCTTCAGGCATCTCGGCGATAGCTTCCAATTTCCAGCCGAATCTAACGTCAATGAGTGGATTATCGTCACAAACGGTCTTCATCCAGGCCTCAAACACCTCCTGGGATATTCGCTGGTATGGCTCGAGAGGCTGTGTTCCGTCATTCTTGGCTGTGATTTGCCTGCGGAACTCCTCAACGGACGGGTGATCCCAGGTGGTGACTGGCCGATCTTGTTGCAGCCCAGTGGACATGAGAACGTTGTAGGATGTTTCTAGAGGAACCCCTTTGCGTCGCAGTTCCTCAGCGAGACCCAACCTTCGGAATAACTCCATGGAACGGACGTTGGTCAAGTCCATCTTTGGCCATCTTTTCGAAAAATAGCTGTTAGCTGTCTTCGTTCCTTTTAACACGACACCGAGAAATTGGTGAAGGGATGCAAGGTCACCTGGTAGTATCTGCATTCCTCTCTACTATTATTGACGGTACTTCGTAGAAAGCGAGAACCACAGCAGTAAGCAGGCCTACAGGCCCACCACCGACAATCAATACACGGTTGTCATCAAGGATCTCGTGGTTCACTGAGCCACCGGGCTGTTTCCCTGTCTCAGAAACCATGATGAGGTGGTGTGGTCCTGGTTTTTGAGAAGTGACAGAATTCAGTCAGATCATTTGTCAGCCTGAGATATGGACCTTGGCAGTGTGCGTCCTCGGGGAATGGATATATGAGGCCAGACTTAACATTCGATATCTGACATATCCGATCAGGCGCTGACGTGGGGTCATGCATCTTCTATAGGAAGACGATGTCAATGTTGAGTTGGAGTAGGTCAGGACATGTTCCGGAGACTTGGCGCGACAGGGGTGACATTTCCTGGAGCGGAGAGACAGTCCAGCTACCCTCGGAAATCCTATAAAGCTCCCGCCGATAATTGTCCCTGATAAATACACAGAGCCTTGATGTGTCCACCAGTTCCCAAATTGATTCCTGCAAAGTACCAGTCCGATTCTGGTTACGAGTTCTCGTGATTCTGACAATAATCTTTCACCTTACGCACAAATATGTCTTCAGGCTTCCCAGTGAAGGGTAAAATCGTGGCCATAACAGGAGGCGGATCAGGTATGTATACACGCTCTCATGTTCTCGCCTATTTTCATCTTCGACCTGGAAACACATTTTTGATGGTGAACTCATAACGCTTGTTTTTCATTTTATGAATCTTTGTTTTTTTCAGACTGACTGAAGCATCCGAGTGTCTGGTTAGGCATTGGGCTCAACTATGCCTTGCTCGCTCGAAAGAGGGGCGCAAGCAAAGTGATTATAGCAGATCTACGCCTTACAGAGGATGCGAAAAAGGCCGTAGAGGCCGATCAAAACATTATTTTCCTGCCGTGTAATGTGACCGTCTGGAAGGACCTTCAGGCCATCATTGATACATCACTTGAGAAATGTAGAGACGTTCCAAGCGTCTACGTGGCATCCGCTGGAGTCTTTGAGCCTGTGAGTTCTTTGCCTCCAGATGAGCTTGGGTCTTTATTAGACTAAGTCCCATCAAAGCCGTTTTCGAATTTCTGGCAAGACCCAGAGCCTCTAGATGCCGATGGCTACACTTCGGTCGACATTAACGTCAACCATCCGGTGAGTGTCTCCATTTCCTCCAGATGCCATGTGCAATTTTCAGGGCCCAGGGCTACGTGTCACGGCCCACCGGAATCTACACAGTACTCCGCTGACTGGTGGCGTGACCCATTTATCAGATCAAGTTAACTCGCCTGGCGATGCGCGCTTTACTTGGGCGAAAGAAGAATGGGGTGGTCGCGATCATTGGTTCTATAGCTGGTTACACGAAGCACTACGCCGCCCCGATCTACTCTGCCACAAAACACGCCATTGTTGGTTTTACTCGCAGCATGGGAGACGCCGAGCAGCTTCAGGGTGTCAAGGTCGTAGCTATCTGTCCCGGGTGGGTCCCATCCTATGCTGTGCATCATGGCCTTCTTCGAGTTTGTCACTAACCTGCTCGAGCTAGCATTGTCATGACGCCCATCTGGACGCCCAGCACCAAGGCTCGGTTTGGCGTCACAGACGAGGTCTCTCTGAAGGCGGATGCGGTGGCTGCCGCAATCAGTGAGGCGATTGAGTCGCCAGACATACCCGGCGGCACCATCCTTGAAATCTCCCTCGGCAGCAAGCGAATTATTCCGGAGTGGGGCATTGCGCCACCTGCCGGCACAGGAGACGACGGGGAGCCGAGCAAGGGCACAGCCGTGCCGCCAGAGGCTGTCCAACGAGCACTAAGGCCTATCATCGAGATCACTGAAGCCGAGCGAGGTAGGCTGCTGAAGCGAATGGCATCGTTGTAGTATCCATTAGGTCCTGACATCGCATCAAGACATATTGCTGTACTACTAGTAAACGGTACCTAGGTAGTTACATATGTATGAAGGTCGATCAATCAACACGAGTACCCGTAGACCGGTGAACGGACCTGGGCCCTTGCCCTGACAGCTCGGCTGTGGTTGCATAGTCAAGAATCGCCTGCAGGCCGGATCCACCGGGACACGAGGATAGGCTCCCCGGCTTCCGGGGAGAAGTTCACATGTCTTGACAACCCCGCGGCGGGGACGGCCCCAGGGGATGGGAGGCGGGGCGTTCTCACTGGGATACCCATGGTTTTCATTTTCTACTGTAACGCAGGAACAAACAAAACAACGCGTACAATCTTCTCCGGTGATAGTTGGTAAAGCTGCAACGATAGCAGCACCCAGAGCTCGTCGGGATTGCTCCCTAGTGGAATACACTTCAGGTTTTCTGTGCCTTTTGTACGTGTCGTTCTTTGACTTAGAACACAATGCTTCTACCGTCAACTTCAAAAGATTGGCAGATGATGCACGTCTATTGGAGCGTCGCCCTCGTGGCAGGAGTCCTGTTGCTGCGGCGGATTTTACGATATGGTATGCGAACCGAGGATCTTCCCCCGGGACCTCCGACGACGCCATTGATCGGCAATCTGCTGCAGATGCCCACCAAAAACTTTCACACGGGCTTGCAAAAGCTGTCACAGCAGTGTATGTGCCAGACGCAGGGTCTTTAGTGAACAAAAACTGCAATTCCGAGTGCTCCTTTGGCGTGGGCTGATTATCTAACGGCAGATGGACCAATTATGACGATGAAGCTTGGAGGCCAGAACTTGTACCTCCTGAACGACCCTGCTGTAGTTCGGGACCTGATAGAAAAGAGGCAAGGCAACTATTCATGCCGGCCGGACTTCTATATGCGAAGCTTCGGAGATAACTTGAATATTGCAATGCGCGAGTAATGCTCCCTCCCACCCCTGCCTAGCACTGGCAGACCCATTTGTGCTGTTCGCGGTGCAAATTTGGCTGGTCGTTGCGTGAGATGTACTTGAATTGGCTAATTTGACACGTGTGAGAGCAGTAATGATGAGACTTGGCGAAGACAAAGAAAAATGTACCATATTCGCCTGAACGCGAAGTCCGCGGACAGATATCTTCCGTACCAAGTGAGTTCAATGCCAGATGCTTTTGCTGATGTCATCAGTGCACCTCTTTGAATATTGGCTGATAAAGGTTCGCACACAAGACGTTCGACAGCTTGCAACTGCTTCATGATCTAGTCGTCAGGCCCGAGAATTGGGTAGACCATGTGAGACGGTACACAGCAAGCATATCGACAACTCTACTGTATGGCTGGCGGACACCCGGTACAGGAGCTGGATACGTGAAGGACCTCCTGGAATGGATGGAGGTTACCTCAGAGGCTCTGAACTTCAACCTGGTTGATTTCTATCCGTTCTTGAAGGTGGTATACGATTTCCTGCCACGTTGGCTTCTTCCCAGCAAGAACAAACTCTACGAGCTACAGAAGCTGGAGAATCGCGTGTTTTACGAGCTTCTGAACCGTGCCAAGGACAATTTGGAAACTGGTCAAGCCTATCCTAGTCAGTCTCTTCGAGTCATCCGCGCGCCTCTGATCTTTTGCAAATTCCTAGGTTGCATCATTGTAGGTGGCTGATGGTCATGACCAATTCCAGGTTTTATTCGCGACATGTTGGAGGACAAAGATCATGACAGACTGACCGAACGCCAAATTGCCAATAACGCTGCCCACGGGTTCGGAGCAGCCATGTGAGAACCTATCCCAGTATCAGGAAGAGGTGGACCTGTATCTGACATCATGTTCATTGCACAGGGACACTTCTGCAAACACAATCATGGGATTCATTAAGGTCAGTTCTGCGACTAAATTGTCTATGGCGGGGTATGAATTACCTAAGCTGATCAATATTCGGGACCAGGCCATGGTCCTCTTTCCACATGTGCAAGAAAAAGCCCAGGAAGAACTTGAAAGGGTCATCGGAAATGAGCGACTACCAACATGGGACGATCGCTCAAGTCTTCATTATATCCGTGGAGTGGTTGAGGAAACATTAAGATGTAGGTTTAGCCTCACTTGCTACTCCTGAAGTCGCTAGCACGCCTCAGATATCACGTCAGCTAAACTTTTGATAATCAGGGGCCCCGAGTCCCATCAGTGGCGCTGTACCGCATTCGGCCAGGGAAGAAGACGTTTACAACGGCATGAAGATTACGAAGGGTTCGATCGTAATGATGAACGTAAGTATTCGTGCCCACCTAATGCAGCCAGGACCAGCGCATATGGACAGGGGTCTTCCCGTTACAATCAGAAGTGGAACCTCGATGGGCTAATACAATTGTGAAGATATGGAGCCTGAACCACAACCGCTACTCGAACCCGCGTGACTTCGACCCCCTCCGCCAAGACCCGTCGTTGACGCTGACGGAAAACAACGCCATCAGCCAGGACTCTGCAAGGCGTCTGCACTTCACCTTTGGTGCTGGGAGACGCGTCTGTCCTGGATTCCACGTCGCGCAGAGAAACCTTTTCTTGGCCATTTCCCGGATGTTGTGGGCCTTCAACATCGAGCGGCAGCGGGACGTCAACGGGAAAGAGACGCCGATTGATCGCGACGCCATTACACCCGAGAGTGGGTTGATTATCCGGCCAGCGGACTTCAAGTAAGTCACATGCAATATATCCCGACTTTGCATGCTCCAAACTATCATGCAGTATTTCTCAGAAATCACTCTAAAATCCGGCACAGATGCATTATTACACCACGTGACGATGTGCGGAAGAAGCTCATTGTCGAGCAGTGGAGGCAAGCGGAGAAGAGTCTTGATTCAGAGGGCAACTTCAAGGCTGATTTCATTAAGGCCTCCTTTGGAGAAAGCTAGGTCTTGGCATAGTTCTATTAGTCTTATGTTTTGTTCAATACTCTGTAAGATAACATCTTACACAGGAACCGGTGGATCAAGTAACTATGACTGTGTGGATGATTTTGATCCACACAGTCCGTGGTGAACATTGAATGCTTGAGGATGGCGGCAGTAAACGTGTCGTAACAAGGACAGACAAGTGGTTTCGTTTTTTTAATCCCCATACATATAAAATGTATGTGGCGACTTCATACAGTGAGTGGTAAACGCTCAAGACCCAGGGACAGACAGAGTGCAGCAAGATTGCATCGCGGAATTTGAGAAAGCCTATATTTGATTCAGTCTGCTCATTAATGGCCGTTGGCCTCGCTTGAACCATAATCCCTTGTCTTGTAGAACTTCTCATCCACCTTCCTTCCCTCATGAGCGAGCATCGTCTCGATAGTCCAGTCCTCGTGCACGTGGCCCGGAGGCACGTTCATCGACGCATATGGAGAGCCGCCGTTAAAATGCCGGACGACGGCATCAAAGTTCTCCTCAGCGTACTTGGCCGCATCGATGCCCAAAAGCCACGCCGGCTGGGGCAGCCGGAGCATCTCAGGATTCTTGGCGACCGCCTCCCAGTCGGTCTGATGCCACATGTGGCGTGTCTCCCAGCCCATTCGCTGCGTCAGGCTTGTCCGTTCATATCTGAATAGAACATTGCTTATTAGTCTACTGCGTAGCTCGATTTCCAAAGTCAAGGGGAGCCAGGGGCGGTTCTGATTTGTATGACAGGTTATATCGTTACGAACCTCAGTTTGTGATAGGCTCTCAAAGCAGTAGGAATGTCAACCATGCCCAGCTTCACCTTGTCCACAAGGACACCGATAGTGGCAGCATCTTCGATCGCCTGCGCGGCTCCGGTACCGGCCGTTGGTAAGTGAGGATGCGCAGAGTCGCCGATAAGGCAAACTCTGCCACCATCAGAGACCCATTGAGACACCGGATCGCGCCATAGCAATTTGTAGTCTACTACTACCTCCGGGGGAATCCGCCGTACGATCTTAGAGAGTAGGGGGTCCCACCCTTTAACGCAGGTTAGCATCTCATCAATATCTCCAGGGAGATTCCAGTCTTCTTCGATGTTGCCTGTGTCCTTGTGCGTGACAAAGAAAGTGGCGGACTGCAGGGTTGGGTTTGTCGTGAGAATAGCGTGCGTGTCCTCGGCGATCCAAATCTTGAACAGGGCTTTTTCCGACTTCGCGATCTCCGCTGTGATAGGGTCGCCTGCGAGTACGTCTAACGGAAACCACGACCGATAGACGGCAAAGCCGCTCTTCTTGGGCCGATCCCCAAAGCCAGTGACGTGTTTCCTCGTCTTGCTGTGAACGCCGTCCGCTGCGATGAGAAGGTCGGCTTGAAAAGTCTGGCCGGCAACGGAGCATCCCGCAAAATCTCCTGTCTCAAAGACATCGACCGCAGGGGAGCCTAGACGGACTTCGACGCCAAGGGACATGGCGTATTCATAGAGTTTAGCCTGGATAAGGGCGCGCTTGCCATAAGCATTTGGGTATCCATCGTATTCCTTATGAAGGTTCTGCTTCAGAAGTACTTTTCCACCTTTATTCATAATGTCCAGAGTCTCCGGTGTGGTTGAGGTGTTCTTGACGTCCTCCAGTACATTGCCCCATGACTCCATCAGACGCGTTGCGTTTGCTCCTATCTGAATCACGTCCCCTTCAGAGAGTCAGCACGGGGATAAGGCGAAAAGATCTCATCATGCCTAGACAGGAAATTCTGAGCAAAAATGCATACCTTGTCTTTTCATGTCTGGTGCAGACTCGAAAACGATCACCTTGACACCTCTTTTCGCCAATTCTATAGAAGCCGATAGCCCAGCGAACCCGGCGCCGATCACAATGGCGCTGATGAGCGGACGGGACCCAGCCATGTTGATTTTGACCAGGAAAAATATTACTCAGGGCAATACGTCTCGGTGATTCTCCTGCTATGGGCACTTGAGCCTAATACGACACGTATAACAGCAGAGCATAAACCAAAAAATTGATTGCTTAGCATGCTTCGATCTCTCTGCTACTAATGCGTATTGAAGTATTTTATTTAATGGGAGATCCTGACGTTACACTGTTTCTCCCCTGGACACGCGTCAATGCAGCCTCTCAGTACCAAGGCATAAACGGATGAAGTTACCGGTTTGGTATCCAGGGGAAGAGAGAGATGCGACTTAGTCATCCGGAAGCCGGAGCAGAAAGATCCAAATGTCCGGCCCAATTATAGTCCAGCTGATGCCGATCTGAATGAAGATCCTAAATTGGGCCAGCGGCTCCTCCCGTTGATGCACCTTCCCCATTACCCCGGATTTTGTGGATGGCATGACACGAGTGGGTAACAAGGATGTTCGCACTACGACAGCGCTTGGACACGTGGGTGACATTAGGCTTTGCCAGCCTCGGCTTCTTACTCCTTTGAGTGAGATACGTGTTGCGTTGGACTGTCCACAAAGTATCTCTTGTATTGTATCTAGGTAGTTGGAGGGCAACACAGTTTCGAATTTCCGATGTCTTGTCGCCCTGTTTCCAATTTGAAATCTGCTCCGCCTATGATGTCCTGGATGCGGAATGTGTCGTGTAATCAATAAGTGAAGGCAGGTTGCACGCCATCCACCGGCTCGTCCGGCAAGCATCAGAGGATTTTAGTACCGGGTTTCAGGTAGTGGCAAGTACTTGTTCCCAACGTTGTGATGCCTAGCCCGTCGTATAACGTGCTGAAGTGGGCAATTACCAACAAGTATCTGCGCCAAGCTGCAAGTGACAAGGGGCTGGCAGGCTCGGATACCCCGGTCCACCCCGCAAATCTCCTCACACGAAACTCTAGCCAAGGACCAATGTGAACGACTCCATAACAACCATTCTGGACATCAATAATTTGCCAGTATCTTGAAAGAGCCGTAATGACATCTTGCTGACTGCTAGAGACTACACCATGTCTGATCGTCGCGAAGTCACAAAATGCCTGTTGGCCTGCAACTACTGCCGGTTGAAGAAGGCCAAATGTGTGTACATAGACCATCCCTTGGGACAAACTCGCGGTCTGCCACTGACTCAAACCCTACTCTCACAGGCAGTGGCTCTCACCCTTGTGGTACCTGTATGGTCAGCGCAACATGGATCCCGCTGTCTTTCACTCTCTGGCTGACATCGGATGCGCAAAGGACCACAATGAGGACTGTGTCTACCCAGAAGCGCAGCGTCGCTCGCGAAAGAGAAAGCTGGAGGAGCGGGAACAACAGGTTGAACATCAGCTCGCGCGGATGGAGATGATGTTGAGAGCTGCTACCCAGCAAATGCCAGCCTTGGCTCAGGATCAGCATCTCGCTCAAACTGTAACTGAACCTCGGCAGCCAAATCAAATCGATAGCGGCGTTGTCGCCTCACGAAACCATGTGCCTCAGCAAGAACAAAGTGCAGCGCCAACAGACCCTTCACCACAAGAGTCGAGGACGCCAGTGGGCGGCGACGCGGAGAAATCGCAATGGCGCCAGGATCCCGAGCAGAATTGCCCCTCTGTCCAAGACGATAGCATAGAGGTTCGAGTCGACGCGATAACTGGACAAAATGAAGCATCGGTTTATGGTATTAGCCCAATCGTACCCTCGTCGCCTCGGCAGCAACCGCCCCTGCCCAACTCAGCTGTCGCCAGTTACCAAGATCTCTTATCTTCGCCGAATCTTGATATTGAGCCTCCGGCCATCTTTACTTCAGACTCAGCGGCTTCAGGACCTTGCAAGACAGGCCGAACTCTTCCTCATGCTACCGCGATGGTCTCGACTCCGGCCTCTAGTCATGTTGAATCATCCGGTTTACTCGATCTTGACTGGTCGAATCAGACCATACAGCAAGAGCATCATGAGCCAACGGGAAGTAGCAGCCTCCAAGACAGGATGAAAGCTCATATCCTAGCCCAGCCCTCAGAATTAGTGACACCACCAAGTACAACTGCTCCAGATGGACCTGGATTTGCCGATGCACCTTGCGACGAGGTAGTTCTCCTCCACGTACCCTCCCTCATGCCCTCATACGATTTTGCGATGGAACAGCACACTATCGATCGTGACACGCTGACGTTTCCTGCAGGACCCAGAAGGCCGCCCTCGCGAAGGTGACGGTGACCACGGTATGGCTACATTGTAAAATAACCCCACTAGGCAATATGAGTTTTGCTGACCATACCTGGAAGAGTCGGAGGACTCTGCCTATCATATTTCAATATGTTCGCCTCCGGGTGTCGAGTGGGTGTCGCATCAGATTGGAAAGCCTGGCTTTGGTGCCAGTGCGAGACGGCTCTCCATGGATATGAAGCGCAACGAGCGGCTGGAGAGAATATTTCACTCCACACGCACCACTGAGCCCGACAAACAGACGGCATTCAAATGGACTAAAGGTGAGGTGACTTGAGAATTACGCCATTGAGACTGAGACTCGAATAGCGCAGAAGAAAAGGAACTAATGATGCACAGCTTACTTTGAGACTTGTGCTGATTCCGTGTTCGGTATCCTGGACCGGGCGGAATTCGAGGCACAGCTTCGAACCCACTTCCAAGGCAGGTCACCAGCTTACCAACCATCCTCGCTCGGGCAAGGAAAAGCTTGGTATGCGCTTCGGAACACAATATACGCCCTGGGCTGTCGCGTATCGCTGTCTCAAGAAGCCAGCCCTGCTGCGTTCGTCGAATCAAGAACACGATCGTGGCAATACTTCGAAAATGCTCTAGCAGTACACACTGATCTCATATACGGTCGCGCGGAAGTGATATCTGTTCGGGCTTTAGTCCTAATGGTCTGCTGTCCCCCCCCCCCCCACCCCCACCAAAAACGGAGTGGTCTTCTGGCCACCCGGATGTGAGTGCATGCAGTGCTAACGACATTCCCACAGGCTTTCTATGCCGAGGCACTAGGAAGTCCGGCACTTGAATACATGCTTCTGTCCAATGCGACTAGGTTGGCCCAATCCAAGGGTCTGCACCTTGGTTGCCCGGAACCAAGCAGACCGCATTCAGAAGAGGCTTTGTCTCGTCAATGGCTGTGGTGGGTCCTGTATGCATACGAAAAGCACGTCGCCTACAGATCAGGCCGCCCATCGGTAAGTGCACCACTCTTTCTCTATGTGCCATCTTGTGGCACTTTCTCATGATAGCAGAATGTTCCTATGCTAAGTATGTAGGCAATCGATGAAGACTATGTCAACTGCCCTATACCCGACACCACGGCAATGGGGCCAGGCAACAGCCGCCCACACAGCGCCAACATAGACTTTGTCAGGGCTACGATAAAGCATGCGCAGATATCGTCCGCCATCTCCAAGCAGCTGATATCTGCAAAGGCCATGCGAGACTCCCTCGAGACCACCATGACTCACGTACAGGCCCTCGAGAAGCGCCTCGATGACTGGCGGAATTCACTGCATCCGGAATACTTATCGTCGCCGCCGTTTTTCAAACACCTAGACCGCCCACGGCGGCCAGAAACACAAACGTCACATATCCTATTCCTTCACTTCTGCTACCATTCTTCTGTCATCGCTATCCATGGGGTCTTCTGTTATCCCTGGAACAGGCCGGACCTTCAGCAGAAACAGCCAAAACAGCAAAGACAGGACGGCCGTGCTTTGAATATTACCAACCCACATATACAAGCGCAGGTAGAACAGAGTACTAAGGCGGTGGCCGAGGCCTCGCGACAGATTATTCTAGCCGTTCAGGGCCTCGAGATCACGTCGGCAATGCCGTTGTGGCTCACGTTCTTTTTTCCGTTGGTCGGGATGATCAATCTCTTTGTCTACATTCTCAAGAACCCGCTCGCATCCTCGGTGGCGAGTGACCTGTCACTTCTTGATGTGGTTGTGGGACACTTTGGGTACCTGCAGTTTATCTCCTCTTCTGAGCATGTCTTCCCGTTCCCAAGGGAAATTGCAGCCTATGCACGACAAGCCGTCGAGGCAGCGACAGCGGAGAAGAACCGGCAGTCGTCCACTGCGGGAGCGCCTGAGAAGCATCGGCAGCATCTCAGACAGGGCCATCATCGATTTGTGCAACCTCAACAGGCACCGCAGATCGTACAGGACGGCGGTCTCTACGGCGGTTTTATGAATGGCCAGGATATGCTGCTACAGCAGATGTCTACCCTTGCACCTGAGGTAAGCTTTCATTGACATGGCAACGTTCTCTTCTCACAGCCCATCTTCATGTTGGACTAGATGCCAGTGCTAATACCAGAATGCTCTCCGCATCAGGGAACTGGTATTGACTTCAGTTCGGGGAACGCAAGTATTGACCTGCGAGAAGACTGGTATGGAGCGGCTATGCCGCCTCTTCCACACTTTGCGTCGTTTGGGATGGGCACCAGCGATAGCCAGACGGAAGATGACGATCTGGACTTTCTAATTGATGGAGGCGGGGAGTGTCAGCGATGACGATGACTCGTTGCCAATATCTTCCTCGGGGCCGCCTAATGCATTCATGTTGACCTTACATGGGTACATTGACTCCTCAAGACGTTGCCCACTGAATAGCTTTAATTAAAATCGCGATCCAATACTTAACAACGTACGGTCCTAAATTAGTCGAGTATACCGAGTATCGTCATGAAACGTGGCAGCGGCCCTCCTTCTCCACCCCTAGAGCACTTTCTGTGTTACAAATTGAATTTATAATCCGATTTCTCAGATCGACTCAGCGGATGTTGCATTCAAACAGCCTTGCAAGGTTCCTAGGGCCGTGGACGACTTGGCCACGTGCCCAGGTTCCTCGTGGGAACTGAGCCCGCGGAACGAAATGGCCTGCCCCGCGGAGAAAAAGGGGTCTTCATAACGACCGACTTGAAAACCATAAAGCTGAGCGACGTGTGATTCTCGTCGAATAGGCCACAATGAGCTGAAAACAATTGGATAGCAGTATTGAAACCTCCAATATGGCATCTTTCATTAACAACCGGCGTCTAGAGAACGGCAATGTCAGCGAGAACAGCCCCCTCCTCAGGGAAAGTGATACCAGCGGCAAGGCCAGACTCCAGGCCCGCGACGGGTCGGCCAGCGCCTGGGCCACCTTCGGGGTCGTCTGCACAGTCATATGGGTGCAAGCGCTGATTCGCTGGTTTGCATCGCCGACCGAATTCAAGCCAGCGCCAATCCTTGGACCGGACAAGATAGCAACGTGGCGGCTTGTGGGATTCCGCATATTCGAGGCGCTCAACTTGGCAGTTTTGCTGTTGCTGGTCTGGTTCTGTCTCCTCGTACCTGCATTCCCGTACCTCCGCCGCTTCAAGAAGACAGACGAGGCGAGCCGGCTCGACATGGACGGCATGTCGGTCATCGGGGGGTTCGTCGCCTGGGGCGCCGATGGCCTGTTGAACCTAAAGGAGTACCTGTTCATGTTTAACGCGCACGGAGTCAACAGAGGGGTGTGGATTCGCTTCATACCATTTCAATCGCCCAAGGCCGCCACCCGCTACGCCGAAGACCTCCTCATCGGGCCAGCCATGTATGTCTACTTTTGCGAAGGATTCGGCCTTCTCGGGACGTGGTTGGCAAAACCCATTCGCCGCAGGTTTCCTAGCCTGACCAACGCTGGTGTGCTTGGGCTTGTCTGGCTTATCGAGTTCGTCGCCGACTTCGTCATTGAGAACTCAGCGATCAGATTGACCCACGTATTTGGGTACACCAAGACATACGGGCCGCTTACCCTGTTCCAAGGGGAGGTGCACCAGTTCCCCATTTACGAGTCTGCGTTCGTCGCGAGCCTTGGTGTGGTGCACACAGCTATGCGGATCAAGTGGCTGGATAATGGCGTTTCACCTGTGGAGAGGGGATACGAGGCGTGGGATGAGAGGCTTCATACCGCTGTCAGAACTTTTGCCGTGATTGGCATGTGTTGCGCTGCTGTTATTATGTTCTATCATCTCCCGCTTACTTGGCTTGGAATGGTTGGGGACTGCCATGCGCATATACCTAGCTACATGCAGCCAGGGGAGTGGGCGAATCGGCAAGACTGAAGGTGTCGAGCATTAAATGGACAGGGGACTTGGATAGGGGCTTCAATGTTAGAGCAGAGTCGCGTGTGGTACACAGGAAGAGGTTTGATGTGCGGTGCCTTTGGATAATAAAATTGATAGCAGTGCAACGGAATCTCCTGAAGTTTCTCAAATACTGCTACTCGAACTTGTTCCGAATAGTGCCGATCCCAGAAATACTGACCTCAACAACATCACCCTTTTCCAACCACGTTTGGGGCTTCATGAAAAATCCAACACCACTAGGCGTACCGGTCATAATCAGTGTCCCAGCACGCACAGTGACTGCAGTTGACAGATGCATGAGCAGAGCGGCCGCATCAAACAACAAATCGTCCATCCTCGCCCGCTGCCTCTCCTCGCCATTAACCCTTGTTATCATCGTCTGGCTTTTGATCCCGTCGTCGTCGTGCCCGCCAACCGCCTTAGGCGCAGCGATCACGGGTCCGATCGGCGCGAAGCCATCGAACCCCTTGGCAAAACCAGTGCTGCCGCCCTGCTGCGGCATCTGCCACCAGCGGCTGCTGACATCGTTGCCCACAGTGTAGCCCAGGATCTTGTCAACAGCCTCCTCCCGGCTAGCCAGGTTCTTGCAGTCCTGGCCCACCACAATGACTAGCTCGCCCTCGTAGTCCAGGTTCGGGCAGGAAGGGTTGATGACCACATGGGAGAATGGCCCGTTGAGGGCGTCGGGGGGCTTGCTGAACACGGTCGGGTGCGAAGGTAGCGCCATTTTGGTTTCGGTGATATGGCTCTTGTAATTGAAGCCGATTCCATAGATGATTGGTGTATACGGTACGGGGCATAAGACCTACGCGAGAGTATTAGCCCGATCATATTCCCTGTCGCCTCGCTACCGAAGTAGCTTTGCTATCCTAGACTACCTAGGTACCTAGGTATGTTGCTGGTGTGTAATTAATCTCGTACCTCAGCCACCTCGGCCGTCTGGCCAGTCAGCTTTAGATTGGGATCCCAAGGCTTGGATCCATTGTAGGTAGGCACCGTGTGACCATCGAGGACGTCGCCTTCTGGAGCCTCACCATAGAATATTTGACCAAGGGGATCTTTGAATCGAACAAGACGAGTGAAACATGCCGCCATAGCTGCTTGAATATTTGGGAACTTGCACAGAAATGCAGGAACAAGTGACAATATCCACGCCGGGTTGTAATCCCACTCAACAACAGACCTGATATCGTTACACAGGGCAGTGATGTATGAATTGGGGCTACTCGACGTGTGCCGGTTTTCAGCAGAGTATAGTATCCGATCTGAGCCTGAAGAACCCGTCTCAGTATTTTTGCATTTATTGGATGAAAATATCAAGATAATAGGGAATCAATTGGTCTAACTGAATACCCACTAGACCTGCAGAACCGGAAGTGAACGGGCCCGCGGAGCCTGCCCAAGCATAGACCTCGGAACCGGCAGCAGTCGGTAGGCTTCCCGCGGGGTTGTAATACACAAGGGGTTCTGAGATGGGATTGATTGTTTATCAAAGAAATCCATTGTCTACCATGGGAACCAATTGGCGAGTGTCTCACTAGATAGCCATAAAGAAAGAATTATTCAGAATAGTTACATCCATTAAATAGTTCAACACACATCAATGATAACAGCGGCTACATTAGGTATCACTGAGCAGTGCGGCCGTGTCGTCACCCAATGACTCTGCTAATCTTGGTCTCAATAAAATATTTCCCCCCTCCTAGTGTCACAAAATGAGCACTCCCCACGAAAATGCTGTGCTCCAATCCCTTGAACCTTTCGTCCCCGCTCTCGAAGTTGACGAGCGAGAGGGCCTTGCCGTACGATGTAGTGCGGGCTTGGGGGTCGTTGGCAAAAATTAGCATGAAATCCGGGTCGATCTCGACGATTCCTTTGTATGAATAGGACAAGAGTGCGCCATCTTTGTTTCTGAATTTCCAGTCAACAGACAAGTAAGAATTCATGACGGTCTCGGTGGTATTCTTGATACTCAAAGGTGTCCAGAATATTCGTCTAAAACTTACTTCAAGATGGAATTAACGTTGATTCGTACGTGGGTTCCAGCAGGCTCGATACGTACGTAATCAGAACCGAAGGCGAATTCTGAATCAAGCGGTATCGAGAACTCTGGTTCGCTGACGAGTGTGCCATGCGAAATTGTCTAGAACAATGAAAACGGATTAAAAACAAGCACGCCTTACGGAGCAGCGTTGATGAGCCTACCACGACGTTTAGCGTGCTTCCCTCAGAAACCTTCCCTGGAGATGCCACTGTCAACCAGAATTTCACTTTGCATCAAGGTCAAGGAATGAGAACGAACCAACGTCGAATTGTTCGCGGGGGAAGAGGCGGGCTGTAAAAGCCGGCTCAAGCTTCGGGAAATCAGACATGCTGTTGAAAGGAAGAAAATGGCCGAGAACAATGTGTAGTGTACTCAGGGCAATTGGGCAAATTAGTCCCTTATGAGAAAAGATACTATGTGAATATTGCTGAAGCTTAAAAGGCCCATTTGACGTATTGCCTTTGTGAGGCGCATTACTTAAATCAATAGGGATACAGAGTCTAGTTTTCCAGGGCTCTCGTCTTCCGGTGGGGAGCCGCGGAGCCCGTATGACAACGCTCGGGGGATCCGAACCTCGCTTTCCGGCCACTGGGCTAAGTAGCCAGGTGGGTCGGTGTACCTTTACATGTTCACTTGGCTCTGCACCCCGATTCAGAGCTGTGCATTGCCACATGAATTCAGATAATACCATGCGGTGCCAGAAAAGGTCGAGTGCAACGAGTTCCACTGGTCATATCTCGGGCACCTGCACTTACGTCAATTATGCCGTCATCGACAATCTGGATGCAGCTCGTCTGCTCAGTTCAAGACCGCAAATTTATTAACATATGATTCATTTTGCAAGTTTGCGATGCTTAAGACAACGTGAAGGTCGATCAAATAACTATAGTAAGGTGCTGAGTGAAATTTATACTTGTGTATCCTCGAACACTGGGCTCTGACTGCAAAAGTCCTACAATGACCAACTTGAAACTACTAGTAGTGTGGAATATAGAAAGAGATAATAGTAAAACCTGAGTTAATAAGAAGTCCTAGGTTTACACCCTCATAATAACCTAACAGGGGACTGTATTGCGTATAAAAAGTACAGAAGAACGTGGCTAACACCGCTTGATTAGGAACTACCCCCTATATACCAAACTACGACAGCGGATTCTGATCTCCTACCGCTCCAGAAGCCATAGTTGCAGAAGCAAGGCCATTAGCAGTGCCGTGCTTCTGACGTTCTCTAATATCTCATTAGTTGCACATTTATGCTTTCGGGCGTTTTAGTATTTGTGCAAGTGTTTCTTACTGATCCGCCACCACACTGTCGTCCTTTCCAACAATGTACTGCCCGGTCAAGCCAGTGAGCTCCGCCGGGGCCGAGATTTTTACCTCTGATCCGCTTGCTTTATCATTCAGATGTCCTTCTGCAAGAGGGCTCTTTACTGTGGCTTCAGCTGTCGATCGTTGGGCTTCAGTGGCCTCTATTTGCTCATTATGTTCATTGTCCTTCCTCGAATGAGGCGACCTAACGAATCATTAAAACGAGGGATCCTGCATATGTTAACAAGGGTCTAACTGACAGTAAATCTTTGATTTTATCCATGGCAGGGATAGCGCTTAGGAACGTTGTAGGGTTATGTAGTCTTGGGATATACCAATCGGGCTTTTTGTATTTCTGGGCTTGGGTTGATGAGGAGAGAAATGGAAAAGGAGGAATTTCCACAACTTAATGGATGTGTAATGACGAGCGTGATAGCAGGGTTCGTGCTATGAGGTCATCGTCAATGCGAACCTTGGTAATTATGAAACGGCGTTAATGGGCTGGAAGTGGAATAGAGGCCCGGCTAGTTTGCGGACCACAGGCAAGTGAAGCTGCCCGGTTTCAGTGACATCTTCAGGGTCTTGAATTTCACATGTGCACCAAGGGGGCTTTAGAGTAGTAACAGAAAGATTTTCTGAATCACCACAACGACAATCCACCCCCCCCCCCCTGCTAATGATCGGCATTTTTAATAGCCAGCCTTGAAGACAGGCCGGGGATATCAACAAAATTGGGAAGAATCGGGAGCAATGAGTTGTATGCCCAGGTGCTTTTTCTTTTTTTGACAGATGGTGAAGTGCGACGCGTTGGATTGATTGTGCTCAAGTGAAGTATTGATAATCAGGCTGGGAAATGCCCAACTACTTGTATTAGGTGCTTTGTGCGAGCTATTAATTGTACAGGAACAAGCCTCGCGCTTCAGGTCTTCTATGATGGTCAAGTCAAAGCCCCCATATCCATCAAATCTTCCATCTAGTTGCTGCAACCGAGGGAGATACCCTTGGCGAAAAGGCCGCCGACAACAGGAATGACATAGCCAGCAAGCTCGCCAGCAATATCCCCTATCATGCCACAGCCGCCGCCGTGGGACCTGGCGCGCGAACCAAACTCGATAATCAAGTCATCGGGCTGCAGCCTGTCATCGATGTAGGCAGTGACGCGCATCGACGAGGGCACCGAGTGGCCCCACGCGTGCTTCATGCACTGCACCGCTGCGGGGCATTGATCTTTACAGCTTCGCGAGCTCTTGGGGCCACAAGCAGCGTCAGGTGTATACTTAACACTCTCTTGCCACGTGAAGCCACGGCAATCGCTCCAGACCTCGTAACCAGTGGGGTTTGATACGCGCTGAATAACCTCCCACATGGCGGCGACAAGGCCCTCCCGCATCTCGTTGTCCTTCAGTCCGGGAGTACGGCCCCCTAATGGCGACGTTAGTTCTGCCACGGATCCTCAAGTGCTGCATTCTAAAACATTCCAAAACATGAAAGACGGGGATCCGGAACAGGTGAAAGGGATACTGACATGCACCGTTGATCTTCACTTGGACATCGAGGTCCGGATTGGGTTCCTCGGCCGGCTTGCATTGGTTGTCGAAGGTCTGGAAGGTGCGGTCGGTCATGACGGAGCGCTGGTTGCC
This sequence comes from Diaporthe batatas, assembly GCF_019321695.1. Classification (NCBI taxonomy): domain Eukaryota; kingdom Fungi; phylum Ascomycota; class Sordariomycetes; order Diaporthales; family Diaporthaceae; genus Diaporthe; species Diaporthe batatas. Next base: position 598,565 of record NW_025408563.1, on the reverse strand, counting down.
CTTCTCGGCGTAAATGGCCTGGTAGGTGGCAGCGAAGATGTCGAGGTCTCCGACGGGGATCATTGTGTCACTGTAGCGGACTTCGAGCTGCACCAGCGCCGAGGCCTGGGCGGCCAAGGTGGCCAGGGCGATGTTGGATGTGAGCTTCATGGCCTGCTCAACTTCTGGAGTTAGTCAACTACGATACCACAGTGATTTCCGTCAGGGATTTCGAGACTGACAAAGATTGGCTAGAGTGATGAACCGGCGAGCAGGCCTTTGTCTCAAGGAGTGTAAAACGAATGAGGAAGGATTGAAAAGACTGTGATGGTTGGAGGACATGAATGAGAATCCTGATGGAATCCAGCTACGCCTTATATAATGAGCCATCATCCTGCGGAACAGATCCAGCCCGCCCCCTAAGGCTTAGCCTCTGGTTCTAAACCATCTCTATCTGCCATCGCCGGCCCTACCAACCTTGGAACCGAACCAGGTGAAGGCATCGTGAGTGACATCTGACATGTCAAGCCTCATTACCGGCGCGCCCAATAAGCTCAGGCCCTATGCCCCACATTACGGTACGCCGGAAAACGACCCTCGCATCCCATGGACCCATACTATTGTCCAAATTAGGAATATTGTGGCCCGTACCGTACCTCGAACCACATTTTAAGGAACTAGTGACAGCTCGCCCCCCAGCATTCAGTTCCCACACAGCTGTGCCACAGGGCAGCATGCAGTACCTGCATGTTTCAGCCAGCTGTCACTCCCCAATCCCTTTTGACGGCAGCACGCCAAGGCGAGCCCGAGTCAGTGCATAGGCTGACAATGCCACCAACACTCATCTTGCTCCCCTGTTCTTCCAAGCGCTTTATGTGGTACCGGTTGCATAAAGGATTCCCTTCCAAGCTGGCGCTTTACGCTTTGAGAGAGCCTCGGGGAACTTCCTGCGCCGTGCGCACGCCCGTTCGCGCCACAAACACTGGAGTCGACCGGCTGGGAATCTCCGCTGCGGGCGCAGTGGCGGGCTCCCGCCCAATCTCGTATTGAGGCTCTCGTGACACCTGACACCGTGGCGGACGCCATTTCGCCGAGTGTTCTAGAGTTGGCATGGGCTCTGGGGAAGCCGAATGTGCTCCTACTGGCCGAGAAGTCCGATATCCTCTCTGGAGCCTGAGAAGGTGGAGATACTACAAAGTCAATTTTGAACGCCGCAAAAGTGGTGTCTGCGACGGTGCTTCTCCTGAGACGCTTGCTTCTCCGAGATGAGTGCGAGAAAATTCATCCTCGCGCGTATTCCCGTAGAGATGGATTCCCGAATCCCTGGGAATAAAGCTAAGGCAGGCGATATAGTAACAAGGATTATCGGATGCATGTTTTTAAGACCGATTGAGTCTTCTGGCCCATGAGCGTCATGAGAAACGATAAACGGTTTGTTCGGTATGACGCAGCATATACTACCGAGGGCCCGATTCTTCTTCCACTTCTTTGCTCACCAATACCACACTAGGAAATAACATAGTTCGATATGTGGTGGGACGTACGGTAGGCATGACTAGTACTCCATTGTAGTCCAGTGTCTCTATTACATATTGTAATCTCACACTGAAGTATGTTCTCCATACAGAATGATCCTTCCAACAGTTCCCCCAGTTTTATTTGTTCTGCGTGTGGAAAGTTGCTCTTGCATTTTCAGCTCGGCATGGCAGAGCCAAGCTGCCAAGGTGAAGCCGTGAATACTTCCCCACCACTGGCACTGGATCAATGTTCACTTCGTCTTTCAGGCGGGAGTCGGCAAGTCAAAATTCAGGTGCTATAAATCGCAATCAAGAACCTTGTTGGGCTGTTCTGCGGGGCGAACTTGAAGATCGGTAAATTCAAATATCAGAGGACCATCCCCGTCACGCTGGGGGACAGTGCGGGGCATGTGGGCTGACGATTTTCTATTTCCGCGGTGCTCATCACCATACCTAGGTACTATGGTGTATGGTTTCGATATCTTGAACGTGTCTAGAATTCTGGCAGAGCTTCATAGCGCGCTAGAATAATAAGTACCGAGTGGGTATCAGCAGCCGAACAACGCTGCCAGGCGCTGAACCACTACAATTGGTACCAATGAATTAAAATCTATGTTTGTTGGGGCCAATAAAATCATGTGTCTCTGCTTCGGCTATTTGTCTAAAGCTTGAGACTGGCACTGCCTCGTAGTTAGCACACATCCAATGCACAATTTCCACCACAGTGGGTGAGACTCACCATTTGATAATACAGCCCGCGCTGGCTTATCAAGCTCGCATGACTCCCCTTCTCCACCACGACGCCATCGTTCATCACAAAAATGACATCGGCGTTTTGGACGGTCGCCAGGCGGTGCGCAATCATGAGAATGGTCCTCTTTCCTCTCTCGGAATAGAATACCTCCTGGATCATGCGTTCTGTCTCACTATCCAAGCTGCTGGTCGCTTCATCTAGAAGCAGTACGCTAGGATTGCGGACCAGGGCACGTGCAATAGAAACGCGTTGCTTCTGGCCCCCAGACAGCGCCACACCGGCGGTGCCGATGTCAGTCTCGTAGCCCTCTGGTAGAGACACCACGAAATCATGGATCCCAGCAGCGCGGGCGGCTGCATGCATGCGATCATCATCGCCGATCTGGTCCTCGTCGTCTTGGTCGTGTCGAACGACGCCAAGCATGATGTTCTCCCGGATAGAGCCGCTGAAGAGGCAAGGCTCTTGTGCGACGAGAGACATGTCTGACCTGTAGGATGCCAGGTCCAACTCATCAATATGCCTTCCGTTGTATCGCACGTATCCGGATTGGGCTCTGTAAAATCTCTCGATGAGCGAGATGACCGTGGTCTTGCCAGACCCGGACGATCCCACAATCGCCGCGACCTCACCTCTTCTAACCTGAAGATCCAAGCCTTTCAGAACTGCAACTTCTGGCCGTGTTGGGTAGCTGAACCAGACGTTCCTGAAGTCGAACGCGATGCCTTTCTCTGATTCTTCAGCAGAGTCATCATTTCCGCTGATTGCGTCAAACGTCGGGAAATCATCGTCGTCGTGATCTTCCCGGGCTGCCAGTACCCGGTCGGCAGCCGCTGTTGCTGCGGCGATATCTACACAGTGGGAAACATCTTAGCGTTTTTGTACAAGTGAAGTTGGTATCGGAGCATTCTTACTTGGTCCAAAGCTCAGCCATGCTCCAGTAGCCAAAGCGCCCTGGGCGAAGCAATGTTAGTACCTTTTAATCACAGGGTCCATTGGTCACCAGACTCACTTGTACTACGGCGTTATAAACAAGAACTGGAAAGAGGTCAGCCTCGGGCCGCGTGGGGATGCAAAGTGCGTGCTTACTGTATTGAAATGGCGTGTACTCATGTGATGCCAAGAGTCGTGTTCCCAACCTGCAGTTGACATTTGTTAGAATCCCATTTCACGTGCCCATAAGCCTCATCCGGGACGTGGCCCTACTCACCAGAGAACGAATGCCATACAAAGCAATGCGATGCTGTCACTAAAAGAGAAAAGCCATATTGACAGAACGCCCTCACGAAAAGCATCCTTCACATGCTTCCGGAGGACATTATCGTAGCGATTGCACACACTCTCCTCCATCGTCAAGCTTGAAACGGTACGCATGGCTGCAATACTCTCGGCTGCGAACGCGGCGCTCTCGGCGAACACGATGGCCCCCATGGCATCCAATTTGCGCTCATGGCGTATGCGGTAGACTGTGGCAAAAATGATAACAGGCATTGATGTACCGAAGGCTGCAAGTGCCAACTTCCACCCGAAGGCAAGGGATATGCCTACGCAGCCCAGCACGTTGATGAGTGAGACAAGCATGGCTGCCATGTTGGCTCCCAGGAGTTGCTGAAGGTGGAAAGGGTCAGCTGCGATGCGACCCACCAAGGCGCCAATTGAATTTTCTTGGCTGTTGTCAAAAAAGGACATTGGTTTCTTGAGGATGTTGCCAAAATATTCCTTGCGGTATGTACGGGTGATTGCCTGTGTTGACATCGATCAGCAATGGACATTCCTCGCCGCCAGAGTCGTAGTTGAGTGCGGCGATTAACACATATTTCTAAAGTCCACTAGAGCTCGTAGAACAGAGTAGGACAAGAGACTCACAAATCCAACAGAAGTTGTTGACCAAACGAGTACAAGGTGGCTCAAGCCGGCAATCGCTCCAAGATAAACGAAGATGGCACACCAGTAGTTGGTGAGTGCTGACAAGCTATATCCCCACAGTGAAAACAGGGATATTAGTTTGGCGAAAATGTAGGCTTGGAATGGCGTAGTTGCTATATTTATTGCAGCAGTCAGTCGGACTCGTGTGTTTATGCAAGCAAGGCTGAGATGATGGTGCTAAGTAAATGCTCACAACCTGCGCCGACTGCTCCCAAGGCTACCAAGGTGTACGGTATCCATTTGGCTCGCTGCTCGTATAATAGTGTGCCGAAGCTACCAAGCCGGCTGTCTTCTGGTTTCTGGATCACGATTGGTCTTGAACCTTCTTCAATATCTGCATCATTGAGAAGAGTCCCTTCGGAGCAATCAACGTCACTGAACTCGTCTGACACACTGCTCACAGGCTCGTGTTTCCACCGTGGCCGCGGGTCTTCAATTTTCTCCTCGAAATAAGATGCATCGGCAACATCTTCCAGCTGCTCCAATGGTGGTGGTGGGGGAAGGGTGTCTTCGCTTTCAATGGGCGCCTTCTCGGGTGCTGCACCATCTCCCGTGCTGACGGATTGGGTCGTCGCAAGAGCATGATAGGGCCCATCCTTATTGCGCATCAGGTCTTCATGGTTTCCCTGTTGCACGACACGACCTCCGCGCAGGACCACGATATTGTCGGCCTTTTGGATGGTTGCCAAGCGGTGGGCTATTACTATAGTAGTGCGACCTTGGCTTGCACGATCGAGCGCTGCCTGCACTATCTGCTCGCTGTGGACGTCAATCGCCGACGTTGCCTCGTCCAAGATGAGGATATTGGGCCGTTTCACGATGGCGCGTGCAATGGCGATGCGCTGGCGTTGGCCACCGCTGAGCTTGAGCCCAGACTGCCCAACCATGGTATCATAGCCCTGTCCGTGTGTGATTATTAGCTGATCGAAGATGCACCGAGTCATGGAAAAAAACGGGTATACATACGTCTGGAAGCCTCGAAATGAACTCATCTGCGAAGGCATCTTTGCATGCCGCTCGGATCATCATTGCTTTTTTGTGATCGCTTGCATTTTCCCACGGTGTTCCAAGCAGCCCGTACTCGACATTCTTGTGAATGGTTGTATTGAAGAGTATGGTGTCTTGTTGGACAAGGCCAATTTGATTTCGCCACCACTTTATGTCAAGCTCGGAGAGTAACCGTTTACCGATTGCGACAATTCCATGCCGAAACCAGAGAACCTGTGAAGGGATTAACACTTGAAATATACCGGCAGAATCATGGAGCGAAGAATCAACTCGAATGCTTGTCTTACTGTGGGATTGGCAACTGGATCTCCATTGAACTCGTACCATCGCTGTAGAATTCCAACGATGGTGCTCTTGCCTGAGCCGGACGGGCCGACAATAGCAGTCATCTTACCAGCGGGAAAGGAAAGACACAAGTCATCCAGGATTTTGACATCGGGTCTGGATGCATAGGTAAAATGGACATTGTGCAGCACGATGTCTTCAGCACCGGCATCCCCAATCACATCTGTGCCGTATGTCGTTTTGGGTGCATCGATGATGGTGTGAAATATTGCACAGGCCTCTCCTGCTTGTGAGGCCGCCGTCAATGGACCTGTGATCTGGCCCACTGATGAGGCGATGGTCATCACGCAGAGAAGGACACTTGGTGAGGCCAATTAGCTCAGATTGCGTAAACTTGACAAGGGGATCAAACATACACTATCACGGACTGGGGGCCGCTTGCGCCCAGAAGCTGATATTGATACATCTCAAGCGCAACCCAGAAGGAAAAGGCGAATGTGCTTTATCAATACGCGGCTGGGTTAGCATAAAATTCGTAATTCAAATGAGAGCCTTAAGACAGGCTGGAGAAGAGGTCCTCACATGTTGATGATCAAGTAGACTTCAATAATTTCCAGTCATCAGTAAACCGGCAAATTTGGAGGCAGGAGAACTGGCTTGTTGGCTTGGTAGACAATGCACTTACTGAGCCCGTGCTGCACACCCAACAAACATGCCATCTGAGCACCAATTCGCCGAGTCTTGTCGACCACTTCCGAATAACGATTCAGCAGTTTTGATTCCGCTCCACAGGCAACCAACATCTTAATGGAGGTCAACGCATCAGTGGCCACGGAAGCAGACTGGATATCGGTGTTCTGGATATCGGCCATCTTGCTGGCCACAGCACCAGTGGCAAACGTGTACACAAGAACCACTAGGACCAAACCCAAACCAACGACCATGGTGAGGGCCCAGTCAAAGACGAGCGACAGTATCAGACCCGTAACGACTACTGAAAGACTGGAGCACAGATTGCCCAACCTCTCGGAGATACCGGCCTGCAGAGAATTGGCTGTCATTGTGACGATGGCTGCAGTTTGCCCCGGTGGAATCATGTCTAGTGTAGATATGGGAAGGTGAAAGAGGGCTTTGAGGTAGGCCAGTCTGATCGCGGATGATATCCGTAGACTCGTTGTCCGGAGGCCAAGCTTTCCCGAGAGTGTCAGTACCGCTATCATGTGCAGCTTAAAGATTTGGTGCTGCGACTTACATTCGCGATGTACAAAAGACACATCTTGGCGATGAATATGTACACAATGTACAGACTTTTGGGGGGTATCAGCTATATGATGACTACAAGGACTAAAAATCGCCACTTACACGTATTTATTGACGGTGTTGGTGAAGACTGCTTCAGTCTCATCAGCACCCTGCCGGAAAAAGCCCGTGAACTCCTCTGTCAATTTTCCTGCGTATAAGCGTGTAAGCTGTCGTGTTCTGAAGATCATCGTGAATGCTACGATGCATGGCGTCTCGATCATACCGAAGAGAAGGAACAGTAATGGCATAGACAACCCCGACAGGGCTGCAGCCCCCATCGACAGCAGCAATACAAACTTGTCCCATGTTGTTGCGTAAGAGAAGATTCTCTGTTTCAGTCAGCTTTCGGAGCCTGGTCGTCGGGGTAAAATTGGAACCATCATACAGCAAAATTAAAAGCAGCTGTCATGTGTTTCTGTTGGATAGTGATACCGAACACGCGGGTATCTGCCGGCGCTGCGGCCGGCGTGTTTGGCGAGTTGGAAGTCATGATGGCTTCAGTCTGCCACGCTGCGATTAACAGTACAAGTCAACATCAGATGTTCCTCGATCACTCAGACCCCGGCTCTGTGGTAGTAGTCTGCTCGATCAATTACGGCACGCACAAAATGTGCCGGCACTTCAGTCGTGGCAAAAGAGTAGGCTGTGCTCAAACCGGATCACGGCGCTGCCCGTTTTGGACGGCAAGGCACATTCGAGAGGCGAGACCGAGTTGAACAGAGGCAGCCACTTCTGCAAGCGCTGAGCATGTGAATGCTGCATTATCTGGTATTGGCAGGTGCCATAGCGATCGTCTGATGTTCCAGATGTCCCGTGCCTGATCCCGGAGACGCATCCGAAACCATGCCAGGTCCTGGTTGGGGTCCAGGGGAAGCGCTAGGAGGGAGGTGGCTGTTTGTTTCGTGATTTGTTTTTCAGTCTGCCGCTGCCGCCTTGTGGGCGAGTAGCGTCCCGTGGGGAAGGTAACGCTCGAACCCGGGTGTTTGTGATGAAACGTGGCGAACGGGCCTTCTGAGCCCTTAGGCGTTTGCCAGCCAGCCTCGCTCTTGGCACGGTCGCGCTCCAAACATCGTAATCGTATTGAAGAAGGCATTTCCAATCTGGAACGGCAAATTGGTTTTTCAGTCATGCAGGTACAAGCCATACATCGAACAGCTGAGCCCCTCCATGAGCACTGGTCAAAACGAAAGGAGCGTGGTCGGCCTTAGCTACGGCGCGCTGAAAAAGGAACTGTAAACACTGGGCGTTGCGTTGCGATAGGCTGGCAGATTCAAACCCAGTAATCGTGCCTTCGGCGTCATATTATCGACATGAATCCCGGCAAGACAAATGCCACATTTTTAATAAATAAAGTTATCTAAATATAGTTGATCGCCTGGTGATCATATTGATCTCCATTTCCGAAGATATGCTTTCACCTATCAAGACCCCGGCCCCCATCCGCTTAGGGAAAGTGGTGTTATTGACTGTCGGGGTCCAGGTCCACTCGCGGCGGGGACACGACTCGCGCTATATGGAGGTAAGACAAGTGAAGAATCGAAGATACTTTTTCGAGGCCACACAATTTCGAAAGAGTTCAATGTTGCATTCACACACGTGTTGCGCCACGGAATGTCATGTCTCAGCCGTGGAGAGAGTCGCTGATGCCATAATTAATGTAATTTTCGCAAGTTATATATGTGCAGTACATGATGGCTTCTATCTAATTATGATCCAAGTTCTGAAAGAGGAAAAACTTGCGACTGGTCATGGTAGAAGGCCGCCATCCCTCATCTCTTCAATGGCCTCTCTCACAATGTCCCCGATCTCTCTGTTTGTCTCCCTGTCGCGTGGAAGTGTGTGTCCTTTGGCGTGGTCAAAAAGATAGGCAGTGTCGGCGTCACAGACATTGTACAAGGCCATTGAGCCGTCAATATACGGATCCAGAGACCCCACTGCCGGACTGATTAGACGAAAATATGAAACAGGTCTGTCTGGTGGGAAATCTGGGGACTTACCAATGTGCAGAGTGGGGATATCTATCCTGTCTTCACTTTCGTCCGATAAGACCAGGTGGTGCGTGATCGGATCGACAGGTGGCCAGCCAGCGAAAAAAATGGCATACTTGAACATTGGCTCCAGTCCAACTTTGCGGAATAGCCTCTGCTCGTGAAGAAGCATAGTCGCAGCAACAGTTGCACCTTCTGAGTAACCGATGATGCCATCAAACGGACCGTGTTTGGCCATGACTTCTGTGAGGTACTTGATCGCGCGGTCTGTGCTTCTGTGGGATGTTGCAAGACCTTCGCGCATCAACTCTCGCATCGTGTCTTCAGGGGTCTCACACCAGGACGGGAATTCGCGGATGCGGGACAGTACATCGTCCTTCTTGGCCTTCTTGATAATCCGAGGCGCGTCTGGCTTCTCATCCGGCTCAATGAACCGGTAATATGGTGGATGGCCAAAGTAGTCCTCAAAGCCAGGGGGTGGGACTGCCTTGCATGGACCATGGCAAAAGTAGAAGGAGGCGGTGCCATCATCGGTCAGTTCCTTCAGTAAGGGAGCTGATCAGGACGAATATAGCGTGTTAACAGGCGAAGTTCTCCAATGGAGGCTACCATAGTATCATACCTAGTTGGACTTGAAATTTCTGGAACTGGAATTAGCACAGGTTCTTTTGCTGGCACGCGTTCTTTTGCGCTTTCTTCAACGGATTGGACTTACATCAGCGCTACCATATGCGCCAGGCAGACAAAGAAACCTCATCTTGACTCTATTAATTTTGAGAATCGTCTAAAGAAGTGATGAAAATATTCAAAAAGTAGCGCCGGCGCCAGCGCTCTGTTTATAGAAAGCAGGGAGCGGATATGAAGCAGGTTGACCAGTTTGAATCATAAAGTGGAGAGGTAACTACTGGAGTGAAGGGACCGCACGTCTTCTATCAACTTCTGACTACGAGCTCAGCCGGAAGAGCAGCACGCCATCCGTGGAGTTGTGTGCCCCTGAGAATCAACGCCTCCACCGTCTGAAATTAAGCACACTGCACAACTGACATCTCAGGATCTCACCCGAAGACACGAGTCCAATCAACTTTGGAAGCCATTGGACAGAGCAAGTCTCATGGGCAATGGCATTCGGCTTGTGCAACAATGCAACACTGGTGCTGCAGTGCCCGAGACAATTCATCTGACCGACAAATCTCATGTGCAAGCCATTCTTCTAAGCCGATTTTACATTGATGCCCCTGAATCCGCTCCCCGTCTTAGCACAGCCCTGGCGTTCCAGCTTGGGCCGCGCCCGGCCCGTGCTTCAACATTACCTAACATCAATCGAAACCCTTGGCATTTTGTTTGGATGATGGCTCGACTGTTTGCGCGTCAGACCAGGACAAGATGAAAGGTGACAATCATAGTGTCATGCAAACGTTATCGCTGCCCCATACTGTTTGGATAATCCGTCCGGGAACTCAAGGATCGATGCATGGACGCCACAATGTTCGATACACACAGATGCCCGGCTCCTCGATTCAAAGGTGCGCTTCGACTTCCAGGCTAGTACTAGCTTATGGCCCCTAATATAGCGCGTACTCTAGAACATTAGGAAACATAGGAAGAAGAACATGAGAAACGGGATTTGAGGCCGTGTATTGGCGGGAACGTTGTCAGTGGCAGTGAGTGGCGAGAACCATGGACGGAGTGGATCCCAATTTGATACTCTCCCGATCTCCTTAGGTCAAACCCTCTGTCTTACAATCTCCTGCCAAGCCTCGATAGGTTGACCGCTGTACACGGGTAATTCACAGGCCCAGCGGAATCAACTTCTACTCATCGATTGTACGCACATATCTCGCATCTGCAGACTGTCATTCCCCAGCACTTTATCTCAATCTCCGAACTTGCCATTCCTCGCTATTTTCTTCTCTCATACATCTGGACAATGCTGGTTCTGCGTCGACTAATATAGTAATTCAGAGCTCATCATGGCGTCCGCTGTTGGCAACTCTTGTTCGACGACGGACTCATCTCCTACCACCGACAGTCCGATCATGGTCACTCCACCATCCGACTTCTACGGTTCAGGGGACTATCCCTTTGATGGGCACCCTTGGCAGCAACAATCCGCAAATGGGCATGCACGTGGGCACACCACCGGCCTGAACGGCACACATCCCCAGCCAACACCCCCACAAAAACAGGCCCCCATTGCCATCGTGGGCATGGCCTGTCGACTGCCTGGAAATGTATCAAGTCCTGCAGAGTTCTGGGAGTTGTGCTCCCGCGCCAGAACGGGCTTCGGGCCCATTCCCAAGGACCGCTTCAGCCATGATGCCTACTACCACCCCAATGCAGGGAAATTGGGCTCATACCATGCCAAGGGCGGCAACTTTCTCACACATGTCGACCTCAAGTCGATGGATGCCCCCTTCTTTGGGCTGACAGAGAAGGAGGCCATTTCAATGGACCCCCAACAGCGACTGCTTCTCGAATGCACGTTCGAAGCCCTAGAGAATGGCGGCATCCCGAAGCACTCCATCGTCGGCCAGGATGTTGGCGTGTTCGTTGGCGGCAGCCTGGCTGAGTACGAGCACCAGTTGGCACGAGATATTGACTCCATGCCTATGCACCAAGCCACCGGTTGCGCTCAAGCGATGCAGTCTAATAGGATCTCACATTTCTTCGACCTGCGTGGGCCGAGTTTCACTGCCGACACAGCATGCTCAGCCAGTCTTGTCGCACTGCATCTCGCATGCCAGAGTATGCGTGCGGGCGAGTCCAAGCATGCCATTGTTGGGAGCTGTCACCTCAACATGCTACCCGAGTTCTGGTCATCTTTCTCTTCGAGTCGTCTGCTCTCCGATTCAGGGCGATCCATCGCGTTTGATGGCCGTGGTACTGGATTTGGTCGAGGTGAAGGCTGCGGTGTGATCGTCTTGAAACCCCTGGACGAGGCTCTGAGGAATAACGATGTCATCAGGGCTGTTATTCATGGCTCGGGTGTCAACCAGGATGGCAAGACACCAGGAATCACCATGCCCAACGGCACGGCGCAAGGTAAGAAACCAGGACCTGACCTTATGGTGTCAGCTGTCAAGTCAAGTGCTAACTCAGGAATGCTAGAGCGTCTCATCAACAAGGTTTACAGAGATGCCGGCATCTCGCCGGGTGACTGTGGTTTCGTTGAGTGCCATGTAAGTGCTTCTCCAAAACATGGTGCCGGGACTACCATCCCGATATTGTGGAACTACCCATCTAGGGACTACCAGATCCTATAGAACCAAAGAAGATGCTGACCATAATAGGGCACTGGTACGAAGGTTGGTGACCCAATTGAGGCTACCGCCATCCACAATGCACTTGGCCAGGGCAGGACAGCTCGTGACCCACTCTACATAGGGTCCGTCAAGTCCAATATCGGCCATTTGGAGGCCGCATCGGGCATAGCCGCCGTAATCAAGGCCGTTATGATGCTTGAAAGAGGTTTCCTGCTCCCCAACCACGACTTCAAGGAACCAAATGAAAAGATTCCGTGGAAGGAGTGGAACCTGAAAGTCCTCAAGCGCCAGCAGCCATGGCCAAAGTCGAAGAAATACATCAGCGTAAACAACTTCGGCTTTGGTGGAACCAATGCACACGTTGTCTTGGGCAAGGCGCCGTCCATCCACAAGCCTCAGCCTCCCAAGCCAAACCAGGAACCACCGCAACAAGAGACACAATCCATGTTACGCCTATTTACAACCACGCGGACACCAAAAACGGATGTAGTCCAACCAGTCAACCCAAGCAACACCAAGTTGTTCGTTATGTCAGCCAGTGACAAGGCGTCACTTCTATCAGTCATGAAGAGAATGGTGGTGTACTTGGAGCAAAGACCAGAAATCTTCCAAAAAGACCTCATGGAGAATTTTGCGTACACTCTTGGTCAGCGACGCTCATTACTCCAATGGAGAGCTGCTATTGCTACAGACAGCTCATTCGACCTGATCGAAAGCATCAACAGCGACAAGGTCATTCCCTGCAAACAGTCCGCCGAGAAACCCAGACTAGGATTCATTTTCACTGGCCAGGGTGCCCAATGGCACGCAATGGGCCGTGAGCTCTATCATCAATACCCCGTCTACGCGACAGCCATCAATCGCGCCAACGAGTGCCTCCGCCAGCTCCGATCGGACTGGTCCCTTAGCCATGAGCTTCTGGAGAGAGATGCAAAGAACACAAAGGTCGGGGAGGCCCACATCAGTCAGCCTTCATGCACCGCGGTGCAACTTGCCCTTGTCGACTTGCTGCGCTCCTGGAACATTGAGCCGGTTGCCGTGGTCGGACACTCAAGCGGTGAAATTGGAGCTGCCTACGCGGCCGGTCTTCTCTCCTTCGAGTCGGCCATGGCCGTGGCCTACCACCGGGGTCGTCTAGTGCCTGTAATGAAAAAGAGGCACTCCGGCCTGAATGGAGCCATGACTGCAGTGGGAGGCTCTCCTGCCGCTATTCAGCCCCTCATCGATGACCTCGCCGGTAACGTCGACGTCGAGGGCAAAGTCTCCGTAGCATGCTACAACAGTCCGTCGAGTCTAACAATCTCGGGTGACTCCACGGCCCTCACTGCATTTGAAGACGAGCTCAAGTCACAGTACCCCGACATGTTCTGTCGACGACTGCAGGTAGACACTGCATACCACTGTCACCACATGGATACGATAGCCGACGAATATCGAGATTCCATTGTCAGGAAGATGGAACAGGGCTCCCAGGATAACAGCAACGAGCCAGCACAGTTCTTCTCTTCACTACACGGCCACAGAGTTGACGGCCTGGAATGCGCTCACGCCGAGTACTGGGTTCACAACCTGACAAACCCGGTTCGGTTCTCCGAGGCACTGGACCACATGATCAAGGAGGCGGATTTGGACATGCTGGTCGAGCTGGGGCCGCATTCTGCTTTGCAGGGACCGATCAAGCAGATTCTCAAGGCTGCAGCCACAACTACCAACGGGGACAGTGGGAATTGTTCAAGCCGTGATTTCTCCAAGCTGCCCTACAGCTCGGCGCTATCAAGAGGGAAGAATGCAGTCCAGACGGCCTTAGACCTGGCCGGTAGTCTATTCATGCGCGGCGTCTTTGTCAACATGGAGGCCATCAACTTCCCGAGCCACGACCACTTTGGCGGTAACGGCAAGCTGCCATCTTTGCTTACGGATCTTCCAATCTATCCCTTCAACCACCAGCACAAGTTTTGGCACGAGCCACGGATCGCGGAAGCACACAGGCACCGTGGCTCCTCGCCTCGGAACGACCTCATTGGGCTCGAGGCAATCTACTCCAATGATTTGGAGCCTACCTGGAGGAACGTCGTCCGGTTGGACGACCTCCCCTGGCTCCGTCACCACAACATCCAGTCGGTGACAATCTTTCCCATCTCGGGCTATGCGGCCATGGCTCTGGAGGCTCTGTCCAAATGGTGTCAGAAGAAAGATGTTCGTGATCAAGTAACCGAGTTTGAACTCAAGAACCTCGAGGTCCTCAAGCCCCTCGTTTTCTCTGGTGGTGATTCCGATGTGGAAATGACAATCACGCTGAGGCCTTCCGACCCTCGCGACCCTGAGGCCTGGATTGAGTTCCAGGTATGCTCTTGGGTGCAGAATTCTGGATGGACAAAACACTGCGTCGGCTTGGCTGCTGCACAACTTGAGGCGTCTCGGGAGAAGAGCACAAGTGACCCGAGCTCATCTTTGAGACGCGAGATCGATGCAGACCTCTCAAATGGCGACACTCAGATTGCGCTCCAGGGCGAGTCAATGTATGCCCAACTTTCAGACCTTGGCGTCTCTTACGGTCCGGCATTCCAGGGTATCAACAGCTCCAACGCGTCGATGCGATGCTCCACAGCCAGTATTACAGCCATCGATGTTACACATGACATGCCAAGCGAGCACTCTTCTTGCGAGATAATCCAGCCAAACATACTTGAAGCCATTATACAGTCGTACTGGCCAGTTGCTCTTGCGAACGGAGCAGGTCGTGGTAACGATGCAACTGTCTACCTGCCCTCGTCAATTGGCGGATTAAAGATTTTAAGTGAGGCAGTGGCAGTCGCTAGGGGCCCATCTACAACAATGAAATCATGCTGCAAAGCAGACTTCCCTGCACTGAGCAAGGGAGAGCAGCCTCGAGCAACCAAGGCATCCATTGTGGCATCACTGGCTCTTAGCCATGATGACGGCGGGACCTCGAGCTTCGGATGCTTCATTCAGATCGATGATCTTAAAGTTTCTCCTGTCTCTGGTGGAGTGGCGCAGGAAGACAGCAACGCTATTCCGGCTCCTCGGGAGCTCTGCTACAAAATTGAGTGGGAGACGGTGGAGAACAAGTGTTCCAACATCTCGTCTTTGACCAAGCTCGAGCCGGAAGTTGTCATCGTCAAAGGAACTTCAACCTACCAGCGAGGCCTGGCTCAAATACTGGCTGGAGCTTTGCACGAAGCAACGTCGTCCCACGCCCAAACCGGTGCTCTGGGCGAGGTTGACTGCGCGGGAAAGATCGTCATCGTCCTTGATGAGATCGACAAACCATTCCTCACAACGCCAACAGAGGATCAGTTCCAGCAGCTGAAGAGTGCCTTACTCGGTGACTCTGACACAAAGCCGCCCCATGGTGTCCTTTGGGTGACTAACGGAGCCAGCCAGCCGGACTCTGGGATGGTGACCGGCCTGAGCAGAACTATTCGCTCCGAGACACTGCTACCATTCGCAACACTAGACCTTGACAGCAGCGACGAACCACAAGCCATGAGATCAATCCTCTCAGTGCTTGGTTACGTCTTCGCAGCCGCAGAAGATTGCACTTCGGACAGCCAGGACATTCGTGAGCTGGAATTTGTGACTCGTAATGGCACAGTTCTCACCCCTCGGATCAAGAACGACGAGGACATGAACAGCTACGTTCAGCAAAAGCTGGACCCCACCATACCGGAGCTCCAGTGCTTCGGCAGGGAAGACCGGTACCTAAAGCTCAATTATGACGCCTTGTCAAAGACCTCTGCGACATGCCTATATTTTGAAGAAGACAATGATCACACTCTGCCACTCCTACCGGGGGAGATCGAGTTTGAAGTCAAGGCCATCGGTACGAATTCCTCAGATCTGAGCCGCGATCTAAGCTCCAGCGATGTCCACCTTGGAGCCGAAGCAGCAGGAATCGTCACTCGCGTGGGTGCCAGCTCAACCACCTTCAAGCCGGGCCAACGCGTCGCCGCCCTGGCACTCCCTGTTCCTGGAAGCCAACACGGCGGAATGTACAGGACACTTGCCCGCTCATCAACTGCCTCCGTGATTCATATACCGGAGACTTTGTCTTTCGAGCAAGCTGCTGCTATGCCACTGGCGTACTGTACTGCTTACCACGCTGTGGTGAATCAGGCTCGGGTGACGGAAGGTCAGAGCGTGCTTGTGCAATATGATGACTCTTCTGATTGCATATCTGTGGGTCATGCTGCCATTGCTCTTTCGCAATTGCTGCTCGGCTCCACAGGCAAGATTTACCTAGCTGTTGAGTCCGAGGAACAGATGAAGGCTGTGAGCAGCGATTTCGGGATCGCACAGGGCCGCATCTTTCTCTCCCCTCGCAGGGGTAATCTTTCCGCAATGGTGCAATGTTGTGGAGGTCAGGAGCGTTCTAAGGGCGTCGACGCGGTCATATCGGTGAGAGGCTCCTCAAGCAGTTCAGGGAGTAACACGCAAGTCGCTCAAGACTTGTGGTCCTGCGTGGCTCCCTTCGGCTGCATGGTCGATGTTCGTGCGGGCAGGACGACGGAGGGAGTCAACGCTTTCAGTCCAGTGAACAACTCCCGTTCGAATACCTCGTATATCAGCCTTGACATTTTCGAGCTGGCTGCCGAGAGACCCGACGTCCTCAACAACGTGATCGCCAAGGTCGGAGGCTTGGTTGGCAACGGAAAGCTGCGTTCTCTCCCTATGGTCAAGACCATGCCATTATCTGAAATCGAAGAGATTTTCAGACGGGTTCACACTGGACAGCAACCGGAAAAGACCGTGGTCACGGTGGACGCTAACTGCAAGATTCTGGTACGTCCCCTCCTTGGTCCTTTAGCTACCTAGGTATGTTTAACCCTGCTAATCAAAACTCCAGGCAACACAACGCACAAATCCGTTGAAGTCTCACATTCAACCCGATGCAACCTATGTCCTTATTGGAGGTACTGGAGGTCTGGGCCGCAGCATGACTCGATGGATGGTAGCAAACGGGGCCAGGAACATCGTTCTGGTTTCTCGAAGTGCTTCTGCTTCCGGAAAGGTCAAGGATCTTATGAACGAGCTGAGAGAAACGGCAGGCGCCAATGTGCTCCTGCGACGCTGTGACATAGCGGAGAAGGCCAGCGTCGAGGCTCTGTTCCGAACTGGCATGAGTGATCTGCCCCCAGTAAGAGGTGTTATCCACGGCTCTATGGTACTCAAGGTAAGCCATTCCAATCTGGTTCCTATCGTTGACACGGCGCGAGACCACGACTGACAGTCAAATCTACAGGATGTCCTTTTCGAAAAGATGGAATTCGCCGACTATATGTCAGTCATCGAGTCCAAGGTGCAGGGTGCATGGAACCTCCATCATGCCACCGCCGGCAAGTCATTGGACTTCTTCGTCGCCATCTCATCAACAGCCGGCATCGTCGGCAACCGTGGCCAAGCAGCTTACGCCGCAGCGAACACGTTCCTAGATAGCTTCATCCAGTACCGCGTATCACAAGGGCTGCCTGCGGTCTCCTTGGACCTGACAGCTGTCGCAGACGCGGGATACTTGGCTGAAGCAGGGGATGGTGAAAGCGACGGGGCCGACAGGGCAGCCGAGGTCGCCAGAAACCTTGGCGCAGAAAGCACCATGTACGAAGCCGAGGTCCTCGCCCTGCTGAGCGCAGCCATCGAAGGGCGCACCTCAGCCTGCAACCACCAAGTCGTGACAGGCGTGCGAATCCCACCAGATAGGACCAAGCTACCGTTCTGGACCGCAGACTCCAAGTTTAAGCACCTCCGCGAGGAGGCCGAGTCGTTGATCAAGCAGAAGGAGGAGGAAGAGGGTCGGAGCTCGGCCGCGAACGGCGCCGCGTCGCTCTCCTTCAACGCGATGCTCAAGGCGGCACAGAGCACGGTAGAGGCAGAGGACGTCATCTGCAGGGGGCTGGTGCACAAGATCGCGGCGCTGCTGATGCTGGAGGAGGCTGACCTCGACGTCACGCGTAGCCTGTCGCATTATCCGCTTGACTCGCTCGTGGCCATCGAGATTCGTAACTTCCTAACGCGGGAGTTTGAGGCAAATCTGCAGGTGCTGGAGCTTCTCAGCAGCGGGAGTATACAGTTCCTTAGCAGGGCCGTCTGTTCCAAGAGTAAATTGTGCCAGGGGCTGGGGGCATGATGATGATTACCATGATCATTGAGAATTTGACGGAGCTTACGTGCACATGTGCTCAGGTGTCCGGAGTTGGTGGGACGCAGTTGTTGATATTAATGCATAGGTATTTGTTAGTTGAATTTTCAATCATCTTTTTTTGCGGCTGGAATCGCCTATCATACGATTCAATGAGCTATTTCGACATTTGTATAGCAAATTTAGGCTGATCGGGTGTGTTTGGTCTTGGCTTCATATCAACACACACAGGTGATGAGAACTCGATTTGATGACTGAAAGGTCCAGCAGAAGTGGAGTGATAACTGTTCCTCTCGAGTCTCACATCGATTCTGAGACAACACTGAAGATTTTATTGAACCTTCTATTTAGGTACAATCATGCTGTATTTTTGGCAGAATCGACGATAGGTATTACGAGTAGAGAGATGTTGGGTAGCAACTCATTGCAAAATACCCTAGCTTTGTTCAACAGGCAGTGACTCTGGTGGCTCGTAGTTAGGATTCCTATTCAGGCGCTCCGGATAGAGATGCTGTAGATGAAACTTGAAACCAGAGAAAAGTCCACCATCAGGTTCCGATGTTTGTGACGACATATCTGGGCTTAACCTGGCGGAAGTTCCAGGATGCCAGCCGGGGAACTGTGGATGGGCCTGATCAAAATATGGTCGTAGAAGGTCTCCGAATTCCTGCTTCAGTTGCAAACGCTGCTCCATGTTGAGAGGAGCACCAATCTCTAAGATCCAGTCAATGACCTTTTGAAGATTCTCTGCTTGATGGGGAAACCATACGGAAACCAATGTTCGCAGATCCAAACGTCGGTTGAGCTGATCAAGGGTCTCTCGGATGTGCTCTGGTACCTGTAGCAAGAGTCTGTGCCGACTTTTCTGGGGCTGATCACTTAGTGATAATGGCCCCAATTCAGGTCTTCCTGGCTTTGTTCCATTCCGGGTGTTCGGCCATCCACATATCAGGCAGCTTAGCTCTGCCCATTCGAGCAACTTTCCTGGGTCCAACGCCGTGCGTGTTTCGCTTCCTTCCGCCCCTTGTCTTGGTGCGTAGGTATTTGAACGGAAGGATGCCTTGTAATAGAGGGCCCTTGATTGAACCAAGTTTCCAGCCAAGGAAATTTCCGAATTCGAAACTTTGAGCGACTTCCGGCTGACTGCTATGGAAAATTCTGGGCTAGACCCATGGTAGAGCATAAAGGCAATGATTCGCAGACCTGGTGGCTCTCGGATCCCCAAAAAGCTCCAGATACATGCTGTGCTCAGGAAAGTGTGGAACGGAGGGTACCCTGCAAACATCTGAAGATCCGGAGTGCCACCACGATCGAAAAGTGTCCCGAGTGTTTGAAACAAGCGTTCTATGCCATCTTCAATTCCTGTCAACTGTTCCAACCCCGAGTCCCGAACATGGAAATTTGATAGACAAATTCTGATACAACGCTCGATGATGGCGGATGGCAGATCCTGTTCGTGAAGTATGTACTCCTGCAGACCCATCCCGGCCGCAAGTAAAACCACCAGTTCTGAGGCATTGCACCGTATATAGTCGTTAAAAGCAGGAAAGAGACGCATGGAAGCAGTGTGCATTCGCAAATCGCAAATTACTCTGCGGACTCGGCACAGGAAGTCGCAAAAGCGCAAGGAGTCCGTGTTTGTGCGGAGGTCAAGATAAAGAAGCATCATTGTAACCAGATCCGCTTTAAACGATGGTGATGGAATGTCTGTTACTTCTATACCTGCCATGAGGAGATATAGAGGATCGTGAATCTTGCCCTCCGTGTTCAGGCCCAATCCTTTATTGAGGAAGTGTAACCTCCTGTCTGGGTACTGGCTTCTGGATTTTGGAACGAAATAGAATTCAGGAAGATTGACGTTGCTCAGGAACCCGAGATATGTTTGCAAGTACGCATCCCAGGAGTTAAAATTCGGGAGGATAAGATCTCGCCTCTCTAAGAAGTATTCGCTTTCCAAGAACTCAACAATGGAACGATGATTGAATCGAACCCACTCTCCCACCATGTCGTTGATTTGGACACTCCGTGGTCGGTTCCCAGTATAGGATTGACGTAATTCAAGGAATCCCTTGCACACACCGTATACTCTCCGCCTTGCCTTTCTTAGGCGAGTCATGGTCTCGGAGGTAGACATCAGGCTGGCGCGAGTGGGCTGCATTAACATAGCAAACTCCTTGTTGGCCACGTAGTCCTCCACAAAGGAGAACTGCATCAAATGGCAAAACTTGACGTGCTTATTGGTGAACAAGGCGAAAGACAACATCGCTAAGGCCAGCTTCAGGTTTGAGCGAGGGATCGAGTCCAGGAGATTCTGAAACATCGGTTCCAACTCGGTTGGAAGAGAATCGGTTATGTTGATCAAGTCTTGCATATTATCTCCATTGATAACGCCCTCTTCAAGATGGCGAAGGACAATAGAAAGCCAGAGAAAAACACCATCTGACTTTTCCACGACGTCATCCTGCAGCAAGTGGGCTTGTCGCTTCCGAGCCGACTCGGTGGTCTCGCTGCCAAGGCCATCAATATTTAATTGCTGGAATCGGTCCCTGACTACCTTTTGCATATCGGAACGGGTAAGCTGATGGAGGTTGAATCGAGGACAGTCCTGGAAGGCCTCTCGGAACACAGCCCAGTCGCGGCTCGAGACGCAGAGCTTGACATTCCGGGCGTTTGTGACCCAATCAAAAAGTTGACGAATCAGATCTGAGTGGTTTCCGTCGAACTCGTCGAGGCCATCGATAAAGAAGGCGAACTTGCGGTTTTTCAAGTTAAGATTTGTTGACGTGATAAGGTTGAATCCTTGTTGGCATTCGTGATGCCCGATGTGGATTTTGTCGTTGAACATAGACTCTTCCCATTGTGCGGGAAACACCACTGGGATCAGATCCGATGCCTCTGCTAACACGGCGTGCAACAAGCCACGAACCAGCCCCCTGATGCTCTTCTGGAGTGTCGAGCCGGGTCGCCAGAAAAAGAATCCCCAATTGAGAGATTCTCGTCGCCTGCCCAAGTCCTTAGATGATTCATGGTCCTGTTGTGTTTGTAGAGGTATTTCATGAGCGTGGATTTGCCCGATCCCGGTTTCCCGGAGATGTGAAAGATTCCGTGGTCGTGTTCCAGCCAGGCGATGAAGTCATCACGAGCCTTTTTCATCACTCGCCATAACTCATCGGGGACGTCCTTGGAGCGAGAAGGCGAGAACGGCCCTGGCTGACGTGCCGGAATAGGTGGTGATGGACTGGGTGACTGAGATATTTGGCTCGCCGAAAAGGTGGACATCTGATCGGCGGAAGTCACGTGCTCAAAGTCGATATAGCTCGCGATCGATGAGCACTCGTCATCTTCATGGCTGACTGAGTCGCCTGTATCGTCCATCGACACATTCTTTCCGGTGCTGCCACAATCATGCCCAATGCTCAGTGTGGCCGAGTGTGCCTGAGGAGACCCGATCCATCCATCATCTTGAGACGAGCCCCTGGACCGCGCAGTCCCTGGACTATCGTTGTCCGTAGGTGAGGTGCGGTGTCGACCCCTTGACTCCTGCCAGGCACCAGCATCTCTTCCGACTTGATCGTGATCTTCGCTGCTGGACGAGTCTGTCGTGGCGAATGAATCTTGGCTACTTGTAAAAGAACTCCCTGTTACCCCGACAGCATCGCTGTCGAATATCCAGTCAAACGTGCTTTCGTGTGCTTCTTCGACGTCTTCGAACCGTTCATTCATGAGCTCGAAGCGTAGAGATTCAAGAACGCGGACCTGCCGAACTCGTAGTACCGCCGTATCGGTTAGGGAGAGCAGAGAGTGAATCTGCTTCAGCGCATCAGAGGTGATAGATGAGTTTTTGTCTATGAGCCGAAGATGTTCCACATTCCTGTTCAAAGAGTTTAACTCGCTCTGACTTGCTTTGCCGAAGGTGATGAGCGTATCGAGCCGAGAAAGGGTCTCTGACCTTTGCTTCTGGTCAGGAGGGAGGTTTCACAAAGGATAGCCCGGTAGGCATTCAAATATGATCGGAATTTCTATTTTCACTTACCTCATCAGGCTGGTTAGTTGCAAGTGTAGGTGCGACCGGCAACTGTCCAACCTGAGCGCTAACTCATCTTTCTGATCCCCTTTGCGCCACTCCCGAAAGGCGGCGCGCAGGCTCTCGCGTTTAGACCTTGGAGTTCGAGCTCGCAGACCGTGGACCAGCTCTAGGAGCTCGATGGCCACACCATCGCATTCAGCCGCCAGTTCCTGGATGGCAAGCTCCTCTCCGGCCGCAGCACCTGTGACCTTCTGCGCTCGCAGGCTCGCAGTCACCTGCTGAAAGCGCTGTGTGAGGGAAACTAGGCTTTCATTCGCAGCGGCCGCGCCACTACTTGAAGCTTGGATTTCTCTGGCCTTGGCGAGAAGCTTGAAGCCAAAGTCGAGGAACCCGACAATGTTACCGGCGAGGCCGATGGCACTGAATGGATCCATGGTGGATGACCAGGCTTCTAGACTAAGTTCAGTACTCAGCTACACGATTTATCCATAAAATCACGCTTTGAAACGGATGGACGTCAAGAGCCCTAGAGTTTGACTTCGGGAGATGAGGGAAAAGTCGAACCCCGCAACTGCAGCCTGATGAGCCACCTTTTGTGCGTCAGCATCAGCCGCCTCGTGCAACCTGCACATGTGGCCAAGCAATGGTGGTACATATGAAAAGAGACAGGATATTCCGAGTCAGATGTAAATAAATGGAAGGAAAATAGAACAGATCATAATTAGGCAGCAATCCCGTTTGTTCGATCATCCCTGGGTACCCTTTCTCCTCTTCACACCTCTCAAGGACGGCACGCGGATCTGTTTGTCGCGAAATGCCAGTGTGCTGTACATTAGTCGTTCCCAGGGAAAGTCAGATCAGCCTGCAGGCGCCCAACTTCTGTACCTAGGTAGGGTAGGACGAATTGCCACATTGCCATATACTGGCCAGTGGCAAGCTGAAAGCTGCACTGCCTAATCTCGTGGCGACTTTTTATTGGGCATCATTAAAGTGGCGTCGATAGATCGATTCACAGCACCGGTACTGATGATTGAGGTGACAAAACATTTGAAGCAGATGAGGATGCATTTCGAGATTTCTATCTACAACCCAATCCATCAAAACACTAGCATATATACAATTAGAAGGATATATCATGTTTGAAACACGAACCTAGAAACTTGGGCGTGCTGCGCTTGCCGTCAAGTTGCTAGACTTCTCGGGCGGGTACACCACCAACCGATCAATGTCAGCACCCTTGTAGTCGAAGCCGTTGTACAGTCCACCAATGGTGATGGTGTTGTTGCTTCCCTTCTCTAGGGTCAGCTGTAGAGGCGTCGACAGGATGACGCCCTTGTTCGTGTCCCTCTGGAACAGGGTCTGGAGGTTCTCCGTGTCCCCATTGACCACCACGCTGGCGATGCGACGGAGCTGCCACTTGCCGCCGATGCGGTCCGGGGTGCCGCCCGGCTGGTTCCCGAAGCCCATGTCGTCGGTGTTCTGGTAGTAGAAAGACACCCACTGCGGCTCCCCCGTGCCCTCGATCCCGCTGAAGGTTACCTTGGATTCATTGCCGTAGATGCCCGTGGCGATGAGGCCGCCGCTGGCGAAGGTGGCTTCCTGCAGGAACGCGTCGCCCGTCGTCTCGGCGTCGTGCGCGTAGTACGGCGTCCCCTCGACGGGGCTCCACTCGCCTGTCACAACGTCCAGGTCGTACACGTCGTTCCAGACCACCTCGAGCGACTTCTTCTCGTCGTCGATCTCGATCGGCAGCCATATGTACCGGCTCTCCCACAGCGAGTTGCTGTCCCACTGGTCGCCGAGGTACAGGTTGGTCACCTTCTTCGTGCCGTTGATGCGCAGGATGAAGCCGCTCTGGCTGTTGTAGGTGCGCGTGTCGGGAGGGGCCACGTTGAAGGGCTGGCTCCATGGGCCGGCGAGGTCGTCGGCGCGGAAGGCCACCACGTCGTTGGGCCGGTAGCCTGTCTTGTGGCTCATGAGTATGTAGTAGCTGTCGTCTGTCTGCACGATTCCTGGTGCCTCGAGGTCGAACTTGTTGAAGCGGTACACTACCTCATCGAGGTCCGTGATGGCGTCGTTGTAGGAGGTGATGTAGTCGTCCCGTCCCTCGACGGTGTCACCGTTCGAGTACAGCGCGTAGGATCGGCCGTCCTTGTAGTCGGTGAACAGTCCATAGTCCTGAGACCAGTTACCGAGGGGCTTGGTCGCCGAGACAAATTCGTAGGGTCCTGCAATGTTGTCGGACTGGGCCAGGCCCTGCAGCAGAAGGCCGTAGGTCGAGTTGTCCGCGTGCCACAACATGTGGTACTTATTAGTGACCTCGCTGTAGACT
This sequence comes from Diaporthe batatas, assembly GCF_019321695.1. Lineage (NCBI taxonomy): Eukaryota > Fungi > Ascomycota > Sordariomycetes > Diaporthales > Diaporthaceae > Diaporthe > Diaporthe batatas. Next base: position 574,030 of record NW_025408563.1, on the reverse strand, counting down.
ACCTTGGGCCGCTGGATGATCTTGTCGAGACCGAGGATGGGGTCACCTTCGATGGGAGCGAGAGCAAGACCATGGTGCGTCCATGTAGCCAGGTCGTCGGAGCTGTAGACGGACACACCACCACCCTCCACCTGGCCCTCGAGTTTATACTCTCCAAACCAGTAGAACTTCCCACTCGCCGGGTCGTGAACCACGTTACCCGCGTGCGCATTGGCAAGGTTGCCATCCGTGTCTCGCCATCGCCCGCCTGGCACAATGTAGCGTGCCGAAGAGGTGGCGGCCCACACGGCGGTGAGGCTCAGGAGCTGGAATGGCAACATGGCGGTACCGGATTAGCCTGGAGAGCGCAAGAGCTGGCTTCTCGGGCCACGGGAGGCGGCTAGGGCCCTCGAATCGTAACATCGGCCATTTATACATAAACAGGACCCCTGATGATCGCCAAGACACACCGTCGCGTGTATACGGCGCGCTTTACACCGAGCATATCCACTCCCCGCAGCACGCCATGAATTCACCCGGACAAGCCATTCCTCTGTCTGGGCATTTCCTTAGCATGATTAAATGCTCATAAGTTCACGTCTGCTAGCAGGGGCTTGTTGTCTTTTATGATGAATGAATCTGATCGTTCCTTGGTTATTTGGTTATGTGGCTTGGGACCCCGGGGCTTGAGCGGAGGCATGCTGCCGCGCCAAGAACGCAATACGCGCGGAGATCCGAACGTTCGGTGAGTCCTCACCTGGGCAACTAGACGTCCTACACACCTACTGGAGCAGGTATCACTCACCAGGTTATAGCAAACCGTATTTACCACCCGGAAAATTAGGAGAAAGCCTCCCGATATGATCTGGACCAGCGAATGAATTCTACGATGAGGCCAGGCCACGGAGAGACAGCTGAAATGCGGCGGTCTGCCCGGTGTTCCTGTGTAATACTTGTGATGTGGTTGGCGCTGCTGCTTTCGTGATTAGTTTATTAGCCGTACTGTATTGACAGCCTCATAGGTCCTAATTGGAATCTAGTCGGCAAGCCTTACGGTACCTTTTCTAACTACCGAATAGTAATTAGGTAGTTATACGTACTATAGCCTTTAGCTAAGGGGGCAGTACCGTGATACACTTGATAGACTTAATATGCTTTGCTTGGTGTATTTGACCTACTTGGCGTACGTGATTATTGAAAGTGCTCGGACAGTAAACCCTCGCCTTCTATAATCTCGTACTAGCAGCCTCCAGGTCTAGATTCATTACTACTCCGGTCTTCTCTCTGACAAGACATGATGTGACTGAGGGAAGAGCAGGAGGAAAAGAATTCTGGTGGAAGTCTTGAAGTCTACCAGAGGGGAGGTTCCGACGGCTAGAGGCTTACAAACAAGACCTGCCAATGGGACAACCATTTCATGACCAGGTTTGCTTCAATGCGTGGCAGTATACATTTCCGTACTCGCTAAGTACTCCTATTGTTATAGGAGCACTTGTGAAACCTTCAAATGTATAATTAGTGTTCAAAATTCATGTTGGCCTTGATACGGGCGTAATACGGTGTTCATAAACCGTGACCGCACCAAGCTAGCAACCTTGGAACATGTATATTGCTAAAATGTGCCCGTACTGGAGCAGCGTTTTAATAGTTCTAAACGGGAAGCGGCTCAATTCTGGGAGAGGCTCAAAATGGGAACGGTGCATGGAGCGTGAAGGAGCGCGAAGGAGTGCAGAGTGCAGGAAGAGTGCACAGCTTCGGCGTTCAATATGGCCTACTCAAAATCAAATTGGCTCACCTTTTTATACTATGTACACGTACAATTTTCAAGACACACCTCTTCCATTAAATCTCCTCCGTGAGATACTCCTCTTCGTCCTCTTCGCCCCCTTCTGGCTGGCTGGCGGGAGATAGGCGAGGGCGTGCCTTCCTCTCCTCTGGAGCAAGGCGCCGCTGGCTGGTGTGCACTCTTAAACTGCTGCACCCTTCCCGCGCCCTGTTCCTGCCCGACAACTTGCAATGCTTAGAAGTGTCATTGTGATACGTTCGACCAAGAAACGCAAAGGAAAGAGCCGGTTGAATATGGCGCGATTGCATCAAGCCTACTCACAGAGGAAGGTGCGGTGATGTGAAGAGCCTTCGCTCGGATAACTTGTTGACTCAATTCCATTCTTCTCCTCTTTTCTGCTCAGACTGTTCATGATCCTTCCGGCCTCATCTCTTCGTCTGTGATCAATAGGTCAGGTCGGAGAAGGCGACTTCGTTTCCCATCGCCTGCGGCTTTCACTTGAACGGCAAGGCTATCGATGTCCTCATCTCGTTGTCTCCCTAACACGGCGCGCTGAGTTTTCATAATTTCATCATCGAAAAAATCGTCTCAGTTATGGACCGAGCCTATCCACGCGTTCTCTGGTGTAGTGAACCATCACCGGTACGGGTTGCTAGCTGTGTCCTCTCATCACAGACGATGTGTTGTCATCCTGTCAAGGTGCGGACCCTCTCAGTGATCTTGCTCCCCCTCCTACCAGCGACCCAAAACAATTCAAGGCCTCAATCTATTTACCATCTTCTCGCATCTAGATTATGTGGAGGAAGTCATCCTTGGAGAGGTGTGTGTGGGGGGGGGGAGGTGAGAGAGGGTCGGGTTTCTTACTTTTCTGTTCCGCACCGCACTCAGCCGACCCATGACCTTTCGTGGGGGCTGACAATAAGAAACCGCCGAGTTTTAGGTGCATTCAAACCGGTCCAAATCTCCACCGTCGACGGCGAACTCCCTCTAGCAGACATCAAGGTTCCCGCAGACTGCACCAAGGACCTGCTTTCTGGCCGCCAGCATTAATTCGGCACCGCGCTGCCCGGTGAGACTCGCACCATTGCAGGGCTAGTGATGAAGTTGGATGATGAAGCGCACAAGTTCTGTAGACGAGTTAGCTAGTGATAGTTTAGAAGAAGCTGCATGTGGTCACAATGGAACCAACCTCACTGGCACCTACGTACCGTATGTGTAGGATAGTGGCAGAACTGCATTTCAGTCCTTCGTACCCAACAAGTGCGCTCACGTCTTGTCTGTACCAAAGGGAATGGTAAAATGGTAATATTCCTAGTGACACACATGGATGCCTACTGCGCGGAAGCGTGCCCGAGTACGGGACGAGGAGATTCCGGCGTCGATCCCCGGGCTTGGGAATTTCTTTTAACACCATCCTTAATCTGTTTTTTTTTTTGGGGGGGGGGGGGCTGTGGATTGATTGTTAATAAACAAGAATGCAGAGATTCGCACGTACGAAAACGGAGGAAACACGCAACTGGTCCCACCCACACTGTCCAGCAGCCTGGCTGCTGGACTTATGCCTGAATGATGGACGGGGCAGGCGTAACAGACACAGTGCCAAGGTGCTCCTGGCCCGCTACTGCGCCCAACTTCGGGTGCATTTTGCTTCAGCGGCCTAGCTATGGGAAGACGCACCTAAAACTCTGTCACAACTCTTCTAAGTTGGTCCTGTAATTATGCTTGGCGCGGTCGAGCAGCCAATTCGCTGCTTCTCCTGAGACAAGGATTGACCGCTGATCAAGGTTGAACCCACTGGACGAAGACAGTAACGATTCGATGGAAGGTCATGCAGCCGTCAACCGTGAATTAACATTGAAATTCCTGTGAATATTTCGTGCTCTCCACTGTAGATGCTTCCGATCGCCCTTACCAGCCAAGGCTTACTTGGGCGGTTGTGCCAATCCTAAACAGTCATCAAGATCCGCAATAATGGCTGTTGCTTCTTCATCCGTCATTACCGTCGTTCCTGTATAGGCCTCGGCGACGTCGTTCAAAATAGCATCTTCACGCGGGGCTCCGAGATGACCTAGTAAATACCCTGCGTCATCCAATTCGAAGGTTGAAGAGAAGTTCCAACCGGTATTTCCCTGAAATCCGTCGTTGAGAAATTCGGGTCGGAAATCTGATAAGGAGACGGCGCCTTGCGCGTCGTCTCCAAGCTCTGGTATATCCGGCGGCTCAGTGTCTGGCTGGTCAATCCTTGTCAAGCTCGTCCGTGGCTGACCTTGGGGGATATGAGTCAATGCTATGCTCGAAGACTGCCAACCTTCGTCCAGTTCCTCTTTTTTATCCACATTCGGGTGCTCTTGTTCATTCTCCGTGTTTATGGTCGTTGCGTCAAGTTGCGTGGCTTCGTAGATGAGCTGTTCTCGTCCATCCACGACCCTTGCCAGCTCATTTTGAGGTGCGGGCAATGTTGGGGACTCCGTTTCCCTTGGCACAGGTATGAACATATCGAAGCTTTGCCCGCCAGTAACAAGCTCCTCTCCGAGCTGCATGCCAGACTGATGGGAAGCTCCGTCCAAGACTGGAGACAACGTGTCCTGAGACTCGTGTGAAGGGACTTCAACGGCTCCGGCTCGGTTGGACTCGCCCTGCCTTGCGGCCGCCCAAAGCCAATACAATTGCCCGAGTCCCTCCCCGATGTCTGGCCCAAAGAGCGTCTCATGCTCGGCTGTCCAGCACGGGCTTTCGCGTACTTTGCTCAATAGCATATCGAGTCCTGCAGGCCCACTGATAAAGTCTCTGAAATCAAGAAACTCCTCGGAGAAAGTCGTGTCGTTGTATACCGATTGCGGCAGAGGGTGCCCAGGAAACAAATGCTGGAATATTCGTAACCAGTGCTGTTCTTCGCTGAGATGTGGGGGGCCGCGCCTACTCAGCCAAATCCTCTGCTCCATCGTTATTCCCTCCGGTACCTGCGGGTTTTCAAGCGGCTCGCAAGTCCTAGCTCTGATGTGTTCGTCGCGTAGCCGCTCGTTAGGGAAATAAATGATACACACAGGACAGTAAAGCGAGATGGTGTGGTTCCTGCTAAGGTGTTGCTTGACATAACTCAGCTTTTGGCCCCCATAACCACAACAAGCTCTATGCCGCCGAGGATCCTTTTTGAAATACGGACAGGCCAGCTGCGTGTCCAGAGGCATCATTTTCCGACGTTTCCTTCCGACTGCCCCAGACCGTCCGGGGCTCGCATCCTCGTCCTGCTCATCTGAATTATCAGGTCGCTTACGTCTCGGTTCTGCACGCTTCCCAGTATCCTTGGCATTGCGCTGCGGGCCTGAAGGTGACGGGGCTCTTTGTCCATCATTGTTGTCCCGGGGGCTTAAAAGCCACATCTGGAAAAGGTCGTCAAAACCCTCGCTTAAGCCATGTGCGATTGTGTCGCACTTGGCGGGCAAGCCTATGTCGTCGTCATCCTCTTGCCAGAGATCGGATGACTCAGATCCGGGGGTGAATTCTCCTGGTGATGACTGCGTTTCACCAGTCGAAATAGCTTTCCAGGGTTCATCTTTTGCGCCCGTCAAGTTCAAGCACCGGAGAAGCACAACATGCTCTGGTCTGGTCTCGAGCCCAGGACGATATTTCAGCCGGCCACTGTCAATGATTCTAGGCTTATAGGCAGATGATTGTGTCAGTGCATTCATTGAATGCTCCGTCTGTATTTTGAAACTTATCGTGTTTGCCTGCCGGGGCTGCTCTAATCTGTGAAGTAGCACAGGGCCCTGGGCCGTCGGACGGCGTCGCGGTCCCACTCTCTCGCAGATGCTTTGCTTGTATACTTGACAGAAACCACACATAGCTCGATCACAGGTGACGCAATGAGTGGTGGTGCCTAGCAACATGATCCCCATGCCACAATAGCACTGACGCCGAGGGTTAGTGGCTAAAAATGTCTCAAAGGATGATAGCCGTCAGGCGATATGTATGATGGGTGTTGCACAGAAAACTGGGACCACTTACACAATTCCAACAAGTCACTGTCTGTCTCGCACGTCTACGCATACGACTCATGATTGTGGCTTGGTTTACGGCCACGGAACGAAAACTGAGAGCCAGGAAAATGTTTGACTTATGAAAACGCACTGAGGATAGGTGTGCTTTGATTCGAAGAAGTCTTAAGAGGTGCCTGGGACAATGGTGTGCTATGGTCATAGAAAGCCGCATCAAAAATGAACATTTCCCCGATTTTAAACAAGTGTCATGGCAGCATTAACAGGCTGACTGTGGCACATCGCTTTCAATCAAATATCCAAGATTTTAGTAGTCATGTCAGCACAATTGTGCTTTCAGAGTGATCGACTTCGAAGTGCGACCTGCATTAGTTGCCTTCTCACTGTGTGGCCCGATTGGAGGCAGTTTACCAGGATTGTGTCGAGTTGGGTTGGTGTGACCGGAGCTGGTGGATATTCGTCATCCAGCTGCACTAATAGTGAATGAGGTTACTGTTCATCTTACCGTCTGGCTCCCTCAGACGATAGGAGCCCATCTTGAAGCGTTTCTGCCAGGTTCTGGTCATCCCAAAGATATTTATACCATACCATAGCGAGCACTGAAATCGATAACTCGAACGAGCAGTCTCGTAGTTTAAATCTTCACTCGGGGTTGAACCAGCGCTAGAAGGTATGAGACGCCCCTCTTAGGTACCACCACATCGAATGCTAGTTGGCCAGCCTGCATTCGACTTTCTCGTACAGGCTGCATAACCGAACAGGTCAGAGGTTCGCACCTGCAACTGTGAAAACCAGGGGACAAACCTGAGCCCCACAGGACAACCTCCCGTAGGTAGCGTGACCTGTTGTAGTATCTGCAGGTGGTTTCGCTTCTATTCCGCGTACGTCCGAAGACGTACATGGCGCTTTCATCCAGCGGTAAACACTCAAGACCCAGCGTTTAAAACGTAAAATGCCAATAACAGGGCAGAGAGAACATAATACGTGATAAGTTCCGTTGTTAACGAGTTGACAGGGACAACGGCATAATGTTGAGGATGGTGTTCACAACATTCGCATCATGGCGGACGTTGCGATTTTTTTTTTTTTGGAAAGGTTGAGCCCTGTATGCGGTTTGATATCTCTTTCCAACTCTTTTGGCTCCTTTCCAAAGTTCTCTACATCGAGCAACGTGAAGAATTGTCTAAAATATTGCCCAAATTGAGGATTTTCTTCAGCTGTAACTCCGAAATAATCCAGCTTGTAAAGTTCAAGTGCAAGCACACATCCCACTACGCAAGTGTGGTTTCGTTTTTAATCCCCATACATGTAAAATGTACGTGGCGCCTTCATACAGTGGTAAACGCTCAAGACCCAGCGTCTGAAGAAATACAGTGCCAATAACAGTGGAAAGAGAATACAGTACGTCTTTTCCCACTACGCAAATGGGTCCATTTGCAAACAAAGGCGAATATTTACCAATTCAACAGCATCAGCTGAAATTGTTTGGGGTTACGCGAAGTCTAGAATCAAATACAGCCGTAGAAGAAAGAGAAACCCCGTCCCGAGGTCGGGGCAAGTAACGGAGCGGGGAGTAATCACTATCGGGGTCTGCCGATAGCCGGGCCCGGAATGGAAGATGAGCCGACTGGTCTATAAATCGATCTTCCCCGGCGGAGATGCCTGGGTTGCCGACTGTCTCCTTATCAAAGAATCGGCAGTAGAAGAAGAAACGTATCGCGGGATTTAATTAATCATGGGGACTGGCGATAACCTCATCGAGGAATGGTTTCCACCACGAACGGCTCCCACACAGGAGCAAATTGACAGAGTGAGTTTCCCAGGCGACAAGAATTGGGCCCCGATAAGCTACGGCCACGCCAGACACAACAACTCAAATTCTAATGACGACCCCAGAATATGGGTATTGCGCTTGAGCTCCAGAACGCCTGCATGACGCAACACAAAAAACCACCATTCGCCTGCATCCTCGTCGCGCCGGACCACGAGACGGTCCTCCTGAAGCAGCACAACGTCTCCTACGTCAGACATGCCGAATCCACCCTCGCCTTGTCAGCCGCGGACCAATTCCCCCCAGGTTACCTCTGGCAGTGCACCATGTACACCACCTGGGAGCCGTGTGCGATGTGTGCAGGGACGACGTACTGGGCGAACATCGGAAGGGTCATCTTTGCGGCCAGCTCGCGGCAGCTCCTGGAGCTGACGGGCCCTAACAATGCTACCAACTTTACTTCGGCGGACTCGTGCGTCCCTATTCTGCAGGGGGGGCAGAAACATATTGAGGCTGTGGGGCCGCTGGATGGTTGGAGTCAACGTGTCGCCGATGATGCGGATTGGTTCTGGAGCAAGACGGAGGCGCGGGTTGAAGCAGCTAAGCAGAAGGCGCCGTCGTAGTAACAGCCGTTCACACACAGGTTGAGCTTTGATTTTGGATACACTTGTTTGTGTCCCGGACTCTCAAGCGATTGCGTTGTGTGCCTAGGTGCTTTTGTGAATAAGAAGAAGGCCCCCAGGGAAGTACGCAGGCGCTCGTTGTTCGATACCATGACCTTCGTTGGAGACGCCTACTTGCACTCTGTCCTGGTCAACAACAGCGCCTTGGTGCCACAGGTGGCTGGCCTGACTCAGTTGAGAGGATGGACAGGAATATAGGGTGCATCTGGTTGTATCCCATATTTTCTTTTCGCATGAAGATTGAAGTCCTCACTGCGTTCATTTTGAAGCCAAGCAAATACAATTCCCGTTGAACGCCCCGCATAGACCAATCGTGAACCCCGTCACAGCCTACACACACAGACTGGCGAGCTCAAAATAGCAGAGCCCCTACTCATCGTCCTCTTCCTCGTCGCTGGTGGCCTCGATGTTGGCCTTCTTGGATTTGGACTCCTTCTTTTTTGACTTGGCCGGCTTCTCATCCTCTTCCTCGGCATCGTCCTCCACAGCATCGCCGCCCTGGCCGGCAACCTTGACGCCATGCTTGCCCAGCTCCTTGGTGATGGCGGGCACGGCACCCACGAGGGCTTGATATTGCTCGACGTTGAGCATAATTCCCTAGCATATGCGTCAGCATGAACCAGTATCGTAGGAGAAGGGCATTGGCATTGTGCACCACTTACCTTCTTTGTGGGCTTCATCTCGCCCGACTTGTCCTCGTAGTATTCTCTGAGGTTCACAAACCACTTTCCTTGGAACTGCTGGACGACAGCGCGCCTCTTTCCGGAGAGCTTCATGGTGGGCATACAATGTCAGTATCATCTTAGAGCATTGTGGAGTGGACATGAGTGAGAGGGTGGCTGACCTCGAAGAAGGTGTTTCCTTCACTGTCGACATTTGCCCCATTTTTAGAGCTGGAGCCCTTTTTGGTCTCCTGCTTGGCCTTCTTGGATGTCTTTGCCGGCTGCTCGTCGCCGCTGGAGTTGTCGCTCGCGACGAAGCTAGACTTGCGCTTGACCATTTTGACGGAGTTGAAGGGACGTGATGACGTCAGCGGATTGGCTCGAAGAATTGTGACAGGGAAAAAGGTCGATGCGATGCGACGAATGTCGTTGTGGGGAGAAGGGAAAGTCGGGTCGAGCACTCGAGGGCTTGAGTTGGGTTCGATGGGCACCTTGTTTGCTTTGTTGGGCCGGGCAGAGTGAGCCGTACACAGTAATCTGTTTGACAGCTCCCGCATGAGCTTCGGTTGGTTCGACGCGTCGACTCGAAGAAGGTCGCGTCCAACTGGCAGCTGCACTTGTCCGCTCTGGCTTATCGCTATCAAGGAGATTAGCCAGGTACGGAGTACATAAGGAGAGGTCAGGGTTAGGAGTAGAGCATGCCCCTGCACGGTCAATGAGGAGCGGCAGCGGAATAGACTTTCTCAGAAATGACCGCATGCTTTGAGGCAATCTTGGCAGAAACTGGGGGCGCTAATTCCCGAAATAGCACGGACGCTTTTGGCAGGCGGATTGCAGCGTCGAAACATCGACTCCTGCCAGGGGTTCGTCCTGATTGACCTGCTCATGAGCCCTGCGAAACATTCCCTGACCGGCAGCGCATCGTCTTTCTCTCTTTGGACTGCTGTTGATCTGATCTGTGTCTGGTGTATTGTCGAATACGGAGTATACCAAAGTACCTAGTTACTTATTCGACACTGCCTGCCAACACACGCCGACACGTGGCCCTCCCTTTGCTGTCGACCCGCGGCCCTTTTCCACCTTTCTTCCTGCACCCGCGCTTGCCTTTTTGCCCTCCACATTCGTGTCGGATCCTCACCGACGACTCGACGAGCAAATGCTCCGGGCCACCTGAAGCACACTCCCCAGGTCCACCACGATCCCTGCAATGAGGACAAGCCTCTTGTCATGACTGCCGGTGATGCACCCTCTCGCTCAACTGCCGACACTATGGCCCTCGACGATAAGATAGATCCAAATTCTCCGACAACAGCCTCCACCACCGCCCCGACTTCCTCAAAGCCCAAGCCCGAAGACGATGTCACGACTCGCATCTTCCAGTTCCTCTCCACCGCCACGCCCGGCACCCTAGCCGGCATTGCTGTCGGCTTGGCTGCCGTTACATACTTCGTCCTCGGCCAGATCGGCCTTCTCCTTATCGGCGCGTTCGGAGGCGTGGCGCTGTACGTACACTGGGAAGCCTCGAATCCCGATTATGCCAGGGCTGTGCGTGGCGAGACGGGCGTCGACATCGTCGCAAGACTGCTGGGCGAGAAGAATAGCCTGAGGGACGTTGACGCAGTTCGCAAGGACACCGAGGAAGATGAGGCCATATTCCTGGCCCAGAGCTTTGCTGATTTCCAGCCTGAGACCCAAGATGCGCTCAACGGTCTCGTCGATGCTGTCATCAGGGACTATGTGAAGTGGTGGTACGATCCGATCGTCCCGTCCGACAGGTCATTCCCCCTTTCCTGTCGCAGGGTCTTGACCTCGTTCCTCGTCTCGGTCGGGAACTACCTCGGAAAGAAGAGACCAGCCGACAGCTTCCTCGACTTCCTGACCAACACCTCCTCCATTGTCATCGTCTTCTTCTCCGAGCTGTCGCAAGCCTTCGCCGACCTCCCCCCAGACTCCACCATGACCGCTGCCGACGCCGTCTACAATTACCTTGCCTCGAATCCCGACTCCAACCTGTCGCACCTGCTGAGTCAACGGCACCAGGCTTCCAAGTTCAAGGCCGTGGCCGAAGACTTGCTCGGGTTTCTCGACAGACCCACGCACGACTGCGACCCCGCGAGGACGTTCCTGCGCGAGATCCTCGCTGGCGTGATTCTGGAAATGTCGCTGCAGACATGTTCCAAGGCCGAGTGGATCAACGGCTGGATCGTCTATCTGCTCGAGGCCGGAGAGCCCGACTTTAACCAGGCCATCGATGTCGGCATGCAGACAGGGCCCGAGGCAAACAGTGCCGTGTTCGCAGACATGGACGGGAATGTCGGAAATGTCGGACTGACAAAAGGAAACCGCAACTCGCTCGACATGGAGAAGGCTCGCCGCCGGGAGCCTGCCCACAAGAAGAAGCTGAGCAGGGCGGACGAAGAAATGGAGGTGTTGGAGGAGATGAAGCGGATGAACAAGATGCTCCTGGATGAAGATGCGCGCAGGTCTAAGGACTTTCGCGCGTTCCAGGAGGGTAAGGTGCCGGAGACTCCCACCAAAGAAGAGGTCCCTCAGAGGCTGGCGGATGCCCTACAGCGAAACGCCAATGATCTTGATATCGAACCGAAGCCTGCGGCTGTATCGCAAGCTGCACCAGACGCAGCGAATACCCCAGCTCCCAGTGTCTCGGGAGTTCCGGCGCCCGAGAAGGCTGCTTCAACCTCGAGTGAAGAGCGCCCAGGCAAGGAGTTTCCGCCGACACCCCAGAGCGTTGACTCTGGCAACCAGAAATCGACCGCCCAGCATGGACACCAGCAGTCATTCACCAGCTTTGAACAGATCGTTCCCCCGGCCCAGGATGACAGCGACCAGAGCGATGCAGAAGCGAAACAACCTGCGCCACTCACCCTGCACAACGCCAAGATTACGATATATGATGATGGAACCGTCGACAAAAATCGCATCCGGACCAAGCCCACGTGGGATTATCTCATTCAGATCGAGCCGTCGTCTTCGCAATACTCGGGGTGGATGATTGTGAGACAGTATATCGACTTTGAGAAGCTCCATGAGGTTCTGCGCAGGATAGCAACGATTTCGGGCATCACGGCGTTTACCGAACAGCACAAAGAGCTGCCACAATTCAAGCTTCATACTCGTGAGTCTCTGCGTGGTGAGCTGGAGCGTTACCTTCGCGACGCGTGCTGGTATAAGGCACTTGCAGAGAGTGAAGGGATGAAGAGGTTCTTGGACAAGGATCAGGGTCACACCCGAACGGAGTCTAAGGGTGGATTCCAAGCCGTTGAGAACTTTGGCAAAAATGTCTTTGGAGCTTTGACCAGTGCGCCAAAGGGAGTCGCAGAGGGCGGTAAGGCGATCGCTGGTGGTGTCACGGGCGTCTTTGGCAATTTCGGATTGTCGAGGAAGCCGACTACCCAGTCTCTGCCTGATGCCGGAGCTACCGTCAGCGCAAACCGGCTGTCTGTGTCCACGCCACCCAGGGCAGACACCACTCTTACGGTCAACACGATGAATGGTGCTCGGAAGTCCAGGGACAGTTTGGACAGTCAGCGGTCCTCGATTGTATCAACACAACCCGGCAAGATGCCTCCCATGGAACGTCGCCCTAGCTATCAGTCACAGGGCGAACCAGATGGCGACGCATCGCAGGCTGCACGACTAGACCGCTGGGACAGGATTTCACCAAGCGCGATGAGCAGCAAGGCTAATAGCCGAGCGTCCAGCATCGCACCTCTTCGATCACCTCTCAAATCCCCGTCAACATTGAGCCTGGACGCACTCCGGCTTCCTCCACCCCCGGACGCGATGCCCGATGACTGGGGCTCCCCCGTCAGCACCCGAATGTCTCGGTCGCAGGAGAACATCTTGGATTTGAGCACGCAGGCCAAGAGGACACCCAACGGAGCACTCCGGCAACCCAGACCAACACGCACGCACACCAAGATCTCGGAACAGGAGACAAGGGTGGCCGTAGAGCTGGTGTTTGCCATCATCAACGAGCTCTACTCGCTGTCGTCGGCCTGGAACTTCCGCCGCACGCTGCTCGCCGCGGCCAAGTCCTTCCTGCTCCGGCCAGGCAACCCCTCGCTGGTCTCCATCCAGAAGATGATCCAGGACTCGGTCATCGAGGCCAACTCGTCCGACGAGGGCATCGCCGCGCACCTCAGGAAGCTGCGGGAGAACACGCTGCCCACGGAGGAGGAGCTCAAGGCCTGGCCGCCAGAGTCCAGCCAGGAGGAGAAGGAGAAGCTGCGGGAGAAGGCCCGCCGCCTCCTCATCCAGAGCGGGGTGCCCGCCGCGCTGTCGGGCGTCATGGGGCAGAACGCCACCAACGAGGCGCTGGGGCGTATCTTTGACTGCCTGCAGATCGAGGAGGTGGCGAGGGGCCTCATGTTTGGCATCATGCTCCAGGCCATGCGGGTCATCACGCATTGATTCGACCGCTGAATAGAGGCGCGGGAGGTCGCTGGTCCCTACCTATTTACCTACAACCTACCTACTAAGGAGAGAAAGAAGGCATGTACGATGAGATAAACGACGACATCAAAGCCCTCCTGGAGCGGGTTATCATGAAACGAGAGACAAGAAATGGCATGCGGCCGGCCAGCCAGCCAGTCCGCCCACGCGACGCGAGGGCGCGGACCGGAGCTCAGTAGACAGACGGGCGGACTTATTGGCGACAAGACCGGGAGCGAGGGGCCGAGTTGTAGGCCATGTATTATGACGATGGATGCTGGGTAGGAATCCATTTAAAGGAGTTGAACATGTTAATTATTATGCATCCACATGCGGGGGTGTTGTTGGTGGGGCTGGCTGGCTGATCTGGCATCGCGCATCGGCCGACTATGGCTGAGTTGGGTTGGGGCAGGGAGGGCCCAAGTCGGCGGGGTAGCAGTTTTGAGATGGATGGATGGGTTAAGGCGAGGAGGTAGTTATAGTGTATATCTATTGTACTTGCATAATAGAGTGTTGAGCAAGAAGTCGGGGTGTGTGCCGGGCCTCGAGGACGATACTCTTCATCAGTGTGTCGAGCGCGTGGGTGGACCTTGAATCTCATATTGATGCTAGCTACTAAGTTCCCCGCTCACGAACCACCACACCCGGCAGACAAGCTTTCGCCGAGCTAGATCGGCCGGCTATCTTTGTACCAAGGATCGCCCAGCTCAGGGCAGCCGAGCGACTCAGGCACGCGCCGTGCGCCAGATTGTGTAGTGTACGCGCTTGCCGCGTGCCGTGCCGCCAGCCGCATGGGAAATCGCCGCGCGGGCCCAACGGCTAATAAGCCTTAGAACCCCATCATCGAGGCAGAGCCGCAGGCACACACAAACAAGCCTTTCCTTCGTCTTTCGTGCTTTTTGAATGGAAACAAGAGCATGCTGAGAAGACGTCTTTGGAAATTCAAACGTATTTCCACTAGATAAGGCCTCGGAAACAGGCCGTGGGTCCCGATGGGCTCCCGGTTACAGCAGGCGCTTCGTGCTGCGCGCCCCTGGCCGTCGCGGTTGGCCCTTTGTGTGAGATTGGGAGCTCCTGCATGCTGCGATACCCTAGGTATCTACCTGCCTGAGTTTTTAGGTACCTACCCAAGTACACGATAATAAGGCTGAGTCCCGCTTGAGGACTCCACGGGCATCCCACATGGCGGACTCTTCCGCCCGGACCCACGCTCGGCGGACGACATCTATCAATACCACCGGCTTCTTTGGCGTCCGTCTAGGACAGTACTGCAGGAGCGAAGCTTAAGCCGCAACGCATGGTAAATAGTTCATGAGCTGGTTTGACGACCCCTGCTGGGAATGTAACGGCCTGGTAGGTGGGCACGGGATGGAATCGGAGCCTGCAACCTTGATACTAGTTGTTTCGCATCCTGTGCATTGCCTTCCAGTCTGTTACTGCATTTTCCTGCCCGGGAAGAGAGAGCCTGACGTGCCGATAACGACGAGGCGCTACCAGAGATGTTGGCTGCAGGACAGCCCGACGGCCACCAATCACATCGTCATCGATGGTGCCGAGGCGGTCGTGATGTAGCAGTGAGAGGGCCAGGCCAAGAAGTGGTATTATTACCACTCGTTCGTATATCATTGGGGCCCCGCACAAGCAGCTCTCCCTGGTCTCTTTCTTCTCTGTTCAGGTCAACCCTGTTTGTGTTTGTTGGTCACGTTAAAGAAGATTCAGACTGCGTATGTAAGTAGCTATTTAGCCTGGGAGCGAGCGCTGACTTCGATTGTGTGGCCCCCTTCGACGCACGGCATCAACATGGCCCTCGCCACGAATACGATACCGGCCGGGTGGAAGCCAGCTTCATCGGGTTGTCAAGACAGGGGTGATAACTGGGTCTGGGCCGACAGTGTATGGGGGATGGCCGTGCTGGGGTCTCCGGACCAGACCTCGTCGTGCTATCCGCCAGACTTCACCCCGACACTGGGACACCTGTACACCGCGAGCTCATGTCCCAACGGCTTCACGCCCGCGTGCACGACGAACTACTACTCGTCGTCATGGTCGACCCTCTGCTGTCCTCGGGCTACCGGGTGAGTAGTTAGTTACTCAGCACAGCCCGCCCTCGTACCTGGTCAAGAGCCTCTGCTGTGGCCTTGACCAAACCTACCGCACACTTCTTCTTCTACCCTGCCTGCCCTTTCCGGCCCCCCCTCCCTGACGATCAAGTCCTTACTCACCAGCTCACCAGCGACTCCCCGTACTCGTGCGAGTACAGGTCCTTCTGGTCCTGGACGGCGGCCTGCGTCACGGCAATGTACCCGTACTCGACGGAGCTCACGGCCACCGCGACCTACTTCAGGAACCCGGCGCAGCCTACGGGTGCAGCCCCGGCCCCCACGGGCGACAGCCCGCCGGCCTCGGGCACCTGGACGACGTCCAACTTCACGAGCACGTACACGACCACGCTGCTGAGCACGCGGGAGCTCTTCCTCTGGACGACGACGTATGACGAGGGCCAGAGGCTGTGGGCGCTCGGGGTCGCCATCTCACCTCCGGACTCGGTACGCTTCACCCCCCCCTTCCCTTTCATACAGAGAGGCGCTGTATCAACAAGTGGAAGTTGAAACTGACCGAAAACGCACACCTGACATGCAGACATCAGGTGTCAGCACGATCAACGGCGGCCAATCATCATCATCAACAACAACAGGACCCAGCACCAGCACCAGCACCAGCTCCCCATCCGGCGGCGGCCTCTCCGCGGGCGCGGCGGCCGGGATCGCCATCGCGGCCCTCCTCGCGGCCATCCTCATCGCCCTGGGCACGTGGCTCCTGTACCGCCGGGGTATCATCAGGAAGCAGCGGCCAGATGCCAGTGGCGGCGGAGGAGGAGGCACCGGCCCGGCCGGGGCTGGGGCTGGAGGGCACGCTCAACGCCCCCCGGCCTCTCCCGCGGAGCAGAAGCTAGGCCCTAACGAGCTGGCCGGGGAGCAGCAGGCACGGTGGTGGTGGCGGCGCCCGGACGAGTACGTGCCGCAGCGGTCGCCTGTAGAGGTGCATGATACGGACTCGTCGCGGTACGGGGTGGGTGGGCCTCATGAGTTGCCATAGGACTTGGCTGGGGGGGGGGGGGGGGCGGGTTCCTGGGTGTCATCCTGCTTGATTGAGGTATTATTTAGTGTGTAATTGTACTAGAGGATCTAGTTTGTGTTTTCAGTTTCTCAAGTATGGCAGGAATTAGTTGTGTTGGTAGTCTGTGATCTATTAAAGACGTAGCGAAAGTGTTGAACTGACTACTATGTTAGCGAGTGTGTCAAATCGCACTTGAGCAATGCCAGTGGAACTTACCCCAGGGTAGGTTCTAGGACTGTTGTGTTTAATGGCTGCAGGTATCCGCCCCACAAAACTACAGATCGCATATTTATATTTACCTGTGTACCTGTGTACTTGAAGAACTAGACGTCGCTAGAGGCTAGTGTCTCCAGGTCCCGGCATTCGAGCCTGTTTGTCTCTGTAATGGTCGTGCAACGACTCGTGGGTGGTATGATATGGTTCGTCTTCATGCATGTACCACTTCGGGCCGTTGTAGATTGCTGGGTAAGCTTATCCGGAATCAGAGGCCGATTGCCCCGGGTAAGGGTCGCTTACTTGGGGACGACGGGGTAGCAGACTTTGGAAGAGTCTGTTCAGGGACCACATTTTACACCACAGTTCTGTCGCTGGAGACGAGTGATATGCTCTGCTGAGATACTGGGAGATGAGGGCACATGAATTGGAGGCAAGTCATTCCTCTACCGCACAAGTACACCGTCATATGAATTTGACCGAGACCTCTTTGCCCAGACCACTCTCGATGCCAGGTATTTCTGAGGGCCCCAACGGCCGGAAAAGCTTAGCCCGTAGCACTGCAGGTGGCGGCAACGGCCGACTAAGAGTACCCGGCTCTCGGAGCCATGGCTTGGGGCGGCATATCCTATAGCGGCAGTCCGACGCGGAAGCTTGTGCGGGGGGCTGACTAGGGGCAGGCTGGGCATTTGCGACTGCTACGTTGGAGTTGGAGCTTTCCCTGGTCAACACGCGAGCGAGTGGGTTGTGACGTCCCGCGATAAGGTGATGATAAATATGCAGCTCACCACGTCGTTTCTTTTGACTTGACACGCGCGAGCGGCAGCATCTGGTTCTTCTCCCTTGCATTTATTGGTCTAGACCAGCATTTCCAGCTCATTCTGTCGGGCACATTTCCTCAGCCAGACAGCAGACACACCAACCCATTTATCTCTGCACGCCCAACATGTCCGACAAGGGTGACTCAGTCACCGAGCAGGTGGAAGACCTCAGGCGCGATCCGGAGAGAGGGAACGGCAGCGGCAGCGGCAGCGGCAGTGGCAGCGGCAACGTGGTGGACGACGACGACACCAAGGTCCTCTCGGCCCAGACTGATGATGTTCCACCGCAGACCGGGGCCGGCAGCGGCGTCCGACGGGGCCTGCAGCCGCCAGAGTTCCTGCTCAACATGTCGATGGAGGACAGGCTGGAGCTCGAGGCCAAGCTCAAGAGGAAGATCGACCTGAGGCTGATGCCCGCAATCATCCTCATGTATATCCTCAACTATATCGACAGGTTTGTCCACTCCAGTTCAAGTTGTTGTCCTTCCCCCGCGCACAGGATCACAGGGCCCACTTTCCCCCAGACTCGAGCCCCATCTTTTTCCTCACTCCCCCGCGGGGGAGTGAGTGACGAGAAGCAGTGTGGGTGTAGATGTGGGCCCACAAACCCGCCCACACAAACCCACCCACTCCACCAGCATCTGACAAAAGAAGGAGGTGCCGCCGCCGCCAGCCCCAGCTGACCGCCAACAGGAACAACATCGCGGCCGCCAAGCTCGCGGGCCTGGAGGAGGACCTCGGGCTGTCCTCGACCGAGTACGAGACGGCCGTGTCCATCCTGTTCGTGGGCTACCTGCTGATGCAGATCCCCTCCAACCTCTTCCTCAACAAGCTCGGCAAGCCGGCGCTGTACCTGCCGGCGTGCATGATCGTCTGGGGCGTCATCTCGGCGGCCACTGCCGCCTGCCACAATGCCGCCGGGCTGCTGACGGTGAGGTTCTTTTTGGGGTTTGTGGAGGCTGCTTATTTCCCGGGTATGTGATGTGATGTGATCCACTTCTTCCAAGGTCCCCCCACTTCTTTTATGAGCATGACCGACCATCTAACGCCGGCCAGGATGTCTCTACTACCTCTCATGCTGGTACACCCGCAAGGAGCTGGGCTTCAGGACGTCGGTGCTGTATAGCGGCGCCCTCATCTCGGGCGCCTTCTCCGGGCTCATCTCGGCCGGCATCACGGGGAACATGGACGGCCTGAGGGGGTTCCGGGCCTGGAAGTGGCTATTCATCATCGAGGGCGTGGTCACGGTCGTCGTCGCGTTCGGCGCCTTCTTCGTCCTGCCCAACTTCCCCCGGACCACGATGTGGCTGTCCGAGGAGGAGAGGCAGCTGGCCGTGTGGAGGCTCGAGGAGGACATTGGCGAGGACGACTGGGTCGACAGCGAGCACCAGAGCTTCTGGCAGGGCGCCAGGCTGGCCTTTGTGGACGTCAAGACTTATGTGCTGGTAAGAAGTCGGCCCCCAGGTGTCGACGAGCCCATCGATATAATGCTGACCAACTCAACCCATGTCGCTTACAGATGATCCTCCTCTTCTGCATCGTCTCCTCGGGCTCCGTGACCAACTTCTTCCCCGCCGTCGTCAAGACCCTGGGCTACAGCAACGTCTACTCGCTCCTCCTCACGGCGCCGCCCTACGTCCTCGCCGTCGCGGCCACCTACGCCAACGCGCTGCACGCCGACCGCACGGGCGAGCGCTACCTGCACGTCACGGTCCCGCTGCTCTGCGCGGTGGCCTCGTTCGTGCTCGCCGCGACGACCTCGTCCCTGGCGCCGCGCTACGTCAGCATGTGCCTCATGGTCCCCTCGGTCTACTCGGGCTACGTCGTCGCCCTCGCCTGGATCAGCAACACCATCCCGCGCCCGCCCGCCAAGCGCGCCGCCGCCCTGGCCTTTATTAATGCGGTGTCCAACTCGAGCAGCATCTACGCCAGCTACATGTACCCCAACCGCGCCGCCCCCGCCTACACCGTCGCGTTTGTCGTCAACAGCGCCACGTCGTTTGTCGCCATCTGCGCGGCGACCGTGCTGCGCGTCATGCTTGTGCGGCTCAACGGGAAGCTCGAGAGGGGCGTCTATGTCCCCGGGGCTATCAATGCTGCCCCTGGGGCGGCGGCTGCTCATGGGTTTAGGTTTAAGGTGTGAGGTCTGCGTTTCGTGGGGGGTCGAGGTTGAGGGGTCGAGGGGTGGTTGACTTGAAGACGAACTGAAGGGATTGCTATCGGGGTTCTAGAGCGCTTGAGTGTCAGGATAGATTATACCAATAGAAGTACGGCAGATTCCATACCATTGAGAACTGATAGACGACGACGTCGTGGAGAATCTTGATCGCTTGCTGCTGTGCGATGAGTGAGCTGTGTGGTGAGTGAGTGAGGCGACGTGCCCACGCTGGGTCTTGATTGTTACCACCCGTTGCTCGTGTATGATGAAGGCGCCACATATGTTTTGTATGGGGTGTAGAAGCGAAACCACTTACTGCTCTTTGATGAGTGAGTGGCTGATCGAGCAGCTGAGCGAGACACGTCAAGGCAGAGCGAGAGTGACTCTCAACCCAGAGTCCAAACAGACAAACAAACAAACGCCCGCGGTGCCCATTCACCCCCCAGTCCCCCCCCTTCATCCGATGTCCCTGCCCTCGCGCTAGCAGGCCACACTCCCATATCAACAACCAACTTCCAGTGCGAATTATCCGGCGTGGTGGCCGATTCGGGTGGGCGCTTGACTTGCGGGTCTCTCTGCCGTAAACCCTGGGTTCAAGCCGCGTCGGCAACCAGAGAATCACCGATTTTATGATAATGGTCTGCAAAAGGCGAAGGTGGTTTCTGACTTTGGGTCTTCCTGAAGGGTCTTTTACCTCCGGCAATGGGAGGGCGGACGGGTAGGTGTCTCTGTGGCCCGAGGATCCCACGTTCGACCCCTGGGGGTAACCAGTAAAACAGCACAGGTTCCGTAGAGTTCGTTTTCTGACTCCTTCGGGAGGGTCTTTTTGACCCTCGGGGGTGTTTTTTTTTGTGGTGTTTGTTTTTGGAGGGGCGGGGCCGTGTATGCTTCTTGCTCGCCTTTTTTCCTTCTTTGAGCTTTGTGTTCGTGCCATCCAAGCTCAATCAAATGCTTACTCTACCTTTTTCTACATTCAGAGCTCAGTCTGACAACTTGATCGTGGCCGTCAAGGCTTTGGTGTTGTCGCCTGTGAGGCACGTGCCGTGCCTTTAACAGAGGTTTAAGAACCACAGAAGGCGTGGGTTCGACCCCCCCTTGCGCTACCTACCTAGGTAACTGGCATGCTTTTTACATCGTGGTAGTAATCTAGTCATACCAGTTTCTCACATTGTCCTTGTATTATGTTGTCCTAACCTCTTGTTTGCCATTAGAGCAGGATGTATGGGCCGGTTCTTTTACATAGAAAGTGCCCCCTAACACAAAGACGGACGTTAAAGTACTCATGTAATACCCAACCACGGGCTACTCATAAAATTCCCCCACCTAGCAGAGATACCTTCAAAATAGTCCCAGAGCTCCACTGAACTTTTCGTTGTCTACCCTGTCTTAACTTATCGTTGCAGCTTCGTCTGGCCAAGAACGCATGACACTGCTTAATGTAATCCCAGAGCCGGTCATGGCCGTCAGAAACCACTTTCCCTAGAAGGCATCTAGTTTCCGAGAATTAAGTGTGATTGCGTGCCCTTGTATCCAATTCATGTGTACCCGTCGCTTGCGATATCGATGGCTGTCCTGGAGCTCTATCGTCACAGATCGGTATGCCTTCGCCACAGGAGATCTTGCGGGCTCTCGCAGTCAACGGTAGGTATCTGGACAAAGACAACTGTAGTGATGTAACTAAGTGAAGAACGGCAGAAGAAAGAAGTGAGGAATTATTGACAGGCCTATCAATACAGAGCCACGTTGCTGGAGACGTCTACGTTGGTATCAAATTCATTTCAACCGTGTGTGATACACCCTGTAGGAGGATCTGTATCTACATGGCGCCCCAACAATTTCTTTTAGTGTCCAGTTAGTGAGACCTGTGTCGGAGACTCTTGTGAAAGATTGCCCAAGGTGTCAATGGGCTAAGTGCACCAAGGTCCCTTGGTAGTGTTTGCATAGATGTCTCCCTCCACCTAAATATAGGCAGACGTACCATCCATCTCGACCCAACCTTTGAGATCATTGAAAGACAAATTCTTACCTAATAATGATCTTTTTGTTAGATTAGGTACAGTTTCATGTTGAAATAACAGACAGTTTCACAAACGACTTGATCGGCTTGGGACGAGACATCAGGAAAAAAGAAAGCTTGAATGCGGTTCTTATCGCGTTTCAAGGAATGTAAACCATACACCACTTTATATCTCCTAGAAGCCAGCCTCATTGCTAAGGGACCAAAGCTGTTAGCAATAAAGCACAGTCTCGCCGTTGAGCTTTCCTTGGACGTCTTCTCCCAGTTCTCAGAACTCGTCAGATTGCGGTCAACAAGCAGCCAAACATACCTAAGTATCCTCAATTTTGACCACACTTATCTCAAGTGCTGCTCATGAGACGACCGGTCCAGGATGGAGAATCGAGAAGGATCTGCCATGGGGGCGGAACCCATTGATCTCGTCAATTCAGATGGCACGCGGAGCGGATCACCATCAGTATCCCACACGGCACCGCAGCATCACGGCCGGACAGCCCTTGTCACCGGAGCCACCGGAGTGTCTGAGACTATATTTCACATGGTGAAGGTTCTTGCTTCGTCTGAACGATGGAAGAAGGTGTACTGTGTCACTCGATTGCCGCCACCGCCCTCACTGCTTCCTGATCTCGGCGCAAACGCGGCCAAGGTTGAACACATGGACTTTTTGGGCGCAGCAGAATTTATTCCTTCAATCGATTTCGACAAGCTAGCCGAGGACAAGCATAGCTTGTGCGACCTTCCTCACTCCTATCCCGCGAGACTTGCCTAAGCTGACATCAAATCTACGTCCAGAGACTATGTGTTCTACTTCTTGTCCATACAGCCCTTACCCACGGATCAAACTTCAAGCCTTCGGTACAATGTCGACGAGATCAATAATATCAACGGTAAGTCACACACAACAAGAATTTCTGAAAATGATATTTGTTGTCTCGACTGCTAATATCAGGCTAGAGTGTATGCTCAGAACGTTTCTATGGGTTCTGCGTGACTCAGGTTTCAAAATCAAGCGGTTCGTCCTCCAGACAGCCTTGAGACACCACGGGTATCTAGATGGTTCCCACCTGGGCTCGAAAGTCGTTCCAGCCTTCGAGTGCGACCAACGGGGAGTCTTTGACAAGAGTTTGTATCAAGCACAAGAAGATGCCGTCGCAACATACTGCCAATCCACCCGCTGCCGATTGACCGTGACACGTCCACCATGGACCATCGGCGCTGTCCCTGACAATCACCTCAGTCACATCCACCGAACTGGAATCTCCGTGGCCTTGCAGGCACGCCCCACGCCACCTCCTTTCATTCCGGATGAGCATCAGACTTTGGAGAGGGAGCAGGTGCAGAGCATGGCTGAGCTGAACGCGCATTTCGAGGAGTGGCTTATTTTGTCGGAGAACACGACAAGTCAGAGGTTTGAAATTCATGGCGACTAATGGTCCATGCCGGGTCGCCTATGATAGGCGCATGCAAGGTCGCACACGTGCAATGGGGCATGGAGCTGGTCGGCATAGGCACACAAATGGGCATTCATTCCCGAATAGCGAAGTCTTTTTACACCGATTTTGGCATCGTGTGTCTTCCTAAACGCAGGGCTTTGGAGGATTTATCACTGTTGAACGGACTGTACACCTCCGGGACCTCAGGATGTATGAGACCCAAGAACGAAACCACTTGGGCAGTAATTCCCGAACAATGTCTGCAAATACTTGAGCGTATCAATGAGCAACGATACGTGTCGGCTACATTAAACTTGACATTCCGATCTCGCTCCCCATATCAATCCCCAGTACCTAGGTACTCCAGGTCCTACCATCTCAGCTAAACCGACGACTCACGTTTCCCGTCCCTCGATGCTTCGTTGTCAACCAGGCCGAACTCCGTCTCCTGGTCCTTTCGTAGCTTGATTGACCTCTCTGCGAAGGTAGCTAAGAACCCCAGGCATGACAGCCCAACACAAATCAGCCATATCGCTCTAAGTGCGTTCACGTACACAGCCAGCACCTCGCCCCTTGCGCTTTCGGGTAATGCGGTACTTCCCTTGGAGCCTTCGGCTGCGTATGTGTAGGCACCGCCGCCTTCTAATAGCTCCCGGACACTTGGGTCAGAGACTGTATGAAGGTGCGCATTTACCTGCCCATTGAAAGCCACCGAGGCTATTGTCACCCCCCAAAAAAGTCCGAAAGACCGCACGAAGGAGTAGGTGCCCGTGGCGACAGCCACATCAGACTCCGGCAGAGCTGCCAGTGGCCTCTGCATAGATTCTGGGCGTTGCCATGAATTCTTGTGCTGGAAAGCATTTAGAAAAGAGGAAAAGTACTGTCAGATGGCAACCACAGAATCAACACTGACACCATCGTTGAAATACAATACAGGCTGGCCCTGGAAAGTGATGAACATTTGAATGGTGCCCCACATAGCCGTATCAAAATGCACTTGTTGGTTGGCAGTCAACTGGTCACCAACGAGCATGCCCAGTCGCGGATCAACCCCCAATTCTGGTAGGTGCATACGGGTCTCTACCACATCCCATCAGACTGGTGGATCCCCTCATCAAATTTCTCAGGCGATATCAATTCTGCCGTGCCACCTTCCAGTGCAGGTATTCAATGCTGAATTCGGCGCAATGTCCTTTACAGAAGTAATGGGATGAGAACGAACCAGGACCGGCACCCAAGGGTTTGGTGGTCTAACGGTATGGCAAGCACTTGATGTCACCCCCACAGCACTACCTAGGTAATCAGGGGCTCTGCTTCCGAGATGCCTGAACCAACACCCACCACGTCGGTCCGACCCACCTGGGCATCTTCGTGTTTGCACACGGCCAATGTGGATCAAATGATCCATGTGACAGGTACCAAATGGGAGTACAGTCAAGATGCGAAAGCTCTGCAGGTTGCTCTGTTGGCTGCAAGCTGCTCTTCATGCTACGTAATTGCGTGGGTCACACAACAGTTGACTTGAGCCATGATATGTCACCGAGTCAGCAGCGAGCCCCAGACCTTTGCCATTCCACGACGTCTCACCTCTCTCTTCCCTTCTCTCAAAGTCCTGCACCCTTCCACAAAAAAGCGAACACAATTCCCAAAAGACACGGCCACTCCAATTAAGCAGCCTTTCGATAGACAGACGCAGTCATGTTTGAGGGGTTTTCGCTCCGTCACATCCCGGGCCTCATGTATGTGTCCAAGGCCCATCAGGACCATACTGTAGCTGCTAATACTCTCCCTTCCATTCTCTAGTGTGGCCACAACAATGACCTTCGGTGGTATGTGGCCAGCCTTCGACGCTCCCGGGGCGATGCGCGAGTTTGGCTTCCCAGCTCGAATAGCCAATGCGCCAGCGGCTGCCCCCGTCATGGTCGTTGGCCAGGCTCGCGGTACTGTTATCGGCCTCCTGGTGTTCTTGTTCTACTCACGCAACCAGCTGGAGTTGGTAGATTTGGTTACGGCTGTGACAGCTGCGTACTGTGCGTTGGTAGACCTGTATGTGGTTTGGAAGGAGGGCGAACGTCGCAACGCGGTGTTCCGCCTTGTCACCTCCGGGATGCTTGCTGTTTGGGGATACGCTGGAATGACATCGCCTAAGGTCTAGTGGATCTACGGAATTGCTTCTGGCCTCTGAGAACGAAATGGCTTTGCGGCGGCATGGGCTATCTGGTTTTGTTCTTGATTAGCATATACCCCGAAGACGAATATGGTCCATGATACTGTGATAATCACTGTGAGGGCCAGGGTTTTAAACTAAAACATACAACGATGATGACAATGGCTTGTATTGAGACTTGGCCTCCCAAGCGAAGCAGCTATCAGGAGCAAGCAATACTTAGGTACACACCTCGCTCGGAAGCGGTCTCTACGGCAGGGAACAGCAGAGGTCAGCAGGAATTTCATTACTAGTAGCTTTACAGAAAGGACCGCCATGATACGCTCAAATGCGAGCCTAATACGGATTTATTCAAGAAGACCCCGACCCCGACCCCGGCCACCTGGGCAGTTCCACATCTCCCACCTCAAACCCAACCTCTCACCCCAGAACCGACGGTGACGTGTCACAGCTCAACTTTCTGAAGTGGATCGTAAGGTGTCTTCATTGATAAGGAGTTCAAACCTCTGGACACAGAAATTATCATAAACTGCTGATGTTTCACAGTGCATCTAAAACTTAATCAAGGGACGGGTGGTGTCCTTTCCAATGCTTCCCACCCCCTTGGCCCTTGCTCTCACAGCAGCCAGATCATCCACGTTCAGAACGCCGACGCCAGCGTCAACCAATACCCTCCATACAACCTCCCTCAAGTTTGGAGGCTCTGCTGGGGTGTCCCAATATCGTGTCAGCAAGCCTCTTACTCTTGCTTGTTCTAGTTGCGTAGGGGGTGTGTCGGTATCGCGGTCGTAGGCGTAAATCATGGCGTTCCTAAACTCTGTCGAGGCATAGTAAGAGTTCGACTGATTGAACTTGAACGTGGGTGAATCTTTATCTGGGTTGTCATCGGCGGCGGCCAACACTTCAAGCTTGGCATCCCAAAATATGTCCCTGTGGGTCTCGTTCAGGGCAAGCACAGAGTCAAAGTTGGTGTTTCCTGATGCTACGACGGTAAGGGGCCTCGTTATTTGAGTCGTACCGTCCCAGTAGGTGAGGAAATCAAGGTCTCGCAATGGTTCTAGTTGGGCGTGCATCTCTGCAAAAGCTTCAGGCCCTGTGCTTTTAAAGTCCACGAGGAGAACCAGAGTCTGCTCAGGGGCGAGGTTGAAAACGCCGCGTCGAGAACTAGTCGCCACATTCTGAGCTTCCAAGATGCGTTGTAGTGGCTCCAAATACAAAGAGCGTAGCGTGACGTCTCTGCGTAGGCTTGCGTCAGAGTGCCCGACCAGGAGATCATTGTCTTTCAAGTGGACATCGGCCTCAACGCTTATGCACCCGGACCCGAGTGCCTCGAAGAGAGGAATGCGGCGCTCGTAATCGTTATGAGAATGGACCGGTACCGGCAGAACGTTACGCAGAAATAGCTGGCGTTCTTCGCTCCAGACGTTGGGGCTATTGGCGCTAATCTCGGACCCAAACCGGATATCGAAAGGGTCGTTAGGAATTCGATCTAATCCGGCCTTGAGCCAATACAAGTAAACAGATTCCGCAGCGAGACTAAGAGAAGAGCCATTTCAGTAACGTAGCAGTGTCAGGGACATCTTACAGCATAGGTACTCACCCAAAAAATAAAAGGCCACTGAAATATTTGAACAAGTTTCGTCTGCCGCTGTCCAAGACTTTGGATAGGATCGTTTGATTTTGTGCCCCCTCGCGGCTTACAGATGATGTTGAGGTGGTATCACTAGCATGCGATCTATTAAGAAGATTTATGAGGTGGTGAGAGGAAGCGATGATCTGTTAGTGGTTCCTTGTCGCACGACCATCGGAAGGATATCTCCAGGGACAGGGCGGCCTTTAAATAAAGGGTGCTTTCGCTTAGTCATTAGCTTCTGAGGACGGGTTCAGCTGACGAGTCTACAAGGAAGCTCTCGAGCCCACTTCCTTGCAGTCAAGGCTGGTAGTGCATTCTCAATGGCCACGCTTACCGGTTCGGAGACCTAGTCGACCGTAGGTGCAGCTGCCTAAGGCTGTGATCACAGAGGGAAGTCAGTGTGGTCCAAGTCAGTATAAAGGTACTTCTATACCAAGCTACTACACATGGAAGCGAAAAGTAACTTTATATAAGGGTATTCTTTAGATCTAAAGGGTCTTCTATTAGCTAGGTTAAAAGGTTAATTTAAAAACTAATTTTAGCTATACTAACCTATTTAGATTAGTGTATACACTAATTTTTTCTTAGTATAAGCCTTAGAAAGTATATAGATCTTTACTAGAAATAGTTAGTAATAACGTGGAAATTGTAGTGGGGTGAGAGGTATATACCAAGTCTCAATATAAGCATGTTTAAATACAGGATGCTCCAAGTGTTTAAAAAAGAACTCCGAAAGAGGTATAGCGCCCCCTATCTGTTTGCCACACCATACTGACTTCCCTTCGTGATCACAGCCTTAGTAAGAATCACGTGCGGTGTTAAAATTAAGGGGTAATGCTTGTACTTCTCACTCGTGGGACAGAAAAGTGTATTCAGGCAGTGAGTGTGTAGTCTCGCTTCTTCTCTCATTGCATCCTCTAGAACTAGCTGTGACCACCACTACCCAGAAAAGCGCGTTGCATTGAATTCGATGAAAACCGTGGCGAGCAGGATGTATAAAAGGGACCGAATCTGAAAATAGCGTCAAACGTTTCCGTCTAATTCTGTCTGCATAACCAGCCTCCCATCCCCGAGCACACAGAAACCGGGTGGGATCTTGTTGTGGGCAGGCCGCTCCCACTCGACGAACTTGAGACCAAGGGCCCTTTGTGCAGCCCGCGACATGCAGGTGCTTGGCATAGATTCTCCAATCAAGTTGCCTTCCTGGTCCAGAAACGGCATTTCCGGTCGCCAGGGCTGTGGCCACTCAATGTAGCTAGGTGCCTGCGTATAGTGCGAGATCAAGTTTTCTGGCTGATTCCGCCACTGCAGCCACCTATCAAGCCTCTGTCGATAGTGTGTCACATCCGCATCGAGATTTATATCAGGATGTTTAATCCATTCCTTTTCCTGGAGCGTCGAGATGTCTGCGCCCTGGAGGATCTGTTCTGCGAGCTTTGTGTCCTGGGTAATCACCTCGTATATCGTGGCGATGACACCCTTGAGGTCGGCTTTGAAGGTGCCAACATTAGTGAATATCACCTGACCTTTGGACTCACCCCTCCATCCAAGTCTCGCAGAAGAGCTGAAGTCGAAAAGCTGCAAAGTGTCTGTACTAGGGTCGATCAAGACGTTGCGAGGAGCTAGGTCATGGTGTACAATGCCAAACTTGAGATTCAGGTCATCGACAACCTTCAGAAGCTGCTCCAGGTGCTTGAGTTTACAAAGGCGTGAGGGGTTATCCTGTAAAGTCGATCCCGGAACAAAGACTGATGTAAAGCCAACCACAACGTGGACAGGGCCATGGCTCGGGACTTCTTGGTGGTCTGTGACTATGCGATCAAATGGCACGATATTTGGATGTCCACTGAGTCTCATCCAACAATTCATCTCATGCCAATTCCTTAGTGCCTGATCGTGGTGGAACTGATATTTGAACACGGCTCTTGAACCATGCTGGTCCCTGTAGGTGACGAGATCCACACACGGGGACAGTCTGTCAACCTCAATGAGGTCAGATCTTGATACATATCCGTCCCGGTACTTCTCTGGGATCATATCAACAGGAGAATAAAGTGGGATTGCGGCAGTGTCGTATTTGGTGTCGGATGAGGTCGAGATCAAATCGCCCTCGATTGAGAAGTTCACAACCAGGACATCGGCGGAAAGCTGATCGACCATTTTAGATAACGATTGTATGACACGTTCCTCAACTTCGTCGGCGCCATCGACGAAATCAACCTCCTCACGGACAGTCGTCGATATGTACCGTCGCTGATCCCAGTCGATGGTGTGCCATGTCGTGGGGCCTCTAGGGAAGGTCTCGCCGGTATAGGAGTTGAATCGCCGATTCGGCTCGCAGTGGTTGAAGAAGCCCATGACAAAATTGCAGTTTCTGAAGAAGGAGGATACTTGAAATTTGATCAAGCGATGAAGCGAGAACTCGACCAGACTTGGGGCTGAAGACCAATCTGAGTTGACGTCACAAGACGTTGTTGGAGACAAATTGAGTCGGAATATGATGTTCAGGACGGGAAGAGGATAGGAGTCGAGTTTTCCATTTGAACTGCGATGTTGACAGGGCGAATAGATGCTTCGAGAATCGGGTCAGGCTTGGTTCAGGTTGGCTCATGTTGGTTCCAGCTATTTTAAGCTGCTGCAGCAGAGCTCGTTACATAATCCTACGTTGGAGTACCCCACCTCGCACTCTAGTGTGTAGACTATGTCCTATCGTCGTGGCATTGCGGTCGGTGGTGCCGGGGTCAGCCAAACGGGCCCCCTTGGTGCCAACGTGTTGGTTCATAACAGGTGCCTATAAGGCTAAGGCTTTGATACATGCTGTTTATAATTTCATTTTACGGATACTGAAAATGGGGCCTAGAGAACGGTTGCAATGGGGAGTCAAATAGAGTAAGAACAAACACCAGTATTATTCTTATTATATTATGGTCTACCTCAGCACTCCCATAGCTCCCAGGTGCCACTATGGCCTCATTTAGCTGAGTAATCATTGCAGCCCATAGGTAGGCGTACCCTCACCTTGGCATTAACAGTGGTCGACCTGGATTTTGATTGCGCGCCAATGGGCAACACTGACCACGAACGCGTCTGCAGCTGGGGGCCAACCCTTATGTGTACACATAATTATTGTTAAAACTCGAGCTCTAGGACATTACTTGCTGGAAAGGAGCAGCAAGATCTGATCATGGTCCCGGACTTTCCAGTAGCCTCTCTTGCCTCCTTGCCAGCGGTCTTCGATACAAGAGCTTCTCCATTCAGGATCCGGACCTCACAAGTCCCACACTCACCCGATCGACAGGCTGATTCAGGATTATCGCCTTGCCCCTCTTGTTCCATGAACTCCAAAAGTGAAAGACCATCAGCCTTATCCCATGTGCATTCCTTTCCCCGAAAGCGCACATTCGCCTTGTGCGGCAGATCTAAGCCGTCCATGCTTGCCGGGTCATTGCCATCAGATGGGCCGTACGTGAAGGTTTCGTAGTGAATGTCCTTGGTTGCAACCTTGCACTGGTCGAGGTATGCTTTCATGTTTTCGATGAAGCCTTCCGGCCCACATATGTAAGAGTTGGACGTGTTACCTTGCAATTCGATGGGTGTCACTCCCAACGGATCAATGTGGTACGGCTCCTGCAGCACGGCAGACAAGATGTCTAGGGTAGGCCGGCCCACGTGATCATAGTCTCTGCCTTGGACATCCACATCGTGTTTCGGTGCGGTGTAGAACTTGATGACACGAAGGTATGGAGAAGTTGGAATCTCGGTCTTCATCAATGGGACGTCCGTTCCACTGTTTTGAGTGACATATATCAAGACAGCCGGGGTCTTGCTTAGTGTTGGATGGACGAAATGAGCTTGGATCATATTGAGGATTGGCGTCAGGCCGATTCCAGCGCAAATGTAGAGCTGACGATGGGGGAATGCCTCTGCCCAATCAGGCACAAAAGTCCCAGATGGAGAGCGTGCCATTAGAGTGTCACCAGCACGTACTTTGGAGTGAAGGTAAAGCGAGCAAGATGCACCTCTTTTGACAGTAATTCGGTATAATGGGGGGACCGAGGTCGTGCTGGACGGCGTCCACGAAGAAATAGACCAACAGCGAATCTGGCCGGAGGGGAGCTTGAAAGTGAGGAACTGTCCCGGGACGTAATCCGCCAATGGCTTGTCGTCTGCTGGGGCAAGATAGAAGGACTTCACAGACGCGGTCTCATCGACAACTCTGATTACCTTGAGCGCCCGCCATCCACGCCACCGGTTCCGGCCCGCCGCCTCGCTGTCTTCGATCATCGCCAGCCTGCGTGACACTGTCTTCCTGTTCATGTTCTGTAGGCCTCCGACGCGGAGAATGCGCTCC
Organism: Diaporthe batatas; assembly: GCF_019321695.1. Lineage (NCBI taxonomy): Eukaryota > Fungi > Ascomycota > Sordariomycetes > Diaporthales > Diaporthaceae > Diaporthe > Diaporthe batatas. The sequence goes on along the minus strand of NW_025408563.1, from coordinate 542,789 downwards.
GCCATGGTTCGTGTGGTGGGGTCTGTAAGGGGTGCGAATAAACACTGGGCGATGGTCGCGGCTGGAACCGTCTCTTTGCTCTCGGTCGGGATAACAGTTGCCTTGTCGCCAGCTGCGATCGAACCTCCTTGAATGACCTTGAGATAGACGCCGCAGAATCCGGTTTTTGCGACCTCGACCAGCCAGCTGGCCGGTTGTCCGCATCGCCACGCCAGCCGCGAGCAAGGGCTCCGCCCGCCGCATACTTCGAGGATGACTGGTCCGCTGGACGACTCATCGTGGAGATCTGCGTTCTCGCCAGATGTGTTCCGGCCGTTTGCATCTGCAGACTGGCTTGAGAACACCCAACGGTCCCCCAGCATGATGTTCCTTTCGTCCACACCTTCCGGCACGTCCAGTGTCAGGTTCTCTCCCCAAAACGCCCAGTCCCACGTTGACCGTTGGATATTTAGTCGGGAGGTCCAGAAGTCATAGTGCTTTGAGAAAAAGGCGTAGACTTGAGCGTCGTGTACCGCAGACTTGTGCCCCTCAATCCCGTTCTCGGGGGTGAGAGTCAGCGGTGCTTTCGAGGGCGATCGGACAATGGCTGTCAAGGTCGGCCGCGAGTGCATCATTTGGGTGGCTGCCCGTGACAGTGACACGGCCACCACGTTGAAAGAAGTATCTAAGGGCGTGTTCTCCGCATGGCTTTGATGATGGGTGGCCATGATGAGAGACTGTCGGGATCTGGTGCGTGATGACCTGGGGAATTGTACCTACAGAGGACAGGAGCAGCAGGCTAACAATGCACCAACCAAGACACAGATGCAGACTTGAGTAGAAAACATAGGGTGGCACGAAGGGACGTTCAATAGATAAGGGAACAAACGACCTTGCATGATTAGTTGACCCGGTTGATGGAATGCCCTGCTACATGGTTTTGGAGAAGCCCGCAACGCCACTAGATGCGATCTACACAAAGGGAGGGGAGGATCGTTGAAGGATGCGCCCGGATGATCCGCGGACAGTTCGGGGCCCTATTCATTGGTCGGCATCACCCTAACGAGTGCCCTAGGGTAGGCATCAACGTGGGTGGCCCAGATTTCACCATCTCCCCTTCTCACCACACCACCTTTTGGTGCAAACATACCAAAACATACCCACTTTTTAAACCCCAAGTGTTAAATCCCATAAAAACTTAGAAATCCTAACTAGTTTTGCTTCCATTCCGTGTACGGCCTAAGACATGCATTACAGTGGTAAACGCTTAAGAGCCAGTGACCTGGATACTTAAGCATCTTGCGAATATCCGAGGTTGTCCAATTCTCGTCAAAGTCTACTTTGGGCCAATATAAAGTGAGTTAGTCAAGCAGCTACTAAAATTGCGAAAGGGACAGCGGGTCAGAATTCCAAGTGTACCAAGGCTTATAGTATTTCAACACCGGCATGGTGGAGCTGGCTCATAACTCGGCTTGACCAACCGTCCTAAATGGTCCTTTGCGTGTGTCCAGAGACGCTCGTGGGTCGACCACACTGCCTCCTTCGACCAGCAGCAGCTCATCAACCCTGTCCGGAGTATATTCGACCCTTTTCCAGGTTTTTATGCCCCCTTTCCCCGTTTCCAGCTCCCAGACACGTGCCCGCCGGTAATAACGGTTTTCGCCATATGAGCAGTACCCTCCGAACCCGCTCCCACCCCCGTAGCACAACCAGGGACCGAGCTGAGCAGCCGAGGACTGATCACCATTTGACTCCCCGGGAAGTACACCGCAGAAATCGTTGACATGGTCATGGCCACAGCTTACAGCCAAGACGCCCTCCTCGGACAGAGCGTCATAGAAGTGTGAGTTGAAGCTTGGGCCCTCAGTCGGTTCTCTTCGAAGCCCTCCCGTTGTGACGAGTTTATCGTCCTCATACTCGGGAAGTGGGATATGGATGAAAACAAGAGACAAGTGAGGGGGGCCGTCCCTATTCTCAGATCTACCTCCCATGCGCGCCCTTCGCAGCGACTGCGACGTGTTTGTGAACCAGTCGATCTGACTCTGCTGAATGGCGTCGTAGTCCGGGTTCTTAACGTCGCTTGGTATCTGGCCGTGAGAGTCGACCAAGTACAAAGTCGCCACGCCGGCTTCAGACCCGGACCCCTCATTGCCGGAATGGGGGAGCACCGAGAGGTAGTAGTTGCCTACGCCTTCAACGTCGTCTGGTCCAGGCTGGCAAAGACTGAACGGCAGGTCCTCCAGAATCGACATCTGCGCCTCGCCTGAACATTATGGTTGATCAGCGACGGGTTCCTGACAGATAACTGAAGATATTGTATACGTTCCCCAAGCCGCCACCCCCCCCCCCAACCTCCCAAAAAAGGAAAGAAAATGATACTCCCTAAATAAACAAACAACCTGACCGACTTACGCGATAAGGCATATGCACCCTCTGAATCATGGTTACCGAAGACAGCAGCAAACGGAATTTGGCGAGCAATTAGTGGACTAACCACTTTAAGAAGCGCGGACTGGCTGTCCGGTATGTCGTGATGCAGCTGGTCGCCCGTCAGGATGACCAGGTCAGGCTTCTCGAGATCGAGGATCCCGCCGAGGAAGGCTATGGAGAGCGGGTCGGCCACCTGTCGCGGTAGAGGTTTACCATTGGCGTCGACGGCGTCATCACACACGCCGGGGCCTGTTACCATGTGCGTGTCGGAAATTTGGACAATCTTGAAAGTTCCATCCTCCCTGGCCCGAAGGGGCTCCCATGGGGGCGTCACGGGTTCGCGCGGATCTTTGTTGGACGGGGAGTGTTGTACTGTCAGTCTCGGGACGGGCACGTCTGGCTTGACGTCGGGCAGTTGAAGCGGGTGTTCCAGGAGCGTCCAGTGCGGTCGTGGGTCGACAGCATCTACGCCAAAGAGAACATCGACGCCAGTCACAGGGAGGGCAGCCGGGGACTGAGCCTGGGAATCGCCCTTGCACTGGCCGTGGTGAATAATGTCGCTGTACTTTGTTCTCGCCACTTGGATGCCACCGGGCCGGCTCTCCCACGATTTCCGAGTCGTTGTGGTCTTGAGGGTAGCAGTAGGATATTTTTCTGAAGAACTAGAGCCGTCGTGCTTGTCGCACGGGCAAATTTCTCCAGTCCTGATGTCTGTTACGACCAGGTCGTCACTCTTCAGTTCTCCCTCCTGTGCCTCAGCTACCAGCAGCCAAGCCACGGCGTTCTGCGGGGTCGAGTGTAGGTAAAGATCTTTGTTGATCCGCCGCCATTTTGAAACCGATGAGTCCCGGGCGAATTCAGCTTCTGCCTCAGGCAAAGTGCAGAAGTTGATAGTGAGGTCCGTGACAACGGCACGTGTGGCATTGGTATTGCCCACTGGTCTCCAGTCCGGGCCGCAAAGATGGTGAGACCTCGACATCTTGAGGGAGCAGGCATCGGCCAGGGCCGCGAGGATGATCAGGCCCTTGGCTGTTACGAACGCGAAAAAATTGCACACGGAAGGGCGCATGGACACTAAATCCGTTGTTTGGTTAGAGGATCATCTGTCCGGTATGTATCAGCTTCTCTCCGAATCCAACAACTCACTGTTGGGAGAGTGGAAAGAGAACCGGCAGGCAGACACATTCGCCGAATCTGCCTCAACGATGGGCAAGTGACGTCTGAGCGCACTTGAAAGTCTATATCACCCAACAAAGTATCGAATTCGTGCCAAGTCAGTATCACCAACCCGCATGCTTAATCTGATATAAGTGCTAAAAAATTCAAGTGTTACTAGCTGCGATTCTGCTTGCTGTCTGGATGTTTTATATGATGGCTGCCTTGTGGATCTTCACTCATATGCCAGCTTTTGAGAAACAAATAACTTACCAAACCTATGCAGTCTTCTTCCATCTCTGATAAGTAATTGTGATACGTTCTGCAGTATCTATATAGATATGTTGAATCTTATACAAAAGATAAACCCAGAAATGACGTCGTTAAAAGCACCCGGGCGAAGCTTGTACCACCTTGCCACCTAACCCTGCGGTCAAATAGCGCACGGGCCATTCGCGACGCGTTCGAGTCATTGTGGCCCGTGCTTCGACGTCTACCGATGCTCACTTGGCTTGGTCTGATATTCTTATTTTTCGTTGTGCTTTGGCCATCTTTACCTTCTCCTTCGCTTAGAACCAATACCCGTGCCGCTTTTCCCGAAGATTCTTCGTTCTCCTGTGGGAATTGTGAGGCAATCAGAGAGCCGGATGGAACGACAAACCCCCTGAGCAGTGGGAAGAATGCCGCCAACGCAAGCAGAGATTGCCAGCGCCAAGGCAGACCTGGCCGTGCTGCTCACGAAGCAGTTCCAGGACGACATCAACCAGCTGCGCGACGCCCTGGACAGCGCAAACCAGCTGGTGGCGCTGCTGAAGACCGAGAATGCGACCCTAAAGTACGCGCTCAAGGAGGCCGTGGAGGACTACGACTTCGACGCCAACATCCCGCCCATCACGCGCGCCAGGAACGGCAGCGCGGGCGTCCCCGAGGCGGAGGGCTGGGGCCTGCAGCGGCCGCCGCCCGAGGGCACCATCTTCTGCAACGGCGGCGCGTACGGCGCCAAGAGGGACAACCGGCAGCTCATGCAGGAGGTCAACCGCTGGACCCAGGCCCACGGCTACAAGGTCAACATCTACCGCAGCAAGCTGTCCGGCACCAAGGTCAAGATGATGATCAGCTGCTCCCTGGGCGGGAGGTCCAGGGACCTCGCCCTGCGGCGTGAAGGCGCCGAGGCCGAGGCGGAAAGGGCGAGGGCGATGGGGTTCCATGCGTTCGTCCTCCCGGATGCCAATGCCGCGCAGGCGGGCCAGGTTCAGTTAGGACAGACGCAACAGCCTGATGGTGCTGGTCCTTCGGCGCCGGCGAAGAGGCCGAGGAAGAAGATGGCGCCGCGCCGGAAGGACTGCCCGCTGAGGTTCATATTGCAGGAGCTCGTCGCCGGGAGCGGGGCCTTTGTTGTGAAACATGCCGAGCTGCCCTCACAACAACGGTGCAACCACGAGCCACAGGTCAAGTTCGCAGCCGACCCGAAAGCCTCGGCCTCGGCTTCGGCGGCCGGGCAGGACGAGGGGCAGGACGAGGGGCAGGAGGAGTTGGATACGGACGCGGAGGGTGAAGAGGATGACTCTGAGCTTGAAGAATGATTCATGGCTTGTCTGACAATGGTATTTTCTTGAACTTGTGTATGTGAGACCGGGACTTGTGGCCTGCGCCCGTCAACGGACAGGGTTTCACACCTGATGCGCGTGGTCTTTCGCATGTACGAAGACTGCTGAGGTCGTAATAGGTTTCTGAAACCCGTCAAATTGAGCTTCCGAAATGGTCAAACGGGAAGCCGCACGGTCTGACCTGTTCGCATGGAACTCAAGCAGACACGGAGCGAAGGCATAGCTCAGAATGCATTGCAATGCGAATTCGAACCGCTAGCGGGGTAACGATTCCAACAGCAGGAACCCCGATCTCATGCAAGATAGGTGTGCATCATGCGGAGGCTTTACCCGGGTTCGCCTCGCGCAAGGTTACGTCTGTCAGGGTACATCGTGGTCGTTGAGACATTGCAATTGTGACTCCGCCCTATGACTACGCGCCCTCTTACCCTCAGGTAGCACTAAACTACGCTGAATGCATATTTGTGATCTCGTGACGCATTCACTTGTAGGCCCAGCGTCATCAGTGTGAATCGCGAAAGTCTTTATTTCTCGACTCACGGGTCAAGGTTTTCCTTTCCTCCAATCTCCCAGGGGCTGCCATCGACAGACAACAACTTGGCAATGGAACCGCCGGAAGATCTTTCAATTTGTTCCAGCTGAAACCAGTCACATCTAATGGTATCGCCGCTATGGACGAGGGGCCGCTGTGCCTAAGCCCAGGATAATATTTACCCCCAAAGACATTTTCTCGGAGAACAGAACTCAATGGTAGCTGGCCCGCCCTTTTTATACGATCCACCAGTATGATCCGGCTACGTTTCCATTACCCGTGTGTATCACGGGAAATCTTCAATGTTGAGTTGGAGGGAGGGGGGCGAGCAGGGTCTCGTTCAAGCTTCCTTCCGACCCTTTGGTATGACCACCTGGATGCTCTCGGCTGTGTCATCCAGGTAAGTTAGTCTTTGGACCACCTCCAAGCCAGCAGCAGAGAGCAAGTTATCCCACTGCTTCCGTGTCCGCTCCATAGCGGCCAAGGTTGTCATCATAATGTAGTCCATCTCCGTCGTACGCGCGTGCGCTCCTTTGTCTGGAATGATGATATCGTCGATCAGGATGAAAGAGTCTGGCCCCATAGCAGCGACGGTGTTTTCCAGGATGGCCAGACACTTCTCATCGGGATAGTCATGGAGAATGGTCCGGAAGTAATAAGCCCTTGCTCCTATTTATTTTCGAGACTGGTCAGTGACGTGGCTCAAAATCGAATTGCTGTTTTCGGGTGGTTCAAACCTTTGACTGGCTGCTCGGTCCAGAAGTTATGGGCGGTAACCTCCACGCCCTCTGTGGGAAGCGCATGTTCTATGACGGCGGGAAGGTCCTGCAGGATCACGCGCCCGGGCAGATTCGGTAATTTGGACTTGAGAATGGCACACTGGCTTCCGATCCCCCCGCCAACATCAACGAAAACTGGCGTTTCGGGTGTGATGGCGGCGGCCTCTGCCCCGCTGCCTTTGATGAGAGACTCGAAGTCGAGCACGTCCAACCAAGTCTGCTGTCCACGTAGCGCAGTCATCCACAGGCCGAATTCGGCGATGAGCTCGGGGCGGTGCTCGTGTGCCCACTCGAATGCCGGCCGGTCTGTGTTATTAACGATCTGGAAGGGGGTCTTGACGTTATTGTCCGGGTTTCGGAATTCGGTGTCCCTGAAAAAGTCGGGGGCTTTGATGACGGCCGGGGCGATGGTTTGAAAGCTTGGGCGGGAATTTGTGAGTCGGCTAGGAACACCCAAACATTGTTCTTGAGGCTTTGTTGACTTACGTTTGATTCATCCCTGCGCGATGAGCATTTACGCTTAAGGTCCTTGTGAGCCTGTTGGCCTCAAAGGTGTCTTCCGCAACTTCCGATATCAAGCTATGGGATGCAAGAAATCTGAGAATACGAGCTGTCGAGAAAGTAATGTGAGCGTGGGACGTCGACTAATGAGCTGGCTGCGGCTTGGATCAATATTGTTGATGGCTACGCACCGGTGAAGACTACGTCCGCCCCTGTGGGCTCGGCTAGCTCTTCCACTGTACATGGTGTCCCTTTCTCTGTAAGCGTGCTGAAAATCTTCATATACGTTGCGGTCTGAGCACTGCTTAGAAGCATGGGCTGGAAAGATTCTCCATGTCAATTATAACTCAACGATGCCATTAGAATCTGCCTCTTACAGAGTAGATCACCCTATAGACCGTGTCCAGTGGAGCTTCCACAGCCAGGCTAAGTTTCTGAGCGGCACTGTAGAGGCGTAGCTGCAGTTCCGGATCTTGTGGAGGTGAAGCTGCAACTGACTCGAGCTGCTCGAGCAGTCCGTTAATGTCTTGGGACGCCATGTTTATAATTGGTACTCAGATCGTTGTTGCTGAAGGGGAAAGGGAGAGTTCAGTGGCAAGATGGGACACGCATCGCCTGTGGCCCGGAATAAGTATGCCAATCTTCGGGGAGAAAAAACGACCGAAAGAGTTATGGTTCCCACTCTCGGTATCATCCTGGGAATACCAACAGGACCGGTGCCCCGATATCTCTGTCTGCCTCGGCAGGGACGGGCCCACTGTCAAAGCCAGGCCACAGGCGTCACGGCAACCAAAGTTCAGCAGCAAGATCCACATCAATAGAAAAAAATGCACCAACAGTCATTCCACCGGGTTGGGAGAATCCACAATCTCCAGATTGCATACTACACATCGGATCCTTTGTTCATCGACCACAAGGATGACTCGTGGACCCCTGCCTCGAATGCTGGCTTGGTCTAATTAAAGCTCGCTTAGGCGACTGTCTTCCCAGGTGGGCACAGACTTGCTGCCTGTTCTCGATGAACGTAACAACCAACCACACCATGATGACACTGTCAGACCCACATTTGTCTGCATCTGTTGGTTTATGGTGATCCTGAGGCACCAGTAGGATTTCAGAGCATGAAATGACAGCTCTGTGGTGAGATTCGGGTTGTGCTGGGAAATTTGGCCAGGATGGAAGTGTGTAATAAGTTGCACCGATGTCCTTCATCTATGATTGAAGAACCTCGAACCACAGGGCCGTCTTGATTTCATCTTTGTCCCGTTGCTAGTCTGTACTTTGTGTTGTGATCGCCTGTGGCTTCACGGCCAATTCTCGTTACGATGGCATCACCCGGCAATATAAGCGGCCAGGACAAAGGGCCGATGCTTCTGGCTCTTTGGTGGACAGAGGCCGGAATCGCGACAGTTATTGTCGGTCTCCGAATGTATACGCGATACTCAATGAGAGCCGTACTCATTGAAGATTGGCTGATGCTCTTGGCGCTGGTGAGCTGCCCCCACAACTTGAACGTCTAATATGTTGGACACAGGCTCCCAATTCGGGCAGCCAAGTTCTGGCATCAATGATCCTCTCCACTAACCCCAAATATCTTGCTGATTTTGTAACCCTAGTTCCTATTTTATGCTGCATTAGCTTGCTCTTCTGTGCTGGTCCACTACGGCTTGGGCCGACACGCAGATGCATTGACACCGGACGACATACTCCAAGTCGCGAAATGGAACTGGATTCCCCAGCCGTTCAGTATCATGAATCTCGCTGCTGTCAAACTTTCCATCTCATTTCTTCTTTTGAGGATATTGGGACCATACGCGAAGTGGTCCAAGTTGTTTCTGCACGTGAACATGGTCTTGTTCACGGCCAGCATGGCCGTCGCTAGCATTCTCACATTTGTTCAGTGTGATCCCCCTCGGGCTCTGTGGGAGCCAGTCCCTGGCGCGAAGTGCTGGGACCCCTCCATCCAGGCCGGTTATGCGACGTTCGGTGGCGCATACAGTGCATTCTTGGATTTCGCCTTGGCCTTGCTACCCCTTACTATCCTTCGTGGACTAAGTATGTCTTTGAGAAAGAAAACGGCTCTGGCTGGGCTATTGGGGGCGGGTGTCCTGTAAGTCAAGCAACTATGTCCACCTGCATCCGGCTGCTACCTCAGCCAGTACCGTCGCTAGATTGACTGGTGAACTGACGACTTCTCGATGCAACAGTTCTGGAGTATTTGGCATCGTGAAAACAACTTTGTCCAACACTCTTGCCCTTCGAACCGACATCAGTTGGCAGATAGTACCGCTTTATGGTTGGGCGGGTGCAGAGGTTTTCATTAACATAGTGTGTGGAAGCCTGCCCGCTCTAAAGCCCCTCTACGACCAAGTCATGTATAAGAAACCCCTTCGCAGTGGAAGCGGGCAGTATGAGGACTACAACACTGAGCGGTCGACGGAGAAGTCCAATATGGCAATCAAGAAGACTACAGTTGTCGAGCAATACAACGACGCCTGTGCCAGTGGTGTTTGTCCGCCTGGGATTGAACATGTCGGAATACGTACGGATTTAGAGCTGCAAAATTTTGTTTACCAACCAATGCCGACACAAACTCGCGGGTATACTGGTGATGCGGTCAGAGGAGACGTCAGTTGGGTATGATTGGAGAAGACAGCAGTGCCCAATTAAATCATCAACATCATTATCACGATGCAGTGTGGTTGAAGAATAGCATAGGTGACTAAATGCAAAGGTTACTGATTTCAAAACGATCTACTTGAAGCGGGCTTGGGCACATATTCATGCTTATTGGCTTTTGACATTTCGTTGACGACGGCCCAGGCAATACCTACCTCTCCCGCAATCGGGCCTGGGGCATACGACAGCATCATGGGGGATGTCCGCCCTCGTGAGCGATTCTAGGAGAGCACACGAGAGCTTCAAGCCTTGCCTGTCACCCACACATTCGTGGTTTCGAACAGGTTCTAAGACTCGATTTTGAACAGTGCTGGCATCGATGAGCAGTGGGCCAAATTCGGCGATGACACAGATGACGCTAACTCACTCCCTGAACCTGGCTGTAGCGTGCAATGCATGGAACCAACGGCCGCCAGCTAAGTTAATCTTACCTTGGTTTTTTTTTCATTAGAGTCACGTTTGCAACCGATGGATTCGGGGCTAAACAGAAAAAGGGCATTGGGCCGTCCGCGTAACCGATGACTCTTCTCATTCCCCGGCACCAAAAATGAAAGGTTATTCTGCTCGGCGTGCATAGGAATCTAAATATTTCCACCCGTGTCCTAATTTCTTTTATTTTATTTTTTTGGGAAATATATACTCTGTTGTTCAATTTCTGATTAGGAACAATGTCTTCCTTCACATCCTCGGACTCTGGTGATAGCGAGGACGACTTGCCCGAACCCACCGTCGACGACCTTCTGGAGGCCATCCATGGACTCAAAATTCCGAAGGCTTCCTTCTGGAAGTGTAAGGTCATGGAATGCACGGTGAGAGGAATACGATATCACATTGGCTTCGCCAGGTCTGCCGAGGTAGCTGCTGCTGCCAATCAACACGACACAATAGCGCGTGCAAGAAATGCACGTCTTATCATGAGTAACGAGGTACCCAACCAGATGCGGGCGAAGCATATCCCTTACTGCATATGGCATCCAGACGTTCCTTCCGAAGACACCTGCAGGCGACTTGTTCAACAATACCCAAACATGAAATACCACGTTGGGCGAACATGTGCTGTTGCTGGGTACGTCGAGTTGTACCGGGAACTGGATCTGCTGCCAGACGTTTCCATCGCAGAGGAGGCACGTGAGGCTGGTCCCGCAAGCTTGGAGATCTTCGAGGACATAACCCAACGATTCGTTCGTTACAGCGTCATGGACGATTATTCACTGAAGGTCAACTTGGACAATCCTCGCAAGGGCGCCTTTATAAACTGTGACGCTGCGGTGAAATCAGCGCTCGAAGTCCGGCAGGATGTGAGGGGCCAATACTTGAAGCGCTCTGTATTTGACATCACTGAGGACCGTGGTGTCGACGACCATGATACTGCTGCTCAGCATGATCCACCACTTGCCGAGCACGAGGTCCCGCTGCTTTACTCGCCTCTCCCGCTCGATCTACCCACAATGAACAAGGACGTCCTCATATTGATGGCTGCCTACGAGGGCAACGTGGATCGATATGTGCGGCTCCGGCGCCCTGAAATGATCCCAGACGAAGCCCAATGTGTAATCAGGGGCATCTATCACAACACGACCTTCGCCAAGTGGTGGTCCCTCGAGTTCAAGTCCATCACGAGCGCGGCGTCCATATGGCCCGAGATCGGCGCCGCCATCAGCGCAAGGTTCATCATGAACAACGACCTCTCCTCCGTCTTCGACCTGGCGCGGCCATACCTGATCTGGTACCCGCTCTGGCCCCAGCGCGAGACCCTTGAGGAGCTCGCGGAAATGTGCCCCTCGATGCGCCTGCAGGTGGCGCACGCCTGCATCGTCGCCGACTACCGCATGCAGTATGACAAGCTGCAGATACGGCCCAGCTGGATCCTGTGGCAGGAGGCGAAGAACAGCCACAACCCCTACTACAAGGAGGACCTGGAGCGCCGGTCTGCAGAGCTTGGATTCGACGTGAGCAGCACCTCAGAGGAGAACAAAGTTCTCGGTGCCTATATCAACCCCTGGTGCACCAACCGCGATAAGGAGCCCACCGACCGTTTCCTGTGGCATGAGCTGTCCGCCGTCGATGTGCCAGTGGTGAACTGGCAGGGGGGAGGCATATACGGTGACGGATATCAGGCTAATGCGAAGGACTACAATCTGTTTATATGCACATCAGCAGCGTTGAGGGCCCAGCTACCCAAGCACGGAGATGGCTGGACACTGTATGAGGGGTATGAGTGATTGGTTTACCAGCAAAGGCACTTGTTTCCATTATTTGCATTGATATACGGTGAGAGAAAAATGAATCAGATATGGGGCCGGACATGTTCACCAAGTGTGTGTATTATTGAGTACCTAGGGTAGACACCGATGAGAATGACTTACGCATCACTCCAGCCCCAGTGGCTGAATTCTTGGCGCCGGGAGCTGTATTTCCGCGTGTAAAATGACCAAAAACGCCACAGCAATGACCTAGCACTGTATCACTATCTAGAACATAGCGGTGCTTCAGTTAGAGCCGACTGATCTTATGGGATGCTCCAGGTTCCAAGCAGGGCGCCCCTGGATTCTGTATACCTAGCTAACCATGTTCAGGGAAGTGTGAACCCGCCAGCCTCCTCTCCATCCAGAATGCTAGAAACGCCACCTTCCATCGCTTGTGAAGTCGAATCTACCCCAGCCAGTAGGTCTGAGTCTATCTCCGCCCAGTTCAGAAAATGCCAAGCATCATACATGTCCCCACCTTCTCTCGGAAATTGGCCCAACGATGCATTCAAGTTGCTATCCGCTGTCGTGCGGAAAGTCTCAAAGTTGGTAGGGGTGGTGAAGCGAGGCGGATTGGAAGCGTCAAAGACGGACAACGAGCCCCGTTTCTTGGCCAGTCTCGAGCTGCCTCCATCGTCCTGGCCGTCCAACCCTTGGCCCGCCAGACGCACCCTTTTCTGACCGTTGGTCGCGGTTCGAACGGCTGCGAGCTTCTGCCACTCCCTCTTCACGAGGATGACGACGTCGAGAGCTCTCGTGGCGTTTCCGTAATATTCGCCTATCTCGCCCAGCGCTTCGGAACAGAACTGTAGGTCGTCGAGAGCTTCTTGTGACTCGTTTGGACTGCATGTGCATGCATTGTAGACGTGGACCAGGGAAGCTGTGAATATCAGGTGCACGATCTGGACGTTTGTGTACTTGAGTGTGTACTGTTTTTTGTAGCATCGCAATACATCCGCCATGTTGTGCGCGGCCGAAATACATTCCGTGCGGACTGATGCAACGGCAATGCGGTCGTCTTGAGATGGCATAGCCTGAGTTAGACGTAAAAGGTCGCGAGAGAAGTACGGTCGCAGGAGAAATATGAGTACCGCATAGAATTGCATGCTATTAGAAGCCGTTAGTGGGTATGTCTGCGGAGGGCGAGGTCAAAATCAATAGGTAGAATAGGTAGGACAAACTGCAGTTGCATCACGTGTGGGAGATATGGCGAGTCGGTCTTCAGTGGGTCAATGTGTAGACCTGGATGTAAGCCGATTTTCCAGGTGGCAAATTCTTGTCGCATCTCTCTCAAGAAGCGGACTAAATAGTCCACTCCTGCCTTCCGCCCGGCGTACCTATTCACAGGTTAATGTCAAGTGGCTGAAGCTCGCAGCGACATGGTGAGCTCACAATGTCCTATTGATACGTCTCATAAATTCACACAAGGTGATATTAGCGTCTGTACACGACTCAAGCGGATCCAAGAAGCCGGTGCTAGGAAGCTGGATGTTGGAATCGGTGGAGGGATATGGCTTCCACATTTTGCGTCTGATATCGTCCAGCTCTCTCACGGGCCGTGAAACGGAAATGTCGCGTATGCTGATGCCCCACGGCCTTCCCACGTACATGCTCCACATACTAGCACCCAGTTAGTCACGTTCTGAATCATGGGCAGAGTACCGTACTTGTCGTGTATAAAGACGCCCCAGAAAGTAGTCCTTCGCACATCGAAATCCCTCTGACTCAGCATCCCATTGCGGTACTCCTCGATCACGTCAAGGTGGAGTCCTAGATCAGCACTGAGTCGCACAGCCATACCTAGGCATACCATTAGCGCCGTGACCTCTCTCTGGCTGCGAGCGAACCTACCACTGTATAGCCATCCTCGAGCATCCCGGGTGAAAGCCGCCTCCGTAGCACTCATGATGACCAGTGCCTGAACGGTGGCAACACTAGGGCTGTCCATCTCAACATCGAGCAGCGCTTTGGCTCTTGCAGAAAAGAACTCGGGACTTGGTATCTGCCCTGTTTCTCGCTCTCTGGTGGCAAGACTTGCTCCAATTGCACAGCTGCCCGTGATAATTAGTACATCATCTGGGGTCTTCAAGGCTGTCCGGGATAATGATACTTGCATGGCACTATTCAGGGTCTCAGAATAATATGGCGTGTTGGTATGTCCAGACCTCCATTTCTGTCTCTCTAAGAAAAAGATCTCTTCGTCCACAACATGTATCGACGGATCCTCCCAGGCGAAATACAGATCTGCTAGGTGGCGTTCGACATCGGGGGCAACTGGGTGGTCCAACCCAGCTCGGGCGAGGACTTGTGTACCTTCTGTCGCGACGTGACGGATGGTAGACCGTGATGAAGAGTGGAGGCCAGCGTGGTAGAGGTGCAAATTTGAGGTGGGGCCATAATACCGCAGCTGGCCGTCTTCGGCAATCTGGAGTGAGCCCATCCGTGCTGACAGCGAGTTGGTTATGTTGTCTTGTTCTGCTGGCTCGGGCTGACTGATTACACCATAATTCGTTAGCCTGGGACTTGGTGAGGAATCTACATGTAGTGACACGGCCTCGTTGAAGTTTCTGTACGTTCCGAAATTCTCTGCGTTGATTTGACTGTCGGCAGGGGGTTCGAGCTCCTGGTTTGGCTGCGCTGACATGTGCTCATTTGTTGAGCACGGATTCGAGACGGTTGATAGGGAAGCCTTGTTGTTGGGTTGAATTGGTGAGATTGCCTTTGGCTGTTCGGGTTCGCGGAGGCAACTTAAAGGGGCTGTAGGGCCATCCGTCGTCTGTGGAGAAGTGCCACTGCTATGGCTCGACGACACGCTCCTGGCAGAATCTCTTCGCGTTCGCTTTTGGTCATGATTGGCATGGTCCTCGGGTGTCGGCGGAGGAAGCTCGATATTGTTTGCTTGTAAGGTCTTCTCCAGTTGTGAGAGCCGGGCACGTAAGGCATGTGTTGCCCGTCCTGGTGTTCTTTGACGTGGCATCAGCACACCTGTCCTGGGTCATTTCTTGGCGATCCATACCTCCGCTTGTCATCGGCAGCATTATAGATGCAAGGCTGGTTGCTCAATTGACAATGGGAGCAAGGTGTCTCGCCGTTACACTGAGAGATCCTGGATCAGCGCTCAAGTGGAAAGCATAAACAAGCGGGCACGTCTGGTATGACGTCTCTTAACCTACCTTGATTTTCCTACAGCACACGCACAGGTTCTTGTCAGTATGAAGTGATACCCAAGACCAGACCCGGGCTGGACTGACCTCCGGCGGCAGTGTGTGCAAGCACTCGTTACATGCTTCTTTCCGCCTTTCCCGTCCATGGCTGCAGGTGTGTTATGTGCGCTCAAATCAGTTCCGAACTCAAAAGCTGTACTCAGGGTGCGTACTCAGGGTGCGGATGGTGCCGGGATCCACATCAGCAACCGGGGGGACAGAGATCCCTCCAGCGGAAATACAGAACGCAGGATAAGGACACTTCCGCTCCTCTGCGGGGAAGGCTACTTTAGCGTAATACATGGAGACTGGGGGATCTGCATGTGCAGTGGTGTGGGCCCGGGAATCTGGGGTACATGCTCATTGATGGGTTCTTCCGTGCATCTGACACATCGACCTATCACAATCGATGACGACACCCAGGTTAGCAGGGCGGTCGATGTGCTTGATCAACTTGTGGGCCAGATATCGGGCGCGCTTGATCCATGCCGAATCTGAGCATCCCTGCCATCTGGAGATTGCTTACATTTTTACCGGAAGCAGTCTGTATACGAAGAGGCACCGGCCCACACGTACAAGCAAGCCTTGACTGCGCAATGGTCTTCGGTGTTACTGAGAGAGGCTTGAGCCAGTCATCAAGGATTCCACAATAATCCCAAAAACAATTCTGTTCGATATTTATACGATTCTCAGATGCGAGACAAGAACGAAGAAGCAACATTGAAACCAGGCCGACCTGTAACTAGACTACATTCTACTAGTCCCTCATTTCCCGTAACCAGATTTGAACTCCGAGTCATACCAACTAACCCCTCAGCCCTTTTGCATCTTGAGTTCGCGTTCAATCGAGTTCTCCATATGCGAAACGTCGCTTGTATGATTGCTGCTCTCTAGTACCTTTTCATCGACTCCTGCGTCATGGTAAGCGCCACGCTTGGCAAATAATTCGTCAATCTCTTCCAGGGTTTTTCCTTTGGTCTATTTCATTGTCAGTGTGTGAAAGTCGAGTTCGCAATAGATACTGGACAACATACCTCAGGGCAGCAGAAGTATACGAAGAGCACAGCCACGACGCAAAATATTATCTGCCAGATCCTTTGGTGGTGATGTTAGCTAATATGGATTCGAAAGCATTGCATCCAAGAACATCCCGAAATACCAAAGATAGGGGGGCCCGTAACAGGCCAACAGTGATGCTTACCAGATTCGCCAACCAGCTACTTCGGCTCCAATTCCGCCAGCAAATACGGTGACGAAGGAGAAAAGCCACTCTCCCAGGGACGCAGCAGCCCCAGCCATGTGGCGATATCGGAGCGGTGCAATCTGATATACATGTCAGTCGAATATCACATGTGGGATTTGAGAAATTGTGTTTGTACCTCTGGACCATATAACCATGGGATGCCAACCCATCCATAGCCTAATGCAAGGTTATAGATGATGATGAACACAATCGCCGTCCACTGTGTTGCAAGTGTGGGGTTTGGCAGGGCAATCATAATGGTGAAGATTAACATGCAGATGAAAATCACCACAGCGGACCAAAGCATGATCCTACGTCTGCCAAATGTCTCGATTGTTCCGGGCGTAACTGGCGACCATGTTAATAGCTGGGGACGACACTGGCTCTTGTGACTTACAGTATGTGCCGAGGGCAAAGCATGTGTTCATGACAGCAGCAAGTAGCTGCGACATGAATGAAGTCAGCCCGATATTGGCAAATATGCGAGTGCTGAAGTAGACGAGCATATTGATGCCTTCTTCCGTGTCAGTATTCAGGCTCTGCCCGAGGGAGAAGTGTGTCAAGCATACCCATCATCTGCTGAATCGACAGAAGTAAGAATCCTGTGCGAATTCGTCGCCCGACCCGCAGCTCCGTGTTATCCCACACTAAGCAGATGAGACTAAACTTGTTCTCGTCCTCCGCTTCCATTTGAATGCTTCGCAGGATATCTTTTTTCTGCTCTTGCACGTTCGGGTGATCGACTGGTTGGTCGTTAAGAAGTGCCAGAACAATATCACCTTCTTCGATCCTCTCTCGAGCGTAGTACCATCGTGGAGTGTCCGGGAGGAAAAGGAGGAACAGGCCCGAGATGATGGCGAAGACTGATTGGAATGCGATCGGGAATCTCCAAGACGCCTGGCTGTCTGATCTAGTCGTGCCAAAGTCAATCTGAAAACCGATCAGTATGCTGCAGTTTGTTCCAGCCGCGTTTTGCGTATTCAAACGTACCCAGTAAGCGACAGCGATACCTGATATCAACCATGCACATTGTTTCGCCACCTCTGGTCCACGTTGGGCTGCGTCGGTCCCCATCTCAGCCTGAATTTGGTCAGCGATGATACATAAGGAAACCTCGAGTAGCCGAAGCACTGACCATGTATGTTGGTACTGTACTTGATATGAACTAGAGTCTGTCAGTGAAAGCCATGACACCATGGGGGTTAGTTGTGCTCACGCCGATTCCGAAGCCCTGGGAAAGTTAGCAGGTGAGGTGACTCTGCGGGAGCAAACGACATGTAGACAGCTTACGCAGATGACTCTGCCAACAATGATATGGGGCATGGAGAAGGCAGTGGCCTGAATAGCAGACCCAATTACGACAAGGCCATCACCCATCAATATGCAGCCGCGCCGACCGAGTGGCATGCCGATGAAAAACACCAATACGGATACGACCGTAGCTGCCAGCACATAGGAGGAAGCGACCATAGGTATATCGAATGGCCGCTGGGGATTCTGTTGTGATGTCAGCTACCTCCTCTGGCTGTTCGCTTGGGTGGATTATCGTACACCAATTGCGTCTAGGAAAGGCTTCGTGTTCTGTACTCCGCCCAACACTCCAGCATCATACCCATAAAGAGTAAAAGCCTGCAGACGTCAGCTTGCGTTTTCTGCTATTCGTAGCTGAGCTTACCAAAGCACAACTCATTGACATCAGCCGGTAGGTAAGCCGGCTGCTTAAACGCCCTTGGGCATACTTGAAATACATCGTATAAGGGATACCGCAGAAGTTTTGGGACAGTGAGGTTCAGATGGGATGCCCAAAATGCAACGTGGAAGGTCGTAGGAGAACGAGTTCTAAATGTATCAGAACTGGCGAGTAATACGTTTTCATTAAAATTCGACCTAGAGTCTTGCGTCCTGATGGAACCCGACCAGCGAGAATCCGGGGTAGATCCGGGGGTGGGCCTGGGGGACGTTGAACTGGTGTCGCACACGATTTTGCCCGCGTGGCAGACACCCCCGATCCTGGGAAAGCCATGGCGGATCTGGGGTCGTGGGACTCAATTGGTGAACTTGATCAAGTCAAACAGTCCATCGAGCGGGAAAGGTGATTCCACGGCCATGGGACGTCATCGTGCTCCGCGCGTAAACACATTTCCAAAATCATGGCTGCTCTAGTGTGGCGGCGCGCGGGATTCGATTTCCGTCTGCGCCCCGCTGCGACACAACCTCCTCCTCCTCCACAGTTCTTGGCCTAGTGGAAGTCGTTGATGCAAGTGCGAGGTGGCGATCTCCTGTGGTATAACCTCCCATGGAATATAGAACAGCACCTGGTGGGAGATTTGTGGAACAGCTGAACCTGGATAAGACTGCTGTATGTCATTTGCATTTGACGGCCGTTGGTGTTGTGACTTCCTGCCGCAGCGTGCTATGCCACCTTTTACACCCGGCCTGGACAGCCCACATCACCTTGTTGATTTGAGTGAGCTTTGTCAGATCATTGACTACAGTACTTAGACCCCGTCATTTCGGACGCAGATACTTTTAGCGATCTTCCCTCAGCCACGGGCTCACCATATTCTGCACCTATTAGCTGTACCGACGTTGGTGTTTGTTTCGTCCCCGCGATGGCTGCCAAGAACACCATCATCATCGGCGCTGGCGTGTCGGGTATCGCAATGGCCCACACACTAAGATGTAGGCTAGGATACACGGAATTTGAGGTATGTGTGGGCTTTCAAATCATGAGAATTGTGCCTGACAGTGTATCTAGGTCTTCGAAAAACGTGAGTCCATTGGAGGTACATGGAAAGCCAACACGTACCCGGGATGGTAAGCCAAAAGAGAAACAAGAAAAGAACCCCTGATCTTGAGCAGCTAGCTGACCAGGATCAAGTGGGTCTGACGTGCCCATCCACCTCTATTCTTTCTCCTTCAACCTGAATCCGGATTGGAGTGAAGAGCTGTGTGATCAAACGGAAATACTCCAGTGTAGGTCTTGCCATTCCAAGGACGGGTTCAGAGTACCTGACGCATCCCCCAGACATCGAAGACACCGTGGACAAGTTTTCGTTGCGACCACATTTCAGACTCAACTTAGAGTGCACCGGCGCGACGTGGCAGCCAGAACAGTCTCTATGGCAGGTCAGCTTCATGGACACGAGGACCAAAGAAAAGTTCACTAGAACTTGCAAGATACTCCTCACAGCTGTCGGAGGCTTTGCCATTCCTAGGGATGTCAAGTTCCCCGGATTAGAGTCCTTCGGCGGCAAAGTATTCCATACAGCACAATGGGACCACAGTTGCGATTACAGGGGTCAGAGAGTCGCCGTCATTGGCAACGGTTGCAGCGCCGCGCAGGTTGTGCCGTCCATCGCCAAGGAGGTCTCCAAACTCACGCAGTACGTATGGGCGTCCACCCAATTAAAGAACGCCCCAAGACTAACACGCCAATGTAGATTCGCACGAGGCCGACAATGGTACCACCCACGGCCGAATCACCGGTTCAGCCCATTCGAACGCTTCTGCTTTCGTTACATACCTCTTTGGCAGCGGTATTACCGACTCAAGACATTTTTGGACACCGATAGCCTTGCTGCATCTTATGGGTCGACGCCCAAAGAGGTCAGGACTCGCAAGATGATCGAGGAGAATGCCAAAAAGTACATATACTCTCAAGCGCCACAGAAGTATCACGATGTATTGGTGCCCGATTTTGCGCTCGGCTGCAAGAGGCGCATCTTCGACCCGAACTATCTTTCATCGCTCCACCTCGACAATGTGGAATTAATAACGGAGGGGATTCAACAGATCACCAAGACTGGAATTATCAGCGCGAGCGGATACGAGGAAGACTTCGACATCATTATCCTGGCGACCGGTTTCCAGGTAACGAATTTCTTGGCCCCCATGAATATCGTCGGCAAGACCGGAGTCGCGATCAAGGACCAGTGGGAGTCCGACAGAGGGGCGCAGGCCTACATGGGGACCTTCGTGCACAACTTCCCCAACTTCGGCATCCTCTTCGGGCCAAACACCTTCCCGGCATTCAACTCTGTCATCTATGCTGTGGAGGTTCAGGTTGAATACCTGGCAAAGACCCTCTTCAAGACCGTCATCGACGACTACGCAGATGTCATGGAGGTTAAAGAAGAAGCCGAAACGCACTTCGTCACGGAGCTAGACAAGACGCTCGCGAAGACCGTTTTCAATTCCGGCTGTATTAATTGGTACATGAATTCTGCGGGTCGTAATTCTGCCTCCTGGCCCGGAATGGCTTCTTCGTTCTGGCGAGCGACATTCTTTCCCCGCTGGCGGGACTTCGCACTGCAAGGTGGAAGTCCGACTTGGGTCCTGCAGAGGGCTGTCCGAAGCCTGAGAAACACTTCGCTGTGGATGTGGATAGGGTTGTTGTTGATGCTTGTATCCGGGATGAACACGTACTTGGGAGGAAAGGTGCTAGAAGTCCGATAAGCTTGAGCTTAGGAGTATTCGCTGCATTCTTTCGTAACATTGTCCTTGAATTCTACATAAGATTATAGACCATGTTTTGACCAGTGAAACGACCAAAAGAAAACTCTGGAGTCTTCCGTTGCAAGGTTTTTCTGGCACTGGTGCTGCAGCGAGGAGGTCCATGTCTGCATCATGCCGGCTACGTAGGTACCTAGACACCGCAGGCAGTCTCCGCGTTGGCGCGGTCGGGATGGCAGCAGTATGGTCGGTAATTTGTGGGTCGGATGGGCTATGACGGCATTGTATTTCCGGGAGGATTATCAACTGCCCAGGTGGCATGGAGTTCCGACTCCCTTCCTCGGCTACGAGTGGGATAACGTGTGGCGTTTGATAGTTGCTATTATGCAATTAATTCCTATACCCTCATGGGGATTTAAAGGCCGTGAGTTATGCCTATTGCTGTAGGTTTAACGTAGAGTCTGAATGAATAATCCTTCCATCATCTGCCCAGCACACCATGACTTCACCGGAATCTACTCTGCCCGTTTCCTCTCTGGGCGTTCCCGGGTATGCTCTCGTAACAGGAGGCGCCTCCGGTATTGGGCGTGCCATCGTTCGACTCCTGGCTCGCGATGCATGTTCTGGAATTGCAGTTGCAGACATAAATGCAGACGCCCTTGCAGCGGTCCAGAAGGAACTCACCGAAACTGCTACCAATAAGGACTTCAAGTGCATCACGATCAATGTTGATGTCCGAAATGAAGACTCGGTCACGAATATGATCAAGCAGACGACAGAGACCTTTGGAAGGCTCGACTACGCAGTCAACTGCGCTGGAATAGGCCTGAAGAAGCCGCTTGCCGAGACAGATGTGAAGGACTGGGATCGCATGATGGGCATCAACATGACGGGCGTCTTCCTCTGCATGAAGGCGGAGATCAACCACATGATCACGCAGGACCCCCCGGCTTCACCAAAGCGAGTTCCCCCATCAGCCCTGGCTCGATTCCATCTTGCTGACAACAGCCCCAGAACATATGCACCCTTACAGCGCGGGGCGATCGTGAACATCGCCTCGCTATCAGCCATCGCCGGGCTGCGCCACTCAGGCGCCTACACGGCCGCCAAACACGGAGTGGCAGGTCTCACAAGGACGGCGTCTCTCGACTACCCCGAGATCAAGTGCAACGCAATCGCCCCGGGGTATATCAAGACGCCGCTCACGGATGCGCCTGGCGCGATGAGGGACAACGCACTCATCAAGGTCAACGACTGGACGCCAATGAAGCGTTTCGGATTACCGGAAGAAATCGCCGAGGGCGTTGTTTGGCTGTTGGGCTCTCGAAGTAATTTTGTACATGGCTCGTGTCTGGTAATGGACGGTGGTTATTTGACTCAGTAAAATCAGATATATCTTCTCATCACACCTTCTTCTTGGGTTCTTGCGATTTATAAATTCCTTACCCAGGGCCTATCTGCTTAAGTTCCTATGAAGGCAGCTGCGGCAGTGCCAATATCATAGGAGGCCACCACGCAGCATATAATCTTCCTGTGTGAACCAAATGTACAAATTGTGTTGGGGGCGGGGATAGAACAACAAATAAGTTCCCTTAAGACTATGCCAGGGTATCCAATGTGCTGGGAATAGGACGGGCCATTTTGTGAACCTTGTGGTATGACCTGACCGGCCAGCACGATGTTTTACAACTACGGGACATCTGTAGCATAATCAGACGCTAAGTCGCGGTTCAATGTTGCCGCAAAGCGCAATGTTCTTACTCGAACATTTCTGGAATCCCCCCCCCCCCCACCGAGCAAGCGAAGCAACACGATTTCGGCTGGTCACGGGAAGGCTTAGGCACAGTTGTACACACATATGTTGCGCGCCCAGCAGTACTCCGTGGATTCGGCTTGGTTAATGATAGCTCGCAGGCCTCTCATGGTCTCCACTCCATGCGAAAAGTGAAGGGGTTCGGACTCTACCACGTCTAGGGAATATGGGGCCGGATGGGCTGGACCAAGAAAACCTACTGTTAGTCTTCCCATTAGTTCATATGCTCCAAAAAGCCCACATACCAGGACCCTTATCATTCTTGGGTGCTAAGCCATTGTGGCTCTAGCTGTCTGAGAAAAACGAAGTTGCGCCCCCCCCCGGTTAAATAACCCCTGTTCAAAAAGTTAAACCAATCTCTTAACTCCCTTTTAAAATACACTTCTTTTAATAGCTCTCTTTATACTTAATTTAAAAATATATAAAAAATATTTTTATAATCCTTATAAATATCTTTATAAATATAAATTTTTAAAATAATTTTTATTAAAAGTCTTTATATTATTAAAGTTAGAGGTTAATTACTAATAAAACTAACTAATAGGTCTGTGTACTTTCTTATTTTATTAACCTAATAGCCTCTATACCTTTTATAATATAAGCTTATAATAAATATTTTAAAATATATTTATATAGAGATTATAAATATATTTTTTATATATTTTTAAATTAAGTATTAAAAGAGTTATTAAAAGAAAATTACTCTTAAAAGAGAGTTAAGAGATTAGTTTAACTTTTGAACAGGGGTAATTTAGCCGGGGGGGGGGGCGCAACTTCGTTTTTCTCAGACAGAGGCTGAGATCGGCTTGGCATGCCCGCAGGCAGCAGCGGAAATGAAGCAGGAGCTTTTTACGACCGGCGCAAACAGACATCAATGATTGGCACAGCACACAGCACAGCCAGCGACAAGTAAGCCACAAACCTCCACCACCATGAAGTCCACAGCAGAAGAGATCGAGGCCGCGCTGGCCAACTACCGCAGAGTCACAGCCGAGCGGAACAGGCGCGAGCTGCAAGTCTTCGTCGACGCCATCGTGGGCGCCGGGTATGCCGACGAGGAGACGGCAGCCGAGTTCACCGAGGAGGAGATGGACAAGGAACGGATGGGCCAGGTGGCCGACCTCGTGGAGGACGAGCTGGACTTCCTGGCCGGGCCGGCCGAGCTCATGGGCCGCTACGATGAGCTGGCGGCGCGGCTGCGCCTAGATGGTACCGTGGGCGGCGATCTCGACCCGGAGGCGCGCGCCCGCAGTGTCGAGCCCTTCTTTCAGGCACTTGAATCCGCGCTGAAGGAGAAGGCCCCCGCGGACGTCAGGGAGATCATCTCGGCCCCGGAGGAGTTCCGGGTGCTGGGTCGACATGTCACCGGCATCTGCGGCCCGGGGCTGCCCCATGAGCAGACGATGTATCCCAAGAGCTTGTGGACCAGCGAGGGTGGGGTGGATCATGCCACTATTTCCTCTCGTATATTGTCGCCTGAGGACACAAACCTAGAGGGTGATTTTGGCGGAAGGATCGCCCTAGGATGGGAGCCAGGCACGACAATCGAATGCCAATGGATTTGTGTATTTGTACAGGAGGAGGATGGGAGTTGGACTTGGAAGTTTGTCTATTGCGAGGTAGGGCAGACGCAGGTGTTTGATACCATTCCGGACTTGCTGGAATGGTTCCTGCGGTACACCGAGGAGGGCACGCCGCTGCTCGAGGGTGTCACGGCGGAAGTCGTGATAGATCGTGGGGTATGGGATTTGAAAGTTCGACGATCTGTTGATGAAGCCCAGGAAGAAGAGTAACAGAAAGCGATATGTTTACTCCCGGGGGGGGGGGCAGGTTCTGGTCACATGCCCTCAGTGCCGTTCTGTCTGAATTCCAATGTTGGTGGCCAAAGTTTAATGGTAGATGCGCCATGTGCACTTAATCTTTACTTCCAGAAGCACGCAAGTAATATTGCGCATCCCACAGGTGTAGGGCCCTTTTTCTTTCCTTTTCAAACGTTCTGACATGCATGCCTCGACCCCCGAATCCTGAACAGGTCATGTGGCTGGCCGATCCAAGACGAAGCCACCATAAGTGACGGTGACTGGTCATGGCCGGATGGGCGCTCAGTTGTATGGCCTTATCTGTCTGGGAGGCCGGGAGGCCGGATCGGCTGTTTTCGAGGAGAGACCTGGGCTGGGCGGCTTGTTGTGGACGGGCGTCCGGTCCCTGGGGCTGGCGCAGGCGTTAAATGTGGCTGGCGTGTGTGGCTCTCACGGCGTCCTTGCTTGTGGTATTGTGAGGGTCCCCGTTGCTGGGGCCTCTTTTCCAGGTACGAGGGCGTGGCCTGTGACAACTTGGGCACCCGTCTCACAGCGCTTGAGCTGCCTCGAGGCTGACGGCCTCGTCGATAAGGCCTCAACGAAGGTGTCACCCGAGACTCGGAAGAACATGACGGCGGACTACGTCATCCCCAGTCCAGAAAGGCACCAACACCAAGGAGGTGGCAGCAGGCGGGGACTGCCACCCTGAACGTGTTGCTCAGCCCTGCTGGCTGGGTCGGGAGATAGAAGAGTAGAGGGGCCTTGGGCCTTTCGAGGAAGCGGACGCGAGGTTTCGAGGTCAAGGGCTGGCACCGGCCTCCAGGTTCATATTTGTGGATTTTGGAGGCGGAATGGAGATGCCCTTTGTGCGCACCTAGGTAGGGAAGAAATTTGATCCTGTCTCCGAATGCGCGTTTGTGCGTGCACGTCAGTGGGTGAGTGAATGGGCTCACTGCCGGGTAGGTAGGTGCCCTGCTGGCTTGAGCGTGAGGTGGTCGGTCTGGAGGCTGTTAGGTCATGTCTGCATGGTCATCGTCCAAGAGGCCGACACGGGTGTATGCTCAAGGCCATGAAGAGTGGCTTTGCCGTCGAGAAAGAGATATGTGCTCACCGGCTGCTGTCGAGCTGCCTCGCCTGACAACAACCCCAGACGGGTGGCAGAGTATATCTTGTTAGGATGAACTCCTCACAAAGCCATGACACGAAGATTCAGGACGATGGAAATTCAAGTCCGATTAACAATCAGCAAAGCTGCCGACAACATTCATGCTGCCAAATCGACACGCTATTACGGGTGGGACACAGCTACACCCCCTCAGCTATCGTCAAAACACCCCAGATCAAATCCCCCCCAAGCTCCAGTTCCACCAAAGCCCTTAGGCAGGGCCCATATCATCCGACCACTCCATGACAGGGGTATCCGGCTTCCAGTCCAGGCTGCGGCACCACTTGCCGTTGCGCGACTTGACGCCGGCGCTCAGGCAGCTGGACATCTCGACGGCCTCGGCCATGCACTTGTGGTCCGAGTCGGCCGCGGCCCACGGCCACGCCAGATAGAAGTGCATGTCGATGCCGAAGTAGAAGTTGAGGTACTCCGGATCCTTGGGGTCCGTCACCTTGGAGAAGGTCGCGGTCCCTGGGTACTGGTAGTCGCATGCGTACTGGTGGTTGACGAGGCTGAACTTGTCGCCGCACTGGGGGGTGGGGGGGGGGGCACAGGGCTCGTTAGTTGGGTACTTGCGACACTGTGCGGGTGGGTTCTTGACGGTCGGTGGGTAGGGGCCTTGGGGGGAACTTACCTGGTCGTGCATGTTGTAGATGATGTTCCTGCACCAGTCGGTGGTGGATTGGCTGTGTTCTTGTTAGCGGTTATCTCGGGGAAAAGTGTATATACTGGCATGCTTACCCTGTGCCCGAGATCGTGATTCGGACCAACATGCTCGTCGAGCCGGGCTCCCAGTGGGTCTGGCAGCTCTGATGGTAGGCTCCAGCCCCGCGTTCGAAAGCGAGCTGGCAGTCAAACGGCGCAAACTCGTGGGTGAGGTTGGCCGTGGTGTTGCTCGGCGGCACGTAGGTCTGCCAGACGCCGGTGGAGTTGTCAGCCGGCGGGAAGTCGAGGGGGTTGTTGTAGTCCTCAGGGACCGACGAGTTGTACATCTTGTCGTGGCTCCCCGTCGGTGGGTGGCCACCTGGGTTCGCACGCCACCTGCAAACGATGGGGGTCAGCACGTTTGCAACCTGACCTTGGACCTTGTTTGCCAAGGCAATGGATGTGTTTCTTTTACTCACCACCAGCTTCGCTGGCTGTCGGCTACGTTCCAGCGGTTGGGTGCGACATAATGCAGCTCAGCACCGTCTCCTGGGACTCCAGTGTAGTCCCAGCCTCGAGTTCCGCCGATCCATTGGGCCACCCATTGGCCGCGGACGTTTGACGGGGGGCACCACCTGTAGCCTCCTCCGCTGGTCAGAGAAAAAACAGTGGGGCGACGGGTGATGACTCCGAGGTAGACGCCGTCCGCGTTGAATACAACACGGTCATCACCTGGGTTCTGGTTGTGTCCTGTTGCCTGTCAGTTGAACCAAGTCTTGAGGTGCTGCCTCTCTGCTCAGGCCTGACGGACGATGTGATGATGCGATGATGTGACGATGCGATGATTACTTACCAGTGTAACCATTGGTCCACAGCAGTGGCCACATGTACAAGTCAACCTCGACCGATTCGCCATATCGTCCGTAGTGGGTGTCTTCCAGGTAGTAGAGCCCAGGAATGAGGCCAGCGGGGTAGAGAACACTGGGACTGTCAGCACACACCGCAGGCTCGCATCACACATTTGGCTGGGATTTCTGGAAACCTACTTTCCAAAGGCGAGCGGCTCTCCAGGCTCCGTGTCACGGGTGCGCTGCAACGTCTCATAGCCTTGCTGCGTGTGAAAAAAAAACAAAGCGGGTCAGCACCAAGCCAGAGAAGTCGGTGGGGGTGGACAACACTTACCCAGAGGGCGTTGTAGATCTCGTTTCGGTTGTAGATGATGGCGTCCTCGCCAGTGGTGGGGTCGGACGCTGTCACCCATTGAGGGATCGCATTGGCAGGCTCACGGGCGTTGTACACAAGGACGCTGGAAGGAAGGTCGGAGTAGCCATGGCGACGAGGGCCGATGATCACACGGGTTGCCTGGTCAGGCGTCGCGGGTGTTGGGGCTGGAGTGGCGGAGACCACGCCCAGGAGGGCAAGCAGTATGCCCCAGACCATGAGGAAGAACTGCGATGACTTCAATCAGCAGCGTGCAAGGACCGCGATGACGTTTGGATGGACAGAGACTTACCCTCATGATGGGCAATTGGTGATTGGGTTGATCAGCAGTAAGTAGTGTACAACTCTTTGTGCTGCAAGGAGGTGTGCAAGGTGGTGGTGAGGGTGGAAGGGGGACGGGTTGAGGTTGGTTGTGGGTGTGGTCGAGGGATGGAGGTGTTGAGTCGGAGGGGAGGGGAAAAGATTGAAGGTCAAGGCTTTTTGGGAAGGAGGCAGGCCCGGAAAAATATTGGTTCCGATTTTTGTGTTTGTCTTTCTCTTTCGTTTGTTGCAAGAAGAGGTGTGTACACCAGATGGCGTTTGGATATTGGAACCACAACACACCACAGCACTGTTTGTACCTGGGTATCTGGACTCAGCACCCCTGCAAGAAATGGATTGACCTCTTGCCATTGAGGGGGCATGACGGTGCTTAAGGGCCACTGGCAGCACAGACAACTCAAACTGCCTTGGCTGAAGGGAGACTATGACACAATCCTGCCTTGCTAGGTCCACATAACCACAAATGACCAAGAGGTCTGTCCTGGAGCTGACTGTTGGTGCTGTAATTCAGCACCTGAAGTTAGGAATGGCAAGCAGAACACTCCAGACATCTCCATTGCCCAAAGCTCTGCTCAACCCATGCCTTGATGCTGCACATGTGAAGAAGTCACCCACAAGCTTTAATGCAAAAGCTGCCAAGACATGAGAACAAGGCTCTGGAGTTCCTCTCAACTTTCTCATCCCAACAATTCTCTGGGCTTTCGTGATGAAAGACAGCAGCCACTGCTGCAGAAAAGATACAAAATTTGCTGGTGTGGTTCTTATGAGTGCTGCGTTCGAAGTCTGGTGTGACTTATATTGTGATCTTTTGGCTTAAGTACCTAGGTACCACAGAGCTCAGGCTTCACTCGGCTCCATACCACCTTGGCACTTACTACCTACCTAGGTACTTAAGTACCCAGGTGCAGAGTGCTCCTAAACACCAGAGTCAAAGTAACAAATACAAAATTCCATTTTTGTAGGCCCAGCCACCAGTATCAGCTACAATACTCAAGCTTTTCCATCATGGGGCTTGATGTCTTCCAGTGCAAGGACGATTCGGCCAACACTTGATTCCCAAGTCTGTGGAGAGCTGGCATATGCACCAAGCACTTGGCTGCACCAATTGGTCCAACTGGGCAACCAAGGCTGTTTCCAGAGAACGTTTCCCATCCCGCAAGTGTCATGCTTGAGCTTTCCCAGCTTGCTTGGCACCAAAATGCCCCGCGGGGCCAATCGAGGCTACCCGGGATTGTAAACCCGCAGCACCCCTCACAGACATGTTCCAAGCTAGAGGTTCTGGGGCATTGAATTGCCACACATTGGCATCATGTGGATGTCACAGCATGTGGTGAGGATGGCATCTACACAAATATCTACCATAAACCCACATGACTTCAACAGCGTTCTGGCCGTCTGTCCCTATTAGCATTCAATTAACATCTCAAACATGTCCCCCCCAAAAGTAGCAATCATCACCGGCGGGGCCTCGGGCTTCGGGCTGGCCGTCACGGAGGCGCTCCTGTCAAAGGGGTGGCGGGTCCACATCCTGGACCTCAACGCCGACGCAGGCAGCGCGGTGGCCGCCCGCCTGCCCAACACGGTCTTCCACAGGGCCGACGTGACGTCGTGGGCGTCCCTGTCCTCGGCGTTCCACGAGACCTACACGCAGGAGGGGTCGAGGCTCGACTTCGTCTTCGCCAACGCGGGCATCCTCGAGAAGGGCGACTTCTACGCGAGGCACGACGTCGCCGCCGCCGCCGGGCCCCCGCCCGAGCCCAGGGACATGTCCGTCGAGATCAACCTCAAGGGCGTCATCGCGACGAGCTACCTGGCCCAGCACTACTTCCGCGCGAACCCGGCCGGCGGGAGGGGTGCCGTCCTGGTCGTGACGTCGAGCATCGTGGGGCTGGTAAGGCGCCGTGCCCTGGGGATTTGAGCACACGGGTGGCTCGACACCGCTGGCGTGGGCTGACATTGTGCTGTAGTATAAACAGGAGTTCACGCCGTGGTATGCGGCGGCAAAGGCGGGCGTGCTGAACTTCATGCGTTCCATCGCGCCCGTGCTGAGGAGGACAGACGGCATCAGGACCGGCGCCGTCCTGCCGAGCATCGTCAAGACGCCCCTGATGGGGCCCGGGATGTGGGAGACGTACCCGCAGCACCTGTTCACCCCGATCGAGACGGTCGTCTCGGCCGTGGAGATGTTGGTCAGTGGTGGGACGATGCGTGACTCGACCGGCAAGGAGGTCGACACTGAGCAGGGTGCAGATGGCGTGGCCGTGGAGGTCTTCATGGACAAGATGTTCTTCCGCGAGGAGCCGGAGCCTTGCAACGATGATATGAAGGAGGTCCTCTACTCTCTCAGCTATGACAGGAAGATGGAGGCCATGAAGGTGAGGGCCCAGGAAGACTAGGTTGATATTACATATGTAGTGTTCAAATGACCACGGGACAACGTCAATGTTTTTGGGGCATTTTCATAACCTCCACAAATTTATTTATGAGGTGTGAAGTAATGTGATTGTGGAGAAGATCTATCCCACGGGATGTGACTGTTTCATGGCAAAGCTGAACAAGTGTTGAGGCTGGCCCGGATGCAACAGCACAGGTGGGCATCCATGGTCCAGACCGCAGCCGAGGTCAGGGTATCGGAATGGACGAGACTGGGAGTGGACGTCTTGATAAGGAGCCGTCATCGAATTCGACATGCTTATCTGAAACATTGGAACATCGCACAGCCCTTATCTCCAACCAGAGACCGCATGCCAGGATGCTCGTGTCCCCTGTCATGCCCCCCGACAGACAACTCTGCACGTGTAGAATCCGTGGATTTCCACATGTGCCGCCCATTCACCCGTCGCTGATGACCCACTACTCCGTACCTCTGACCGGGGCAACTAACCCAACGAGAAGACAGCAGCTAGCCGGATCTGTCCACCCACCCCGTCGCCCCCACTACCGCAGCGCGTGGTCGTTGTGTCTCGGCCGTTGTCTAGACGTCTCTAGCGCCCCGCCAAGATGCCAGTCACAGTCAAGCCTTGGACAAGCTTCACCAGCCGGCCGGGTGTAGCGTCCCTGGGTACGGGTCCCCGCAAGAACAAGCGCCGCCCCGACAACTTACATGATCACACAACATTGGCATTGGCAGCATGGGCGCATTCCAGCTGGGGAGGGGGGGGGGGCGCATGTGAGGATCTTGTGGATGGAAATCAGGCCAAGCCAAGCAGAGCAGCACGCATGTAACCATTCGGACTGTATACTGTATAATTATTGACTCGGGCGTGACTATCCCGGCACTCCCGTCAGCTTCTCTGTCACCACGGCAAGGATGGGGTCGCCAGCGAGCGAATCCTTCCGGACATACACAAGCTCGTCCTGTCCGCTTGTTCGTCGGCCCTCTAGCTTCCTGAGTGCCCTGGCCGCTAGGGGCAGCCACTGCCAGGGACTTGGGCCCTTGAAGTGCGACATTCCCAACCCGCCGCGTCCTATTTTGATTAAAATGCCGGTGAGAACCCCCCGCTTACGCCGTTGCTTATCTTTTGGGCCACACCCTCCTCTAGATCTACTGGCGCACCGAGGCTCTTGCTTGCAGTTCTCTTTACTTTTTTTTTTCAACCACTTGCGCGCTCAAGCACGCCCGTCTCGGTCTCGGGAACTGGTCTTACGCGACTAGGCACGGACTAGAATATCATCTATGCCGTCGGCTAACATCTCTGGACACATCCAACGAGCCGATTGATACTTCCCACCCGCCGCCTCAGACCTGCC
This sequence comes from Diaporthe batatas, assembly GCF_019321695.1. Taxonomy (NCBI): domain Eukaryota; kingdom Fungi; phylum Ascomycota; class Sordariomycetes; order Diaporthales; family Diaporthaceae; genus Diaporthe; species Diaporthe batatas. Next base: position 511,266 of record NW_025408563.1, on the reverse strand, counting down.
GCCTGTTAGATCGCGACCATGGCGGACTCCAAAGACGGGATATCCGCCGCGGACGCAGCCGCCCACCCCCAAGGGGCGGAGAAGGTCATCGACGCCAGCGATGCCGACATCGCCCTCGCGGCCATGGGCTACAAGCCGGTGAGTAACTTAACAGAGCATTGATGTTGTGTAGGAACAACCCGGGTCTGACGAGGGCGCGCCGACGCCGGACAGGTCTTCAAGCGCGAGTTCGGCCTGTGGTCCGCCTTCAGCTTCGCGCTGTCCATCTCGGGGCTCTACGGCACCGTCATGACCACGTACTCGTACCCGCTGTACGCCGGCGGCGCCGCGTCGGCCGTGTGGTGCTGGCTGATAGCCGGCATCGGCGCCATGTGCCTGGCCCTCTCCATCTCAGAGGTCGCCTCGGCCTATCCGACTTCTGGTATGCTGGTGCTGTTGTTGTTCCTTGAGGGCACGTGCTGACCGTGATGATCTTGTGAAGGGGCTATGTACTTCACCATCAAGTACCTCGCGCCTGAGAAGTGGGTGCCCGTCATTGCGTGGATCGATGGTGAGTGACTTGCAGATATCTCATGTCTCGCCGCCCAGATGTTTGCATCTCGTAGGTCGCTGATGGTGTGTGTGTTTCTAGGCTGGTTAAACCTCATCGGTCAGATCTGCGGTAGCGCCTCGTCCAGCTATGGTGCTTCTCAGATGTTGCTGGCTGCCGTGGCCATCGGCTCCGACTTCACCTACTCACCGACTCAGGTAAGATGCCGTCTGCATCTGTCCAGACTCGTGCCCGGTACGCAATAACGCGGAGGGTCACCAATAACTAACCGATTGCAGGGACATATCATCGGGGTGATGGCCGCTCTGTCTATCTTCCACGCACTTGTAAACTGCCTGAACACCGCCTGGCTGTCCAAGATTGCCAGCACGTACGCTGTCATCCACATAGCAGTCCTGTTCTCTTGCTGCGTTGCGCTCCTCGTTCTCCAGAAGGACAAGAACACCGCCAGCTATGTCTTCACCGAGGTCACCCCTGACTCCGGGTGGAACCCACCCGGATTCAGCTTCCTGTTCGGGTTCCTTTCAGTAGCATGGGGTAAGTTTCGCCACTGCCCTGACGGGTTCATGATACTGTGAGACGCCCATCGCAGGTCTCGATGCTGACATTTCCTGAACCCAGTCATGACCGATTACGATGCCGCAGCGCAGTAGGTGCCCTCCCCACCACGGCCACAGCTCACAAGGCAAACGCATGGATTCCACGCGCCAGGCCAACATAAGAAAGATGGCAGGACTGACCGACACCCGCAGCATCGCCGAAGAAACAAGAAACCCAGCCGTAACCGTCCCGACAGCCATCTCCTCGGCCCTGGGCTTCACCTACGTCGTCGGCTGGCTCTTCACCATCGTCCTGGCCTTCTGCATGGGGCCCCTGGACCTGGCCTCGGAGGACCCGTCCCGGAACATCCTCGCCTCGGCCATCGAGCAGCCCGTCGTGCAGATCTACTACAACGTCATGGGCAAGCGCGCGGCCATCTTCTTCGCGGTCGCGGCCTTCGTCATCATGAACTTTGTGTGCATCACCGCCCTGCAGGCGGGCAGCCGCACCATCTGGGCCTTCTCCCGCGACGAGATGCTGCCCGGCTCGCGCGTGTGGTACAGGATCTGGGGGCGCACCGACACCCCCGTCCTCGCCGTGTGGCTGTACACGGTCATCTGCATCGCCATCAACCTCATCGGCCTGGGCAGCTACATCACCATCTCGGCCATCTTCAACCTCTGCGCCATCGCGCTGGACTGGTCGTACTGCATCCCCATCCTGTGCAAGCTCCTGTTCAACAAGTTCGAGCGCGGGCCCTGGCACCTCGGCCCCGCGAGCTTCTTTGTCAACGTCTGGGCCTGCTCGTGGACCGCCTTCGTGTCTGTCATCTTCCTCTTCCCTACCGTGAGGCCCGTGGCTGCGGATACTGTGAGTAGATGTTCTCCTGGCCCCCATTGCTTGTTTTCCTTTTTCTTGCTAAATTCGGATGAACCGCAGATGAACTACGCCGTTGTGATCTTGGCATTTGTGCTTCTGTTCTCGTTGGTCTACTGGTACATCGCGGGAAGGAAGTACTATGTCGGCCCACGTACCGAGGCTCACGTTGTCGATGGGATGATCATCAAAGATCCCAGCAAGTCAGAGCTCCGTGATGGTGAGCAGCACGTGAACACCACGGATGGCATAGCTGTTAAATAATGTTCTCTGGGTCGGATGGTCAGAGCAGATTGGGCACCCTGGGGCACCCTGGGGCAGCCAGGTGCCAGATCAGTCGGTCAGCAGATAGCGGTTATGCCCTCTGCTAGTCGGTTGTTACACCTATTTTACTGTAATTCTTATAAATCAGTACCCATGTGTTTAAGTTCTTAGGACTGAAGGAATGTCACAGTGGGTGCTAAGTTTGCCCGGCTCAGGGCCCCTCACTTGAGGAGCCCACCATGCACGTGTGCTATGTCGCAATCTGGCCCAAGCCAATACTAGTATAGGAAAATAAAGGCCAATTATCTGAAATCAGGCCATAAGTTCTAATAAGACGGTCAAGCAACCGGATTAGCAACTTGGAGAAAGTCACACTTCTGGAGTTCACAGGCATTCGCATCTCGTGGGGTCCTCACAGAAACAACAACTCCGTGAAACTACCCTAGGGTATACCTAGTTGGCGCCGTTTTATTCCGAGAATTGCCCCGGAAGGAAGAGACTTATATTGTTGCCGAAGACTACAATTTGAACGGCATTATCTTATTTGGTCATTTCTTTGAGTATTAAGTGTAAATAGTGATCGACATTCACATCACGTACGTGTACCTGTGATGTTTCCAACCCCTCATAATCCGTCACCGCACCCCTCTTCCAAAGCCATTAGACATTAACCGGTAACAGAAAGCAGAATTCAATTAAGCAGTCAAGAGGACCACATCCCGGCCTCCAGCGCAAGAGCTTTAGTAGAGACTTGCCTTAGGTCCGGCACAGATCTCGATCCGGGGCATGTCAACGGAACTTTTCAGGGCCTCCAAAGCCAATTTGCGGAACAAGTCAGAGACGACAGAGTCAAGTATAGAAGCCACATTTGTAGCCGCTAGACTATTTGCTCTGTCGTCTGAACTTCCCCATTCCGATTTGACAGTCAACCCCTGGGATCATGCCAGGTCGAAGTCCCCTAGAAGTCGCCCAGGCTGCCACGGGCGACGCGTCTCTCAGGCGTGGTGGTTGGCGTGGGCGGCCTGCTGCGCCTCGGCCTCGTGGATAATCTTGAAGATCACGCCGAGAACCTTGCCTATCACGGAGGTAACGTCCTCAGCAACCTCGAGCGGGTCTGACCTCGGTGCTATGTGGCCGGTCGAGTTGCGATGGGTGGTTTGGTTATGACCCCGGTGCTTGAGGTCATCTAGAAGGTCTTTGAGCGTGTGCGGTCTGGCGGGTCTGCCATGAGCGTGGGTGTGGTTGCGATCGGTCGTGTGGTTATGACCCCGGTGCTTGAGGTCATCTAGAAGGTCTTTAAGCGTGTGCGGTCTGGCGGGTCTGCCATGAGCGTGGGTGTGGTTGCGATGGGTCGTGTGGTTGTGAGCCCGGTCCTTGAGCTGATCCAGAACATCTCTGAGGACTTGGCCGGCGGTTCTGTCATGAGCGGCGGTCGAGTTGCGATGGGCGGTGTGGTTACCAAACCGGTGCTTGAAGTCATCTAAAAGCTCTTTAAAGGTCTTGTTTTTATCACCGCCCTTGTACCCGGGATACCAGTGAGTCAGGCCTCCGCGGTTGATCCCTTTGTCACCTGCCTTGAACTTAGGAGGATATTCATGCCAATCAGGAAGGCGAGTGCGGTTGATCTTCTTGTCACCGCCCTTGTGCTTGGGAGGGAACGGCAACCAGTCAGTCAGGCGAGTGTGGTTGCCCTTCTTGTCACCGCCCTTGTACTTGGGAGGAAAAGGCCAATCCCGGTCAACAGACCTGCGCTGGCGGACGGACTCTCCATCCTCATCGGAGACAAATTCGACAGGGACGGGGACCCAGCGCCATCTGGGCAAGCCAACACCCTCAGAATTGTCGTATTCATCGGTGTAGTTGAGGTGCGATTCCGGCCCAGAGGTCAGGTTGACATCAGGCATAGGAACCCAGCCATAGCCCTGCTGGCGGCTCGAGTTGAAGGGCTGCGTCGAGAGGCTCAGCAGGGCCGAGAGCTCTGGAGAGTGCTCGCCTGGCCGTCTGTACGGGGGAAGCGCCGTTGGGGCTGGCCGTGCGAACGGGGGACGACGCCCCGGGGCTGGCCGTGCGAATGGGGGACGACCCCCGGGGACTGGCGATTTCCTTGCGGGGTACGGTCGGGATGGGTGCTTGGGCCGTGGAGGGGTGCGTCCTGGCGCATGATGTGGCGCGCCGGTGTGCTCGTGGTGCCCGAAGGCCGGGTGTCTCACGAAGTCGGCGAAGACAATCGGCCAGCTGGGGACACTTTCGTTGCCAAGTGTGAAGCTGCCGAGGCTTGCCCACTTGAAAAGAATACCAGCTTCCTGTTCAGGGACGATGACGCTCGTGGGCAAGGAATTCTCGTCGACGTTGATGATCATTGCCGTGTGAGTGGAATTGTCATCTGCAGGAACCACAATCTGCCATGTGTGGTTACCGCGGGTCGGGGTCACATGAGGAAAGGCAAGTTCCGTAGAAGCAGGAAGGGGCGAAGGGCTTGTTGGCTGCACGGACAGGGAGGTAATAAGGGGAGAACTGGGGGCGAGGGCAGCCGCCGCTGCCAACCCAGCAATCTGCGTCACGTTGAAAAGACGCATGTTCACCTACTGGGGGAAGATTAGTTGAGAAGAGAAGAGGGGATTGGACAAGGTGGGGGAGGGCCATTGGCAAACACCATTGCCATTTATACCCGAGTGCGCTCTCTGCTACTGGTTTGGGTCATCTGTGCATGTAAGACGTGGCAAGACGTGCATTCGTACTGTTGCTAGCATTCTCTAGAAGAGTGCTAGCTGATCCGCCGACAAGAACTTATGCGTGTTTGCGGTGGGCTTTGTCGAGTATCGTGCAGTTCGTTGAAAACTAATTTGGATTCAGCCCTGGTAGCCTTCATCCTGCCTGTTGATGAAGCCAACTAAAGACCACTGGTCTGGTTAAGGTTCGCCCATGCCGTGGGCTAGTCAGGACGGCAGCTTCTCCGTGCTCATGGGCTTGCTCAGATACGAGCACATCGCAATTTATTTTGTTAGACCGGCCCATGACCATGAGAGATCTTCAACGCGGCTTCTACTAGCCCTTGTACGAGGTATATCTGTTTTTCCTTGCTGTCGCTTCCAGGTTCCCCCAGAGGATGCATATTAAACATTGACTCTTGAAGCTTTCACAATATAAACTAATTTCTTACCTTTCCATCATCTATCAAGGTGACCAATCGTGGTGATATATATGGGTGTATTGAAATTTTGATTTTGGAACTTCTGATCAGTAGGGTTGTTCGTATCTTGCGGGATGATCCTTCGTGAATCCCAATCTGTCTTTCAATCCGTCGTTGGATAGCGTCTCCCGAGGTGCTCTTCATACACTCTTTCCTTTGACGCACTTGGTTTGGCAGAACTGACGATACTGGCGTAGCTGCTCCCCCTCAAAGTACCACCTAGATCATTACGTGGGTATTTCAATGAGACCGGATATTCGCACCCGCAAAAACGGAGGGTACACCCATACTTGGAGATCAAAGTACTCAGGTTCTCATAGGAGGTTAAACCATAGGAGGTTGTCTAATAGGAGGTTGTCCCATGGGAGTTTATTCCTTGGGTTTGGGTGTACCCTCCATTTTGGCGGTGCGAATATCCGATCTCATTTCAATGGTACAGATATTGGGCGGGGAAAATTTACTAGCAGAGACCTACCTACTTAGGTACACGCGGACTTCGATGATACCATGCTCTAGTACTATAGTCTCGGCCAGCAGACTGATGAGGATAGCTGCGGGCTTTCGAGAACCTTCTATTCCATGTTAGCAGTACATCTCGACACTTCAGAATGTCATCTGTCCGGATTGTGCGGCAATGTTCACTTGCACACTGTTTGCCATATCATCCCAATGTTTCTGTCCGTTGATTTTCTTTAGTGGTCTGCGCATGTATCTTCACGTTGACGCTAATGGAAAGCATTCCGTATGGCTACAGAATGAAACCAGCCATTTCGCTGAGGAATCTGTGGCATATGACAGTCTATAATCGGGAGCACTTGATGTGACGTCAAGCTCAACCCCTGCCTTCGAGTCACGTGCACCCCCAGCGATGACCTCATCTCTTGTTTGACCAAAACCCTTTGATGGGAGGCAACATCGCCAGATAACCACTACTGTCATCCACTAAGTCGAACTCAATAACTATTTTAATAACTGCAACTTTTTCCGTGCATCCCGACCGACTCTACCCAAACACTTCCAGTCGACAATTATGCCTTCCTTCAGCTTCTCCTCGACGGCCTTCTCCTCCAGCGAGACCCGAAACGGCAGCACGACCACCCACTCCTACACCGAGGAGCGGCGCTCAGATCCAAGCGGAACTACGGTGCGCACCACGACCCAGAATGACCCCGACGCACCCCCAGTACAAGAGGTGCGGTACTTTGATGCCGGGGGGCATGAGGTCCCTGCGGAGAGAGCCGCCCACAGGGGCCTTGGCGGTGCCACCCCGTCCCGTGACAGCAGCAGACGCATCGAGGATGTGAGCGACCGCGAGAAACCAGAGAGTGAGGTTGATCGCCTGTACCGGGAGCGGATGGAGGACGAGTATGCGAAGAGGGAGGGTGGTGCTTGATTCATGTGCCCTGGAGCGTCGAAGTTGGAAGCAGGCAAGAATTGATTGGGCGCTGATGAGCTGTGATGAGGCGGTTATAGCGTCATGGAGACACAGATCAGGTGTGGGACACTGGCGAGATGTCGCAAAAGGGTCGGAAGGGCGCCGGCTGCGCGATAGGAAGGGCCAGAGACTGACGAGAGATTGATGAGTCCATGGGGAAGAATTACAGCAACCGCAACGTTCCATGGCATGTCGTGCCTGGTGTCCCTTTGAGTTACTGGATTTGCTACTTTGCACTGTTGGGAATTATCTCGGAGCCCACATCAACGGTCCAAGGCCTGGCGGCAACTGTCCAAAGTTCACCGCAAGGCACATTGTATCAGGGCACAGAGTAGTCACAAGAGAATTGATTACCAATATTAAGTCGTCTATTGCTCTAGGTCATCGACAGTCCGACTGTGACATTTTACGAAGCTCCACAAGTCTCAAATCAACAAAAGCCTTTGCCCCATCCGGAGCAGTCACCGCCAGAATAGAAGTCCCTCCCGCATTGATACTCCATGGCGCATATTGGTGGGTATAGGTAGTCGTTCCGATGGTACACAGATACCCTCGTGGGCCGCAAGGGAATGGTCTCCATTCCTCCTTCAAGGAGTCCCACCACCTCCCGCAAAGTCTGATACCTAGTGCTCCACAGAGAAGAGTATAGTTCGCATACCATGGCCAGAGGAACATCATGTCTCAGTTCGTATGCCACGAACATGCTGCAGACCGGGTATGCAATGCTTTTGAATGGGATGCCGGGCACCCTCTGGTCTGTGATATCGGAGCAGAGACGGGCACATATTGTAGGGTCGTAGTGATTGAGAGTGGACGAAGAGTTGTAGGAGTTGTAAAACAGAGGCCTCTGGTCCAATATCGTGCTGTAGTTGCCTACGGGCTCGTTTGGGACTGCAAAGGATGCTTCGTTGTCCACACCTACCCATGGCCCGCTGTAGCCCATATGGCCGAGATCCAGTGTCCCATTGATTTTGTTGTAGAGGTTCGAGCCCGTAATTACGACCTGAAACTGCTCCCGCAGTTCACCAAAGTTGCCAACGTCATCCTCGTCTAGACGAGTATGCCAGAGTACGCAGTCGATGCTCGTGGTCGATGGTGGATTGGAGCAGCCGGCCGAAGCATCGGGTAAGTACGCGGGCTCTCTTTCAAAATACAGGTTGAACGCGGCGCAGGTCGGAAGATCGTCACAGAGTCTGGCGCACTCTCCGGGGTCGTACTGCCTCAGAGGATGGGTATAAAGGAAGCCTTTGTCACTCTCGACAGAACCACCCAGGTCTTGTGCGACTAGCTCATATCCTCGAGGGATCCGTGCCGAGTTCGAGGCTTCGTGGAAAGTCTCGAAGGATTGGAAGGCCCGGGGAGTGTCCTGCCTAGGGACTTCCATTAGAACAGAGCCGAAGGTGATGATTTCTGACGGCTTACTTCGGACGGGGCCCTGGGCCTTTCGGCTGCGGCACGCAGTTGGTGTAGTTCCCACTGCTGTCGATCGGCACTGTCGCATCCACGATAGCGGCGTGTTTGCTTACACTGCCGTTTCCCTAGGAGACTGGTGGAGCAGTGCCTCCATCAAGGATGTCCGTGGGGTAGAACTCGTCAACGCCTTGTCGCGTTTCAATGTTTGAAGAGGTCATGATCGGCGTAACAACCCACGCGGCCGATGGAGCAATGCAAAGAAAGGCCTTGAAGTAGATTTTGTGCCACATTGCTACTTGAGGGGAGGGTTTTCAGAGCCTTGCGAACCAATATTGTTCAAAGAGTATTTACGCTGAAATATCAAAGAACGATGCTGTAGAGATGAGTCAACAGTCGGCGGACTGGGAGTGTTGCGAAACGGCGAAGTGATGATGACAAAGTTCAATCACGTCGAGGGGTGCAACGCAAATCAAGGCCGCTGCGCATTCCGGCACCGATCACTGGCAGTTCCTTCCCCGTTGCCCCCCTTTGAGGATGATTTCCTGCCTCCAGCGACATGATCCTGCTCCAATGGCTGCACTTGGGCTACAGGGGCAGCGTCATCAGTATCTACACTTTAGGGGCCATTTTTACAGCAGTGAGATGGCCACCCCCTTTACTTGCACTCTGATATCATTGATGTTGAACTTGATATGCAAGACGTGTCAGCGGACCACAGCACAAAAGCATGACTTTCTCCTGCCGGGGAAATGTTTGTTCCCCGACCTAAGTTGCAAGAGGAGCTCACATCAAGTGCCAACAGACGGGAGGGAGTGCAGCTCGTCATCCCGCCTGATCTAGCAATTTCTGCCCCTTCGGACGACGATCTCCTAGAATATTCTCCCTGGCATCTTCCCTTCCATCAGATTGAAAGTGGTCAACTGGTAGTTCGCAAATCATGCGGTATTTGTGCCAATGCGGCGACTAGCCCGTGGGATACTTCTGTCCACGATCAACGCTGTCGTCAAGACGGTGCCCCTTAGCCTTCAAGTTGTCTGTGCGTCGCAAGGCTGCCAGTGAGGCCACAAGCACCTATCGTATTACAACTATTGTTATCGGCATCGTATTCTTTCCAAGCGCTGGGTCTTGAGTGCTTACCACCGTATGAAGGCGCCATGTACCTACCGGGGGGAGGGGGTAAATTGAGTGAATAGTACTATTATTTTCGAATAGTATTAATATTCTCTTAAAATATAAATATACTATTAATATAACTATATAATGTTTAAATAATATGACGCTTTTTAGTTTAATATAATTTACTTATTAAAATGCTCTTAATATACTATTAGGGGCCTAATATATAGATAAAAAGGGAGTTTAATTCCTATTAGAATTAAGTTTTTTTTTAAATTTATCCCTAACCTAACTATTTATTAACTATTATTTAGCTTAATTATTACTATATATTAAGTCTATAGAGTTATAGAGTTAAGAAAATATAGAAATCTTATTTTTTTATTAACTTATAAAATTTAATATTAATAGATTTAAAATTCCTAATATATATTAATATAATGTTAAAATCTAATAGATAATTAACCTTTTAATAGATTTTACCTATAATAGTATTTTATTAGCTTTTTACTAGTATTTAGTTGTAATGTCTAGATTTTGTTTAAATGTTAATTTTTAATATAATTATACACCTATGTTAGGGACCCCCCCTCCCCCCGGTAGGTATGTCCTTAGACGCTTACGGAATAGAAGCGAAACTACATTTGTGCCAATGTTGTAGTTCTACGAGGAGACGTGGCATCTACGGATCAATTGATAATTTCTATTCGTCAAGTTCGCGTTGTAAGCCAGGAAAGGAGTATTATCCTACCAAGAGGAGTATCAATGGTTTTGATTGAATACCTACATATGTACCTAGGTACCTAGGTACTTAGCTACGGTCGCTATTACCTAGATGTGCATGGACACACTACCTAGGTACTTGTGAAATAGCATGAACCACAATTCCCGGGCAACAACATTAATGATATTAGACCTTTCTTATCGCATTAGTTTTACACTTACATACACCATGACACAATCCTTATGTAGGGCGTATCTATGGAGTGGTCAGCGAGCTGCCTACCTGTCAGCTGGAACTGAGCCGCACTGGTGCCTAGTTTCCCCGCCCATGTCCCACACTCATGTGTGGCGACTTGCATGTTCTGCATACAATTTGAAGCCTAGATTGTCAGGAGATGATAACATCGATTGCATTCAGTACCAACCTATCCGTTTACTGCAAGCTCTGAGTCCTCGCGTGCAAGCGGGCCAAAATGGACGGCAGTGGTCCAGCACCCGCTTATGAAAGCCCCAATGCCCACCTCTACCAGCCTCTGTCCAGTCCGGATTCCATACGTATTCTCACTTTATTCGAGAGCGACAGCGAGGACGATGACCTCGAGTTCTATCTTACCGAACATCGCCTCTCTGATTTCAAAGGAAATCCTGAACGGTATACAGCCTTGTCGTACGCATGGGGCGACCCCAAGCTCTCTCATGAAATCTGGCTGGGCGACGAACGGTTTCTAGTCAGCGCCAACTTGGAATCCGCCCTTCGCCACCTCCGCCGCCGAGACAGCCCTGTTCGCCTCTGGGTGGATGCAGTGTGCATCAACCAGGCTGATGTCGTCGAAAAGAATTCACAGGTCCAGCAGATGCGCAATATCTTCTCAGCCGCAACTGATACCATCGCATGGCTCGGACCAGCAGAGGGCAACACAGCCCTCTCTGCCTGGAACTTCTTGGAGAGGCACAGCGAATGGGCTCTCAACGGCGACCGCGAGATAGATTATACGATTCCAGCAAAGCTTGAAACGGATTTACTTTCATTTCGCGGGGAGTTCCGGGACCTTGAGATCGACGTACTATCTCGGCCGTGGTTCAGGAGGCTTTGGGTGTTCCAAGAAGCAGTGCTCTCACGTCACTTGCTAGTACAGTGTGGCTATCGACGGATCACCTGGGATGACTTCAGCAGGACGGTATTGCAGTCCCATAGGCGTGACGATCGCTATGGCTTCAGCATTCAGAATGATGGTAGAAGAGATATCGTCCAGGCGATAACTCGAGCGCGGCGAGAATACCTTCAACTTCATGGAGCAACTCACCACCCAGAATTACCTCAATCCCCAGAGGCATCTCGGGCTGTTTCTCCGTCAGGCATGTTAAACATCTTGAGGTTGCTCCACATGGGGAGGTACCTCCAAGCCTCGGATGCAAGGGACAAGATTTTTGGACTTCTGGGAATAGCGGAAGGGATTGACACTACCGATGCAAGATTCCGCGTGGACTATAGTCTGTCTCCGCGCAGATTACACGAACAGTTTGCGAAGAATTTGATCGCGACGACCAATTCGCTAGAAATCCTGTCCTATGTCGATTTTACAGTTCGGACTGGAGGTCTTGGCCCCAGTGCGACGGTTGAAACGCCGTCTTGGGTACCATGCTGGGACTACGACAGCCCATTCATCAGCAATGGTGGGCATGACCGCAGTAGCCTGACCGTACTGGATACACTTCCAACAGAATCGACTGATGAGAACGACGCCCGGAAAATCAGAGTGGCAAACAGCAAAATTATCTGGTCTAATTGCGGATCCCAGTCCGCCGTCGCGGATACAATGGAGGTATCTGGACGGGTAGTGGGACACATCGGAGCTCTTACCGGAACGATCAGGATGAATGGATATGCCCAAACGTTGTTCAACACCCTGTTGGATGACGTTGAAGACGAGGACGAGAGGTTCACCTTGTCTATGGCCCTCTGGGCCCGAAAGCTGACGTCGACGGGCGATGACTCCAACTTCAGAGCAGATAAGGATTTTATTGCTCGGACCAGAGCGGACGGTGTCCAATGGCAAGAGCTGGATCATGTTGATGAGGGCGACCCGAACTTAGCTTTCGTTCAATCCCGATTGATTGAGCTCCGCGACGTCCGCCTTCACCTCAAACAGGCCGCAGTTGAAAATTCCAGCCTCCCAGTTTACAGGCATCTTTACCGACGAGGACATTCCACCACAAGCTGGTCCGGTCAGAACCTTGATACAGACGTTCGCAGGCCAAGTCCAAGTGTTATAGACGCGGAATCCATTGTCGATGGGAGACGGCTGGCAACTTGTGTTACGGACACTGTTTCGGACTCTGGGAGTTCTGGCGATGGCGCCGGACAGCTTGCTTTAGTGCCTGCGTCCGCGAGGACAGGGGATGTGATCATCCAAATCAGCGGAGCGCGAGTCCCGTTTGTGGTCAGGAAGCTGTCAGATGAGAGGTTGAGCATTGATATTGGTACGGATGGAGACGAATTGTCCCCGGAACGTCTCATCAAAGCGATAAAATCTCGGTCATTCCCGTGGAAGCTCATTGGAGAGTGCTTACTCAATGACTTTGAAGAGCTCGCTGAAGACTTCATGGACTCGAGGTTCCGACTCGTCTAAGAGGCGTCTTCTGTCGATCAAGTTTCGATAGGTGAGAAGGTTGTGAAAAAACGAAAGCCACCATATAGACTATCCGTACAGTCAATCCGACAGGAGTTTATGGTGTGAGAGCCTGTTGTATGAGAATTTAACCCATAACAGACTATTCCCTTGAATCTGCATAACGACAGGCTCTGCATAACGACAGGCTTTTCCGCAGAGATCGCCAAAGATCGGAGGCCGTCCAGCCCAATCATTGGCGATACACAGGTTTTGGCCACCAGGGGGGGGGGGCATCCAGTAGCAGCGCATCAATTGAGACATTAGTTACCCCTGACCGGTAATGGATGGATAGCAATAGGCTTTCTCCGATCAATTTGGTGCCTACGGGATAAGATCTTCCCTCGGATCTCCTTCCCAGCAGCCAGTCCATTGCTCCGACAGCATGTGTCTACGGCCGTGTCTGTTCATTCTGTCTGCGTCCCAGAAGACATATCCCCATTTTCGAATTTCATTGGGAATGTAGCCTCCAATAAGGTTGCTATATTGACCATCCCATATGTCGGTCCAACACAGTGGTGGCCGATCCAAGTCATCCCCTTGGAATGGTAGCGGGGCGTGTTCCTTCATGAGCTTCTCGCGAGGCCCCCGACGCGAGCCCCATCTCTGAAACCTAGAGCTTAGGAAGCCGTCCAGTGTGCTGATGGGTATCCATGATTGAACAACGCTGCGCTGTATTGTAGTGACAAGCGGCTCCAAGTCTTCAGACTTGCAGTCGATGAGGACGGTACGAAGGAGTTGAAGACCACCGCGCAGCGTGGTTCCTTCTAGGTAATTACGCGCGGTGTCTGGTGGAAACGGTGAGCTGCGAATATCTCAGTAGGGGGTTTAATAGGCTTACAATCATCCCGAGGGTCATGGAACTCGATTGATGATCCAATCGGAACAGGAAGAAGGCGAACGTGCTCTTGATCCTCGAATCTGGGGTCATAGGGGTTCACTGCTGCCGCAATCTCATTGAAGAGATTGTAGTAAGTATACTCGGCAAACTCATAGAAAGTAAGGAGCTCTTCGGCCTCCCACGGCTCCGGGGTGTGGAATATACGAGATGCATTCATCCCACGGACATGGAAAGTTTGCTGGGTGATGGCGGGCCGGGTGGCACAACAGAGTAGTTGAAACCTGTAGGCAGCTCTCAGACATCTTTGCCACTCTGTACTGCTGGGTTCAGCATCTGAGTCTGAGTTATCACCAGCGCTTGCATCCAGTGACCTCAGAGTGCTCAAGGTTTTGTTCATGAAATGACTTGCGACCGGGGCGACAAAATTGAGGTAAAAGCGGACCATAGCAACCGCTGCATCTTCAATGACCAATCCACCCTGGGCAGCAAGCTGAAATGATGCCCTCTGTGGCCATGTCCCCGACCAGATGTGTATTAGTTCACTCATGCGTTCAAAGGAGCTTGTTTCCAGAGCCTGCGCCCTGTAAACAAATAGAGCATCGAGAGTAACAGTTCCCAATGTTACATGCAATAAAGTGCTGAGAAGGTGTCTGCGATCGTGGCGATATTGCTCGTGAAAGGTGGGCGACGCATGGACAAGGGCTTTCAGGCAGTGGATGTCCAAGAGAGAAAGAATGTGCCGGCGCAATTCGGCTGGAAGGCCCTCCAGGCGACTTTCGTCATCCCGATGCTGGGTATCGAGCGAAGGCACAGGGCCATTTGGGTGTGGTTCATCGAGCGTGACAACCCCTGGGGCGGAGGTGGCCGCTGGGTCCTGTTGTTGTTGCATGGTTGAAAGTCTCAAAGAGGCTTCGAGGATCTAGGAGTGGCTCTGTCGTGGCGTGGTTGGGTCTTTGAGAGTTTACCACTGTGTGAAGGGAGCGTATGCCTGGAGGGTGTATGAGGTAACAACGAAACCACTCGTGGCGTGAGAAGGGGAGGCGCACGCTCACGCCAGGGCGGGAGTCCAGGCAACAAATCGGAAGGTTTCGCGACTAATTCCGAGCAGGGATAGGGTTATGTTCTACCCATTCCTACGGCAGAAAACCGGCCAAGCTGTGAGGTCCTTTGTGTTGATGGGGAAGAGGTAGCTTGCTGGGTCTCAAGTTGTGGGATTCTTCTTCTTATAGGGGCCATTTTGAGACTATTCTAGTCTCGCTGTATGACTAATTTACCGGCTATTAGCCCTTAGGCTACTTGTGTCGACGATGCGGCGCCGTCGGGAGCGATACCTTCCAGCCTTGTCTGTGCGGTACGCTGGAGGCTCAGCCACGTGCCTACGTACTGTATTCTCTTTCCACTGTTATTGGCACTATATTTCTTTAAACGCTGGGGCTTGAGCGTTTACTACTGTATGAAGGTGCCACGTACATTTTACATGTATGGGGATTAAAAAACGAAACCACACCCTGTGAGGTCCTTTCTCCCACACCGACGACGTCCGAGTCGGCCCAGCTGCCATTAGCGATGAACGGCGCCGTCAAGACAGTAGTGCCCTTTAGCCTCGTCCGTGCTCGATACCCATCTCCCGCAGTTTGAAAGCCTGGCGGTAACGGCCGTTTCCATTCCACCGTCTTGCCGTTGGCCTCTGCTACAGCTCATGTGTGCCAGGTGCCAACTTGGAAAGCTCAAGCCAACTGGGTCATCATCTCATTGCATCAAATGCTTGGATGACAAGCTTACCATACGGGAGTTGCTATAAAATGGATAGGGAAATATTTCTATGCGGGCATTAGATCATGCCCGGCTATTCTTTCATTTGATTTGGAGGCGGCGGCGGGGGGGGGGGGGGCAACAGCCTGAAGGTATTTTGAGTGATAATGATCGTGCTAAAGGTTGTTTTCAAACATAAAGGAAACAGCACAATACCATTTGAAGGGCAAGGCCGTCACACTTCAAATTGACTGGGGATGGGGTGCAGCTTTGATTCACAGTGGTGGTAATTCCGACTTGTCAGTTGATCCATGGTGCTGTCATGATGTGGCCTTGTGGTGCAGCCCACCCTGCCCATGCCCTCAACCTCAGCTGCACCTGGGCTGTGGCATTCTGGAGGTCTGTAGCTGGCTTCAAGCATGCCGGCAGACTGAACACGCCCCTGTCAGTTTGTTTGTACCTCAGTGCCCCTCCTTTCCAGTGAATGGCCAGGGCCAGGGCCAACACTGGCAGACTTTTCCAAGACTTCCATTTTTTCAAGTAGTACCTGCTTTTCAAGTTCAGGTCGTCCTACCCCCGAACACAACCATCTTCGCCTTTGAAACGACACACCCATCAATTCCCAAACAAATCCGCCATTACAATCATGTCCAGCATCATGAACATCTTTCTCCAGGGACAGCACTTCACCCACAGTGTGCTTGCTGAGGTGATCGCCAAACATGGCTTGGAGGAAGGCATCAACACTGCCGCAATCCGGCACAACATCACCGGCAGCCTCAACCCACCCACCTCTGTGGAGCTCCTCAAACGTGTGAGGGCCGTGAAGCCTGAGCACATCAACCAGTACCACCAAGACCTGCCCAACGCTCTGGCCCTTCGGCTGCTGGCGCCCAACCCTGGCCTGGAGCATGAGTTCGAGCCCCAACACACGTGTGTTCCCCCCTCGTGAAAACTCCGCATGGCGCTTGTGGAACTGACAGAATGTATGGCCTCAGGACCAAGAAGGACGGATCGCGTGCGTACAAGTACAAATGCCTTGCCCCTGGCTGCAACTACGTTGGCTCGAACAATGTCCGCCACATGGACGAAATGCACGTCCGAAACATCAACAATTTCCTGTGCTGCCCTTACGAGGGGTGCAATACCAAGATTTATAGGACCAGGGGACCTCAGTTCAAGAGTCACTGCGAGAGCCACGAGACAAAGAATGACAAGCTGTTGCTGAAGGGAAGGGCAATCGTTCCTCTGTCCTCTTTCCAGTGATGTCAGTAAGAAGGATGAGAAACATGGTCATTTGTGAGGGAGAATGGGTGCTCTTTGAGTACAAAGCTGGGTGTGAAGAGGCTTGGGACGAAACGCCACTTTGATGAAGATCGGACGGACGGTTGAGGTCGGGCGGTTGGATCCAGACGAGACACTGATGTCCCGTCTCAAGTTCTAGATGTTCCCCAAGAGTCTTCAGAGACCATCAAGTAATAATGATGCTCATGATCATGTGTGATCTTTCTCTTACTTTAGACTTGCATCAGTGACTGTATCAAGTAGCGACACCTGGATGCGGTTGGGAAAATCAAACGCCATGCAACTTAGGACAATTGAGCCCCGTCGACTGAGCTATGCAAACAGTTTAAAGTGCTCAATGTGCAATGGGTTTAGGAACATGAACATGCATTCAAACAGCAGGGACAGTCGTCATTTCCCAGGGCTGCTGTGATTATGGATTGTGGGTCAGCCACACACTTAGGGCAGGCTGCAGCCGCGTGGTCAGCCGCATTGTCAGCCGCGTGTTCAGCCTGGCCCAGCCTCGTCTGCCCCACCCAGCAAGTACCCTCGAGGATAGTGCCAGCTCTGATCCCGCCGAGAACTGCTCGTTGGATCCTATCAATCTGTTTGCAACTTTCCTCTGCAGCCTGTGAGTCACTGTGCTGTGGAATTCCTGACCAGCTCCCTCTTTTCACCCACCCTTTTCTTTCCACCACCCACCTTTTTCTTTTTCCACCAACCTTTTCTTTCTTCCAACCACCTCCCCATCCTTCTTTTCCACTCACCTCAAGTGCTCTTGCTCCTCAATCTGCAGCAAATAGAGACGTGTCGATCTCCTTCTTCCCCTTCAAGGAAAGCCACACACCTATAAACAATGCAAGCAGAACCCATTGCAAAGATGTCCAGCGACAGCCTCTCTAATCAAGGTGGGGCAGCTGACCCTGCCTACACTCCCGACTCACTTTCTTTGTCCTCTTCTTCTGTTCAGTCTGCCATCCCCGCTGGCCATACCCGGACTCCGGTGGCAGGTAGTCCCATTGACGCCTCGCTGCCAGCCCCGCCTATTCCAATCCCTTCTGCCTGGCTGCAGGCCCCCTTAATTCTCAACACTTCTCTCGTGCCTACTACTCCTACCGCCCTCGCAGCATTCTTCGCCAGCCAGGGGCTCGAAGCAGCTGCCGTAGTCGCCTCCCTACACCACCAAGCCAAAAGCCCAGCCACCGCACCCACCGTTGCGGAGCTGACCGCCCGCCTGGGTGATGCGAGGCACCCTAATGCACTTGGGGAGGCAAGATTCCGTCAGACGAGACAGGACGCGCCCAACGCCGTGGCCCTCCGCCTTCTAGCACAACCCGCCGCACACGACTATGGGTTCGAACAGAGGTAAGTTCCGCGCCCGCCGAGCGCCAACAGCAATCTATGAGTTCGTTGCTGACAGGATGCGTCGCAGCTCATACACCAACAAGGAGGGCAACACGGTGATGGGCTGGAAGTGCAAATGCCCAACCTGCGACTGGCACAGCCAAGACTACACCCGGCACAAGGACGAGATGCATGTGAAGGGCCCTACCACTGCGTTCTACTGCCCTTACCATGGGTGTGAGCAGGTCCACTATGGGACCACCAGGTTCTCTGAGATGAAGAAACACATTGCGGGCCATCAGACGCGGGGCAAGGGGCAGGGTGTGCAGGGCAAAGGCCGCGGCGGCCGGGGCTGACGTGCCCAGCAGAGCGGCGGCTACCCCCCGTACACCCACGTCGGCAGGCAGAGCAACATCGCCTCTGGTAGCTTCAACGGCACTGGAAGGGCTGGCAACGTCGCCTCTGGTGGCTTCGACGGTGCTGGCAGGGTTGGCACCACGGCCGGCCAGTGCAATGTCACCTCTGGCGGCTTCGACGGGGGCTGCCAGGGCAATGTCGTCTATGGCGGCTTCGACGGCAGGCCCCCCGCCTGTCCACTCGGAACTGGCAAAGCTCCCGCAGCAGGAATGCCGGCTTGTTCCTGTGGAACATAGTTGCATGATCTCGAGCGGTGGAAGGCGGCAGTGACGTAGACAGGTAGAGTTTGCAGTTGCTACGCGGCCATGAAAATGCCCTCGAAGAACAACCCACATGACTGGTATATCCGCTTAGTCTAGCGACCTACCTGGGCCGCATGGCGACAGAATTGTGGAGCTTGAGGGTGTAGGACGAGGAACATCTACTACTTCTTGGACGGTGGGGGCCTCAAATGATGGGCTTGGAGGACGTGGTTGATCTCTCCAGTTAGGCAGCCACAAAAGGGTGGGCTCCAGATAGTCCAAATACACCTCGAAACGTGAACCGGTGTGTCCATGTACTGTCGTCGTCATGGGTCGGCCACCCGTAGACTTTTCAACGGTTGGGTGCAATTGCGATGACGGAATGCAGGCGCTTTGGGACAGTCAACAAACCTGCCGTGATGTTGTACGTGACCTCCCACATAACCCCCCATCTCTCCCCGCGTAATTACCATCCGGCATATTCGCTAGAGATCGTGATCCCCTTCGAGCCCACCTGCGTGCAATAAAAGTGCCAAGAGCGACCACGAAACGAACCAGCCATGGACGCATCGTCTTTGCAACCCCTGAGAGGTTGGCCTTCCAAGATTATCTTCCCCAGACTCCCTGCGACAAGTCCTGCACCCATGGCGGGATTTTTCCCTCTTTACTACCTAGGTATGTACCAAGGTATCAGATCTGAGTCCTTGACGCATTGAATGCAAAGGTTGGGGGACGTCCGGCCAGGCCAGCAAGCTAGTAGCCAGTCCCGGGTGGCTCGACTGTTGGGTATCTAGCAGCTGTTGGGCTTGATCGCAGCGTCGCTACTCTAGTGTCGTCTCCCTGTCACTTCTCAGCATAAATCTTGTCATAGCTCCGTACCTAGGTATGAGACCGATAACAACCACAACAATCAGGACAGTTTTGGTCCACCTGAATCAATCTCCATCGAAACCGATACAAATGGGGCCATTTTGGGTTCCTGTGCAGTCCGGAACACATATGGTGCCTGGCGAATGCGACTGTGATAAGCCCTGGAGATTATGTTCATGCGGGACTTTATGTGCCAGCATGTCTAGAGTCGCGACTACATCATAAGCAGCAATTGCTGGAACGGTTACGGGACTGAGTTTTGTTATTACAGTCAACCTACATGTGTAATTTCCTTGTCGACACTGGCAATCCCGGGGTTGGGAGAATCGGGACCTGGGTCGCACATAGTAGAGGACATCATACAATATCAGAAGACCGTTGATTATGCTGCTTGGACAAGCTGGTCCATACGGCACCTCGTAAGGCAATTAGTGAAGCCCTGTCTACCAGGTGGACTTGATTTTCCGTTTGTTTGCTTCCAAACACTGATGATTTCCAAGCTAGGCAACTTGTCATGTTGGCACTGCCTTGTAAACCTGAGACTCGGTAAGTATGTCTGCCTCATTAATGTCTGGTGATTAGGAAGGTAGCAGGGGGCTCACTGGCTACATATCTTGCGAAGTACGAGACTGCATGCGGCGTGACTGGCATAGTGATTCACCATAGCAGGAGTGCAGAGCCCGTGTTGATCTTTTACCAGGATACGATCTCATTCTAAACTCTCTGTTCATCGTGTGTACTGAAACTGCACACCGGCACAGTCCACCAAGCCCACGCGAAACAAGACAATCTCTTTAAGGGTCAAAGAAGTACGGAGGGCGCCCTCGTTTCTTTGGATCGGGCTGCAACTTCGCCTGTTCCTCCTCATTCCAGTGGTAGCACCTGGAGGTCGGAGTAGTTGTTCGCTTCAATCGTTCCCGACACGTCCTTATCAAATCCTCATCAGGGTCCCCTTCTCCCATCAAGCGTCTTTCATACTGAGTCAGGATAGTATCTTCGTCAGCAGATTCAGGCCAGTCCACCGTGGTGATTACGCAATGATCACGCGGCCGCGCCCCTTCTGGGACATCGTGGCGAAATTTATATATGTGGTATTTAACCATCCCATCGTAGGGATGCCAACGCCATTTGTTTCCTTTTGTGATGCGTATAGGGAGAGGGCAGCGGCCGTGATCTGGGTTTGGCGATAAAATGAAATCCAAAAGTTCGTTGAATTGCTTTTCGGAAGGCGGTGCGATGGTGAAAACATCGCCCGTGCCGTATATGTATATGCCATTGCACTATAAACGACATAAGACAGTCTCCATTTGCACAACATAGATCTTGATCTCACTTACCTCCTCCTCAGTTTCTCCGCGGTCAAAGAGAACAGTACCACCGAAGATATGATATTCTGCCCAGTATCCAGCAACATCTGCCAGGCCATTAGGATATCTCTTCCATGCCCAACAGCCGCCTCGATAGAATGGCGTAGGTGGCCCGTACTTGCTACGTTGGATTCGAAGTTGTGTGGGATTCTCTATGGTTCTTGTAAGTGATTCAAGCTTTTCCGCGTGCCAGGTCTCGAACTCTGCGTGCTTGTGAGCACCGTCATCCATCTGGTAAAGAAAACCAGCGATATCATGACAAGCGATCACGACCAGCTCTAGTAGTCGCAGTTGATAAGCAACAGTCCCGACAACAGTGCCTTGGTACGCATCAATTGTCTGTAATCAAGTGTTAGCTATCTTGAATGTTGATACTACCTTGCTACCTGGGTAGTAACCTTTGTGTCGAACCTGAGAGACATGATATCGAATTCCGCGCGGAAAGCTTGAGTCTTTTTCATTATCCCAGGGCATAAATGCTGATGATCCACTGGCAGTGCAACATTGTGCTCATAGTACCAGTGGTCGCTTCTGTAAATGTCGCTGGTTGGCATGCCGTCCACAATTTGGGCGTAGGTGAACTCGGCGTGTGGTAAAGAAAGGATGTTAGTCATCGCTTGTTTGAGGGAAGCAAGATGCTACTCATCCAGACGTGCGAGAGACATGATGCCTGATGCGGGAAGCCCGAGTCAAATCTGTAGAGGCGCACACGTGGTTCTGGAATGGATTCCGCAAGGCTGCTTGGGCGATGGGAAGACAGGGAAAAGAGAAGATATATGTGTACTGAATGCCAGGTGATGCGGCGGGTATGACTACAGAGCTGCCTAAATAATAGCGGGCACACTCTGCGAGGGTCTTCTGTTGCCAACCAATCCCTGGGACAGACCCGCAGCTTCAGGCACGCTCGCGGCACAGCACAAAATACCTGGCATATCCACTGTTACATAGCACCGCCACACCTTCAATTTCATGACACCCGCGTCATTGGGAAGGTCTGTACGGGTGGATTAACTACCAGGTTCCTGGGTAGTATTTCAAAGAATGCTCTTTCACGAAACTTTACATTCACACTCGGTGGAGTTCATCGGATTGGAAAGAAACCGTCAAATTCGCAGACATCCGCCGCGAATTTCTACACCCTAGCATCGAGGTATAATATCACAACGGAGTATCACTCAGAACTTGAAGGTTCCCATTGCCACATATACATGATCTGGTCCAAGCTCTCGCTGACCTCTTGTTAGTTTGCATGTTAGCTGGCTGGCGGCTGCTGTTGGCGATGGAGTTCTGGGTCCCGGCCCAGCTTTCTCCCAGCCTTTATGTCTTGTAGTTGCGTCATAGACTTGGAAACCACGAATTTTATCGGCAAAGATGCGATAGGTATCACCCAGCAAGGATGAATGGTGCACTCAGTCGATGTCAGCCCGCGTTCGCGGGTGACCGGCACCCTTCCCCAAAGGCCGATCGTTGTCTGGGCCTTACTATGTCTCTTAAGAGTAGAGCGGGCGTACTTTGCGGACTAGTCGTGGCGCTAACACCATCGGAGGTGCGACAAATGAGTTCCGCCCTGAGAGCGCGAGGCTCGGCATTCGCTCTCTTGTGCGCGCCTCGCGCACTTGTCAATTAGCAACCTGTGAACAAAGCACTGAACACACAGAAATAGAAAATGTATATATATCTCATACATTCTCCCTTTGCCAAGAATGATTCTCCATCTTCATATGAGCATCTTCAACCAGTGATACATCACAATCTTGAAAATCGGCACGAGAAAAGAAAAAACCATCACAATGAGTCAATATCAACCACTGTCTGGCAAAGTCGCTGTTGGCAAGTTTCATCTCATTGCTTGAATCACTATGAAGCGCATATCTGACCATCGATTCAGTCACCGGCTCCAGCCGTGGCATCGGCGCAGCCATCGCCCTCAAGCTTGCCTCTTTCGGGGCCGACGTCGTGATCAACTACGTCGCTTCGGCGGCTCGCGCCGAGGCTGTTGCTGCCGATGCGCGCAAGCTGGGCGTGAGAGCAGTCTGCATCCAAGCCGATGTTAGCAAGCGCGACCAGATCGCCAGCCTGTTCCGGCAGGCTGCGGCCGAGCTGGGCCACATCGATATCATCATGAGCAACTCGGGTATCGAGCATTTCGGGAACCTTGAAGACGTCAAGGAAGAGGAGATCGACAGGGTCCTCGCCGTCAATGTCAAGGCTCAATTCTTCGTGGCCCAAGAGGCTCACAAGTACCTGAAGGAGGGTGGCCGTCTGATCCTGATCTCGTCCATCTCTGCAGTTTGGGTAAGCAACACGCATGATGCTCCTTGAAAAATCCCACTAATGCTGTTCAGGGTGTCCCGCGCCACGCACTTTACTCTGCTTCGAAGGCAGCCATCACGGGCATGATCAAGTGTCTTGCTCATGACTTCGCGTCCCGGAAGATCACCGTCAATTGCATTGCGCCCGGCGGCATCAAGTCAGACATGTACACTGAGGCTGCCAAGGATTACATCCCCGGGGGCGAGAACCTGACCGCGGAAGAGATCGATGAGAAAGTAAGTGGGCTGAGCCCAATGGGACGCCCGGGCTTTCCTGAGGATATCGCCGGTGTGGTGGCCTTGTTGGCATCTCCCGAGTCTCAGTGGATGACTGGCCAAACTTTCCACGTGAATGGAGGCGCGCACATGTCTACATCTTGAGTAGTCGGAGAAGATTGCGTGATTGGAAGATTTTTCGAATATGGCCAGCTTGGGCCCGTTCGATTCAGACCACAATGGGGTTACAATAACAAATTAGTACACAACACAGCTTAGGTGTTGTATAACATGGCCACCAAAGAATAGTACATGATCCTGCACCCACCCCAATTTCTGAGCGCGGCAGTGCTATTGTAAGAAATCTTATAGTCTGTCTAACCTGCTCACTCGCACCGACCTTTTGCTTTCTTAGAGCCATCCAGCCATTCTCCGAGCGAGCGTCAGCGAGCGATGTATTCGCCTTACTCAAAACTAGGTTGTTGATCAATGCATGCTAATCAGATATCGCAGCTGGACCTGGTTGTTATCATGGGCGAGTCAGCTGGCAGCTGGTCTATTGCGGCACATCTGCTATGGGATGACCTGAGGAGGGGAAAGGGGCGACTGCTCCGTTCCACGGCGCGATGGCCTTGTCTGGCGGACCGGTAATGGTTGAGAGTGCCGAGCGCGGTCAGCCTTTCTTCGACCACCCGTGGACATGGCCGAAATGACCGGATGCGCCAATTCACCGGACATGATCACCTGCTTGAACTTGAAGTCTGCCGGCTTCGATGGAATCATAGCTTCAGTCAATGTATTGATACCTGGATTTCCAGGAGTTCAACCTCCAACTAATATTGTGTTTGATTCTTATCACAGCCATTCGAAGCCCCAACATGTCCATGCGGTGACGACGGAACAACTGGACACTGCGGCGAGACTACCGCCGGCTCCCGGTCGACATCGACCCAGCTCCTCAGGCTATTGGTATTGACGATTTCGCTGCGGTCGAGCCGGGACAATATCTGTGTGAAGTCACGCGTGTACTCGACGGCTCGGATGGCAGGCCGTGTGTTGGCTTCAAATGGGCAGTTCAGCAGGGTCACGGCTACGTCGCGGACTTTGTATGCCTGGTTGGGTGGGTCAGCCTCTGATGTTTGTGTGATAAAGATCCACATGGGTTGTAGGTAGAACGAGAGAAGACACAGACGAACATACCAAGTACAGCCCGTTCGGTTCGAGATAGACATATGGGATGCTGTGAAGGAGATGCAGCATCTGTCGGCAGATATCCTCGCGTTCGGCCCAGTTCGCCTTCAAGGCAGACGAGACCTCCTCGGCACCAGCGGCACCAGCAGCAGCACCACCAATGACCTTCTCCTGGATGACCACGTCGATCTGTTCCAGCAGAAGACTCTGCAGCCAGAGGTGGGTCACATGGATGTTCGCCCGCATGATCTCAAGCTGGCCCTGAACAACCTTCGAACACGGGGCGTCGCCCTCCCCAACACCGACGGCACGGTTCGGCCGCCGCTCAACCGGGCTGCCGAAACTCGACACAACACTACTGGCGCGGTCGTCGTCGCATCGGGGCGTGGCAGGGTCGTCCTGGAGACGCCCCGGCGAGGCCCACTGGCGCATGGGGCCGGGCGCGTCGTCGAGCATGTACCGCATCTCCTGGAGGAGGTCGCGCATGCGGGCGAGGCGGGCGGCCGGGGTCCGGCGGAGCTCGCACTCGCACCCCGTAGTGGCCATGCTCTCGCGGAGGCCCTTGAGGAACACCCGGGAGTGGATGATGAATGCGCTTGCGAGGGTGAACGGGGGCGCGGGGGTTGCTTCGCTTTGGCCTCCTGTGGTTGGGGGGCCATGTGTATGTGTTGCTGCGGTTGGGGAGAGAGGGTCCAGGATTCTGTCTCTGAGGATGTATTCGTCGTCGATCTCGAGGGGGACGAGAGCATCAAAGTTCACTTCGCGCAGTTCGCCCGGCCCGAAGTACGTCAGACGCTCCCAACGTCCGCTTTGTACTCTTGTATGGCTGTCAAGCATTCGTAAATTAGTGATGATACGCAGATAGACAAAGTCGAATTCGGCAGGGACCGCAGGGTTTCTCTTACGCGTAGCCATAGAACAACAACCAAAAGGCCTTCTTCCGCAGCTGGGTCTCAATGCAGTTCAGACCCTCGTACTCAGAGATGCGATGCAATCCCAAAAGGCGTGAGAGCTGAAGATATTCCACGTCAAACATGCGGCTGCGGTTGACCTGCCCCGTCTGGAAGGTTGCAACGGAAAAGACATAACTAACGGCCCACTTGCGGTGGTTGACATGATCCCAGTAGCTGTGCGGCCTCTGCCGGGTGCACATCTCGGCACAGCAGTTTATCAGGGCCGTCCTCGTCTCGAAGTGCATGCCGGCCTCCGGGTCGATGGCACGGTAGTCCCGGAACCGGGACGGCAGCAGCCCGACGGTGAGCGCACAGAGGCTCACGAGGAGTGCGAAGAAGTCCGGGTCGGTGATGTCCCGGTTGTTGGCCAGGTCTTGGCGGAAGTTTGGTCTGTGGACTACGGGCACGAGGGGGTAGACCAGGTCGAGGTAGTCAACCATCAGGGTGTTGATGAGTGCTCTTGAACACAGCTCATCTGTTGGAAACCTCGGGCCGGCTATGGTTGGGTTATTATCCGGGGCAGTTATGGCTGGATGTGGATGAAGAACGTTGGATATGGCATTGGGAGCTCCGAAAGAGGGAGATGTAGCTTGCAGTGTTCTGGGCAATGGAAGCACATCGCCGGGTAAGACGAAGCCAGTCGCATTGTCCAGACCTGTTGAGCGAGAATGTTGTTCTACCGGAGGTTGAATAGGCGGCTCAGGATGCAGCTCACTGCCGCCGTCGCCCGACATGTCTTCTGACAGGCGTTTCCTGCACGGCCAAGAGTATGGTGAGCAAATCTTGCATATTCGCCGAGCCCAATACAACACCGGATTGGCGGGACATACCTGCGCTTTGGGCCCCGCGGCCTCGAGGGCAATAGGAAACTGCATGTTAGACCAAGCCTCCGGCAATTATAGCACTTGGGCTGTGGCTGAGACTCGGCTGACCCAGGTGGCTCAGCATTGGGTGAAAGCGTGTTGTCAAAATGGCACCTTCTCCTCCGCCCACGGCAGGCGTCACAGGCGCGGCTAGAGATGCTCGACCTCACGGAACCAGGCTGAGGGGTCCCGCTATTCACTGGGCTCTGGTCGTGCATAACGGTAAACTATCAGCAGTGGCAGTGCACGGGTACCTGGTATTGAGTGAGGCGACTGTGAATTGCAGCGGAGAATCTAGCGCTGCGGAGAATCAGCACGACCTGGGCTGGTCCATTTTGGTCCGGGCAGATCGGTGCCCACACGCCACGGTGAAAAACCCCACGGGTCAGAAGTTCCAGAACATCCGGGGTGCCCTAGCCGTTTTTTCTATGGTCGGAAGCAGCTAGACATGGGGGGGACTGGCTGGGGATGACTCGGGTACTTCCGGACTTACGGAATAGGGGCATTTCCTATCCCAAAGAAGACGTGGCCCGTCCCAAGTCGAAATGTCTCCTCAACAACGACATGCTTCTCATTTCTTGACTTCAGGATTCAAATCATTTTTTGCGACTTGTTCTTCATCTACAGACATTCTGGAATAGTCAATATTTACCTTACGTTTACAAGCAATGTCCATGCAATATTCTCTTCGCGAGCATTAACAAATTAAGCACGCAGTCCCTTCCACCGCCTCGTCTTCTGAAGAACAAAGGCCGTCTCAAGAAACTCGCCACGGCTGCTCGTTCCCACAAGGATGCCGTACTCGCCAGCATCACTCCGCCAGCAGTCCTCCATCTCGCTCCAGTAGCTCGTGGCGCGCAGCATGTCCAGCGTGACCTCGGCCGTCGCGCTGGCCCCTGGCTCCAGGGAGACCTTGGCGAAGCCCTTGAGCTCCTTGGCCGGGCGGGTGATGGTATCGCGGTTAGAGCTCGTCAGCGGCGTCCGCGCCGCGGGAGTGACGTATACCTGAACCACCTCGGCGCCGGCACGAGAACCCGTGTTGGTCACCTTCACACGCACGTTCAGGCTATCCGCGGAGACTTGTACATCGAGGCCG
The DNA here is from genome assembly GCF_019321695.1 of Diaporthe batatas. Classification (NCBI taxonomy): domain Eukaryota; kingdom Fungi; phylum Ascomycota; class Sordariomycetes; order Diaporthales; family Diaporthaceae; genus Diaporthe; species Diaporthe batatas. The sequence goes on along the minus strand of NW_025408563.1, from coordinate 483,742 downwards.
GAGACCTCGAATGTTGTGTATGACAGGCCGTGCCCAAAGGGGAACAAGGGCTCTATGTCGAGTGTGTCGTACCACCGGTATCCGACGTACACGTCCTCGCTGTATAGCGAGCGGCCGTTGTCGGATCGGAAGCTGAGGGCGGCGGGGTTGTCTTGCAGTCGTCGAGGTATCGTGAGTGGGAGTTTGGCAGCCTGCAAGATGGAAAGTCAGCACATTTCCCAGCCAATGTTTGGAGCAACAGACATCGAATGTCACGACTTACCGGGTTCACCTCGCCAAAGAGCACATCGGCGATGCCACTCCCGCACTCATTGCCGCCAAACCATGCCTGGACAACAGCATTGGCCTGGTCAATCCACGGCATAGCAACCGGGGTGCCGCTCTGGACAACAACGGCTGTGTTCGGGTTAGCCGCCAGAACGGCGGCCACCAGCTCATCAGTACCGGGCGGCAGCGCCATAGTCGACCTGTCGAAGCCCTCCGATTCCCACTCGCCGCTCAGGCCGGTGCAAACAACGACCTGATCCACACTCTTGGCGACATCAACAGCCTCCTGGATCGCGACAGCCGGGTCGATCCTAGGACACCCACTAAAGCGCACACCGCCCTGTCCAAAGTCGACGGTCCCGGACGCCTTCACCTTGCTGGTGGCCGAGCACCCAAACCGCACCAGGACCCGGTACGCGCGGCCTGCCTCGAGGTGCATCCTGCCCGTCTCCTCGACGGTGCCGCACCCCAGGAAGCTGCTCCCCAGCTTCTGGTTCTCGACGTTGGACACGACGAGCTCGCCGTCGATGAACAGCTCCCCGGTGCCGTGCACCGAGAGCCCAAAGTCCCACTCGCCCGACCTCTCGGGGACGAGGACGCCGTCCGTCTCGGCCCACCAGATGGGTGCCAGGTCCGGGTTCTCGTAGTCGACGAACCAGATGTTGGCGTCGTCGAGGACCCGCTCCTCCAGCGGCGCGCGTGTGTCGGCCTCGCGCTTGGTCGCCTTGGGCGGGGCGTCGTTGTAGATGCGCAGGACGAAGCCGTTCTGCTTGCCGTCTGGGGTCTTCAGAGCTTTGCCTAGGAGAGGCAGGGACTGGTGGCCATATGCGCCCTGGGAGAATACCACGTCACCTGCGAGAGACTTGATGCCCTCCAAGGGCGTGATGGTCTTGTATGCCCGGAGGCCGGCGCTGCCGCCGCCACAGTACGTGGCAATGTTGGCATTGGGTCCAATCACAGCAACCTTCTTGTTCTTGTCAAAAGGAAGGACATCCCTTTCATTCTTCAACAAGACCAAGGACTTGGCTGCTGCCTCACGCAGCAAAGCAATGTGCTCTGGCGTGTTGGCCTGCTTCTCAGGGGCGTTGGGCGGGATCGACGTGTTCTCCAAGCCATGCTTGACCAGCCTCAGGACATTCCGCACCGCCGAGTCCAGCTCAGCCATCTTGACCTTGTTGCACATGACAGCATGAGCGAGCGCGCCGCCCCGCCACCTCGTCGGCCCAGGCATCTCGAGGTCGAGGCCGGCATTGATCGCCTCGGACGTGCTATACGTCCCGAACCAGTCGCTCATGACGAGCCCGTCCCACCCCCACTCGCCGCGCAGGATATCCCTCAGGAGCGTCTTGTCCTCCGCGGCGTGGCACCCATTGATCTGGTTGTATGCCGTCATGACAGCCCGCGGCCGCCCCAGTTCGATGGCGATCATGAAGGGGAGCAGGTAGATCTCGCGCTTGGCGCGGTCCGTTACGATAGCGTTGACGGCCATGCGCTCGTGCTCGAGGTCGTTACATACAAAGTGCTTCAGCGTGGCCGACACGCCCTTCTCCTGCAGGCCGCGCACATAGTGTCCCGCGAGGATGCCCGACAGTAGCGGGTCCTCGGAGTACGACTCAAACCCACGCCCGCCGAGTGGCCCGCGCTGGATGTTTATCGTTGGCCCAAGGACAACGTGTGCGCCCTTTGCGTGTGCCTCGTCCGAGAGGAGCCGGCCCAGGCGCGTCACCAGTTCAGTGTCGAAGGTCGCGCCGATCGCGGTGCCGCAGGGGAGGCAGGCGGAGGGCGTGCTGTCGAAGAAGTGTGTGCCGCGGACGCCGTTGGGCCCGTCTGAGAGTCGGATAGGTTTTATGCCGAGACGCTCGATGGTCGCTGTGTGCCACCAGCCGTTGCCTGAGTCCTGGTCAGAGAGGCTGACATGAAGTGCTCATCCTTCCGATACAGTTACTTACCAGCTGTGAGGGCCACCTTCTCTTCCACCGTCAACTTCTCTAGGAGTGCTTCGACATCCATCTTGGCTGGGTCGGAACTGTCAAGTGACAAGTCTCTGAGCAAACAATCTTATGTCAAAGTACAGACGTCTCACGACAGCAAAGGCCCTCTTGAGAAACAAAGCCACTTAAACTTCACGTTCTGAGGAGCAAACATGGAGGAGGATGAGTATACGCGGCTAGATAATGCCAAGGTGGGCACTCAGGTATTCCTCTCTGCTCAACATTTCTCCACTGGTCAGTCACATGACTGGCAACGGCTACAATCCGCCGACGATGACGTAAATCATCAAGACTGAATCAGGCATTTTTCCGGGTCTTAATATACAGCTAGGTTTCATGTCCTGCATCGCGAGGAGCTTAGCTGGCGAACCGACGGTTCGGTAACGAGGAATCTGGGGAGCGAGGGACGTCGAAGGATCTGGAGGCGGAGAAATACCGAGTTACACCACCGCGGATATTGGAATATGCAAGGGACATGGTTCATTCATGCACAATAGCCAAGTAATTAGCGAACACATTTCTCCGCCTGTGCTTCTCACATCTCGTATGTAATAGATCAGTAAATACCGAACTACTAATGCCCAACAACAAAAAACAAACAAGACTGACTCAATTCCCCGCTCCTGAGACCACCACGAGGCTTGGATCCCTTTGCCAACCCGACCCTACATGTGGGGGCCCCCGACTGTTCCTGCGTGCTTCTCCATGGGGGACGTGCCCCCCTTTTCTTACCGTTCGAGAGCGTGGCCTCAAGTGCCCTCCCCATGGACCCAGTTCGCGAACACCGGGCCATCGGCTTCTCAGAGGCCCACCCGGTCTTTTTTCTTTTCCCACAGCCAACAGGAGAGGCTAGGCCGTAAGCGATACCACCTTTCCACAACTCCACGCCGCCTTTTTTTCTTCCCCCAAGGCTAGGCCGTATTCGATCTTACACACCAAAAGGGGGCTTCAGGAGGCTGTAGACTATATAAGCCGACTACTTCTTCCCCCCCTGAACGTCGGGTCAAACGACGGTGTTCCAGGATTCTCCCAGGCTGTCCAGAGCCGAGACATCCCGAAAGCAAAGACTACGTGCAGCACCAACAGGCAGTCGCTGTTCAATCTCGGGCTTTGTTGATTATCCCGCCCCATATTCCACGGCTCACTCAGCCTTGCGATCAGAGCAAAGCCATCACCATGGTGAACCCAGTCGAGGAACTCGCCACGCTGCCGGGCGGCGACACGCCCTGGTACAAGCAGTCCCACCTGCGGAAGCTTAACTTCATCACGCTGTCCATGGTCCTGTTCTGTAAGCCTCGCCCTGTTGCCCCGGGCGTGTCTATTTTCACATTAATTGAACAAAATGCTAACCACACCCACCCTTCCCAAACAGCCTCAGCCAACGGCTACGACGGCTCAATCATGGGCGGCCTCCTCGCCCTGCCGCGCTGGAACACCTTCATGCACAATCCCTCAGGCGCCTACCTGGGCTGGATCACGGGCATCTACTGGGTCGGCAACGGCATCGCCTTCCCCGTCGCAGCATGGCTGTCCAACAACTACGGGCGCAAACTCGGCATCTACATCGGCTACCTCTTCCTGGTCCTCGGGGTCGTCATGCAGGCCGCGGCCCAGAACGAGGTCACGTTCACCTACTCGCGGCTGTTCGTGGGGATCGCGGCCTCGTGGCTGGGCAACTCGGCCCCGCTGCTGATCAACGAGATCGCGCACCCGAGGCAGCGCTCCGTGGCCAACGCGCTGTTCATGGTCGGCTGGTACTTTGGCGGGACGCTCTGCGGCTGGGTCACGTTCGCGTGCCGCGACATCCCGTCCGACTGGTGCTGGCGGATCCCCGTCGTGCTGCAGATCGTGCTGCCCTTCATGGCGCTCCCGGGCTTCCTGCTGTCCCCCGAGTCCCCCCGCTGGCTCATCAGCGTCGACCGCGTCGAGGAGGCCACCCAGATCCTGGCGACGCACCACGCCGGCGGCGACAGGGGCGACCCCCTCGTGTCGTACCAGGTCGTCGAGATCCAGGCGACCATCACGGCCGAGAGGGAGGCCTCCAGCAGCGCCTCGTACGCGGACATGGTGCGCACCCCCGGCAACCGCCACAGGCTGTTCATCTCCATCAGCCTGGGCATCTTCGCGCAGTGGGCCGGCAACGGCGTCGTCTCGTACTACCTGCCCCTCGTGCTCAACTCTGTCGGCGTGAGTTCCGTCACGCACCAGACGCTCATCTCGGCGTGCCTCAACGTCTGGAACCTGCTGTGGGCCATCGCGGCCGCGACCAACGTGGACCGGCTGGGGAGGCGGTTCCTGTTCCTCACCTCGGCGAGCACCATGCTGGTCAGCTTCATCATCATCACGGGCCTCAGCGGTGCGTTTGCCGAGTCTGGGTCCGCGCAGATCGGGCTGTCTGTCATCCCGTTCTTGTTCGTCTTCTTTGCCGGATATGATATCGCCATGTGAGTCTCCTCCCCCCACCAACAAACACCGAACCAGCCCAACTCCTACATGAACAAGTTACTAACATAGAAAATAGGACACCCTTCCTGACAGCCTACCCCTGCGAGATCTGGCAGTTCAGCCTCCGCTCCCGCGGTCTAACAGTAACCTGGTGCTCGACGGTCGTCGCCATCTTCATAAACACATTCGTCAACCCCATCGCGCTGGAGGCCATCCACTGGAAGTACTACATCGTATTCATCGTCATGCTGACGCTCCTGCTCATCACCGTGTTCTTCGCGTACCCGGAGACGCGCGGCCACACCCTCGAGCAGATGGCCGTCATCTTCGACGGCGCCGACGCCGCGGTCCCGCCGCCCGCCGCGGTGAGCGAGAAGTCAGCGATGATGCATGTGGTCACGCATGCGTCTTCGTCTTCACATACCGAGGAGGCGCATCGCGGTGAGGTGGAGCGGAGGGTCTAACAAGGTTTTTTTAATTGAAGGGTTATTATTCCGTGGCACACAGCTAGTAATGGTACTCGCTGAAGGAAAGGGGGGTTTTAAGATACATGAGCTTACGTGACAAGACATCCTAATACATACCTGATGAATGCACATTCCCAAAAGATCTTCAGAATCATAAAGCCCGGGTCAATATAAGCTTCCTTGTATAGTGATACCCAACCCTTTCGTTGGGCTTGGAAGCAAGTTCTCAAACCGATCAATTCGTGCCGCTCGAGAATCATCGACTTTGCTTTGACATTTCGTTGTGCTAATCCCTCCACACCCCACTCGGAGAGCTCGAACGCACTTATCAGGTTGAAGCTGGTTAGTCTTCCAAGGTTTTGTTTGGTATCTACGTTCGAGAAAAGTGACCTAGGTATATGCGATCTTCTATGCACACATTGTGGTGATGAGACTGGCACACAAATTGCATCAAGCACACAGACCAGGATCAACAATCACATTTCCAGGACGAGAATATCGAAGACCAGGACACGCGACCCCAGCTCCAGGGGCAAAGAACACCCGCGGCATACTTGGCTCACCATACTGTGACCTCCCAAGGGCCAGCACGTGTGGACTTGAGAGTCTTGGCCGTGCGCCCGTTGGTGGTCGTCCGGGCGGGGTGACCAGTGCGCAACGCGGTAATTGCAAATGTCCGCACCCCTCTTCCTCATCACCTTTCCCCAGACTATACAAGTGGTTTAACTGACCCCTCGCCGTTTCCCTCACTCCCATGCCGGTGGAGCTTGACCACAGCAACTCGACCCAAGGCGAGCATAGCACATCATGTACCCTTCAATCCGTGAGCGTCCAGCAACGCGAGCGGGAAGTCGTCCACCACTTGCAGTGCTAATGAGCGATATACTGACGATTGTGCATGTATGATGTCCCTCAGTCCCTCTAATATGCTCCCTAGAATCCGCACTCGCTCGTCTTATCTTCCCATCCCCTATCCGCCTGCCTACCTACCGCACAGCACAGCAGGGCAGGGCAGGGAAGCAGGGTAACTATAGGATGGATAACTAGGCGTATCTCCGTATTTATACCGAACCTAGGGTAAGTAAGGAGGGGGAAGACAGCGGTAATAATTAGCCAGGGGTTTCATCTATAATTCCCACATGTTTATTTATTTATGCTTGATTAGTAAGTCCCTAGATATAAATTCAAAGGGAGACCCAAGGTATATAGCTCCTTTGTACTGTGGTAGTCAACCGTAAAAGACTATACATACCTAGGTACCTAGGTAGTTAAAGAGTCACTCAGTATCAACTAACCTTGGAACTCTCTCTCAACTTTGAAGCATCAGCCACTTTTTTCACCCAATTAATTCTAGAACTAAGTTACACACAGCTTTTATTCACATCACTGCACATGTAGAGACTTGGCCTTACAAGTACTATAGACCCACTTCATGATCAACAGCCTCATTAATACTCCTCTGCCACACATTCTAACAACTCTACCCGTCACGACAAAGATAAAACATCAAATTAGGAGGGGCTGGCCACGCCCAGACAACTCAAAAATCAACATGGTGACAGTCACACAAAAAGCATAGAAGAGACTTAGGGATGGTTGATCGGTGGGGGCGAGCATTCAGAATCTAATTTCACGCTCGGCGAAGAAAATCGCATATAGCAAGTAGTATATCAATCCGCTCTCGGATGCGCTCCAATCTACCCTACCACAATACTACAGACAGGCGTATAGATATCCTGTCCTGTCCTTTCTCTCTCTCTCTCTCTCTCTGTCACCACACACACAATCTCTCTTATCTCATCTGTGCGTGGGGGGGTGGGGGCAGTATGTAAATCTTGTTATTTTCCGACGCCAAAACCTCCAAAAACGAAACCTCAAAATGGGGATGGATAGGTCAGCCCGGTGGTGGAGAAGAGGTCAAAAAGCTAGGCCCTAAACCCTATTCTACCACTCGGCTACCTGACTGCTCTTGTGCAACAACCAAAAATAGTGTGCAACCAAACACGCCGCCCTCTGAACTAGAAGAAGGAACTCATGAAAATGTGCTGCAAGAAGAAATAACTTAGGCAGAGCCAAAGATAGTCTCCATGAGGATGCCGGTGATCTGGTAAGGGTCGGCGTTGGAGGCGGGCCTCCGGTCCTCGAAGTAACCGCTCTGTTTTACGGCACACTCGCGGGGGATACGGATGGAGGCGCCACGGTTGGCGACACCATATGAGAACTGCTCGATGCTGCCGGTCTCGTGGCGGCCGGTCAGACGCTTCTCGTTACCCTCGCCGTAGACGGCGATGTGCTCCTTGTGGCGGCCCTCGAGCTTCTTGATGGCGGCCTCGATGTGCTTCATGCCGCCCTCCTGACGCATCTCCTCGGTGGAGAAGTTGCTGTGCAGGCCGGCGCCGTTCCAGTCGCCGGGGATGGGCTTGGGCTCGACCGAGACCTTGGCGCCGAACTCCTCGGCGACACGGTGCAGCAGGAACCTGGCGAGCCAGAGGTGGTCGCCCATCTCAATACCCTCGCAGGGGCCGACCTGGAACTCCCACTGGGCGGGCATGACCTCGGCGTTGGTGCCCGAGATCTTGATGCCGGCGTAGAGGCAGCAGCGGTAGTGAGCCTCGACGATGTCACGCTGGACGACCTTGCCAGCACCAACACCGCAGTAGTATGGGCCCTGGGGGGCGGGGAATCTTCAAAAGCTGGTCAGTACGTGGAACAGATCGGGAAAAGTTCGGAGTGTGATCGCGAAGCTCGCCATCTTGACATGTCGTCGCCAGAGCAGGAAGTGAGGGCCTGATCTGCGCTCGATTGACGCCTTCAATCGCAAGCACTCTTGACGTGGGGTGGCACTCGTGGGCTGCGCCGTTGTTATGACGACGGTGCGGGTCCCCCACAGCTGGGCTCGGCAAAAGCCGGCCAGCCGGTGGCAACACCACACGCGCTACCCTGCCAAGGCTGACGCTCGTCACGAGACGTCACGGTCGTCCTCCTGGAGCCTTTGGCCCGACAATGTGACGAAAACAGTTCCTCGGTGCTTCCCGTGACATCATTGTCATAAATGGGGTAGCGGGGGGCCGAGTCCCATGTTTTGCTCAATTGTCAGGGGGGCTCCAGATTTGAGGATCGACGTCTGGCGCCATGAACTGGCTGCAGCTGCCGTCGGCAGTGCGAGCCAGCCGCAGGCGCTGCCACCCACTGTGTCCCACCATCGAGCAGAGTCCCCGCGATAGAAGGCGCCAATCATACGTGGCACCCACTCCCGTTGATTTTGGCGATTTGGCGACCATGTCAAGTCTCACGGCGAGCCCCTGCGATCATCCTCCGCCTGGAGTGGTTTTGGAATGTGCTTACCCGTTTGCGGGCCAGCCGTACGGCCTGTCGTCGAGGTCGAGAAGTGTGTACTCCTGCTCGAGACCGAACCAGGGCTGCACGCACTGTTAGCGCAACGTCGCGTCAAATCGTGGTGCGCATTGCGATTTCGACATACCTTGTGGGCGGCGTGGGCCTCCATCAGCTTGGCGGCCTGGTGCCTGTAGTTGTACTTGTTGGGGCTTCCATCGGCATCCCAGCACTCGGCGAGGACGAGGATGTTGCCGTTCCTGCGGAAGGGGTCGGGGAAGACGGCGGCAGGGCGGAGGTAGACATCGGAGTTGTCGCCTGGAAGACGCAGCCGTTAGCAGATGATCGCCAGGGCTAGCCGTTTGGTGGTGATCATCATCTCCAACTTACCAGGAGCCTGGCCAGTGCTGCTTCCGTCGAAGTTCCAGATTGGGACTAAAGTCGGGTGTCAGTGCATGTCTCAGTGGACGGGAATGCGGCAGCCCCAGGGTCGAAATCCGGAATCCTGGGACTGGGCAAGAGCTGGGGGAAGTGACTCACGATCTTTTGGGGTGTAGCCGCCGTCCTTAGCATCCAGAGTCTAAAATCGAGTCATGGTGTCAGCCCCGTTATTCCTCAACGCCTGACGCAGCTCGGGGGGTCCTGGCGATAGCGATATCGTGGAGCTCGCCACAGCCACTGCAGTTTTGTGGGACACAGTGCAGCGGCCAGAAGTGCTTCCACCGGCGCAAAGCGAAAAGGCGGAGTCTTGGCCACTCTGTGTCTCGGGGCAGATAAGCCCACAAAGACTGCAGTGCGTGTGTTTCGTTGGAGCTGGGACGAGGGTGGCTTCTCGGCAAGGACAGCCCACGAAAAAGCGGCCTCTCCAGGGGGGCCAAGAGTTATGGTGTCACGGCATCGCTGGTGGGTCGGGCAGATTCGGGGCAAGTGGGAGGAGGTTGGAGTTTGGATCATACCCTCGACTTGGAGCGAGTGCCGCCCTCGGAATCGATCCAGATGTACTGCAACACAAAAAACAAGGTCAGTCTCGAGCGATTGCAATACGGGCGAAATGCTGGGTTGCTCACCTCTGCCATGATCTTGCCATTCTGGGGCAGTTCGAGGTACTTGGCCAGCTGTTTGTGGGGGCACACATGTCAGTCTCGCGTAACTCGTGATTCGTGCTTCGTAGTTCGTAATTCCCGCTGGGGGCCAGGCCACTTCTGGCTGTGTTTCTGTGGCTCTGTGGTTCTTGGTGGTCTGGGTGAAGCTTACAGCCGAAGCATTTGATGTGACAGCCGCCTTGGTCGCCTGTTGCAACAAAGGATTGTCAGTAAATCGCGCGCCCTCTGGAAAGAAGACTCAATGGGTGGTGCAGTGCGGCTGATGATGGTGGCACCAAAACAGGCGTGGGAAAGGCTGGGCTGGGCTGGGCCGGGCTGAAGACGGGCTGCGGGAAGCAGGTGGGGCTGCGACTCACCATTTTGATGTGTGGTTTTCTGGGGATGTTTGTTTGGAGATGCAGTTGTTGCAAACCAGAAGACGCAAGCAGCAAGTCAAGCAGTCGAAGCAAGAAACAGATTGGTTTAGGTCCTTGGAGGAAGAGGGGACAAGAGGATTGATGATGTTGAAAAAAAGAGAAGAATAGGCGCAGGCCCCTGGCAAAGGTTATCAGGCTGGCAGCACGAGGGACTTAAAAGGAATTGTCGCCGCGGTGGGGGTGGGTGAGGGTGAGAGAGGCAGGCCAGGCAGGCCAGGCAGGCCAGGAAGACCAGACCGAGAGAGAGCCGACGGGCCCCAGGAGTGACTGGCGATATGGGCAGCTTGCGAGGGAAGCTACTCACAGTCACGGCGGCCGTCACTGCTGTTTGGAGGTAGATACGTACCTCGTGCCGGGCCAGAGTACGTATCTACGGGGTAGCGTGCAATGTACATGAGATACGTACCTCAGCTCTGTTGCTGCTGCGCACCTCCTTCACCCGCCCGCCCGCACGCACTGGCACTGGCAACTGCACACCCGCAAGGCACCAGGGCTGCCAGGCGACCCAAGGCTAGGCCAGACAGATACCAACCAGCAAACCCGGCAGCCAGGCAAAGCACCGGCCACTACGTGAAGGTACCAGCGTACCACGAGTACGTACCCACACCACATGCCCCGCCCCACAGGAACCCTGGCTTGGAATGTGGGGGGCCCGGGCTTTTTTCGAAGTGGTGGAAGGGGTCGCCGGGTGCGGTTCGACTGTGCAGCCCCTGCAGCCAGCCAGTCTCTGGGCAGTTAATTGTGCTTTGCATCTGTCCCCCTCCCCTCCCCTCCACCCCCCATCGGAAATCCAGGGTATTATCGATCGATATGTAGACACCACGACATGACAGCACAGGCAGGGCCAGCCAACCAACCACTCACTCGGCTCTGATTTGATTTGATTTGATTTGGCGGACGGCGGCGTGGGCAGATAAGCAAAAGGACGCCATCCCCACGGCTAGATATCTATTATCAAAGTGACCCCTCTTTCTGGCGCCGCCCTTGGGGCCTGACTGTCTCCATCGTGAGGTGAGACTCCATTGCTCCACCGTCAGGACCACGTTGTGCTGCCACAGTACGACTGAGGGCGGCAGAGTGTGCTCCGTACCCTCGGGCCCGTTGTCCCGTCGTCACATACGGGCTGTGTGTGGCTGTGGCCGGGCTGGGCTGGGCTGGGCTGAACTCATCCGTGCTGTGCTGAGACATTCATTGACCTAAAACAGACACGAGTTCTTTGCTGATATTTGGTAATAAGTTGGTGGCCCCCTCGTTCTCGCCCAGTCGAGGTCGGTCCAAGTTACGAGCACTCGAGGCTGGATGCGTCCTGACTGCGTTCTGGCCGCCACAACCACCAACAAGACCAAGATGGCAGTGCTCCAGGCCGTTGTGTAGTCCAAGCCGTCGCTGGGCCGGCCGAGACTGGAGAGGACTTGAGTGGGACGGACTGGCGCACTGATCACCGACGTGCCAGCCCGGCTCAAAGGAAAACGGAATACCCGCAGTTGGGCTATGTAGTCAGGTACATAGTAGTGTGTCTATCTAGAACCCACACCACCAGCCCAGGCCAGAACCAGCTAACAACAAGATGGATGAATGTTCAACAAGTCCTGTCTTGATCAATGCGTGCCTGTTCAGAATGTTCCTTCCTGTCCAACCCTCGACTCGTGTTGGGCGCGCCATGCTGCAAACAATATGCGATTGGCACTGATTGCGGCAAGATATTACCTAAGAGTTTGAGGACACGATCGAGTAAACACGTCTAAATTCGTCCTAAACTCGTCCTCCTCCCCCTGCGCTTTAATTCCCGCTCCGGTTGTCGGTGCAGTCCACGGCCCGGGGGAACAAGGCCCTACAGGCTGGGCCCCTGTCCCGGCACCCCAGGTTTCTTACTAGTACTTGTGTCTGCCCGTCCGCCTCTCACCCGCGGTTACACCGTCCACGGTAATGCATGTTCCCCTCCGTATATACTGGGTACTAACACGGCCACACGGCCACGCACCAGGCAATATCAACTGTCACTCAGCCCTCTGGAATGGCCGCCCCGAGGGCTCGGACCAGACAGCCCGTCCCCAAAAGACAGGCCACTCCGGCCGCCCAGTCTTCAACCACGTCTTAAAATAGTTACCCAACTGTCACCAATTATCCAATTCTTTCGTGTCCCTTTGTTATCAGCCCGCCTCTGGTTGGTCCCACCGCCCCTCGCCACATCCAGCATGGCAGCATGGCTCCCCTGCCACGCTGCAGGGGCCCCTTATCGCCTGCTGCTGATTCGCCCCTCTCCCTCTCCCTCTTGGTCCCTTTCTGTGGCTTCGTTGCGCGGTTATTATTCCCAGATGCCAGAAAACTCGATCATCGTCAAGGCCTCTCATGCAGGAGTCGCATGCAGGTGATCCTCAGCCGTGGTATCTGTCAGTCTGTCAGTCTGTCTCTCCATCAGCTTGAAACAGGCCCTCTCTCCGCAGGCCATCCTTTTTTCTTCTTCTACTGTTCCTCTCCTGATACCACACCGTTGCCCTTACCCCTGCAGCCAACGTGAGCTTGGGACGCGGGGGGGATTGTGACATGTAGTCCTTCGTCCCTCACACGCGACCACCGAGCCGGCCATCTGATGACGCTTTATCCCTAGCCGGCTATTTTAGCCCGCCTCCCACGTATCTACACCGTGACCTTCGAAAAGCCTCAAGCAACTCTGAGCAGCGACTCATCATATGTCGAGATGACGTCGCTCGTTGCCCCGGGGGGTCCTGGAGTCGTTTCGATTATCAAATTGGGCAGGGACATGAAGTCAAGAGAAGCCACAGATGTGTCAAACGTCCCCATTTCAATGCTCCCACGCTGAGCATTTTCACACTCCCCCCTCCGGATCGGATGCAGGAACCGAGCTCACCGTACCGTATCAGTTCCCACCCTGCTGCGTCCACGGCACCACAACGGGGGCCGTGGGCAGGGGTTTGGTGTTACAGTATGTACGAAGTTGCTGTGCCAAGTCTGCGGGACCCTTGATATTTTCACCTCAAAGTTCGAGACAAGAGTCCTGCACTGCTGCACCCAAATTTTATTATGGTTTTATTATTATTCGCGGCCATGCATTCTCCCGGTGCTCCAGCGGTCAACGGGTCCCCCGGGTCCCCAGGTCCCCCTCCCCAACAAGACGGTCGGTCGGTCCTCACACGGACGCTGTCGCCCTTTTGGGGGCTGGTGCACCGGAGCGAACCAGATCAGTCCGCCCTCTCGTCTCAGTTACCCGGCTGGGCATGTGCTCTCGCGTCTATTACTTGCGGAGCGTTTTTCTTTGTTCCTCTTTGTCAATGCCTCGTCGCAAGGACCCCAGGGCCAAGTTCGCGGCCATATAGCAGGTGCGCTTCAAGACCGACTATGCACAGGTTTGTCCCGATTGAGGAATGACAACCGCCAGAAAAAGGTGACAGCAGTCCAGGACTCCTGTCCGTGCGCTACGTCACTGTCAAGCGTTGCAGTTCCCAGCATAACGTACTTAGGTAGCGCCGCCGGGAACCAATTTCATCCGAGGTCAAGAGAAGCTCCCCGAGGTCGAACCGACCGGGCTACGGGGGTACAGTAGCTCGAGAGTGCAGTGTAGCTTGCTGACCTACATTACCACTCGTCGATCAACCGCCCGATTTCGTGTGGGGGGGGGGGCCAGGGAAAAAAATCCGGGGGAGATGAGAGTGAGCACCAACGACCACAGACGTCCCATTCTGGCCCCCATAGCCCGGGGTTCCACACCTGGGCAGCGACCTCCCCCCCGTCGGGTCTTTCTCCCATCGGTCGATGGGTACGCAATCATGAGATCCACCGACTTGGTATGAGCGTCCACGGCTTCTCTTAGTATAGACGCCCTCAGCTATATCGCGAGATGGGCCACTTTCCTTGTATTCGAGGTGGCCCTGGATGAAACTACCGTCTATGCTTCTACTACAACTTGGCCACGTGTGACGTATAACGTATTCTCTCGTGCTCGCCCCTGGCACGGTAGCACTGAACACTCCCCCCCCCCCCGGCCAGCTTGCTATCCTTATTTCCCTGGAGTTATGACATCGTGCCAGGTGATTTGTTTCTAATCCACACATAAATGCTACGAAATACTCAAAATGAGTCTCGAATACTGAACGTCATCTTTGGACCTTGCCCAACTTAATCACTTGAACGCTGTCCAAGTCGTCCCGCCAGTGATCCATTATAACCACCAGCATTAATACTACTGTAGCTAGGCACAGTGGGCCAAAGGTTAAGGCGCGCTTATCTCCGAGTACCTGCGTAGTGACTTGTCCTGCCCCCGTCCCCCGCCTCCCTTGGCAAAACGACATCCCTCAAGCATGTATGAAAAGACATTTGATGCTCGAGGCGGTCCCAGAAGGTGTGGAATTATCTCGGAACCTTGCCTGCAATTCTGATTCTTGCATGACCGCATCATGCCAATCAGCACTTCCCCACAGACTCCGATCTTGGACGCGCGGATGTATAATAAGGCGGAAGATACTCGATGAGTGCTTGAATGTAGAATGAGGTAGGCAGCCTTAATACACTAGCTCGAACAGACTAGGCAGGGCCCAACAACATGGCTACGGGTAGAATGCACTTGTTTGCGGAAGGAGGTTGGGAACCCAACGTGAAAAGCCTTGCCTGCTGGAGTTACTTCTATTCCGCATACCCATACCGTGCGTTAGTAGATGGTTTCGCTTCTATTCCCTATACGTCCGAGGACATACATGGCGCCTTCATACCGTGGTAAACGCTCAAGACCCAATACTTAAATACCTCAGGCTTATGCTACTAGGGTAGGTACTTAGTACTGTTCAAGTTGTTCCGGTTGTATTCCCATCTCTGTTCAAATGTCTGATAGCTGCACCGAAACATCAAATATATACCTGAGTGCAGCCGCTAACATCAATTGACTACAGTCCGATGGTGGAAAGCCGCGAGCGGCACGGGGAAGCCAGAGGGGTTAGACAAACAAGAAGAGTAAACAGTTTACCAAACCTTGCGAGCTTACGCTCGGTGTGAAAATGCATTTTCAATCCTCGACATTGACTTGCAACAAGCACTACTAAGCTCGGCTGATTACATCATACCGTTATTGGCACTCCGCATTCCATATCGACCTCAGGCCGTATCTCCGCCCAATTCACCCCGGTATCTAAGCGTCAAACACAATTATTTACAAGAACAATCAAAATAGCAACCATGCCTCTCTGCACCCTCCACCTCATCGCCTTAGACCCTACTCAGCCCAGGGCGCAGCAGTCGTTTCTCTCAGCGCTCAAGGCCACTACAATCTCGCCCCTCGTCCTGTCCCGCGTGATACGGTGGATCATCCTGCCCTCGACATTATCCACCGAGCACCTGCTCGCCCGCAACGCCCGCTGGGACTTCCTCCTCATCCTGGAAGGCCCGGCTGCCCCGCTACCACCGTCGTTGCAACCACACATCCGGCTCACATGGAGCATAACCGCTGGCGTGCCGTCCCGCCTGACCCAGGACTTTGCCGCCAGGAACCGCAAGATGCTGCAGGCCGTGCCGCCGGGGGGCACCAAGGCCGCCAACGACGCCGCCCTGGGGACCACGGAGGAGACCACCACCACCCCCACCACGCCGCCGTCCTCGTCCTCCCCACCCCCCTCCGCACAGAGCCTCGAGCTCTCGTCCGGCCTCAGAGACTGGATCCGGGGTTTCGTGGCGGGCGGGGGCGAAGAGGCGCGGGGCGCCGTGTCGATGCTCAACCTGCTCTCCTTCCGGCCGGGCAGGAAGGGGTCGTACCTCGAGTACGGCAGGGCGTTTGCCTCGTCCGTTGGGGCCTCGCACGGCGGGGACGCCAAGATCGTCGGCGGGGTCACGCACACCAACGGGTCACCGCGGGGGCAGAACGCACGGGACGGGGAGGGCTGGGATGAGATCGCGCTCGCGCACTACCCTAGTACTCTGCATTTTGCGGCGATGCTGAGTGACCCCAGGTATCAGGAGGTTAACCATAAGTACAGGTTGCCGGCGCTGAGGGACACGGCGATCTTGATGACGAGCGAGGTTGCGTGTGGGCTGGAGGGGGAGGGACTGCTGGAGGCGAGATTGTAGGGGGTACTAGTAGACTCAGGGTGACATATCGTGCATGTGAAGAGAAAAAGAAAACAAAAATCGTGGCTTGAAGCCTTGCAAAACAAATTTTGCGGTATTTATATAAACAAGGATACAGTGAATTTTGTACCAATGGGGGGGCATTTATCCTGTTGCCGATTTAGTAGAGGAACTTGAAAGCCTATCCGATCTATGCGCAGATTAGGCGTCAGTTTGCTGATTATATAGCCATCTAAGGCGGAAAGCCCCCTATGCTGCCTACAAGAAAGGGGCTCCGAAATGTTGATCTCCTTTTTGAATTTATTTTTTCGGCGGCCTAATCCTTGAGCTTGATTTATAACTATCTCGATGACCTTCTCATTAACGATCAACCCAAATGTGACCATTGCACGAGATGTAAAGCTTGATGGATTCCAGATCATCGTACGAATGACGCGAATTGTCTCTGAAGGGATTAGGGATAATTGCTGAGAGGATACAGAAGAGCTTAGACAACGCAGCAAAAGCATTCGTATTCAGATCGGACTAGTAGATCTTAACCAGCCATTTAAGCCACGGCTTCCAGATCATGCATCATATTGGCCTCGTGCACCAAGCCATGTGTCACCCTTCGGGTGCCGGCTAGAGGATGGATCGTTCTCTTACCCTCAATGCTTGCTTAGACCAAAATTGTGTGTATTGTATGTAAAAACATTCATCAAAACGTTCAAGCGAATTATAATGACCCGAGATCACTGTAGAGGGCGCTTTTCGAATGTATAAATTGTTTCCTTAAAAGGGGCACTGCCTCGTTCAATGTTTCTCCGCTCCCTACCTAGGTATCTCTGATCGCCGGCCTTTGTCAATTCCACACACTCGATGGAGGAACAAGTCCCGATGGTCGAAACATATCCATTCATATCCATGACTTAACATGACTCTCAATCTCCACATGCACCCCCCTTTGTGAAAGACAATGTACAAGACAAGTCACCCCCTTCAGAACTTACCCAACATCTATAATTGCAGTCTTTACATATAAAATAAAGGCCAACTCCCAGCTGTTGAGAGTGTCAACCATGATCTTGTGTGTCAATATAGAGTATTGAGCTCGGTAACCGGGACTACCGCGACTAAATCAATATCCCTCTTTATTATTACAGCCAAATTTGCCACTTCCAAAGTTCTCAATTACTATGGCAGCCGTTGTACTCAGAGGTAGGTGAATGCTCCCAGCCTGCTCTCATAATTATTCGGCGGGACTAACAAGAACAGCCGCTTCTATTGGGAGCGGAAGCGGCGCGGGGGACATTGACATCGTGAGCATCGCAGAAGCCAGCACCAAGCTAGCGGAGATAGCATGTCAAGAGGCCGAGAAGCTCAAAGAGCAGGCTCGAAATGACGACAATGAATCCAGCATCCGCAAGCATTTCCTCGACAATGCTATCAGCTCCATTCGCACAGCAACGTTTGACCAGTACAACATCGTCGTCTGCACCGACTACGAACAAGATGACTTCCAGGACGTGCAGGGGCAGATCTTGCTCTTGAGACCGATAGATGTGGAGGTCAAGAAGGACGTGGTTGTCAATTGCAAGATATACATCTTCGACACGGGCACGTACATCCGCCATGGCAAGAGGGAGAGGGAGGATTGGAGTTGGTGGGGCGAGAGCAAGATAAAGTCCGACCCTGTTTCAATGCAGGTCTACTTTGAGAATGCTCAGCCCAAGAAGAATGCGGAGGATATCAACTTCCTGATGAGCAAAGGAGGTGACCAGAACGCTGGCGCAGATGCAAATGCGGCTGCGAAGCAAGTTGAAGAGGACGCCAAGGCAGGAAATGAGGATGCGCTTAAGATTGAAGCAGACCAGAAGGCTGAAGGGGGCCATCAGACTGAGAATAAAGCCAAGAAGGAAAAGCAAGAAGATGATGCAGAGGAGCTGTCTGATGATGTGGAGGAGGCATCTGATGACGTGGACGAGGAATCTGACGACGTGGAGGAAAAGGGGTCAGAGGACGAGGACGCGCAGTCCGACGACATCGAGGAAAAGTGAGGAGTATTGCAATTAGGATTGATGTTTCTGTATAGTTTGAGAGTGAAATATAATTGGTTGCAGTATTCCCAACATTTGAACCAAGGGATCTCGCAAAGATAACCGGATTGACTGCTTCGTGTGAGGCTCGATAGCACCCTCATGCTGAACTTTATCACCACTCAAAGAACGGAACACAGCTCTATATGAATTATAAGATGCAAATAATAGGCTTTTTATTATCATTCCAACTTGTCTCTTCAAGGGGCAATGCTTCTTATGAGGGCCAAACCGTTATCACCCAATGCTCTTTAGAATTTGACCGCTAAATGATCACCCCAATAAGAAAGGGATCTTAACAACATCCATGGATCCTACTTCATCCGCTATTCAACAATGATAGTGACCAAGTCTTCATTAGGAGTTTGAAGTAGACATGTGTTGAAACAAGCCGAGTTTCAAAAAAGGGAGACAATTGTTAGTTGACGGTACTTCTACTTTTCATGTCTGAACACCCTGGATCTCAGCTCAGCAGTGGATTTGACTTCGACCAGAGATGAGGGATCTACAGTTGATACAAGTAAATGTACAGTGTTCTATAGCAGTAGACATACTTACTTACTGGCCTCGGGTTCGTAAAATAACCTCGAATCAACCCAGTCACGGGAGACAGCGACCACACAGAGCTTCCTGATAACCATGTATATGTATATATTTAACAAATCTCTAGATTCAGCCTTAACACATGCACCCCAAACCACTTCAAAAAAAGAAAAAGACAAGACAAACCCCTTTTCTACCAGCACACCCCGGGACGCGTTCACACCTCATTCGCAACATCCTCTTCCTTCCAATTCATATCACTTCTTAGACCCAATCTTTTTGACTGGAGCACTAGTCTGGGCCGGAGCAGTGGTCTTGACCGGAGCAGTGGTCTTGACCGGAGCAGTGGTCTTGACCGGAGCACTCGTCTTCACTGGAGCACTGGTCTTGACTGGCGCGGCAGTCTTAACTGGGGCGGCACTCTTTACCTGCCTGGCGCTATTTTGTGAGGAAGAACCCTGCTGTTCCCTGCCGAACCGCCTGAAGTTTTTCATTGCCTCCTCTGGAGTGTCCCACATGTACTCCTGAAGGGTCACCTCCCTCATCCCCTTACCCATGGCCTTGATCTTGCCCCACTCGCTGGTCTCGCCCTCAGGAAGCTGGCTCTGGAAGATGAAGATGGGCGTCCACCTGTACGCCGGGATAAATCTCGCGTTGACGACACCGGCGTGGGTCCGGCCGGCGCGGAAGAAGTCCCTGCAGTTGTGGCCGGCGTATCTGTCGTGGCACGGCTCCAGGGAGACAAACATCGCCTGCACGGTGGCGGAGTTGTTGTTGTCGATCATAGTTTGCGCGATGCGCGCCACAAGGTTTTCTTCGGCGTGGGCACCCGTGCCCGTCCGCCGGCTGGTGGACCCGGTCTCCTGGACCTCCGTGATGCCGGGCAGCTCAGCGATGCGGGCTAGCAACTCGCAGGCCGAGGCGGCCTGCAGGCGACTGGGGAGGATGCCGGCGTAGAGTTGATGGATCCTGATAGTGTCATCGTAGCTGAGCTGGACGGGGTTTCCATCCAGATCGGTGAAGTGGGCACGGGATGGCTCCAGGGGCGCATGGCCGGGGATTGCAACGAGAATGAATTGGGTAGCCATTTTGACAAAGGTGACTGTAGAGGGTTGAATATATAGTGTTGACAATTGAACAGTGAAGCAAAGAGATGATTAGATTGTCTGAGATGACTGTTTAATATGATTCTTCAACTATGACTCCCTCGAAAACCGGCGGCCCTTTTATTTATCAAGTTTCCCTTCATTTCATTATTGATTGAAGTGAGGATTTCTCCAGTCTCGTGCTCCCAGGATTTTCCCATTCTGCCACAGTGAAATATTATTTTGTGTCCTTCCTTATAGTAACACCCGTTCTGGCGTCCAAGTGGGCTTAATTTGGCCGATCTGGGTCGGTCGGCTTTGCTGACGACCTTCAGAAAAGGTCAAGAAGCTCGTTTGTATGCATCCTCTTCAACAAGCCGAAACTGCGAAAAGCGAATCCCCCTGAAAGACCTTATGGCCTAGTCTAGCATCTATTGGCGACCTTGGAACGCCTCTCCGTGGATCACTTGCTCGAATATGGCATGGGCCCCCAAGGTCGAGGCGGTGGCTGAGACAAACTGCCCCCGCCCCCACACCCACTCAGGTGGTTCACATCGTGGGTTGAGGATATTTGTGCGCAGTCAGACCCATGACATAAATAGATCGCTCTCCGACTAGTGTCCCCCAAATAAGTAGTTTGGTGACTGTTACGCACGCCAATATTCTCCGCCGAACGGCCTGGTCTTTCTACTCTAGCTGATATACAGTACCTGGTTTCGCTGCTATTCCGCACACATCCGAAGACATACATGGCGCCTGCATACAGTGGCAAACGCTCAAGACCTAGGCTTTTAAAACAAGCAGTGTAGATAAAAGTGGTAAAAACACAATATGTAGGATTTGCAGTAACCCAAGGTTCGAATGTATCAAATGGAAGTCACAGTCCTAAAAGACTTCGGCGATGCGACTTTTTCCCTGCGGGCACCCATCTCTGCCCTGTTTCGAACCTCGTATCATTCTCTGAATCAAAAGAGGAGACGATCCGCTGACCTCTCGTTAGACCGTGGGATTTCTTCTGATTTCCCGAATCGTATACTAGTATCTGTCAGCTTTGGAGAATGCCAAAGGAATCGCTTAAAAGTTTCAAGGGCGGGGCCGGTGGGCCAAACACATTTTTGGTACTATCCGTCAGCTTACAATATCAAGCCTTGTGATAGAGTTCTAGGTGCACTTTCCGATAGGCCGGCCACTAAAGAAAAAACGAGCCCTGAATTGGCCGCATCGGCGGGCCCGAAGCTCCTTTACACCTTTTCTTTTACACTCCATCCATTCTCTTGGCAAAGCAAATTGAGGCAGGAAGAGGTATTCTTAGATCTTACCTAGGTAGACATCTATGTTGTGGAGGCGATAGCCCATGAATGCACTTCCTACGTTTTTTCTTCCAAACGTTTCAAATTTATTATGAGAAGCTGTATGTCAATAGCCACACTGAAGTAGCTATCACAGCGAAACAGCTCACCAAGGCGAAGCGACCACGATGAAATAGCAACAGTAAATGACCCCAGTGAAACAGATCAACGCAACATGGAGCGCGAGCAGTTACGACATCCTTAATAAACTATTCTGAAGTGTTCGAGCTTTCTAAGGATACCAGAGGTGTCTCCTCGGGTTTCACTTGGTCTACCTTATATCTTGCTGTAACCCTTAGTAAAAATCGTTCAGCAGGCCAACTAAAAGACGCTCCTATTTCGAGTGGATCATGCACGCTGACCGCAGCGAAGTCATAGCGCCTCAGAAACTGCATCCTCGATCAGCGACGGGATCTCAGAAATGATGCAGAGATTCAAGTGAGCCAACGAGCACTTACTTCAACAATGAACTTGTTCACCTCGTTTAGCGCCAGCTGGCGCCCAAGACACTTGAATTTGCCATGGCCAAAGGTCAGGTCCAGCATGGCGGCCATGTCCCTGGCGCGTGAGCTGCTGGCATTCAGCCACCTCTCAGGAAGAAACATGTTGGCATCCGCGCCCCAGTATGCCTTGTCGCGGAGTATGCCGTATATGTTCTGGCCGACCTGTGTTCCGGCAGGCAGGAAATATCCTGCGACTGTGCGGCCGCCCGCGGGCACCTCCTTGTACGCCAGAGCGGTCAGAGGCGGATACAGACGCATGGCCTCGTTGAGAACGGCCTGCAAGTATGGAAGCGTGCGGCACTCTTCGAAGGTCGCGGGAGTCGAGAGTGCGCCCTCGGAACTTGCGGCGTCAATCTCATCTACAAGACGGCGGTATGCGTCCGGGCGGCTTAGCAGGCACGCTGTCGTCATCCGAATGCTTGACCCGATAGTGTCGGTACCGGCAACGCTGACACGTATGAGCTAGGTGTTTTGCGAAGGGCTGAGGCTCGACTTACATCTGTACTATGGACTCTTGGATCAGCTCGTCGCGGGTCAGGCCGGCCTTGATGAAGGCTTGGAGCATATCCCTTTTGGGCTCGGCCCACGGCTGTAGACGCTGGTCGATTATTTCGGTCGAAACGCTGGACCCCTGGTCAGCTCATGACGCAAAAGCCCGCCCCCGGCTCTGCCTCGAGGCTCATGAAGGGGTCTAAAGCGCACCTGATGATCCTGCCAAAGCCGTAGACATCGGCATCGCTGGGCATGAGCAGCCTGAGCGGCCATTTCTGGAGAAGACTAATCATCCACGGCTGGCAGGCCAGTGTGACGGCGTAGATGAAAAACTTCCCGTTGACCGTGACGAAGCGGTAGAGGTCCTCTCCCTCGTCCAGATAGCCGAAGTGCTGTCCCATTGCGACGTCGCCAATCACATCTAGAGGAAAATAGTGCGAAATGGCGTTCAGGTCCATCACGCGGCTGCTTTCAGCGAGAGTCGCGACATACTTCCTCTCAATGAGATCCCAAAGCCGCGTGAGCTGCCTGTCTATGTAGACATCATAGCCATCGTTCTCGCGGCCAACATACTGGCAAAAATGTCAGCTATACATCTCACGGGGCCCCTCGGGATGGGTCTAAAACGTTGATGCGATCGCAGAAGGCTGGTAACTAACCCCCGGGGCCAACCTTGCACGGTGGGTTTTATGGTACGCATCATTTTGGATGCTGAAGATGTTATCTCTGTTGGGAATGAACCTGAATGCAGTGAAAAATGGACCTCGCTTAAACTCGCTTCGGAGTCCGTTGATGTAGCGGAATGCGTCATGGTCGGTGATCATGACTTCTCTGGGAGAGACGTGTACTAGAGGTCCTGTGTTCTATGTGAGCTTCTGTGTTTACACCTAACAGGGGCGAGTCCCGTCCCTTGCACAAATTGCTGGCTCCATTGTGTGATTTTTTGTGTAAGACGGGAATCATACCGTATTGATCCGAAAGTTCAGTGAAGTAAAAGGCTGACTTCTGGTTGAATATCTGTCTCATCAAGACCAACGTTGAGATCGAGTTGAGGAAGGGCCCTGGAATGTGCCGTAGGCGCCACCACGTGACAAAGTCGCGCACCAAATATGCAATGACCAGTAAACCCAGAAAGACTGATGTCAGTGCCCATGGCGAGAATGCCTGCAATTGCTGGTGTACAGCTAGTAAGAACGTCATGTTGCAGAGAATCCCTGGCCTGCAGAATGTTTCCACGGTGCTTGCAAGTCTGTCATAGGAAGAACTCTCAGTGGAATCCAGTGACCTGTATGATGATTATTAATGGTTTCGTACGTTCAGGTGATGTCGGTGTTAACGCTGATCGAGACTAACACCGTAAAGAAAACCGTAAAGCGGCAAAGGTACAACCATAGAGATATATCCTAACATCCTATTTTATAATAATAATATATATATTAATAAAACTTAGTATTATAATAGATTTAATTATTAATATTTACTTTAATATATTTAAAGCTATATATTAAATTTGAAAAATAATAGTCTTATTATATAGTTTTTAAAAGTTTAACTTATACTTTATTATATATTTCTAACTTTAATATTACTTAATTAAAATTATATTCTTTAGTTTAAACTTTATATTTATTATTTTTTATAATTAAAAAGTGAAAGTTTTTAAGTGTTTCTTTATTAACTTCTACTTTATAGACTTATTATTATTATTTATATATAAAATACTTAAGATATAGTTATTTTAAAAATTATAGGAGTAAGAGGTATACATCATCCTATTCTAGTGTTAGTAATTACCGATTCTGCTAGCTAGATTACTGTTATTCTTGTGTTCTAAGACTACACGTACGAGAGAAGCTGGTCACATCGATAAACTTCGGCCCAGATGTATGAGAGAAGCTCCTCACATGGATAAACTTTTGCCTAGATGTATGAGAGAAGCTCGCCGCATGCATAGACTTTGATCTTGTCGTCTTCTTCCTAACCTTGGAACCCAAGTGAGCGGCACCATCAACCAGTACAGTACATTCATCGGGCCCCGCGCTTGGAGATGTCACCTACCCCTCACAACTTCGTTTACAAGACCTTTGCCCTGAGGTTGGGTCCGAGGACATGAGCGTAAAATGTGGGTAAATCGCCTGTCAACCAGGCAATCAGACTTGCGACACCAGGGTGAAGTGTTTTGGCAGGGTGACATCGCCAACTTGAAGCGCAGGTCCGGAGGAGTGTAAATCAGGCCTGGTTTACACGCCAGCGCCAACGGATAAACCGGTTGCGAAAACTCTCATGCCAGATCTCATCGGTCGATCTATAGACTTTCACCTTACAACCTTTTTATTCTAGTGCTTCTTGGCAGATGATAAACCCATCCGCAAATATGCTGAGAACCTCTTTCGTGTCGAAATGTCCCCTGACGGTCACAACTGGTTTTTCTTCCCCAACTGTCTGCTCACGTTTCTGCTTATTCGATTAAGCCACGAGTCGTCAATATTTTGTAGATTTGAGAAATATTCTTCAGCATTGTTGCCATACTCCCTTATCCAATTGTTCAAGATGCACTTACCATCCGTGGAATTGACACAGGGCTTTACCTCGCCCGAAGTAGCATTTGGTGCGGTCTTTTTGACCACACTGATGGCAGCCTGCGCATACATTGTATACCAATGCTTCTATCATCCTTTGGCCCATTTCCCCGGACCTTTCCTGGCCAAGCTATCCAGAGGCTGGTATGCCTACAAGGCGAAGAACAGCCTTTGGCACCAAGAACTGATAGCAATGCATGCAAAGTACGGAGCGGCTGTACGACTTGCACCGAATGAGATGTGAGAAATTAGGCGTCTTCTTTTCCTCGTTTCCACTGGCCCCCGCTGACGAAATCTAAAGAAGCATCGCAGACCCGAAAGCTCACAAGGAGATTTACGGTATCGGAAGCCCTTGGCCCCAGATCTTCTGGTTCTGTATTCTAATACCTAGCAGGAGCTGCAAAGTCCAACCTGTTCGTGAAGTCTCCAGCATACTCAGTCATCAAGGGTCACCGGACTTTTGACTTGTCGACAGAGACAAATACGGTTGTGCATGGAGCCCAACGCAGGCTGGTCGCTCGGGCCTATACAATGGACACAATTCGCTCGCTACAGCCCTCAGTGGATTCAGTCATTCTTTCTTTGCAGAAAAAATTTGATGAGCTTGAAAACGAGGTTATCGATCTGGGTTGGTGGATGCAGGCTTTCGCGTTCGGTCAGTTTGTTAACACCCCCACCCCACCCCCCTAAACTTGAGCCCAAGCGAGGTTCTGCAGGATTCAACCCCAAAGGTCTACTTGATTAATGAGAAGGACAGATGTTGTCGGAGCGGTTAGCTTCTCGAGAACCTTTGGCTTTGTGGACACAGGAGCGGACCACGGTATCTTGGCCCGATTGCAACGGTCGATCGCCTCGATCGGCTGGCTGCAGCATGCGCCATGGCTGCTGAACATCCACAATGCGCTGATTCCCATAATTGGCAACTGGGTAGGTCTGAACGACCGCCACGGGAAATTCTTCGACATGTCAGAGGAAGAGGTAGAGTCGTGGAAGCAGAGGGGACGGACCGAGAAGGACATGGTAGGCTTGCTTGTTGACGTGCAGCGGACCAAACCCGAGTTGAACGACAAGAACATCAAGTACATGATGAGCACGAACATCTTCGCCGGCTCAGACACCACCTCAACCTCCCTTCGGGGCACCATGCTGCACCTGCTCCGCAATCCCGACAAGATGAGATGCCTGATGGAGGAGCTGGAGGGAAAGAAGGCTAGGGGGGAACTCAGCGACCCCCCTACGTATGAAGAGACCTTGGAATGTCCCTATCTACAAGCTGCGATGTACGAGGGTGTCCGTCTGTACCCAGCCATCGGCTCCCCGTTGGCTAGGGTTGTGCCGGAGGGTGGTATGGATGTTGACGGCCGCTTCGCCCCGGAAGGAGTAAGTCACGCTTGGCTAAGTCGCTTCTTCTTTTCTTTTTTATCTCTCGTTCCCTATTCCGACTAAATTGAACGAGATTACAAGAGAAATTGCTGACGAATTCGCCATAGACGATTGTAGGCTCAAGTGCATACATTATCAACCGGCTGCCACAGGTTTGGGGCCCCGATGCGAACGAATTCAGGCCCGAGAGATGGCTTGATTCCAAAGAGAACGTTTCCGCACTGAGTGAGTAGAGCACCGGTCTCCTGACCACGTCACACCTTATTCCTAGATGAAAGGTTCCAGACCCGCTGACAAATGACTTGTAAAACAGAGAGTTTCTTCTGTGAGCTACCAAATCGCTATTTAACGAGATGTTGCTAACATAGGTCCGGCCTATGGGCCGGACTAATTAAGTCAGCTTTGGCGGCGGGTCTCGAACATGCATAGGCAGAAGTAAGCTACTCCAGACTCCTGTTCCCAGATCTGTCCATGTGTCCTGACGCACGAAACCGCTTCTAGATTTGAGCTGGCTGGAAATGTCCAAGGTAAGCGCTGTCGGCACCAGCGAGGTTATTATGTTCATGACTGACAGCCTTTGAGATGATCCCCTGGCTACTCCTCCGTTACAACTTGACCCAGGTGGATGGAGATAAAGTGTACGAGGAATATGGGTGAGTGAAACCTCATGCATCTTTGGATGGCACAATTGCTTAAACTTAATCCAGGTTCCTCGTTTTCATACGAGAACTAAAAGTGGTATTGGAAAGGCGAGCTCAAATCTCACCACCCCTTGTTCATGTGTGAAATTTTGGAAGTTTTTTTTTTCATGTCAGTATGAGATGCAAAGACTGTGTTTATGGAGATTCTGGCCATGAATGAGATTCTGTGGTGATGAATGGGATTGAGGTTAGGTCTTTCGTAAACAGATTGCGGACTGATAAGCTTCCATCATTTTGACTACTTTTGCCAGCTCTGTGCTTGGTGTGGTGAACTTAACTACCACCTTGTCGTCATGGTGCCTCCCTTGAAGGCGCGGATCTCGCTGTATTCAGGACTCTTGCAAATACTGTGTGGAAGTGTCAGGCTGTAAGAATCCGTGAAAGTCCTCTACCACGCACACTCCTAGCATTTTTTTGATTCATAGATAAGTTAGCTCCATGCTGAGTGAGCAGTGATACGAGGCGGGTGAGCAGCATGCAAGCATTACAAAAACAAGATACTCGCAAAACAAGAGATAACTAAACAATAGCCTTCCTTTGTTTCCCAAGCCAATAAGACCCCTTCCCTTATCCTAGTGATGATGACACTATTGCAGCTTATGAGAGACGGAAAATGGGGGACGGAAAGAAGGGGACGGAAAGTGGGGGACAGAAAGTATGGAGAAAGCTAGTTCGGGAACCAGTTACTCGAGTAATAATTAGAACCTTGGAAAGCAGCCAAACAGCCTTTTGCGTCCACCCACATGATACAATCAACCAAGCCTGCTGCCCAGCCTAAAGCTTTGTACCTCATTTAAAAGGCTCTCTATTTCCCTACTATAGAGTGCCTCTTCGCGGGCCCAGAGTAAGGCAATCTTGAAGCGAGGTGGCTTTTTATCCCTGTCTAGGAGGGGATACTTGTAGGCTCTAGTATCCTTTTCAGGGGATGTTGTACGGGGTCGGCCAACCGAAAAAGTCGGGTGTACCGACATTGACTGCCGAAGGGCTGGGACTAAGTAGAGTTTGCTTCAGAGGAAAAACAACAGACTTTCCTGCCCCGAATCGGGGTATCTTGGGGTTTGCCGCGGAAGAATCCTGAAAGGAAGCCG
Organism: Diaporthe batatas; assembly: GCF_019321695.1. NCBI lineage: Eukaryota > Fungi > Ascomycota > Sordariomycetes > Diaporthales > Diaporthaceae > Diaporthe > Diaporthe batatas. The sequence continues at coordinate 455,853 of NW_025408563.1, read as the reverse complement.
GATACTACACAAAACGCTGTTCGGTGACCTCTAGAGCTCACCACCACAAGTGGCTTTTGTGAGAAAGTTCGTCGAAGCGCGACCTTGTATGTGCAGCCAACCCATGACAGAGAATAGAACCTGCTTGAAGGTTTGGTTCCCCTGCGGAGGTGTAGTACATTCATCTTGTGAGACAGGTAACGTTGGTTGGCTGTGATTTCAAGTCAAGAACTTCGGAGCCTCATGTGGCACCGACCCCTAACTTTCGGTCCGTGAAGGCTCACCCTCACCATGTCTGCAGGGGCATTGAGGCGCCGCCGGAAACGCCCCTGAAATTTTCTGAGATCTCGCATAACATTTAGATCTTCTCTTCTAAGCTTCCTGCTAGAAGATGTGGCATCATTATTACGAAGTCCGCGTCTACGCTAGGCGGATCTCTCCGCCTTAGCACGTCCGATTGACTTTCTTGCGTTGTAACAAGAATCTTAGATCCAAACTAAATAGTCAAAGCGTGGCTGATTGATCCCCACAGGGTGTAAGGGACTTTGAGAACAAGGTTGCTCGGAAATCTACAGAGAATGGGAATTGCGGTGGTTGTATTAGCAAGGTTACTAGTCTACGGGCGTTCTCGGACTTGCCCTTTTAGGCCACTCGGGACGCGCACGGGTTATCAACTTCATCCCTTACTAAAATTAAATGTATGAAGCTATTTAAATCGTTAGATGAAATTTATATTAAAGATATTTAATAATATTAATACGTAATTCTTTAATTAAATAAGTATAATTATATATATTTAAAGGATCTATACTTTAAAATACTAATAATATATAATAATATTATATATAATAATTATAAAATATATTATAAAACGAAATATTAATATTTCTACTTTAAAAATATATATAAATTAAAAATTAATTAAATTACTTTTTAAAATTTTAAAAGGTTTATAATAATAATATTACTTTTTATAATAATCAAATAATAACCTTTATAATAAATAAGTATAATTATATATATTATTTATAAACTACTTACTTAAGGATATAATTTCTATAATAAATATAAGATTCATAGCCTTAAAACTCTCTACTCTTAAAACTTTATCGGATCGGGAGTAAACAGATCTTTGCTTCTGCTAAATCGAGCCTCGAGCCTCGCCTCTTATATATACCTGCATTTGCGCCACTTTATCACCACCTAATCAGTGTATACGGCTGCAATAGCAACGATGGCAGCAACTGTTAGTTCTATGATGGAGGCTTTCGGACCTGGAGAAGAAGGCCACATCTCCATCTATCCTACTGTGGACACGCCCAAGCCTATCCTAATGCAGCCGCTGACACAGAAAGCGGATGATCACAAACCTTCTTTGGCTGCATCTCTAAAAGGCCAGCAGATGATTATTCCCAGTTTCAATGACATCTTTCAAGACTGGGCCAGGAATACCAACAGTGGGTATGAGATGCTGAAACCAGTTCTGGTAAACAACTTCAAGTTGTAGGACCAACCTACCCATCTTGTGTTTCACTGAATCGAGCAATAATAATTTCTCTCCAGGATGATGTCCAACCCAAAGAAGCTCAAGAAGCTGGAGATGGATGATTATGCATTATGCGGCGCAGGGTGCACAACAGCCCCCCCCCCACACTTTCCCAGAAAAGCCCTGGGTGACCTCTCATTTACTAACTGGAGGCCAGAATGTACATGAATGCGGATTTCGCTCCTCTGTGTATCATGACATTTCTCACAGCTTGGCTGTTTTTCTTCGACGACAAGGTGGACCACAAGGATGGTGAGCTTTTCGAGGACGCCGGACAGTTCAGTGCCCTCACACAACAGGCATTGGACTATGCGGCCTACACTCTGGGAGTCAATGACGACTACCAGGAGCCCGAGGGTGGAATTGATGATTTCGTTGGTTTATTTCATGACGTTGGTCAGGCTCTACGCTGTGCTCTTTGTGAAGGTAACTTGGCGCATTCAAGTGTTATTGGTCCCTAGACAAGACTGCTGACTTCGTCTCCAAGAAAAACGGCTATTCTTTCTCGAAGACTTCAGGTTCTACCTTCGTTCTCTAGTTCAAGAACAGATAGACTCGCACAAGGGTAAGATTCGCTCGTTCGAAAACTACATGGCTCTACGACGAGGCACGGTCTGCATGTACACAATTTGCTCTGCGACCGAGTAAGTTCCAAGATTGATCTTGGCTCTTCCCCGGTACTTTGCTAAAGTTCATGCGTTATTCTTCCTGCAGATATGCCTCGGGCGTCCGACTTCCTGACACGGACGTGCTCCCGATTTCGGAGCTAGTCCAGCTTTGGGCGGAGATCCGGGATCTTATGATATTGTAAGCCCCGTATTGGTCGGCTCGTTGTCTCATATCTGACACTTTGGCAGCATCAACGATCTTTACTCTTTCAAAAATGAGATGGTAAATACGACGGCTTCGTGCATCAGACCCTCGGGGAGACATGCTTCTCAATCAAGGCTGACAATGCGCACAAACAGTACTCCGGGAATAACGCGAGTCTGGTAACGCTATGCCTGGACAAAGGCGGAAACTTGGATGAAGCCGTCAAGGAGATTGTTGGTCTGACCATAGGATGCAAGACTCGCTTTGACTGCAAAGCTGCCGAAATCCTGGGCCGATTCCCGCCTGAGCAACGCGGCGATATCAACAGATATCTTGATAGCTTGCGATGTCTTGTTACTGGGTATCATACTTGGTGGTAAGTAACCTCACTAACGAACAAGGTTGGCTCGTACTAAGGTATTATTATTTTAGCCTCACGACCACAAGATACAACCTCGGCCCATATGTCACTGGGGATGGCAGAGTGATTGTAACTATCTGAGCCCGTGGTGAGGAGTGTCCAGATCAGTCAAGCTTTTGAATGAGTGACCTGGATTGTTGGAAAAGAATGTGGAGTAGTACCCCGGTCACCCTGCTATTACTATGTTTGGTTCCTGGCTGCATCGGGTTGGATGGATAGTTAGGATGGGTGGGCGGAAGGCGTTGTGGATCAGACGACCATGCCGTCCGCGACGCCAAGACTGGACACGAGGCATATCGTAGATGTCATTAAATAGAAACAATCTTTCTTAGAGAGCCTGGTTTAGAGGTGGTTAATTCGCCTATCGCAAACACAAGATTTGATATTATATGGAGTATCAGCCGTTTATCAGCCGTTTGTAAGGTGGAATACTTAGTTCCACGGGTTGACATGACCAACGCCGAAGCGAGCGCGGATTCGGGGAACTCGCGGGCCTTTTACTCAGAGTTTACTCCAAGCCTAATCTATACAACCTTAAAACCTATTCTATATATTATAAAAACTTTATATAAAAACTAATAATTTAAAATAAATTAATTAATTAAATAACTTAATAAAGTTATTAATTAAAAAAGTAAAGTTAATATTAATATTATTTATATAATAAACTTTTTTTAAAAAATAATAAAATATTTTTTTAAATATTATATTTTTATATAATATTATTTATATAAATAATTAAATATAATATTTAATAAAAAGTTTTAATTTAAAAATAAAAAATTTAATTTATAATTTAAAATACTTTTATATATATTATTTATTATTTATATTTAAAAGAGTATATATAAAATTAAGTTAGAGTTATTAAACTTAATTATCTACTTAGAAGGTGTTACTTAGTAGTATAATTAACCCTTAAGGAAGAGACCTAGATCCTCACCGCTAGTTCGTTCATTTCTACCTTTTAAAATTCCTGCCGCAGACCTAACTGTTTGGAATCCAACCCAGACTAGCCCACTTGTTCCTCTTTCATCACGGAAATACACCAACTATTAACAAGTAATGAACATGGAACAGTCCGATTTTCGTCGAACACACGGTTGCTGGATTTTCTCTGTTCCGCGCTGGCTTTTCATGTCTAAGATGCCTCCTCGTGGAAACGATTCGAGGGCGGGTGGCGCCAATAGCAGCCGTGCACGGGATTGGCGCTTTTGGCTCATTTTTGCCGGACTCAGTCTCGCGTCTATTCTCGTCTCGATCGAAAGCACTATCGTCGCGACTGCTTTGCCTACAATTTCAGCTGACCTAGGCACTGGCAATGCCTACATCTGGGTGACCAACATCTACTTTCTCACAAGGCGAGTTATTTCCTTGCGGCCCTCCGGGCTCTTTCTGTTCCATGCGATTGGACTTGGCTAACAGACTCCGCCGCCAGCGCCATCTTCCAGCCTCTTTACGGCCAGTTTGCCGATCTGTGGGGACGACGCAAGATCATCCTGCTGGCGATCTTCGTGTTTATGGCCGCCAGCGCGATATGTGGTGCCGCACAGAACACGGCCATGCTGATCATTGGCCGCGGCATCCAGGGCGGTAAGTGTGTTTAAATTTTATCTTACCTGTCTGAATTGTATGCAAACTCGTGGGGGCCACCTCCTGCCTAACACTGGACGGTTTGTCATGGTCTAATGAGAGTTCCCTTCTTGAAACGGGCTCTCGGCAGAGATGGTTCGAAACTGCTCTGTCTGAGATTATGTATTTATGGCGATCTAACAGCTGATTCTGGACTTTGCAGTTGGCGGCGGTGGTATCATCATGCTGGCGAATCTTATCATCTGCGACCTCGTCCCCTTGAGCGAACGCAGTCGCATCGCTGGACTGCTGTTTGCCCTCGTCGGCGTGTCATCATGCTTCGGACCCCTGATCGGCGGAGCTCTTGCCGGTGCTGGGCATTGGCGTTTCGCGTTTTATTTTAATGTCCCCATCGGCGCCATTTCCCTCGCCATTATCTATGTGTACCTTCGTGTTTCCCACCGTGCCAGCATGCCCTGGCAGACAAGTCTACGCCGCATTGATTATGCAGGGACCCTGATACTCGTTGCTTCAACAGTACTGGTTCTATATGCCTTGTCTTATGCTGGCTTTATATACCAGTGGTCCGACCCGCGCATCATTGCATTGCTTGCTGTGGGATTGGTGCTACTACTTGCTTTCGTCGTCTATGAGCACTCACCACGATGTTCCTATCCCTCCGTGCCGCCGATCCTCTTCCAAAACCGGACTTCCAGCATCACATTCTTCATTACCTTCAACCATGCCATAGTGGTTGTTTGGGTCATCTACTTCTTTCCTCTGTTTTTCCAGTCTGTTTTGGGCACTTCGCCGGGCCAGTCTGGCTTGAACCTGCTGGTCCTCGTCCTCACCTGGCCTGTCTTCGCATCGCTGAGTGGTGTGATTACTGCTAAGACAGGCCAGTACAAATTCATTCAACTGTTTGGATTAAGCATTCTTAGCATCGGCGTCGGCTGCTGCTCATTGTTGGATCAGCACTCAACAACAGGAATGTGGGTGGGGTTTTTAATGCTCATTGCAGCTGGTCTTGGCACTGTGTTTCCAGCACTGTTGCCCGCAGTCCAGGCCGAATTATCGGAAGAGGAAACAGCTTCTAGTACGGCGGCCTGGGCACTTTTACGCGGAATAGGTATGATTTGGGGCGTCAGTATCCCGGCGGCCATTTTCAACAATCGTATAGAGCAACTAGCTGGGGGCGTGGATGATCCTATCTACCGTAAAGCTCTGACGGGCGGAAGGGCCTACGAACATGGCACAGCGGCGTTCTTGAACCAGATCCAAGGCGAAACCAAAGAACAAATAGTGGGTGCGTACGTGGACTCCTTGAAGCTCATGTGGCTAGTTTGTATGGCATTCCCAAGCGTGTCTACACTGGCAGCACTGTTTGAGCGGAGGGTCAAGCTTCGCAAAGAGTTAGTAACGGACTTTGGATTTGAGGAGAAGAGCTCCTCGAAACAAATCGAGGGGGCTGGAGGCAACGAATCACCACATGAGAGTAGCACTGTGTAGGTGGTTGTTCTGATTTCCATGTTTCCTGGGTGGATCTCAGTTTTCGATTTATCTTTCTGATGGTGTGAAAATATGCCAAGCTTCAGAGTGGAAGACTCAATCTCAGAGCCAGCGTCCATACACCCAGCGTTTCCGTCCACATACCCACTATTTTCCGTTAATATACCTAGTACCTATTTTTCTTAGTAACTTCCTTATATTTATAAGTACTTATTAAGTTAGTATTAGAAGACTCTATAGAATAATCTTTTTTATTAATTTTTAATACTTTAAATATAAATTTCTTTACTTTTACCTTTTAATACTTCTTTTACTTTATATACTTTTAAGTATTAACTATCTATTTATATATTAATGAAGTTAAAAATAGAAAGTTATCGTTATTTATATATAATAAAATAATTAAAATATTTTAAAGAATATTAATTTTAATTTATTTAAAAACTTTTAAATATAAAATAAATATAGAATTAATTAATATTAAATATTATAAATAATAAATAAATATTATTAAGTTTTATAATTCTTTTAATAAAATTATTATAATAATTAAAAGATTTATTTTAAAAGAATTAAATATAATAATTAAAAATAAAATATTTAATAATAAGTTAAAGAATATTTAAAAATAATATTTATATTAATAAAGTTATATATTATAAAATATATTAACTTATAATAAATATAAATACTTTTAATCTTTTATAATAACTTTTATCTTTATATTAATATAAATACTATAATTAAAAGTATAATTACTAGATTATATACTTTAAACTATCCTATTAAAAGATTATAATAATTAATTTATAAATTAATAATTCTAATAATATATAAATACCGTATTATTACTAATAGTTTTACTTTTATAATATATGTATTTAAAAATATATATAATACGAGCTTTGTTGAGTGTTCGCTATATAGCTATAGTAAATTAGAAATAATAAGTCTCTAAAAATATTTATAAAAATATTTAAAGTAAATTAAGTAAATTAAATAAATTAAGTAAATTAAATAAATTAAGTAAATTAAGTAAATTAAGTAAAGTAAGTAAAGTAAGTAAAGTAAGTAAAGTAAGTAAAGTAAGTAAAGTAAATAAAGTAAATAAAGTAAATAAAGTAAATAAAGTAAATAAAGTAAATAAAGTAAATAAAGTAAATAAAGTAAATAAAGTAAATAAAGTAAATAAAGTAAATAAAGTAAATAAGTTAAATAAGTTAAATAAGTTAAATAAGTTAAATAAGTTAAATAAGTTAAATAAGTTAAATAAGTTAAATAAGTTAAATAAGTTAAATAAGTTAAATAAGTTAAATAAGTTAAATAAGTTAAATAAATTAAATAAATTAAATAAATTAAATAAATTAAATAAATTAAATAAATTAAATAAATTAAATAAATTAAATAAATTAAATGAATTAAATAAATTAAATAAATTAAATAAATTAAATGAATTAAATAAATTAAATAAATTAAATAAATTAAATAAATTAAATAAATTAAATAAATTAAATAAATTAAATAAATTAAATAAATTAAATAAATTAAATAAATTAAATAAATTAAATAAATTAAATAAATTAAATAAATTAAATAAATTAAATAAATTAAATAAATTAAATAAATTAAATAAATTAAATAAATTAAATAAATTAAATAAATTAAATAAATTAAATAAATTAAATAAATTAAATAAATTAAATAAATTAAATAAATTAAATAAATTAAATAAATTAAATAAATTAAATAAATTAAATAAATTAAATAAATTAAATAAATTAAATAAATTAAATAAATTAAATAAATAAAAGAAATATTTTAAAAATATTAATATTATTTAGATTTATTATATTAAATTATTATTATAAATTATTTATATTTTTAAACTTTATTATTAAACTAAAATTAATTATTAAAGTTTTAAAATAAAATAAAATAAAATATATTCTTTAAAAGTTAATTTAATTAAATTTATTATATAAAACTTTATAATAATTTTATAATTATTTATAATATTATTTATTATAAAATATATTTTATATATTAAATATTAAATTTTATTCATTTAAATTAATATTATTAATTTAATAATATTATTATAAATTATATATTAATTTAATATTAATAAAATTATTTTATAAAATATTAAATTTATTATATAATTTAAATTATTTAAATATTAATTAATTATAATAAATAAAAATAAAGTTATTATTTTTTATTTAAAAGTTTAACTTTATTTATATAAATATTTATTTATTAACTTTATAAATAAAAGTATTTAAAAATAATTATTAAATTTATTATATTAATTAAAATATAAATTTTAAATAAAATAATAATATTTTATTATTATATATAATATTTTAATTTATAATTTTAATAATTAAAAATAAATATTAATATTAAAAATATTTAATATATTTTTAAAAATAAAATTTTATAAATTAAATTTAAAGTATATTAAAATTTATAAAACTTTAAATTTAAGTTTAAAAAATAAAGTATTAATTTTATTAAATATAAAGAAATTAAAATTAAATTAAATTAAATTATAATAAAATAAAATAATTAAATAAAAATTAATTAAAAATTATAATTATAAACTTTTAACTTTTATTAAAAAAATAATTAAATATTATAATAAATAAATAAAAGTAAAATCAAAATTAAAATATAATTAAAGTATTTTTAAATTAAATTATAAATAAATTATAGTAAAAACTTTAATTTTAATTAAAAATTATTAATTAATTTAATAATTAAATTTAAATTTAATTAATTTATTTATATTCCTTTATATTTATTATAAATATTAAATAATAATAAAATATTATATTATTTTATTATTTTTAATTAATTAAAAACTTTATTTATTAATAAAATTATTTTTAATTAAAATATTAATTTATTTAAAATTACTTTTAAGTATATAATTTTAATTTAATTAATATAAATATTCTTAAAGTATTTTAAATTAATATTTTATAATTTATTTAATTTATTTAAATTTTAATTTTATAATAAATATAATAATTAATAATTAATAATTAATAAATTAAAACTTAATTTTATAACTTTTATTAGTTAATAAATAACTATTAATTATTTATAAATATATATAAACTTTTATTTTTAAATAATTAAAATTATAAAAACTATTATTTTTATATTATTTAATTAATTCTTTTAATTTTAATAATTGATTTTATTTTAATAATTAATTTAATAATAATAATAAGTTTATTAATAATTAATTAATAGTTTAATTAAAAGTTTAATTAATTATTTTAATAATTATTTTAATAATTATTTTAATAATTACTTTAATAATTACTTTTATTATTATTAATTTTATATTTTAATTTTATATAATTCTTTTATAATATAAATAATATATTTTAAAAGTTTATTATAAAACTATATAATTAATAAATTTATTATTAATTAATATAAAATTAAAATTTATTTATTATATAACTTTATAATTAATAATAAAATTAAACTATTAAATAAATTAAAATAATATTAATAAATATATAGAAAAAGAAATATTTTTATTAATTTATTTTATTAAATTATAAAAAGATAATAATAAAGAAATTAATAATTAATAATATTTATAATTATTTAAATATATATAATTAAATAAAATAAATTATAATAAAGAAATTTTATTATATTCTTTATAAATTTAAAAATTATTTAATAAAAGTTTTATAAATAAAACTTTATAAATAAAAGTTTTATTAATAATAAAATTATAATTTAATATTAAAATAATATATAAAATAATTTTTATTAAAATATATTTTTAATTTATTTTAAAAGTATTATAATTACCTTTAAAATATAATTAATTTATTTAAATATTTAATTATATTATTTTAAATTATTAATTTATTATTAATTAAATTCTTTTAATATTTAATTATATAATTTAAAGTTATTAATTTATTATTAAAAATTTAATTTTTATTTAAAATTATTAATAAAGTTTAATTTAATAAATATTTTTTTAAAATTATTTTTTTATTTAATAATTAATTAATATTATTAAAAAAATATAATTTTTATAATATATAAGTTAGAATATAACTATATTATATTTATATATAGATAGAAGGAAGGTTTAATAGCTAGAAGGTCTACTTATAGTCTTTAAAGTAAGCTTAAAAATATAGCCTATATACCTATTAACTAATATCAGCTAGCAACTAGCTAGCCACCTCCCTATACTCTATTTATCTATCTATATATAGGTATAGCTATACCCTATTATACCTACTATAATTTTAAAATATAATAATTTTTATAAAGGAATTTCTATATTAAACTTTTAAAGAAAATAATAATTTATTTTATAATTAAAAATAAAATAATTCTTATTATTATTAAAATAATAAAAATATTTAATATAAATAATTTAAAATAATTCTTTTACTTTTTATTAATTCTTTTATATAATTTAAAACTATATTAAATAAAGTTTTAATAATATTATAATTATTATTTAAATAAATAAACTTTTAATTTTAAATAATAAGAATTATTAAATAGATTTTATATATTATTATTATAAAAAAGAAAGAAAAAAGAAATTAAATAAATGATAAAATATAATTTTAATAAATTAATAAATAATTTTATAAAATAGTTTAATTATAAATATAATTATAAATAAAAATAATTAATTATAATATTAATAAATTAATAAATTTTAATTAAAAATTATTAAAATTAATATAATTAAAATATTTATAATAAAAATATTTTAATAATTAATAAATTTTTAAAAGAATTATTATTTATAATAAATAAATAAAAATAAAACTAAAAATAAATTATAATTAAAATATTTTTAAATTAAACTATAAATAAATTAAAATAAAAGTTTTAATTTTTATTTATAAAAATTTATTAATTAAATGTAATAAATTTATTCAATTAAACTTTTATTAAATAATAAAAATAAATATTTTTAATTTTTTAAAGGTCATTATTATTTTAATTATATAATAAAGTTTTATAAAAAATTAAGCTTTAATTTAAAGTTTTGTATAATAAAAGAATATTAAATAAAATAAACTTTTATAATTTTAAAAATATTTATTATTTAAATATTATAAAGTTTTAATAAATAAAGTTTATAAATATAAAAATATATATTAAGTTTATTATATTTTTAAAGAAAATAATAATAATTTTAATATTTCTTTTAAAAGTATATTTTAATATTTATAAAAAAGAAAATTAATAACTTTAAAATATAAAAATTAAAATATTTTTAAATTTTAATAAATATATTATAAATATTTTAATATATTTAATTTTAAAGAAGAATTTAATTTTTAAATTGTAAATAGATATTATTATTATATTATAATTATTATTTAATAAAAGCTTTATAATATATAAAAGAAATTAAAAATTTAATATTAATAAAATAAATAAAGAAATACTTTATTTAAATATTATAAACTTTTATATATTAAAATTAAAATTAAAATTAATTTAAAGTTAATTTAATTTAATTTTAATAAAATAAATATAAAAGTATTTTTTAAATATAATAAAATTTTATATATTAAAATTAAAGTTAAAATTTATTTAAAATTAATTTAATTTAATTTTTATATATTAAAATATTTAACTTTTTAATTTTTAATTTTTAACTTTTAATTCTTTTAATTTTTAAACTTTATTTATTTATTTATTTATTTATAAATTATTTATATTTTTAATTTTATTAATAAGTTAAAAATAAATAATTAAAGTTTTAAAAAATAAAATATAATATATTTTTAAAAATTAATTTAATTAAATTTATTATATAAAACCTTTTATAATAACTTTATAATTTATATTTATAATACTATTTATTATTAAAAATACCTTTTATATTAATATATTAAACTATATTAATTTAAATTAATATTATTAACCTTAATATAAATTAGTTTATTAAAAATTAAAACTATTATAAACTATAAACTATTTAATTTTAATATTATTAAATATTATATATAAAATTACTATATAATTTAAATAAATATAAATTAATTAAAATAAATAAAAATAAAGCTATTATTTCCTTAAAAGTTCTAACTCTACTTTATAAATAAATATTTATCTATTAACTTTATAAATAAAATTACTTAGAAATAATTACTTAACTTATTATATAATCTATTAAACTAAAAATAATTAAATTAAGTAATTATACTCCATTATTTAAGTTTATAATTTTAATAACTTTATTATAAATAAAAAAATAACTATTAATAATTAAATTTAAAATTATATAAAAATAAATTTTTTAAAAAAGGTTATTAATATTTAAAATAATTAATATATTTTTAAAGAAATTAAAAATTATAAATCTAATTTAAAGAAAATTAAGATTTATAAGAATTTTAAACTTAAACTTAAAAGCTTCTTTTAAATTTAACGCTCTTAAAAGAAAAATATTAAAAAGTTTTAAAAATTTAAATAAAGTTAAATAAAGTTATAATAATATAATATAATTAAATAAAAACTAATTATAAAATTATAATTATAAGTTTTTAACTTTATATTTAAAAAAGTTTATTTATTTATTTATTTATTTATTTATTTATTTATTTATTTATTTTTATTTATTTATTTATTTATTTATTTATTTATTTATTTATTTATTTATTTATTTATTTATTTATTTATTTATTTATTTATTTATTTATTTCTTTATTTATTTATTTATTAATTTATTAATTTATTTATTTATTTATTAATTTATTAATTTATTTAAAAAATAAATTTAAAAAAAGTTTTAAAAAAAATAAAAAAGGAGAGAGAAAGGGGGTAGGGGAGGGGGTAGAGGAGGGGCTAGAGAGGTAAGAAATTAAAAAGAGGTATCCTTTAGGGTTAAAGGTCCTAAGGGTAGTTAAGCTACAGCTATTTTTACTATAATATTATTATAGTTTTAAAGTTATAGCGGTATTATAGTAATAAGGTATATAATCTTTATATTATAATAAATATTTAAAAACTAGTATTTAAAAGGATATAAGATTAGTAATAATAGTTATAATATAATAGGTACTTCTAACCTTAGCCTTATAATGTATGAATAAGGCTAAGGGGTACCGTCTTGACGACGGTGTTGATCGTGGATACAAGTAGCCCACGGGCTAGTTGCTGTCTCTATATTAACGCTCCTTTCCCGTGTTGTCTCGTCCGACCTAGTAGCCGTAGTGAGGATGCCGCGTGCTTGGAGCGGATTCCTGAGAATCGACGGGAACACGTATCGACCAGCTTGCGGCCCTGCCGTCGCTTTGCACTTTTCTACAAGTATACTCAAAGACGGGAGACACTGACAGACAATCTGGTCAGTCCAATGGATAGGCAGAAATTCTGCGTTCCCGAGACCTGCAAGGACTTGAAATATACTCACGGCACAGATGAGACCAATGCATATCTCAGACATCCTATGGTCAAACATGGTGGTCAGCTATGCTGTCCCCTTAGCCTGGTCGGATGCCTCGGTAATGAGGTAGAGGGATAGAACCCTTACCCAAGCAGATTGAACTTCGCAAAATTCACCGTGGGATCGTCAAAGCTGTCTTCCTGAAGCATCATTCCAAGCCTCGCGAAGCTTGTCGCGGTGGCCAGACCCCCAGCCCCCAGCATCAGCATGATCCTGATTTTTTTCATCGGTGAAAAAGTAAGGGAACATGTCAGAATTATGGGCGGGAAGAGTATCACAAGGTCAGAAACCGACGCGACTGCTGTGTCGGCTATGAAGATTCCCTTCCTGTCGAGGCACTGGGACCGCACAGACTTGTCCCAGACCCCCTCGATGGGAAGGCAAATCACGATCTTGACGACGGTGATGGCTATGCAGAATGCGACTTGGAAGGCGATCGTCGCCCAGATGAGCAGGGTTGTTTTGCTGAATTGCTTCAAGACCCGTCCGAGTAAGAGGAGAAGGGCCAGTTTGGTCCAGAAGCTTGCAACACTGTAGCAGATAGAAGCGATAAATGCGTACTAGATGCAGTGGTTAATATCCTTGCCCAGTCTGAGTGTCATCCCTCTCACCATTTGAAATTGAACCAGATCTTCTGGCGATACGTCCCACAGATGATAGCCTCGTTCATCGTCAGCTCACAAGTTCCGCAACTTTTCGTGAAATATTTTTGAGATTGCAAATACCTAGTCCATGTCGATACACTTTCATGTGTGAGACTCAAATGATCATTATCCTTCATGATGTGTGCGACTGGACTCACTGAATATTGAGTTAACCCAATAAGAGAGCAAAGACACCTGCTCCGGTCAGCATATCTGCGACAAGTTGGTCGATGTCTAATCAAACCCATCATACGTATCCCATGAGGCAACTCCCTACAAGAACATTGTCTGTTAGCCAACTCCTTCGCACAAGTGCGGCATTAACCCATGCTCGGAAATGAGCCCATAGTCGGCTGTGACTTACATTCTTCTCTTCCCAGGTCTCGTAGAACAATCGATCTAACATAGACTCGCAAAAGGAATAGAGGCGTTGTGAGACACAGTACAATGATCATCACAGCGATGCTGACGCTATGCAAGACATCTTCAGGATTGCGCGTGTCAGCCACCTCCCCCAGCGGCGGAGCACCGGCTCCCTCCCGCGGCACCCTACCCTGAAGCTCCATATACTGTCTGACGACGCGTGCTGTTCGATCCTGCAGATCAGCACCGTAGAACTCGGGAATCTTATTCCATGAGATGGTGTTCTCTGTCCGGGGCTGGTGTGGAGAAACATTTGGAGGACTTGTAAATGTGCGGGCGGGTGGCACCGAACCCAAATATTTAGCTCGAGAGCTTTGAGAAGTGTACCCTAGGGTACGAGTCAGATGGTTTGCCACTAATGCGCAAGCTCTACCAATTTTCCACTCGTCCAGATGTCCGTCTTCTTGCACGACAAAGTTTAATGTCCCTTTAGACCCGGCGTGAGCCGGGCGAAGGCCCGGCGGAATCGGTTCGGTAGCGATGTGACGCTATACCCCTCTATTGTCTATCGATAAATCTCGGAAACGACGTACTACATTTTCGAGTGATTACGCGCAGGCGACACTCTGATTCTGGGTACCAGAGACGAGTCAATCTCGGGTCTAGGCTAGATATTCATAGCTACGAGGTACATAGAAAGCCACAAGCTGACGAAAGGGCCGTGGCACGATGGGACCTTATTGTCAGATCCATGGGATCCTTGGACCTTCTTGCCCTTGCGTGGGCAGAGGAGTCTTGAATTTAGCTGGCATAATGTTATGTTCTGCGACCTCCCCTGCCGCTCGGATTGCACACGGCAAACCAGGCTGGGAAAAGGTCAAGAAACAGATTTTGAATGGCAGAGTAAACACAAATAACAGGGTTGAAACCCTCGCCATGGTGGTTACTATCATTCAAAATCATGGCCGCGACTCTACTGAGACTCACCTCCATCGAGAGGCCTTAGCTTAATATGGGAGATGCAAACCTTGCTGTTCGTTTCAACCGACACAAAGGAAGCAAAACAGGCTCATGCGGTCAAGGACCAATTGATTCTCTTGTGCGAATCCCTATGCTCCGAGGGGGATTCCGTGGAGATACCAAGTGCCTACACCATACTATCCAACCCCTACTAGTAGAACACCCCTACTATTAGAACAAAGTGCTATCTAATAACTTAATAAATTTTGTAATAGAATAAAATAATTAATTAATATTTTTATAAGATAATTATTTATAATTTATAATTTTAAAGTTTATTTTTTAATAATATTTATTTACGTTATAAAATTATTAATTTTAATTATTAATAATCTTTATATAAGTTATTTATATTTTAATAACTTTAATTTTAATTATTATAATTATTTTATTTTATTTTAATTATAATTTTTTATTAAAATTACTTTTTTATTTTCTTTTAATTAATTTTATTTAAAAATATAATTTTAATATTTAATTTTTAATATAATTAATAATTTATTTTAATTTTTAATAATATTTTATATTAATATTTATAATTAACTTATTTTAATATAAAATTAAAAGAATTATAATTATAATTTTTAATTAACTTTTATTTAATTATTATATTATATTATAATTTAATTTATTTTTCAATTTATTTTTCAATTTATTTTAACCTTTATTTATACTTTTATTTTATAAATAAAAACTTTAAGTGAATATTTTTAAGTTTAACTTTAAGATTTTTATAGATTTTAATATACTTTAAACTAAGTTTATAATCTTTTAACTTTTTTAAAAATATATTAATTATTTTAATATTAATTAACTTTTTTAAAAGAGAATAGAGATTTAAAGAGTTAAAAATAAAGGGTATAAAGTAAGAAGTACTACTAGCTAATTAAAGAGTTTTATTCAACCTTACTTTACTACCTATACCACCCTAACTAAGTACTTTTTACACTTTAATACTTACACTAAGTGTATATTCTAACCTATAAACTTATTAATTTATAAGAGGAGATTTAGGAGGAGATTTAAGTATTTAAAGACTTGCTAGAGCGCTCTAAGCGACGATAAGGAAAGTAGTAGTAAACTATTAATATAGAAGAAGCGATAGGGGTAAGTAGAAGTAATAAAGGTAAGTAGAAGTAATAGGGGTAAGTAGAAGTAATAGAGGTAAGTAGAAGTAATAAGGGTAAGTAGAAGTAATAAAAGTAGTATTTATATAAAGTGATAGATATATAAATAGTTAATAATTATATATTATTATTTTATATAGTAGATTAGTAGTCTAAATTAAGGTTGGCGCACTAAGGGTATACGTTACTTTATACTCTCCGTTTTTTACTTTATAAATCTTTATTCTATTTTTAAAATAAAGGTTAACCTTTATATAATTATATACTTTTTAATTATTAAGTTTTAAATATTTATTATTATATAAAGATATTTTATATATTTTTAAATTTATATAAAATAAAAGTAAAATAATATAAATAAAAGTAAAAATATATATAAATTTTAATATATAATATATATATAAAGTATTTATATAAAAGTATTAATTATTTATTATATAAGTTATATCCTTCTATATAAATAGTATTTAAAATTTCTATAAATAGAGATTTTTTTAAAAAAAACTATACCATTGCACCTACTTAGGTAGGCTAGGCTATAGGTAATTTTATTAATAGTATGAAGAAGGCGGAATTATACTAGGAATGCAAGGGTTTCTCTATATATATACGTTCTTAAGCTTTAGCCACACTATATTTTTCCTTTATACTATATAACTATTTTTTAATTCAACTACTTATTTCTTCCTTAATTTAAAGCTTATATATAAAGTCTTTAATAACTTTATATATATCTTTATAGTTCTTTTAAAAAGGAACTTTAAATCCACCTTTTTCTTTATTTTTATTATACTTTTCTATATTATTAAAAAGTTAATAGTTATTAATAATAAAAGTATAAACTTAAAGGAGAATAAGTTTATTATACCCTCCCTTTATTTTTTTATAAATTACTTTTAGGATTTTTTTTAGAAATTTTAATACTTTATTATAAAAGTTTTAAAGGTAGTATATTATAAATTATTTCTTTATTTTAAGTTCTTTTAAAGTTAGCTATATATTTAAATAGGGGTTATAGTGTTAGCTTACCTAGTGAGGGTCTTATTATAAGGTATATATATATATATATATATATATGTTTAGAGGGATGATTTTTAGTTAGGCTTTTCTTAGTGTGATTTATTTATATAGCGATTATTTTTAGAGATTTAATTTTATTATATAACTTTTTTATAATATTTTAGTTAACGTTATTATTAAAATAGTATCCTTTAACCTTATCTATATATTATAAAGTTAAGGTTATAAGTACCTATTATATTATAATTATTATTATTAGTATTATATTCTTTTTAAGTATTAGGTTTTAAGTACTTACTATTATATAAAGGTGCTAAGTATATCCTTAGATGTATATGGAATAGAAGCGAAACTATATATGCGTTCTTATCTACCAGTGCATATTAAACCCGGCCAGAAAGCTAATATTTGAGACGGATCGATAGATTGTTACGCGATAGGCGTCCCGGCCAAAAGACCACAATTCCAAGTTGTCTAGACTTGGAATTCAACACTTATAAGCCCGTACCGTCACAATATTTACACTGGCGGATATTTGTGGGCTCAAAGAATCATAGGATGATGGCGATACACCTCGCGTACTGTTCGACTCATCCTTCAGTTCATGGCGGGGATGGTGATCTTCTCGATAAACCACTGCCGGAACCTTGATTAGCGTCCATTTCTTCTACCACTCTGTGCTCCATAAGTCGTCGCATGGAATAAGTCGATCAGAGAAACCGCAAAAGACTACAACTTACTGTCTTGCCATTGTCGGACGTGGTCATGTCAGTGAAGGTAGCACCGTTCTGGCCGTAAATGCCGTCCGCGTATGAGCTGTCGGCCTCAGCAAGGGCGATAGTCGTGTTGACGTAGTATTGGGGCTCGTTCGTGCCGGTGGGGTCGTTGCCGTTGGCGTCCTGCTTCTCAATGGCAGTGTTCCACAGCGTCATGGGGCCGGAAGTCTTCTTGTAGGTGGCAAGGACTTCGCCCGTGACCGCATCAGTCATGGTCTGCTTCCACATGTAGGTCGACTTGTCGACCAGAGTGTAGTTGAAGACGATGCCGTTCTCGTAGTTGACGCCAGCCGTCCTCTTTTCGCCCACGAATTGGATTGTGTTGCCCGACCCATCGTTGCCGTAGACCTCGGAAGAGATGCACCAAGTGGAATCGGCGTCAGGGCCGGAGCACTCGCTCGATCCCGCAGGGTACGAGCCGACGATGCTCTGAACCAGGTCTCCCTCCTGCTGTCCTGATTTCGACGTTCCCTGGATCCCGATCCATGCAAAAAGGTATCCCTTTTGACCCTGCGGCATCTTTCCCGGGTAGATTGTGCTCGTTGTACTGATGATCTCTGACCTGGTGGGCTGCAGTCCACAGATAGGGCCCCAACCAAGATCCTCGACTCCGGCCTGGCGGCTGTCGAGGACTGCCTTGGCCGTGGCCGAAGATGCCGACAGCAGAAGGGCTGCGAATTGGGACTTGCTGAAGAACATATGGTCGGATTTGTATTGAACGAGTGTGTGTTTTTGTAATGAACGAAAGTGAAGACCCTGCTTCGACGGTGAGTTGGTCAAGTGTAAAGATGTGTAGTGCCAATATTACACAATTGTTAACAAACCGGCACAGCCAAGGTTTTTGTAAGGCACATTGACCCCTGAATAGTGTCAGTGGTAGATCACTGCTATAATGGTGATATTCGCCCTATTTCCCTGATTCAAACAGTCCACAGTAATCCCTATTAATTTCATGTTAAGCATGGGTTCACAGTGGGGAAGCGGGCCACGCGGGTCATTCGTTACTGCCGGCACTTGCCAAGATCCACCTGTAGGATAATTTTCCTGAAACGAAACGACTTTACCGGGCTGAGTTCGTCCTCGTTCAGATCCGCGTTTATTCCCTTCCATGCCCACAGGCACGTGCCAGATGCGACATACCATGTCATGACATGGAACCCCTGGGCGACTTCCTTGGCTGGCACACGACGGAGTTAAGCTTGTATTTAGCTTAAAGAGACCTCATGGTCTGGTCATCACATTGGGCCCGCGGCTGTACTCGGACCGTCCATAGTAACAAACAACCAATTGCTCCTGTACAGCGTCAAGAACCACTTTCCAGGCTGAGACAACAGGCACTAGCCGTCTTCTTGAAAGGCTACGAGTACCCCCATTATCTAAATTTCGATTAGGAGATAAAGGTCCTGCAGTATTTGGGGGGAAAGCAGACAAAGAAGAGAACTGACTTCTAAATTTCAAGTGTCGTGTACAATGAAACCATGAAATGGCGTAAATACTGATACGTCCACTTATGACCTAGTGCGGTAAACATCACTGTTGCCTGCGGTTTTTTCGGCAGGCTCATAAGCTAGAATAATCATGTTATGTATCGTGTTGAGACATTAAATATGCTGTATATTTCCCCATTCGACGAGGTATCTAGCTGTCTGTAGATCTCCAGGAGCAATGGGGCCATTGTAGTCGAGTCAAAGACACTGCAGGGCAAGAAAATTGCTCAAACAGCCCAGAAACACTTGAATCTTTTGGTCCGACTACCTAGAAGATAATTCACCACAGGAGAACCTCCTACGGCGTAACCTCCCACGGCGCAGCCTCCCATTGAGACGTACGCCGGCAAACCATGAATGAGGAGTCTGCAGTCGGTCGGCGGTGGGTATGGGTCCTGCAGCCTGCTTCACGTCCAAAGGGCTATCATATAGGATTTGGAGGAACCACATTTAATGATAGCGAATGAAGTTCCAAATTATTCAAATGGCATGGTTTCACATTCGTTCTGGTAGTATCGTACAGATTCTCGATACAAAGGTCAATCTGATGACCGTAGCGTGCTACATCGCATCCATCCCTCGAGGCTGAAGGGTCTCGACGAGAGCGACATTTCACGAATATTCTTGTATAAAG
The DNA here is from genome assembly GCF_019321695.1 of Diaporthe batatas. NCBI lineage: Eukaryota > Fungi > Ascomycota > Sordariomycetes > Diaporthales > Diaporthaceae > Diaporthe > Diaporthe batatas. The sequence goes on along the minus strand of NW_025408563.1, from coordinate 435,474 downwards.
AGAATTGGGTCTCGATATTCGTCGGAAGATTATGTCGATCATCTAGTGGCGTGTAGGTTCAATTCAGGGGTGGTATTCGTTGACTGTGCCACAGCATGAATACCCAAAACGCCGAATAGCGGTTTTACGACGTTCGATTAAAGAAAATCGACAAGAAGCCCTTATGGAGACAGCCGATTATCCTCCAAGGTACTCTGGATGGAAAAGGTTGGTGAATGAGTGGTAGAGCTGGGATGTATTTAGCGGAAAGTTGTAAATTGAATCTGTCTCTGAGTGTTGACCACCTGGGCACTGTATGAAGACGCCGCATACACTTTATGAATGGATAATATTAGAAATGAGACTGCAAACAACCCAAATCAAATCCCATTGCAGTCGCACACCCGGGAGTAGATCTTGCTGTCCAAACTCTTACAGTTGTTACCACCAGCCTGTCACATCGGAGTACGAATAGCGCAATAGTCCATCTTCTTGTCTAGCTCAACCAACTTCGGGTCGACATGAAAGGAGTCCCCATCAAGGCAAGCCCTGGCCCTGCGGACCGCCACCCAGGTATCATAATTTCGGTCAATGCTTCCATTTCCATAAGCCATCGCCAGCGAATCCGCGGCAAATTTATCAGCAGCAATGAAAGTTTCTCGATCCAGTATCTTCTTGATCGCCGTAAGACGGGGGCAGCGGTCCTGCTCGCGGTGCTCGAGGTCCATAACAAAGCGAACAGCCGTGTCCAAGCAGACCCGGACCACTTGCTGGTTGTCTTGCAACACCTCATCTCGGCCCAGAGCTAGCATGGCATCACCGATACCGGAGAGGTCGATCGGCTCGCTCAAGTGTTCTTCATTCCCCGTGCGCACCAGCAACACGCTGAAGTGCTCAAACATATTTGCACGAGCCTCGGCCTCGGAACCGCCCCTCCATAGCTGGCCGTCTCGTGCATCGTCGACGACAATAATGATAGATGGGTAAACCACTCCCATCTCAGCTCCGTGTTCGACCCAGGAGAAGGGATCCTTTGGACCGACGGGCTTGTTTTGCGCATCCGCCAAGGCGTTGCACATCCGTCTATGTGTGGCGATGACATCCGCAATTGGTCTTTGTTCAGGTCCGCCCAGCAGCATTATAGGGTGTGCGAAATAACGCATCTGCTGCAGATTGGGTTCCCTTCCTCTCTCTACGTCAGCCTTGTGCCAGGCTGCAAAGAGGCCACGTCCAATGTACGGGACACCCAAATAGAGTCGTCTAAGATTCTCAAACTCCGGTTCAAAATACATGGCAGTCGTCTGATTGAGCCATGAACATCGTGTCAGAAGCATGTTGTCGTCGGGAAGTTGAGAAAGGTCGTTAATATTTGGCCACAGCGTAATGTCGCCGAGCCTCTGCTTCGAAAAGGCATCTCGGTCGAGGGGTGTTTCCTCAGCCTCACCCGAGATGTATGATCGGACACGTGAGGGTAAAATATGCCCATTCCGGATTTGGCTCGCAGGAGGAGAGATGAGTTTGTCTGTCAAATAAGGGATACGGGGCAATAGCCAACATTCGGTCATCCAAGCTAACCTCATCCACTGCCGCAGCGAGCCATGTAGAAGGAGGTCATAGTAAATCTTCCTAAGCTCATCTCTTGTTTGATCGGCCAGCTTCTTTGACAGCGGCTCCGGCGTAGTGTCTTTGTAACGAGGGTTGCATCGACTCGAGTGACTATCGGGGTCAAGATGCTCTGTCCACGGTGATGCTTTTACCGTAGGCCCTCCGCCATGAGGCAGGAAAAGTGGGTCCTGGGTATAATGTGAATAGATGAATTTCCTAGCGAAGCGTTCTTGATAGACCTTCTCCCAGTAGATGAGTTCCTGCTGGAAGACAGCAGCCTTTGATGTTTTCGATCGACTCGTCTCGGATCCCGGGCCGGTACTCTGGTTACCATTGTCGAGCTTTGAATTGAATACCCCCATGATTGCGAAGGGTATTCTGTTGTGAAGAAAGCCTTGCAAGAACAAGGTTCGTTTGCCGGTTGTTGAATTTTGCCAAGTAGAAAAGAACGCTATGCCCGGGTCTCAGACAATCAGCGAGGTTTATTGAAAGGCACAATGCACAACTAATTTCACAGGGTTCCATGACAGTCGAGTGTGGTTGGCTTCCAAAGTTACCAGACCTGTGCACCGGTCAGGGCTTGGCTGGAAGGCTACCTATTGTCTCGGCTGAATGGTGACTTTCGAAAAGGCGTAAGAAGAAGGATGGGGTAATCAGTCGATTTTTTAAAGCGGTTGTTGTTTCAGCAGAGCGAGAATCTCAGTCAGGGTAATTTATATTTGTGTGTAGAGAAGTCCAGTTGCGCTTTTACATAACTAGGTACTTGATTGCCTACCTAGCTACTTAGTGTATTTAGGTAGGTAGCCTCAGTTACCCAAATTGGCTCGAGGCAAGTCGCCGAACCCACTTATAAGAGTCACCTTGGTAGTCGATGCCACTATGGTATATGAATGAGTAGATGGCCTAGTTTAGTGGGTACTCAAGTACCTAGGCACTTACTAAGTAAGTAAATCTGCCCTGGTGTCAATGGTTTGATAGCCCGATCACCTGGGCAACTGGTTGTAGCACTCTCGCACCCTACGGCTTTACGGCGAAATAACCACGTTGTCTCATCTTTTAGTAACCACTATAACCGCATGACTCCCATTGTCTGGTGGAATCGGTGTGTCGGCTCGGCAGATTCCAGAGCATCTTCTTTCAAATGTCCGAACCTAGGTATCCATGCAGTCTTTCTGGCCCAAGGTGCAGTGCTCCTGGCTCCATATCGACACCTGGGCAGCTTTGACCTCGTCACTCATCCTTACTTCTTTTCAAATAATCCCTACTAGAACAGATTCGCATCACGAATAACTCGTTCGTTTCTAACCCGTATGTTTCCGAAGCCATACATGGTCCACGCAATATTACCTGGGCATTAAGGCTCAGCCACGTGCCCACGTACTGTATTCTCTTTCCACCGTTATTGGCACTATATTTCTTCAAATACTGGGTCTTGAGCGTTTACCACTATATAAAGGCACCACGTACATTTTACATGTATGGGGATCAAAAACGAAATCACCCTACCTGGGCATTCTTCTGCGGAAGTATTCCCACGGGCATAGCACCGGGTTAGATTATATTCTCTTAACAAGATCTTCTGCGGTGAATACAATCAAAGAAGGAATTACATGAAATTATATGAGTACATATGAGTTTGGGATATTATTTGGAGGCCTATCAATATGACGCATTGATGTCTTGAAGCTAAATGATTGAATAATCCGAATTCGCGCCTGCTTTGGCGCTTGGCCACGTCAGCCGTGGTGCTTACTAGTCCACTTGATCTGCCTGGTTTCGCTTCTATTCCGTATGTAAACGGCTCATAGTCCATTATAATCCTGACTACCCTATAAACGGTACTGCTGTCGAAACTGCAGTGTGCCATCATGATCACGCGTGTATATGTCACACCAATAATCCTCAAACTGATACTTTGTAGCACATGGAGTATGACTAGAGGCTTGGGATCGGAAGCCCGAGGAAAGCGCGAGTGGAGGTTTCGAGACCTGCCTGGATATGGCCCCCCCCTCTGCACTTTCGCGTCCACCAATGCCTTGATCAGAATCCACTTCACTGTTGTCGAGGAAAATTTGGCGCGAACCTGAAGACTCATCGGAACTTAGGGCTGATTCATCGGAGCCTGTGGCTGAATCATCTTCATCGGAGTTGGTCGCTGAATCATCTATCGCCCTCGCATGAATCTCGAAGATGAAGTGTGGGCTCTGAGCCCCGAATCCAGTCCTGTTCTTGACCCCTGGCGGGTCGAACCCTTTGTCGCGGTGCAGGTCGACCGACACGGCGGTCCTGCCGTGCCGGGCTTCGAGGGCAATAAGAGGGCCAACACGCCCCTTTGGTTGGAAAAATATGAGACTACATCTCGGAAAGAGCTTTGCACTCAGCTCCGGCAACAGGTTGCAAAAGATGTATGGCTCGGCCAGCACGCCCCCTCGAGGCACCCTTCGAGGTCGGTTGCCTCTGTAATCTCCCGCATCTGGGTCTAGAGTTGTCCCACAGACTAGATAGAGTGGTGGACAATCCGTGGGTCCTTCGATGATAAAGAACTTCATACTGGCGGGGCAGTCTCTGGCCAGGGGCTTGAAGCGGTATCCTTTTGACCCATGCTTACCCAAGTATACCTGATCTGAAGGCAGTTTCCAAGGGATTCGCGGAAGAAAAAGGAAACCGAATGCATTCATGGGACCCAATGTCTTAATAACCGTCTGCTCCTCTCTGAAGTGACCAACCGTCTCCCGGAGATGCCAGCTCCCTAGATTCTCGCCGAATCGGTGATCAAGTGCAGCCTTGCCATATGTCAATTTGATACCGTGGAAATGGAAAGAACCGCCCTTGCTCTTGAAGATATTCTGCGTCTCGGGTAACGACGCCATGTTCGTACGCAGGAAGAATTTGTCGAAAGAGTCCGGATCAAGAAATGTGTACTCATCCTGTACGGTGTCCCACATAGGCAGAAGGACGCGCACGAACAGATTTCCCTCGAACGACCTATGGCCACTGTGTGCCCATAACCTATTGGACGCTACGGTGTCCCAATCAATCTGCATAATCGTCAGACAGACTCGCAATGAGTGGAACCCACAATTCAGTGGAACTCTGTACAGAGTGAGACCATGCACAGTTGAGCGATCGCAGTACTTGTAGAGGATTCTGTCAATGGGGTAGTCCTGGATTGGTAGCAACGGCGCGTGAACCTGTACCCCCTTCTTGGTGACGATTGAAGGATCGCCTCGCTCCTCATGTGTATTTTGGACTTGGGAACTTTTCGCGAAGTTGGCCGGGGAGGTGGCGAGGACGCTGCTGAGTGTCCATGCCATCGGACTGTCAGAGTCGACCGTCCAAGCCAAGAGTGACTGGTCGTCCGTTTGCTTAATAATCTCTTCCTGTAGGCGCCGAAATGCTTTTCCACCCTCCCCATAGAGCAGGGGCATGTTGATCTCGCACAAGCCGAGCAAGCAGTAGGCTGTGTCCTCCACTCTCGTGGTCTGACGTCTGGATGCCCATGCCATTCTTTGTGCAATACTGAAGGACTCGATCCTTTCCTGTCCCAGGAGCAGGTCGCATGGTATCCCGATGGTCTCTTCCAGAACCATGCAAAGCAGAAGTTTGTCTCCGATAAATGTCCAATTCGCGCCATAAAAGACCACCTGGGCAGGGGCAATTAATTCTTGGAGGGTCCAGCCCCGAGAAAACCACCTGCTTAGTCTGAAACTCGACCGCATGGGCTGAGGACGTGCATCATGGGGCACATCGGACAGATAAGCGAAACAAATTTCGCTTCTTTGATACCAGGCATACATCGAGTTGATAGCCTCGGAAAGCTCGGCACTGCTCGATTTGTCAATACAGCAAGTGTCGACCCACGCCCAGCGCAGCCCACGTTTGTGTGCTTCATCACACGTATATTGGATCTTCTGGAAACCCCGCTTTTGGCGCAGCTGACTGAGCTCGAGCGACTGCATGTCCTTGAAGCTGACCTCATCGTCTTCCCAGGTGTGGGAGAGTATTGCGTACTTGGGTCCCGCATCATCGTAGAATTCATGCAAGCGAAGCGTACTGACATGGATGAGATGCATTTCAACGTGACTTGGCTGGTCGTTACATTCGCCCGAGAAGTGATTAAGGTTGAAATGGCGAAATGTGTTTGCCAGCATAAAGCGCATCTCTTACCCAGGCTCCTCCCTCCTGTCAGCTCACTGCCCCCGGCTGGGAATATTGATGTTCCTCTTGTTACACAGCATGGCTAGTCTTACACCCCATTCCACTCTCAACCTGGCCCTTTTCCTCTCATTATTTAACTCTAACCCTCACGCATAAGCCAGTCACACACGGGTTATAGGGACAGCCTTATCATCCAAAGCCCTCATCTTGTTCCTCCTGCAGCAAGTCTCCTTATTCATATCCTCATCCTAAGAGAGATCAGATATTCGCACCCACCAAAACGAAGGGTACACCCTTACCAGTGAACTCAGAGATCAAAGCTAGTTCAGCACCAAAATACAAGCAATTATCCCATAAGATGTTTTCCTATAGGAGGTTTTCCTATAGGAGGCTATCCTATAGGACGTTATCCTATGAGAGGTTATCCCTTAGGGCTCGGGTATAGGATAGGAAAGTACTCTTCTAGGTGCGCAAGTAGTCTTCACCTGCCTGGCCTGGTGCCCCACCATTCAGACGACCTCGGTGGTTCCGTTCTGCCTTCGGGGAGCGGCAACCGGGTGTCTCTCTTCGTGCTGCTGGCAGGTACCTAGGTACCTAGGTAGTCATGAATGAAGGGACAGTGTATCTAGATCGGGGCGCCTTCCGTACGGCCATTCTCGTGCCCCCGATGCCGGGCAATGACGGAACTGCATGCTCTTGCCAATTCCAAAGCACCCCTGAATTTGTTGACTTTTATTATCGCCTCCCGTTTTGCTTTGTTTACTCTTCGTCTTCCGTCACGACCTTATATCCACCTTCGCGTCTCAGCCCTCCACGGATTCTCAGTTGAACGTATTTCTTTCCTCAGAGAATCACACGATGAGCATGTCCGACGAGCACGAGCATTTCGCGGACTTCCCCACCTACAAGCTGCAATATCGCCGTGCGGCCTATACGCGTACATGTCATCGCGACTGAAGATCCAACCCCCATCCGATGAGGGCGGCGACGGCGGCGAGGCAGGCAACGGTTGCACACAGCACTTGTTCAGAGCGGGAGTCCCGCATGGGCGGAGGTCACCAGCCGGCGCGTGCGTCTTGGATTGATCCGACACTATATGTCGTACACAACTTGAAGTTCACGCGAAGTCGGGAACAATGGTCCTCCTTGATATCATGAAGGACCGAGACACGAACTTGGACGCCGACAAACTCTGGCCGTCCGAGATGATGTGGCAGTCCTTTGTTTAGCATGCAAGAGCCACACAGAGAAATACCGCAAATTTGCGGATTTTATGGCAACACTCCGTGGTGAACCCAGAGACGCTTGCGATCATCGACAAGTTGGAGCATTGTTTGAGCAGCCCCAGCCAGGATGACGACATCTTCACGGACGTGGACGAGGGGTTCTACGCCATTTTGCTCACCTGGGGAACATCGGTGCTGTAGGAGGAGCTACTGTCGCTGTCATACTGGAACCTGCTCACCATCAAGCGGACGGGAGGTTGGACCAGAGTTTCCCACAGCTGATAGACCACAAGGAGTTCTTCTCGGGAGGTCTGCGGGAGAGACAGGAGGAAGGGGGAGGAGCTGGAGGAGCAGGGGGGGGGGTCAGGAGGAGGAGCTCTCGTTGGGTGGGAGGAAAGTTACCGAGGTAGGCTTAGGACTACCTACCTACCAAGGTGGGTACCTAGGCAAGTAGACGGGTTCGTCTTCCGTGGAGAGACCATTTTAGAACTTAGCTACAACAACAACCGCCACGAATACACACAATTACCTAGGTATCGATGAAGGTGCGTTCTAGTCCTACCAACAGGAGCAGCAGGAGCAATAGGGACCACATGCAGGCGAGAGACTCGTCCTACATCACCAAGAAACTCAAGCCATGCTGTTGGCTAAAAGGAAAGTCTAGCAGAAATTTGCGAGGTATCGCTCATGTTTGATGAATATCTTGAATTTTTGGAGTAAATGAAGAGGGATTTGTTTGGTCCCCGCATGCGAAGAATAAAACACACCGTCCACATCGAGTGAGCAAGCCTGGGCGCATGCTGATCGGGACGAGAGGCGAGCATGTCTCGTAGGATAGTGCATCCTGCATGACTGGAAGAGGTCAAAGCTGTGCAGTCGCATGTCTGGAAGTGGCCACTTTTAGCACTGCAGCTGTCGACGATTGCCGGGTCGGCTCCGACCCAGCCAATCAGCGTGGGGCCAAGCTCCCGCCAAGCCGCTCCAGCTTTTGGGGCCTGGGCCAGGCCCGTCGCATTCGCAGCCCTCTCTTCCCACCTGCCCAAAACAATGCGAATTTGACCACACACCATCGACACAATGGCCAGTCGTCGGGACTTTCTCAGCCAACCGGCACCCGAGAACTACGTCGCAGGTATCGGTCGAGGTGCTGTTGGCTTCACCACCCGGTCCGACCTGGGCCCTGCGCGCGACGGCCCCAGCGAGGAGCAGATCTCGTCCGCCATCAAGAAGCGCTCCGAGCAGCTTGGTCTCACCGAGGCTAAGGATGGTGGCGATGACGACGCCGGCGGTGGCGGCGATGGGAACCGCTATCAGGACCCGGACAACGAGGTTGGCCTGTTCGCCGGCGGCATCTACGAGAAGGATGACGAGGAGGCCGATCGCATATGGCAGGAGGTAGACGAGAAGATGGCAAAGCGTCGCCAGAAGCAAAGGTTCGTCCTTCTTGTATATCCCCTTTACCCACACTCCTCCCCCCCCCCTCCCCCCTCCATACCACTTGACCTTCTTCAAGCAAAAGGTTTATCGTTTGTGATGATAGATGAGCAGAGTACCGACACAACATTCTCTCTCCACACAGGGAAGCCCGCGAGCGCGAAGAGGTCGAAGAATACGAGCGCAAGAACCCCAAGATCCAGCAGCAGTTCGCCGACCTGAAGCGGGCCCTCGGCTCCGTCACCGACGAGGAGTGGGCCAACCTGCCCGACGTCAAGGACATGACCGGCAAGACGAAGCGGGAGCGAGAGGCCCGGCGGCAGCGGTTCTACGCCGTCCCCGACTCCGTGCTGGCAGCTGCGCGCGATGTGGGCGAGATGGGCACGACCGTGGCTGACGACGGCGGCGACGCCAAGGACGGCTCCATGACCAACTTCGCCAAGATCGGTGCTGCGAGGGACAAGGTGCTCCAGGCGAGGCTCGACCAGGCGTCACAGAGCAGTGGCACAGCGACGTCACTAGGGTCGTCGACAAGCGTGGATGCGAAGGGCTACCTCACGTCCATGGCCAGGGCTGGGGAGATCCCAGAGGTCAGCGTCGGGGACGTCGACTTTGCGCGGAAGCTGCTAAAGTCGGCATACGAGTCTAACCCTCTGCACCCACCCGCCTGGATCGCGGCAGCCCGAGTCGAGGAACTGGCAGGTAAGACCGTGGCGGCGAGGAACCTGATAGCCAAGGGATGTGCCAAGAACCCTCGCTCGGAGGATCTGTGGCTGGAGAACATCAGACTGAACGAGGCTCGCAATGCAAAGATTATTGCTGCCGACGCCATCAAGGCGAACAATAAGTCAGTCAGGCTGTGGGTGGAAGCGATGAAGCTGGAGACAGACCCGCGGTCGAAGAAGAAGGTCATCAGGCAAGCGCTGCTACACATACCCAAGAGTGAGATGCTATGGAAGGAGGCGGTCAACCTGGAGGAGGACCCAGAAGACGCGAGGCTGCTACTGGCCAAGGCGGTAGACGAGATACCCAACAGTGTCGAGTTGTGGCTTGCCCTGGCTCACCTCGGGAAACCACAAAACGCAAGGAAGGTCATCCAGAAGGCCCAGAAGGCGAACCCGCAGAGCCACGAGATTTGGATTGCCGGTGCACGCCTGATGGAACAACTGGGCGACTCCAAGGTCAACATGATGAAGCGAGCTGTCCTCGCCCTCGCAAAGGAGGGGGCCATGCCCAAGCGCGAGGAGTGGATCACAGAGGCAGAGAAGTGCGAGGGCGAGGGCGCGATCCTGACGTGCGCAAACATCATCCAGGAGACGCTTGGCTGGGGCCTAGACGAGGACGACGACCGCAGGGACACATGGATGGAAGACGCCAAGATGAGTATCGCCCGGGGCAAATACGAGACGGCGCGCGCCATCTACGCCTACACGCTGCGCGTGTTCCCGACGAGCAGGACGGTGTGGAAGGAGGCGGTGGACCTGGAGCGGAACCACGGCAGCAAGGAGGCGCTGTGGAACGTGCTCAAGAAGGCGACGGAGGCGTGCCCGACGTCCGAGGTGCTGTGGCTGATGCGGGCCAAGGAGAAGCTGCTGGCGGGCGAGCTGGACGAGGCGCGCAAGGTGCTGGGCGAGGCGTTCCAGCAGAACCCCAACAACGAGGACATCTGGCTGGCGGCGGTGAAGCTCGAGTCGGACCACGACTTCCCCGAGCAGGCGCGCGAGCTGCTCAAGACGGCGCGGCAGCAGGCGCCGACGGACCGCGTGTTCGTGCGCAGCGTCGTGTTCGAGCGGCAGCAGGGCGACAACGAGGCGGCGCTCGCGCTCGTGGGCGACGCGCTGCAGCTGTTCCCGGCCAGCCCGAAGCTGCACATGCTCAAGGGCCAGATCTACGAGGACGGGGGCGACGTGGCCCGCGCGCGCGGGGCGTACGGCGTCGGCGTCAAGGCGTGCCCCAAGAGCGTGCCGCTGTGGATCCTGTACTCGCGGCTCGAGGAGAAGGCCGGGGCGACGGTCAAGGCGCGCAGCGTGCTGGACCGGGCGCGGACGGCGGTCCCCAGGTCGCCGGAGCTGTGGTGCGAGCTGATCCGCGTGGAGCGGCGGGCGGGCAACACGGCGCAGGCCAAGAACCTGATGGCCACCGCGCTCAAGGAGATGCCCAAGAGCGGGCTGCTGTGGTCGGAGCGCATCTGGCACCTCGAGGCGCGCACGCAGCGCAAGCCGCTGGCGCTGCAGGCCATCAAGGAGGTCGAGGACGACCCGGTGCTGTTCGTCGCCGTGGCGCGCATCTTCTGGCTGGAGCGGCGGCTGGACCGGGCGCAGAGCTGGTTCGAGAAGGCCATCGTGCTGGACGGGGACGTCGGCGACAGCTGGGCGTGGTACTACAAGTTCCTGCTGCAGCACGGCACCGACGAGAAGAGGGGCGAGGTCGTGGGCAAGTGCGTCGCCAGCGACCCCCGGCACGGCGAGTACTGGCAGCCCGTCGCCAAGGACCCGCGGAACGCGAGGGCGGGCGTCGACAAGATCCTCGAGCTCGTCACCGCCTCCCTGCCGGCTTAGGCTGCGGACGGCGTGTCGTGAGGCGGTGGGTGACAACAACGAACGACAAGGCGGGCGGCGTTGGGGGCCTCGAATGGCGGGGTTCTTGTGAACATCACCACAGCAGAGACAGAACACCCCAAGACAGACAGGCGGAGGATATAAAATGCAATTGCCATTAAAGTATCGTGAATTCCATTATGCCGTCGCACGCCGGTCATGTCAAGTATAGAATCGTCAAAAGAGAAAAGGGGGGGGGGGGGGAAGAAAAGCCCCCTTGGCTCAAATCATCCTTTCACAGACAACAAGTAAACTCGTCTCCTCCACGCCAGCAGCTTCTTCTCCCCATGAGACCGACTGTCTGCGTCCCTTACTTCCCGCCGAACCAGCTCGACACGCCCGACTTGGCCTGGCTGGCCTTCTCCTCGACCTTCTTGTCGAACTTGTCGATCTCCTGGAGGGTGGCGTTCTTGGCGTCGCGCGCGTAGGCGGCGGCCTCCTGCTTGCCCTTCTGGAGCTCGGCCTGGGTCTTGGCGAGCTGTTTTCCCGGGGTTAGTCAGTGAATCGTAATGTCAGTGAGGTGGGGAAGAGGGCAGCATTGATCAGGGAAGGGGAGGGGGGGGTGAAGGGAGGGGGAAAGAGAGAACAAACAACATACAGCCTCGTCGAACTTGGCGCCGGCCTGCTTGCCCGTCGCCTCGGCCTCCTTCTCGTACTGCTTGCCGCGGCCGGGCAGCTCGGCCTTGACCTTTGCGGAGGCCTTGTGGACGTCGGCTGTTTTTTTGGGGCGGGCAGGGTGTCAGCCAAAGTTGAAGCCTCTTAAGCCTGTCGCGGACATTGAGAGTGGGGGCCCATCATCAGGGCGGCGGCGGTGCTGCTTACCCTCGAACTGCTTCTCGGCCACCTTGGCGTTGCCTCCGGCTCCGTAGAGGTAGTAGCCGACGCCGCCGGCGGCGGTCAGGCCGAGGAGGAGGGGGGCTCTTGATCGGGACATTGTTGCTTTTGATTGGATGTGGATGTGGATGTGGTGTTTTTGCGGGATGGGTGAAGAGGTCGTTGGCCTGAGTGCGACTGGGTGTGTATGGACTTGTCGGACTGCGTTGGATGGCAATGGCAATCAATTCGGATCAGACCTCGAAGGAAGCTGATGAGCTCTGGTGTGATTGAGGAGAGGGGTTGGGTGTTTTGGGGGGGCAGGTGTGTCACAGCTGGAGGAGGGGGACGAGAGACGGGATTGATTGGCCTCTGCTAGCTGATATTATATACGCCCGCACAGCCGGGGCCGTCCCCTGCCCAAACCTGGCGTTGCTCCTCCTGAGCGAGCTATGGTGTCACCGTTTCTTAGCCGCTCCGAGGCAGCTCTGCCCTGGTTTCTGTGGTTGGGGAATCTGGTTAGCTGGACTGGGTGTTGTCTGGTTGTTCCCATCTACGTCATATCGACGACTGCGACGCCCCGTCCAGATGCGGCAATGACATCTGACGGGGCAGCATGGATCGGGCTAGACGCGGCATGGTCCGTGCTGAATAACCCCCCCGGTCGGATCCACTCGTCGATCATCCTTCCCCACAGTCTCGGCTTCTTCCTTCCCTGCCCAGCCTGTTGCCAAGCAACAGCCTTGGAAATCAAGCACAACCAAGAGGGGGCTCAATTGAGTTCGTCGACAGGTTCAATCTTTACGCTGTGCTCTATTAGTGCCCAAGGTTCTTCTTGCATTGTGTCTTTGCACCGCTGCCCCGTGCTCTCGAGCGAGCCGCCCGCCTCCACTCTCAGACTCAGAGTCCTTACGTCAACTGGCAATACTCCGACCCTAGGGTGCATCTGGTTCAGTATTCTCTTGGCGCCGTGTTTGCAGTTGCTGTTATGGACGTCTCACAGCTAAAGGATCCAAAGTTCCGCAGATAGCCACCACTAACATGAGGGGACTTGAAGTGCATGTCAATGCTGTTTCTTGTCTATCCCTTTCCTCTTGAGGTTTTTGAACCCGCTTTCAAAACACCCACCATCTACCACTTATTACTATGCTCCTCGTCAGCATACGCTGAGTTCTCCTGGTCAGTTCAAGAGAACTGTGAAGCAACCTCGGCGCTCAGCCCGCAGATATCAAGCAAGTCCTGTCACCGACTGTATTTTCCGAGATAGGCATACTTCTCATCACTACCCTCAGACTGTCTCATCTTTGAATTTCTGGGATTGAAGGACACGTTTTCGTGCTTATGTCTGGGCTGGGCTGACTGCCGTGGAGGGGCGTTCTCAAGACGCAACTTGGAAGTCTCACCCTTGTTGTTCAGGAAATGGCCTGTCTTTGTCCGGAACAATGACGTCTGTCCCAAACAGCTCAGAAAGAGGCACAACAGGTCCCCAGCGGCGCAGGACGTGCCTGACAGAGTCCACATGTGCCGGATTGGCGTTCTGGAGCAGGGTGTGCAGTGCCACGCGTTGCTGTCCCGCGCTCACGACACAGAACCACTGCTCCAGGGATCTCAGCTGCTCCTGGAACCCCTGGTCCGCCATGGCGGCTTGAATGTCTCGCGCCAGGGCAGGGTCGAGGGATACCTCGCGGCTGACCTCGAGCTCCGACCGCATGCTTCGCAGCTCTTCGTTCAACCTCTCCACCTCCACCTCTGCGTACGACAGATTTCTTTGGAGGGCAACCATGTGGTCATTCAGGGGTACTTTCTGGTTGCCGGACCAGGTCATGTCCTCCAGGATCGAAGGCATACTGCTGCCGGACGAAGCTGCGCGCCTCTGTCTTGGTGGGTTCTCCATGGGGTGGTGGAACGAGGGGAGATGCTGGAACTGGGTGGTGATCTTGGCCATGATCATCGGTGAAGGCAGCGCATACGCCACACAATCCCCATCAGTCCCGAGAATCACGTAGCCGTAGAAGTCCCCGGTTCGGGCGTCAATCAGAGCCGAGCCGGAGTCTCCCTCCCTCAGCCCCTCCGAGAGGACCACAGTGAGCAGCTGTTGAAAGGAGCATGACCTGTTCGTTTTGAATGATACTGTATCTGCCAATATGTTCCCACGGATTACTCCCCTCGAAGTCACGGCCAATATGCTGACATCCACGTTGTTTGTGCTTGCAATGTCACGTACCTGGACGCTCCGAGGTCCGAATCGCGCAATCACAACCTGGTTGGGGTCCTTTGATGGCACGGAATAGTCCCCTGGCAGGTGGACCAGCAGGTAGTCCAGCTCCCCGCCATACCCGTCCGGCATGGGGAACGAGCCCAGCAGGGTAGACGACTTCCAGTCGTCATGCTCCTCGGCCACCTCCACCGACTTGGGGGACAACATCATTGTGGGGCTATGAAAATGTGGCGTGTCTGGGGTCTCGGCATATGAATCCGAATACGCCGAGGACTGCTGTGATCGTGTCTGGTCCGAGTCAATATCCGCATCCCTCATGGGCCATCCGGGGCTGATGCTTCCTCTGCTCAGAATCATGTGCTCGTCCTCCTCCTCATCGGACTGCCCGTCAAAGTCGCACTCGTCGAGATCCGAATACTGCTCCTGTGGGTCCTTCGGCCCACGGTGGCTGGGCTGCGCAGCATGAGCAACCGTCAATTGGTAGAGTTTGTCTCCGAGCTGCACGACCGGTCCCCCGGTAGCATATTGGACGCTCCGTGTGCTCTGACTTGAAGTCACAAAGCCAAGCTTCCTCCCGATCCCCGGCCCTGTCAACCCATAAACGTCGACTTTCAACGCAGCTTCCATAGTCGCGTCGGCGTTCAAGTATATACCATTGCCCAGAGGACGGGGGAGGAATGTAGCTTCCAGAGGGAACCCAGCCGAGCCCAGCCCAAAGCCACAGCTCTCCTGCCGCTCGAAGAGGTCGCTCTCCCGGACCATCGCCTCGGCCCTCTTGCGCGTTGCCTTGTCGGGGCAGCAGATCATCACGACGGGGTTGGCCCGCTGCTCGCTGCGCCCGATCATGTACATCTTCAGTATCATCTTCTCCCCCTCGGGCAGCTCGACATTGTTCAGGATGCGCTCGACCTCGGGGCGGATCGTCGCGTTGTATCTCTCCAGCGCCGGGCCGCGGGGGAACCACACCGAGGACCCGCCGATCCTCCTCGTGCGCGTGTTTACCTTTTGGCCCAGCGAGTCTGTCGGGTCAGGCCAGGCTGGCAGCGTCTTGCGGCGCAGGCGCTCCATATCTGGTAATGTCCACGAGGTATAACTCGCAATACTTTGCTTGGTAGGTTGACTGCCGTAAATGTTGAAAGCTTATCTCTCAAAGGATTTCAATGTGGATGTTATCACTCCAGCCACGGGGACTCAAACAATATGGTGGCGCTGAAAAGAAATCAAGGACCGGAACAGAAACGTGAGGGAAGATCCTCTCACGAGTGATGCTGGGCATGGTTGAATTGAGTTTCCCATGCGTAGTGGAGCCAATCCCAGACAGTACCCAGGAAGAATGGGCAACCGGTCAAATCATGGGCCGCTCGGCTCCAGGCTGCCGTGTAGGATTTTGCGACATTTTTCTGCGTCTGTAGGATTCCAAGACCAGAGAGATAGATATAATTGGGTTCGGAAGGGGCTGAGTACGCATTCTATCTGCGGAGCAGGCTCAGGTGTCGCCAAAGCTGGCGAATTATACAGGAGGAATCACTGCAAGGCCTGGTGGTATACAGCATGCAGTCAGCTGCTATAGTGCGCGACAGGGGCAACTTTCTAAAACCCTACTTACCTTAGTACCTAAACAACCTCCTAACCTCCTAACCTCCTAACCTCCTAACCTCCTAACCTCCTAACCTCCTAACCTCCTAACCTCCTAACCTCCTAACCCTCTAACCCTTATTTCTTTCTTTCCTTCTTTGTTTCCTTCTTTCTATCCTTCTTTCTTTTCTTTTTTCTTTCCTCCTTTCTTTCTTTCTTTCTTTCCTTATTTAATTTATATAATATAATTTATTTATTTATTTACTTTTTTAAAACTTATCTTTTTATATTTTAATCTACTATATTATATTTATATTAATAGCATTTTAAAGTCTATTATACTATACTTATAAGCCTAGTGTGTGTAGTGTAGTGGGTGGCAACCCTAGGAGGAATCACTGTAAGGCCTGGTGGTATGCAGCATGCGGTCAGCTGCGGGTCTGCGGCTCAGGCTGCACCAACGCTCGATTGTCTCGGAGGCCACACAGCCTTATTGGCCGTCTATTCTCACTCCTCGGGATTTTCCCGATCCCCTCCAGGGCCGCCTCAGTGAATGGAGATATCTCTTTCTTTGCGCTTCACTCCTTCATTAACTATGCCGATTCTCATACTCCTCGCACTTGGATTTCATGCAACTGATAAGCATTTCTTCAATGCCATCCGTCCCACCTGACCTTCCATGGTATCCTTAGCGAGAAACGGATCCCAGGTTGGTATGAGACAACGTCCTATCAATTTTCCTTATCTTGTGTATGAACTGAGACGATACCATACGAAACTTTGAATGTATGGCGCTGATTACGGTAACAGCGCATGTGAAACAGTGGAAGTTCAACATTCGCCATGCTCGAGATAATGGATACTCTCTGGGCGCGCCCTCGTGAATCGGCCAATCGACTTTGCAACGGCGAACCGGCCACGAGTCTTCATTGCGCCGCGTACACGAGATACTGTCTCCCACAGCAAAGCTACCTAACTCACGAGCTTGGGGTTCAAGACAAGGCTCAGGATGATGAGTTCATGCGTGATGTCGCGAACCTGCTTCGAGACAACTTATCACTGCCGGAGACAGTATCTCTTGTCGAAGAGCGGCTCAAAAGCCAGATGGCAGTTGAATATTGTCAGGAGATCGTGTGCTTTACTGCGCGGCTCTTGGTCATGACCAACGTGGGGCGCTTCATGAGTGAGGCACATCTTCGTAGGAATATCCTGTGGGGTTCTAGCTCGCTTAGGGGTTGCCTGCACGACTTTTTCTCCGAGTCTCCCAAGATGAGTTGTGAAAGCATCAAACTTCCAAAGACTTTCAACGCATGGAGCATCGAGTCAGTCGGGGGGATCGAGATCAGGCTGACAGACAATCTCGCGGATCATCTACTCCTGGTTGAAGACGACACCAAAGTGCTCATATTTCACCATGCCTCATTCTTAGAATTCCAAAACGCGAGGTAAGCCATTCATGCAATATGATATTAGAGTCCACGATGTACCCTGCTGTACCTCTTTGTCTTCATACCACGGTCGCTGAAACTAATGTTATGCATTTTCTTGGTGCAGCTCTATGTTACCCACCGGCCTCCCTGAAGAGACACTGCGGACACTCGCGCTTCTATTCCCACAAGCGGAATTCTCTAGGACACTGCGATCTGCGCATGCCAAAACAACGTGGCTAAATAAACTCTATGAGAAATACGAGAAGACCAACTGCCTCGTGGACAAAAGACTCACCAGGTGTGGAAATCTGAATACAAGTGAGCGCCAGGTTCAGAACTTCAAATTCTGGAGGGACCGGCTGGTAGTGCTTAAACAAGCTTATGACGAGGCGACCCCTAACAATCTCTCTCAGTGGTGGTTTGATCGCCGAAATGGTGTGCAGTGGTACACGTTTTGGGTAGCTGTGCTCGTCCTCGCTCTGACTATCTTGTTTGGGCTTATTCAGTGCATCGAAGGGGCCATCCAGGTTTACAAGGCGTATCATCCGAGTCGTTAAGGAAAGACTCAGAAGTAAGAAAGAGTTGATAACACCGATGGAGCCTGTGGGTTTAATGTGGAGGAACGAATGTGTGACTAGGATAAGAAAACATATTCACGGCGAAATGCAAGTTATGCAATAAAGCATCTTATATCCTACACAATATGGCCTATATGCATCAATGCCTTTTTCAAAGATCTTGCGTGTTGGTTGACCGCTTTCCCTTGAGGTATGCCCCAAGGCAGCAAACCTTTATCATTACGAGATTCCCACTGCCTAGTGCCTTACAACTTGGTATTGGGACGAACGGAATGTTTGCGTTCATAACATTTTCCCACCCAGATTTGCCCTTTGCCATACTTACAGTCGTGCCAGCCTCATATCACAGACGTCCCACACAATTTTCTCTTGCCTTCACCACTCGAACTCAAACCTCACCATGGCGGCCCCTGGCACCGAGTGGTTGGATCGGCCTGAATTCATATTTCGCCCGTGGACGCCCCCAGAGGATCCCGCAAAGCCGAGACTGCCATACATACCCGGCTTCACGGTCCAAATATATCGCCATACGGCCCCTCCCCCGTTCGGCAACGCCTACGGCCCCGGAACCAGGACATGCCTTCCCACAGACCACTTTCACGACATGCCCCAGAGTGAGCTAGTCATTACGAACCCTCCGCTTGAGACGGAGCCGCCTTCGTACACCGGATCCGATACGGCACGTATGACTATCACTACGCCAATCAGAATTGGTAGTGCACACGGTGCACAAGTAGTTGCCTGCACGGTTGTACAGGACGGGTCCAAGCTCTTCCAGGCGGTTGCAAAGATTTACGATGCCCTCTACTATCGATTCGCCCAATCAATCGGCAATGTACCCCGCGATGTTGTGATGGCAGCCGACGAGGATTATAGCCGAGAAGCTGCTGCCTATGAATTCCTCCGAAATGCAGAGCAGACGGGCCATCCAAAATTCGTTCCAGATTATTTCGGATCCTGGACTTTTGACCTTCCGATTACTTACAAAGGAGAATCCCGCCTGCGACCAATTCGCATGATTCTCATAGAACGCCTCGACGGGACTACACTTCTCGATGCGCTCATTCGGAATGACTCCAGCAGAGTCAAGGATGCGTTTCATTACCCAGAAGAATGGAGGCTAGAAGTCCTTGCACGTGCGATGGACGGCTTTGTCAAACAGCAACACATTGGTGTTGATCAGGCAGATTTTGCCGACAGGAACGTAATGATTGTCACAAACGCAGAGTGTGATGATGAGAAAGTCGCAGGCATCCCGCTGCCACGTGTGGTCCTCATTGACTACAACATCTCGTACGTTTACAGTATTCTAGGTGACACTGGGCATATAGTGCTGTCAGCTCCATGCAACCCCATTTGGCATTTTTGGAACATGGAATTGCGGGGCTTCGTTGGATGGATACCCCATGAATGGTTCGAGAGACCCAAGCTTAAGCAAGAATGGCTACTACGGAGGTTTGGAACTGACGAAGCGCGGGCGCTCTACGCACCAATTCCGGTCAAACTGGAGTTCGACGAAGACGAGTGAGGGAAATGACTATGAACCAATAGCATAGAAATGAGCAGGCTCGCAGAGGAAACAAGTGAAGGTGTTGCAATGGAAACTTGCCCCCGAGTGACATGAACGAGATACGAGAGACTTCTCGCTGCACTTGGACAATGAAATGGACTCGGGGAGTTTAGGGTTAGTAGGAAGATGGAATGCCATCAATGATCCAGGAGAGCTATGACATCGTATTACGTGTAAACTAGGTACATTTCAGATTGTCGAATGAATGACTTTTCAGAATATATCCGATTTAATGTGGATCAAGGAGTCTAAATTGAGCATTCGGCATGTTGATATAGAAGTCTATGTGTATCCTCAATACTACTTACTCTATCCACTCATCCTTAAGACCACCTGTGACTACCCCGATCTCACCGTTCCTCGGGCATATCAAAACACCTTCTCTAGTAACCGCTGCCAGCTCCAACGACTCGATGTTGAGCCAGTCTCTCGGCAAGAAAAAGAACTTCTTGACATGCACCTCGCCCTGGTTGTTAAGCAGCCCGGTACAGACCCAGAAGTCCTTGTCGAGAAATGCAAGTACTGGAGCCTCGGGATGACCGTGCGAGAACATTCCAACCCCTTGGATACCCTGGCTTCCCAAGAAACCTAGGGGTATCTCGATTCGTTCTCGCATATGCAGTGGGAGGGGTGATGCAGTGATTTCATTCACTGGGTTGTCCGCGGCGAGCGCATTCATTTTCAAGACCATGAATTGCTTACGCCGTCTGTGGTGATCACACACCTGCGAGGTCTGAACCAGCAACGCAGATCCATCAGGTGTCCGGAATATCTTGTCAACAGAGCTGTCGACATCACTCGCTTCGAGCACCCAGTCAAGTGAGTCCAGCCTGAACGGACCTGGTCGGTCGCCGACCGGAGATTGGTGTTCGTCGTCGACCAATGACCGGTTGATCGAAAATGAGTTTATCTCCTCAAGGTTGTTCCATCTAAACAGCCGGACGTCGCTGAACCCGAAACACAGAAGAAGGTCGGGCTGGTCGTGGTCGACCCACCGGATGAACCTGTTCGGGCGCGGAACACTTGCGACCACGCTTTTGGTATCCACAGACCACAGCTGCGCAGACTGTCGCGTGTATACTAGTAAATGACTTCCCGACGGGCTGAGAAGTATCTGCTGGATTCCATCATGCGGCGAAGTCTGCAATACGGTCCTCGCTGTCGGCATGGAAGGCCCCTCAAACACTTTCACCGTCACCCTAGCACTGAGATCGCTAGTTGCGAGACTCTTCCCATCTGCACTCCACACGATGTGTTCCACAGACATGAATCCCTGGCAGAGCTCAACAGGCTCCTCTGAGCCAGCAGCCGAGAATGTCACCAGGCCTCCATCATTGCCTGCACAATATGCTGAGCTTACTCTGTTCAGTGCGAGAGCGGTGATGGGCTCGAGCATTTCTGAAGACATCTCGGATACCATCGAACTATTTCCTGTGATTCGCTCGAAGCTGGAGGTTTCGGTCGCCCCACCGTCGGTCTCCGCGTACTTGACAAGGCAGTTTGGCTCCCAGACGTTGCAATAAGAGTCCCGCAAGTCGTAAATTCTTCGACCCTCTGGGTCAAAGGATATGTCCGTCATCGGTGTATTACACGACAACTGGTATATCATGGCGAACTGATGAAAGTTCCAAACTCGCAGGGTGCCGTCGCCACTGGTGGTTAGGAGAAGGTTGCCATCTCGGCTACACGCAATGTTCAGGGCTGGAACACTGAGTTCGTGATAGTCGTGATCGATCGGATGCCACTTGAAGAGATGGCTGTCTGTATACGTGCCAAAGACGTGCCCAGTGATTGGGTTCCACCCTACCTTGTCGACTTCTGTCCAGATCAGCTCACCACCATGACCGGGCCTCTCGCATCTGCCCACGAAGCCAGGGAAGTCGACGTCCCATACGCACAACGGGAACCCTCTGTATGCAAGTGCAACCTGCGTTCCCCCTTGGTTGAATGAAGCACTCTTCGGAGAATTGTGGTGATAGTCGCGGAAATGTGCCTCTCCAACCACATCGTCCCACTGGTTCGACGTCCCAGGGCCTGGGACGAAAAGCCATTGCCTGACTGTCCTGTCTTCGAAGCACGCGATTATTGCCCTGGATTTAATGTCAAAGGTGACTGCCAGAGCCTTAGTATCTGGAGGATTCCCAACGCAACCCACTTCTGAGGCTGAAGCCACATTCCAGACCTTGGTCGTCCGGTAGCCATGTGTTACCAATTTGTCCCCAGCCTCATTGAATTCCATGTGAAGCACCCTTTCTCCATGCCGAAATCTGATAGCCTCCTGAAAAGTCAGAGCATGATACAAAATCACCATTCCGTCCGCGATCAGTATTGCGAAATGGTTGTCCAGTGCTCTGACGACAATGGGTTGGGAATCATGGCGGACGGAGAAAGTGGCAAGGTTGTCGTCCCACGACTTGTTGGAAAAGCCAGAAAGCCGCAGTGTTGAACCGGGTGTGTTCCGATCCCATTGAGCAAAGCACCGGCGCAGAATGGAGTCGTGAGGGCAGAAAGAAGGGATAAGTTTGTATATCGATCTTGGATACGCTGCGAGATGCGACCCAAATTTGCCCACGATCTTCATTAAGTCAACCGCCCATTGCTTCAGGAGATCCTTTCCCTGCAGCTGTTGTGCCGGTCGGCTTTGTTCCGAGTCAACTACAACAAAACTCTTCTCAAGCAACCTTGTCAAGGCTTCTGATGCATGAACCAGCACCCGAAGCTCGCCAACAATTGCCAGGCATTCGATCCATGCCAAGACGGAGCGAGAAAGGAGGAACTTTTCCAATTGGACCAGGGCGACTCTATCGCAATATGCCGTGCTGAAATCCAGATGGTAAGGCCAAGACGTTGCAGTGTAGAGTAAAAACGGCTGAGAGTCAGCGAAGTTGGCTCTGATCCTTGGGCTTGTAGTCAGAAGATTTGATATGCATTTCCGAAAAATTGCAGAATGTGCCTCAGGCGTGGAGATGTGCAAATGAGCTTCTGGTGTCTTAGTCAGATATTCGCGAGCGGTGTCGTGGATCATTGTGACGTTTCCTTTGGAAGTGATGCGGATGAACTCCCCACAGACCCGTTTGACTGTGTGGGAGAGATCAATGGGTCGATACTCAGGATGCAAAGCTCGTGACAGTTCTTCAAGCACAAGTGGCCGGCGCGAACATATGACCCAAGCGAGGATTGTCTTGGCCAAATTCAAATCACCAGCTCGAATCTGGCCTGCGACACTCTCATCGATCCGAGCATAGAGCGGCTCCAGCTCTGGCGGGAGACCCTTCAACGCCCTTTCGATGTCGACTTCTGAGATGCAAATCATAATTTCCTTCAGCACGAGGTGCACCCAAAGGAAATTACCAGCCGCCATTGTCATGATGGTGTTGGATATCTGAGCTTTAAGCTCGCATGGAGCGTGCACTAACTCAATCTCTTGCTCAATGTAGAGTCGTACATCCTGAACAGAAGCATCTAGCGGTATCTTTTGAACATTTATCGTCGCTGTAAGTCGATGAATGGATGCGGTAAGGGGTTGGGTCTCTCGACTCATGACAATGAGGCGGAGTGGCAGGTCTGAGTTCGAAAGCGCCACCAAAAAATTCAGAAACACCTGTGGTGATTCGGCTTCGTCCAGGCCATCGATGACCCAGAAAAGGGGAAACGAAACGTCCATTTCAAAAAGCATTTGAACAAACAGTTTTTGCCATAATACTCGGCTCTCGACCTTTTGCGCACTGAACCCGGTTTCAGCCAGGCCTGTCAGACGGTGACGATAATCCGGAAGCTGAGATGCGAGTTGGAATGTGAGCGATTTGAGCAGTCCACTGACCGATCTTGTGTCTGGGTTACCGTGCCTGAAAAAGTAAAATTGACACTTAGCTTCGATAGAGCGAAGGTGTTGGACGATGAAGGCAGAAAGCACCGATTTTCCAGCCCCGGGTGGTCCTTTAACCCATAGGATTTGTGGAATGCGTGTTGTGTTGCCCAGAAACTGTTGGAATACAGGCTCATCGAGTATCCATTTACATGATCCCGAGACTCGCCTATCGGTTAAGTGCGCGAGGTCATCCTCGGGAGCCTCGAAAGTTGCTAAGAGTGATTGCACTTTCCTCATTTCACCGTGTTCGTTGGGATCGCGTTGACTCAAAACTATTCGATGATTAATAGTGCGGCAGCCAAACTTAGGTGGCTGCTTTGAGTTTACCTGTCGGTCTGAATTGGCACACCATCGACTTGATGACATCCCTCACGCTTCTATATTTAGGGTCCTCCCGACTAAAATATTTGGACAGATCATGATGATCGGCATCCAGGGCCTTCGTGATCTCGCCCACATACCCCAAGGTAGCCGAGTCCCTCTCCACTATCATCTACAAACAGCGTATTAGCGGTGGTCGTTACTGGGATCAAACTCTTCGTACATACCATTTTTCTCGGGCCAACTGCAGTCGGCCTGGTTTCGAAAAAAGACACAATGCTGAGGTCTGCCGCGAAATTTCTAAATTGGTCGTTGATATCCTGGAGTGTGGAGGAGTTGCGTTGAAGCTCAGTGATGTATTCCTTCGCAGAGTGGTTAAAGACCGAAGCTTGCAGCACTCTATTGAGTACCTGAGCGAGGTTGCTCCCGCGATGTGGCGTGCCCAGAAATATGATTCCGGATATAGACTGGATGATGTCCTTGAACTGTGCGTCATTTTGCCCCAATATGAATGCCTGGATCCGTCGTGAGTATGTTGGCCTTGCACGAGGGTTTCTGACGTCTAAACAGATGACCAACCTTCTTAACTACGAGTCCTCCCATCGAGCGCACGACAAATATGATGGGAACCTATGTGGCATATATCAGTCGTGCACGAGTTACAGTATTGACATCGTTTTACTTCATCCCCGGTGTCCTTGATTTTGATACTGATTTCGCCCAGTTCCGGAGCACTCACATGGCCAATGTCCAAAGCCTTCGACTGCTCATCTGTCCCGAACTTCATTGCAAACAGGAGCTCTCGAGCGAAGTCCGATATGTTCAAGATGCTTTTGCCCGGGGCAGCGAAGTGTGCATTGTACCCGAAGGACAGCACACGCGCGGTAGATATGTCTGGCTCGAGCGGCAGCCATTCCTTCGGCCAGAACAGATTCGGATCCTTGTTCTTGGACCATGTCTGCTTGCTCGTTCCACCCAGTCCATGGACGAAAATAATGTCTATCGTGTGAGGGGCGTCTGGTACGTGAATAACGTTCAGTCCAAGAGGATCATTCGGAGCATGGCTTGCAGTGCTCGTAGAGTCACGTGAATTGAAAGATGCCGGGGTCGTTGAAAGAGCTGACGCCTCAGATCGCCCGGAACCAACAGATCGGGGAATGGTCAATGGCGTTTCCGAACTCCAATCAGCCTTCTTCCTGCGCGGGAGCCATTTTAACTACAGGAACGTGATTTAGCTTAGGACTGAAGCGGCAGTATAGGCGCATCTTACCATCTTGGACCAGCCGAATCGGACGGAAAGTGTGTCCTTTTTCGATCACCGTCTAAGGCAGGGGAGGGGCAGGATTGAAAGCCAGGATTTCATTAGATCGCCGCGGGATGATACGCATTAGCTCGACATCAAGATAGCGCTGGATCCGAGTAATCAACGAGAACACAAGAACAGGACCCCCGCACCGTGCCATACATGAAATCCTTGGTTGCGCGAAGAGATTGATCTTCCAAGCAGCCAGGCAGCGTGCTAACGGGGAAGAGATTGAGCCCGAAATGCTTGCCCAGAGGCACCTGGGCCCGAGTAGGCTTCGTTCAGCAGGGGCTTGTGCAGACCCTGCTAACCCCACGCTGACATGCTCGTCGCGCAGTCGACCTGCAAGTTAAAGATATCGTACCATTGAGGGAGCGGGGTTCCCAGAAAACCCTAGCTTTTGATAAGCTTGCATTGCCGCCGCGAAATATGGTACAGAGAATCCCCCTGTAAACAGGTTGCATGCCAGGCGGCCGAGGGGGCGCCAACCTGGCCATGTACATGAGAGGAGCCTAAACCCTGGTACGTTCAGCAGCAGCTGAGTGGTCCATACGAACCAACACTTGCTTCGAAACCGTAGTTGTGCCTTGTGGCTGTTTTTGAGCGCCGAACTCGCATTCGACTCCTTCATATACCCCTGAATATCGTGCGGGGTACCCTTTGGGGGGCGACACGGATAGAAAGAAAGCCAGGGCCCACTCGCTCACAGATGTATCGACACTACCCTGAGCCTGCAGATTTGTCTCTCCGGTGCCGACATATTTGACTCTCTTCGGATTAGGTAGAGGGGCGATGAACAACACCAAGAATACTCTGAGTAGCGTGAGGGACGTGATTCCTGAAATTGGAGGAAACTTTCAGCTGGACCCGGCTGTAATCGAAAGTAAGGATTCCAAGCACCTGAATGACCCGACTAAGAAATCTGGACTAAGTATATCAGAGCTTCCTAAAGGAACCCAAGTTCTTTCTGCAAGCAGCTATGGCACCTCTCTCTGGACACGCACTGCCCGAGTGGACACAATTGTCAATGGGGAAAAGAAGGACTACTTCTTGAAGGTTAGACGAGAGTCCACGGCCTCTGAAAGGAAGCCTCTGACAATATCTTCCAGTGTGCTACAGAAGCCGGGGCTGTAATGACGGAGGGAGAATTCCATTCTATCTCGGAGATTTACAAGCTGATTCCAACACTCACTCCCCGGCCTGTGGCTTGGGGTAAATTCCTCAATTCGAAAATCGACACGTATTTCTTCCTGTGCGATTTTGTCAACATGTCTTCAGAATTGCCTGACCCGGTGATGTTCTGTGCTCGAATTGCGCAACTTCATCGCGAAAGTATCTCACCAACTGGCAAGTTTGGTTTTCACGTCAAGAACTGCAAGGGGAAAACACCCCAGCCGATAGAATGGGAAGCAAGTTGGACGCGCTATTTCACAAGACTGATCAGCTACGTACGTCAGCGCTGGAATGTCCTGACTTGTCTTATTATTATTATACGGAGGACTTGGATTCTGACTGGTACCCAGGGCTTTGAGAAAGACCTTGTATCCAATGGTCCATGGCCCGAATATGAAAAGACATTTGCCCTGCTCGTGAAGCATGCCATTCCTCAAATTTTAGATCCTCTGACCGAAGAAGGCAGAATCATCAAGCCGTGCCTCGTTCATGGTGATTTATGGGAAGGGAACACCACCACCAACCTCGACACAGGAGAGCCCATGATATTCGACGCAGCTGCCTTCTACGCACACAATGAATACGAGCTAGGCATTTGGAGGCGTGACATGGTCAAGTTCGACCATCCCTATTTCTCCCACTACTTTTGCAATTTCCCTGTCAGCGAGCCTGCGGATCAATTCAACGACAGGAACGCGCTGTACTGTTTGAAGTTTGATTTGGACTACTGCCTACATAGACCAGGCTTGCCTTTGGTCCGCGAACAGTTCGTGCTGGAAATTCCCTCGACTCATCACTGATTGTTCACTCTGCTGACTGCCCCGGGTTTAGGATCCTGGCCGATATGCTGGCACTTGTAAACAAATATCCGCCCAAAAGTCGTTGTCAATTATAGCCCACGGCCCGTACAAAAACAGTTCTTCCATTAGGCGTCGCCGCTTCGACTTGATCTCCGTGATTGACAATTGATGTACTGTGACTCGACCGAAGACGAATACCTTCGCACGGACTGGTGCTCATGATTTGGAAAGGTAGCATTGTTAACATTGACAAGTGCTAGACAGCATTTATAGCCAGTGCGGCTACCTAAGTGAAGAGGAAAGTGACGTTTATTAGAGGCGGCCGTAGGATCTCACACCTAGAATCACAATTTGGTTTGATGGATGGATAATATTTGATTTCCTGGCGGAATCTGCGCTCAAGAGAAATTTCGGCGGCATGTGGTTAACTTTTGAGTGCCTAATTCTTTGAAGAAACATGCCTGTGGCCGTCACATTCCCGGTCAGAAGTTGGCTCGCGCAACGGCGGACCGGAAACCACTCCCAGCCTCAGAATGTAACCAGTCAAGACCACTCGGACGTGCTGCAGGAACCCCTGTCAGATTTTCTGAAGAATCATGCAAGCCAACAACCAACACTCCACTTCAAGAGCCTCCGCGGCTCCCCGCAAATAGACTGTCGCCCTATATGTAGGCAAAGCGGACCAACATATCTTCCCAGGCTTCTCAACCTTCACGCAGTCCCCGGCCGCCATATGACATGCAGTACCTGTCCACATTTCGACTATGGCACATGATTCAAATGACCAGCCCGATCAATCCGCCTCGGAACAATCAAATGAAGACGTTTACTCCACGTTCTCGAAACCCTCCAAAGCATGGATTGCCTTTTTGGTAGGCTTGTCCGGCTTCTTCTCGCCTCTCAGCGCGAACATCTATTTTCCGGCTATCACCAATATCTCAGAAGACCTACGAGTCTCACTTGAGCTTGTCAATTTGACCATCACGGCATACTTGATTTGCCAGTGTATTACACCATCTATCACGGGTGACCTGGCGGACATGATAGGCCGACGGCCAGTCTATTTATTGGTTTTGACGGTTTACTTCGGTGCAAACCTGGGACTAAGCTTGCAGAGGACGTATGCAGGTCTGCTTGTGCTGCGGATGATACAAAGCATGGGTGCGTCTGGGACAATAGCTCTATGTCTCAGCGTCATACACGACATAGCCGCGCCGCATGAGAGAGGCAAGTATATGGGGGCGGCGATGACAGGGTACGCAACGTGGATCCCATAACGATACATTTTGTGGACACTGACATCTGTCGCAGACCGAATGCAGCCCCGAGCATTGGGCCTGTACTAGGCGGCGTCCTTGTAGAAAAAGCAGGCTGGCAATGGATCTTCCGCTTCCTGTGCATCCTTTCGGGGCTCAACCTTGTTCTGATCACAATATTTCTCCCTGAGACTGGGCGTGCTATTGTTGGAAACGGGTCTTTCCGTGCGACTGGTATCAATCGCAGTCCAATTTCGTGCGTGAAGTCACCACGCCAGCCAAGCGTCAGCACGTCCGATCCTCTTGAGAAGCCAAGATTACGCATTCCAAATCCTCTCCTTGCGCTGAAGATACTGTTCAAGAAGGACGTGGCACTATTGATGTACGCCAACGGTGTCTTCTACATAAATTACCAGTGCACGCAGGCCTCACTTTCCTCATTGTTTATGGCCACTTACGGTCTCAATGCGCTCCAGGCAGGACTCTGCTATCTACCTTATGGAATCGCTTGTACTGCAGGGACCTTCTTGACTGGTACGTTGGCAATGATGCAAAATCGACCCTTTATGCATTCTTCGGCTAATTATTAAGGCATGGTCATCGATCGAGACTATCGCGTCACCGCTGCGGCTGTTGGCTTTACGATCAACAAGAAATCAGGAGACGACCTTCGGAAATTCCCTATTGAGAAGGCAAGGTTGCGAAGCATATGGTACTTCATGGGCCTACTGATTGCATGCACAGTGGGTTATGGGTGGTCGGTGGAAACCAAGACCGTGAGAGAAGCCATAGAAGATACTTCACGCCGGGAGTAACTCTGACATCACTAACTCGGATGCAGCATATGGCTGTACCCTTAGTACTTCAGTTCCTCAGTGGAATAGGTGTCACTGGAACATTCAATGCAGGCATATACTCTTCTTCCCTAGAAACCATGAGGACCACATGGCTCACATATCCTAGATCCTGCGCACCTTGGTCATCGACATTCATCCGGACAATCCCGCCACAGCTAGTGCCACGATCAACATAATCCGAGGCACGTTCGCTGCCGTCGGCGTTTCCGTCATTCAAGTGCTCTTGAGTCACCTCAAGACTGGCTGGACTTTTACACTACTTGGGGGACTCTGCGCGACCGCCTACCCGTTGCTCTGGCTAAATTGGAAGTTCGGAATGCGATGGAGACAAGCTCGGGAAGCTCAGAGAAAAAAGGAGAGGACGACTCAATCCGAAGAGGACTCACCCCAAGAAGAACTGATGCAGAAACAATAGAGGCTAAGGCATAATTGCCGTTCTCATTTGCATTGGTACAGCATAGCGCGATCAGCAGCGCTGTTCTGTTATGCAGCCCAGCTCACCTCGGCTTGTCTTGACCCGTGGTGCCGAGCATGTCAGTATCTTGATTTCAATGGTCATTCAGACCAGGGGAAATTGAGATGCATGAAATAGGTTGAGAAGACAGATTTGAATGGTTCAAGGCCGTCTTTGGCTGTGGATACCATTCATCCACGCCATCATTGCAGGGCCCATCCTCGTGGACACTATGGTCATGCTGACTTTGCACACTGTGGAGAGCCACAGATCACAATTTATCACCACCAAGCAAACTTTCTATAGAAATTTTAAATCAGTAGATAGCTTCACACACTTCCCCCCTCGCGCACGCGTGTTTCTCACCAAAAAGCCTCATTTTTCACCTCTCGTATTACGAATACGATCTTAAAACCCACACGTGCATGAACGGAATTGTACAATTTGATGTGGGTTGAACTGCATTGACAAGTATGACTGCAGATGCGGAGTAACGTCGGCTGGTGAAACTGATCTCTGCCAAGCTTGATGTGAAGCTCCCTAATAGTCCTGTTTGTCGATACACGCCGCATTATGTTGTTTTAGTGACGATATAGGTAGTAACAATCTTTTTCGTCAGGGAAGATGCAGTTCTCTATCTACATTACTCATCCAGCTTCCCGATTGCCATCTAGAGTCTGACGCATTGAGCACTTGCTGCATTGCGCTTCACCAAGTCTAGGAGGGGAAGCCAACAGGCTAGACGTTGGCTTCGGCGCACACAGTTCGTTCGGAAGAGCGGCAATATAAATATGGGTGTCCTGATCCACGATGTTCTTTTTCTTCAACCGCAAAGTGAATTCATCTGCCACGTCCCTCCTCCTGTTATGAGAAAATGAAGGGCTCTATTGCCTCATGTCTGCTCGTTCTGGCTCTGAGGGCTGTGTCAGCTTTACCCTCGCTCGTGTCCCGCGCTGACATGCTCGACACCTACGACTATGTCATCGTTGGTGGTGGCACCGGTGGGATGACCCTCGCCAGCAGGCTGTCTGAGGACGGCACGAGTATGTCGTGATCCCCCGTTTTTGAGAACCCAAAATGCTTCGAGGCTGACCACATTATAGACACTGTCCTCCTTATTGAGGCAGGTTCACTGTAAGACTGAGATTCCCCCTTTCCCCCTCTTCTTTTGATTATCCGTTTGCCTGATTTCTTTGGTACTAGAGACAAAGGCGAAAGGGAGATTGTAGTTCCCCGCTTCTACGTTGGGACGTTGAGTGGAGTTCCTGAGACCTTTCAATATGCATGGCATATCAAAACAGCCCCGCAGGCCGAACTGGGCAACCGCAGTATTACCATCGCCCAGGGAAAACTGATCGGAGGTGGAAGTTCCATCAATGCGATGGTCTACGACCGCGGCCGAGCAGCTGATTACGACTCCTGGGCTGACATTATCGGGTCTGAGGGGTGGAATGCTGCCAGCTTGCTCCCATATTTCAAAAAGGTGAAAGAGTACTTTGGCCTCAGTCGATCTAGGCAGCAGGCTTACGAAGATAGGCCGAGACCTTCACGCCGCCGCCCGAGGAGCAAGCAAAAGAGTTCAAGATCACATATAATCCCGAATGCCACGGCTTCGAGGGACCGATTCAGTCAAGCTACGCGGAATGGGTGTACCCGCAGCATAGTGAGTTGATTGCCGTGTGTGCCAAGATAATTCTCGACCGCGACTGACCATCCTCTGAAGATGAATTCATGGATGCTATGGATTCTTTGGGCGTCCGGAGACCTTTGGATCAGTCCTGTGGCGATACGCTCGGCGCTTATTTCACGACCCATTCAATCCATCCTGTAAACCGGTCGAGGTCATATCCGCGCGTAGCTCATTTCGACCCTACAGTTGACAGGGCTAATCTCCACGTGCTGATCGAGCACCAAGCGACGAGAATTGTTACTCACAAGGTTGATGGAATCGTGAAAGTCACTGGCGTCGAGGTGGGTAATTTTCACTCCCTTCCCTAGAACACAGATTGACGCAATGACCAAACCAGTTTGCGGCGTCCCGTAACGCGGCCAAGCAAATTGTTGGCGTCCATAAAGAGGCTGTGCTCTCAGCAGGGGCCTTTCACTCTCCGCAGATACTCCAGCTGTCCGGTATTGGAAAAGCGATTCAACTGGGGAAACTCGGGATTAGCTCGGTGGTTGACTTGCCTGGAGTGGGACAAAATCTCCAGGACCATTGCGCTGCACCTACGCTCATGAGGAGTAAGCAATTCATTTACTTGGTTTTGGTTTGATAACTGGAAAGCTGTTTGGACAAGTAGGCTAAATCAATCTTACAGTCAATCCGAATCTCGACCAGGCCGCCGATCTCAACAATGCCACATTTGATCACGAACAAGGCGAGCTTTACTACTCGGAAAGGAAAGGTACGTATTGCCGCGGCTGAAATATGACTCAGAAATCTGATATATCAAACAAGGCCGTTGGACAACCGGGCCTCTGTCCTCCGTATTGTTTCTTCCTCTCCTCAACTACACCGAGTACGGCGAAAGAATACTAGACGGAATGGCCGTGGACATCTCGACGAGTTATCTGCCAGACGATATCGACCCGTCCGTAAAGGCAGGGTACGAAGCACAGCTGGAACGGATCGTCAAGATGCACAAGGAACGCAGCACCGCAGGACAAGAGCTTATGTACGTGGGCGGCGGCACAGGCCTGAGTAGCATCCTGATGCACCCTCTCAGCCGCGGATGGGTACGGCTCAATTCCACGGACCCCTTCGATGACCCACTAGTAGACCCGCGATACCTAAGCCACCCGTCAGATAGGCAACTCTTTGTCGAGGCTGTCAGATACAACCGGAAAATCATCGCGACGGAGGCGCTGCAGCGGACTGGTGCGGCGGAGACATTCCCGGGGGGCAACGTCACCTCTGACGAGGCCATTCTCAACTCGCTGAGGAATAGGATCAACACAGTCTGGCACCCATCGGGTACTTGTGCGATGATGCCTCGGGAGATCGGCGGAGTTGTTGATGCGGAGTTGAAGGTATATGGTGTCGATAACCTACGAGTTCTTGACGCCAGTGTCATGCCAATACTCCCGGCCGCTCATATGCAGGGCACCGTATATGCCATGGCCGAGAAGGTGTGGCATCTCTTTTTCTCATACAGTTCAAGCAAACAGTCTGACTGATTCACATATTAGGCTGCGGATATGATGCTCAGTGTTTGGATTTGATACCCTGTGCCGGCATGAAAGGATTCCTGGAGTGGACTCCCCTGGTTTGCCCAATGGATGGTTCCAATTTCGCACGTCTCAGCGCCGCCTTACTATCCTCTCTGCTGTCCAATCTTTTTCAACTGGCTCGAGGGAAATCTTTACAAGTTTTTTATCCGTACTATCACAAGTACGGTGGAAGAAGCCCCTGAAGATCTCAAGCATGAGATGTATGTTCATGTTGCCCTTTTTTCTTTTTACCTTGAATCAGCCCTGTCCAAGGTTGGAAGTAGCCGATAATGTGAGGGAACCACACGAAGCAACATTTAAACGCAGACTGGTCATTGCACGTTCTTGATGACTGCAGTCGATACCCGGCATATTGAAGGTGAATTCCTTGGGGGGCGATTATGGGAAGAAAGCAAGAAAAATGAATCTGGCCGGCCACTGTGCAGCGACAGTGTATCTCGTTCCTTGGGTAGCTTACACCTAACTTAGTTTGGGTAACAAGCAGGACCTGTCGAGCGACGCACCATTGCATTTCTGATCGTGCAATGAATGCATGCCAATCTAGTGCACGCTAGCGCCACCGGAGATGGCACCAGATCCGTTGAATCTTGGCTCGGTTGGTTCCAGAACGCTGTGTTGGAAATATTTTGAGCTGGCTTGATGGTGGATACACGGACCCTTATTGCCCCATTTGCGGTCTCTTCCTAGGGTCGTATCATGCCGTTGGTTGTAACGCCCGTTGGTAGTCGATTGGGCCAATGGTTAGCAGGTTCGCAGGGATTGGGCTGTCTCCACAGCAAAGCGTCAATGATAAAAGACTTCCTTCCTGCTCTCTCCTTGATGTGCTCAGAGTGACTCGAGTCTTTCTTCCTTTGCACCTACAGATCGTGTGCGTAGACAGACATTTCTGGGTTGCTCTTCAGTTGCTACTCTGTGCGATATGTTGGCTGTCGCCGCGGACGCCAAGACTGCCCCCCACTGAAATCACCAACACGATAACAATGCTGTCCATGCTCATGTGGCCGGCCTTCGGCCTCCTGGCCTGGACGCTGTACTGCAACTTCTGCCTCTTGCAAAACTATCTGATAGCTCGCAAGATCGGCGTACCTGTGCGCGTCATTCCTATTGACCATATCAACCCCCTGTGGATGCTGGTGGACAAGAAGGTCCTGTCACTTATTAAGAAGGTCCCGGGCCCCTTGGGCAACAATAGCTTTACACGGTATAATTTTCGGACATTCGAGATGTACGACCGTTGCGACTCACATCATGAGATGGGTGATGCCTTCATGATCGTGACGCCGAGACGGAACTGGCTCTACCTGGGTAATCCCGATGTCATCATGGAAATGTTCCGGCGACGATCCGAGTTTCCACAGTGCATCGAGCTTACTGAAATGCTCGATGTCTTCGGGAAGAATCTGGGCACCGTGAGTTCAGATGCCTGGCTTAGCTGAGACGTACCGAATCATCAACTAACGGATGCACTTTCACAGGTGGAGGGCCAGCAGTGGAAGACCCAGCGCACGATGATCGCTACTTGTTTCAACGAGCCAAACAATGAGATCGTCTGGTCTGAAAGCCTGACGCTCGCTCGTGATATGCTGAAGTACTGGACTGGGAGACCGTCCATCACAACTTCTGCCGATGATCTCCGTTCGCTTTCTCTGCACATTCTCGCTTCGGCTGGTTTTGGAAAATCAACGAAGTGGGAAAGCCCAGAAGAGAGAACCAAGAATAGTGTTTCTGGCGACTACAAGGATTCTCTCCGTAAGTGAAAAATCTCTTTCCTCGATCTTCATCCCATCCCAACGGCGGGAAGAGACTACAAAGATTTCCCTTGGCCGCCGTGATATGATGCAATTTTACTGACCTATCACAGAACTCATTCTAGAGAATTGCATTCTCATCATGGCCATCGGACCAAAGTTCCTATCCAAGGCGAGGCCCTGGCTCCCAAAGTCATGGAAGCTCGGGATCCTGGCCGACAGGTGCGCCGTCTTCCAGCGCTACATGACGCAGGTCTACGAGGAAGAGAAGTCCCAGGCCCGGCTACAGGCGGGCTCGGCGGCGGCCGCCCCCAAGACGCTGATGAGCTCGCTGGTCCGCGCGTCGCAGGAGGAGGGGGCCAGGAGCGGCGCCGGGCTGACGGAGAGCGAGATCTACGGCAACATGTTCATGCTCAACTTTGCCGGCCACGACACCACCGCGCACACCTTCACCTTCGCCATCCACTTCCTGGCCGCGAACCCGGCCGTGCAGGACTGGGTCTCGGAGGAGGTCCGCGCCGTGCTCGGCGGCGAGGACCGCGGCGGGTGGGACTATGCGGCCCACTTCCCGCGCCTCAGGCGCTGCTTCGCCGTCATGCTCGAGACGCTCCGCCTGTACACGCCCGTCCCCGTGGCCAAGTGGACGGACAAGGGCACGGCGTCGCTGGATGTCGGGGGGAAGACGATCGTTGTCCCGCCCAACACCATGGTCATCCCCAGCTACGCGGCTGTTCACACGGAGCCCAAGTACTGGGGCTCGGACCCGCTCGTGTGGAGGCCGTCGCGCTGGATTCAGGAGGGCGCGGCGGCACCCGGCCAGGAAGAAGTAATCAGCCCAAAGAAGGGAACCTTTCTGGGTTGGTCTGAGGGGGGGAGGGACTGCCCCGCCCGTAAGTTTTCACAGGTCGAGTTCGTGGCTACGGTGGCGACCTTGCTGCGGGACTGGAGGGTCGATCCGGTGCAGCTGGATGGGGAGAGCCCGGATGATGCGCGGAGGAGGGTGCTGAACTTGATCAAAGAGGATTCTGGACCTGTCCTGTTGCTTCAGATGTTGCACCCCGAACGTGCTTCTCTAGCATGGAAAAGGAGGTGATCACCAACGCAGATTAATAGCAACATACTACAAGCAACTTAGATAAAAAAAAACTTCAGCCACATTATATTTTTTATTTAACTATTTATCTATTCATTATCTTCTCAACTTTTAAACTAACTATTAACTTATACCTTAAATATAAAGTTAATAATTACTTAATATATATTTTTAAACTTATTTATATATAGAGTTATTAACTTTCTTTATAGAACTCTCTCTTCTATTATATTCCTTATATATTATATAGAAATAGATAAATTCTTAATAATAAAGTAATATATTTAAAGGAGGAAGATTTAATTCTTAAATATTTAAACTTTTACTTTCTTTATATAGTATTTATTTAATATATAATAAATAAACTCTATTTAACTTTTTAAAAGTTTTAATTTTTATAAACTTTATATAAAAGATTTTTAAATAGGTTTACTATTATAATATTATTATTCTATTAATTATATATTTATAATAGGGATTATATTAACTTATTTAATAAGGGTAAATTTAAAGAAACTATTAAGTATATTAATAGAGAAAACTAGCTTACTGAGTTTTATATTATAAAATTCTTCTTTTATAAAAGCTATTTTAAAACTATTTTAATCTTATTATATAACTACTTTACTAACTATTAGCTCTTAGATTACTTATATTCATAATTTTAATATAGTATTATTAAAAGTAATACCTTCTAACTTTATCTATATAATATAAAGCTTAGCTATATATTTATATATTATATTCTCTTTTTACTATTATTAATATTATATTTCTTTAAATATTAAATTTTAAGTATTTACTACTATATAAAGGTATTATATATATTTTATATATATAGGGATTAAAAATGAAACTACTTAGATGAGAGAAATTTAGGTTTCATATAGTGATAGAAGCTTGTTTGTAGGTAGGGAATCCTAGAATATATTTGCTCTAAGGGGGAGTAGTTGTGATAGATGTGTTCAAACGGTGCAATCCCTTAGGTGGTGGTTTCGTTTCTAATCCCCACACATGTAAAATGTATGTGGCCTTCATACAGTGGTAAACGCCCAAGACCTTGCAGTCTATTATTTCTAACTTATATCTCTATACAAACTAATGTAGGTACCACAATAATAAGTTCTAGGAACGAAAGAAGAAATCAATATATAACCCAGGAACTTCCCAAGTGTTCTGTGTGGCTAGTGCCTACTTGCCCGCTCCTTGTACCGCTTAACCGTCTTCTACGTGCTAGTAGGGCTCCAAGGCCCCGGCCATCGGTGCCATCTGCGACTCAGAGGACCCAAGCCTGCTCTCAGGCACGCGCGATGTAAATGCTTTGACCGCGGGTCATCGTCATCAGGAACGCTGGTATCACGGGCGTGGCGCGCCCGTCGATCACCAACGCCGACATTCTTCTCAGTGCACGATCTCCGGGCGATCCGTACCTCTACTTGTCGAGTCGGCCGTTTTAATGCCTCGCGGTATCAGGGAATGCGCCCGAGGTCTTTACACGCTGCCTGGAGAATGAGCTGCGCATCTACACTGTCCTCAACAGCAGCCAGGCCGGCGAGGTGTTTAGCTGGTTCGTCAGCCTCACCAACCCTGCTGGCTTTACCTTGCGGGCCGTCTGATGTGCCACGCTCCTTTGATTCCGGATGGGCTGTATCGCTCAAGAGGTTGCTGTGCCGTAATGCTCGCGGTTCCGGCCGTATGCTGCACGTATCTGCCTGCATCTTCATCTTCCTGCTGCTTTGCATCGAGGCTGACTCTGCTGAGTGGACGACGATGGAGACGAAGACTCGAGGTGACGAGAATGCTGGCTTGGGATGGTCCAGGAAGATGTCTGTTATCCGGTCATAGCATGGCTGTCTGACATGGTACAAGACTCTGTGTGCACACGAAGCAGATGCGGTTGCCGATGCGGTTGCTTCGACCACGATGGTTTTCTTCCCCACAAGCAACCCGGCAAGGATGGCCCAGCAGACATGGGTGTGGCCTGCACGCTATGTACCCAGTACTACGGTGTAGCTTCCAAGGTTCCCCTTTTGTGGGTGCAGTTTTGGATGTTCCAAGGTACCAAAGTACCTAGGTGCCTAAGTACTTGGGTACCTCGATCTTGAGCAGCTCCCGGGACACAGGTCTGGATGAGAGGAATTGACAGGAGAGATGGGTGGACATGAATTGCATAGCAACAACGGCCACAACAACAAAGTATTCGGTAGCGTATTGGGAGCATGTCTGTGGAGCTCTCCTGGGCACGACGACAGCCAACCCTGCAGGAAGCTTGATGCAGCTTAGCTTGGGGGAGGTGCGACGGATGCTCTGCAGGCGGGCGGCTTCTAGAGCGGTCCTTCCCAGTCTGGAGAGCTATTATTACATCATACAGCAGCAGCAACAGCAGCACCCAGCAAGCTCGAGACGTCCTGCCGAACCCACGGGTAATCCACAATGTGGACCATCCTACTTCTCCCATCCTCTTTCCTAGAAATATCCTCATATTCATCCCGTTCTCAGCAGCCAGCTTTTCCAAAGTTGTGATATTATACTGGCTCAGCCCGTTCGACAAAGCTATGGACTTGGTGTCACTCCTCTAGGCGCCACCAAATCGCCACTGGTGCGTTGCGGCTGGCTGAGGGCCGTTCCCGTCCAAGAACCGAACCAAACCAAACCAGTCGACGCCTCTGGCTCCCGACCAGCCTGCCAGCCAACCAAACCATCCACCATCTGGGCGGGCCCTGAGGACCTGGAAGTCCCCATCAGTAGCGCTGGGATCGTCTCCGCTCAGCCACCCGTCACCAGACCACCACCACCTATCTCTGCTCTCCTGCGCCTGGGCCTGAAACCCCAGCCGGGCTCTTCTCTCCCGTTCGTCATGTTTCGGGTCGACCTCTGGCCATGCGAAAGCCCTCCACTGCGCATCGCTCGCGCCGAGCCCCGCCCCTGAAGGACAGCGACTATGACCACGAGATCAACCTCGTCGACCATGCTGCAGAGGCCGTGACCCCCCAGGCCCTGTCCCCAGAACCGGGGCAGGGGCAGCAGCCAGACCAGCCAGGGCAGTCTGCAGAACAGCGCCCGACATCTACCGCACAATCAGAATCACAGCAAGGGGTAGCAGCAGCAGAACAGGATCGGGAGGCTGCTGACGACTCTGGGGAGGGCCCGTCCGCCTCGCAGAGGGCCCCGCTGCAGCACAGCCCAGCACGGCGTAGAACCAGTGGTGCCTCCTCGACCTCCAGGCGCTCCAGAAAGGCCTCCAAAAAGGCTGCGTCACAAGAGAGCTTGGCCCGCAATGCAGCCCTCCCTGAACTCCAAATAACAGGTGAGAATCTACACGGACGGACACGAGCGAGTGCGCGAGGCAAAGACCCCATCTTTCTGACACGCAGCAGAGCCTACGCCGCTCGTTGGGCCACAGCGTACCCATTCAGATGCAAACGGCACCCAGCGCCGCAAGCCAACCCCCGAGACGGCCATCGACATCCTATACGAGAATGAGCGAGGCGGCATGTTCTGTGGGATCCCCCTCTTCTCCCCGAAGGCCCTAGGCCAGCTAGACCCTCCAAACTGGACCAACTTCGCCCACAAGCCGAGCCCGACCAGCATCCACACCGCACAGGTCCCGGACCCGAGCTGGGTGTGGTCGTGGCCCGAATGGCACATCAACAGGGACGAGGGCGTCGACGAGAACGGCTGGGAGTACAGCTTCATGTTTGCCAAGATGTTCTCCTGGCACCTGCCTAGGTGGTACAACTCGTGCGTGCGGCGGCGGGCATGGACTCGCCAAAGGGTCAAGAGGGACCCCGAGTCCAACGACCCCCACATGCTCAACTCGGAGTATTTCACCGTCCGCCGGAGCATGGAGACGGAGCGCACCGCCGGGAGGGCAAGCAGCCGCAACAGCCGGCACAGCCCAAGCGTGATCTCGTGGGTGTCGGCCGAGGCCGGAGCGAAGCCCGACATCGAGGATATCGATACCCTGATGGCCATACTCACCAGGTCACGGATCGACCGCGAGAAGATCGAGGCGGTGGAGAACTTCCTGCAGCACGGAGGGGACGAGCTGGTCCATCTGCAGCACAGGATGCACGATATCATGGCCATTTTTGTGTTCCAGGCCTCGAGGAGGGTCCTGCTGGCCAAGCTGAACGAGGTCTTTGAGCAGACGCAGCAGGAACTCAAGGAGAACGACACGGGCACGCTGCAGCGCAGAAGTAACAATTTGAAAGGTGCTATAGGGCACGCGGACGAGGAATGCAGGCGGCTGGAGTACTGGAGCGACGTCAAGAAGCTCGTTAGGGAAGGGCAGTCGACGACGGCGACAGACAAGTGCGAGGGATGGACCGAGGACTGGCGCGGCGTCGACCAGAGTGGCCCATGTGAGCCGAGCAAAACCACATAATAATTACTGGACATGGTCAAAAGGGAAAAAAAAGTAGTAAGGGTTTACACGACAATTTTACCGTGCATTGCACCATCGCATCAACCACCTCAATATGTATTTCTTTGAGCGACAATAGTAATTAGGCTTGCAATGCGCGTTGATCGCGTCGAGGTACCTAGGTACTTCGGGGTGACCGTCCCCGGGCACTTATCGAGTTTGTTATCGATAAGGCAGAGCTGGTGCTGGGGTGCGACCCGGCGCCGAAAAATCTCAATCGGCCTGCAGCTTCAACCGCCGTCGGCCTCGACTCTGCAACTGCAAACCCTCCAACAAACCGCATGCGCCTCCTGCCACTCGAGTTCGGCGCACACAAAACCCACCACACAGAATGATACCTTCATAGCAAATGTCCCTGGGGATCAATGCAATATGGAGGGCCCGACCTCAGCGAACGCTCGGCCTTCTGATTCCCAGGGAGTGGCCCCTCGTCTTGCGCCCGCGCCAGCGCCCGCCTCGCATCTGCCTCGCTGTCCCTGTGACGAGCTCCTTATTCTCGACTCGGGCGCACCTCAGATTGCCCGAAACATCAGCCAAGGATGCAGGCACCGCCTTTACAGGCACAGAGGAGGGTGAAAGGCAGCAGGACGATGTGGACGAACCCAGCGAACCCAGCGAACGCCGTCCGGTGCGGCCGCCAGAAGTTGTCGGCCAGACTGAAGAGGCCAGAGAGCTGAGGGACTGGCTCTCCGAGGCACCCAAGCGGGAGAGAAAGAAGGAGAAGGGCCCCTCACACCTCGACCCCGAGGAGATTCTGGAGAGGGAGCTGGAGAGGGAGCTGGAGCGCAGCAAGCTGGCTCAGTCCGTCTTCGTCAAGCCCGCCCGAACCTACCCGAACAAAAAGGAGACGCGCAAGAGCTGGAGGGCCCACCAGGCGTCTGTCTCGACCCAGGTCTATTACGATCGGAACTTCCAGAACCTCACGGAAGCAGGCATCGAGGTCAACCCAGCCTCCACCGACTGGCGCGATGCCCTGGCGGTACTATACAGGAATACACCGGTGGCGTCGGACGAGTGGATCGAGGATGGCATGAAGATCGAGCTGGCCAAGGACAAGTTCGACGCCATCATGGAGGACGGCGGCGACGAGAAGATCGGATCCATCAGACGGCGGACGGGGGCTTCTATCAAGGTCTCGAGCGCCGACGCCCCGGGCGCGCCCTCGTCGCTCTTGGTGTCGGGCACTCGCGCCGCCATCAACGCCGCCACCGCCGAGTTCAGGAGGATCGCGGGGCGCATCACCATCACCCGTCTCTGGGCCGACCTGGGGCCCGGCGAGGCCAGGACAGAGTCCTTCAGCGAGGACGACTTCTTCGTGCCGCCGCTGGCCCGGGAGGAGGGCGGCCTCTGGCAGCGGGTCAAGGTCGACTACAGCGCCTACAAGACGGCGTGGCCGGTGCACATGTCGTTCGCGTCCTTTGAGCGGTACGTGGCGTCCTTGACCGACTCGGCGATGCTGCCGCACCTCAACTCGCCCCTCTACAACCCGACCAAGCACGCCGTGCTGCTCGACCACGAGCGCGCCGTCGCCCGCCGGCTGCAGCGCGCCTTCACGAACCGTGACGCCAAGCCGTGGATCTCGTGCGCGGCGCTCAAGCTCGCGCTGTCGTTCCTCTGCCGCAGCGGCGACAAGTTCCTGCCCGAGGCGCGCGGCGTCTACAACAGCATGGACCGCTTCGGGCTCCGCATGGACGCGGACGTCTTCAACCTGCTGCTGAGGGCGCCCGCGGCGGCGCGGAACCTGCGCAAGTTCCGCCGCACCGTCATCAGCATGCGGCGCAAGGGCCTGCACCCCAACCTCGACACGTGGATCCTCTTCCTGCGCATGTTCGAGTCCGTCGAGGTCAAGAGCCACGTCCTCCGCGCCATGAACGACAAGAACCTGCTCGCCACGCCCGAGGCCGTCCGCCGCGTCGCGGAGGAGATGGCGCGCTTCGACGCCGAGCACGCCATGGGCCAGGGGAAGGACCTCGCCGCCTTCCTGGCCGAGCAGGACGAGCGCTACGGCGCCGACTGGCTCACCCGCGACGCCGCGAACCCCGTCCTCGACGTCCTCTGCCGCCACGGGCGGTTCGCCGACGCCTTCGCCCTCCTGGACCGCATGAAGCGCTACCTCGCCGCCATGCCCCCCGAGCGGGCCGACACGGACCGCATCCCGTACAAGCCCGACACGGCGAGCTACAACACCATCATCTCCCACGCCCGCACGCAGGGCAGGGTCCCCGCCGCCGTCAACGCCGCCCGCAGGATGAAGCGCGCGGGGGCCGCCGCGCAGCCCGGCCGCGACACCTTCGAGCTGCTCTTCGACATCGCGTGGCGCGCGCGCCTGCGGTGCGCCGTGGGGATCGTGTGGCGGTACGCGTGCCTCGCGCGCCTGACGACGTGGCGCATGCGGCAGCGGGTCGCCGGGCTGATCCGCGGGCCGCCGGCGCGGCCGCAGCGGCACCGCAGCAGCAGAACACACAAACGCGACGGCGACGAGAAGACGGTCCACGACATCTCCGCCGCGGCGTACGCGCAGCTGGGCGGCGAGGCGCTGGCGCGCGACCTCGCGGGCGGCGGGGCGCGCGCCCTGGCGCGGGTCAGGCGCCTCGGCGAGGGGCGCCACGCCTCCGAGCTGGGGGTGCTGGCGGCCCGGTGCTGGCCCGAGGCGTTTGGGGATGCCGGGCCGGCGGTCGCGCTGGGGGAGGTGCTCGCGCAGGCTGTGCTGCGGGACCTGGAGTGTCTTGGTGCCGTGCGGGGGAGGAAGAAGGAGAAGGACACGACAACGGGGGTAGGGGTGCCGGCCTGGGTTGAGGCTGGGGCCGCCTGCGTGCTGCCGCTGCGGGCGCGGCGGGGGCCCGCGGAGGTCGGGGCCGGTGACCTCGCGCCGCTTGTTGACGACGACGCCGGGGGGGGTCCCATCGGGGTCTCGGACCGGTGGGCGCTTGATGATGGGCTGTTTGCTGGTGTTGGTGCGGGGGAGGAGGGCCCGCGGATGATGGCTATTCTTGACCCGGGGGTGTGGGCTGATGAGTTCCGGGGTGGTGGTGGTGGTGGTGGTGGTGGGGAGGACAGCCGGGACATCGAGGGGCGGCGGCACGAGGTGCAGGTCCGGAACGAGGACGACGTCCTCGCCGCGCTGGACAGGCTTGAGGGGATGTATTCTGTGGACTTGCGGAAGGTGGTTAGTGTGGATGGGGATGAGGGTGGTGATGGCGGTTTTGGCTGGCCGGGTGATGGGGAGTGGGATGGTGAGTGGAGGAGGGTCATTGGCTCTGATGAGGATGTTCAGGTTGAGGGTGCTGGTGATGCATGTGAGGACAATGGGGAGGTGGGGAGTAGGGAAAGTACTAGTTGATATGGTTACTTTAATTGACCCCATATTGCCCACTGTGAAGAGTTTCTATACGGGAGTGGGTAAGCTTACTAGAATTCCTATTGAGTGCTCTCTGTCACTCAACTATCTATAATTAACAAGGTGATTTAGTACTTAAATCCATGGCAATCTAATATTTTAAAGGATGTGTTTTAACATTCTAAGTGCTTTCTAACCCTTTTATTAAGTATTTTATTACTTATTTTTAAAATTATAAAATATATAAATTTAATATTTATAAAAACTTAAAGCCTAATCTTAATAAATAAATAGTAATATTAATAATAGTTATTATAAGAGAGGAAATAAAAATAAAGTAGCTATTTTAAATATATTAATTATAGTTAAGTTAACGCTAACTTCTATATAAAAGGGAAGGTTTAAAGGGATTATAAAAGAAATACTAAGGTTTTAAAGTGGGTGGGTAACTAGGCCACTACTAGATAACTAAGTAGGAAGCTAGTTAAGGCCTTTAGGCACCTATATACATACACTTATAATATTATTAATAATAATATAAGTATTTAAATAAATTAACTTTACTTTATATCTTTCTTTAAAAATCTTAAATATACTTTATAATAAAATATTAAATAAATATAGTTTCTTTTTAATAGTTTTAAAAGCGGTATAGTTATCCCTTAATAGTAGATAAAATAGTTCTTTTTTATAGATCTTATGACCTATGTAGGCGCGTGCAAGCCATCATAGTTTCGCCCTCTACTTTTAAGAGAACGGAAATTCGCGTACCCTCAATCGGAAGGCGCGTACCCATTTGCTGACTAAGAAGTATTCTATACAAGACGACTTCTTTTCGAAAGGGCCGGCTGGGGCGAAGGGGGCGAGCCCCGGAGTGCGAAGCATAGCGGAGGGCCGTGAGTAGGGCCGGTAGGCACGACCCGAGTTCCTAGAGGACCAACCCGCCCTGTTTGTGGTCCCTAAAATCGTGAAGACTTATTTGTGAAAGTCGTGAG
The DNA here is from genome assembly GCF_019321695.1 of Diaporthe batatas. Classification (NCBI taxonomy): domain Eukaryota; kingdom Fungi; phylum Ascomycota; class Sordariomycetes; order Diaporthales; family Diaporthaceae; genus Diaporthe; species Diaporthe batatas. Next base: position 391,429 of record NW_025408563.1, on the reverse strand, counting down.
GACTTTGAGGTCCTATCCTCTGATTGGCTGAATAAGTGGGAGGGTACGTGCCTTCCGATTGAGGGTACGCGAATTTCCGTTCTCACTTTTAAAGACTTATATCGCTCCCTAATCGGACCCTAAGTGTTGCTACCACTCTAGCGGTCGCTGATTTGAATTACACGCATGTTCTATTGCCTACCTGCACGTAGAAGTTGATCTTACCACCATCTGCATAGCTGTGATGTAGTCGCCCAAACTTCACTCATCAAATTGCATGGCAAGTTCATGTATATGTTAGCAGTCACAGTGGAGTCCCAAGGAATTACAGCGGCTGTCAATACAGTCAGTGGCACAGTCTATATAGTGCGTTACTTCCTGGGTCAGTCAGTCAACTAACAAAATTGCCACGACCACTGCATAGCAATGCGGACCTTTCACTCCACTCTGGCGGGTGTACTGTACGTCAGGCTCGGGGCGGCCACAGAATCCTTGGGAAATCTTAGCGTGGACGGCGTGCATGTGGAAAAACTACCTTGGCACTGCGCCTTCCGGTAAATAGCCACGGCGGCTCAGCAGCGAATCACATTGGTGGAGACATAGCCTTGGCCTGCTCAGGATGCTGACTTGCATTCACGCGCATGAAATCAAGAGGCTGTGTTCGTAAAACATTCAAAGTTGGAATCGTATAATGAATGTTCTGGGCCGCTTTCATATACTAGACGTCTGGATCAACTGGACTGCTGTACCATCTCGACCTGATCCAGAAGGCAAACGAAACTCGTCGCTGTTGATGAAATTGTGAACGATTCTCCTATGGCAGACTCGTTGGAGCGTTCGAGTCCCGCGCCTAATCCGAATTGTCGAGATGAGATCAAGTTGCTCCCGGATTCCACATCTAGCCCCTCTCACTCGCCTGGGTCGATAAGTGGTACCGAACCTCGCCGTATGAATCAGAAAGTCAAGCGCCGCCGTCCAGATACCGAGGAGCCCCTCTCCAAGGCAAATAGCCACTTTCATTTTGGTGTTGAAGTCGGCCGCGCCAATCTTGGAGGTGTGTATTTGAGTGATCGGTTCTCTCATCGCAGAACTGCAGCGCTTGGTGGGTTTTCTTTCAACGCCACTGGCGTAGACCATGTTCCTTCGGAACAGAGGAGAGAGTATATCAAACACAAATCTGTACGTTCTTGTGTGCCCGCACGCAGTAAGCCCCCTGTCTATTGACTAACATGATTTCACTAGAAATTTCCAACAGTCGAACAATCTGACTGCTATGTACCTCGGGTACACATCTCAGATCAGGCCGTGACGAAAAGTCTGATTAAAATCGCCCAGGAATTCAGTTTTCTCGACCATTTTTTCGCCGACTGTTTTGGAGCATTTGAGAAAGCGTCTAATCACATTAAGATCCGCGAAGATCTATCACGCATACGAAATGACCTCGCCAAATACCAAAACCAGAGCTCTGGTCCAAGTAAAAACGAGACTGTTTACATTGGGTCTCTTGGACAATTCTGCGAGAATGTCTTCGCTTCCTGGGTAGAGCCCGCTTCTAGTCACAATGTTAAGGCCTACAAAAATGGACTCAAGTACGGCGAGGAATACCTGGTCTATTTGCGAGACACCCTCGAAGTCCCATACTGGCAGCTCATTATTGATCTCCTCCTAGATTGGAGGGAAAGCAACACATCCAATACTCTCGGAACTGCGATCCTGTACATGCTACAATACAAGGCACTGTCCTGCACGAAGAAAGTCGAAGACATGACTCAAATGACCGTGCCAAATGGGGAAGATGGACGGGAGATCGCCATTATGAGAAGAAGTATTCAGAAAAGGCTGGATGTTCTTCATAAAGCTGTGGAAGTTGTGATGCTAGATGAAGGCATGGAAATTAAGGCTGCAATCTTTCCTGGCATCTCAGGTCCTCATCCAGAGCCCGAATCGGGAACATGCACAGCACGCCTTCCTACGAAACATGTGAGTGTATACATTTTCTATGGGGTGTTCAGATACAAAATTTGCTCTGAGTTTGATTGCTAATATATATCTCAGAATGTCTCATTACAACTAGCACTTTTTATACTTTTCGTCATTCTCGCCTTTATTCCCGGCTATCAAGGCTTCGCCATTTCAACACAGAGGCATGAGATAGGGGCCACGAGCGATTCGGATTTCTATTACCTCATCCAAAGCAGTATAATGTCTGTCTTGGGCAATTTTGCTACAGCATTGCCTCTGCTCCAATCAGGGCCCACCTCGGGTCCTTCGATCTTTTTCTGGGTCTTTTCGGCGATGGGGCTCTTCTCAGCTGTGCTTGCTGTGGTCATTTACCCGTTAGCGACCACGGGTTGGAGTTCAGTGGTGTCCTTCATCGGAAACGTGGCCTCAGCAGCTTCTCTGCTTGTTTTGACAGTTGCAACAGCAAGGGAGCAGATGAGTGCGCCTATATCACGCAGCAATGGGGAACATCTCACCAAAGGGTACGCCGACCAGAACGGAAAGAAAAAGCAATGAAAAGGGGGGAGATGGCACTCGAGAGAGAGCCAGTTTTAATTTAGTGGCCCTGTGTACGTACCTAGGTAGGTAGCTGGAAGTCATTTCACAGCGAGAATGCTTTTTGGAGGCTGGTTTTGAAATTAAATAGAAGATGTGATTCTATGAGTTCCACAGACAAGACATATGATTACCTAGGTACTTCATTACAACTTTGAGAATGTGCAAATAATTGACCTCTACCCAACCATCAAGGAGATAATGAGGGAAAAGACAGATGTGACGGTACGGCACCGTAGGCGTTTTACAATACTTGGGGCATTAAATCTTCGACTAGAACTCCTGGTCTCTCAACCGCACAGTCCTTTAGGCAAGTAGTCATTGCAGTCGTGTCAGGTGGGCGGACGGGATGAAGGCAACTTACAAAAGTCTGTACAAGTGAAAGAGTAAAATACAGTATCACGATGTTGGCGTAGGAAATTCACATCTATTCAATACACTCTATCTCATGCATCACAGAAAATGGCTTATATAATGGCTTCAGGACTTTTCATGTTCCAGTCCCAGACGCTTTATCGTGGAATTATTAGTGGTGTAGAGCCGTCAGTTAAGAGAGGGGAACGCCGGGCGGACAAAGCACGAAGACGTGATACTGTCTGCAAATGATTTAGCAATCAATCTAGAGCTTTCGAGATTCATTTCGATATCTTTTTGAGCTATGATACCACTACCCTGAACAGCATTAGACTAACTTGACCCTGCTGGCTTCCGAATTGCTGGTTGATATTAGCCTTTGAAACCCCGGAAAGAAAGTCCGAGTTGAGTGGTACAACTCCTTCTCGCACCCGCCACATGAATTGTATATAAAAGAACCGATTCGGTTGTACTAATCCCCGGAATCACCAGCCACTTGTATGACCAAGCCAAATATTGTCTGGACCTCATCCATGTAACCACTCTCATTGTGTACACCAGGGTGGAAGTGCCAATTCTTTCCTGCTAGGATGGGCAAGTAGAATAACGCTTCACCCAGCCGTTTGTCTTGTTCCTCTGCGAAATCCAAATGAAAAGGAAACAGTATATCCTCGTGGCCTAAGTCGACATATAGCAGATTTTCAGTTGCAAGACCTCCTTGGCTGCTAGCTGACCTCGGCTGCGTAGCTGTCACAGTGCCTCGTCGAATTCTGTCGCAACCAAGCGTGAGACTTGCACCCGTTACCGGGCCAAAGGGGTCTGGACCTGTGGTTTCAAGTGCGATGGCGTGCACATGGATGTAGGGGCTGTGGTCAAAGGTAGGCTTTAGTGGGTAGTCAACACGTCCATCAACCGCTGCCCAAGACCACGAGGGTGCGCGGTAATGAGGTCTACGTTGCGGGACAACTGGTTTCCAGCACAAATCGGCCTCAAGCGTCTTCCTGAACAACCCGACAAGGTATTGGTCTTCATTGATATCCCCTACGAAGCGGGCGATCCCCGAAAGGGCGACCAACTTGTCCCTGGGATAGGTCAACTCGCATCCGGAATACTGAGTCACAAGCGAGGCCCACGAGAACCGAACCATCCGCTCCGGGTGTAGCAGCTGACTCTGCCTGGCGAAATGGGACTCGGCGGCGCTCCCGCCGAAGCCATCTGGGAAGTCCTCGGAGGCCATGGTCGTCCTGCACTCCCAGAACATGCCCTGGTCGAGGCAGTGTAGAGTGCGCGGGGCGAGAGCCTTTTCCTGCAGGGCCCATGCCCGCGACGCAAGGGGGTTGTTACTGACAGACCTCCTATACAAGCCAGATGGCATAAAATGATGCGTTTCTTTTCGGCCACCGGTGCAAACCTCGGCTTCGAAGCCGCCAGAATGGTCGGTGGGACGTGGAAAGCATCCCTGGGTTCCGTCCTTTGCGGATGAGGCCGCGATGTTCAGAGCTGAGCCGCCGTACACCGAAGTCATCCTGGCGGATTCGATTTCCCAGTCTTGGTCGTCGTCTTGCACGATGCACCACGAATCAATCCACAGGTAATGAAGACCCACTCCCCGAGAAATTTCAATTGCATCTGAAAACGTCTTGGTGAGCAGGTTTCCCGGTATGCAAACATGCATCTGCTCAAGATTGTTCGAGAGCAGGGTCTCGAACCCCTGCCCACCCCAGCAGTGGCTGAGCGTTGCATAGTGAGGAGTTCCAGTCCACCCGCTGGTTGATACAAGTCGAACGGAGTCTGTTGATATTGACAGAAGTCGTTTCGGGTATTGTGATGGCCGATTTGATTTACAGTCTTTGTGAAATTCCAGACAAACTGTTGTCCATTGCTTGACAAGCTCTGTGCAGGAGACTGGCACAGACGGAACTTCGTTGTTTCGCAGAGAGAGATGGCGTTGCACTTAATGAAATCTCGTGTTAAAGTGGATCATGATATCAGTGTGTGTCGCTCATTGTATCTAGGTACTTACAATCGTGACTAACGGGGAAGCTGTGGATCAAGGGTTGGCTTGTAGAGTTGGACTCTACGCACCGCCGTCCTGGGAGGCTAATCTGCAGGGTGTACGTTTCTGGTCTTGCGTCACTATCAACAGTGTTAGCGAAACAATCCATCGCCTCAGACTGTGCTTTCAACGACGACGAGTCTGGAAGGTCGAACCTGCTCGATTCTGATAGGAACGAGTGGAGTTATTCGGGCATAGAGTTTTAGAGAAGGTAACTGGCTAATTGCGACCTCGGGAGAGAACAAGCGTCCATACCTGTCTGGCACCAGGTACTCCCGCTTGAGACTGAGCGCCATGTGGATGTCGGACGATCTGCCAAGCTCTTGAAGGATTCTGTCGGCCTTGATATAGTCTTCGAATTTCCCAACGTCCTCTATGCTACCGACGATCAATAAGCAGCACCTACAGCCACTTTTGGCTGCTGCTCTTCGTCTGACAAGGTTTGACTGGCATGTTAAATCTGTGGTCCTACCATGGTCTCGGTGTCTCCAGTATCTGGGACCTTCATCATGATCCTGCGAGGCTGGAGATGCTGGAAGTTTCCTCTCCAGGGCTTTTGACAGTTGCGCTATACTGTTTTCACGCGGCCTGTTTCTCCGGTCAAACTCTGGCCAGTTGTCCAGCATGGCTTGGCAGGTGACACAGAATTCACCGACAAGAGTCACTTCCCTCATTATGCCAACCACCTCGGCTTCGAAAGCTTCAAGGTCCTCTGGGTCCAGTTTCAGAGAGCGCAGAGCTTCGTCGGCGTCAAAGTCTGTCATGCTCATATACGTAGCATACCACTCTTCAAAAGCGGAAACACTGCTGCTGGGGACTTCCAGGGTCATCGTGGACACAATCGGATTTCTCCAACGGGATAACAGTTACAGAGAGGCTGTAGCAGTGCACTTTGTCTTCGGGATTGAGACGGGAAGTCGGCACAGGCAGCAGATCAACTGCTGTGCTTACGATGATGTACGAAGGTCGCCTGTGGCGTCCTGTCATCTCACCTTGGCCTGGTGCACTTGGCGCGGACCTGCTAATGCGTACCTAGGTAAGCATATGCACGTGGTTCCACAAGAGGAAGGACGTTATCCTGTCAGCACTGGAGGGTACATAGATTTGATTCTCAGTGTCTATACACACTAAAGCATTTGCGAGCCCGTCGTGCAGTGATTAAGGATCATCAACTATTTGGACCTCGACCCGAGACAATCAACAGGATGTCACACGTCTGTAGTACTAAATATTGAATGCAATCCATGTAAAAAATAGTAGTGGGGAATGGCAGGGACATTTCTATGATCAATTTCTCATCTGAGAAAAGTGTAAAGCATAGAAACACACAAAAGGAGCTGATAAAAGGGACAGATCCAGGATACACCCTTGTAGACGTGAGCAGTGACAGGCATAAAAATAGGCCGTTCAAACGCTTTGATTCCGTATGTGAATGCTAATAAGAATACCATTATCGTCGGACGATGCTTTTGGCGTTATTTCAACATGAACGCTTGTTTGGTATGTGTGGGTGTAGTCACTGCTAATATGAAGAAACTCGATCCAGGCTTTTGTTAACAACCCCCGAACACCTCGCTGGGCCCGACAAAGCCACCATTGTTATTGCAGCCAGTTATGAAACGAGCTTCGACAAGACTGTCACCGCAACATCGGCCCTGTGCAGTCTTCGTCAGCAAGGGATGATCTAGACACCTGATGATTTCGTATGACTCGGGTTAAAAAAGGGAGTCTTACCGTTCCCGTTACTCTGCCACCTGCAGAGGTACAAATGTTTCCGCTGGGGTTAAGGGACCCGTTTGGCATGCGGCAACCTATTATGCGCGCGGCGATCGCACCCGTCGCACAGAGCAAAGTCAAAAGGGCGTTGAGCTGCATGGTGTAGTCGGTGAGGAGAGGAAGAATGGTATTTGGTTAAAAAGGTTCAGTAGGTAACCTTGTCAGTATACGTGTGCCCATATGGCTCCTGCTGTATTTATATGCTTTGAGGTTAAATGAAGAACTAGTCATGTGTGATAAAGAAAGGGCCATTCTGGCTGCCTAAATATTCATGCGGCCCCTTTTGCCCCATAAAAATCAGACGAGCGTAGACGCCGCGCCGGATGAGCCGGGATTGTAGCTTTTATAAGTTAGGAAGTAATAAGCGTAGGAGATTATTGACTCGTTGACACGACCCATGTATCTTTAGCCTGAGCACTACGGGAGACGATCTTCGGTGCGGTCTCTAATTCAAAACAGCGGATGCATTCTATTATCGTCATTCCAAACTATACAACTCTGACTTGAGCTCTGTTGTAGCCTCTGTTGCTAACTGCTGAGCCTGAGATGACTGTAGAAAGAGTGTGTTGGGATGCGGGTTGAGTACAAAGTCGTGAATGGCAGTAAACTAATAATGACAGAGCATTTAAACTATACCACGGACAGCAAGAGGCTAATGTTTCATATTTAACAACCAGGATTTTTCCCAGCGTTCAAATGTTGTCACGAGGCTTGTCGCTGCACTTTGGGGGTGACATGGGCTCGCTGCGCAGGGCTGCCGTACACTACACTACACGCACTGGGCTCACCAGTGGAATGTAAATGTAAATACTTCGACCTTTAGTGTAAATATAATGTAATGTAAAGACCTTTAGTGTAAGTGTGTGTAGTGTAGTAGGTTTAAAATTCGAGTGTAAATAGGGGGGGGGGTACTTATTTAACTACTTATTTAACTACCTATTTAACTACCTATTTAACTACCTATTTAACTACCTATTTAACTACCTATTTAACTACCTATTTAACTTCCTATTTAACTTTCCTATTTAACTACCTATTTAACTATTAGAATAAATAGAATAAATAGAATAAATAGAATAAATAGAATAAATAGAATAAATAGAATAAAGAATAAATAGAATAAATAGAATAAATAGAATAAATAGAATAAATAGAATAAATAGAATAAATAGAATAAATAGAATAAATAGAATAAATAGAATAAATAAATAAATAGAATAAATAGAATAAATAGAATAAATAGAATAAATAGAATAAATAGAATAAATAGAATAAATAGAATAAATAGAATAAATAGAATAAATAGAATAAATAGAATAAATAGAATAAATAGAATAAATAGAATAAATAGAATAAATAGAATAAATAGAATAAATAGAATAAATAGAATAAATAGAATAAATAGAATAAATAGAATAAATAAATAAATAGAATAAAAATAAAATAAATAAATAAAATAAATAAATAAAATAAATAAATAGAATAAATAAATAGAATAAATAAATAGAATAAATAAATAGAATAAATAAATAGAATAAATAAATAGAATAAATAAATAGAATAAATAAATAGAATAAATAAATAGAATAAATAGGTAGGTAAATAGGTAGGTAAATAGGTAGGTAAATAGATAGGTAAATAGGTAGGTAAAAGTCATCTTATCTTATCTTATCTTATCTTATCTATCTGCTTAGTCAGCTTTCCTCTCCCTCTCTCTCCCTCCTCCCCCAACCCCCCCCCCTATTTACACTCGAATTCTAAACCCACTACATTACACACACTGGATGCTTCAGTGTGATGTAGTGGACTTCAAAATCCCCTCAGTGTAATGGGGTGTAGTGGGCGTATTTACACGCACTACACTACACTGATTACACTGAGTGTAGTGAGCGGCAGCCCTGTCGCTGCGTACGCAGGATGCAGCTTATATATCCTACATTTTTAACCTACTAAGCTAGTGCCTTAAAGGTACTTCATGACTTTTATAATTTCTAATTCTATTCTAGACTCGAGATAGAACTATTTTACTATCTATTAGCCCTTAGATTAATAGTGTTAATAATTATAGTTATTAGTGCCGTTAGAAGTAATATACTTTATTTTAACTTTATTTATATAATATAAGATTAAAGTTATATATCTAATTAATTCTTATATTATTTTAATATTTATTAAATATTATATTAATACTTTTATTAAAGTTAAAGTATTTTAATTTTTTTATTTTAACTATAATAATAAATATTTAAAACTAAGAATTAAAGATAGGATTTTAAATATTAAGGAGTCTCTACTGATTTGTCCACGCTCCATAGGAACGCAATCCATTCGTCCTCCAACGATCAAGGCGTCTTCACGACGCCCGGCTAGCTCAATCGGTAGAGCGTGAGACTCTTAAGGACCTCGTCTGGTTCTGAATAACCTCACGATTCTGACAGAGATACATCTCAAGGTTGTGGGTTCGACCCCCACGTCGGGCTCAATTCCCGTCCAAGTACATTTTTTGCCACTGTTAACACCTTTTTGTACCTTTTAACAATTACCAAGTACCCCTCTTTCGTGTTTCAGAATGCTCGGAATCCCGATCGCCCGGCCGGGAAACAGGACACGGGCCGTGAAAGGTACCACAGACTTTCTCACAGTGTGTGTTATAGCAAGTTGTTATTGCTACCCACCCATACACGTCCGATTTTTCCAACACATCCCTATTTCCCAACACATCCCTTTATTCTAATATGTAGCTTTTTCTAAGTTATATACTAGTATAGCTGTCTTGCTCACACTTAGCTAGGTAAAACCTACACTATTGTGGATCCGTAGACTTGATTAGTAAGCCGCCCGCCAACGTCCCGGGCCAGGCCTAAATGCCTCGGGTTAGGCGCAGGCAACCACCATTTAAGAGGAATCAACAACCTATCTGCCTACACCGTCAGTCTTTAGAATCAACCTAATATCTAAAATGTTGACCAGTAGGTACAGGTAGGATACACACTATTACACATACCGCATAACTAGCTATCTGCTATTGTTATAGGCACGTAGCTTGCATATTGTGCTAACATGTCTACGTATATGAAAGTCTCATGTATATCCTCGGATGTATACGGAATAGACTAGAGACCAGATAACTCCGTGCGCCTCGCTTCAGAGTCAAATGGGCTGTTATCTCCTTCCAGACTGTTGGTCCTTAGCGCATTGGCTCCCCACCAGCGCCGATTGGGGGCTAATGGGCTAATGTACCCTACTCCACGTAACACTGGTATTCGGTCACCCGGCAACTGGTCATTTCCTCATTCTTAGTACAGCTTCACGAAGACATATTCCTCGCACATCCGCAGTCACCAAGGCTCTTTGTAAGGCGGCTGGAGTTTGTGCTTGCCATCAACGTCTCGAAACTCCAAATCCTTTACAAGTTCCCCGAAGTCCATGAATGTTCTGATCTGCTAAGCCATTAGCTTCATATGTCATGATTTAAACAAATGTTAGGGAATTAGCTGCCATAAAATCAGGAGGGGGTGGTCGAAAGATGAGCTCACATTAACAGCTGTGACCGTTCTTTCAATTTCTCTGTCCGACTCTGAGAAGTCAATGAGAATGCTGGTACCACACCGTGGGCAGAAGCGGTGTGGCTTTTGCGCACTCCCAAAACGGTACCCGCACAGGCTTTCCTCTCCCGAGACAAATTTAACGTCCTCGCATTTTGGATAGACGAGAAGGTAGCCGTTTTTGACACAGATGGAACAGTTGCATCGTAGGACTTTGCCTTTGGTAATATCAGGCATCGTGACTGTGAACATAATTTGACTACAGTGACAATTGGCCTTGTAGGTAATGAGATCTGGAAGTGGGGGTGAAGAAGCCATGTTGATATTGGTATAGTGGGTAGTGAGTATCAAATTCTGTGGTGTTGAGTACCAAGTAGGTAGGCCGCACGATCCAAAACAGAGGAAGGGAAGAGGTAAGCCTGGAACGGATCAGGCTTAGCATAATATAGCAAGTGATCATCACTGCAGGTTTAATTGTTATCTAAAGTGGGCCAGGCCAGATACGTTGCAGTATCAGGAACAGCTTTCACACCAACCAACGTTCATCTACCCATCATTTGCGTCCACCTACTCATCCTTTTTCGGCCGAACGATAATGCTCTTGAGCAGCCGTCGACAATGCTACTACCTCATGTTGTAACCGGCCTCGTTTGGGCTCAGTCAAATATGATATTATTGACCTTCCGTTGGATGACATAAAAAATTGGTATGTCTGCAATAATCCAAGGCAAGCGGTTGGATGTGATTCGAGCAAACCTCCACTAACATGTCAAGTACCAACATACTCTATCCACCAGGATGCGGCCAAGTGGGGCGCAAATGAGTTAAGAACCCACAAGTCCAACACACCCTGCCAACCAACACAGAACAAGCTGCGACAATAGATCACTGCCTGGCCTACCAATTTGAAACCTTGCTTGGTAGACGGTAAAAGTCAGCTTGTCGGACAGTAATTTGTCAGTCCAATTGCCAATTTAACCCACCACATGTTCTGAATACTCTGAGTCCGTCTATCATCTTTTGCCCCTGCCTTCTCCTTCCAATCCCCCAACATTCCCCTGAGATTCCTCAGACCCGCGCATCGACATGTCGGAAGACACAACCATGGACCAACAGGATGAGCTCGCCACAGAGGAGCAGCAGATTCGTGATGCAGAACACATACCTCAATGGCTGAAAGATGTCCTCCTGCGACCCAAGCGACCACCACCCCTAAAGTTCTGGTCTCCCCCGGAAGATCCCGATAAGCCGCGCCTCCCCTACCTACCGGGATTCAGCACGAAAATATATCGCCATCATGCTGAAAGAGAGAAATCAAGACCATTCATTGATTCAATGGGGTATCTCGAAAACGTCACTCAAAGTGAAGCTGTCGTAGCAAACCCTCCAAACGGAAACCCCATCTTCGCCGAGAATGAGACTGCCCAGTTGACCATAACTGCCCCAATTGCGGTCGGGGAGGCACGAGGAGCCCAGATTGCCGCCTGTACAGTTACTCTGGTAGAAGAGAACGGGGAGACCCCCACGACATTCCGAGCTGTTGCCAAGTTCTATGATCCCTTATACTATTGCTTTCAATCTGACATTGGCACCTACCCGAAAGACTGTGCATATGGGGCGGACCGAGATTACAAAGCCGAAGCCGCAGCTTATGAGCACATTGGAAAATGGAAGGAGATACTCGAGGTTACCACCTGGATCTTTTGGCTTCCCATCACCATCCATGGCAAGCCGCAAACCAGGCCCATCCGATTAGTCCTCATTGAGCACTTGAATGGGGTCAGCCTTGAAGATATGCGCGTCCAAAACAATCACGACAAAAGTATGGGCACAGATGCTTTTCACTACCCTGAGGGGTACAGATTAGAAATACTTGCGCGGGTTCTGGATGGTTATGTGAGGCAGTTCAAAACTGGTCTTTTCCACGGCGATCTGGCTGGGCGAAATGTCGTACTTGTCACAACGGATTCGCAGGGCGAAAAAGTGTGCGGACTGACCATACCGCGAATTGTGCTCATCGATTATGATAATGCATCATTTGAAGAATCTCCATTGGAGCAGGCTGAGGGTTTGCCCCGTAATCCTGGCGAGTACTTTTTTGACCTGTGTCTTTGGGATTTATTCGGTGGTTGGGTCCCCAATGAGTGGGAAGATATGGAGGGCCAGCAGCAGTGGTTGCTGGAGCGGTTTGTGGAGAGCGAACACCGGCACCTTTACCAGCCAGTCTCAGCATACTTCCTGTCTCGGAGCAACTCAGTAGGACAGCCTAACTAGTTAAGATGATCATCTGCATATACTTGGTTTTAAAACTGAATTCTCCACACCGTATGAATCCGACAAACTCAGAGATTTATCGATTTCATACTGGTGGGCCACACAACTCGTTTCACATGTAAGTCAGCGCACCGGTCTGCGCACATCCCCACCAACGCACACACATTTCCCACCAAAAAGGTCGATTTTCAGTATACTTTATTTAAATCTATAAGATTCTTATAATTATAAATTTAATACTATTAAATACTAGATTTTTCATTTATAGTAGAAATTTTTTTAAATAACTAAGAAATACTATTATAAGTTAGAAATAAATTATTAAACTTTAATATTCTTTTAATTAAATAACTAGTAATTTCTTAAGGAATTAATTAAGATATTAAATTTTAATTTTTACTTTAATTAAATAGATGAATTATTAAGTTTTATTATAAAAATATATATAAACTATTTATATTTTTAAATTTCACTACTAAATTAAAAGTAAATAATTAAAGTTTTAAAAATATAAAATATAATATATCTTTTAAAAATTAACTTAACTAAGTTTATTATATAAAACTTTTTATAATAACTTTATAATTATTTATAATACTATCTATTATTAGAAGACACCTTCTTATATTAATATACTAAACCGTACTAGTTTAGGCTAGCACTATTAACCTTAATATAAATTTATCTATTAAAAGTTAAAACTATTACGAACTATAAGCTAATTTTAATGCTATTAAGCACTATATATAAGGTTGCTATATAATTTAAGTATAAATATAAGTTAGTTAAAATAGATAAAGATAAAGCTATTATTCCTTTAATTAAAGTTTTAACTTTACTTTATAAATAAATATTTATTTAATAAACTTAAGAGACTATTAGCTTTATTATATTATAAGTAAAACTACTTAAAAGTAGTTACTTAATTTATTATATAAATTAAAAGACAACCTTTAAATAAGGTAATTATACTTTATTATTATATATAGTATTTAGGTTTATAATTTTAATAGCTTTATTATAAATAAAAGAAGAAATAGTTATTAATAATTAGATTTATAATTATATAAAGGTAGACCTTTACTTTAAAGAAAAGTTATTAATATTTAAAATAGTTAATATATTTTTAAAAATTAAGGAATTATAAACTTAATTTAAAGAAAATTAAAATTTATAAAAATTTTAAATTTAAGCTTAAAGGCTTCCTTTTAGATTTAACTCCTTTAAAGAGAAAATATTAAAAAGCTTAAAAAAGCTTAAATAAGGTTAGAAACTAAATAAAGTTATAATAATATAATATAATTAAATAAAAACTAATTATAAAATTATAATTATAAGTCTATTAGCCTTATATTTAAAAGGGATAAAAATATATATTATTATAATATTTACCTATATTTTAAATATTTATATTTATAGAAATTTATAAGAATTAATTATTAAAGATTTAAGAAAAGTAGAGTAAAATAAGTAGGGAATTTACTCTACTTTTTAAATCTTTAATAATTTATTCTATTAATTTTCTATAAATAGGAATATTTAAAATTAAAACGCTTATATTTTTAATAGATTTAATATATATAGTTAATAATATATATTATTAATAAGTATTCTTTATAATAATTTAAAGTTTATAAAAATATTTCTTATATTTAGTAAGGAAACTTTAAAAAGGATTTCTAATTTTAAATAATTCTTTTAAAAATATTAACTTTTTATTATTTATATAAAAAAGATCCTTATATATTAATAAAATATAAAGGCTTTAATAACGTAATTTATTTTTTATAAAGTATTTAATATATTTATTTATTTATTAAAATATAAATTCTATATAACTTAATTTATTATTATTAATATTAATATCTATAAAATAATTTTTTTATTATATATTTAATATAGATTTTTAAAATATGTGTAGAATTAATAATAATATATTATCTATTTTAGAAATGATGTGCGTTGGTGGGGTTGTGCGCAGACCGGTGCGCTGACTTACTCGAATGGAGCGTTCGGTATTGCTTGGGTTGCTACATTCCTGGATCATCTAGGCAGTCGAGGTTCATCACATTTGGGAAGTTTGAATGGAAGATGCGCCACCTATCGTATTTTGACCGCTATCATTGACACTATCTGTTTTCAAACACTATGTCTTAAGTGTTTAGCACCTTATGAAGGGGCCATGTATGTCCCCGGACGTATGCGGAAGAGAAGTGAAACGAGTTAGCATGACTGGTTACTTAAGTACTAAAGTCCGACATCTCTCTATATGGTGTAACCACACCTATAAAAACAATATCCAAAGTCTGGTTGTAAGCAGGCAGAGTAGTTAGGTACCTAGGTAGATAGCTCTCGAACGACACATTGTCACGTGATTCAGTTTGCACTACCATTAATCTCGACAGTTTCGGAGTATAGCTCATTGAAGATACGAAGGCACATTGAGTGCGTTTTTAAGGCCCAGTCTTACGGGATGACCTTCACGTAGGAATTCCTAAGGTACACAAACACCCCAATGGCCAGAAACATGTGCGGAGAATTTCAGCTGTTGTTAGAGCTCTATGATATCTGGGGGCCCCGCGTAGACTTACTTTGAATAGACCGGAGGAAAATATAGTTCTCATTGTCTAGTTATTTAGTAGGAGAGTCTAGCTTTAGAGTTCTATTTGTGGAAAGGTAAGACTCAGAGGTCTTTGTCGTCAGACCAACACTGGCACCACCAACAGTCTGCGTGTGGAAAGTTTTCAGTGTAGGAGCGCATCCTGTCATGAGCGTAGCTAACTACGCCCTCGATGATACTGACTCTATGGTATTTTCTCTGCCCCTCAATCCATTTACCCAAGCATTTTCTTGAGATCTCCAATCGTGGAGATTTCCAAGAAGAACGCATCCCTTATCTCGATTCCTAGTTCCTCCCGGAATCTCGTTGACATGACGAGCGACATGAGGGAGTCGAGGCCCAGGTCAGAAACCTGTGCCTCGTCCGTCAGAAGGCCAATGTCGACAGCGAGCTCCTCGGCGAGCAGGTCGATGGCACGACCAATCACATCCGTCCTTGCCGCCTGCTCGGGAGGACTCGAAGTCCCAGGTGTCAAGACTTGCGGAGACGTGGATTTAGTGGCCGACATCTGAGAACCGTTGGCGTTGTGAACATCTATCGTCAGCGGTGACGCGGCCTCGTCTGAGTAGGGCGGAGTCGACGAGACTACGGGACGCGGTTGCCGCTCACCCTGGCGCGAGGGCAATGCTGGCGCCTTTGCTGGTAAATCTGGCGGGCTGAAGAAGCGGTCCAGCATCGACCTTGGCCACTGGAGGAACTTGATAGCCTCCACGAGCCCGACTACCTCGCCACCCTGGAGGACATACACATCTCCGTCAAAGCTGTGGCCGTCACCGCCGGGTACCATGGCCACGTAGGCTTGATATCGACCACCGGGTGAAAGTGGCTTGGCGAATCGCATCGACTTCCAAGATGGTGTGACAAAAAAGTTGTTCTTGTTGTCATAGTGGGTTCCGCCGTTGAGAATGAACCCCGGCAGTGACGCCACACCATCGATGAAATGCGGCGGTACAGTCCACGCCCCGCTCGTGTGCTCAGGGTACAGCACCTCGGTAACGGCTTCATCCTGGTTGAGGGTCACCCATTGCATGGTCTGATACATCTCGGAGTACCGCACAAGCTTGGCAAAGAGGCTGTAGGCGAGATCTGTGGAGAGCTTGTTGGCTCTGCCAGTGTTCGCCATCGCGTTCAGGTCGTCAATTCGACTGGATACGATTTTCTTTTGGCGGGTCCAGTCCGAAAGCCAGCCTGCAGTGTCCTGGCACAGAACCGTGGCGTGGGCGTACCAATGCTTCGTGGCCGGATTGTACCACTTGACGTGAACACTCATCTGGTCAAAGTCAGCTTCGGCGTTTATCATGATCAGCTGCGCAGACTTCGTGTCTCGCTGCTTGACCACTGGCTCATGATACTCGAAGTCTGTAACGTTGAGTCCGAGAGGAGTTGGAAGGTTCTTGGGCGCCTTTTGCAAGACATATGTGGCTAATGTGTACGCCATATCTGCGTGCAGGAACTGTGAGGTATTAGCACTGGTGTAATTCCAGTCGGCGGCACGTTCAACTCACTGAAGAGACAACTCCATGTCCGTTCATCGCATGTCCATCAATCGCGCCTTGGAGTGATGGGTCGGTAATATTGGTCTCCGCCGAAACCTGTGCTGTGGTGACGCTGTAGGTCTCGGACACGATGCGGTGAATGCTGGATGAATGATTCGGTTGCACAGGTGAGCTGGTGATCAGTCCGGTATCAGATCGGCCTTTGGTGAGGTTCCAGTCTCCTCGATACTGAATCCAGTAGTTCTTATTGTTCCATGCATACGTTGGGACATCGACCAGTCGCAGACCAGGTTCGAAGGGTCGGTGGTATTCGTTCCAGTCGATGTTGACACCCGCTGCGTAGAAGGCAGTGAGCGTTTTGGCCAGAGTCTTCCAATTGTCGGCATCTCGGTGGAGGCTGGGACATGCTAGTCGAGTCGAAGGTAGTGTGCGGGTTATGAAACCCGTATTGGTGGGATGATGTCCTACCTCGAGCCAGATTGTGGACGAGGATATCACTCCAGAAGACCATGCGCCTTCCAGGGCTCCGGCGAAGTTCACCGTTGCTCTAGTCGAAGAAGCCAAGTACGAGATATCGACAGTGTCTTCCTCTGTCAGGACCCGGCCGTGTTGCGGAGAAATAATTGGGATTCGAGGCTTCTTGAACTCTATCCCCTGACTCCGTTCGACAAATTCCTCCAGGAGACAGTCCATCTGGCTGGTATGATAAGCATGTGGGACGTCCAGGATTATGGCTCTGTGCCCGGCTGCAGTCAAAGAGTCTGAAATAGTCTTCATATCTGAAATCGGGCCGCCAACAACTGTCTCATTTGGGCCGTTGATACAAGCGACCTCGAAAGGAAGACCAGCAGCCGCTTTGGTCACGTTCTCGACCGAAGTTCGTACTGTCAACATGGCGTGTGTGCGAGGGGTGCAGGCCGAGGTCAGCAGCTGAGCCCGCATACCCACGAGGAACACGGTGGCACTATCAGAAAGAACACCGGAAACGGCCAATGCGGCGTATTCGCCGAGACTGTGGCCTACGACAACGTCAGGAGTGATGCCGTAAGAACCCCATAGACGTGCGAGGGCAATCTCGACGGACACAATTGCCAGGTGCATGGTGACAGTCGACACGTGTTCAGGGGGGCAGGTCCCAGTGACTATTGACAAGAACGAGAGGAAACCCTGCCTCTGTGAGAGATGATCCAGTTGAAGAAGCTGTTGGCGGAACAGGGCGGAGTCTCTGTACAGCTGCGCCCCGATGCCCAAGTAAAATGTGCCCTGGCCGGTAAAGGCAAAAGCCATATGAGGCTGTTTCCCGGAATGGGGTGTTAGGGTTATGGCGGTTTCGATGTGAGGTCGAAGCATCGTGGCAATATCAGCTAGGGTTGTGGCGAGGACAGAGACACGATAGTTGTAATGGCTCTTACGCGCCGTCAAAGTATAGGAAACATCCGCCACGGAAATGTCGACGTTTGACTCGACAAAACCTATGAGGCGTTTGATGTTCTCCTGCAGGGATAGGGCGGTCTTTGCCGAGATGGTGATAGGGTGTGCCTCTCGTGTGTCCTCAGCCGCTCTCGGTCGCGGAGTGGTCTCCTCCACGATAATGGAGGTATTTCCCCCTGCAGCTCCAAAGTTATTCACCATAGCCAGCCTCTTGCGCTCAATTCTCGGTTGCCAACTGCTCGCATTGTACGGGATGACGACTCCTCTCTCGGCCAGATCTCCAGGTAGGGCTGGGTTCAAGCGGGTCTTGATACCGATATGGGGAGGTATGAGACCCTTCTGCAGGACCAGCATAGTCTTCATGAAGCCCATTATTCCAGCAGCGGCCTCACCATGCCCCACGTTTGCCTTGACTGCACCTATGTGAAGGGGCGAGCTCCGGCGTCGACTGGCTGGGGCGAAGACATCCGTGACGGACCGCATTTCGTTGGTGTCTCCTGCCTGAGTACCTGTGCCATGCACTGCGCGATACAAAGTTAGCTGACTGTTTGAGCATCCTCTAGACGAAAGTAGTTCTTTGTTCGAGCACAGAAGACTATTGACTTACTCTCAACGTAACCGACCGATAGTGGGTCCACCCCAGCACGCCTGGCCACTTGGCGATATAAATGTGACTGTGCGACGTCGTGTGGATGAGTTATGGACACAGCCTCGGCCGAATGGTCCGTGGCGGCAGCCAATACGACTCCAAGGATATTGTCGTTGTCAGCCTCGGCATCCTCCAGCCGTTTGAGGACCACACTACCAACTCCGTCGGCTCGGCAGTATCCGTCAGCCTTCTCGTCCCAAGTCTTGCAGTTCCCAGTGGTGGACAAAAAGTGGCCATTGCTCAGCCCAGCATAGACATCCGAGTTTGTGATGATATTTAAACCACCAGTCAGCGCCATATCAACGTCACCACTCCATAAGGAGGTGCACGCTGCTTGGATAGCCGCCAAGCTGGACGAGCAGGCCGTGTCGACGCTGAAACTTGGTCCCCAGAATTTGAAGAAGTAGTTGATGCGCCCTGGAGCAAAGGCCCTGCATCCTCCAGGAATGAAGTATGCCTTGATATCTTGTCCGGAATTGACCTCGCGGTAGTCATCGCTGGCTTGCCCGTAGAATGTGCCCACCCGCCGGGTATGCACCCTACCCCGGCCATGGACGTAGCCGGCGCTCTCCAGGGCTTCATAAGCGGTGACTAGGGCGAGCCTATGCATTGGATCTGTCTGCTCCGCCTCTCGGGGAGACATACCAAAGAACATAGCATCAAACTGGCCAGGGGAGTCCACGAAGCATCCGTACGGGGTCTTGGACGCGTTGGGCTTCTTTCCAGCTGGGTCGGTATGAGTGTCGACATCGAACCGATCGGGGGGCACCGGACTGTGGGCATCTCGCCCTTGCACCAATAGTTCCCAGAACTTTTCCGGGTCATCCGCACCGTCGGGGAAACGACACGCCATGCCTACTACGGCGATCTTGGACGACTTGGCGTCCCGAGGTGGACTTTGCCCTAAAGGAAGATCCATAACGGCGGACATCATATCCTGGCTCGACGGTTCTGTTGGTGGAATCTCAGCTCGCCAATGGTCGAGCAGGCTTTCCACATAATGTGACGGCTGAATGGCGATCAGCTGGATAGTGTCACATGACAAATGCTTCAGTCGAAGAGTGACTCCCTCGATGGTCTTGTCCCATCGAATCCTCTGAGTGAGCATCTCCTCCATGATTTGCTCGAGCGCAGGAGTTGCTTGTGTCTGCTTGATTGGGGACCCTGTAACTGGAGAGAATAAATCCAGGTACAGGTGGTGAGTACTTTGTATCTCCGGTACTATTTGCTGGACATGTTCCGTGCTGTAAACTCGACCCGTGTGCCACATCCCTTGGACCTTTTTCATGGGCACGGCCTTGGCTTGCTTGAAATATTCAGACTCGGAGAACAGGGCTTTGAGCGTCGACGGTGGGCCACCGACGCTGACAGACTTTCCATCCACATTGAAGATGGACGCCGCATTGGTTTCGGGGTATGCCTTGAGTAGATATTAGTTTCATGAATGTTTGACACCACGGAGACATCTCAGGCGCGTCGGTTACCTTTTCTGAGTTGAAACGCTCCACTGCTTGGACAGCAGCGTCTTCTTCGACACCATACGCGCAGTATATCCAGGCTCCTTCTGAATTGATCTCATCTGGAGACACCTCAAGCGAGCGGCAAGCCTGATCAACGACAAGTCCGAAACGAAAGGCGATTCTCGCAATATCTTCGCTGATGCTTGGAATCATCGACAGGCTGGGTGAAAGACTGATGGCCGCAGCTGAAAGCAAGCCTGGGCCTCTCGCGATGAGAAACGTATTGGAAGGTTGGAAGTCATATTCGAGAGGCTTTGCCTCGTGATATCTTTAACTATCAGTTAGCCTCAAGCCTGCCACATAGTCCAATACGTTTAGTGTGTGGGAACAGGCGATGGATGGATCTTACGCAATAAAACTGCCGAGCTGAAAGACGATGACCAAGACCCGTTCGATAGCTGCACCGAATGCAGTCTTCCTCAAGTCAAGAACATGGTCTGTCAAGTCCAGTACGCTCTCAAAGCTTGGTATGAGGACTTTCTGACTCTGAGGCAGGCGGCTGCACTCGTCTCTCACGGCTGAGGTCACCGATTCGAGGAAGGAGGCCAGAACAGTGTGAGTTCTCTCCTTGCTTAGCAGGTGCAGCTTTCTAAACAAGTCCTGCTGATCTCCTTCCGGGTCACCTTGTGGTATTTCACCGGAGAAGTAGAGAACCTTAGCCCGTGTCATGATGAATGATGGGTAATGTTCTGAACCGGCCGATGCGGAAGTAGAATAGGCGATGTTATGACTTCGCCTTGCTCAAACTTTTAAAAAGAATACTGACGGAGAACACTGATCATATTTATATAGATGTGTAATAATTGATGTATTTGCAAACATCTCCTGCGGCAAATCTCATGTCAAAGGAACGTATCAGTTGACGTGAGCGCGCCACAGATTCATCATCATCGTCTAGTCATATCGCTATTGCTGAGCGGCGTGCCCACCCTTATCACATTACTATCTCCACTCTCAGACACATTCGAGATCCTTCCTCACACGCGCACCTACACATCCTAAACGTTGCTCCTACACCCTCGGGAAACAAAATGGCTAGCCCTCATGCGAAGCGCGGCCGCATGGCGTATTCGCCCCTTCTTCGCATCTAGAACATTTGTCTTATCTCACACCTCTCACACATTTCTTCTCACCGCTAATACTATTGGGAAGGAGATGCAGGCTTTGGTCCGCTTACATGTGTAGAATCCACAAGTCTAGACCCAGCCTGTTCCTTTTACTACATTAAAGCCTCTTGAACAAGCAATTTATTTCTTCAAAGGTTATAGCCTAGGGCAAAATAGAGGAAGTATCGAAGCTAATCCAAGCTGTGTATTGGCTTCTTTACTAGCTGTTGATTGTCTTTAAAGCTTAAAGCTTCGAGCGACGGAGATAAATATTTGGCGCTGATCAGTGTCGGTGTGCTATACGCGTGCTTACAGATACTATAGAAGCCATTACTAATGGATAGGGGGAAGAGGATGAAGTGCAGCTGGATGAAGTGTATGAAGAAGCAGTAAATACGTAGCATAGACGCGCGCGCAAAGAAGGATTTGTTTAGCGTGACTACGGGATTGACGAATAGTAATTTGACAAGAGCAACTCGCCTTGAGCTGACCGGGCTTCACAAGCCTCTTCCAAAGCCTCGGACGCGACATGACTACGTGGTCTCCAATCACAATTGCATTTCATCAGCTTAGAAGAGTTGTTCCTTTTGGTCCGTGCAACCCACAAGGTCTCATCACTTTTTATGGATCCTGTTATTTGCAGTCGTCCTCGACCCGCGCGCACTACCAGGTCGAGTTTGGGTGGGATCGGGATTCGAGGGACGGATGTATGGGACAAAGCCATCCTACTTTTGTACCAGATCGGGAAGCCCAAGACATTGCGGCGTAAGACATGTTGATCACGAGCCACATGTGAGGTTGTCTAGGTCATCATGTAGAGCACTCTATAACGGCGCTAACGCGTTCGATCGATCTCGGGAATTACGGCCTCACATCAACTTCGGATTGAGGTTCATTCGATGACCTATCAAGATTCATGAAATCATCCCCCTCCCAAAGATACGGGTACGGGTGCCTGAGTACCAAGGTAGCCACCCCCGCGGGTTGAGTAAATACGCGGCCCACACATGCAGGACACCACAATGTAGTCAGCCGTGTCAGCCGGCCGTTTCCAGACGTGCAGTACCACATATTTGGCCTCATACGGCGAAAACTTTCCGGAATGGGTAGGTGATACAAGGTAAATTTATTTAAACCAACCGATGACGATGTCACCACATTTCGGTGCCCGAACTGCGATAAGCGCGGGCGGTCAACCACGCTCGATCTTCGTTCGCAGGCGGTAGCAGGCGGGATTAGAAACACGTCACTACATGGCGTTTTTGTTTACTACTGCGAATTAACATGAGCTAATGCATGCAATGTACCACAACTGTGGACTTAAGGCTCTCTGGCAGCATTGGCGGCTTTTGCTGTGAGTCCATCTCGGGGTCCTGCTGTATTCCGATTGCGATGGCTTCGGTGCAGGACATGATTCCGCGGCGGTAGAGGCGATGGGCATTTGATCGTCTTGAGATCGGTCCCCAGCTACGTGCCTTTCATATGGTTTGGGACCGGAGGAATTTTTATATATCAAGCAGAGAAGAAGATGCCAGAAAACATTCTTGTTGGCACCAAGTGACTCACAATCGCTCTACAAACTGAATTGACAGCAGACATTTTCGGGCCTCAAATCACCTAAAGACAACATGACTACCGATAATTATCCTCACGTCCTCATTATAGGCGCGGGTATGAGTGGTCTGACTCTGGCGCACCAACTCCGGAAGAACAACATTTCTTTCTCTATCTTCGAGCGCGATCTTACCAACGATGCCCGGGCTCAGGGGTGGGCACTGTCATTGTTCGGTCAGGCACTGTCCGGGCTAGAAACCTCTATGCCTGACGAACTAGGACCGGTCGATCAGACGAGTCACTTGCGCCCACTCGACCTACCAGCACAGTTCGTGTTCTACGACATCACCAAGCCTGATATGCGGGTTGGAGTCGCCAGCGACGAGACCGGCAAGATTATCCGGTCCAACCGCAAGAAATTGCGGGACTGGTTACTCCAGGGAATCGACGTGCAGTTCGGGAAGCGCGTGATAAGAATTCAGGAGAGCGCCGACAAAGTGACGGCTCATTTCGAAGATGGGACTTCAGAATCTGGTGACATCCTCGTGGGGGCTGAGGGGACGCGCAGCGTTGTCCGCACACATCTCCTGCAGGGTAAAGATGTCATGAAGCCTCTGCCGCTCGGCTCCCTCGTCGGCGAGGTGGAGCTTGTTGGTGACGACTTTGCTCGCCAGCTATCTCTGGCACATTCCGGATACATCACCATGAACTCAACTGTGGGGAGCGACGACCAAAGTGCTGTCTTCGCGGCCCTGAACAGAGTCAGTGACGATGGCAAGACCGGCTACTATTACTTCCTGCTCCTCTGGGTGGACAAAGAGGCACCTGCAACCACCGACAAGAACCCTTCCTGGACCGTGACAGCAACTCAGAAGGAGCTGATGGCGTTTGCGCATGAGAAGACCAAGACATACCCGGATCATCTCCGCGCCATCATTGAAAAGACTCCTGTCGAGGGATATCGAAGCCCTGGGTTCCAGCTTCAAGATGTGCAGCTACAACCTCATCAGCTGCCTGCTGGGAAGGTTATCCTGATAGGAGATGCAGCCCATTCAATGACACCATGTAAGAGCCAATTTCAATTTCCTGCTGCATACACTGAGGTATCATTGCTGACCGTCTTTAGTCCGTGGGGAAGCAGGGGTATGCGCCTTCACAGATGCACTCAAGCTCGGACAAGTTCTTGCCCAAGTCAAGGAAACTCGGGCCAAGGGACTCGAGCACGAGAGTCTCGTAAGCGCTTTCAATGAGGATATGCTAAAGAGAGGTGCTTGGGCGACTGCTGTGTCCAATCCGGTGTTGGAGGACTACGGGAAGTACTCCGATTACAAGTTTGGAACATTTGGGAAAGAGGCAGCGCCCTTGGCAGAGGAGCGCATCTCAGTCGATTCAGTGCCGATGGTTTCTTAGCAATAGCAAAGATCTAGTAAGATACTCGTAGTATCGATGGAATTCCTACTCTACTCACCACACACAACTCTTGCCGCCTGATGGGAAAATCCATTCAGACATTTGGTTCACGTGAGAACATGCGCGTGCTTTCTTCGAACACTGAAGTTCACGTGTGATATCCAATCAGTCGGCCATTTCGAATTCATGCTACCCCCTGATTCTCGCCACCCCTACTCACTACATTTTATTGCATGTAGTCATATCATATAGTAATATACCTATGTCTAGATTTCTATTAATGTAGCTGTTCAATTGGCTGAGTAAATGATCCTTTAATGCTAGTCGGCCTGGTGTGCAGGTGACGCGGTGTGCTCAATTACTCCTGACGATTGGTGCCTTTCCACCAAAAGACATTGATTTTCAACCAACAAGATTGATTACTTCCAGCAGTGTACATTATTAGTGTTGCACCGTAACAGCAGGGGTGGTCGGAGTCAGGGGGTGGCCTGAATGTGGAATGGCCGACTCCTTCTGTGTTGGCAACCAACTATCGACGAGTTGCTTCTTGAGACCATTTCAACCTTACCGACACGCATGGACAATATTTGGGGTCGGTCATTTTGCAACGTGTTCTAAGTTGGATGGGGTTGTTGATGAAACCCAGTCAGTCCTGAAGGGCTCATGAAACAATAGGAGACGGTCAATATCGGCATCGCGGTGTTAAACCGAGAAATGGTTGTCAAGATTGGAAGAAAAATTGGAATGTGTATTTGAATACTGTCAAAGAGTCTATACCTACCTAGGTAGGTACTGAGCTACGCTTCCCAGCGACTTGAATGTTGGTCTTCCCAAGCGCTGCGAGGGGCGCTTCTGACACGACGCGACAAGCTCTAAGCTAAGCCCACCGATATAAGACCATGACAAAACTTCTGATCATACATATTGCAATCGATGATAGTCAAGCCAGCTTGGCCAAATAGGTCTTTCCACTCGGCCAATGTCCGTTCACGACTTGCACATGCACCCAACATCACCAAGTCTAGCGAAGTCGCAAATGGGGGAATAGCAGCTTCAGGCAGTACCATGTCGTTGATCAAGAGCACCGAGTCCCGGCTCATGGCTGGTTTGATATGGCGTAGGATCTGGACCGACTTCTCATCGCTCCAGTTGTGGAGCACCCAACCGAGGTGGTAGAACTTGGCGCCTGGAACAGCTTGTCAGCGGATATTGCAGGCCAGAGTTTGTGCCTCCCCACATGTAGCTCATGGGTGGCACCTACCTTTGATGGGCTGAGGTTCAAAGAAGTCGTGCGGGAGCGCCTCGACACCTGGTGTGTGTAGCGCTTGCGCCAGGGTGC
Organism: Diaporthe batatas; assembly: GCF_019321695.1. NCBI lineage: Eukaryota > Fungi > Ascomycota > Sordariomycetes > Diaporthales > Diaporthaceae > Diaporthe > Diaporthe batatas. Next base: position 365,764 of record NW_025408563.1, on the reverse strand, counting down.
TTGGCAGATCCTGCAAGATTACACGGCCGGGAATGTTGGGAAAGCATTCCTTGAACTTGGCACAGTAGTGGCCAACGTTACCACCGATGTCGACAAAGACTGGCGAGCTGGGGTCCCAGCCCTGGGTCATCTGCTCGAAAGGGTAGCTGTCCAGCCAACGGCCTCTTGTTCTCTCCTCGAGGCCCATGTACTTTATCAAAGCGGCCCTGTTTGTGGGGTTCTCTGAAAACCATGTGTACGTGTCCATGTCAGTGTTGTAGGCAGGCTGAAAGACCGTAGCCTTTGCGTCGGTGACATCCTGGTAGCTCGTCTTGCGCAGGAAAGCTGGCATTTCCTGGAACAGAGGGCTGCAGTTCTCAAAACTTGGGAGAAGTATCAGTTTCCTTCGCTGTGTAGATGAGGGTCTTTTTCGGATGGTGTTTGCGCTACATACAAGTGCGTCGAGATAGTCATTGCCTCCGAAGTCGCCAAGTTGCGGCTTTTCTTGTTGGCTTCGAACCAGTTTGCCCGAGGCTCGTTAATGAGCCCCACAGAAGCCATGTATCTCAAAAGGCGCCCTAGAGACACAGTCAGTACTGATCATTAGTCCCCCGCTAGATTAGTTTTCGCAAAGTTTATATACACACCTAGGGTAATTGGATGTGCCTTTGTGAGTTTCTCGAGCTGCCCGAGACTTTTCGGTCCCTCATTCAGGAGTTCAAAGATCTTCAAGTCATGGCTAATCCTTATCGCTGAAGTTTGCAATGGCTAGAGAGAAGTCAACACTTTCCAAGCTCAGCGTATGAGACTTAGAGTAGCTGGTCCTACATAGAGTGCGCTACATCATGAAGTTAGTAAAGTCTTGGCCTCGGGTTAGGAAACGGGCTATTACATGGGTACTCACATTCGAGTAGCAGTCTCTGCAGGAGTCTCGGCAGAAACTATTATCTCATGCAGCTGGCGCAGCACAGAACCTCGCGAGGCTCCCTCTGCGGTTGCCAGTAGCTGTTTTATCTCTTCAAAGGGACTGGTATAGGACATCGTGTCTCTTAACGGATAATGGCAAACAGTCTTCAGAAGAAAGAAGTCACACAGATGGCACCCAAGAGTTTATATTCATTTTCATGGAAACAACCCACAAAACCCCTAGGTTTGGGCCATTTGGTATATTGTTCACACGATACTAAGGTATTACGGTGGCACAGGTCAACCAGCAGCTCGCGGCCAATAACGTCATATTTTGGACCGGAAACCATTCATGTCCGCTATTCCTCTAGTTTGAAATGTTCTCTGCTGGATTACTAACAGGAGTATTATCAAGGAGTCTGGTTCTCGGGGATCGACCTGCTTACTGCCTATCCCCTGTTGTCCCGAAGGACTTTGCTTATTAGCTTATCGGGGCCCACCTCCCATGGCTGGGTCTGGAATTCAAGCCACCACCCCGCGCGCGTTGGTGTAACTCGACTTCTCACTTCCCGCCCCCTCTGCTGGCCAAGTCTACGGCCCGCGCGGTGATGGCTTGGCCTGGACCGACCGAGCAACCTCATCTTCTGCTTCTTTCCCCAAACAACCAGGAGAAGAACGCCCAGGCCGTGCACCCATGCTAGTCAATGTATATGTCTGCTGACCATGGACTTGCCCCTACATCACGGTCGGCCTAATTTGCCAGTGCCAAGGGCCACAAGGTCCAATGGGTGTTGGACTTGTCGCCTGCGGCGCAAAAAGTGTGACGAAAGGCGCCCGGTGTGTGACATTTGCTCATCTCTTCTCATCACATGTCACTACGATCAAGCCAGACCTGGTTGGATGGACGGCGGCCCGCGCCAAGAGGAGATGGCCGAGCGGCTCAGGCAAGAGGTCAAGAACAGGGCGGCACAGCGCCGCGCGGTGCACAGCTCCGGTGACTCTGTCTCGCCAACCATCACGGCGGGACACGAGTTCGTCGTCGACGGGCGAGAAGATCCGTCGACAATGTTACACGATATTGAGGTTCCTGACGTATCCACTATTAGCACCTCTTCCGAGACACACAGCAGCGGGGCGGTGACGAGTCCGTCCTTCTCCCAGGGGGGTTTCTCCCAAGGAGAGGTGTCTCCTCCCCAGCAGCAGCGAGGGAAGGATTGCAGCCGGGGTGGAAGGTATGCTCGCGAGAGGGTCGCTTTCGGACGGTCGGACACCGTGCTTCTCACGTTCTACCTCGAGCAGCTGTTTCCATTCCTGTTCCCCTTCTACAGACCTTCCCTACTCGAGGGAGGTAGAGCATGGGTCCTGGAAATGATGATCAGTAGCCCTGTCGTCCGACAGGCTGCCCTCTGCCAGAGCTCTTACTTCTTCTCACTGGCGCGGGAGTCGGAAGATGGTAGCCGGGCCTGGGAGGCGATGCTCCAGCAGACCGGGGACGTCTTTGGTGTACTGAGGGAGTCGTTACAAGTTATTGAGGGCTCAGGGGTGATAGAACACATCCACGGCGCAGTGAGGATCATGTCGAGTATCCTGCAAGTTCAACGCTTCGAAGTCGCCGTTCTGAGCTTCAGCAACTGCTGGGCACATCTCAATGCTGCTCGGGTCTTGTTCACGCAACTGCTCGATGGTTCAAGCACGGCCCAGTCATTGGAACCCAGTGCGCGTTTCAAGGAGGTGATGGACAGGCTGGGGCCGCCGTCTTGGATCGAGCCGGCCCAGCTTCCCATCGTGAGTGCAGAGCAGGCTGCATTTCACTTCTCCTCCGCGCTCTTGATACTGGACGATATAATTGCTAGTACTGTTCTCCAGGAGCAGCCTGCGCTTCTTGAGTACCACCACAGCCTTCTCTGTGGGGATGTCATGATTGAGACGGCGATCGACCTAGAGGCTGTGGTGGGTTGCCAGAACTGGGCCTTGTTACAGATCGGTCAGGTCGCCGCTCTTGATGCCTGGAAGCAGCGGTGTAAAAATGCCGGAAGCTTGGACGTCATGGAGCTCGTCGGCCGCGCCACAACTATCAAAGAGACATTAGAGGCCCACCTCAGACAGCTCGACATAGACACGGAGCCCGTCCCCGCTGCCGTCGGCACCAGTCTTCTCGATATCTTCTCGTCGGCCCACGGGGGCCCAGGGGAGCACACACTCGCGACCGCAACTACCAGCCAGACCGGCTTAGCCACTCGTGTGTGGGCTCATGCAGCGCTCGCCTACCTGTCCGTCGTCGTCTCCGGGTGGCAGCCAGCGAGCAAAGATGTACGCCACCACGTCAGCCGGATCCTTGAGCTGCTGGCGTGCGGACTTTCGCCGCCGAGTCTGCTGCGCACGATGGTATGGCCGTTCTGCGTGGCAGGCTGCCTCGCCGCGCCTGAGCAGGAAGAACAGCTGCGTGGTATGGTAGAGGCACTGCAGCCTGCGACTGTTTTTGGTACTTTGCGTAAGGCACTGGAGATCATGGAGGGTGTATGGCAGAGTAGGGATGCCGTTGACAGTGCGAGTCGTGACCTTGCTGCGTGTTTTAGAAGTCAGGGCGGCCTGTTATTGCTTGTATAAGCGGTAGTTTGTCTGTCGACACACGAAAGAATACAAATTGAACGAGCTGGAAAAGAGGAAGTGGACACACTCCAAAACCTGAGAAAACAATGCTACAGATTACTAGTGACTAGTACTTAATACTCTCTTCTATGACATTATTTATAGCATAGCGGCTGCTGAAGAAAACGGCCCCTGAGGTTTGCCGTTATTTCTCGGTCCTCATTAGGTAGGGCCAGAAACTTACCTAGGTGTCACTGGGTACTTTGCTCGGGATTCCATGCTTTCATTCGTATCTAAGTCACTTCGTAGGACGCGGTCACATGACGCTGCCATGGCTGGGAGGAGGGTTGGCATGGGAGGACGCAATATATGCAACTCTCTTTATAATTCAAGGGACACATTTCTAAAGGCCCTTACTCTTCAAGAAAATCATATTTCCGAGAGATAACGATTGTATGCCGTACTAGGGGTAGGGGGTATAGGCTTCAGCAATAGATGCACTGGCAGTCCAATGAAAGCTTTAGAAGTAACCGTTTCCCAAGCCGTAATGCTTACTTAACTAAACCCTGAGCTTCTAATTGACATTTGATTTGTATGTAATCGAGGAATTAGGGAGAAGAGAGGTAATACATACTACAGTATGTTCAAACTTTTATATGAGAAAAGGGAAAGAAATAGTGGATCGGAGAAAGAGAGATTAGAGGGCTAGGTTTATCCAGCTGTGACAAAGATTTAGACAGAATTTCCTCCATAGCTAGTCTTTATCTGATGCGGGGGTCTTTAGACGCTGATTGAGCTAGCTAACTAGAAGGTGGGGATTATCTAGTACTATAGCAGGGACTGTCATCAATTAAAAGACTTTGATTACGGGAAGCTACTATTGTCGATACTTATGGAAGATTGGTACAGTTCTCTTATCAGAGAAAGGTCTCTTTACATAGGGAGAAGGGCCAACGAAGCTACGGCTGGAGACAGCTATTCTATTCAGCTTATTGTAATCTTGGTGAACCCATTCAGCAAGCGCTGTTCTGGCGAGACCTTCGTCTGGCGGTCTGGGGTACCCTTGCAGACATCGTATCCCCTGGCATCCCAGAACGGCTATTCTACCCTAGGATGCTGTCGAGTGTCATTGATATTCAATGCACGATCTTAGAATTTGACATAACCCTTGCCCTTGACGAAAGTAGCGTGCCACGGAATGTCCTTCTGGTTCTCTGCCAACTGGCCGTAGAAGTCGCCATGAGCGGGCCCATCCAGCTCCATCCCCTTCATTTTACCACCCTCCGCGCGCTCATCGGCGTAGAAGAACCTAGAAAGTCGTTAGTACCATCTAAAACATCAAGAGAAGATATCCTTACCTGTACCCCTTGGCGGAGAGCGTTGCATCAGCTACGCCGATCCAGTACGCGGAACCGGCCTTGCCAACGCCCAGGTCGACCATCAACGGCACGGGAAGGACGGCCACGTTGAGCATGTTGCCGGTGTATATGAAGGTCTTCTTGGTCTCCTTGGGCAGGGACTCCCAGCCGGCGACGGCCGACTGCGCGGCGGCGTAGGCGGAGACGGTGTTCACGTTCAGGTCATGGGTGAAGCGAGCCGTTGGGATGGAGAAGATGGAGTCCTGGGCCGGAGGGGGCGTAAGGGATGGCGCGTTGTAGATGACCACGCTCGGGGACGCGCCGAACTCGCCCGTGACCTTTTGGAACAGGGCCGGGATGGAGGCCGGGTCGGCCAGGTCAGCCTTGAGCGAAAGATAGCCCTCGGTGGTCTTGCTGTCGGTGCCCTTCCTGGATGCGATGGCGACCTTGTAGCCCTTTCCGGAAAAGGTCTCTGCGACCGAAGCCCCGATTCTGGGCCCGGATCCGAGGATGAGAACGACAGGTGCGGAAGTCATGGTGGATATCTTGTTATGTGGTTTGGACTCGGAGTCACGGTCTGTGGGAACTCTTTTGTTTGAAGGAAAAAAGGACTTGATGGGATTTATGCACATTGGAAGACCTTGTGGAGAGCCAGAGGAACAAGTCGCATTTCCAGCAAGAAATATGCCTCATCTTTATCTCTTCCTCGCGCGAGCTGATCGACGCAAATCTGTATACTTGGTCCGATACAAAGACATGCTTGGTGAGCATTTCACCGCGCGAGCGCGAGCGCGACCTTGTTCTCCAACGATGACAAACGTCACAGCCTGCTTGCCGCTCCTCATCCTTTCAGACTTAATCCGCGCGCACAACGGGCCGAGGGGCCCCGCGCGGTGGGAAATATAAGCCCAAACGCCACATACCATGCAATACGTAAGCCGCCCGGGCGTGCAAGTGGCCCACAATTGGTGGTCAGCTTAGCCAAACCCGCGCGGGCTAGGAATTTGTACTAAAGATGTGTTCCCGAACAGTTTGAGGTGGATCATGGACTTCAGTAGTACTTATTCCTCACCTTGACCAAAAATGAGGCGTTGGTAACAGGCCACAAAGCAGATTTGAAAGCTTTCCGAGGCTGACGATCTGCATATGCATTGCAAAACATGCACCCCGGTCACTTGCAGGAACACCAGTTGACCCTCCACCCGCCGAGGAGCCACGTTGTCACTCCTAGACATCCCTTCATTTCGGCTCCAAGATTAAGATTACGACCAACGTGAAGTGGCTGCAAGACTACAAATGATGCGGCGGCTCGTTCGTTGGCCGTAAGCATTTATAACCGTGATGACCGTGACGTTGCGTGATCCAGAACATGATGCCAACCCGCGCGGCAAAGTATGCAGCGTCTTTGTTGTCCACGTACCTACCCTAGGGTAGGGACGTGGGATGTATGTTGACCTATGCCGCGCGCGCTACAGTCTCGAGTGGCTGATAATACATCAATACTCCATGCTGTCCTCCCGCGCGTTGTTCATGAAAGATGACAGAAAGGCAATAAGATTGCCGACTCTATGTCCACAGCATCGCCCCCAAGACAAGCGCCCATTCGACCTTATGGGACCTTTTTGTCGATTATAGTCGCCGCATTTTCGATTTTCTTCCTTCTTCCACGTCTACAGTCGTGGACCACCATCACGAGCGACACCAACCCCCAGGACTTGGCAAAAATCCAGGATTCCCCCACGATGGCGGAACCCTCCTCGGCCCAACATAGACGAACGCCTGTCTACTTCCTAGGCATCGGCGGGCCTAACTTCATGGAGAATAGAGAACACCCTGCCTTCCGAAAATTGGGTGAGACTGGACGCGAGATCACGACAGAGGTCAAGCCCAAGGCCGTGGTCGTCTTCTCTGCCCACTGGCAGGATGGGCCCAGCAGGGTGAGCGTCAACGTAGCCGAGGACGCAGGCATCATCTACGACTTCTACAACTTCCCGCCTCACTACTACGAGTACAAGTATCCGTATAAGGGAAGCCCAGAGATTGCCCAAAAGGTCATCGACAACCTCGAGGGCGCCGGAATCGAGGTGCAGAAGGTGAAACGGGGCCTCGACCACGGCGTCTGGGTGGGCTTCATTGCTGGTAATCACCAGTTTTCTTTTCCCACCCTGAAGAGCTCAGAATCAGTCTCATTCGCTGACGCACCGGTGCCGATGCAGCTTTTGACCCAGAAAAGAACCCACTGAATGTGCCGGTGGTCCAGGTTTCGCTCTATGGCAATGAGGATCCGGCCAAGCACTACCGCTTGGGACAGGCGGTAGAAAGTCTGCGGGATGAGGGCATCCTCATCATAGGGGCAGGGATGGCTGTTCACAACCTTCACGACTACAGAGCAACCAGAGGATCTGGGAGGACAATGCCGTATGGTCCTTTTGTTTCTCTTATGCTTCTAACTCCTGTCCTCCCTTTTGTGGAGTTGACCCGACTATCCATATGGCTAACTACTTGCTTAGGTATGCGTCCACTTTCGAGGAAGCACTGACACAAGCCATCACTACGACGCCAGAAGACCGTCAGAAGACTATGATCAGTCTCCTAGGAACCAGCCTTGCCAGGCAGGCTCATCCCAGCGCCGAGCACATTCTTCCAATGTATATCGCTGCTGGCGCTGCGGGTTCAGACACCGGGGAACGAATATGGGCTCTCCCTGAGGCAAGTTTGAATTGGGGGCAATATAGGTTTGGCAAACCCGATGCGTGAATTTGGTTTGTGAAGTCGGCTTTTCGGACGGGTTGCTTCCTGGGAAGCAGGGCGCGAACTTGGAATGTTTGCGTGGCGTTGGCATGTGGGGAAAGATGGTGTCAAATTCGCTATGAATTGAATGTATTTCTACAGCATCACTTGCAAGCGAGTTCATATTCAACTCGGTACGGTCCAGTCGAATACATCACAATCTGGGATACATACTGTCTTCTACTGATGGCAATCGGTGCAGCGTGGGTTACCAGATATTTATGCTCCGTACTACAGGGAGCATTCCGAGGCAGGAGCAGGCAACCACCACTTTGCTGCTTCCGCAAGAGACCCCGTTTCTCATATTTTTCTCACATATATTTCAAATCCCCGAACATCCTGGCTTGCCGCGCAATGCTTGGAGAGATGGAGTTTACGTGTAGTCCCCACTTTTTGGGGTTCTTTTCTACACGGCATGTAGCAGCTCCTCATGCGCCTCCTCAATTGCTGAGCTGGCTGGGATTACTTGACGCCATTCAGCAGTGAGACCTCATCCTGGGGTGTTCGTCAGTTCACATGCCCCAGTTGGCTCGGGAAATTGCATGTCGATTACAGTATTGTGGAACCTTGACAAGTGCAATCGATTTGTTGATAACCTCCTGTCAGAATGTGGTGGAGCAAAATTCCCCGTCAGGATGACCATGTACTATTATGTACTCGTGGGTGGTCGGCTTTGCTTCACTTACTGCTAGCGCAGTGACTTGAAGATCGGTGGGCTGAGGGGCCACAACCGCGGCTGGAAGGCTGCGATGCATCCCAGGAACCTGTTAAAAGAAAGGCTTGCCCCGAGATGTGGACATGATTCTGGAGGTTGAGTGAGCTGACAACCTGGAAGGAAGTTGCAGGGACTAGAGAGAAATCATGGATCTAGGAATGATGCGTTGCGAACGAGCGCAATATGAATGAAATTATGTAACGTCCAATCGCGAGTCGACATCCCCAATCCATTACCAAGATGATCGGGTATTCTATAAGCTGCTAGCAGCCAAGGTCGGCGAGGTGAACCTTCTATCGCAGCTCCCATCCTATGATCTCCAATAGTGTAGCGCCGTCCGTACCGCGGCCGACAGCTCGCGAACGAAATAAAGCATCATAAACTGTACACTGCCTTCTAAACCCGCCTTGTACAGTCCACGGTAGCTCTTTTGCGCCCCTACTGCTTCTTCTTTATGGCGGCGACCTTCCTCTCCCTGCGCCTCTTGGACGCCTCGGGCCCAGCCTCAGTGTCAAGAACGTAGTCCCACCACCTGAAGCTGCTCGCGTAGTTGCCAATAAAGCGCTCGTGGTGTACATCGTGGTGCTCGGCACCGGCCCAGAAAGGGACGAAGTGGTGCAGGGACCAGGGGAAGTCGTAGCCGCTGTGGGCGTCGATGGCCTGGAACAGGCGGAGCACGATCCAGAGGTACATGGTCAAGATGTGTAGGTCGCCCGTGATGGCGCACCAGAGAATGGGCGCGCTGACGGTGCCGAAGCCAAGCACCATGACCTCGATGGGAGAGGCGTATACGGCGGCCAGGCCGAAGGGTGCAGAGTACTGGTGGTGGATCTTGTGAATGTGCTTATAGAGGAAGCCATAGTGCATAGCGCGGTGGGTCCAGTAGTGCCACGCATCCTCGAGAACAAAAAAGATGGCGATCTGGAACGCCATATTGTAGATACTCGGGAACGGAACAGAGATGCTGAGGCCAAAGAATTGGCACATAGGGTGAAAGAACCAGATCTGCGGGAGCTCGACGGTGAAGTGGGAGAGGAGGACGAGGAGGGCACACTGCCATTGTTCCTGTGCAGTCGGGATCTTGTTCTATCGCGTTCGTCAGCATTGCATTGTCTTGGGAAGGTTGATTCGTAGTATCGTACCTGCTGGATTTTGTAACGCCTAAACCAAGGCATCATGTCGACGAGAATCCACGGAAGCGAGCGACCAAAGTAGACAGCCTCGTGCATGACAAATGACATGATGCCCGTGGCGAGGACGTCGTTCTGCATGTACGCGTACCAAGCGGCCCATAGACGCTCGCCGTAGTTGAGCGAGACATTGTGCTTTGAGATATCCTCAAATGAGCCCCAGTACGTGGTATCCTGCGCACCCATGGTGGGTAGAACAACAGTCGAGTTCCTGATTTTGTCAGCTAATGGCGGTTGCGCAAGATAGGGGGGTGCCTCAGTGCGTACATTGTGATGGCAGCCAGGTACGAATACCGAGAGAGATGCTCGAGTTGAACCAATTCCTGGCGGGAAGAAGAGCGTACGAGGACGTTGTTGAGTAGAGAAGCGTCCAGGTGCACCTCAGGAGGCGCTGTATTTTTCTTAACCGCTGGGTTTTGAGCGCTTACTCATGCCAGTGTATGAAGATGCCTACTACGTTTGATATAAATGGGGATTCGAAAGGAAATCACAGGTGCAGTCTAGGAGGACAGGAAGAGGCATTGGGCGGGTCTACATACTTGTGGACCGCCCAATCACTGCCCGGTCTGTATTCCGTTTTGGGTGGTGGCCTCATCGGCTACAGCAATTCCCGGGCCAGGGGGGCTGGCTCATCTGCAGCCCGTCACGTCAGCATCGTCCTATATTGAAGGCGTCGTTCCCGGTGCCGAATGTGTAGAAGCCTTTGTTGTCGGCATCGTCGACGTAGGCTCAAGTCTTGCTCCAAGCACCGTCGATCGCCAGGGGTGAGCTGTTGCAGTCCTAGTCCCGACCGCACGATGCCCACCCGTCGCATCAAGCGATCAATACTTTCATTTTGCCATCATATGTACAAGCTGAGGATAGACACCACAACGTTCGCGTGTCCATTGCCCCTCTCGCCATACAGATAGGTTTGCAAGTGTATATGATATCTGCCCTCTGGGCCCACTGCTTCGAATCGTACATGTACTTGCTGGCCAGCAGCCCGCCTCAAATGTTCTCACTGTCATTTCGTGCAGTTGACCTTCCCAGAAACGCTTCGTCCCTTCCAGACCACCACGCGCGGATCGAATCCTCCCGGCGGTGGACCCACCGCCATACCCTTCGAGGAATCGGGGCCCTCTCATGTGCTCCATTGAACCACCACACCGTAGGCACGATCTACTTATTGGTGCTAATCAAATTGGAGTTGGCATACATATACATACGTTCATACACGAAAGTACCGAGGCGCACGTTCCCAGGAGCAGACAATCTCTGGACAATTTGCCGGCAATCTAGATGTAGTCATGCACAAGTCCAGAGACTGAAGGCGGAGAAGGTCGCACGGGAGAAGTGCAAGAGATCCTTTTCATGCTCACATTTAAAAGACAAATTCAAACAGATAAGTGTCTGAGGCGTGGCAGCTAACAGGATCGTATCCATCAACTCGAGTTGACCCACCATGCGTAGGCGGGGCTGGGAAGAGGCGAAGCTAGGCTAAGAGATGCAACATAGGGCTTACGGACGCGACCGACCATCAGTCCCACTTTCTCGGCTGGGTATCCGATGAGCAATATGTTGGCCCTGGGGAGCCTGCACGAGATTCAACACTCAAGTTTGCGCCCGTACCTCATATTCAGCAATGATGCTTTCCTTCCATCCATCCAAGGTGATATCGCACTCGCCGACTCTCACCTTTCCATCTTTCATCCTTCCCATTATCTCCTTGACGGTAAACTTGGGAATTTGCATCAAGTGGTGGGATGAATCGCACACATCCTTTCCCTGATAATTCTTACCCCCTTTAAGCAATCTGTAGCATTCTTGATCCAGCTGAACCAGGCCACTTTCATCCATACACGTCCAAATACCACTTGGAGAAGAGTATTCTTTGCCGCAATCGTCACACCAAACCACTGGGTCTCTACTGGGCTCCTTGGGCGTCTGATGGTCCTCAGCCCAATCTTCGGTCTCTGGCGGAGATTGGTTGTCTTTTCCGGATACAGAAAGTATTAGCATCATTCTCAAGTAGTATTCCTCAACATTTGGATGTTAGACTCACATTTGGGACCGTCCTTCGCGCCGGTTCGGAACTTCCACGTATCCATTCGCGCCTCGAATTGCTGTTCATTTGCGGCTGCTACCATTTGCCAAGCAGCGCACGTATTCTGTACATCGTTGAATGTCGAGAAGATGGCTTGAAGTTGTATAAAACATTGAATATCGTCGCTCTGGTCATCGTTGGACATCATGTCCAAAGACTGCGCCAGCAGCTCCGCCACCGACTCTATCGCCCGCGTACGGTCTTTGCGAAGAAGAAAAGACCGTGTGAAATATAAAACAACGTAAGTCGAGAAATCAGTGGTATTCCGAAATACTTCGTATAGAAAATCGATCCTTTTGGATGAGGTGGAGGTGGGAGTTATGGGCGAATCCTCGAGTGCTGCAGCCAGAATAGCACGTTTTGTGTATATCGGCATAAGCTTTGGCACCAAGAAGGTGATAGCAGGTCGTGTTAAGTAGCCGAGGTCCTTTGATGCCTCGAGCATGTCCTCCCAAACCTTCAGCAGTTTGTCCCCCTCATTCTTTGCGTTCTGGAGGGCCTCTCCATATGCGCGGCGTATGGAGAATGCTTCGAAAGGGGACATCCTTTCTCTCAGGGCTTGATCGTAGGCATGTTTCAAAAACCCCCATTCGTTCAAGTTCTCTGCGGCATCGCTGATGCTAGTGCTGAAAGCCTGGTCTTCGAGAACACCTTGTACCACCATTTTTCCAATTGGTGTACCATCGCTCGAATGAGGTCTTTTGGACAGTGCCTCGATAAAAGACTTGATAAGCCCCCAGGCTTTGACTTCCGCGTAACGGGATATTATTCCAAGATATCGTTGACGATGACTCGTGTCTTCTTTGATGCTCTTCAAGTGCATCTCGAAGGCGGCTGATTGTCTTGTAGAATCGCCCAATGTCCAATACCTGTCACCGAGATCCAGATAAATCTCGGCCAAGATGGGTCTGTTGGAAGGAACATCGCACCACTTCCTGTCTTTCGTAAGATCCTTGATCAAATCCTCCAGAACTTCGGCGGCATCGACATCTTCAACAGCTCGAGCGAGGGTTTGTGACACTTGCCAAGTGGAATTGCTCAGCCCTCTTGCGAACTTTGCTCGTTGTTGCACGTATTCTTTCGTGATGCACTCGTTCCCACTGAGATAGAAATGAAGGACAACTGAGGCCATGCGGGCCTCCCAGGTTGATCTATCCAATTCAGGCGGCGCAATTTGCCAAGACCACGCTTCTACCTCCTGCACTCGTTGCGCAGACGGGGTCCAAACATATGTTTCCAGGGTTTTTTCGCCGCTAAGATCCAGTTGCTGGGACTAGGTGAGGACTGTCAGCCGGTTTTATTCCTGAATTCGGAGGGGATTGTGGCCTTACCCTTGCCTCCGCAACAAGTAAGAATGTGAAAGCGATCTCAACGTCACGATCCGTCGCCTCTTTCGTAAGGAAGCACTTGACAGCCATCTTCACCGCTGACTATATCAGTGCAATGACTCGTTTCTCTTGAGGCACCAGTACCTTTGCCAATGGCATCTCCTCAACAGACTTCAAAACCACCTCATCAGTCAAGTACTGTTCCAAAAGCTTTAACCCATTGTCCCCTACCAACCAAAATTCCCAGTTGGGGGGTAGCATCCTCGCCATGAGTCGAGTTGATACCTCTTCGTTGTCAAAAGAGTGATGAATCTGCAATAAAGAGTTCAAGGCATAGTCTTCCGTGAATAGTTTCATCAGTAGAGGCCCCACTTGGGCCCGAAGGTTACTGTCCGTGGATGAAAGAGCGCTGGCCTGCGCCAGCTCGTCAAGGTCGTCTTCGATAGAGACTGAGAAACGGAGATGTGTCGACAGATACTCTAATGCGTAATCATAAAGCACTTGGGTGACTTCATTGCGCGTCTCAACGAGACAGGTCAAGCAACGTAACGATAGAGTAATCTCAGCGTTGCGCGGGTCTTGACAGATGCGATTCTCCCGTTGAAGAAGTTTGTCGTTGAAGAACATTGCGAATCCAAATTTTTCGTAGGTCTCGGTTGGGCACATGGATTTAAGATAGTGCTGTAGCAGTGCCACCTCGGCTGGCTGGACGTCGGCAGAGTTTCCAAGTCCGCCTCTGTCGTCTATGTTTCGTTGTCTTAACGGAATGACGCGCCCTGCGGTATCAAGTCCAGTGTTCTTGAACGTCACATCGCCATCGTCATCAATGTCGAAGAGCTGGTGCCACTGATTCTGGAGCTTTGACTTCAGATACCCTGACCTGGACTTTTGACGATTTGAGACGCCAGGAGTTGCTCCAGTCAGTGCTTGAGATCTGAGCAACAATGCGGCTTCCAACTGAATTGGACTCAACCACGCTTTTCCGCTCATGACCCCAAGAATCAGCTCGGTGATAGCTTGTAAGTCACTGGGGCTGCAATGCCTGTCAAGTTCTTCGATGGCTACAGCGATCGGGTGGATAGACGCCACGTCTTCCCGCGTCAGCCACCTCTCGATCTCTCCTTCGTCTTTCATGTTGGATATATGCTCAATCCCGGCTATTATATCACGATAATTTCCCTCATTTGACTCTCTCAGGTCCTTCATGATGCTTTTCTTCAATTCGATGTTGTGTCTCCAAGGAGACTTCGGGGTTTGAGCACGGGCCATGTGATGTTCGATGAACAATTCGATGTCGGTCAGATTTTCGCGCCCTAGTTCGATGGTCTGCATTCCGAGGGCATATGAATCTGCCAGATTCTTCAAGTCAAGGTCTTTTCCCGTAATCAGCAGCCGGATCCGATGAGGTGGAAACTTTGCTTGATCCAACTTGTCTAGCAACTGACCCAGGAAGTTCAAATGCACGCTCTCCGTGAACCCGTCAAACACGAAGAAAAAGACGGAATCCGACTTGAAGAGTTCTTCGTTATTGAAAAGAAGATTCGTCCATAAATCATATGCGCTGTCGATATTGTCACATTTGCTAGACGCTGACTTGAAGAAGGGCTGGTAGGACTCAGCGAGCTGCCACAGCAGGCTTCCTGAGATGGTGGATGCGATGTTGTCTTGTTCTTCCTTCGAGTCTCTCTTCATGAAATAGTACGACACATAAGACCGTACATTGGTGTCGCTGCGTCTTTGCCGCAAACAATGGATGATATAGGCTGCCAGTGCTGATTTCCCAGTGCCTTCACCACCAGTGACGCCCAGAATACGCGCCGTAGCATCGTGTTTGTAAGCCCATTCAGAGAATCGAGTGTGCTCTTGAAGCCACAAGCCTGTGTCTTTCAGCATCTGATCGCAATGAGAGCGAAAAGGCTTCTCCCAGACAGGGTTAGGTATTTTGCCCTGTGCAGAATCGATCAAAGACCCATGCAAGTTAAAGGCTTTGAGAAGTCTGGATGTCCGATCTCTGTTATCCTGACCTTCTCTCTGCATGCGTATATACTCTTTGGTGGTGACTTCCGTGTCCATAACAGATTTGACAACTGTGTCGAGATTGAAGCTCATGTTCGTAATGGTCTCTGCAACCCGATCCTGTGTCGAAGACTTTTGTTTTTCCAGAAGCTTCTGGACCTCATTGTCGTTGAGAAAAGTTA
Organism: Diaporthe batatas; assembly: GCF_019321695.1. Lineage (NCBI taxonomy): Eukaryota > Fungi > Ascomycota > Sordariomycetes > Diaporthales > Diaporthaceae > Diaporthe > Diaporthe batatas. The sequence goes on along the minus strand of NW_025408563.1, from coordinate 350,625 downwards.
TCTTAAGGAGCAACTTCATCTTGGAACGTCGACTGTATCGTAGATTGAAAGCATATTCGCAAGTGTCCACAAACACCTTCAGTTGCTTGCAGGCGGCCTTTCTCAGCTTCGGCTTGATCGATACTTCGCGATACGCAACATCGATTTGCTCAACCGAAGCGAAACACATCTCCAAAAGCTGAGCGAGTGTTTCAAACGATCGCTTGTAATTCTGATAAGCTTTGATGACAAAGTTTACAGCATTGTAGCATGCCTTTGCAGGTTCGCTGACACCCTAATTGAATTATAAATACGCAATTTCGGTCAAAGGTGTTGAGGAGGTGAGTTATCTTACAACGGCAGTCCCAGTCGCAACCTCTCCCAGAGTCTGGATGCATTCAAGGGTTCGGTCTAGGCCGCGTCTAACCTTGTCGCCTCTGGTTGCCTCCGCGGACGATTCAGAATGGGTGTACCCCAATTCACTCAATGCTGTTTGAATGTCATCGAGCTGAGGATTCTTGCTCAGTTCTAGGCCTCGCTTCTTGCTCTTCGTTGCCATGCGGCTCACGACGTCATTGATATTGCTCATCAAGTCGTTCATTTCGAGCTCTTGGTCTCGATGGCCATGAGCTGGACCGTTGGGTGCCTGCTGAAGACTCTTGGTGGCCATGTTGGAGTACGAAACGAAATCTTGGTAGTAAGAGTGAATATACAGTGTACGGAAGATTGGAAGATGTATCATGAGATATTCAGTCCAGAGAGGGTTGAACAGGGAGTTATCTCTACTGATATACTTGGTCTCAGTGCTGCCCAGGTCTCGAGGATGCTCAAATGTTCACTCCTCCAGTCCCACCGCATTTCAATTGAGCGATTGATCACATTTTACGAGATTGGCGCGATGCACCCATTCAATGAGTTTTCCTCTCCCCCATGTAGTACCTTTGCTTAGGCGGGAGGGGCTGGACATCTTCAGCTGTGTGTATTTACAAATCTTTCCAAGGGCTGTGAGCTGAAAACACTCAGGTTACACAGTCACCGGTGGACTGCAGAACAAGCAGTGGTGGCGCAAACTATTGATGCATGATGGCCGACAGGCATCCATGATATCAGCTGCCAAGAGCCTGAGGTGCTCACAAAATACCTACTTAAGTAGGTATCCACCTACCATGCGCTACCATGCGCTCGGGGCCAGTTGTAACACGAGTGGATGTCGGATAGATTATCTTCGGCGATTGACCGGGCTTTCTCCCCCGACCCGTGTGTAAGGCAGCCTCGCCGTGGCAACCGGGTATGGCTTGGGGCCTTCGCAGCAACTCAACAGGGCACGACCTTAGCCGGTCTGCGTAGGAGTGGCTTAGACCGAAGCTGGTGACCAGACTCCCTTGCCCCCGCCACGAGCACCCTCTGGGAATTCAAGGTGGGATTGTCGGTGATCCTGACGGCCTTGGCTGGAAGATGAGTTGCAGTCCATTAGCTACTCATAAGTCGGCAAAAGAGAGGCATCCACCGTGCACAGTCTCAGTGAAGTGTTGAGACCAATGAATCGAGAAGATTGATGCTTTTGGGTATTTTTGCCACGTTGTCTATGGTGCAGATGCAGGGCTCGTGATTGCCCCGTGATGTATCCCTCTCGCCTCGCCAAACTCCCAGTCAAACCCTCCAACAAAAGTCCAATGCCTAGGTAAGCAACAAAGCGTTCACGCAACCATCGTTCTATCACATTGTCAGCTCCGGCTGCTTCAAATTGAGCGGTGGTTGACGGCATACCTCTGGATTGTTTGTGATCTGGGCCCATTTTCCCCATACGACCTTCCCGGACGTGCTCGTGATACCAAGCTCGCTCACATTCACCTCTATGACCTACGGCACGTGTTAGATCGTATACGAACGTCGTCGATACCTACTTCCGGGACAAGGAAACTTACAGTGCCCTTGGTCAACACGCCTAGCTGGGTATATAAAGGGTTTTGCGGATTCTTCTTGACCTGATCAATTCCCCTCAGTTAGTCTCTCATCCCAGAACATCCATAAAGGGAAGGGTGTATTCCACTCACACTGAGGATGGGAGCTTTGATCGTCACTCCCAGAGTAGGATGTGAGAGATGGCAGTATTTGTGACGCAGTCCCATAGGACGTATGAACCGCTCGTACTTGACCGGTCTCCCTGTGTACCAACGACCAGTCAGCCAGTGCTCCAACACAATCCTCCCGCGGTAAGAGAGAGCGGGGGGGGGGGGCGGGGGCAAACTTGCTCGTGAAATCCGGGCCGACAAAGGTGGGCTTGGTGACCATGCGCTTCCAGCCCTTCTTGTGGGTCTTCTTGCCCGTGTTGATGACCTTGAACATCTCCTCCTCGGAAATGCCGCGGACCTTGGGCAGGGGCACGGCGAAGCGGGCGGCCTTCTCGGCGCGCTTGTTCTTGATGGCGGAGCTGATGGCCTTGGCCGAGGTGGCGTCCTTGCGGTCGAGCAGGTAGGCGGGGACGGGGTTGGCCGGGTCGTTGTCCGGGGCGGCGCCCTTGACGTTGCGCTCCTCGTGGGCCTTGATCTGCTTGCGCATCTGGATCTTCTCCTTGTGCCGCTTCTCGGCGTACATCTTGGCACGCAGGCCTCGCAGGTTCTGCGCCTTCTCTGAGGCATCGTGGCCCTCACGCGCCGTGCGCTTGCGGGCTCGCTCTTCGTGGTCGAGGCTGTATCATCCCGTCGAGGGCGATGGTTAGCTGCTGCCAAAGGATGCACGGTGGAGGGGAATTGGGGAGAGGGGTGCTTCTTACCGACGGCCGTGAAGGCGTCGCCATCGGTCCATGTACTCGTTCTGAGGCATGGTGGCTGATGTGGTTGGGAGTGGAGAGTGAGTGTTGGTGATGTTGGAAACCTGAGTTTGGCGTTGTCAGCGGCAACAAAAAGTTCGAGGGAGGCGACGTTCAATTGCAGCACTAGCCGATAAGATAAGGTGTGGGTCCGTTTGTGGGACGCTGGACGCTGGACGGTGGGGACAGTGAAAGAGTTCCCAGGGTCCGTCAGATCGGCTTACATAAGCCCATCCCGGCAGGCCTTCACTGTCGAGAGCTTGAACAACATCCGTTTTGTTCACTGGCAAACCAACTGTAGCCAGGCAAGTGAAAGCAGCAACCTACATGCACTTCTCAGTCTGCGACTCTTAATGATCTTTGCTGGGCTGTGCACAAATCAGTTGTTAAGAAGCACAAAGGTTGCTGTCTTGGTGGACCTGGTTGGCAAATGGTGCTGCGCCACAGAGGTACCTAGGTACATCATTTGCGAGACCTTTGCTGTGGCAAAGGCCCGACCGACGTGGCGTCGCGACGAGTGACTTCCATGGGTGCCGCTGCAAGTTTACAGAAACCATTCTTACAATTCCCTTCACTCCCCAACAGCTGACGTTTTGGGCATAGAACGGCCCAAGATTTAAAGAATGCCCTTTCCCTCTGCGCTGGAATAACATTTGATGGCTTCCGAAGTTTGGAAACAATCGTCCGCGTCAGGATTAGTCAACCAGCAACTTCTCAAACCAACCTCGCGACGATTCTGATGCCCAAAGTTCCATTTCCTGTCAGATGCCTTTCTAAACATACAGTTGTCAATGTTGCTCAGACTTGTGATTCTGAAAGCAACTTTCATTGAATTCAACAGAGAAATCCAAGCCTACCTTTGCGGAAATACTGGAATCCAGATACCCTAGGGTAGGTCACATCAATAGATTAATCCCTTCCCATTAATTTGTGCCCAACCATCTCCGCTGATATGACTCTGTGAGGCGATGCGAAGATGATGGCAGCATTTCTATTTCCACCTTGCTGAACGCCTTTGGACGCAATTTCAGCACGGCCTTTCAGCACAGCCCTTCAGCAACAGATAACCCTATTAAGCCAAGGTTCATTTAGCAGATCTACCGCAACTGGGATGCACATTAGGGCCGTGTCGTGAACAAGTGCCACCGGTTCGACGCACCATCCGGCTCCAGGGGCTCACACCTGGGCTGTGGTGGGTTGTTGAAGGCTACCACGTTGGGTGCTCAACCCAGCCACCCTGGGTCAGTCATGGCCCGGCCACGATCCCGTAATATCCATAGAGTCAGCCGGTAACGCAATGCTGCCGAACATCTCGGTCATTTGGTTGGATACTAATACAGGGTCGTAAAAAGTACCAACTTGGGCATATGTTGTGGACTGAATGATGATGGAATCGAAATTGTGTAGGAAAATGGCAGGTACGGGGGGGAAAACATTGAAGCATCATTGCCGTCAAATAAACCAAGACTCGCCCAAAGCTATCAAGAATACATGAGAATGCCTCACAATGAATCAGCATAGTACCTCCAGTAACGCCATGTTTGCTCGAGAACGGTCAAACGCCATCTTTAATACCTGCGTTAGAAGGTACCTAAGTAAGTTAAGCTCAGGCATCATAAGTGGATTTAATGAGCAGAGTTAAGTAATCCGTCATAGGTAGATTGATCTTCTTATACCGAAATGTACGGTCTTAGTCCCTTCAAAGGTATGGACTCGTTTCAATTATTTCACCCTTCAGACTTGAATAGGCCGGCAAACTGTCATGTCATGAACTCCTCTTCCCGCCGGTAGCTAGGGGATTCCCTGCCTAGAAATTCGAGAACTGCCTCAAGTCCTACGTGATCATCGTATGTTCATGCTTTCTATGATCTTGCTCTATAGGAATGACTTCATAGTTGATGATGGCATTATCTGAAAGCAAGTATGACCAAGATCCGGCTCCGCAATCATGGGAAGAAGTACAGGTCAGAGATTCACACCCGCAGAAACAGAGCATACCAAGGTACACCCATACCGGTACTCCGCATCTCTAACATCAAAATATCCGTTAAGGTCAGTAATCAATCAGTTACCCTCAAGGAAAACACCTTTTACGAGATTATCCTCCAGGGGGCTATCTCATGGGAGACTGTATTGTCATCTCACCTGGTTTCTCTTCTCTTCCAGATACGTGCAAATAAATGCATGGCGCATTAACACATCATTAAGCGCCCAAGACCCAGCGTTCAAAACATACACTGCCAATAACAGTGCAGAGAGAATAAAAGACGTGGGTACGTGGCCTCATCCTCGTGCCGCACAGACAGCAGCCAGTGAATCAGCTGTCGCAGTGCCTGGTGACGGCTGCCCCGGCGCTGAAAGTGCGTACAACTCCCTCAGGTTCTTATCTAACCACCGGGTCAAGCCTCTCCTTTCCGCTGGTGTCACGACGGCTTCGTCCACTATGAACCAGTCCTGCCCATACAATGTCCAATGTCCGACTCCCGAGGGCGAAGGTCCTTGGGGTGGCGTAGCGTTTTCCAGTCCCTGCGCCTGCCGACCTATGTGTCCCACCAAACCACGCACGGTAACGTGGATCGTTTCTTGGGTATGGCGGCCATGCACCTCGCGGGTGACGGGAAGGGTTTCGTGTGAAGGGCCTCGCCAGAAATCGCGCTTCGGATATCGTCCGCGGGTCCGGAGCAATCGAGACCAACTTTTCTTGGTGTCTTTTATGTCAAATACCACTGGATGCTTGGTTAGTTGGTGGAAGTGATAATCTTCAATTCGGAGGGTAAGAGACGATATCATTACCTCTTCCTGTCCGTCTTTCTATCTTCCAAACATCTCCTGGCTCGTTTTCTATCCCTTCCAGGGGTGCCCAGTTCGGCTCCAGATGTTGTCTCAGTTTACCCAGCGCCCACGCAAGGGCAAGGTTTGCCAGAGCGTTCTTCTTCCTCCCGCCGCCCACATCGCCATGGTAGCCGACAAACCAGCACTGCTCAGAATCTTTCAGCAGCACCGGTTGCCTGAATCTCATCACTGTCGGCAGGAACTTCTTCCGCCTCTCGTGCAAGGACAAGGCGTGGTAGTTGAAGCCGCCGCCCTCGGTTCCCGAATCGATCAGTCGCAGAAGTTTGTCCCCTACCGCGCCAACAGTATCCCATAGGATGCAGATGATGTTACCACGATTTACTGATTCACGACGAATATGGTCCGGGACTTCATTCCCTAGTTTCCCGGCTTTCCAGGTCTCGAAGATCACAAGCAAGTTTGGCTCGTCGTCTAACTACACGTCTACGAGAACGCCAAACTTGGTAATGAGGTCTACCAGACATCGTATCGCGAAGGCCCCTCTCGAGTAACCGATGAGTATTAGAGTGTCTTCGGAAGACCGGTATTCTCGACATATTTTTTCATAGCCTCTGCAGATCTGCCGATCGATTCCTGGGAGAATGCATTAGAAGAGGACTGAGGCGGGAGGTACTACTAGGGAAACTTACCAGACCCCCAAAACAACCCCTTTAGATTTTCATAGGCATTGCCCTCAACACCTAGACCTGGAATATAGAGAATTCCACCCGTGGAAGAATTGGAGTTCTCGATGCAGCGGGTAGCTCTAAACACGTTTGTGGTTTCCTTGAGTTCAATACCGCGTGCATTCTGCTTAGTGCCATCCACGGCGACGACAATGTGCCTTCCTTGAGAAGCGTTGTCGGACATTGCCAAGACCAGAACGCTGCCAGTGATCAGATGGACGCGAACAACCTATGCTACCGTACTGAGGCGTACACTTCTCGGGCACAATAAATGTCCAAATATACGCTGTCTTGGGCTTGCCTCTAGACTGGAGAGTCCGGCTTATTAGATGATTATAAACACATGAAAACTTTTGCGTGCATGGCGTTTCCGTGACTTAAATAGCGACCTAGATGAATAGCTTCATGGGGCCGATAAATGCTGAGGGTTGTTTCAGCTTTAGGCAGAGCTGACGATCCCTATCCCAAGAACGAAAAGCCACCACATCCCATATTTAGGCCCAGTGCGCCGCCACAGCATGTGGCCATGATCAGACTTGTGCCGCTTAAGTGTTGCAAATGTGCAATATTGCCTGACAGGTATGCCAGCCATGCAGACTTCGGCATCCGACTGGACACAGGGAGGCGGCGGTTTAGTCCAATGGGATCCTGCCAACAACACGCCACCATGAACTGCGTACCAGAATCAGAACCGCTCAATTTGTGCACCCATTTTACCACCACAATCACGAATTCTAGCAAAAGCTTGAACATTTTTAGATCGATACGCTTAATCCGAGGATGAAGATTTAATAAGAAGCAAACACATATTATGTGCTTGAGGAATGATTGTGACAGCAATGTGAAGGGTTTTGTTGATACTTGGATCTTCCGGCAATTTCTAGTGCACAGCGCCGCCTGACTCACTAGTAGCCGCCACGGTTGTGTGACCATGCATTTGTGAGTTCAGCTTCGGGCACCGCCACATGCACTAGGAGGCGAGAACGTGACGGGGTTTTCCCCTTCTCCCTCCCACACCCTCCCATCGTCTATCTCCCCTTCTATCTCTACCTGAGATGAAGAAAGGGGAGAAGCAATATAGGTATTGACACAGCTTATATACTACATCGCGCTCGGCCGAGGAACCGGCCGTTTTACATCGGTCGCCTCCTTTCTCCCCCCTCGCCGCTTGCTTTAAAGTTACCCCAGTCATCACGTGTCTCAGGTCCGCTGAATCAGCAACGTCGCGAACTGAAATGTACGAGCGCACGACAGCCTCGGGCTCCGGGACGAAGACCTTGGTTGTAAACCCAGAAGCCATCACGCCAAAGCGAATTGAGACCGGGAATAACCCTCCGCCCTTTAAAATACATACCATCAAGCCTTTCGTCGGCAGAAAAGTAGGGGAACAGGGAAGACCAATATCGTTTGTGTACCCCGCGGAGCCTTGTCCGTAAACGTGTTCCTGTTCTGACGAGCAGCCGCTTCCCAATTCCAGGGCGATTTTCCTGCAGGATATACGGAAGACTGCCCAGGATACGTGGGCTAGCAACCCAAATAGCAACCCCTGGCATCTCACCTTTCAGGCCTGCCACTCGGTCCACACGTTCGAGTACGAGTATGAACTTTACCCCCGAAAGGCCACGCGTCGCTCATTTCGGACGGCCAAGTCAGGGCCATCCCTCTTGGACGCGATATCAGCCAGCCGACTGAAGCGCTTCGCGCGAGGACTCCTCCAGTGCAGAAGCAAGGACATAAAAATTCCCCGCGAACACGGCCTGGTCTTTTTCGGCCATGGCTTCGGCGGCCTGGTCTGCGAGCAGGCAAGCTCCCCTCCCCGGACATCAGAAGAAGCATCTGGTCAATGGAGGAACCGCTAATAGCAGCCCCAGGCCCTTGTGCTCGCGCAATCCGACCCGCACTTCTACCAGATTCTGGATCGTACCGTCGCAGTCGTATTGTTTGGGACTCCTCACACTATGGCCGGCCTAGGAGAGTGGGCCATCCTCAGTGCAAAGGAGAACAATATCGATGCTGCGCCAACTCCGCAAAAACAAGACTGGACCGAATGCTACAGGGATCTCCGAGAGATGGCTGATATGCAGAGAGTCTTCCAGAGCCTGGTAGACGACGACACAGTCTCGTTTCAGGTAGTTTGTTGCTTCGCGAAATTCCCCACCCGCTTCCAGCATCCCGCAGACAAAGAGCAGTCGTCACTCTTAGTCAGCTGTTTCGGGATGCTCCATATCCGCGTCCCCAGGCGCTCTGAGAACTCCAATTTGGTATGATCCCACCCGCTTTTTATTACCAGCGGGAAGGCTGATCCCATTGTGTTTGATTGCAGATGATATCCCCCGAGTGGGCTATCTTGCCTGGCTCCAAAGTCGTTGCGATTCACGATAGTCACTTTGGCATGACCCAATCTGATAACGCGGCAGAGGGCCAGCTGATCGCGGATCTGCTCAAGCAAGCAAGCAAGGTAGATCCGAGGCTCGAGAAAGACCGCGGCGAGCGCGCTGTGCCGCCGAGCCAGCCCGAGGACACTGGCCGCTCAACGTCAACAACCCAGACACATTACGATCTTGAGTACTGGCTCCTTCGTCCGAGAACATTCGTATGCGACTCGCCAACGGTTGGCGACATCGTCTGCTTAGCCGCAGAAAACAAGCCCGCGTCACCTGAAATCGACCGCGAGACGACCACGAAGCTAGGGGCGATCTCTATCACCAACGAAGTTCACACATTAGGCCGCGTCGACGTCAAACCTAACGCTACGATGGAGATAGCTCCTGACGAGTCATATGAAATGGTCAAGCACGCAGCCCAGGAAGAACTATTCCCATCAAGCTACGAGATTCTCCGACTGTGGAAGGCGTTTGCGAAGCGGAGGTTCCCGCGGCCCGACTTGAAATTCGACACCATCCACGCCGCCTTGTGGCAAGCCAACGAGGAAGCTCTGAAGGAAGCAATGCTTCTGGGTATCCGGAACGCGCAACCTGCTGTGGCCCCTGAATCGATGCCGCTTACCGTCGTGGTGCCACGGCGCACTGACGATGGTGCCAAATCACCACGGCATCCGAACGGCGCTACAGTCGTTGTTCAGACATTCTCATACACCAAGAAGGGTCACACGAGAGCTGGCTGCCGAAAGAGGGACGCGTCGGGAGGTGCAACACAGGGTGTTGGGGCCGACATCACGTTTGCGGTAAAGGTAGCTAGGCCGCGGCCTGTCATGCCTACTGCCTAGGTATTATTCCTGTCGACCTGGGAACCAAAAAGGCGACCAGCTTCTGTTTCTTTCAGGCCACGATAGACCTGATGTTGGCCAGGCCGCACTGTTGGCAGGATTGAGTGGTTCTGGTGGGGCAGCATCCGCGGTGCTGTCGAACGCTATCCACGGGCAGACTAGCTGGGCCCTATTTAGTGCAGCACTTTTTTGGTCTTCGTCTTGGCTTGCTACTGAATAAGGAAGCTCACGAGGAAATTTTGTGGAGATCCTCCGCGGTTGTGGAAAATGAGTCCCTTGGCATAGGGATATTTGAATACAACCTCGGCCGAGAAGCTCGGCCACATCCAACCCGTCCTCCCTCCTCCCTTTCTCCCGAATAGAAGAAAGAGCTGACCCTGGCCTACTCCAAGCGTTTAGGAGAGCTTCCTTCTCTCTGTATCGCTTCTTGTGACAGCCGGACCTGGTATGACAAGGCTTAGTGGTGTGTGCGCCTAAGCTTCTAAGGCATCGAGTTTCACTAGTCTCCGGTAATCAAGCAATACTGATACCTCGCAAGCAATCTCAATCGACTCTGCTCTCCCCCACCCACCAACCCTTTTTTCCACCTATCTAGAGTTACTTGCATCTGTCATACCCGACGCCTTCATCCAACTATCTTTGGTCAACACAGGCCTGTCCGGGTCCCATCCCTGGGCAGCAACTAAATCATGTCCTGGAACGCGACCAACTGCCCTGACGGCATACCGGAGTCCTCGACCCTCAACATTCCGTCCAACATTACCTTCGCCTACGTCCCATCCACCAACACCAGCGACCAGGCCCTTGTGGCCTGTTGCGACCCAAATCCAGTCAGCGTTGCTGACAGCTGTTTTGCCTGGTGCGAGGCCCCACCGGGATTGGCTTCGCTTGAGGAATTCTCGAACTGCCTCGTCAATCACGAAGGGGATGACAGCAGATGGAGGCATGGCATTCTGGGATTCCACGAGAAGAGCGGGGCTTCGACCAGGAACCCTCCAGTGGGCCTGTTTGTGTTATGCATCTGGGGGCTGAGTGTGGCAGCGCTCTTTTCTTGAACATGGCCTCGCACGGGAGGGAAATGATTCGATGGCAGCTCTGTGCCGTGCTATACCGTGTGTTGGTGGGTACTAGAGATAGTTATTAGGGCTATTATTTACGTTAAAAACCCCTTATTTATAAGACCAACTTTAGGTATATTTAAAAAGGAGAGAATATTAACTTTTAAATAGTTAAATAGCTTTTTAATAACTTTTTAATAATAATAGACTTATAAAAAAGAAATAGACTTATAGTAAAGAAATAGACTTATAGAAGGACTTATAAAAGGGAGAAGGGTTATAGACTCTAGAGGTACCTTCCCCTATATAAAGAGAGGAGGAGTACTTCCCCTTCCCCTTCTCCTTCCCCTTCCTTCCTTCCTTCCTTCCTTCCTTCCTTCAACTCTAACACCAACTCCTCCACCTTCCTCCTTTAAGTCAATTAATTAGAATCCTATATCTAAAGATTTAAAAATAGAGCTATTAAAAATAGAGCTATTAAAAATAAGCTAATAGAAATTAAAAACTTAAAAAAGACTTAATAGAAAGGGAAAGGAAGGGAATCTCTTTTAGCTAATTAGTATATTTAAGTAGAAAACCAACTATAAGGGAATAAAAAAAGAGTTACTTAAAAGGAAGGAGCCTCTCTAATAAATTTATTTCCACTCTTATAACCCCTTTTTCTCTAAAACTATTTTCAACCTTTAGAAACTAATATTAGCCTTTAAAATAACCTTATAATTACTAAGAATTTAATTAAGTATAACTATATATACTATCTTAACTATTATAATAAAAAGAATATTATAGTAATAGCCTTAAAGGGAGAGAAGTAGTATAGTAATTAAAAGGTTACTAGAAAGGTATAGGTATTCATAGTGACTATCTCTAGTACCCACCAACACACGGTATGGTGGCTCCATATCACTCATTTCATCGTCCTCACCTCCATCACTCCTGTTTTATGACCAAACCACGGCCATGACCAAACCACGACCGCAACGTCCTCTGAGAGGTGCGACCAAAGGAGTGGACTGAGAGCTGGGAAGGGCAATGCAAATATATGACGATATACCGTAGTTTCCAGAACGACAAATTTTTTTGAAATGCTCATCATTTCCCGTGAAATCACATTCATGGCTATGATCCCCATTACAATGAGAGAATGCACATCCCGTATCCTTCACACGGATCCAGGACCGCCTGAAACCGGCTTATTGACCACGAGCGCTTAAGACCTGGGCAGGTGGACCTACCGAATGATTGGTCTAGCTTTGGCAATAGGGTCCTACTCCTGGCCATTTCTCAGCAAAGTTGTTCGTCATCCCGTTTCTCCCATGGCTTTGTCTCGGTCGTGCCCAACTGCCCCATCAATTCCAACTACCCACCCATATTTCATGTTTTGTTCAACTTTAAGTTCATCAACCCGGTTCTTCACCAGCAAACATTAAATGAAAGTCCGCAGGTCGATCTCAGGTGCGCCCTAATAATGAGAGCCGTCAGCAACGACAAACGTTCCCAGGGTTGCAATAGCGGGTCGGGCATGTCGCTACTCACAAGCAAGTAGCTGTCCGAGGCATGCTCTACCGTCTTCGGCAGGGAACCTGTCTCATCGTCCGACAAGACTTTGACGATACCATGAGTTGCCCATGCATATATGCAGTAGTCTTCCAAGGGTAGCCATGCTCTTTGACGAAGTTGCGAGTCAGCTGGATGCTCTCACGCCGCCTGGGGCTCAGCGTGTCTTCATGCATTCTCTTGTCGAGGAAACCTAGCAAATCGTTCAAGAGCTCCTGGTCGTTCATGCTTGTTCCTTGGACCGGGCCTTGCTCGACAGCAGCAGCTTCGCTGTCGTTAGATGTGTCGACTGGTTTTGGACCAGAGCCTCGACGCTCCGTGCCCCGCGGCATGGCACCGGTTGCAGAGGAGTGTGATGCTAGGCAAAACAACGTCTGGGCACAACTTATCAGCCGACGCATGAAGGGTAGATGTTGTGTTGTGAATTCAAGTTACTGTTCATCAAAGAGACCACGGAAGAGAGGATGTCATTTAAATCTTCCAATGCGCGTGGCGTTCAGCTTGGGGGAAAACAATATAGGCAGCACCAGGCACCCAACTAGAGGCACGTTCCAACAGGCCCCCCCAATGCATGATCGCACCAATACATCCGCATAGGTGCATGTATGCATAACTTCAAATGTTGGAAAACGGCGTCGCGTGGTCCTGGGTCCTTACTCACCCCCCTACCCATGCTTACTAGGCTGTATAGGTTGGACAAGGGAGATGCTAACTATCTTATAATTAGGTATAATATATATAAAGTGGCTATACTATAATATATAAGAATTTAAACTCTACTTATAAGTCTTTTATTCTATACTAAATATTTAATATTAAATTCTTTCTAGTACTTATAAATAATAGCGAGTTTAAAAATATTAAATGACCCGCTAAACTGTTTGATTTGTACGGGGAACTTTCACATGCAATGTTCGGTCAAACTGGACTAGTTACCAAGGGGCAAAGTAGGATTTTTCGGCTGCCTGACAGCAAGCGTGGCTAATTTTCTAATTGTGTTAAGGTCGCGTGAAGAAGTCGAAATCCTCTTCCACCTGGTTCCCCCAACCCTCTTCGTCGTCTTCATTGTTGTTGTCTTCGTCGCCCTCCTTCGTGCTTTCTGGTTGCCCGGTTCTACTGTCTGCAGGGTTCACGGAAACTCCTTCCTCGCCCCTTTGCTCGATATCCGTCGTGTCTTCTGCAATCTTTGGTTTCGGCGCGAGTTCCGATGCCTGCACAAACTCATCTCTGTCTGTACGGGCGCTGAATGTGTGCATCGCTCCCTCGTCTCCCTCAAAGCTTCCGTGATAGTCATCGATTCGGCCATAGCACTTTTTGCAGACGTCGAAATCATCACACGCGCTACAGGCGTACCCAAGTCCATAGATTTGCTGCGGGGGAAAACAGGGGCAGAGATTAGCTAGAGGTATAGTGATGGTTTTCTTTTTTTGACGGAAATGAAAGAACAAAAGGACAAAGCCAAACTAGGCGCGGTAAACCTACACAAAAGCAAACATCACAAATCAAGTCGGAACGTGTGTACTGCTTAGTAGCGGCCTCTTCGGTCTTGCTCTGGGCAGCGGAAGCCCCCGTCTGACCGTTCAAGCTGTCCCGGACCACGGCCATGATGCAGTCGTCGACATTGTACAGATGGGCGAGCTGGAGCAGCGTAAAGGTTTCTTGTTCCTCTCCCTGGCGCACATGGCACTGAACGTGCGGGTCGGCTCCGTTGTTGAGCAGGCACTGCACCACGCCCTTATAGTCGGAACCCTTGCCCACAAAGCTCATCGACTCAATGGTGAAGATTCGCATCGCCCAGCACAGCGGCGTCCAGCCGTCAACATCCGGCTCGTCCACGCAACGCAGGCGCTCGCGCCTGTCCATGGCCAACAGGAGCATCTCCAGCGCCTTTAGCCGCCCCAGCTGCGCCGCCCAGTGCAGAGCCGTCTTGCCGAAGCAGTCTGCAACGGCAACGCTGCCCTGGTGGCCGCCCAGCACCGCTCGCAGGTTGTCGGCGCCGTTGGCGGCGGCGAAGTGGATGGCCTGCCTCCCGAGCCGGTCTTGCAAGCCGGCGTCAGCGCCGTGGTCCAGCAACATCTTGATGGTCGATGGCTTGGCCCAGAACGCGGCAGCGCTCAGGGCAGTGCAAAAGGTGTACCGGGCGCCGGCGGCGACGGCGTTGACGTCGGCGCCGGCCCCGAGCAGGACGCTCACGATCTCGTCAACACTGCCGCGCTGCTCCGCGGTCATCCAATACACGGGTGCGCAGGCGCTAATAAGCGGCGACGAGCCGACCACGGGTGCTTGAAGATTGACGTCGGCTCCCTGGGCGACCAGCTTATTGACGGCGTCGCCGTTGAGCATGCGGCAGGCCATGTGCAGAGCGCTGCCCACACTCTTGGAGCAGACTGCGAGGTCCAACTGCGGCTGGGACAGGTAGAGGTCAACGGTCTCGAGAGGCGCTTTGTTTTCTATGGCGTAGATCAGTGGTGTCACCCCCTTCGAGTTCTGCGCGTTGAAATTAGCCCCAGCCCTAATCAGCAGCCTGACAGCCTCGGGCTTCTGGCCGCAAAAGAGAGGCGTGTAGCCCCAGTTGTCGCAGTGGTCTATGTCGATGGCCTTGGGGAACTCGAAGAGGATGCGGATAACCTCAGGATCCCCTTGTCCCATGGCGAGGTGCATGAGGTTCCTGCCGCTATTCTCCATTATATGTCCGACATTGGCACCGGCGTCTACCAGGAGCCGCGCGATTTTGGCATTGGGCTTGTAGCCAACGACTTCGCACATCGGGGTCCACCCGAACCGGTCGGCGTGGTCGAGATCCACCTTGTGCTCGATCAGCATCTTCACAACCTCGGTCTCGCCCGCTTTTGTGGCGACGTTTATGAGCGTCAAGCGGTCGACCAGCTCAAGCTCGGGATCGGCTCCGGCCTCAAGCAGCCTCTTGATTAGCTGGTTGTTGCCTGCCTCAAACGCCACCTGAAGGAGAGACTTTCCACCCTCTTTGGGGGCGGTGAGCATGAGGTTTGGCTTCCACTTGGACTGGAGCAGCTCCTCGACCGTCTCGAGCCGCCCAGCTTCAGTGGCATGGAACAGCGGCGTCCACCCTTTGTCGTCCACAGAGTTGGCGTAAGCGCCGTGCTCAAGCAACCACTTGACCAGGGCTGGATCGCTGCTCCTCGACGCGTGCATGAGGGCAGTCCGGCCAGCCGAGTCGGCCTTTTCAACATCAATGGGGGGCCTGTGGCTCACTAATAGCTCCGAGACAGCAATGACCTCCTCGCTAGATCGCTCTGAGTTCACGAGGTCGATCATAAGGGGCGGACTCAATAGCTTGTGGTTCGGATCTGCCTTGTGGTCGAGGAGGGCTCGGCAGCAAGGAACACTGGCGGAGCCAATGGTGGCGAACCAGAGGGGCGTGTCCTGGTTCCAGGGGCCTTGCACGTTGGCATCGGCGCCGTGCTCGAGCAGCGCCTGAACCGTCTTAATATGGCCCCAGGAGGCGGCCGAGCAGAGGGGGGCCCAGAATCCGTATTCGACATCGTCGTTGGGCTTGATGCCGACATCCGGATCGGCCCCGAGGTCGAGGAGGGCGGTTGCCGCCCTCCACTCGGCGTCGACCGTCGCGATTCCGAGCGGCCTATACAGTTGTCCCATTTCCAGCAGCTTGCGTGCCTTAGGCACCAGTATATTGATAACTTCTATATGGCCAGCGGCCGCGATCAGGGAGCTGTACTTGTCAGCCCTCAGCACGGCGGTGTCAGCGCCGGCCTCCAGCAGCATGTCGACGGCGGCGGCGTTTCCGACCCGCGACGCCATGTACAGCGGCGAAGGAAAAAGCCTCCCGAATATACCCTTAGGATCTGCCTCCATGTCATTGTTCAGGAGCGATTCCATAAGATCGGTCATGTTGAGCCACGTCGCTCTCCAAAGCAGACAGGGGGGCCAAGGGGTATTCACCCGGGCCTCAAGGGGCTGCTGCTGTACGGCCTGTTGTCGGTGCGGGAGCACCTTAGCCATGATCGAGAGCGCCATCTCTTCGGAGCCAGCCTTAGTTGCCCCCTCAAGGGCATCGGTGAGTGTGGAGAGCGGGCAGTCCTTCTCGGTGCGAAGCAGGTCTATCACTATCTCCTTGTTGTTGTTCCTCGCGGCCTGCACAAGGATTCCCCACCTTTCTTCATTCGAAATAAGCGGCTGGCGGTAATCAGCAAGACCGAGGCCGGCGAGTGTTAGATAGGCAGACGGGCACGGCCTCCTCGGTCTTGTCAGAGGGCTGCTCATTGCCCACCACAGCTTCGACCACAGTTCCAGAGGCCCATTCTGGTCTTTCAGTAGCAGCCCTGAGAGCTTGCCCCGGCCCCCGGGAGCGCGTGATAAATGATGCGGGAAGGCCATGACGATGTATGAAAGCGGATCTCTCCCGTTGGAGATCATGGGGGGGTAGATGCTGTCGCCTGCTGCTTGAACCCGCGCGAGGTACGGTTCATAGTTGGAAATGGCCCGTCTTTGCACATTCGAGTCGCCAAGATAATTAAAGCAGAAATCGAGGATGCTCGAGTGCGCCTGGTCGCCAATATCTGTCAAGAAGTGCTGCTCCACGCCTTTGTTGTCCTTCAACATGCTCCAGACAAAATCCCGTACTAGCACCTGATCGCAGTTAATGTCGATGAGACCCCTAAACCAATCGGAAATATTGTCAATGGCTTGGATTATGTCTCCAAGCGTCGTCTCGGACGACATAATTGTGCCTTCTTTCGGCTGGAGATAGAGAATGGTGGCGAGCTCGCCTATCAACAGGGGTCGTTGGCTGTTCAGCAGCCATTTGAGGATCCACCGTGCAGCCCCAACGTTAGGCAAAGTATTCATGATCCGAGCCACAATGTCAGCCCCGGTCGTTGACGGGGATACGCACTCTATGAGATCCAGAAACTTGGTCAGCGAGCTAGTGGAAGGCTCCTCACTCCAGGCCGAGTGCTTCTGGGCGAGCTCCAGAAGGTGGCCCGACCTGTCGGCGCCCATTGCTTCCAGCTGTTTTAGGGCTTTCGTGAGTCTTGCCCCGTAAGTACTAGTCGGGCATAGATACGCCAGCGAATCGACCGGGTCATGTGGTGAAGCACCGGGATTTGCTACTTCGTTTCCACTCACTGGAGGCTTTGGAATGTCAGTGTCAGTCCGGTCAATATTCAGCTCTGCACAGCCGTTCAGCTCGCTCGTGAGGGCGCTCGGCACTCGAGACGTCACTAGAAGCTTAAGCGTGTCTTCTCTGCCCTCGGCTTTGAGCTTGAAAAGCTTGAGGAAGGCGTCCCGGCTCTGCTCGTCGCACTCGTCGAAGTCCTGGAGCAGGACGCAGACGCCGGCCCTCGTGGACGGCCACCATCCGCACATTAGCCACTTCAGCGCTTCCTGTTCGCCCCACCCATTCTGCAGGCGGAACTGGTCCTCGACCAGGAGATAGAGGATATCATCGCGGCTGGAGATGAGATCCCGAGTGATCAGACTGAGAGCCATGCAGGAGGCCGAGTTGCGCAGAGGATCCTTGGAAGAAAATGTGAAGGACCACACGTCGTACGGGCTGCTGAACCTCTCTTTCTGATCCTCTTTCCATACCGCGATGAGCTGCTCGGCCGCGCTCGTTACAGCAGCTCTGTTTGTGCCGTGGATGTACATTAAGCTATGACCCCGCTCCTTGACCCATATATCGTGCTTATCGTTCACGGTTGGGTGGAAATTCAAGCGCTTGATAGTTTTGAACCGGCCAGGAGGGGCCGACATGGAAAGCAGAGCCTCCTCGACACGCACCCAATCCGGCTTGGCAACCCAGTCTTGGGAGGACTGGTTAGCACTCGACGTACCGGCGGCCAAACGCAAGGGTGAACCTACACTCGACATACTGACACATCTTGGTGGCCAGAGTAGGGAATGCGTCATCGTCGTCCTGGCCCTGCTCTCGTAGTGAAATCTCCCGCGGCACACCCAAAGTGGCCGTGGCCTCGTCAAACACCTTTGAGGAATTCATCAGCAGCCGCCACGTGCGTGCCTTACGAACAGGGAGCATGCGAGCTTACAGGGTTTATGCTGCGAGGGCTCTCTGCATGTGCATACAAGCTCATTATGGAGCCCCGTAGCGTGAATTTGGAGGACAGGAACTCCTCCGTTGATCCCAGCGTTGCTTGGGCAAGCCTTCTGATGGATGATGGCGTGAGCATGTTCCTCCAAGAATCAGCTTCGCGATCGCGCAGAAACTGGAACAACTTGGCCTCCATGACACGAAGGCTGTCGCTTCGCTGGGGAGCACCATAGAAAATCTGAGCGAATTCGCTGTCAATCAGACCTATGCCTTCGTCGAGCACCTGCGGGGAGGCTACATAGGTCTTGTACGTACCACCCTTGCCGAGTTTCTACATCTGTCGGGCCATTTATATATGTCTCTTGATGCTATAGAAAGGGCCTTGCGCAGCCGTTCGCATTAGGACGAGCTCCTCATTACTGCTGGTCTTAAAACTTTACCTTCTTGAGGATCACGGCCCCGAGATCATAGGCCACAAAGACGATGGCACGGTTCGGCGGCCTGGTTCTCTCCTACTCATAGTACAAGTATCAGAGATCATTAGATTCTTTTGAATAGATGGCTCCTGTACACCAACCGAAGTATCTTTATCCTCCAGGCGGACCAGGCTGTCCAGCAGACGAAGGGCCACGGTCTCAATTGCCTCTCGCGTGAAATCCCCAAGAAGAAAATGCGCGACATTGCAGATAAACATGAACTCTCTGCACAAGGTTTTGAAGTTGATAATTGAGTGGATACGCAGCTTTTGTTCTTCGCCAAACATTCCGGTCACATGGACGACACTGAGAACTCGTCAGTCTCCTCAACTTCTCACTTGAGATTCACCAGTCGGCACATACTCAATATCCGGATATCCGTCTTCTGAGGAAGCGCCATCGAGTTCCAAGGTGGAAATCAGTTTCAGCCCGCCATACCAATTGTCTTCAGGTATATGAACAGTATTGTCTCTATGTGACGGTGCCGCCTCGTCTTGGGGAGCTTCGTCCAGCGCGCTGGCGGCATCCAGAGCTCTGGTGTCTACAGAGTCGGTCATTTGGACGCCTGGATGACCGAAAAGCGAATATCAGCTTTTTCAGAAAAATAATTCGAGACTAAGAGGTCGATTAATTCAAACGAACATTGAAGTTCCCGAAAGATCACCTGCTCGTGTTCTTCAGGCTGAGAAAGCCGGGAGAATGCGTCAGGTAAACGCGTCTTGGTTAAACTCAAAGAAAGCTGCCCAGGTGGGGCCACTTTTGTCGGAACCTTCAACCTCCACGGTCATCCACAGCACGTCTGGATGGATGCTCGGCTAAGTAGGTTGTCTCGGCGCTGAACTCCGATGTACCGCGGTGAACCTCTACATGTATCACGCACCCAATCAGAAGAGCAAATGGTGCATTGCGTGCAGCGGATATTGCCGAGCCTTCAGGCCTTATGCATTGAATCGCCACATGTGCAACTTTTCTTCCATTTCTCGGTTCGAAAAGCCACTGATTCTCGTATTTTCAAGTGGCCTTGGTCACACAACATACCCTAAGGTAGCCACTCAGTATTAAGCCTCTGTTCAGAGCTGAACACTCCTTATGCAGGGCCTGTGTACAACGGTCAAACACCTCCAAGCACTCAGGGTATTAAAAGCCGATCGGAGAGCAGCGCGGGATTGCGTTGCTGTCTCCCTGTACTCAATCCGAATCCCGGAATATAATCTTGCTGGTTTTGCTGCTATCAATTGGCGACTACTTGACAGAAATGGACGATGCCAATGATCTCTGGATTAGCGGTGGCGAGGAGGAGGAGGGACAAGATGGTCCTCTGGATCGAACATCTTTCAAGCTCCAACTAACCTACGAGGGAGTGTCAGGGGGTATGCGAGCTCGCTAATAAATTACGTCAAATCTGCTTGAGAATGGCGTATTTGACACTCCAGCAGACTTCCATACCCGCAACAAGCCGGACGAGAAACAGAGAATGAAAGTCACAAGTCGCGGGGCCAAGAGGCGCTCCCGATTCTCGATCGATGCGACGGCCAGAGCCATCGTCCACGGAACCTTGGACCAGACCTCCGGCAAGCCGGCAACTCTTCTCGTATACGACTTCGAGTTCGCCACGCACCGCTCGTCGGCTCGCATAATGAGGGCTGATATTGATTTCCTCTTCCAGCCGGGAAAGGGCAACAGCGCCGGGCCACTGGTAGCCGCGGTCAAGCCGATGGGGACGCACAAAATGGGGGACACGGAGGAGAATAACACGAGGGGCTTGGCCGCGGAGGGGTCCCTCGACGCCAAAATCGCGGGCTCAGGTATTGGAGCGAAGATTACTCCCAGCAGAACTACCGCGAAAACCACCACCCACTACACGGACGTGGTTGGAAGCACCCCGGCGAACGAGTACGGCGACTGCTTGATCACGAGGTGGTCCTTGGTGGAGAACAGCTCACAGGAGAACGGAATTCCCACGTTCCTGCGCGTGGTGATACTGCTTAGGAGAGACGACCAGGCCGAGTTCGTGTGTGTCCCCTCCATTGAGGTCAAGGTGGATCGCAAGTCAAGACTCTGCGCCGTCTTAACCTCGGAGGCTCCTGACGACCCCATCACGTTCGACCCCGAGTATGAGCCGTTCATTGACGAGAAGGAGATCAATGTCGAGATCGACCCCGAGAACCTTGGCGCGGTTGATCTGGACACCCTCTGGGACATCACTCTTTACAATCGCTTCGGCCAGCCGATCAAGCCGTCCAAGGCAACCGATAGCGTGGCAAGAGAAGCTGCAGGGTCAGACAAGGCAACATAAGCCCCCTTTCAGTCCGCCTTCCTTGGGTTGAAGTAGCACATGGGCTGCATGGCTGCCGCCCTTCTCTTTCTGTTGCCTTGTTTTATCTTCCACCTTTTATTCGTCCGGCTAAAGAGATGCATATGAGGAGGTGGGTCGGTCAAGCTATACGAATGTCACTTGCATGTACCCGATATCACTTTGTGACAGCCAGTGTCGCGTAGCCCGTTCGCGTAATCCAAAGCCCGCGAGACATACTCCGTGCAGCACGCGAGGGTTCCCAGCTGACACTCCAGATGTCCCGATCCTAGTCGCAGCGGCTACACAGCAGAATGTGGCTTCGGCGGGGTACATGTCAGCAGCGAATAAAACCTCACCGTACCGCAGCCCTCTGCACTTCAATTCGATGCTCCGAGCCGACATAATTATGCAGAAACTTTTTGGTGCCGCATCCTTCGAGGTGCAGTTTATATATCATTCCTGCATTGGTAGACAGGCTCCGCTGTTGTCCACCTGGAGAAAGGTCAGTGATGATTCTGTGGTGCACTCACTACTAGTAACTACCACGACAGTGAACATGACCGGGGTCACCTGGGGATTCAGCTTCGACGACTTGGAGGATGAGAGGGCACAGTCTGGACAAAATGTAGAGAACGAAATGTCTGCGAAGTCTGTCCACGAAAGATGCAGGGAGGTCATGGATTGTTTCATCAAAGGAGGACGGGAGTGGAACGAAGCGCCCGACGACACCAAAAAGCCCACCATTGAACAACTAAAGGGATGGCTAACTCTAACTAGGCCTCAAGAACGCATTCCCACAGTGCTTCATTCTCTGGCTAGGGAGCCAGGTCTCTGCGACCAGGCCAGCAAGAAGCAGATTCTAAGGCCGGTCATCTGCCATATTTTGGAACACAAAGCCGATAGCACCCAAGGGCCGAGTTTCAGAGAGCCAGACAGCCCGGCTCCCAAGCCAGTCCTGATCCTCGCGATCCAGTACAAGAACTTAGCCTTCATCCAGTGCATTCGCAGTTGCTCGTCTAAAGGGTATCCTGAACTAGTACACGAGACGGACAAATCCGGATCCAACGCCGCGCACCTGGCTTTCCAGCACGGAATCTTGCATGCGCTGAACGACTCCATATTGCCCGAGTCCTTGGTGGCAAAGGACGACCATGGAAACACCCCGCTTCACTACGCGCTTAGCTACAAGCGACTTTCCGATGTACCCAAGAAAAGTCGGCAGATGTATACCAACATGGTTGGATGGATTCTGGAACAGACAGAC
Organism: Diaporthe batatas; assembly: GCF_019321695.1. Lineage (NCBI taxonomy): Eukaryota > Fungi > Ascomycota > Sordariomycetes > Diaporthales > Diaporthaceae > Diaporthe > Diaporthe batatas. The sequence goes on along the minus strand of NW_025408563.1, from coordinate 328,396 downwards.
AAACTCAACCAGGAGAACAGCGAGTTCAACAAACAGGATGAGTCACCGTACCTCTACTATCAACGCACCAAAGATGAGTTCGTGAGCTCCGTTCGGGCCACGATAAAGACGACGGGGTCACTGTCTCACATCCAGGCGGCAGAAGTGGCGAGAAACGAGGAGGTGATAAAGAAGAAGCAGGATCCAAAGAAGGACGATGACCTGGCCACGAAGAACGCCCAAATTCAAAGCGAAAAATTAGACTCGGGCGCTCTGGCAATGAGACGCGACAATGGATCCCATACACAAAAGGAGAGCAAGCCAACCCAGTTGGAATTTCAAAAACCATCTACGGCTCCGAGATTGAATCTCGGAGGAGCACGTGTTCCCCAGCCTCCTTCCGTCGACCATGCAACCTCACGTACGTGTCGCCCGCTTCCCGTGATCCGTACTCATACCCACGTTGCATTTTAACAATTTCCAACTTTTGAATTTTATACAGAGTCTAAATTTAACGCCATGAACCAAACCCGGACGCAGCCGCCCGCCGCGAAGGCCGCAACGAACCCGCTCATGGCTCCATCTCCACACTTTTCTCTTCCGGATGACTGGTTTCCCGATGAGGTCGCGAAAATTGTCAAGCGACACTATATGGGAGCGAGATCAGAGATGAGAGCCCGACAATTGATATATGGGAAGACGAAAGGTTGGTGCAGTTGACCCACAGGTCTACACGTTCTCAAGATTATGCAGCCCCCCCCCCCTCCCCCCCAAAAAAAAAATCAAAAAGAAAAGAAAGTTCCGAGTAACTGCAGCTGATGAGTTCAGATACGAACATGTCGTTCAACGCAATGAACTACCAAAACGATACTTCCCAGAACATCGTCCGCCTATTGCAGAAACTAGGTAAAGCGGGCGGGTTCGACAAAATTCTGTCTTTGGTCAAGCTTCCCACTATCAGCCATACGCAGCCCGAGGCTTCGAATCCTAGGCCTAAGAAAAGATACCCCATGAACCAGAAGATCACCCTCACCAACAAGTTGGAGAGCCAAGCAGCCGGGCGCACCGGCCTGTTGGAAGTGTTCGATGAACTCTCAAAGCTCGAAGTCACCAGCATTGTGCGGCTGGAGGTGGAGGACAGGGAGCATCCATCCCACACAGATGCCACCATCGAGCAGTCTATTTTCGGAAGACAGGCCTATTGCAACAACGACAAGCACATCAGGAGGCCGATATCAGTGGAACAATGGTAAGTCAGATAGGCCCACCAATTCAAAGTTTCTCACCTCGTTTCCCTTCTCTCCTCCCCATTATACTCCAGAGACGAGAACATTTATTTACTGTCTCGGCTTCTTTATTCATACTACTAGGGATTGGCGAAAACTCGATTTGAGTCTTGATGTCATTGCATTCGCGGCGCCCGAAGTTAAAGAAATCAATCTCTACTGGAGCGGCAACTCCACCATATTGGAGGCTTGGAGTTGCGCCACACGACTCAAGGAGCTTGTGGGTCTGGAAAGGATTGTTGTCCATGCTTGTCCGGTACGAATTCACACTCTGTCACATAAGTCCCAATCGTGACTTGTGTTCCATCATCCATTTCTACTCTACTCCTTCTTCGGCAGGATTTCAAAGTGTAAATGCAAAATGCTGACTGGAATTTGTTCCAGGGAGGAGAGACCCGCGAACGAGCAACCGAGCTTATTGAGCAGTTCAAAAAGCAGATAGTAATGGCTCATCATCGCGAAGAAACTGCCACGTCTGGCGAAAATCAGAACCGAACAGGAACCGGATTCGACGTTCACGTTAAATGGGTGTCCAACCATGTGAATGCCCCAGATGACGGTGGCGATACGACGACAGACTCCGAGACCACATCTCAAAAGCCCAACCAGCATATTTGGGTGCAGAAGATGGACAGATTCAGAGGGGCGCTCATGTCCTTTCACGGAGAATTGGAGCAGTATCAACGATTTAAATCTAGTCCTTCTCCCGTCAAAGTACGTATTTGGCCCGCGGTGGCCCCCGACCAGATAGCAATGGCAACTGACCGGCACTGTCATTTCATAGGTTGGCTTGATAGACGACGGTGTCGATCCAACTAAGATCGCGGACCTCAAAGTCAACGGTCGAGAATTCATGACTGTCAGAGGCGTGAGCTTCTGCGAGGGGCCCTGGTACCAGTCCAGCAACCACCACGGTACGACCATGGCCAACATGATCTTGCGCATTAACCCCTGGTCGACCATATACTCCATGCGGCTCCGATCCGGCAATGACGGCAAGGGCCGCGTGATCGACCCCGAGAGCGCCGCCGAGGCAATACGTGCGGCTGTCATGAGGGGCGTGAACATCATTTCCATGTCATGGACAATCGCCGACTTGGCGAGCAAGCCCACAGCCCAATCGGCGGCCCAGAGTAGTGTGACAGACGTGCCGGGGGGCAACAAGAGCGCGCCGGAGACCAAGAAGGCGCAGGACATCAAAAAGCTCCAGGATGCCGTCAAATTCGCCGCCGAGAAGAAGGTGCTAATGTTTTGCTCGGCCAGCGACAATATCGAAGCCAACAGCATGGAGATGCTGCCATTCAACCAGGCGCCGGACCATATCTTCCGAATCGGGGCGGCAATGAAGTACGGCCAGCAGGACGCCACGACCGAGGACAAGACTCGCATCCTCTACTACTTCCCGGGCAACCAGGTAGCCGACTTGTGGAACCCCCGGCTGCCCAAGCCGGTCGACTATCACGACGGCTCATCGGTTGCGACGGCGCTTGCCGCCGGTCTCGCGTCCCTCATTATATACTGCACCGAGGTGGTCAAGTCGTGCCATGCTACCGGGACGCCGAGCCACGCCAAGTTCTCGCGCTATCGCGAGATGTTAGAGGCTAGAGCACATATGGAACGGGCCTTTAATAACATACGCAGCGACCAGTGGGCCGACAACAAGTACATACCTGTGTGGAAGATGTTTGGGGAAACCACCGAACATCTTATCAAGGGGAACAACGTCCAGGAGAAACTCAACGTGCTTGAACATTTGGTCACCCAGCTTTGCAATCTGTTCCCGCTACCTCTACCCGGGGATAGGACCTTCAGTTAATCCTGCACCTACTAGCATGAGGGGCAAGTTCATTCTACTATATTACCATTCCCGGTATACCACGGTTTAACTTGTATAAACATTGGGACGTGGCGTAGATGAGTACCAGTAAGCTGCAAATTTGACCGTAGTTACTGGTTGATGCTTTGGAAAGGACCTCTTTTGTCCAAGGTGAATCGAAAGGTTAGAAACTGTATTCTCAACTACACACCGTCTGTTTTCTGGCATACTGGATATTGGCCGAGGGCCTTGAGAACAGGCAACCGGACAACCTAACTACCTAGGTAGTTACTTACTCATCACCCCACCCGTGCTTATGCCCTACAAGTCGAACGAGGACCTTGCTGCCTAATGAGGAGCGACAACGTATAGAAAGTTCCCATAGCATGATATCTAGGATATTGAGCTCCTTTTTCAGGTCTGGTGCTCCATGCCAGGCATTCAGCTAAAATTCATTCTAGTAGTCACCAACAGCCATGAACACAATGACAAGTTTGGGAATGTCAGACCGCCCACCTATGCCATCTGCAACGATACCCAAAGATGCCACTGGCAGCAATGGAGGGCTTCGTTTCCATGAAAATGGCACTCCTTGTGAATGGGGCGAGTCGTATCGTCCCTCGGGACTGCACCCAGTACGAATCGGTGACGTTTTGGAAGATCGTTATGAAATCCTTTGCAAGCTTGGATACGGCGCGTTCTCCACTGTTTGGCTCGCTGCTGACAGCAGGTAAGTAGCTCACTCTGTGCACCCCCTCAACCGAAACCTTCCTTGTCGTCTGACAACTAACACCCAACCTGAAGGTCAAGAACTTTCGTAGCCATCAAGATACTCATGGCCCGCGCAAGTCAGTCCGCGCAGTCTGAAATCAGTTTATATAAAGCCCTAGCGACTTCGACGGCGGAGGATTCGAATGTAGCCTATCTCGTTGAACTACTCAGTTCATTTGAACTGACCGGCCCCAACGGCCAGCACACATGTATCGTGCTTGAAGTCATGGGCCTCAACCTAGTTGAACTCCTCCGATCGCAAGAGTTTATGGTAGGACATCCTCTTGATGACGACTTCTGCCATCGGTTGCCAACGCACCTCGCAAAAGATGTTCTCAGGGCGACACTACATGGTTTACAATTCTTGCATAGCCGCGAGATCGTACATGGAGATCCTCATATGGGAAACATCCTCCTGAATATCCTCCTTCCTGAGTATGACTCCCGGGTTGAATTACGTCAATATGAGGATCAAGGAAGCCCCTTAGGGCGGCTTGATGGTAAAAAGGACATATGTCCACCTCCATATCTGCTTAGGTCAGATCTTCGGACATATATCTTCAGTGGGTTCGGCCCAGTTGCTAAGCTAACAGACATTGGTGGATGTCAGTATAATTCAACGCCCCCCGAATCTATGAAAGTAGTCAGGAACAAGACACTAATAATGAAACACAGCATTTCGCTTTAGGGAGGCACCAGAAAATATTGTTACTCCGGATGCCCTCAGGGCACCAGAAACAATCCTAAGGCTGCAAACCATTGGGACAGGTATTGAAATCTGGAGTTTTGGATGTCTAGCCTTTGAGCTTCTGACTGGTTCAAGTCTCTTCTCGGTATCACACATGTTCAGTGGAGGTGAAACACTCGACGATAGGCATCTCATCCAACTTACAGAAGTAGTCGGCCCACTTCTCGAAGAGATGTTCTGTGCCTGGAGACGAGGGTCCCGCTATTTTGAATCTAGCTCTAAAAGAATCTATGGTGCCGAGGATGAGGAAGTCCTGGACAGAGGTCTATCTTCACCGGGGGAGACGTACGACAGCGACGACGGGGGTTCCGAGTTGGGTGATAGTGATTCTACCTTATTTGACAATAATGCTGGTAGTGCCGAAGATATATTAGCCAGTATACAGCTCAACATACCTTTAGAAGCCATGTATTTTAAGAAAAGGCTAGAGGATTCAATTAACAGCGAAGAGCAGTAGATTATAGTATTATTAAAAAGTATTCTTTATTATAACCTAACTAATTATTCTTTAATTAAGGAGATATTAAAGGAGCTAATGTCCACTCACCCAGTAATTATATCTACTCACCTAGTTTTTTTAACTACTCACCTAGTACAAGAATTTACATATAGGGCCTATATAAAACTATATACCTAACTAGGATTCTCTAAATTTTCAATACTTTTAATATAAGCCCCTTTTAGACCCCTTTTAACACCCTTTCTAGGACCCTTTACCTTTACCTTTTAAGACCCTTTACCTTTACCTTCTAGAACCCTTTACCTTCACCTTCTAAGCCTTCTAGCCTATATACATTTAGATATTAATTAAGTATTTAAATATTAACTAAATATTAGAAGGTTAGAAATTTAATATACTAAAGGGTTAAAAGGGGTATTAGAAGGTTAGAAAGAGTATAATCTTTACCTTTACCTTCTTAACTTTTAGCCTTTTAGTATTTAATTAATATTTAAATACTTAATTAATATTTAAATATATATAGGTTAGAAGGTATGTTAGAAGGTGTGCTAGAAGGTATTTATATTTAAAGTATTGAAAATTAGAGAAGGAAATTATATTATAGAGTCTTTTAATATTAATTTAAAAGGTATTTATAAATATAAGAGAGTTATTTAAAAAAATGAATATTAAGTAAGCGGTTAGTAGGAATTGGGTAAGTGGATATAATTGCTGGGTGAGTGGATATTAGCTCCTTTATATTAAGGTATAAAGAGTTTTAAATATAACTTAGTGTATATTGTTTAATATAATAGTGTAAGCTTATATTTAATGCTTAAAAATATATATTATAAAGGGTTAATAGGAGTAATAAATATATTTTATAGTAGTAAATATTTTATTTAATTCTTCTTTATAATATATATAATTTTTATAAAGTATAATATAATAATAAATATTTTATATTATTATTTTATATATTATTAAAGTTATAATTATATTTGATATTTTATAATTTATATTTATATTTATTATAATTCTATATATTATTTATTAATCTTATTAAATATTAAACTTTTAATAATAATATTATAATAAATAAACTATATTAAAATATATTTAAAATAATAAAGAATTTAAAAATATATTTTATAAACTTTATAAATATATATTATATATATATTATTTTTATCTATAAGGTTTATAAAAATATATTAAGATTTAAATTTATAACTTTATAGTTTATATAATAAGAAATTAAGATTATTACTTTTATATATTAAAATAAATATTTATTAAGTAAAAATAAATAATATAAAGTAACTTTTAATTATTTTAATTTATATAAATAATATTTATAAATATTCTTTTAATAAAGTTTTATTATTTATTATTATTTAATTAATATTATATATTAAAAATAAAGTTATTAAAAATTATTATAATATTTTAATATTTATTTTAATAAAACTATATTTTTATAATAATATATATAATTATATAAATATTAAATTTAAAACTATAAAAATAATACTTTTAAATTATTTACTTTTTTATTATATTATTAAGTATTTTTATTACTTAAAATTAAATATCTTTTAAACTTATAATATTAAGTTTTATTTTTAAAAAGTTACTTTATACTATCTATTTTTACTTTATAAATATCTATTTTTTATATATATTATAAACTATTAATAATTAATTAATTTAACTTTAATAATTTATTAATTATTAATTAATTATACTTATAAAAGAATTAATATATTACTTTAAAACTCTTAAAGTTTTTATTTTTAAATAATAAATATTTTATAATAATATTAATATTAATTTATTTATAAAGCTTTTTTATTAATAAAAATAGTATTTTATTTATATTTATTTAAACTTAAATAGATAAATATATATCTTATTATTCTTTAAAAATATAAAAGAATAAATATTTATAAAAGAAAAATAAAGTATAAAATAACTTTTAATTTATTATAATTTTTATAATAATATTTATAAATATAATTTTTAAATAATTTATATTACTTATTATTATATAATAAATAGTTTCTATTAAAATTATAATTATAAAACTTATTATTATATTTTAAAATTTTATTTAAATAAAATAATATTTATTTTTATAATATTTAATAATTATATAAATATTAAAGTTAAATTTATAAGAACTATATTTTTAAATAAGTTATATTTATAATTATAATTAAAAGAATTTCTATTTTTAAAATTAAATATATTTAAAAGTTATAATTTAAAATAAAAAGTAATAATTTATATAATAAAAGTAAACTTTTTTTATTTATTATTATTTATATTTTTTAAATAAAAATTATTAATATTAAATTCTTTTTCTTAAATATAATATATAATATAAATTATAATAAAACTTAATAATAATAATAAAATTAATATATTAAATAAATTATAATAAATATAAAGTTTTACTTTTTTTACTTTAGGCTATGTGACTCTGAGATCGCTCGTCTTGAACAGTTGAGGCTCGAAGAACCTGAAAAGAGAGCACTGGTCTTTCTGAGGTGCAAAGATCGCCGCTTACAACAATGATGGAACAAGAAGCCAAGTTATGTGGAGCGATCGTCCAATGGATGCAAACAAGGTTCGCAGAGAGGTTCCCAGGAACCGTCAAAGTCATATATAGCCCAGTTAGGCCTTGATATATATGGGGTATAAGGATAAATACCGATATGAGGCCTCTGCTAAACTTGTACCAATTGTATGAGTTAGTGTTACTGGCCAGCTACGAATTGCATGATGGCTTACCGCGTGCTAATGTAGTGAATCAAGCTCAAGGAAGTACGTCACTCTTTTTCGTGAGCTTGTAGGAAGTTTCTAATCGTTTCTATCTCCTAAAGTTCATAACTCATAAATGGGGTTCTCGTTAATCTGTTACTCGCCTAAGACACCATAAGATGTGAAAATCAGTGCATTACCCTCCCCGATGTGTCCTCATTACTGTGTGGGCTACCCAAATCGCACACGAAAATCCATCCTTTGCACACAATAATAACTATTTGTCAACAATGCTGCTAAGAATCCCCAGCAATGCCGCAGTCACTAATGTTTATTAGCCTTCAAGTTAATATGGAATTGCGAAGATATACACAGCACAGGGAGCAAAGAAAAAAGAGAACTTACAGCCCCCTGCGGTGACGATGTACGAGGCAGTCCCCCATGCCGTCTGAATTGTAGCCAAATCCGTCCAATTTTGCGAGTTCATCCAAAGACCCACTACCAAGCTCAGCAGAACTGGCAGCAGAACAACTATTGTTATTCTCGTTGATGACCAGCCCAGCACTAATTCGATGGAGAAACGGCCCTGTAGGACGTCATTAGAGCCACAATTAAACTCTTCATGAATCCAGCGCGCCCATTCCCGCGAGATACTCGGCGGAACATGCCAGCACCGATATAATAAAAGAAGCAGCCGCAAATCGGCCGCGGCCTTCTCGTCGATCTGGACTCGTTCATGGCTTCCATTACGTACGTCACACTGTGAAAACAAGCAATTTATCAACCAAAAGTGAACGGCCACGGCGCGGATAAGGGTTTTACAATCTGGTGGGGACGGAGTCCACGAACCTGGTATAGCTTGAACTCCTGAACATGCCTGAGAGACAACAAAGCCCCAGTCCACCCCCGTAGTCGGAAAGCGGCCCACTGCAGCTTCCAGAATAGGTACTCCGGTTTGCTCACGAAAATAAGCCGCTCAACAGGGGTAACGTGACCACGGGGAAATAGACCGATGTTCACATAGAGTTGTTGAGTTGAACTTTTGACCTGTGCGTCCACAGGTCTCCTGTATTTGAAACCTATTCCGAAGCACCCGTCACCGAACTCCCACTCAGGTGAATGAATTTCGGGCTCTGGTGGATTTTGAGTCTGTTGATCCCCGGCTCTCACAACATCTTGAATGGGCATGCTGGCCCGTGATTCAGAATGAGCATCGTCCAAGTTTTCGGGAGGTGCCGAGGTTTCAGGGTCCTTCAAGCCAGCCATGAATGTTTTGGGATATGGAAAACCACTGATAGTAGAGCTGGACCGTGATACAAAGGCAGAAGCCATTGAGAAGTGATGTCGATCTTCTTGTCTGCGGTAAGAATTGCCAGAGATGGACGTGATGGTGTCCTCAGATTCGACGCCAATCTGAGGCTGGGCCGCTAGCGTTGGGGGAAACAACTGGGCAAGGTTTGCGGCCGCCTTGAGATAGTGATGTGTGTCACCGGTTTGCGACCGAATGCAATGAGTTTTTTGACCAAAATTTCGCCAATAACCCAATTTTAACTGCACCAAGCCGCTGAGTATCCCAATTTGTAAGTACATCCGAGAATTGAACGCAGGAACTGGGTCAAGTGGAGCTGGACCTATAGATACGACTTTAGGGTCTGCCCTTGTTGGGGGCTCCTTTTGCTTGCCCTGGCTGGGCGGCATCCCGGGAGCCTCGTCTAGTAAGACAGGAGCCATTTACTCCCAGGCTGCGCTAACAAAAGAATTTTGGGGAATGATTGAGCACTCGGAGCTCGTTGCCGCACACTAGTTTCAGCCTGGTGGCAACAGCAGTGGGTTTGTAGACAGACTGATTCGGTGGAACAATTGTGTTGGTTTATGTGCGGAGTCAGTCCTAAATTGAAATAAGAAAGTGAAAGCCGACGGTCCAGGAGGAAGGTTCAGAGGCGGGGCAACTATCCAAGTACTTATTCAAGTATCTAGTTACCTAGGTAATCGGCGACTTTGGGGGTTAGCGGCAAAGCGGAAACGCAAAACGCCCGTGAGGTTCCACAGCGTCTGCAATCGGGGTCGCTTACATCCCTGATCTCGGGGACGCAGGAATGAATCATATGGTTAATTGGCTGCCTGGGAGCTAACGTCCACTCACCCAGCAATTGTATCCACTCACCCAGTTCCCGCCGACCGCTCACCCAGTACTAATTTTTTTAAGCAACTCCCTTATGTTTATAAGTACTTTTTAAGTTAGTATTAAGAGACCCTATAGTATAATTTTCTTCTCTAATTTTAATACTTTTAGTATAAGCCTATTCTAGTACACCTTTTAGCATACCTTCTAACCTATATATATTTAGGTACTAACTAAGTATTTAAATACTAACTAAACGTTAAAAGGCTAGAAGTCTAGAGAGCTAGAAGGCTATAAAGAGGGCTAAAAGGTTAGAAAGTATATAGTCTTTACCTTTACCTTCTTAACTTTTAACCCTTTAGCATTTAGTTAATATTTAAATACTTAGTTAATACCTAAATATATATAGGCTAGAAGGGGTGCTAGAAGGTATATAGAAGGGGCTTATATTGAAAGTATTGAAAATTTAGAGAATCCTGGTTAGGTATATAGTTTTATATGGGCCCTATATGTAAATTCTTGTACTAAGTGAGCAGTTAGTGGGAATTAGGTGAGTGGATATAATTGCTGGGTGAGTGGATGTTGGCTTACTACCTGGTGGTAAGAAAGGTGTTCTCGACTGGGCGACAACACTATGTATGTATGCGCTAAATGAGGGTAGATTGCAGGTAATCTACGATAAAGTATTAAAGTATATTATTAGGTTCCTAAGCACCCCCCCTTTTTAAATATACTATTAATTATAATTATAAAAGTTTAAATAAATATAATAAATTTAATTCTTATATAAAAAGTTTAATTAATAGTATTTTTATTATATAAAATTTAATTAATATTATTAATAATTTAATTTTTTATTATAAATAAGTTTTAAATTTTTTTTAAAAAATTAATAATTAAATTAAATAATATTTTTAATTAAAATAATAATATTTAAAGTTTTCTTTTATATTATTAAATAGTTAAATACTTAAATATATTAAAATATTTTTAAAAGTTTTATAAAATACTTTTAAAGAAAAGAAAACTATTTTAAATATTTTTATAAAAGACTTTAATTAAAATCTATTTATAATAATTAAAAACTATTTTTTTAATAATAAATACTATATTTAAAGTAATTATAACCTTATTATATTTTTATTAATAATAATATTTAAAAGATAAAAATAAGTTATAATTATAAAATTAAAAAGGTATAAAGTATATAAAAGTAAATTAAAATAAAAGTTTATTAAATATTAAAAATATTATTTTAACTTATTTAAAAATATAATTTTAAATAAATAAACTCATATAAATTATTTAAAAACTTTAAAATAGTAAATTATTTATTTTAAAACTATAAAATTTAATAATTCTCTTCTTTAAATATTATTATTAAAATTAATCTTTATTAAATAATAATAATATCTTTAATATATATATATATTAAATAATAAAAATAATATTTATAAAAATAATAGTTATAAACTATTTATATTTCTTTTAATTTTAATATTAAAATAATAAATAAATAGTTAAAACTTAAATAAATAAAATAAAATATATTTTTAAAATTAATTAAATTAAAATAATTATTTATTATTTATATTAATATAAATTATTATATATATATATATAAAAAGTAGTTTAATTAGTTTTTATATAAAATAAAGGAAGCTAAACTTAAAAAGCTAATAATAAATTCTTTACTATAATTTATTAATTAAAGTTATATAACTTAAATTATCTATTAATTATAATTACCTTTATTTTTATATTAATAATCTTTTATTAAGTAGTTAAATAACTACTTTAAAAAATCTAATTTCTTTAAATCCTTTAAATTAAGTTAAACTTAAACCTTTATCTTTTTAATTTATAATAAAAGGGTAACTACCTTTATTAAAATATTATTAAATAAAAGTATATATTAAAAATTAAAGTTATTATTAATAGTATTTAATTTATATATTTTAAAATAGTTTATTTATTTAATAATTTAAAATAAATATATTAATTTTCCTATATAAAGTTTTTAATTTTAATAAAATTATTAATTAAAAATATTAATTTAAAAATTTAAGCTTTTATTTTAAATATATATATAGGTTTAACTCTTATTATTTATAAAGTAAGTAAATAAATTAAAATCTAAAAACTTTAATATATAATAATTTAATAATTTAATAACTTTAAACTAAATTAACTTTCTTTCTTTTATTATTATAAGTATTATAATTATAAAACTTAACTAAAAATATTTATAAAAATATAAGCTAATAACTTAAATACCTATATAATAATAAATAATATATATACTTTTTAACCTTATTAATATAAATTATTAATTTAAATATTAACTATAAAGTTTACTTTTAAAAGGAATTTAAAGCTAATTATAAACCTATTATATAGTTTATAAATTATTAAATATAAATAACTTATAAAATATAAATCTAAACTTTTATTAATTTATTTTATTATAACTCTATACTTTTATCTTTTATTAACTTCTTTAATTATTATTTTCTATTTTTAACTTATAAATTTAATTATTTTTAATATTTTATTTATAAATTCTAATAACTTTTAATTTTATTAAAATAAATACCTTAATATATTAAGTATTATTTATATTTAAAGTTTAATAAAATTTAATACTTTTCAATTAATATAACTTTATATTTAAAGTTATAATTTATTATTAAAAATAAACTTTTCTAATATTTTATTTAATATTACTTTTATTATTATATTTACTAAATTATTTTTATTATTAATCTAATAGATTTTATTAATCTCCTTATATTTATATAATTAATTAAGTACTATTATATTAATTATTAATTATTTCTTTTAATTATTTTAAATTTAATAAAATATTTATAAAAAAGAATAAATTTATATAAATAACTATAAAAACCTATAATAATTCTAAATAATTAATAACTTTTAAATATAATAAAAATATAATACTTATATTAAAACTATTAACTATATTATAAATCTTAAATACTAATATACTTTAAATAACTTTTATATTTAATAAAGAACTAATAAATAATATTATCTATTATATTTTAAAAATATTATTTTAATTAAATCTTTTAATAGAAAAAGTAATTATAAAACTAATCTATAAACTAAAATTTATATTATTAATAAACAATCTATTTATAAAGATTATAAACTTAACTTTAATAATATTTATTAATATAAACTAAAATCTATAATTAAAATAATTAATTTACTATTATAAATATTTATTTAACTTAATATAATCTTTTAAATAATTTTATAAGTATATTATTATAAAAGTTAAATATTATTTTAATTAATAAATAAAATTAAATATACTTTTAAATATATTATTCTATATATTTTTATATATAATTTAATATTTTAATATTAATTAATTTTAACTTAATATTTTAACTTTTAATATATATAAATATTATTATTTTCCTTAATAATATATAATTTATAAAAGTTAAAAATATTAAATATTAATATTTATTTTAATTTATATTTAAAGACTTTTTAATCTTTTATTAAAACTTTATAAATTTAAAATATTTAAATTTAAAATATTATTTATTTATATTATTATAATATTAAAATTATTCTATTTATATTTTAATTTAATAATTAATAAATATATATTATATATAAAAATCTTTATATTAAAATTTTAATATAATATTTTAATATATAATAAGTTAATAAACTTTAAATTTTATAATATTATAAAAGGCTTAGTAATCTTTATAATAATATTTAAAAATATTTATATTAAATCTTTTAATAATTATATTAAAATTAATTTTTATTTATATTTAAACTATAAATATATTTATATAATATTTTAAAATATAATTATTATTTTAAAAGAATATATTAATATAATTATAAATATTAATAAAAGTATTAATTAACTTTTATATTATTAATAATTATATAAGAATATTTTTTTCTTTTATTATTATATTTTAAAAATAACTTTAAACTTTTATATAACTTAATATTCTTACTTTTAATTTTATGTATAATATAAATATTAAAGATATAAATTCTATTATATATTTTTATTATATTATTTAAAAATAAAAATATTAATTTTAATTAAATTAAAGATTTTTAATATATTTAATTTTTAAAAGAGTTACTTAATATATTAATTATATTATTTTATTTAAATTTTAAAGTAAGTATATAATTCTTTTTTCTTTTTTATTATAAAACTTATTAAAACTTTTAAATTAATATAAAATATTATTTTAAGTTTATTCTTTAATTTATATAGTTATCCTTATTATTATAATTAAAGTAATAATAATATTTTTATCTTTATATATATTTTATTAAAAGTATTTATAAAGTTAATATAACTTTTAATAAATAAGTTTTATTATTATTTAATTTATTAATAATTATATTAAAAATTATTATTTAAATTTTATTATTATTTATAATATTATAGAAATACTTTTAAACTTATATAAATTAAAATATTATTAATTTATTAAAAGAAATCTAATATTATATTATATTTATTAATTATAATTAATTTATATAAACTTTATTAACTTTTTTAAAATATTAATATTCCTTTAAAATAAAATAAATAAAATATTAAATATATTTAAATTATTTTAAAATTTAATATATTATTTTATTTAATATTCTATATTTATAAAATAGAATATTTTATTACCTTTTAAATAATAACTATTTTATAAATAAAAATAATTAATAAAAATTCTAATTAATTTAAAAATGTACTTTAAATATAAAGAATATAAATATAAATTTATTAAATTCTATAATATTATTAATTATTTTAAATATTATTTATAAAATAAACTTTTATTAAAAGTTAAATTAAGTTTTATATAATATATTTTAAATATATATTAAAAGAATTATAATATTATTTTATTTCATTAATTAATTAATAAACTTTAATAAATATTTATTTATAAATAATTTTTATAATTTAAGGAATACTTTTAAATTCTATTAAAGTAAAATTAATTTTAATATTATAAATTAAATAATTTAATAATTTTAAATATATATTAATTTATATTAATTATAAAGCTTTTATATATTCTTTATAAATAAAAATATAAAAGAATATCTAATTTAAAAACGTTATTAAATTAATAATATATAAAATAAAAATATAAAGGAAATATATTATATTAATTATAATTTTATAATTAAAGTTATAATTATTTTATAAATTAAACTTAAATTTGTTTAATATTAAATTATAAAGTTAATAATAATAATAAAACTTAAAGATAATTTTTAAAGTAAAAATTTAATAAAGTATTTAATATTAAAAATAAATATAAAAGTTAATTAATAAAAGGTATTTAAATTAATAATAAAGTTATTAAAGTTTAACTTTTATAAAATATTTAATATTTATTAAATTTAATTTTTATTAAAACTAAGAATATTTCTATTTTTATATAATAAAAATATTTACTTTAATTATTTTTATAAAGTATAGATAACTTTATTTATTATATTTTAAAAGATATAAAATATAGTTATATTTTATATATATAATAAAAATAAAATAAGTATTTTTATAATATAAAATACTATCTTATTTATTAAAATCTTAATAAATATAGTTTTATAAAATAAAATAAAGAGTATTTTTAAAATTTAATTATTATTTTATCTTTATATAAACTATTAAGTATTATAAAAGATTAATCTTTATAATATAAAAACTAATTATAACTATTAATAAAGAATTTTATAATTTTAAAATTTAAAATAATCCTTTAAAAATATTATATTTAATTTTTATTAAGGTTAGATTAATAAAATAAGAAAGGTTTAATTTATTAAAAATATTATATTTTATAATTAAAGTTCTAACTTTAAAAATACTATATTTAACTATTATTCTATAAATTAATTAAAAACTATTTTTTTATCTTTATTTTTATTATTAATATATAAACCTTTTATATTAATAATAAATATTATATAATTTAAATTTATTAATTCCTTTTTTATTTACTTAAATATTAAAGTATTATTTATAAACCTATTATTATTCTATTAAAATATATTTTATTAATTAATAATTTTTAATTATATATTAAATAATACTTTTAATAAAAGTTTCCTTTATTAAATTAATTACTATATTTAAATAGGTAATTATTATAGTTATTATTATAGTTATTAAATTTATTATAATTAAGAAACTTATTACTATTATTTAAATTATTTATATATTTATTAAAATTTCTATAAAAGTTTCCTTTATTATAAAAACTATTATATAAATAGTTTAAACTATTATTATAATTAATATACTCTTTATAATAATATTAATTAAAAGAATTAATTTTATTATTATAATAATAATCTTTTATAAAGAATAATTAATAATTATTAGATTATTAACTCTTATATACTTAAAGAGTAATATATAAATTTATATAAAGTTATTTTATAAATTAAAAAATTAAATAAAGTTATAATAAACTTTAATACTCTTTTATTACTTAAAGTATATTATTTTATATTTATAAATTATTATATTTATAATATTTAAAAGCTTAATTATAAATATTTAATTTATTAAATAATAATTATAAAACTTATAATTAATTTTATTAAAGATTTTTATTAATATTTTATAAAAGTAAATATATTTTAATTTATATAATAATTTTAAAATTAATATAATTATTAAAGTAAATCTTTAATTTTAAATATATAGTGTAAAATAAATTTATATATATAATATTCTATATATAATATATTTTTATTCTTCTTTTAAAAATATAAAAATATTAACTTAAATCATATTATATTAATATTTATATTCTTATAAATAATAAAAGAAAATTAAGTTTTATTATTAAAAATATTATATAAATTTTTAATATATATATTTTTATTTTTATATATTTATTAAAGTTAATAATAATATTAATATTCATTAAATTATTCCTTATTTTTTATAATAAAAATATATAATATAAGTTATATTATTTTTCTTTATTTTAAAGACTTTAACCCATATTACTTTTACCTCTATTAAAAGGTTTTAAAGGTTTTAAAAGTCCTAAAGGTCCTCTACTATTTCTACTACTAGGTAATCCTAAAGAACTTAAAAATCCTAATAAACCTTCTCCTTTATTATTAAATAATCTTAAAAGATTTAATAAATTTAAAAGTCTAAGAGAATTAGAAGATTTAAAAAAGCTTAAAAATAAACTTAATAACTTTAAAAATTTAAAAAAAAGTATATATTCTTACTTTTATTTAATCTTTATAAAACTATTTTTATTTATAATTTTAATATAATTTAAATTATAAATAGTTTTATTATTATAAATTACTTATTTACTTTTATTAATAAAAAAGCTTTTAAAAATAAAATAATAAATAAAATACTTTTAAAGTTATTAAATATAATAGTATTTAAAGTTTAATAATATTTAATATAAATTCCTTTATTTATATAATCTTTTATTTTTTAAATAGTTTCTTATTAATTTTATTAAATATATTTTTATTTAATTATTAAAATTAAACTTAAACTTATAAAAACTTCTTAATATTTAAATTAATATATCCTCTTATATAATATATAATTTATATATTAAAATATTTTTAAAAGATGTTTTACTAAGCTTTATTTTAATTAATTAAAAGTAAATTTTAATATTAATATAATTAAAGAATATATTATTTTAAATAAAATTAAAAATAAAGTTATAATAATAATATATATTAAAACTTTATATATTATAAAATAAAAATATATAATAATATAAAGATAAGAAATAAATAAAATATAATAAAATATATAGATATATTTAATAAACTATATATAATAATTAAGAATATTTAAAATAATAATTAATAAATTAAGTAATTATATATTAAATATTACTTTAAAGATTATTATAATATAATAATTAAATTAAAAATAATAAATTTTAAATAAATATTAACTATTTAATAAATTTATAACTTAAAGGTTATAAGTTAAAATAATATTAAAAATAATTTAATTTAACTTTAAAGTTTTTTTACTCTTTATTAACTTAATAAGAATATTCTTAATATAATTATAATTAAAATAAAGAACCTGTTTTTTAATAAATATTAAAATTAATTTTAATTATATATTAATAATAATAATATTTTCATTATTAATTTATTTATTTCTAAATAATAAAAATTTAATAATAATAATATTATTAAAGATATAATAAATATAAAAAAGAGAATAAAAAATATAAATAAAAGTTACTATTATAATTAAATTAATAAAGTATAACTATATTCTATTTAATAATATAAAAGTAAATATAATATATTTTAACCTTCTTTATAATAATAAAGTTTAATAAATAAATAAAAAAAGGAAAATTAAATAAAGTTTAGTTTACTATTTAATATTAACTTATTTATTAAAGTTAATTATTTAATAAAAATAACTTATAAACTATATAAACTATACTTCCTATTTAAGTTATTATTTTAAATACTAATAAAGTTACTTAATAAAAAAGATTATAAATTTTAAGTCTTTAAAAATTATTATACTTTTTAAAGTATTTACTAAAAGTATAAATAAAGAGTTATTAATAAAAGTTAAAGATAAATTTTAAATCTTTAAAGATTATTAAAGTCTTCCTAAAGTATAATAAATATATATAATTTATTATATACTTTTAATTAATAAACTAATATTAATAATAATTATTATTATATTTTTATTATAATTATTATAATCCTAATTAATAGACTAATATTAATATTAATTATTCTTATAATATTAATATAATTACTTTACTTACTATAATAATTAACTATTTCTTTATACCTTACTATCTATAATTACCTAAGGTAACTACTAATTAATATTAATATAGATTATTATATATATATATATAAAGAGTAGTTTAGTTAATTTTTATATAAAAGGAGGAAACTAAACTTAAAAGCTAGTAATAAATCTCTTACTATAGTCTACTAACTAAAATTATATAACCTAAACTATCTACTAATTATAATTACTCTATTTCTATAATTTATATAATAAATTTATAATTTATATTTATAATATTATTTATTATTAGAATATATCTCTTTATATTATTATATTAAATTATATTTAATTAATTTAAATTAATATTCTTAATATATTAAATATTAAATTTATTATAAATTATAAACTATTTAATTTAATATTAATAAATGTTATAATATAAAAATATTAAATTTATTATATAATTTATACTTTTAAATTAATTAAAATAATTAAAAATAAAGTAATTATTCTTTTAAAGGTTTTAATTTTATTTTAAAAATACTTATTATATAAAACTATTTAAAAGTAGTTACTTAACTTTTATATAAATTAAAATATAATTAAATAAAGTAATTATATTTTATTATTATATATAATATTTAAATTTATTATTTTCATAATTCTATTATAAATAAAAGAAAATAATTATTAATAATTAAATTTATAATTATATAAAAGTAGATCATTATTTTAAAAGAAGTTATTAATATTTAAAATCATTAATATATTTTTAAAAAGTTAAAATATTATAAATTTAATTGAATATAAATTAAAATATATAAGAATCTTAAGTTTAAACTTAAAAACTTAAACTATTAACTCTTTTAAATAGTAAAAATTTAATGAAGTTTAAAAAGTTTAAATAAAGTTATAAATTAAATTAAATTATAATATAATAAAATAATTATATAAATATTAATTATAAAATTATAGTTATTATAATTATAAACTTTCTAACTATATATTAAAAATAGATATAACTTAATATATAAATATTTAAAAATATATTTTTATAATAAGTTTAATTTAATAAATTTTAAAAAAAGATTATTTTATAATTTAAATTTTATTTAATTACTTTTATATTATAACTATTATTATCTTTATTTTATTCCTTTTTAATTATATACCTTTAAAGGGTATATATTTTAATAAAAAGCTAAATAATTTAACTAATAGTTAATAGTAGCAGATTGTGGCTTTATTGTGAAGCATTCTCGAGTATAACCCGGCCAATCGTCCCTCAGCCGAGGAGATACTGGAGCGTAAGTGGTTTCAAACATAGCCCGGTACGTGTCGTTTGGCGCAAATCGCCCCACACAATAGAGGTAGCTCGCGTTTAGGGGCCAGGAACACATCCTACGAGGGCCTAATAGGAGCCATGAATACATTCCATGTTGGTGAATACGCCTATTTGTCTCTTGTAGTACGCGAGACTCCTGTAAAGCGCAGTATTGATGGTAAATATTTCATGCTACTGTCCCACCCATAGGTTGTCCGCCCTCGGCCCCTCTCACTCAGTGTCAAGTTCCCCTGGATAACATGTGTATGTGCCTCTCACTACTGTATCACCTGAAATAGCCCAAGACATATTTACAGTAATGAGAAACCTCCTAGCACGTTTTCCCCAGCTTTCTCCCTCAGAAACAACACCTATGCCATCGTTTTGCAATCGGCCCCCAATCTCGGGCTCATATGTGACGGCGTCTCCTGAGACATATGATGCGTCAGCACATTGGGACCTCAACTTGCATCCCCTTGCTTCGTCTGACGTGGGATTTAGACGGTTGCCTCCTTCGTATATGCTGTACAACGCCATTGAGTATTCGATGTGGCCCTTTCAATTCGTCAGATTGTGGTCGGGTGCATCGGCGAATACCTGGAAATACTCCTGCGAAAAGTTATCGCCCGTCGAAATCAAATATTCAGCAATAACACCGCCGTCATTATGTTCATAAAGCTCGTTCCTCGCCCATGGGAGGGTCACCTTCGTCCGCGTCCGTCTGAGCCCAAGCAGACAAATAAGCACATCACCCATTGTCTGACAGGTAAGAAAAGGTTTATACAAGATACAGCGTTGCCATCCCCACTGCCAGTGCTATCGCTGCAACAGGGGTTTTGGGTCTGCGTCAAACCCGCGCTATGGAGGCAGACCAACTCTGGGTTCGGTATGGAGACATTTTTCGTCGACTTTACATAACCAACAATATGACCTTGGCAAAGGTCAAACGGTTTATGGAATCGAACTATGGCTTCCCAGAGATGAGGTATGGAGCAATATCATCCCTCTAATAGCATTGATTCTGATATCACCAAATTTTATTCTACAGGCTATGTGACTACGAGATCGCCCTTCGTGAGCAGTTGATGCTCAAGAAGAACCTGAAAAGAGATGACTGGTATTTCATAGGGGTGCAAATCGCTGCCCGCAAAAAGGAAGGGAAAGAAACCGAAGTCGTGTGGAATGATCGTCCCATGGATCCAAAGAAGGTTCGCAAAGAGGTCCTCAGGAATCGCCGTCATGCGTTCAAGATAACACATTCTTTTCATTTCCAATGTAGGTACCCTGGTCGCCGTTCCATTGTGCCAGTGGTGATGAGCTTAGAGCGCTGACATTGAATCAGCACGACTCCCACATGGATTGATTCTGAGAACGCCTGCACTTTCGCCGAGGAATGATGAGTCCATCGATGCTCTGTTACCATCTGGTGCAGTGACGGCTGGAGCTGAGAACCAACCCACGTATCAGTCAGGCATGTTTGATCACATCAGTGCTTCAAGGCTCCTGGCGTTCCGTGGAAAAGCCCTCTTCAATCAATTCTTGCCCGAATTGATCGAACTAGGTGAGATTCCAAATCTTCGGATGGAATACCCAGCATACAATCATCTTGCTGACTCACAACCTAGCCAGCAATCACCTCCCTAGCAACATGTTCAGAGATTACTTCACCGTCCCTCGCCCACGACTATTCGGCAACAACCCATCTTGTGAGGCAATAGCAAGGTCCTCATTTATACTGTCAAATAGGATTCACGGCTGCGAATACTGGGAATCCCAAGCTGCCCGCTGGTTCCTCAATTGGTGTGGAACCTCTGCGGATCCCCGGTTGCTGCGGGACTTTTTCTCCATGAGGACCCAGACGGTGTGTGCCGTTTATGAGCACCTTCTGACTGCATCTGGGGAGTTCAAAGACGTGTCCCTGTTCACATCGTTGTACAAATTGCGCCATACTGTGGACCATAGCCTGACAACCCCGACGCTATGCTATTACTTTTTCAGAATAGCCGTACGCATTGGATCGGCTGCCAGCCTTTCCATACTTGAGATTGCTGAGCAGACCTGTCCGGATCTTATTTTTGATCGATACTCAACTCTCCCCCGGTCCGCAGAACTGCACGCATCTTGGAATATCTCCAAAGCAGCAGTACAGGCCGACGTTCCCATGATGCGGCTATGCATCGGCATTAGGGCGCGGCTGGATGATCGCAAAGACGCACTTGGCCCAATCTTACGGAATATAATCAGTATGCAAACACGAGAAGATCAAACTGTAGTGGATTATCTCGACTTGCTGATCCAGGGTGGTTTCTTTATCGACCAGCCCCCATGGCCCGGCGGCGACACCGGCCTTCATCTATGCCTATGGGAGATACAGGGACTCACGATTGATCGAGTTATCTATGACTTTTTTCCTGAAGGCCGAAGACGTCTGTATAGGCTGTTTGATAGTCTTGCTGTCGTTCTCAAGCAGAATGATCGGATAAGTCTGGCTGGGGTCCTGACATTCGCTCAAGACGGTCCGGACGTTCTCAAAGCATACATAAAGTCTCATCAGAGTCAAGATAATGATGGGGATGTCGATATACTCGAAAGATGCCTATCAGAAGCGGCGTATCTAGGGGAGATCAGGTCGGCTTCGAGCCTGCTAGACGTTGGGGTGAACCCCAATGTTCCCTCCCTGTCGCAAGAAGAGAGCCGTGGGCACAAAACCTTGTTGTGGAGCCCCGTGGCTCGAGCGGCCATGGCTGGAAAGCCGGAGATGCTCAGGCTTCTTCTATCCAGTCCCAGACTCGATATCCGTTCTTTCTTTACGTTGGCTACCTCTGACACACCATTGCGCACACCTATCAGGGCACATCGAGGGAAGTTCGCCCCAGAACCGTTGCATTCGAACCAGCACGATGATGAGAACAATACTTCTGCAAAACACCGCAAGGAAGACGCAGAACGCTTAGAAGCTATCGAGATCATCCGCTCAGCTGCAAAGAGTCTTGGCATCGACATCGATGCACATTTACTAAACGCCACTTTCGCTTACAGCGGAAAGGGTTACAGTACTGAAAATCTACGCCTGAGTCCTTCAAATTTCTGGGAAGGGCTGTGCTATTTCAGGATCGACGGTTCTCATGCTCTCCTGATTCCCGGTCTCGTGGAGGACAATATGGATTTCCAGATTCACGGCTTGGATTTGCTTCATCTTAGCATTCGAAATGGGTGCAGCCTGCAAACCGCAAAAAACCTGCTGCAACGTGGTTTCCAAATACAATCCCGCTCTTGTGGGAGAAGTGAGCAAACCATGCTTCACAGCGCCCTTCTCTCCCAGTCTATGGATCGCTCGGCCATGGTGGACCTTCTACTTCAGGCAAGCGCTGATCATATGGTTGACGGAGTCGGCATGACAATCTTGGAGGCATCTTTAGCCGACGATTCAGGCAGGTCATTGAGACCGCAAGAGTACCTGGAAGTATTCAAACGGCTGTTCAAAATTGGCGCTCCAGTTGCCTTTTCCCAAGGACATCGTGCCAGTCCAAGACGGCGCAGTCTTATCAACCTACTTCTAGAAGCCGATGCCGGAGATGATCTAATCCTTGAGATTATTGAAGCGGGTATCGATGTCAATGATCGAGGCGGCGGTATCAAGAGGCACACTACGCCTCTACAACAAGCAATTGCGCGAGGACGTTTGAGTTTCGCGGCCGAGCTCATCCAAAGGGGCGCAGACGTTTCCGCGAAACCAGGCGAGGATCGTTTCGGCTACAATTATACCGCGTTGCAAAAGGCTTGTGCTACAAAGGCCCCTCTGCCGTTCATCCGGCTCCTAGTAGAAGCAGGCGCTGATGTCAACGAGCCACCTTCAATTCGTGGCTTTGGCCTCACATCACTCGAATATGCTGCGGGATCGGGTTTGTTAAACATGGCGCAGTATCTCCTCGAGCAAGGCGCCAGGGTGAATTCTCTGGGATCGGCAATGGGATGCGACCCGTTGACATGGAACCCAGTGGGAATCCACCGGACTCGCCCGCTGGACTGGGCCGCCTGCGAGGGTAGGCTCGACATGGTTTCGTTTCTCCTGCAGATTGGAGCGAGGAGCGGTCGGCCTGGGAGTACTGGACTGGATGGTGCGATAGATGCCGCAACCCTACTCTCCTGCCACTTTGCTGTGGCCAAAGTCCTACAAGGTTGGGCAAGTCAACACCGTAGCAGCCTTCTCGAGGACGAAGCTGCTTGGCAGCGGGCCAACACGGAGGAGCTTGTCCAAGTACGAGCCCAGATGACATCTCATAATTTGGAGACTACGTTGATAGTGGCTTTTCGGATGCTTTTGGTGCTTTGGTTAAGGCTCTGGCCTGACATTTTTGATCAATTCAGATAAATCTAAGTGTTGCATGCAATTTTAGCATTATCATAATACGATGACCGACCGTGGGAAGTTCCTGAGGGAAAAGGGTTTCTTTTGCAGGTTCCGGAGAACCCTCGACTCCCGGCCGCCAAGCTCCTTTCTTTCAACAGCCGAGAACCATGATGAGTTCAGTCCTTCGGATCAAGGAAATTGACTTCTTCTGCCGCTATTTCTATTTTTCAAAGAATGCAAGTGCGGGCCAACCCTATATTTCAAAGTCTATGTCCACGTCACTTCTGACGATTACTGTGTCTCTTGTCACACCAAATTCAGGCTGGAAGTTCAGATGATCTCACCGCCACATTGTCGGAATGTAACATTGCTGGCTCCAAATGATGTCCTATCAACTCGGAACGGGGTACTTCTTGACGCGAATCAGCAACCTCAGCTGGTGCCTCACGCTTTGGACTCGTAGATCGGCTGTGATCGTGGTGTTTACGACGCCGCCTCCATAAGAAGTATACTGACGCACACAACCCGACGCCGACAAGAGGTCCGATCACAGCGCCAGCGATCCAGGCCTGACTTTTCTCGCCGTTGTCGGTGGCTGGAAGGCTGTTTGAGGGGCTGGGAACAGAGGTAGGTGATAAAATTTCCGGGGGGCCTTCTGTCGGCGTGAGACTGACCGTGCTATCTGTAATTATTGCAGCCACTAGACGTTAGATACTACCAGTGTGACTGACTACATCAGCATGTCTGGCGGGAGCTTGATAAGAGAACTTACAGACTGTCTCACCCGCGCGAGCTTCCGGTGGCGTCTTGAACAGATTAGAATATGACCGCCATTGCCGATTCCTACAATCCCAGTTTGTTGCAGAAGGACCATGAAACGATATGTCCTCAAAAATCGTCATGGTGCCGCACGCTTCATTAGAGTTACTGCTGAAAGCGTGAAGAGAGCATTACTATCTATAGGTATCCGCAGTTTACCCGTCACATGCACGAAGCTCACGAAATAAGCGAACTTACCATGTTGCTGAGCTCCCGTTATCGAAGAACAGTGTGTTCGATGTACAAGCCGTGGGAAGAACACAGGTACTGGGCGGGACACAGTCACCGGCGACCGTTCCAGAGGTGCTCCATCCACGACCAGCATTTATCTTCGTAGCTAAATGGTATTAATAACTGGGGAAGTGAATAAGTTTTGGCGTCTGGTGATTTTAGACAACTTACTGGCATCATCCGTTACGTACCAGCCGATCAGGCGAGTATCGGTGGTCGACTCGCTGGTCTCAGTCATGGTCCACAGTTAAAGGAACGCACCAAATTTGCGAGGAGAACAGCCCACGCGATGTCCTGGCAGCAAATTTCACAGCCTCCAGGCAACCGAGACCCGATATATATCAAGTACGATGTTGAGTGGTAGATTGTCCTTGAGGCTCTTGAAAAATAGGAAGCTGAGGAAGCCCCGCCGTCAGCAGGGGTAATGGCATGTGGCCAAGGTCAATGTGAGCACAGCCAGTCTACAAACGCAGTCGCAATGTGGCACAGAGTGATTCATTTGTCTGGTATGTATAACGAATGAGAATCGACTATTGAAGACATGGTAACACGAGCTAGAGAGGGGTAATGCAGACTCTTGTCGTCCGACCCACCTTGGCAAGATCAGCGAAACGAGAGGCCGATAGAATAAACGAGAGGCCGATAGGATAGACCGGCGTCCATCCTATGCAGCCAAGTCCGAAATCCATCCGAATCAGGCTCCTCCTTGGTGAGCTGCAGTGCCCAGGTGTGTTACCATAGCATCTTTGAGGCATGGGTAGGAACCCCAAGCTAAGCTGAGCGAAATGCTCCCAGGATCGAGATTTCTGATGTGACCTTGCCTACCGAGTGAGTACCTAGGTACCAGAAAACTGTTTCCAAGGGCAACAAACTGTTAAGTGAAAAGGCACAGCGTGAGGCTCCACGTAGACCTGGGACCCTGCCAGCAGTAAAATTGCTTTATTATACTACTTAGGTGCACCTGCAAGGCTTTAGAATGTTGTGCACTGCCAAGGAGCGATTGTTCAGCTCTCTGGTCCCCTTATTCGAGCACAAAATGAATCTCATGATAAGCCCTGAGCGCGTGCTTCCATCCAATTCATGAGTCCGGGCAGTGAGGCCCCTACTTCAAGGTAATCAGGAGGGCATCCAGGGATGATTCCAGTATCATTACTCCTCGGTGGCGTCTTCGAGATACCCTACAGAAATTCGGATACAATGTAGTTGTGCTCGCAATTTAAGCAAAAAAACACGAAATCGTTTGTGTAATTTCGTCTACTTCTTCCTGGCAACCATCCATAACAATCACTCGAAGAACGCAATGCTTCTACACTCAATACTCTCCCTCACATGAGCATCCGCATAGCTCTCATCCCAAAAGGCCGTGTGCGGCGTGCGCCAGCCAACGCTGTGATCGCTGTCATGGAATTTTAAAAGAAGCGCCTCATCACGAACCATGCCCGAGAAATACCACCACCGGTGGTCAGGACTGTGACGAAAGATTGCAGCCGCCAACTGTTTCTCGTCATCCATGTCCGCAAACATCTCGTCTCCCTCGGGGATCTTGTCCACGATCCAGAGGGTATTCGGCACACCCTCATCATCCCGCACGCTCTGCGCATCACACACGGCGAGCGGGCACGCTTGTGGGGGCGGGGAGAACGTCCGCCAGAAGCTCGAGATGATGAAGCGCTTGAACCCAGGGCCGCCGGGCCTCTCCTTCTCGTAGAGCCGCTGCGCATAGGCGAGCTGGCGGCTGGGCTCTGTGTCGACGTGCACCTCGCCTGCCGGGGGCTGGACGCCGCCATGATGGCGGTACGGGCCGTCTGACTCCTTCGGCTTGGGGATGTCGCCCGAGGTGCGGATCATCCAGCCAGTCGGGACAACAAAGCTCGCCCCGAAGGCGCGCTGCACGTGGTCGCGTACTTCGGCCTGGTACTTGTCTTCGACTTCGGTCTTGTCGTGGAAGTCCACCATCGTCGTTGGCGCGTCGAGGAGCTGGAAGCCGTGGCGATCGAATGAGAAGTGGTCCCTGATGTCTCTGCCGTCGCGTATGGTCATCTCGTAAGGGCCATAGCGGCCTGTGTTGACCTCGACTCCAGCCGAGACAAAGCGCCGATTGATCTTTGGCCCATCGAGTAGATATTTGAGGTTCGCTCGTGTGGTGCGAGCAGTTTCCTCCAGCTGATCTGTGTTTATTGTCATGGTTGGTGATTCGATGTCAATGATTTGTATTTAATGTTGTTCTTTCTTTCCCCTTCCCCTTATGGAACAGGCTTCCCCACCTCCGCTAGACGTAAGCAGGACGGGTAAAATAGAGCTGTACAGTGAGCCTAGGTTGCAGTTCGGGAAGAAACCCCACATGATCCGATGGGCGTTACCGTCCTTATGCCGAATAGTTGTTCCCTCTCATCTATATGTCATTTAGTATAGCACAATAGGACCAACTGAGATGATTCGAAACACGATACGCGAGGCGCATATGTGGCTTGACTGTGTTTGGATGTGAAAGGTCAAGAGCATATTTTCACAAAGGCGCCTATTATAGGATAGCATGGAGGCATTTCTGCTGTCTGCTGACAGCATTACCTGATGATTGATGTCTGAATCTAAGTCATCTATTCTCGATTCTCTAAATCTCGGAAAACACAGACAACGAGTCTCTCGCGTTGCCGGCAAATTCAAACATGATATTGTCTTCACAACCCGTTTGCCCTGTGATGTATTAGTCAATTCCCGTTCCAAAATGCGAGTGGCGTAGAGCCGTTCTAAGAAAGAGTCAGACTTACCGAGACCAGCATTGTTCACCCATCCGATCTCCCAGTACTCGACACCGACCCCACCGGCGATCGCATCCACCCTCTTGGCGACCTCAGTGACCCACGTCTTCTGACCCTCGGCATTGAAAGGAATGCTAGGTCGCATGTCAGGTGGGAATGCAAAGTTTCCACCTTGGTTGCACTTAAAGGGCCACGCCATCTCAGATACCATGAATTCCTTGCCGGGCAGCAGCGTCGTCATGTGCGTAAGTGTGTTTGATAGCCTGGTGAAGTTCCACTCGGGGCCACTGCGACGTGCTCAAGTTAGTGCCAAGGCGCTCTGCCTGCAGACGCCGGATGGCAGGGGACACATACTAGAATGGGTAGAAAGACGCGCTGAACATGTCGATCTGCTTGGGGAAGTTGGGGTCGGCCTTCAAGACGTTCTCCCAGAAGAAGTCCTGAACTCCTTGGTCGGCGGCGCCGTTCAGGTGGACGTTGATCTTGGGCTGCGGGCTGAGGTCGCTGTCCCTGATGCCCTTCGAGGCAGACGAGAGGAGCTGCGCCGTGTTGGTCCAGTTTTGACTTCCTCGTCCGACTGGCCACAGAATCCCGTCGGCGATCTCGTTTCCGATATCAATGATGGCCGGTTGGATACCCGCGGCCTGGAGCGTGTTGCTCACGTTGAGCGTGTACTCGTAAATCTGGGTGGTGAGGCCTGCAAGGTCGGTGGGCCAACTTGCGGGGATCTTCTGCTGGCCCGGGTCGGCCCAGGACTCGCTGAAATGCAGGTTGATGTGGACGTCCATGCCCGCAGCCTTCGCGCGCTTGGCCAGGGCGACGTTGTAGTCGAGGCCATAATCGCCGTTGGTTACCCACTGCAATTAAAACATGCGTTAGCCTTCCTCTGGGTCTATGTACATCCTCTGGAAAAACGTACCACTCTCTGCCGGACTATGTTGATGCCATTTTCAGACAAGATAGTCTCGAGTGGTTTGACGGTCCCCTTGAGGTCCTTATACTGGATATTGTTGTCGCGCTCCAGGACTGCAACGGATGACCAATCGGCCCCCTTGTATTGCAGGGCTGCCTGTGCCGCGTGGGCACATGCAAGGAGCACGCCAAGCGAGAAATTCCGGAACGCCATCTGTAAAGACTGTGGATTGAGAAGATTGACTCTTCTCTGATATGCGAAGGATAGGAATCCACTGCACCAGAACACGTGTGGGATGATTGACAGATATTGAGAAGCCTGTCCTGCCGTACGTGGAGACCTTATAGATTTGATGTGCGCCTAATTTCAGGAGGCGGGCCAAGAGAACCGCAGCACGTATGGCCAAAGAGATCTGCCGTCTATGCCGTTTATAGACGAACTATGTCATAGTGAACTTTACTTTTAGATCCGAAATTGAGTGACAGGCTATTGATAGCATGCACACGCACCAATTAGCTCTTGATAACGTCCCGCGCGTTTCGGGTAGAAGACCCTGCCTGCACCAGCTAAATAAGGCAGGGGCAGTACACTACATTGGGCCAAGCCCGGTGTATCCGATCCCTAAACTCCCGAAATCAACTCTAAAATTGTGGATCCTTAACCGTTCGGGAAAAGACAGTCTACCTCAACTGCGCTTTTAACCCCTTAAACATTGACTAGATGCAAGTATTAATAATCCTACGTGTAGAAAAGAGTCTTTGGTAATGTATATGTGGTTTCGCTTCTATTCCGTGTACGTCCGAGGACATACATGGCGCCTTCATACGGTGGTAAGCACTCAAGACCCAGCGCTTAAAAAATACGGTGTCAGTACAGTGGTTAAAATACGATAAGACTCAAAATCCACATGCGTTCGGTGAGAGAATGAATATTTTCCGAACGGCTTGACGACGACGATTACGCGGAAATCAAGTTTCACCATGTTGGGTTCTTTGTCTCCCGACAATTTTCTCGACTTTGACAACATATGGCCCAAAATCCATCTCGCACCTCCCGTACGATCGTGATGGCTTGATGGCGTTGCTGAACTTGAGCCTTGCATCCCCGTCGTAATCCAAGTTCTTGCACTTTGCCAGGTTGAAACCATAGCTGTGGGATCCGAATCCTCGGATGTTGTTTACCCAGAAGGGTAGGAGAAATATATCCTCAGTCGGCCCCCACTTCGAGTCCTTCTGGAACCAATTGATAATTCAAGTTTCGGCATTAAGAAACCTTGAATGATTATCTATGCATGGCCTTCAGAATAATCAACAATCACGACATGTCTCGAGCTTATTATTGCATTGCGAATATGAAGTGTGCCCAGTGAATATATTTATGGACGTGTCGCTGTGCAGATCGTATGATAGAGAATGGGTCTTCACCTCCCCTGTTGCCCACATTATACTATTAGAAAATGATGGGTACTTAAAGATGTAGGTGGTGGCAAGTGATGTGTTGGTGGACGGTGGCTTCTGGCCGCCCCGCTTTTTGTATACTATTTGACGCCAGGCACCAGCCCTTCCCGACCTGACCGTTCATCACCTGGCCAGTCTTCACTCAACCTTCACAACGCCCGAGACAGCATGGCTGCAGAGAATGATCGAGGAGGGCAGCCCTTGTCCAAACGGCAGCTTGCTCTGAGCTTGAGCAAAGAGGATCTCATTTCCACCTTCGAGCAGACACCTCAATTCAAACCAGATGGGTGTGCTGTGACCGGTTTTGTTTTCCCCCCAAGCCACCCCATCGCTTACGTCAAGTTCGGCTTGGCATCAGAACTAAGAGCAGAGCTACGCAACCAAGAGTACGTTTTCGAAGCTCTCAAGGCGATGCCGCCAAATCAGACACAAGGCATCCTCGTCCCCGAGATCTACAGCACATTTGAGTATGGCGAGAGATTTTTCATTGTCATGGAGTACATACCTGGAAGAACGCTTGCACAACTAGTACGGCAGCCTGGTTGGGAATCTCAGGAGACCTCACTCAGCAACAGCATTGCAAGGGCAATTAGACTCCTTATGTCTATCAAACCACCCTCAGGACAAAAGCCAGGCCCTGTTGGTGGGGGCTATATCCGACATCCCCTATTCAAGGATCATATGTCCTATCTTGAGTACTCCTCTGTTGATGAACTTGAGGCACATTTGAATAAGGTATTAAGAAGTACTTTAATAATGAGTCATGGAGAAATCCCACAGACTAGTATAATCCATTTCAAACAAATACTAATGCAGATATTTTCTAGGTATCTACCTTAAAGTTTAAGGACTCCCCTACTGTGTGCCTTGAGAGAGACCTATGTTTTTATTACAGTGATTTCTTTGCCGGCAACTTTATCTTCACTGATTCCGGTGGCCTCTGTGTCATTGATTTCGACCAGGCTGGGTTCCTACCTCAAAGCTTCATGATGTTTGCAATGTCTGAAAGTCGTTGGTATCCCGGGCATTGGATCAAAGACATACTAAACCTCCCCGAAGACAACCTCAAGGCTATGCAAAATATTCACTACTGGTTCGCGATAGGTGTTACATGGCTTGGTGAGCTAGAAAACCCCTACTCTTGGTGTAATCCAATTCCCGGTGGCTAACATCAAACTCAACGTAAAAGGTACTGAGCGAAGAGTGAGATATTAGATGGAGTAGTGGAAACTCGCCGGGGTAAAGCTACATATACTCCAAGACATTGGGGGGATGGTCTCGCGTCTTGCAGGCAGAAACGGCCATTCCGTGGAGCTTCTAGGCAGTGAACGGGGTGCTTCACACCTTGATTTTGAGGCTAGTTTCAGTCGATTTACTTTAATACAAATTGTCGAGTATTCGATACAGCTCTGGATGAAGATCTGGAAAACATTCGTGGCAGGTGAGCGCAATCGACTGACTGTACAGTATGTATTATTGACATCGTGGTAATGTTTAAATATAGAAATATACTAACCTCAATCTCCGACTTAGTTGAATAGACACAATCCTTCATCATGACCACCTAGGTAATGGAATCATATCTCGATCAGCCTCCTAACACTCCTCGTCACCACCCACCGTTTAGCCACATACCCCTCATCCCTTTATATGAGCATGCACTTCAACAACCATGATTCAACTCTCGTGCTGAATGTAAATGATCTGTCTCGCCTTCTGATTACCAGTGCCTGGGCCTCCTGGGACGTTTGTACCCGGTATGAATCTATTAACCTCTTCCACTATGCTCAGCGTCCTCTACATATATACCTAGGTATGGTAAATATGGCCTTAGAGCTTCAAACTTTCAATTCAATTCACATATAGAGCCATTCTCCATAGGTCAATAGACTATCAGAATCATTGGCCCAGGAGCCTTGAGCTTGAGATTGACTCGACGTCTTTGCCTTCACCCTTGCACGCATCATACTATTATGATCTCGTCAAGTGTCATCCTCGTTATCTGGTCCTCGAGTTCTCCATCCATTGCACCCGGCAAAAAGATTGGACCAACCAGTCTAAAACGGCCCTCACCGCACGGACGAAGCACAAGAGGAAATGCCATCCCGGATACCAGTGCCACAGCGTCCCCGGTTTGAGCACCTGCTGCAGCAAATGCCAAACCTCGAGAGAATCCATCCAGCACTTCGCTGGTCTCATAACCGACCGCACCTAGCTTCGCTTCCTGGAGAATATGCATAACTGCGTTGAAGCTATTCTCTACGCGTTCGTCTGATAACACCTTCTTCTCAATCCATTCATCGCCATAATAAATAGTGTCTGCCGCCTCACTTAGGGTTTTCCACCACATCATCAATTCACGTTCTAGAAGCCTGTTTCCCGCGGCAACTGTCATTAAAGCCATGAGCTGTTTTGCAGCCCGTTTCCGATCCCGTGTGGTCATCCTGGTGTATTCGGCGTGCATTAAAGAAATAAACCGTCTGCGTTCAATTTGCGATAGAGTGGTTCCTGTAGTAGGTATTGTGTATTGAGGCCTGATCATCTCGACAGGACTTTCCGCGACATATCGACTGAAGCAAAAGAACGACTTTTGCAGGAGTCTAGACGCTTTGGCTGAGGTGTAGTTCACCCAAGCTTTTATCGAAAGCAGATTCCAGCGAAATAGGTGCAATGGTGTGACCGCATCTGCGTATGTTGTTGGTGTAAGGTGAGACGAGATGTGTGTCAAGACCAGCCCAAAGACAGAAAGGCTTTGGCCTTGATCACGGAAATCCCAGCGCGCCTGTCTCGCGGGCATTACCCCTCGGTACTTTCCCAATGTCTCCTCCGCACGAAATAACGATTGCAGGTATGAAAGGTACACTGTTGATGATCAGTAAAAAACCGCGTATAGGTTCGTTGAAATAAATTACTCGTGTTCAGGATGGATAACCAACTCGAAAATGCGCGCACATCTGGTGGTGCCATCAACTGGAGGTCCCACTCACCAGAGAATTTTGCCTCGCTATAAGAGAGAGCATTGCCCCAAACGTGCGAGATTTCGGATTCCCAGTTGATAATCCAGGATGGATAACTACGGTTTGCATAAGTGTTGGCAAACAATAGAACATCCAGTGATTGTGTTTTGGACATCAGGCTGGTACAAAGCTTCCTGTAAAGAACACATAGACTCTCTCCACTGGTAGATGCGCCCCCACCAAGAATTCCTACAGTGCCGTTATAAATATCTTTTGGGTCCGACACCTGCCGATTCCGGAGTTCCTCCAAAATTGAAGGCGAGTTTCTCGGGAAGAACAGCTTACCTTTCCAGACACGCCAGAACACAACTCCTGGAACAGAAACAAGAAGGAACAAAATCAAATATAATAAAGCAAACTTAACAAAAAGAACCACCAAGGGGCTTGAATTGAGTAAAAAAACTATTGAATACATGTACAGTGAACACAAAAAGCTTGTGCATAGCACATATATCAACCAAGCGTTCTTCACAGACCACTTGAGACAGTTTAGATGAGCTTCAACCTGCGACTGGTTAAAGTCCTCCGATGCTCTGTACACTAGTATCCAACTGTTCTGTGCAAACCACTGTGCAAGGTTGACTAAGTTCAGCCAACGAAGATGTGAGCTATCGAAGAAAAGTGACCCGGGGTGCTTGTGGAAGTAGTGTATAGAATGCAGAGCACAAACCAGGCGCTTCCATGAAACTGATTTCTCTCCACACACAAGAATACCTTCTCTTGATAGTAAGAACTCTTGTAAAGTCCAAAGGCGTGTGATCCATTCCCGTGTGAAGATTTGTTGGAGGTCATTGTTGTATGCACTCGCTTTCAATCTTGTGAATTGCCACCAGATCTTGAAGCCAATCGGGAATGCAGATCCGGACCCGCCTGTGCCCGATGTGATTCTGTCACTCGAAAGGAATTCCATTGCTTTATCAGTGCCGGTTCCAGCCTCTCCGACCCAGAAGTAAGTTTTTTGAGCCGAGTTATAGATTTTGCACATCATAGATATCTGTTGCTTCATCTCTTCATCATTCTTCTGGTCAATGCAAATTGAGTCAACCCAGAGAACTGTGATCGAAGGTCTTCGAATCTTGCAAAGATGCCAAAGGGCGGACCAGCAGTTGGGCTTGATTCGGGCTTGATGTTGGTGGTCGCCGCATCGAATGATGAGCCGGTTCTCGCGCGGCGGGATTGGTGGATCGGTCGTCAGGTTCCAGACGTATGATAGAGCCGCATACTCTTGGCCATCGGTGAGTTCATCGAGAACATCTATACGGCCTTGAAGTATCTCATCGGATCTGGGGGACTCGGAGTCGACTGGATCCAAGACAAGCACGCGAATTTGCCTGTCTGGGTGTGTGAGTGGGAGACAGCAGTGGACTGCTTGCCCCGATGGGGCTGTCGACCAAATCTCTTCGTAGCCGTCGTTGGACATGGCGAGACTGCCAAGCTGGATGCCAAATGTGTTAAAATGCCTCGTTGGCAGTCTTCGAGAGTCGGTAAGGAGCACTCGCCGAGAAAGGTTGTCTAGATGATAACGATGGGGGAAGAAGATGTTCTTCTGTAGATGTAGCCTGCTGCGGTCCAACAAAAAGCACAACAATGTGGTAAGTGTAATAAGTGCAGATGTGTTGGGCGAAATCAGCTACTTAAGTAAGTTAGGCGTCCTTCGATTACCAGGTAGGTATATTCGCATGCAGCCAATCCGACGTGTTCTTCAGCACCGGTGAGCAGCAGCTGCGCATTGTGGCTTGTGTTGCACACCACCAGGAAATGCACAAGAATTGATACGTGGCAGTCACAATTTTCATGCCCCCCCCCCCAAATACAAGCTTGAGCTGACACCTCGATTGGGCTGAATCGGCTGATCAGCGTTGTCCTGAGTTTGTCAACTTTGGACTATTACTGATTACTAAGTACATTCGTAACTTTGCTTCCAAGGTTCGAACCTCGGAACCTCGGAAATGGACGAGCCCGTGGGCCCTGAAGCTGCCCCTTCGACAACCCCTGGATCAGCGGTGTCGCAAGCAACCAGGCCACCACATCATACTATTTTTGTTCTCATATTGTTCTAATGAAGGATCAATCTACAATGTGAGAGCATGTGAACCCCGGCAGGCACACGCACCCAATTTGGGCACTATCTCAGACCTTGTTGATAGATACAACGGGAGAGCGACTGCCAGGTCCTACGCTATAAAACGCCGGGCCAAAATACCACAGTAACCAAACTGCTGATAAGTCATCTCTAGCAGTGCCAATAACAGTGGAAAGAGAATACAGTACGTTCTGTTACCTAGATATTCAGTCCGGAAGGCCTTTGGTAAACCACAGAGCATGTGCCCAGCTACCCAAATGGACACCACCTGGCAGAAACTGATCTTATCCCCCCTCCCCCAAGAACCGAATCAATAAAAATAGTCGAATCCAGTTTCAAATGTTATTAGGTAGTTTCGTTTCTGATCACCGTACATATAAAACGCATGTGGTGCCTTCAAACATTACGATTACCAGGAAATTTGCAGTGAAGAGCTCGAGAATCATATGCCGAGGACGCAACACCAATCGTGGACAGTGAGCACAGTTACACCGGCATTTCCCCTCAGAACCAGGAGACAACGAAATCATCACCTAAGGCTCGCAGCAAAAGCCTGCCAAGGTGTGTGCTATCACTTTTGCCCTTGGCATAGACGGCCAAAGCAGGTCATTTCCAAGGTTCCACCCGTGAACATCTCAATCGGGATAGAAGGATTGGTCGTCCCCACTGCTTCTTTCTTGTTGCGCATAGATAGGCATTGGCAGACAAGCGCTCTCCCAATGTCGCATGCCGGAGCAACCCACCAGTGCTGGCTAGTGCATGTCTCCATGCATGTGAGATGACCCAATACATGGACCTTCTCCGCTTCGAAATGATTACTCCCCAGTGCCCTCGAACGTTATACCCTCTCGACAAATTCAGAATCACTTCGCGGCCACATAGTAGGTCGCGGCACCTCAAAGGGACTTCACAACCTCACAATGGCGCTACACAACCTCTTCCATGACGCCCAGACGGGACACATCGACACCCCCCGCCTAGCACTAAGCCTCCTAGCAGCCCTCACAAGCTACGCCATCCTCCTAGCCCTCTACCGCATCACCCTGCACCCCCTCGCGCACATCCCAGGCCCCAAACTCGCAGCCGCGACGGGGTGGGTAGAAGCCTACTACGAGCTGCTCCACCGCGACAAGACCAGGGGCCGCGGCGGGCAGTTCCCCTTCGCCTACCGCGCGTGGCACGAAGCATACGGCCCCATCGTCCGCATCAGCCCGCACGAGGTGCACATCCGGGACGCATCCTTCCACGAGGCGCTGTACGCCGGCGCGCGGCCCGCGAGCCGGCCCCGGCACCTCGAGGACAGGTTCAACAACCCCACGTCGGTGTTCGCGACGGCCGACCACCACGTGCACCGCGCGCGGCGGGCGGCGCTCAACCCCTTCTTCTCGAGGCGCCGCGTCGCGGAGCGCGCGGGCCTGCTGCAGGAGCGGGCTGATGCGCTGTGCCGGCGGGTGGAGGC
This sequence comes from Diaporthe batatas, assembly GCF_019321695.1. Classification (NCBI taxonomy): domain Eukaryota; kingdom Fungi; phylum Ascomycota; class Sordariomycetes; order Diaporthales; family Diaporthaceae; genus Diaporthe; species Diaporthe batatas. Next base: position 291,247 of record NW_025408563.1, on the reverse strand, counting down.
GGAGTTCCGCGGGCGGGAGGAGAAGGTGCTGGTCGTGAATGACATGTGGGGGTGCTGGGCTTTGGATATCATCATGGAGTATGTGTTTGGGCGGCGGCGTGATTTCGTCCGGGAGCCTGGGTTCCGGGCTGAGATTGTCGTGGCTATCTTTTCGATGCTTGATGGGATCCACTGGGTCACGCAGTTTCGGTGGCTGTTCGGGGTGTTGTACAGACTCCCGGGCCCGGTTGTTGGGTGGATGAGCTCGGATATGAGACGGGTCATCGCCTTTGATGATGTGAGTCCGCGCGGATCAACTTGGGCCGCAAGTGGCTTTTCTGACAAAGTGTCCCCCCCTAGGAAATGACGGCGCAGGTCAAGGAGGTCCTGAACGGCGCCGAAAGCAAGGAACAGCCCGAGACCATCTTCACCTCGATCATCCAGTCGGACATCCCCCGGGAAGAGGTGACGGTGCAGAGGCTGCAGCACGAGGCCATCGGGCTCGTCGGCGCCGGCGTCGAGACGACGATGCGTTCGCTGTCGCTCTCGGTGTTCCACATCGCGGACAACCCAGCAGTCCACCGTCGGCTCCGCGCGGAGCTGGAGGCGGCCATCCCGGACCCGGACGAGATGCCCAGCCTGAACGAGCTGGAGAAGCTCCCCTTCCTGACGGCCTGCATCCACGAATGTGAGTGAACCTGTCACCCCCCCCCTGGCCCTGCCCCTCACCTCATAACCGTGCAACTGCTTCTACGCAAATTAGTCCACTGTTGCTAACAACTTGCAACTTCACCCAGCCCTGCGCCTCTCATACGGCCTATCGCAGCGCAGCCCACGCATCTTCGAGCACGAGGACACGGTATACAAAAACCACATCATCCCCCGCGGCAGCACCATCAGCATGGACACGTACGACGTCGCGCACGACGAGGCCCTCTTCCCGGACAGCTTCTCGTACCGCCCGGACAGGTGGCTGGGCACTGAAAGCAGCCAGCAGGCGCTGGCCCCCGACGGGCGGCAGCTGTCGCGGTACCTGGTGACGTTTGGGCGCGGGGCGCGGGCCTGTGTCGGGATGCAGCTGGCGTGGGCCGAGCTGTACGTGGGGCTGGCCAGCTTCCTGCGGCGGTTCGAGGTGGAGGTCTGTGGGACTGGTAGGGAGGACGTGGAGCTGGCCATGGACCGGTTCGTGCCGCGTCCTGTTGCTGGGAGCAAGGGCGTTCGTGTGTTTGTGAAGTAGGGGAGGGGAGTTGCTAATATGATGGAGTGGATGGAGTATGTACGTACTTGCGACAACCCTGAATAACCCTGACAGCAATCTTATCAGATCCCATCCCTGATAACGCAGGTCGGGCCCACCAGACCCCAGACCCAAGAGGAGGGGCGGCTAGACTCGGCACTAGCGGGTCAGAGCTAGGGGGAGCTCGTGATAGCACATCACTCCAGTCATCTCCTCGCGTCAACGGAACAGAGATAGACTGATAACTTGGGACGAAACCCACTCAGTCGAGTCAATTGGACTCACCAGGAGACCAGGAGACCAGGAGACCAGGAGATCCACGATACTTATCAGGTCTCTGTCTCCCCGCTTACAACATCTCATTCCAGTCCGTCCTCAGTCGCGGAATTAGAAGTTGGGCCGACCACACCACAGGCAGACCCCGCACATCGATTGACTGCTCTGGCTGGCTACCGTACCCTCAGTCAAAGTCACACAAACACCCACACGCGGGCCGGGGCGATCCTCGATACATTCCTCCCTCCCTCTGCCGGTCAGGATCGTCAGATCTAACCCGAGGCCTCTTTAAGCTTCCCCCGTCCGTCCAGGGTTGCGATCCCATCAAACACCCAAACGGCCCCCAATCGATCAGTCACTCAGCCTACCACAGTACGGGACCCCTCCCTCCTGACCGGACCAACAAGGGCAAGCCAGCCAGCCAGGCACCAAGGCACCCAACCAAACATGGCGAGCCTCCCAGCCAAACACCCCTCGCTGGCCATCCACATGACAGACAGGGCCACCACGCCCCTGATCTCGTCAGCGTCAGCGTCAGCCTCAACACCAACCTCACACCCCACCTCCTCACAACAACAACAACACCACCACCACCACGACCCAAGCCAAAACCACAGAAAACGCACAACCAACCACCAAACAACCTTCTCAACATCCCCCTCCCCATCCTCAACAGAAGAAGACGACAACCCCGCCTCCTCCGACACCGACACCCCCACAGGAGAAGACCCCCCCTCCCCAGCAACAACCCAGTCCCGCGCCCTCACCTCCCTGACAGCAACAGCCCTCCTCTCCTACGACGCCGCCAAGCGCCTGGGCCGCGGCGCCCCCCTCCGCACCATGGTCGAGCTCCCCGCCGCGGGGCCCGTCGTCCTGCACAGCTACATGTGCCCCATGGGCCTGGCGCTGGGCGCTGCCCCCGGGCGGCGCAGCGAGGAGAGCCTGGTCACCGCCGGGGGGGACGATGCCGGCGGGGGCGGGGGTGGGGGTGGTGATGGGGGGTTTGGTGATGATGACGACGACGACGCGGCCGGGGAGGAGGGCGTCGACCCCCGCGACCCGCCCATGCTGACCGGCACCGTGGTCGCCCCGCGCGCAGAGGACCTGCGCGAGGCGCGGCGCGCGGCGGCGCGGCTCGAGAAGGTCGCGAGGGTGTTCCAGGCCGAGTGGGTTTCCACGGGGCGGCGGTGATGAGGCCTGTCGGTCCCTGGGGTGGTGAGGGGGTTAAGGGGGGGTGGGGAAGGAGGGCAGGGCGGGCGTGAAAGTCGACCCTCTATTCACCTACCTCCCTACCTACCTGACCTGCCCTGTCAGCGAGGTACGACGCGCAGAGCAGGCGGCTGCCACGAGGCTCTTGGGCCTTGGGCCCAGGGCGTGGACCACAACATCGTCACGGCCAGGCGAGAAAAAATATCGGTGTGGGGGGGGGGGGGGGCGGCCGTGGGAGGGCGTGCTGTGCTGGCATGTGGTTTGTTGATCAACTGATTGATTGCCTGGAGGACAGCCGGGGCGGGGCGGGGCGAGACAACCACGCCCGCCCGGCGAAAGGTGCGAGCGAGCAGAGAGAAGCCTTCATGTCCCACCCTGTGTAGGGGTCGATGGAACAAAACCCAAAACCAGGAGATTCGCGCTGGTTCTACAGGGGTAGTAGTAGGATGAGGCATACAGCGCCCAGATGACCGGATGTGGAGGCAGGGGAAAAAAGGACAAGTTGACAGACGGACAAACCCATGGCAGCAGACAGGGAGAGAGAGCATCTGTGGATCTGAGGCCAGGGTGATTTTCATCTTGTTGAAGAAAATGTCGTTGCCGGATATGCTGGTAAAAGTTACAACACCTAGAGTGTTAATCGTAATTTGCTCATCACACCCCAAGATGCAGTTATTCAGGGACAAAACAGTCAAGTACATCGGAATTCATTCATTGTGCTATGGTGCAATTCTTGCTAAATGTGCACCCGTCTATTTAAACCTCTTACGGATATATCTGTATCATCCCTCGTAAACCTTTTCTGCCAGACTACGTTCCCCTCCTTAGATGAGCTGCTGGAACGCCCTGTTGATGGGGGAGCGGATGTTGGGCACGTCCTTCCAGAAGTCGATGGTTGCCTTGGCGCGCTTGGCAATGCCCTCGGGCGTGAATTCGAACTTGGCGTAGACGTCCTTGTACGCGCCAGAGGCACCGAAGCGGTTCAGGCCGAACTGCTCGTGGGTATACCTCTCCCAGCCCATGGTGCTCATGACCTCGACCGACAGGGACGGGATGCCGTCGGGCAGGACCGACAGGCGGTAGTCCTTGGACTGGGCGTCGAACACCTCGAAGCAAGGGATGGAGACGACACGGGCCTTGATGCCCTGCTTCTCCAGCTCCTTGACGGCGTCGATGCAGATGCACACCTCGGAACCGGTGGACACCAGGGTGACCTGGGCGCCCTCGACCTCGTGCAGGACGTAACCGCCCTTGGAGGCCCGCTCGATCGTGGAGTTCTCGAGCTGGGGCAGGTTCTGACGCGACAGGGCCAGGATGCTGGGGGTGTGCTGGGAGGTGAGGGCGACGTAGTAGGCGGCGCTGGTCTCGTTGCCGTCGGCGGGGCGCCACACCATGCAGTTGGGCAGGGCACGGAAGTGGGCCAGGGTCTCGATGGGCTGGTGGGTGGGGCCGTCCTCACCAAGGCCGATGGAGTCGTGGGTGGCAACCCAGATGACGCGCTGCTGGGACAGGGCGGACAGACGGACGGCACCGGCGGCGTACGAGACAAAGTTCAGGAAGGTACCACCGTAGGGGATGATGGTGCCGTAGGCAGCCAGACCGTTGAGGATGGCACCCATACCGTGCTCACGCACACCGTATCGGATGTAACGGCCAGTGTAGTCGCCCAGGCCGGTGGCGGGGGGCTGGAAGTCGACGGCCTCCTTCCACCGGGTCAGGTTGGAGCCAGTCAGATCGGCAGAGCCACCGACCAGCTCGGGGATGACGGAGTGGATCTTCTGCAGGACGATCTCGGACAGCTTTCGCGAGGCGACGGCAGAGTCGGCGGGAGTGTAGACGGGCAGCGACTTCTCCCAGCCCTCGGGCAGCTTGCCGCTGAGGCGGCGGACGAGGTCGTCGTGCTCGGACTTGTACTTCTCGCCGTAGCTGGCGAACAGCTTGTTCCACTCCTCCTCGGCGGCGGCACCGGCAGAGACAACCTTGCCGGTCAGGTCGTAGACCTCCTGGGGGACGGCGAAGCTCTCCTCGGGGTTGAAGCCCCACTTCTCCTTGAGCTGCTTGATGTCGTCGGCCTTGAGGGGGGAGCCGTGGACGCCGTGGGTGCCCTGGTTCTTGGAGCCGAAGCCGATGATGGTCTTGAGCTTGATGATGGTGGGCTTGTCCTTGACCTCCTGGGCGGCCTTGATGGCCTTCTCGATGCTGTCGAGGTCGCTGTCACCGTCGGCGACCTCGAGGACCTGCCAGCCGTAGGACTCGTATCGCTTCTTGACATCCTCGGTGAAGGCCTGGTTGGTGTCACCGTCGATGGAGATGTGGTTGTCATCGTAGATGGCGATCAGGTTGCCGAGCTGCAGGTGGCCGGCCAGGGAGCAGGCCTCGCTCGAGACACCCTCCATCAGGCAGCCATCGCCGAGGAAGCAGTATGTGTAGTTGTTGACCAGGTCGAAGCCAGGCTTGTTGTAGATGGCAGCGGTGTGGGCCTGGGCAATGGCAAGACCGACAGCGTTGCTGATACCCTGGCCCAGAGGACCAGTGGTGACCTCGACACCGGGGGTGTCGTGGGCCTCAGGGTGGCCAGGAGTGATGCTGTCAACGTGCTAGAAGCTCATTGTCAGCGGATTATTCGCACTGACCCTCGTTCTCAAAACGTGGCGCGAAACTTACACGGAAGGCCTTCAGGTCGTCAATGGACAGGGAGTATCCGTACAGGTGGAGCAGGGCATACTGGAGCATGCAGCCGTGGCCGTTGCTGGAGTGATTTCGAGGTCAGAGGCACGTCATGTTGACGGTGGCACACTGGCCCGGGGAAAGTTGGGGACAAGGACTCACGAGAGAACGAAGCGGTCACGGTTGAGCCACTTTGGGTTCTTTGGGTTGAACTTCATGAACTTGCTGTAGAGAACGTGGGCCACGGGTGCCATGCCCCTGCATTGAGACGGCTGTCAGCTGTGGTTCAGACCGGTTTTTATATGGCGCATCACCGCTCCACCATCCTCAACATTTGAGTGGAGGGGCAAAGAGAGTCGAGGTGACGCAAGAGGGGCAGGGAGAACAACGTACATGGGCGCACCAGGGTGGCCAGAGTTGGCATGGGCGGTCGCATCAGCCTATAGACGAGAGTTGTGAGCATGATTGATCCTATCGAGGCGTGGTTGTGGCAGATTTTGGTGGTGAAACAAGCTGCTCAACGGGCGGCAGCGACAACGGCGATGGAGGGGCAAGCTGGCCCGTTGCAGGTTGCAGCAGCAGTGTCTCTTGGGGACAAATTGACTTACGGCCAGGACCCGGATGGTGTTGATGGCGAGCTCGTCGGTCTTTGTGTAACCCATCTTGACAGACTGTTTTTCGATAACAAAAAATGGTCTGGTGTATGGATGGACAGATAGGCTGGGAAGGTGTGGCAGGGGAGTTTGAAGATGTCGAGGAAAAGAACAAGTTCCAAAACGAGGGGTGAGGGGAATGGAAAAGAAGGGCAGGCAGGCAGGGCAGGCAGGCAAGCCATCAGGCGGGCCCCAGTAAAATGGTTGAGCTCGAGCTTGGGGTGCAGCAGGGCTCAAGCGTGGCAGGCGTGGAAGGGCGGGAACTGCTGCTACACAGTCTGACAGTACTTCCTGCCTCATGCGAGCTCGTGCTCGTGCTTCGTGCTCGTGCTTCGTGCTCCTTCCTGCTCCTGCCTCAGGGCGTGTGAGTGGTGGTGGCCCCATCCCAGCTCCATCGCTTGGGCCAGTTCTACCCTGGCAACGCCTCTCAATCATCAGTCATCAGCCATCAGTCAAACATCTCGCAACCTTGTTGACACGCCTTGGCTGACCCACCCGAAGAGGCAGCATTACACATCATCTACAGCACGATCACATATGCTCTACTATACTATACCATGGATCCAGCATGAGCATCTGATCTGCATCAACACCATCGCCGTCGACCTCCAAGCTTGTTGACGACTCGACCGCTTCGCATCGCCAGTCCTCGCTCGCCTCGATGGAGCTCCAATGCCGCGCCAATGCATTTTCCCGGCGGGCCAGCTAGCTCGGGCTATCATTAACGGAAATGCCCCATGGCCTGTCGCCATTTACCCGCTGCCCACGATGCATCTTTTCCGACATCAGTCAACTACATGCAAGAATTTCGCACAAGGACTGGACTACGCCATGCTACGACTGCCTGCCTGCCTTGTGTCGTTCGTTTATTCCACGCGGTACTGTGGTATAAGCTCAAATTTTGCCGCTGTTTTGCCCCGCGGATGGGCCGGATCGGATCGACGTCACCGCCAGCTCGGCCGCAGCTCCTCGAGGCGAGCGTCAGTCTCTTCCAGCCAGACGTCACCATCTCCATAATTATCGTCGACTGAGTAATTGCCCCTCGCTTATCGCCCGAGCTTTGGAGCGATGCCATTCACCATTTCGCAGGCTCACATCGCTGCATGTGCTCTACCGCCGTCTCTAGAACGAGAGAATTAGGGACCTGCTTGGCCAATCATTTATCAACGCTGCTCGAGCTACAGATTCTATCTTCAAGCTACCGTCGTTGTGCTCACTCAGCGCCCTCGTCGACCCCGCGGTTGGCGGTGCCCTCATGGCGGGGTACTTTCCGCCGATTTTCCCTGCAGGGTGCAAGGAGGACAAACAACACTGCAAGACCCTGCGGATCCCATTGGATCCTGCTCATCCACTCCAGATGCCAATTATTTGCTGCTCCGCATGCTTGCTCAGCTCCCACGGCTCCCGAGGCTGGAGACTCTGGTTGTGGGTATTCATTCTATCTCGCGAGCCGCGACACCGTCCGGCGCTGCCGTCCATCAGACATCCTTACGTCTCGGCATCACAAACCAGAGTGGCTGAAGTGGTCGGCCCCCGTGGAGAAATTTCTTTCCACGCCGGCTGCTTGTCACCCCAAACCCCCACCCCAACTACTCCGTCCAGACAGCTGGGATTCCACACAAGCGCGGGATTGCATGCATCTACACTAATAAGCGTGCATGCATGCATGCTTAATCTGGACTGGTCTCCATGTGGCTGTCCATCAATCAAGCCATCTAATCCCGCACTTCAGTGTCTTGCCGCATCTGACAGCTCGCCCTGCAAGTACGGTACAGCCTGCGATCTCGAACAACGCCTCAGATGGCCCCTGGCAGTGGGAATAGTGGTGGCCTGGTGGCGTGTCGTTTGGGGTTACACCAACAATGCCATCGCGCCCCGTTGGTGTTGATCTCCTGTCTCACCTCGGTCGCGGTCGAGCTCGAGTCTCAACAAACCGCTGCTTAAGGCGGTCGGTTCCACCCATCCGGCCCCCATCCAACCAGGGGCCTGCCACTCAGCCCTGCCCATGTCCGTCCGGGTGCTGGCATCCCAGCATCCCGCCCGCCCCCAAGGCCCTCCTCGATAAGCCGTCAAGGGTCCAACCGACGCAGGGATGGAGCTTATTTAGCCGGGCGTTGGTACACTACAAGGACCCGGCCTAAACCGTCTTGAATTTTGGCAGTCAGTGAGGATATCGATTGTGACTAACTAATTCACCACTGCACAATAAGTGCTCGGAGCAGGAACACAGAAGCATAGACAGTCCACGCCGCAAGGCTGCTGCATTTGCTCCAGCACCAATTGCTTTGTCCGTCATTCCGATGAGTAGTGTTACTAATAAGTCAAGTCGGCATGAACGGCCTCCCACTCCCCTTGCCCGCCGATGTGCGCATCAAACGCGAGGGCAAAACACTGCGAGCTTGGAGCAGCCACCGCGTTATGCAGCGAGTGAGGCTCCGTTATACCTGCCTGCCCTTGCAGCGCCAGCCTCGATCACTGCCGAGCCCCTCCTGAAGTCCATCATAACCACCCCGTCAGATTCTGGCGTGCCGACAGCCATTGCACTTACACTGAATCAGGTAATAAGCTTCCTTATTACGGAAGCATATTACCTGGTTAGCTTCTATTCCGCATACGTCCGAAGACATATATGGCGCCTTCATACAGCGGTAGACGCTCAAGACCCAGCTTTTGAAAAGGGGGGGGGGGGGGAAACAATGCCATTAACAGTACAGAGAGAGTACACTACGTGTGCACGTGGCCTGAGCCTCGTCCCGCATCCTGATCTTTGATACGAACTTTTGATCTTGGAAGGATGGTGGATGACTTGGAGTTGAGCTTGCAAAATGGAGGAAAGAGGTAAGGAGGCGGGGGGGTACTTCTCTCTTCAGGTCAAAAGACGTTAGGCTGACCTCGTCACAAGCGCTTTTTCTTTCTGCAGCACTCTTGTCTACTGGTCATTAAGCAATAAAGGAACTGCCTAATGGTGAAATAATGGCCTGTTTAACGAGGTTTCTCCCCTACATTGCAGGTATCGGAAGACTCATTTGGAGAAGACGTGGTTAAAAAGACTTATGAAGGCAATATTGACCCTCCAGGTGGGCTGCCAAAGAACGGCACGGTAAGAAAATAACACTTGGAATGGAACTACGCCATACGCAAAGAAAGAGTCTGCCCTAATTTGCCGTTCTTGCCTGACGAACAGAGGCCAAACAGAAACAAATTTAAACCCGATCTCCGATCGTCTGGACTGTCCCTGGCCTGGTGTGATATGAGGACGAAATATGGCTGGTTCGGCCAAGCCGTCGAGAAGAAAAAGCCAGTCCAGATTCCTGACACATGACCTTGGATACATGATGTATGGAGTTTGAGCCTTAAGTGAGTCCTTCCCCGGAAATTCAGGGCAATCACAACCAGTCTGGTCATGGAGCACGGTCTGGAGGAGGAGGATGGCCACGTTACTGCCTGCCAGGTTCTTCTCTCAGCTTTGGATGTCGTGCTTACACATTTCGTACTGTTGGGGGATGGGATTATTAGTAGACTTGCTGCTGGCCTTGCGCAGCCCGCAGATTGGTAGTCTCGAAAAGGTATTACGTGGACTCGGGGGCTTGTTGCGTGATGGGGCGGCGTTGGTTGATACGGCGGTTTCCGTTGGTGGATATTCTACCCTTGCAAGCGCAGCTCCTCTCAAAACCAGTCGCTTGTCGAGGCCGTTAACAGACTGTCGCAATGGCAAGACTTTTCCACGTGCAGCGAAGTAGTGCTTTCCCCCGAAAGGCTGCGTGTTTACTTTTTCTCGGGAGGCTCGCCTTCACCAATCACAGGCCCGCGACGGCAGATCCTCGATTCCCGAGGGCCTCTCCCGATCATTCTCATCTTCCAATCTACCCAGATGGCATCCACGTAGATTCTGTACCTTCAAATGGATACAGTCAAACTGATGTTTGTCGCGGAGACCAGTTTCGGGGATTGGGGTAGGCTCAACAACTCCTCTTGCGTAATTCAGAAAGTCCAATTTATTCTCATTGGTTATGAGAAGTCTTATTAGCAGCCCATCACACCAATTAAGATGGTTACTCCAACCGAGCCGAGCATGGTTGGTATATAGTTTGCCGTTGTACAAACTTAAGCACATACGGCCATAGATAGTGGAAAATACGGGATCCCGTCCGCTCTCCCATAGTCAAGCCACTAATCGCTGGATTAGTAGTTGGGTCGGTGACGACCAGCGAATACCCGGTGCTGTATGTTTTTAAACTTTTTGGCTTTTTTTTGGTGATAAAAAGTTAGCTTGTAAATGCATAAATCTTATTTCTCGCATCCTTTGCGTTTCTTGGCCACCCATCCACAAGGACTTGAGGAAGTTTCTTTTGGTGTATGTGGGAGCGATGCCTTCCAGCCTTGTCTGTGCGGTACGAGGCTCGGCTATGTGCCCATGTACTGCATTCTCTTTCCACTGTGATTGGCACTATATTTCTTCAAACGCTGGGTCTTGAGCGTTTACCACTGTATGAAGGCGCCACGTACATTTTACATATATAGGGATTAAAAACGAAACCACATGTCTGCTTGAAGGTGAAACGTTCTCCTGACATGAGCACTGAAACTCGTGCTAAACTGCCCAGGTGGGTCGTTTGGACATGATTACTTGTTTCTTCATGAAGGTTCGAAGAGGTTGAAGCGACGAAGATGAGCTTAAAAAGATGCCTGTCAAGCTCAAAAGGTCCATGGACTTCACCAAACCGTGCCATGGCATGGATGAATCTCCACAGAAAATTTCTGTGTCGCCTTTCAAGCAGAAAGTCAACAAGAGCGTCCTAGCACATACCAGTGAATTCAATATGCAGACAGTCACAGAAACTGACCATTTCGGGACAGTAGTTCTCAGGAGGTTCTCTTACCCAAGCTCTGCGAAACCAAGCGCGATTGATGAGGTCGTCTAACCCCAAAGCCAGCAGGGTTGCCGCTCACTACACTACACGCACTAGGCTCGTCAATATAGTATAGTGGACTTCAAAATACCCTCAATATAAATATAATATAATATATAGGCCTTCAATATAAGTGTGTGTAGTGTAGTGAGTTAAAATGCAGGGGGGAGGGCTAGGGAATAGGGGGTGGGGGGGATATATAAATAAATACCTAAATAAATACTTAAATAAATACCTAAATAAATATTTAAATAAATAAATAAATAAATAAATAAATAAATAAATAAATAAATAAGTAAATAAATAAATAAATAAAATAAATAGGTAAATAAAATAAATAAGTAAATAAATAGGTAAATAAATAGGTAAATAAATAGGTAAATAAATAGGTAAATAAATAAGTAAATAAATAAGTAAATAAATAGGTAAAGAAATAAGTAAATAAATAAGTAAATAAATAAGTAAATAAAATAAATAAATAAATAAAATAAATAGGTAAATAAATAGGTAAATAAATAAGTAAATAAATAGGTGAATAAATAGGTAAATAAATAGGTAAATAAGTAGGTAAATAAGTAGGTGAATAAATAGGTAAATAAATAGGTAAATAAGTAGGTAAATAAATAAATAAATAAGTAAGCTTTTTTTCTTCTCCTCCTCCTCTTATCTTATCTTATTTAGTCGCTTAGTCAGCTTTCCTCTCCCCTTTCCTCCCTTCCTCTCCCTCTATCACCCTCCTCCCCCTACCCCCCCCCTATTTACACTTAAACCCACTACATTACACACACTGGACTTCTTAGTGTAATATAGTGGACTTAAAAATACCCTCAATATAATGGAGTGTAGTGGGCTTATTTACACCCACTACACTACACTACTACACTGAGTGTAGTGAACGGCAACCCTGAAAGCCAGTCTGCAGGGCGGACCCCCCTTTAACTCGTTCACCTCCTCCCTGTACTTTCGGCTGGCTCTATATCTGTGAGAAGAACAGCTTTGAAGCAACTGCCAGAACAAATCATCTCCTTTGAGAGGCGGCCCGAGTGACACCAAGACGCGACGTGCAGATCGGAAAATGTCTCCCATCAGAGACACTTGATGGTTTCTCTCAGCAAGATTGTCCTGTGTGATGCTCAGTGCATCTGCCCAGAGGCATGTCTCCGAGCGTGCATTTCAGATAGCCGAGAGCGCATACTGGATATTCACCGTGGCCTGTGTCTCGACTGCATCGCACATCAGAGGTGTCGTGATGGCTGCATTCCCCCAGACATATGAGAGTGCAGCATAAGACATACGGCTGGAGCTTTGAGATCAGACAGTTCCTGAATGCTTGTTTGACATGCTAAAAGGCCAGACTTCTTCGATGTCTCTTCATCGTAGATGAGAAGACGGATCTCATCCGCCCCCAAAGTGCGTCGAGAACCGCGGTGTGGAGTCAATTGCATGTCTTCCTAGATTGGAGATGCAGTATGCGCCCCTGCTCTACCATTGACTTCTGGTATACGAAATTCCTTTCCTAAGTCCGGCCACAGCGTTTGGATCGAAGTGGCTGGGAAGGTGGCCTAGTTATGCAGAGTTGGTCCGATTGCTCGACAGCAAGCGACTCAAAAACTGGAACGTAAGAGAGATCTTAGACGGGCCGGTTGGGCAGCGAGAGGGGTTCTGAGAGTGTGAGGGGTTGATGGATAGCTGAGCCCGATTTGAGCCAGCCCGGGAGCATCTCATGCGGTGATACTTGTGCATAAGCGAGTATTGTGTTACCCTCCTTGGCCTTCCACTTTGCTGGAAGAGTTCTGGTGACCCTTTTGTCCTATCACAGACTGAATCTCTGTGTATAATTTTTTGGTGCCTTCATATCATTTTGGCGTTGTTGAAGTCTGGTGGAATAGAACCTTGTGCAATCTCATGAATTAGGTATCTTGGATATCTCCTCCGGGCTCAGGATGTATTGGGCAGCCCACTACAAACAGAAGGAAAATGCTGAAATTCCACGAAAGCAATTGTTGTCGCTGATGTATTAAGCGATGCTCAAGCTGCCACCGATGGCTGCCACCGCATCATATGCCATGCCATGTCAGGTTTGTCACCCCACTCCCAGGTATCGTACTGAAGAAACCCAGCTCCTTCACATAGAGATTTCCCCATCGGTGTCGCTTCGAGCAGAATTGGCACATTCTCCTTGCGGGCCCAGTCCTGGCCCCAGCTCAACAGCGCTCTCGCGGCGCCACGACGGCGGAACTCCGGCGCCACCCCAAGATCCTGAAGATGCCAATACTCGTCTGGCTCCGAGTCTGAGTCCGGCTCGCTGCTGTTGTCTGAATCCGAATCACCGAGGCCCCTCCAGAATGTGCCGAAGCCTTTCCTATCCATGACAGGTTTTGATGATGTGTCACGAAAGGTCTCGGCCAGTCCGTACTTCATGACCCGTTTCTTTAGTCGTTGCGTGAACGAGACATCAGCGGTCGGATCCCGCAGGCCCAGTGCCTCCAGCCGCCGCTGCGTGTGCTTGCGCTTCCTGGATGACTCCCGCGTCCATATCGCGTACGCCGCTGGTGCAGAGCCCTCGTAGCTAATTTTGCCATCTTTGTCGTGCACCTGGGTGATGACCTCGGCGACCATTACCCAGCAGAGGGATTGGTTGATGTGAGCGTCCAACTTTTGTTGGTATATCCTCTGGTAGGATCTGTAGTGCTCTTTCCTTGCTGGGTACATGTAAGAGTCGAATGGGTCATTTACAAAGGCTGCTGCGGCGACTTTTGCCAGGGCTGACCCTTCATGCGCGAGGGCAGGACGTATCCTTAGCTTTGATGTCGTCGTTGTTGACATGTTGGGTGGTCGTCGCTCTTCGCGCAACAAGATGGCTTGAGCCTGTCGTATTCGTATTGTAATGAATATTTTGGTGGTATCGATTGATTTTGTACTGCAGTGTGTTCAGGGTTCCCCGGTGCTTATGTATGTGACTTCGATGAGGTGGTCATGAGATACCACCTGGGCATCAATGAGGCACTCACGAGGATCCTTATATTGGTTTTATATCACTGAGGCTTACAGCTGATGGGAAGAAGCAGTCAAGACATTTGAATTTTCGACCAATGACAGGCGCCCCTGCGCACATTGAAAAGGAGCCTTTGAAACAGCAATATTCCTCCTATAGCAGCCGGCCCTGGCTGGACTGTCGGGAAGCCCCGACTGTGCCACCGTCCCAGAACGGAACGCACCGCATGGGAATTTGTAACAGTTGTCTGAGAAAACCCGGAATCGAGCGGCCAGATGCACCTGGCCGTGTCTTATAGGAAGTCTCGTTCACGCCGACACGCAGTGAGCCTCTCAGTCTGTGACTAAAAAGACAGCTGCGGGTCTCGGCTTGGCTTACACATTCGATGATTCCGGATATATAAGCACCACTTGGTCTCCAACCTCCGCGATAGGTGCGCTGTGTCCACTCACCTCTGCATCAGGGTGGTGGCTTAGCGCAGCAGACCCCTTCGTGCGTGTACTAGTCTAATATTTTCAGGCACACTAATAAAGCAAGCCTGCTCCGCCCATTTGTCCCCTGCGACGAATCAGGGCCAGGTTCTTTGCTTATGGCGCAGCAATCGGCGCACGCACATGTGCAGTCATCTGCTGCCACACGGCGTATCCTCCTGTCACTCGACTGAATGCATGTTTGCGTACTGCAAATTCGGAAAATGATGCCTGCTGATGTAGCTCGGGGATCGGCAAACTGCATGCGGGAGAATTTTGTGACTTGTCAACAGGTCAGCCTATTGTAGTGTCCTTCAGGTACTTTTTTTAGAAGTAATGATTTCTACCCATGACCCTGTTTTTGTATAGTCATTGATTCAATCGAATGCAGAAGGATGATGCCTAAGTACCGCATTGCAAGCAGTGAGCGAGACCTCCCGACTCCGTGGATGTCAAGCTACTGAGATCGTCAAAGGTACAACACTGAGGTCCTGGCAGGGAAGGATGTCATGATCGACGTCTATTGCCTGACATCTTGGTATGCCTTTGAACTAAGGAAGTGTATAATATAAATACATAGACACCTCGGGCTCATACCCCAGCCTAAAACCACCGGAGATAGATCATAGTCTTCATCCAACGACTTGAAGCATCCAGACATATTCTTCATTGCAGCTTGACTTTAAGTTGAACATTATGTTGCCTGCCACACTTTCCGCTTTGTTGGGCACTGTTATCACAGCTGCCGCAGCCAACAACACCTCTCGATGTGCTCCAACAGATTCGCACTGTTCATTCGCCAAGTACTGGGCCGCATTGAACAGCATAGTGGACAAGGTCTGATCAAGACGGTTCCGCTAGGGACCCCGTGCCACTGCCCAACATACGACGAAGAGGAATACAAGAGGATCGAATATGCGTAGGATTTCCAAATCTTCATTTCAACTTGGCATGGTCTGTTGTGTCGGCGTTCTTGGCATACTGGTCCCATAACCTCCAAGTCATGCATCACGCGCCCTCATTAGCCAAAGAAGCAGTGATGCTTTCCTCAAGAAAGCTCGCCAGTGCCGTCAATGACTTCTTGGGGCTCATGATATCCAAGAAGGGCACATCGACCTTGAAAGTCGACCAGAACCATGTGCGGTACTCAGCCGCAATCATACTGTCCAGGCCAAATTGGGGCAGGGCCATGGAATCGTCGATCTTCTCGATGGGCAGCAGGATCAGGTTTGAGAAGCGCTTGCGAGCCAGGCGCAACACGGCCTCGGCCAGAGTGGGGGCGTCTGCCTCTGCGGTCAAAGCCTTGGCCGCGGTACCCGCAGGCAGCGCCTTGAGCCAGGCTGGGGCCGCTGTGAAGGTGACAGTGCCGGCGGACGAGGCATCTTTGCTCGCTTCCTGGTCGGCGAAGAGGGCAGCGGCAAGGAAACCGCACCGTGGATCTTGCGTGGTCCCGTTCTCAACGTCAAAGCCCTTTCTGATGAGCTCACGAAGCCCAAAGGGCTCCAAGCCGGTCAGGATATGTGGCGCGGTGGCCCCTGGTGCCAAGGCGAAGTCAATGACCTGCAGGAACTCATTCTCGTTGAGCGGCTGGATGCCCTTGCGGAGAAGAAGAGCCTCGATCTCGGGATTCTCGTGCAGGTAGCCTACTTCGGAGATCATGCCCAGGCCTACCGAAACCGCGGGCTTGCCACAGCTGCGACGATAGCGGGCGAAGGCGTCCAGGAAGCCATTGGCGCTGCAGTAGTTGCTCTCGGTTGCCGTTCCCACGCTCCCGCTCACCGAAGACGTGAGCAGGAAGAAGTCCAGCTGCGCGTCGCGGCCGCCGCGGGCCAGGGAGCGGTCCAGGTTCCACGAACCTGCCCACTTCGGCTGGATCCCCGTGTGCCAGGCCTTGTGCGTCATGCTCGAGAAGAGTGCCTCGCTCAGACCCATGGCGGCTTGAACCACGCCGCCAATGGGACGGCCGGAACAGGCGTCGACGGCAGCATCGACTTGGTCTGGATTCGAAACGTCGCCTCGAACTACCTCCACGGAAGCACCGGCTCCCCGGAGCCGGTCCACTAGGCTCTGGGCTTCGGGCTTGTCACTGCCAGAGCGACCCAGAAAGACGAAGTGACGAGCACCTCGCGACATCATCCATCGACTCAGACTGCGGCCGAGGCCGCCCAAGCACCCAACGAGCAGGTAGACCTTTTTGGGGCTCAGGATTGTCTGATACAGAGCGGGCATGACCTGCTGACTGTCAGTGTTTGCGTCTTCGTCTTGTGCTCCTCCGTACCATGCGAGTGGAATTCACAGCCTGGAGTCACTATGGGGAGGAATCATTGGGGGCAGCATACCGGAATGAGGCTACTTGGGTCCTGCATGGATACCACAACCTTACCAATGCGATCTTTTCCGGAGAAGAAGCGGTAGGCCTGTGACAACTTGGAAACATCAAATGTAGCGATCGGGACCGGTTTGATTTCCCCAGTCCGATACAGCTCAAGCGCCTCCTTTGTTTTGCTGTGTGAAGTCAGCGTCATAGCTCAGATGCTACACCAGTAACGAATTGCCACAGACTGTCCAAGGCTTGGTACGGCAAGAGGGAAGTGGAATCGAGATGAGGCCGAGGAAGCAACTTACTTGATCCAGATATCTCGGTAGAACTGGTCTTTGTGGAAGAACAGTTCGGTAAGATCAAAGGCGGTAAAGGAGCAGTTACGGGTAAAGACGTGCATGTCGAGCTTCCCGGCGTCAACAAGCTCACGCTTGCCGACCTCGACAAAACGCCCAAAGTCTGCTATACAGTCCCAGCTGTCATGCATGAGGTCGCCCACAAGCGAGTTGATGACAACGTCGACACCCCGGCCCCCAGTTGCTGCGCGTATGCCAGGCACAAAGGAGGCATCCCTCGAACTAAAGATGTTCTCGGCCGGGAGGTTGAGCTCGCGCACGAGGTGCTCCTTCTTGGCCGGCGACCCGACAGTCGCGTACACAACAGCCCCGAGGCGCTGGGCCAGCATGATGGTCGCCATCCCGAAGGCCCCCGCGCCGCTGTGCACGAGGATGGACTCCCCCGCGCGGATGTGGGCCCGGTCGTGCAGGGCATACAGGGCGGTACCAAATGCCACGGGCAGGGTCGGCATCACGCAGAGGTCCTCAGACGGCAGCATCTTGTGCGCCGCCCAGGCCGGCACGCGCTCGACCGTGGCAAAGCGGTTCGGGGCCAGCACCACGGCGTGGTCGCCGGGTGCGAGGTGCGTCACCCCCTCGCCGACCGAGACGACGACGCCGGAGAACTCGATGGCGGCTGTGCCGGTGCGTGTCTCGACGCGCCCGCTGACAGTGTAGATGTCCTTGGCGTTGAGGCTGACGGCTGCGGTGCGGATGTCGACGAAGCCGGGGGGCGGCGAGGCTTGACCGTCGGGCATCGTGGTCTCCTGTGCGAAATGGAGCGTGTCCATCTGCCCGACATTACCTATGGCCAGGCGTGCGAGACCAGCCTCTCCGAGTGTCTCGCGTTTGAGAGGCTCACTCGGATCCATGCGTCGTCGAAAGAGGCTGTTATTCGTCCTGTCGGCCACAAATCGACTGACATGCAGAATACCGTCGCTCTGACTGAACTCCTTGTCGTCCATGTCATCCACAGGCACCAACGCAGAGGCTAGGTTGGCGCACAAAGCATCAAGTGTGGCTTTGTCTGCATTGGTAGCAATGGGCGATCCCACATCGAGCACCGTGTATCGCAAAGACGGTTGCTCAAGCATGAGCGCTCGAGATAGCCCTGAGGCGAGAGTCAGGTTTGGGTCTGGGCTGGAGCCCAACATGTCGGCCCCCGTCAGCCAGATCAGATCAGCTGCGACGTCAGTCACCCGACGCAATCGGTTCATATCGGTCGGGCTCATCGTGGCCAGAAATTCTGACTTCAGCTCAAGAAGAGAGATGTAGATATCCGACGGGGACGGCGCCGGTCCTGATTCCTCCATGTCCTCGAGCGTGGAAACCCGGACGTCACCGAAAATCGGACTGTGACTTTTCAGGTGCTTCGCAAGAACATGGCCGAAACTATCAGCGCTTTTAGCGTCTTCAGAGGGCACAAGAATGACTGCGGGGCGCTTGGCCAACGAGACACTGGATATAGGACGCAGGCCCACGAGCACCCCTCGACCAATGTCGATGACAGAGAGTCCAGCACTTCGCAGTGCCTCTTGAGCGCCCGAAACTTTCCGCATGATGACAACACCACCATTGGGGCTCATCTGGTTGACAAATGCTGCTGTGCGCTTTGTATAATCCGCTGAGGCATCGAGCTAAAGATCTCGTGGTCAGTTCGGTCCAGTACTAGTCTCGGCAAGATGAAATGATCGATGATTGGGGGCTTGGCTGAAAGGCCACATGGACAACGATGCAATTGTAAACTTTGACTTACCCCTGGAATTA
The DNA here is from genome assembly GCF_019321695.1 of Diaporthe batatas. Taxonomy (NCBI): domain Eukaryota; kingdom Fungi; phylum Ascomycota; class Sordariomycetes; order Diaporthales; family Diaporthaceae; genus Diaporthe; species Diaporthe batatas. The sequence continues at coordinate 272,429 of NW_025408563.1, read as the reverse complement.
TGACTGTATCAAAAGGAGAGGATGACTCCGTGGTACTCGTTCGAAGCTTGCCCTCAGCATCCATCTCGCCTCCAACCCAGGACGAACAGCGGGGGAATGTTGTCTCGGCTTCCAACGCCTTGAGCCAGCGTTTAACTTGGCATTGCTCACCAGCGTCAACAAGCTCAAGCACGCTCATCTTGGGGTTTTTGAAGCTGGCCAAATCGACCATGGCGACGATATAGGCCATGCTAGCATGGTCAATCAAGTCAGCCGGGAACCCTTCGACAGCCTGTTCAAGATATCCCTTAATCCTGGTCGTGTGTTCTGGTTGGAGACGGAGAATATCAGGCTTCCAGCGGACGCTGAGACATGGCTCTCGCTTCATGGAGCTCTCGTCAACGGGGCCACTGTCGAGAGCCCCACCGTCACTGTCGCCAACAGGGGCAACCGGGCCGTTGTTGTACAGGGAGAGCCTCACGCCTTCCATATCAACAAGCGCGTCTCCAGTGCTGCTTTGAACAAGTGTGCAATCGATCTGCTTTGTGCCGAAGCCCGTCGTGCGAGTGCGTGTATGAATCGCCGCGGTTTCGGGGTCGTGTTCAAGAAGACTTGCCGGTGCTCGGATACGGCACGACTTGATGAAGACGGGCAAGTATGCGCGCAGGCTGTTGAGATCGCCGGCCGTGCCCCCAAAAATACCGGCCTGGAGACAGGAGTCCAGAACGAGGGGATGCAGCGGGTACTTGGTCGCGTGGTGCTGGCCGCTCTGTTGGAAGAGGCGTGTGGTTGAGATGGTTTCAGGCCGGGCCCTGGCTCCATCTGTGGTCATGGACGTAATGGACTGGAAGTTTGGTCCGAAGCAAAGGCCGCCCTCGGCCAGCCTGGCATACCACCTGTTCATCGATCCCCAGGTCTCATACCCACCAGTATCCTGCACCGAGACGAGGCCGTATCGGGACGAGACTCCATCTTCATCACCCAGAATCCGCACACTGCCGGAGCAGTGCAGAGTAGATGCGCCAGAGTCCCACGATGAGATCGAGAAGTCGAACCACTTGCCCGACGTTGAAGCCGTCGAGATCTTGCGCGCTGAGAGCGTGGTGTGGATCTCAGCATCGTTTTCCTGTTCCGGAACGACCATCGCTGCGCCGATGTTGACAGTTCTGAACTCAAAGCCAGACCGCAGGTCTCCAATTTGTACACCACGGACTTGGCACATGGCCTCCATGACGATTCCCAGGTATCCTGTAGCCGGGAAGACTATCTGTGACTCGAGCTTGTGGTCCCGTACCCAAGGCACCTCGGACAGTCGGAGCAGGTTCCGCCAGGCAAAGTCGATGCCGCTCCCGGCCAGCTGGGCGGCTCCGAGAAGCTCGTGGCGCATGTGCTGACGGTTGCGCTGCTCGACACTGGGGCGTGGCTCACTCCAGAGGAGGGAGCCAGTGTGGTCCCATGGGTAAGGCGGCAAGTCATGGAGCGGAGCCATGGTGCCTTGCTCGCGGTATCCGTTGACGGCAGACCATTCCAGCGGGATCCCCAGAACGAACAACTGGCTGGCCAACCTCCTCATGCACGCCTCCGCATCTTCTCCGCGTAGCAGCGTCGGTGAGATGCGGAAGTCGTGTCCGGATTTCTTGCGCGTCTGTTCGACGGGGCCTTTGAGGGCAGCGTGAGGCCCGACCTCGATGAGATGAAGCTTCTTCGCGCTGGCTGTGAGCTTGGTCAAAGCCGCGCAGAACTGGACCGCGGTCTCGAGGTTCTCGCGCCAGTATCTGGCAGGGTTCTCGTGCCCCGAGTGGTCCAGGACGGTGAGATTCTCGGCGCTGGAGCCGACTGATGAGTACATGGTCGCCTGGCGAGACGGCCTGGCCTTCTCGGCGTCGCTCGAGTCGTCGCCCGCAAATACCGGCGTAAGCATGTCTTCGTAAAGCGCGCCAACCTCCTTCATCATGTGAGAATGGTATGCTCGTCCACCCGTCTTCAGGGCTCGAACGAATTTCCCTTGCTCCTGCAGGATCTTAGCCAGTGAATTGATGGCGTCCAGCTCGCCGCTTAGCGTTACGCTTTGCGGTGCATTGATGCAGGCAACGCATACACGCCCTGCCAACCCTTCTGTCTTGGATATCAGTTCGGTAGCTTCCTCCTCCGCCAGACCAGCCGCGAGCATGCCACCCTTGCTTTGTAGTCTACCAACTGCCTGCCCCCGAAAGTAGGCGACTTTGATGGCTTGAGCTGCTGAAAGCCAACCCGCGGCGTAGGCGGCTGCGATCTCGCCCGACGAGTGGCCGACGACGGCTTTGGGCATAACGTTCCAGTCTGACAGAAGGTCCACCAAGGCAACCTGAACAGCCGTGCAGATGGGTTGACTGCGAGTCACATCGTTGATCATGGTCGTCTCCGGCGGATCCAGCAATGTTTGCTCGAGGGTCCAGGATGGTCTGGAACCCACACCATCTTCGTCCTGTTCCGGAAGGTCCTGGAGTACAAGGTCTAGGCGCTGAATTGAGGCGCGGAAAGCGGCATTGTTCAGAAGAAGCTCGCGACCCATCTCCGCGTATTGTGCTCCTTGCCCAGTGAAGACGAAAGCAAAAGGCGGTGGGGACACCTCTGGCTTTTCTTCAGACTTGAAGACCTCAGTGACTAGTTCTTGATCACCATTCTTGCTGACGGAGATACAGGCACGATAATGGTGGTGAGAGCGATGTTTTGCCAGCGTATTGGCCAAGGCCGGGAGCGTATTGGCGGGATGCTCCTTGACGTACTGTGTGATCTGTTCGATGCGCTTATTCAAAGACCACTGGGACTTTGCCGTGACCGGAAGTACGAAAGTATTGCCCGAGTCCGAGGACACATTAGATGCGGACTCAGAAGACGATGAAGGTGTTCCCGGACCCGGCATATGGCCTTCGAGACCTGACACATAGCTCTCTGGCGCTTCCAAGATCACGTGGGCGTTCGCGCCACCGTAACCGAAGGAGTTGATGCTAGCTCTTCGCAGAAGTCGGGGCCATTTGGACAACTCATTGACCACTTGGAGGTTGTACAAATCGAGGTTGACTTTGTGTCCAAGCAGGTAAGTTAGCGCTTGGGGCTTGCGGCACATGAGGTTTATCTTTCGTAGAGGGGACTAAAGGGCACAACGGCGGACCGAAATGTATGAGAGTGACTCACGTTTAGGATTCAATTTTGTGACCCCGTATGTTGGGGGGATCATCTCCTCTTCAAAGGCTAAGACTGCCTTGATAATAGCGGACAAACCACTAGCCGCCTCACTGTGGCCGATATTGGTTTTGACCTATTATCTTTCGTCAGTTCTGTGCAAGTCACTCGCAATCTCCACGTGTTAAATCTCAGGTGAATTCATGTAGTGATTTGAAACTGGGCTGAACGTCCGTGGTATCAGGTCTAAAAAGGGTAGGGAAACGAGGGAACATCGGGTGTGAGGGCGAAAACATACCGCACCAATCATTAATGGCGAATCTCCCTCTCTGGCAAAGGCCTTCCCGATGCCCTCGACTTCAATCGGGTCTCCGACAGCGGTACCGGTGCCGTGGCACTCGACGTAGTCGGTCTCGTCCATGCGAAGACCTGCATTGGCGTAAGCCTTGCGGATCACGGCCGCCTGCATGGTGGCGCTGGGTTGCGTAATGCCGTTTGTCCTTCCATTAGAGTTGACTAGATACCGAATGGTTAGTGATGGGAATTATCTGGTGCATTTAGAATGAAATGACGGTTACTTACCGGCTGTGCCACGGATCACAGCGCGGATGTGGTCGCCATCCCGCAGGGCACGCGAGAGCGGTTTGATGTAGATGGCGTTGACCGCCTCGGCCCGGCCATAACCATCGGCTGAGGCATCGAAGGTATGGCACGTAGACGTTGGCGACAGGACACCACCCTTCATAGTACCGAGGTGTTGCTCGACAGACGTAATGAGGTTCGCTCCAGCGACGATTGCAGCTTCGCAATCGCCGTTTTTCAGTGCTATGACAGCATTGTGCAGGCCATATATGGACGAGGAGCATGCGGTATCAAGTGTGAAGCTCGGTCCGCGAAGGTCGAAGACGTGGCTGATGCGGTTGGACATGATGGCGGTGCCGGACCCCGTCGCGCTGTAACGGTGGAGGTAATCTGGATCCCGAGTCTGCATGGTCTGGTAGTCGACAGTGAAGTTGCCCACGTAGACCGCAGTGTCCGATCCCATGACCGCTTCCATCGAGAGGCCCGCATTTTCGAGGCACTCGTATGTGACTTCAAGCAGTTTTCTTTGTTGAGGATCCATGTATGTAGCCTCGAGGTTATTCAGCCCAAACATTTCGTTATCGAACTTCCGGACGTCTTCGTCGAGGAAGTAGCCACCATCTGCGTCCATGGCACCCGCGCGCTTCCCGTCTGGGTGATAATAACCAGCCATGTTGAACCGCTCGGCTGGGACCCGCCCTTGTGTGGTTTTCTTCGCCTTCAGCAAATTCCACAGATCGGATGGGGCACGTATGCCTCCTGGGAGCCGGCATGCTGCGGTTTGTTAGACCATTGATCTGTGAAGAAGGGAAGGAAAAGACGCACCAATCCCAATAATGCACGCAGGATCATCTTCTAACTCCAATTCCGGTCCAGAAGAGTGACTGGCGGTCGCCGAATCGAAACGGCCATCAGCGGTCGCGGCGAGAGATGCCTCCTCACTGCTTTCAGCAGCCTTCATCTCCTTGAGGCTAATCACCGTAGGCCCATTGGCAGGCAGCTTGACACCATTGAGGTGCAAGCCATTTTCTGGCATTATGGCCTCCATCTTCTCTCGCAAATTCAACGGTGGTGCGAAGGTGCGATCCGAAATTGTTATCGCTCTGCAATTAGAAAGTCAACAATTGGCGTAGCGAATGCCCCATGGTTTATATAAATCCAAACTTTGCTGCATTCAGCATATATCTCAAGTTGAGTGTTATGATTGGCCTTGTTCTCCTGGCTGTAAACATGACTAATATCCGGGCGAATGGCCTCCATGATTGGAACGAGATAGCAACTGAGACCTAGCCCAGCAAACAGCTCCAAGTCCTTCCCAGATGACGGGCATGCCGGTCGGCTTACAGCGGTGGGAATGGCTCAACGTTCCCTGTGAAACGGCGAATGCGTGGGAATACAGACACTGATTCTGCGGTTGGAGGTGTATCACCTGATCCTTCGATGCAGCCACTTTGTGAAACCAATGTGCGTTGATACCAACCAGCCTTGCGCAGACCATTTTGCAGAGGCAAGGTGACCGTCCCAGATGGATATCGCCTGCTGTTCTGCCACGTGATTGGTCCGCAAATGTCGGGTACGCGGTCTTTTCCTGCATCCCCGAGGAGCCAAACATCGGGCTTACGCGGGAATCTCAAGACATCCAAATCCATCCTGCTCGATGTCGCTCACATTTCGGCCTCTAGGCTGTATTTACGTACACTAAGTGAAGGATGAGTCTTTGTTGGTTGGCGTTCTTCAGCCTCGTTGGATAATTAAAGTAGTGCCAACCGCTTCAGCGGTGTACAAGTCTCCGACCAGGATGAGGTGGCTGAATGGCGAGTTCGAACTCTAGTTGCTGGGACCTTTGAATGAGCTGCGACACATTCTGTCTTCTGGTTCAGTCAGTCACAAGTTATCCGTCTTATTGGACTTTCTGTTGAGGCCCCATTGACAAAGAAATCTAATCAAAGTTGATCGCCCGTATACCCCCAAACAGCCAATGGGGAACAAGGAAAGATTTGCGTTGGTAACAGGGTTCGTGTGTATCTTATCATGAATCATTTTTATTGGACCTCCAGCTAATGTGTAGCTGGGCTCATGTAGATGTGGAAAAGGCGGGATAGGCGAGGCGCTCGTTGTAGAATATGCACGACGGGGCCTCCGGCCCATCGCGACATTGCTCCCGTTTGAGAGTAGCAAGCATCTAGATGACGCGGGAATTGAGTGGTTCCCACTCGACGTAACAAAAGAAGAGTCGGTTCTTGACTTGAAGAAGCGTCTGCTGGAGCTCACTGGAGGTTCCCTGGACGTGCTCGTCAACAACGCGTCAGTGTTATCGGCTTCTGCCCCGCTTATAGCTTTTATCCGTTGAATGAATAAGACCACTGACTTTTGGAACTTTTCAGGGGAATGTGTAAGACACAATATGGTTGAAGGCGTGATGCTGTGCTGATGCCGACTATAGGCTATACCATGACGGCAATAGACACTGATGTGGACGCTGTTGCGAAAATGTTCAATGTGAACGTCTTCGGGCCCATGCGTATGGTGCATCACTTCCACGACATGCTCGTAGAATCTTCCGGCACAGTGGTCAGCATCGGGTCAGTCGGTGGCATAGTACCATACGTCTATGGATGCAAGTTCTCAAAACAATATTCGAGCCTCGCGTCTCCTGTACTCTTGGTTACTGACGTTCTTGCATGTAGCCGCTTACAATGCCACGAAAGCCGCCCTGCATCACTGGTCGAATACATTAAGAGTCGAAATGGCGCCTTTGGGGTATGTTTGACCTGTCAGAAATGTGGAAAATACTACAGGCTAACCGGGAGGCGCTGCAGGGTGAAGGTCGTCACAGTAAGAGCTTGCCACCAAGGGCGATTTAGTTCTTGACCTGCCCGTCACTCGCGCGTGCTAACTTGAGCTTCGAACTCCAGGTGATTTCTGGCAACATCGGAACAAACATACTCAAGAGCGACCAAGTCGCGGGAAGAGAACTTCGAAAAGGTCAGTGGCTTGCGCTTTGGCTGAGGTTGCATCATTAACGAATCAGCAGGGTCCTACTTCGCACCATTGGCCCAAGACTTCAAAGATCATGTGAACAGAGTTCCTGGTGAGTCAATCCCACTTCACTTGGGCATGAGCTCCCGCTTCAATCCCTGAATTTCTCGCTCACCATGGATTAAAGACACGACAGATCGTTTTCAGTACGCTTCAAAGGTCGTCCAAGAAAGCCTTCGGCCTGCACCCTCCGCTTGGTTTTGGTACGGCAAGACGACTTTGATTGTCCGCTTTCTCAACACGTTCGCATGGCAGAGTGTTTGGGTATGTCTTATTCCGCGTTACATCTACGTACCTCCATACACCACCGGATTAAATGGTAGCTAATCTAGGAAATGGAAATCGTTAGGATGGATTCATGTGGAACATGTTCAATTTCAATAAGTTACAGGCTGCACAAAAAGTCCGCTAAGCATGGGATTTGGCTCCCTGTCGCGGATAGTACCTAGTAAAGGACATATAAATATATAGATATTTCTTGAAAATGATAAGATTTGGTTTGTTCATGCGCTTGGTTTCACACAAGTTACAGCCACATATTGCGGAAATATCCCGTTCCATTCAATTACAGTAGTTCTCTATATACCTAGGTACCTAGTATTGTAACGGCTAAGTGACGGGCTGGTATGTCTGGCTTTTGTGACCCCATTCTCTGTCTGCTTGATACATAGGCAGTTTTCAGAGATCGAACTGCACACGCTCCACAATATCTTCTCGTACGGCTTTACCTGGTAGTGAGAATTTAGCTACGATCGGGGGCCAAAAGACAGTAAACTAAACATTTTAAGCAAGGCAGTGTGATGGGATGACCAGAAGGACTATCTTAATAAAACTTGCAAGGTATTTGAACGTATTTGTGGAAATTTTTATAGAAGAGAAAGTTTCTATTTAGGTAGTCTGAAGTTTGATGCCTTATCAATTTCAATTGACAGTCTCGTATAGGATGCTTGGACAATGCATTTGTGTATGGAGACGACGATTCGTCCCAATTGACAAGCTATCTGATGGCTGGTTTATCGCTCGTACTCCTTCTCAAGATGGCCCAGGAAGCCTTCCACCTTCTCCCCGCCGACCATGATATCGTTGCATGGCAGCAAGACCCAGAGCATGCGACCTGGCAAAGTACCATTGCCAGTGATGTTCTTCCACTTGTGGGATGTGGCTCGCTGGACGCATACATCACCCTGCCGCATGATGCGCGACTCTCCAGAATCTAGAGTCAGCTGGAAGACTCCCTCCAGGACGACACCGTAGTCTACCGAGATAGCCCGGTGCAACGGCGACTCTATGCCCGGGCCGAAGTCGATCATGCGCACGACAGACCCATTAGGGTAATGCAGCGGAGGCTGTCATAGGATCCAACCCGTGTTAGAATGTTGTCGATACATGGTCATGACTCTTGCTCAAAAAGGCTTACCTCGGTCTCCTTGGCAAACTTCATGTCCGCGTTATCATTGCATTCAATGGGAGTCTCCTTGGTCGAGTAAAGGATGGTGGCGACTGCTTGGTTCTCGCCCATGATGCGGTGGTGAGAGCCGCAGTCAGTGACAAGGAAGACGGACTTGCCCTCAGCATCATGGCCCGTGATGTGGCGACTGGTCCTGGTGAGGCCGGGTGCCGGGAAGCCGTCGGTGATGAAGCCCTCTGCGCCAGTAGGAGGGCCCTCGTCTCTGCTCGGAGGCACCTGTGTTGTAGTAGCCATGATGTTTGAGTTGAGTCTTTAGCTGACTATGTGACAGTACACGATGAAGGTTGTATACCCAGTCGTGGCTGAGAGGGCGAGAAGGAAGAGCCACGCTAAGAATTACCAGCACTTTAATACCAATAGTTTCATATATGACTACAAGGAAGGGAGTTTCCTGTGATGGAATCGGCATTCAGTTCAAACCAAACTGCGTTTTGCCGATGCATTGTAAGAGTGCGCACAGATAGCAGCAAGCCCGATGATGTTGACGCAGCCTGCAACAGGCGAGACGCTGCCACGATGCACGGTGCCGGCGTTGTCACTTCTGCGTGCTATGTCAAAGCCGAATGCTCGGCCAAGAAGACCACGGACTCGGAGTAAGGCTGTGACGACCGCTGAGAATTGGTGCTTGTTGGACTGCGACGCGGGCATGCGACGCGGGCAATGTGAGTTCACTGCTTGCCGGGATAGAGGGATATCCAGAAGAATAACGTACCTAGGTACCTACTTAGCACCTAGTTACATCGAGGATGGCCGGCTCGGCATACCCGAGCTCCTGAAAATCAAGGGATGTCCCCGGCCCAGATTCTGACCACTGTTATGGCCGCATTGGGCTGGGGGCTAAGGTGGGCGACTAGGCACATGGGCTACCTGCAGCCTCCAAGGCCCTAAGCTCTTCTAGACTTAGAACTATTAAAGGCTTCCTTTCTAGTTTTCTTCTTTTCTTAGATCAGTTAAGTATTATTTAAAAGTTGATAATTTTAAATAATATTTAAAAGCTTTATCTCTCTTATATTTTAATTAAAATAATTATCTTTTAATTTTAATTATAAACTTTTAATAAAAAAATTAAAATAAAGTTATATTTTAAAAACTATTTTTAATATCAATATTAATATATAAAATAATACTTTTTAAAGTTAGTATATTAAAATAAATTTATATTAAATATTTATAACTTTTATATATAGTTTTAAAATTTTTATTAATAAATAATAAATATTATAAATTAAAGTTATATATTAATAAATTATAAATATAAATAATAAATTTATTAACTTTATTTATTTAATTTTAAAAATAATAATAAAATTTTATAATTATTTTTAATTATAAATATAAGATAAAAATAAAATTATAAAATAGTTTATATTTATTATTTAAACTATTAAATACTTTTAAATTTTTAAACTTTATAATATTATTATTTATTAAATTCAAATAACTATATTATTTAATTATTAAAAATATTATTATATAAATAAAATATAATAAACTTTTATAAATTAATAAAGATTCTTTATATATTATTATAATACTAATTTTAATATTTTTTAGATAATAAATTGTCTTTAGTTTAAGTTAATTACAATATTCTACTTCTCTTTATCGTGAACTTATAAATTTAGCTTAAGTGTGAGTTCCAGAAAATTGCGTCCCTATCGCGCAGTATCAGTGTAGCACTGTGGCACCGAGGGTGTTATTGCTAGCGCCCTGTCAATCATCAAGATCCCTGGCGATTGCCAGTGTTGCATTCTACTAGCACGAAGTACATGCACGTAATTCAAGGGATCTGCGGCCCATTCAACCCAATCCCACCCCTCCCCAGCAATAATTCAGCCAAAGTGGCGCACGAGGGCTCTCATGCACGCCATTACAACCTTGGAACCAAATTGAACCAAGAAGTTCCGGCCTGCTCTAGACTTTGGACGTAAGCGTGGTGCCCCCATCAACGATGAGGCCGCAGCCAGTAATGAAACTGGACAGCGGGCTGCACAGGAAGATGACCGAGTCGGCGATCTCCTCGGAGAGTGCCATGCGACCCATCGGCACAGCTGCTTCGATCATCTTGTCGAGGCCCGACACGTTGTCGATGGCTTTCTGCACCATGGGCGTCCGCACCCAAGAGGCGCAGATGCAGTTGACACGAATCCCATGGGCAGCATTGTCCAGTGCTAAAGTCAACCCCAAAGAGCGGGTCAGCATACCGGCCGTATCAAGTATAGTGGCAGTCCTGTCGCCGAGACACTCCTGCATGGTTTCCGGGGAGGCGGTAAAGCGGGACAAGACAGACCTGCATTCTTCGACAAGCCCAGCACCGCGTGCTTGGAGGTCGTGTATTGCACCATGCCCGGAGTGGAAACGTAAGACGATGCCGACGCCATGTTGACGATGGCGCCTCGAAAGGCCGAGCGTCCCCCGACCGCCTCCTTGCCAGGCCCACGACGCTGCAGCTGTGGGAGCGGCTCCTGTGCCGCCATCACCGCCGACGCGGCGCGCGTCACCAGGAACGTCCCGGTAACATTGACCTCGAGGAAGCGGGCGAACTCGCTGACATCTGCCTCGGCGACAGCAGCAGCCTTCTCAACCCCGATCCCCGCACAGTTGACGCAGTAATCCACTCTCCCAAAAAGGCTGGCCATGTCCTGGAAGGCTTGCTCGACCGACGCCTCGCTTCGCACGTCGATTCCCCGCGAGTGGATCCGGAGACTCGGGTTCTCGGCCACGCGCATGGCCTCGTCGGTAACGGCCTTGGCGGCGGCTTGGTCCAGGTCTGCCACCATTATGCCCGAGGCGCCTTGGATCGCAAATGCCATCACACATGCGCGGCCTATCCCGCTTCCTACGGCCATGGGTATGGGCTTGTCAGCTGGTGCACCTCGGCCATGCCTGATCGGCGACAGACCACCGGGCTGAGCGGGTCTACTTACCTCCACCCACGATCAGAGCGTAACCGGAGACCTCCATAGGTAATGGAGTATTCGGCCGAAACTGGGTCTTCAAAGCTAATGGTATCCAGGCTGCTGCGGGCGGGCTTGTGTTTGATAGTCATCGGACAAATATGGAACACAAGTAAGTATTTATGTGTGCACCAGTAAACCTACCCTATATGCCGAGTGCCCGTAGACGCACGGCAACCAAAACTATATGATGCTACTTGGATTATTATGAAGATGTTTCGGCCATTGATTACCTATAGAGTCTAGATTGGGGAATAGCTCGTCGGCATTCGGGCACAAACGTGCATGGAATTATGTTATGAACAGCCGAGTAAGTAGCTACGCATCAAGTTGACATCAGGCCATGTGTACCTTGGTAGCTTGAAATCGCCGCGTCCGTATCCACCAGACGCGAAAGGGAGTCTAGGATCGCATTGCATTGATACTTTTCCACAATTACGAAGGTGACATAACAGCTCGGCCCTTCTCACGCTTGCCCCAGAAGCCTTGAGTAGACCAAAAACACCTACCAAAGTCATCGACAACAAAGACATCGTATCCGATATCAAACTTTTCAGTATACGACACCATGGCTATCAAAGAGATTCAGCCCAATGTCGCCGAGTTCAAGGACCAGTATCACTCGCAACAGACGCCGGTCCGCATCATCCATGTCGGCGCAGGAGCAGCTGGACTTCTTACTGCCTTCAAGGCACAGAAAACGTTGCGGAACTTCTCGCTTGTATGCTACGAGAAGAATGCCGGCATAGGCGGTACTTGGTATGAGAACCGCTACCCTGGTTGCGGCTGCGACGTGCCCGCGCATTCCTACACCTTCTCCTTCGAGCCCAACCCAGACTGGTCAGGCTTCTACGTTCCAGCACCGGAGATCCTTGCCTACATGGAAGCCTTCGCGGACAAGTACGGCCTGCGACAATTCATCCAGCTGGATACGACCGTATTGGGCGCCGAGTGGGACGACGCCACCGGAGAATGTGAGAGCTCGCATTGAACTGGCCCCGCTATGTCGTTCAGACAGGATCATGCTGACAGCCGCGGTTAATCGTATAGGGGTGGTCGAGCTGAAACGCCGGGATGGCACCCAGTTTACGGATCGATGCAACGTTCTCATCAACGGCTCTGGTCCTCTGAACAAGTGGAAAAGTAAGCATGATCCAGTCTATCTTGCCTTGTGGTTTCGCCCCCCGGTTCTGAGCGTCCGCAACGCGCCAAAGGCACCAAAACGCCCTGACTGCTAGGCTGACTCAAAGTACACCATAGTGCCGGATATTCCTGGACTAGAGACCTACAAGGGACAAATCTGCCACTCGTCCAACTGGGATCCGGCATTCGACTGGAAAGACAAGCGTGTAGCAGTCATTGGTTCTGGAGCCAGTGGCGTACAGGTGACGCCGCAACTCGCCAACGGTAAGCGCACAGAGTCCTACCCGCCGCAGAAACGCGGTGGAGCTCAGTATTTGGAGTTCAGCAAGCTGACTTGACTATCCCTCAGGCTCCAAGTCCCTCACCTTGTTTGCTCGTTCGATCCAGTGGCTCACGCCGCCCTTGGGACTGCAAGACATACCCGTGCCGGGCGTGGAGGCCGACAAGACCCAGACCCCCGGTCCGCTGGGCAAGCATCTGTATACCGATGCGGAGCGGGCGGCGCTCAAGGGGGACCCCGCTGGGCTGCTCGAGTACAGGAAGAAGGTGGACCAAGAACTGCAGCGCTGGTTCGGCGTCTTCCTGCGCGACAGCGTCGTGTCCAAGGCGGCCACGGAGGCCATGGCCGAGGGCATCCGGGCACGTTTTGGACCCGAGCGCCGCGAGCTGGCGGACTCCTTCATCCCCGAGTTTGGGCCTGGCTGTCGTCGCAACACGGTAAGTAGCCCGTGTGGCTGGGTTGAGTTGTCAACGTAGAGCAGGTGCTGACAGTTTCGCCCCGTTTCCACAACAGCCCGCCGAGGGCTTTATTGAGGCCCTCCTCCGTGATAGTAAGACCCCTTCCACTCGCTTGTACCGATGCGAACTGGGCGTCCATTTGAAGAGGCCATTCTCACGCTAAAGCCGCCGGAAACAGATGTTACGACTGTCCGCGACCCTATTGCACGGTTCACAGAATCTGGCCTGACGACGAATGATGGACATGAATACGAATTTGACATGATCATATGCTGTACCGGTTTTGATGTTGCGTACACACCCCACTTGTGCGTCGCTACTCTCGAATTTGGACCATTTTATATGTTCCTACCCCCACCCCAGCCCCACCACAGGCGCAAAATTGAGCAGATAGGGCTAATTTGATATGCCGACGAGGTAGCCCGGTCGAGGGTCTAGGGGGAGTCAAAATGCAACAAGCATGGGCCGAGAAGCCGCGCGTGTATTTGACTGTGGCCACCCCGAGTTTCCCCAACTTCTTCCACGTTGGCGGGCCGACAGGAAACTGGGGTTCTGGCTGCGTGTTGGCATCTGTATGTTTCTCCCGGGGCCCTTGACAGCGGGATGTCATCTTGAGCGATCAATCAAAGCAGTGTGTGTCGTTTGGGGGAGGGCGCTGATAAGTCATCTCCTCTGACCGTTTCTGCAGCACGAGGTACAGGTCGATTACGCCATCCAGGCCTGCCTCAAGATCTCAGCCGAGCGCCTCCACTCGGTTACCCCCAAGCCCGGGCCGACGGACGCGTACATGGCTTACAACGCGGCATGGCACCGGGCGTTCAGCCACTGGGCGGACGAGTGCCGGTCGTGGTATAAGAACGGCGGGCGGCCGGACGGCGAGGTGATGCTCTGGTGCGGCAGCATGCTCCACATGATGAAGACCCTCCAGGCGCCGCGCTGGGAGGACTATGAGATACGGTACCGCGAGGCCAACATGTGGGCCTTCCTCGGCGGCTGGGGCCGGACTGAGCTCGAGGTCAAGGCGGAGGCTGGGGCCGCGGTCGATCTCAGCCCGTTTGTGAGGCAGGGTGACGAGCCGTACCTGATTGAGTGAGGTTCAACATCGGCAATCGCTTCATATAGATGTAGCTATCTTCCGCTACCAGTGTCTATATCAATTGAACGTGTTTGGAATTACCTACATAGCTTGCTGTGACTGCTTAGTAATAAGCCCTCATCGCTGGAGTACTTATTATTAACATGCGGGGTCCCCAATGCCTCCTCGTCCTGCGTTTTCTGTCACCCTCCTCCCACCTTTTGGTCTCCCTCGTCAGCATTCCTACCGACAGTTCTGGTTCACGAAACCGTGAGCAAGGCTTTCAAGCTATTGTCTACGTTGAAAGACCTACAGACTAGGCACACTTTATTTCAAACGCCAGAGTGCTACCAAGGGTCGACAGCTACAACATCCACAAGGCAGCAACTACACTAGCGGAACCTCTTGAAATGTTTGATTCACTGCATCTACTTAGACAGCTCTGCGGTCAGCCAAAGGAGGACTCCGACAACAGAAATATTGAACAGCAGTTTGTCGATACTCAGATGGCACCTGCCTTCAACACCAATACGCTTCCATCCCGCTATCGAGCTTACGGCATACTATGCTCAGCCGGGATTCCTTCCCTCATCTGGTGCGAGGATGCTTTGGAGCATCTCGGCGTCCCCACTGAGACATTCTGCCTGTTCCTGGTGGTCCCCGACTCGCTCCAGGCACAGGCCTCAGACCACTTGATGAAAGCTGGCTATCAAAAGAGAGACCTCCCCTTTGCTTTGAATCAGATTCCTCAATTCAGCAATATTTACGGCCCACCCGCCCCAAGCCCAAGTCAGTTGGTCAACGAAGAAGATAGAGACAACCCTTTTTTTGATCCCGAGGACAACATCAACCGCCTTTACCCCCCTGTCATCTTACTCCCTGCTATGGAATGGTTTGTGAACCTGCCGGAAACGTATTCTGGAATGCAGGAGTGCTATCCAACACTTCTACAGCTATTCACCAGTCTCGTCTCAAAGTGGATGGTGTTGGAGGAACAGGATGAAGGCTTGCGTATGGTTCTTGCTGTTCTTACTAGTATAGAGTACATTTACGACTATTTGGATGTTGTTAAGCAGCCAGAATTCGAGGAGGGATTACCGAAAAATCTTCGGTTGTTCCATACGGAGAGAGTCAATGGGTTGGAGCCAGGCGAGTTATGGTTATATTCCTATCAGAAGCGGTTCCTCGGTCGAACTAATGTAGATGACGCCTTTGAACGACACAAGCCGTCTCAGGACCGTGGCGCTTTCTAGATATGTGGTAGATCAATCTGTTAGACTTCATATACGCTGAAACTCAAACACGTATTGTCATTAACCATGATATTGAACCAAGGCTGGAAGCCTGGAATGAGTAGGCTTTGCCACGTTCGAGAAGCATAGGATGGCAATGCGACCATGCTTGTCGCCGAGGGTGACAGCCAACGCACTTCGGGAGTAGGGGAAGCTGGTGTCGTTGAGTCTTGGTGGACTCCTTGTTGGAATGTGAACCCTGTCTTGGAGTGGTATTTTCCTATAGTTTTAATTCAAACGAGTCAGCAATATCGATATACTCCAAGTTTGAGTCATCGGACGTTGCCAGAACTCACCATAGCAGAGACACGGGAATGAGCTGGCCAGGGCCTTGAAGAACTTATTCGGGTCTGTTCAACTTGAGCTTCTCATGACCAAACGCAAAAGTCTTCCAGCCTCCGAGCTTCCATGCATGCCTCCTGGTCTTTCTTGTCGGTCGCCTGCAATGTCTTTGTCGTCGACATTTACCTCCATGGTGGATGTTGAGGGTTCTGGCTTTAATCGATTCTCCGACAAAGATTTGTGCAATTCTACAGCCTATTAGAGGCTTACTGCGTCGGAATCATGACAGGCCTGAAGAATTATCCTTAGCTGGTTGTGACTAGGTCAGAATGGATTCTTAACGGATCACAGGCCATGAATTTATATTTTTCAACCATTATCATTGATGCTAATAGTTCGGAATTAAGTTTATTTATTTGGTGAGATATGGGCTTCTTACTGCGTATGTCTATGAAGGTGGGCATTTTGTTTTCTCCCAAACTAAAATAAAATCAAAATCGAACAGATAAAGCGACTGGCTGGATACACGGCAGGTCTACCATACTCACTTGGCTTATGCACACAGTTTTCTCAGCCCATGTGGCCTTACAAGCAGTCCGAAACGCTTTCACCAGAATAACTAGATTCCATCCTCCAATGTACGTAGGTATCAGCCAGAAAAGTATAGTTTGCAAAGTCAACAGAATTTCGCAGCCAGCATCCGTCCATGTCGCTACAAGATCACTAGACCCTTGTCTGATTCCTGATTCTTGGCTCTTCTACTTAGGCAATGTGGCGGCAGCGCTAATTCCGCTTCGGCATGAGCTGAGAAGTATTACCAGCCGAACAAAGAAGAAGGAATAGTGATTGCGGAATTAAGAATTCTAATCACCCAAACGCCGGCGGCACTAGACCAAAACCCGATGAGATAAAGCCGACATCTTACACCCATCCCTCGCTCCATCCCGGGGCAGTGCTGGGTGTGGTGCATGTACTCTGTGTGACCCTGCCATCTCACGTCGGCCAATACTTGACTTTAACCCTGGCAAGGAATGCCTTAAACCCAGGCCATGGCGTGCACCGTTCTACTTGTATCCCTTGGCGGCTGGGTAAAGTTCCCGCGAAGTCAGGTTGCCTAATCCAATTCCGCCACACACCAAATGCAAGCAACGGCACAGCGGGCAGTCCAATGGTACAATTGCGGCACACGCAAAGAAGGTGAGACTCGTTTATTAAGGACATGCAGCCTAGGAAAGATGCCAGCTCTTCTCTCTCCCTTCACTCACCCACCATTCCACATCTCATCTCGTCGTACTACAACTCCAGCTTAGTCGCGTTGCTTCCACCTCGTTCAAAATGTCCTACAAGAACTCGGTACTCATCACGGGCGGTACCAATGGCATGGGCTATCATGCAGCCCTAAAGATTGCCAAAGAACACCCTGACTATCTTGTCGTGGTCGCCTCGCGGTCTGACAAGAACCATGCCGCCGACGCCATCAACAAGGCCCTGGGGCAGTCCAACACCATCTTCATGCCCCTGGACCTGAGCAACCCGGCCAACGTGCGGCGCTTCGCCAACGACTGGATCGCCGACAAGACGAAGCCCCAGATCCAGGCGCTGGTCATGAACGCGGCGCTGCAGTTCCCCACGACCCTCCACCTGACGGACGAGGGCATGGAGAAGACCTTCGCCATCTCGCACGTCGGCCACGCCATCCTCTTCCACCTCCTCTGCCCCCACCTCGCCACGGGCGCCCGCGTCGTCCTCACGTCGAGCGGCACGCACGACCCCGCGCAAAAGTCGGGCCTGCCCGACGCCGAGTACACCACGGCCGAGGAGCTCGCCTACCCGCCAAAGGCCAAGCTGGAGATCCCCGGCCGCAAGCGCTACTCGACCACCAAGCTCTGCAACGTGCTGTGGACGTACGCCCTGTCCCAGCGCCTGGCCGAGCGGGCTCCCGAGCGCCGCATCACCGTCACCGCCATGGACCCGGGCCTGATGCCCGGCACGGGCCTCGCCCGCGAGGGCAACGCCGTCGAGCGCTGGCTCTGGAACTCGGTCCTGCCTCACGTGATGGGCCTCCTCCGCATCATCTTCAACCCTAATGTCCACCACCCGGCCGAGTCTGCCGCGGCGCTGGCCCGCCTGGCTGTGTCGCCCGAGGTCGAGGGCGTCACGGGCAAGTATTTTGAGGGGACGAAAGAGATCAAGTCAAGTAAGGACAGCTACGACAAGAGCAAGCAGGATGACCTGTGGGAGTGGACCGTCAAGTACGCAGCCGAGGGCAACGCGCAACAGGCAGAAAAGTTCCAGTCGTTGAAGTGAAGCGGCAGCTGGTTCGGGTTTTCTATGTTTCTGTCTGTCTTTCATCCTTGAGTTCATTGACAGTCTGGTTTGGGCATTTGGTATCTTCTAATTCATCAATTTGTATTTTATTGGTATATACCCGGATAGCCGCTCTCCGGTCTTGACAATTCCAACATTAATACGTCCTGAAGTCCCCTGACACACCAATTTTCAGATTGCTGATAATACGGCGTGAAACTCGCCAGATAGAAGGATCTGGTCTCAAATCATCTCAAGCTCCTTATAGTATTTTTAACGCCGGAGCTACCTGTCCAGATACTACTCCATAAGCAAGCATGGCCAGCAGCGACCACAGGCCCAACTGACATTCAACGCCACTGCATATTTAGGCTGCATTTCCTACTAAATAGCTGTCTTATAGGGGTATAGATCTTAATCACGTTATAAATAGGATAATATAATATATATAGTAAGGTTATTATATTATTATATTATAAAAAAGTAATTAAAACTTTAATTAAATAAGTAGTATTATAAATTTATTATACTTTAAAATAAATATATAAAATAATTAAATATAAGTTTATTATAATTTAAAATTAAATATATTTATTTATTAAAAAGTTTTATTTATAAATAAACTTATTTAAATAATTAATATTTTTATTATTTTTAATTTATATTTTTTAAAATAAATATTCTAAGTAAAATATAATATTAAATATCTAATAAACTATTTAAATATACTTTATATTTAAAGTATAAGTTAGTTTAGTTATATGTAGAATACATTTAATTTAACGTGGTTTAAACTACTATTTATTCATTTTCCACTGTAAGAACATGGAATCCACGCCCAGCACATCTCAGCAGGCTACGGTATTAAGAAATGGCTAGGCCCAGACAAAGGACGCGCGTAACCAAGAGTAACCTAGACCGTGCACGCGTTTGCGGTGGAGCCCGGTACTAGGACTGGGTCTTTATGTCGCCTAAAATATGCACAAGACCTGTTACAGATCCGGGGAAGAAAGGAATAACCCCCATGGCATGAACTGATGGCTGAATCATCCCAATGCCACGCCCACGTCAACACGGGCTAGCAGCATGGGGGTGACATCCAGACCGGGGTTCATGAAGAGTCGGGAATCCATCGCGTCAGCTGTCATCCTTCCCGACGCTAATAGTATTGAGGGACACACCACGCTTATTTATTAGCGCCAACGCGGTCCTAACCGATGATCTGCAGGTGGTCCTACACCAGCAGCATGGAATCTAGATTTGTGCCACAGTCTGACATGCCGTGCTAGTCACTCAGACGAGCCACAACCAACACAGAGGACCAGCCAATTGCGCCTCGCCGCCAAGGGTCCCCGGGCCGATCATGATGTCTACGACTACATACTGCTACCTACCAGCCTAAACCTGCTCAAACCAAGGCTCTTTTTGCTGCCAGGTGGGTGGTGGCAAGCCCCTGCCCCCACACCATACTAGTATCGGAATCCGGCTCGGCTATTTACTAGTCGACTGGCTAGGGACTATCTAAGCCTTAGAAGTCAAAAGTAAAAAACAAGTAGCGGCGGGAACGATGAACCTAGATCCGACGTCCGGCCTAGTGTACAACGTCCTGACACAACTGTGTGATATACGAGGGGATTTTTCTTAGCGCGTTGTGGTGGTATTTGGATCTGGTGGCGTGTCTTATGCAGGAGATTACGCGGTTGGGCCTGTAACATCTGCGCATTCCAGCACCCAAAAGGTTGTAGGGCGCCGGCTTTGTGCTGTGCCGCAGCCTTCCCTCCATCTCACCCTGCCCACCCCTCCTGAGGTCCCACCGCTCGGTCAATGCGGGCATGCATGCACGTGTTCGGCGGTCTGGAGGCCACCGCTTCAAGTGCTAGTGCCGACCAACCGATCTTCCCAGGTCTCTGTTCAGGCTAAAAAGAGTCACTCTGCAGCTGTCCGACTAAGCTATTTTCTTTTCTAAGCAGTACCAAGAAATGGAGACGGCGATTTGGGCAGAGGGCGCAATTTGGGCAGAGGGCCAAGGCTTTTGCAAAAGTAACCAAGATCACATGGGGTACCCAGCTAGGGTTTTCTCCCCAGCAACAAGGAACCTTCAGAGACTATGTATTCCTCTATTGAATGTAGGTACAAGATGAACATGCAGCTGGAGCGGGGCGGGTTGACCTGAAAGCCGACGCCGGCTGGCTTCAAGTGACTTGTAGGCCCTTGGGGGATAATACAATCTTATTCGAGCAACCACGGGAGTAGCTCTTCAAGTTGTGCCTCTAACCCACCGTCTATCATGCTTCCATAATCCTAGAGCTCGTCTCTATCCGCATCATTGAACAGCTCCTTGACCGTGTCCACCTTTTGCTCCAGCCACATGCGCAGGTAGTCGCAAGCCATGATAAAGGTGGCTGTGGAGGATCCGGCCAAGCCTTGCGCCTCCCGGAACTGGCGGACGGCCTGTTCGAAGTTCCTGAGCAGGCTGCGCAGCCGGCGGAAGTAGAGCTGGCACAGGCGGTGCCGCAGCTCCACCTCGTCGTCGTCCTCGAGCTGGAGCACTCCCCAGCTGAGCCGTGGCTCGCCCGCTATATTACCGGGGCCCGGACGAACCCTTGTCCCTGGGCTGACCACCTTCTGGTCGTTCCAGGTTGACCCCCGCGCGGGGGCTGTCGGTGAGCCCACGTTATTGGCCTGGCTGTCGCTGGTGGTGGTGGGTCCGCTGTCTGCGGCGCTGACGGACCAGGATGTCGAGCAGGACGACGGCGACGTGTTGGTCGCTGGTGTTGATCCGCCCAGCAGCGTCTTGAACCCGTCCACGATGTCGCCGATGAGGAGGCCGGTGATCATGATGACGGTGGGGTCGGAGGGGTGCGACTGGCACACCATGGACGCCTCGCATGCCAGGATGGCCTGCTTGAGCTGCAAGAGCTCGACGTCGAACGACAGCGGCCTTCCTGCCGCCTGGGCACGTGCTGCCTGCGACTTGCGTGCCACCTCTGGTATGACGCGCGATATACAGGCGCAGGCACTGTCCTCCGGCCCCGAGCCAGGGTCCTGGGCGTGTTGCGGGCCATGGTGGTCGTGGGGCGGCAAAGATGACTGCTCGTGTTGAAGCCGTTGCAGCAGCTGCTGCTGCGGGTGCTGGTTCGGACGTGACTGCGCTTGTGAAGAATTTGGGGGCATCAGCGGCTGCGGCGACGGAGGAAGAGGGCTGACAGCATCGTCGGCACTGCCCCAGTTGCCCCCCGGAAGGGAGGCCGAGTTCAGGGATGGGTCAAGGGCACCGCTGCTGGACGAGAGAAAGTCCATGGGGTCTGAGGAGTCAAACGCCCATAAGGCGGCGACATCTATACCTGCCAACCCATCCGCCGAACGAGGTATCATGACGCTGTTTGGCGCCAGGGCTGGGTGCTGCGAAAAGAGGTTGAAGTCATCCAATATTTCCACCCTTGAGCGTCCTTTCAGATGCACGCCGGCACCTGTGCCAGTGACAGACGAAGATGCGGATCGCGAGTGGGAGGACATGATGCGAGGCGCGTCCTTGTGACTCCGGCGTGACAGGCCAAACACACACGGCATTCCCGTCTTCTTGCACCGGTCGCACGTCGGTTTCGTCTGGCTACAACGCACCTTGGACTCGTTGCAGGCGTTGCACGAGGCGCGCAACTTGACAGGGGCTCGATCCCCGGCTCCATCCATCTTTGTCTTACACTCACGAGCTCGAAGGATGATGTGTGGATCGGATTATGGAAGCGTCGAGTTCCAATTACCGTCCCCTTCATCATCTTACTTCCCGAACGGACTGTCTATTTATAAGAGTCCGTACGGGAGGCCAAAGATCCAAAGCACAAGTGAGACGCCCCAGGTGCCGTGCCCCCGGTAGTAGAGATGCATGCAGACAGCATCCTTTGGCTTATCTGCGTCTGCCATTGGGACCCTCACTCAAGAGGCAAGCAAGCAGGCGAGATCCTCGCATGTAAGCACAAAGTGCATCTTTTGTTGGTTGTCTGGCTTACTACGCCTCTGAGGAAGGGCGGATAGGAGTGCAGGATGGATGCCAACCGCAACAGACCTCGCGTCACTGCAATTGCTTCACCTCGTCGTAGGATGTGACGTGACACTACTCCAGATGTCGGTCTGGTCCGCAGTCTTCTCGAGAGCGGTGTGTCCCACCCGTCCATGGATGGCATAGGGCTGTCAGCAAGCAGGATAATGAGGGTGCGAGAATATCCTAGGGTGCATGCAAGTCTCGGCCATTCATGTCCAACCGAGTGGTCTTCCCAAGTCCCCGATCGAGGAACGGTCCCCCGGGCCTTGCCGAGAATCGCCGTGGCGGAATCCCACGCCCGTTCAACGCAAGCATGCGGGGCAGACCGATCCTATTCACCCTTTCACTTCAGGTTGACTATATAGACAAGTGAGGACTAAGTGGCTAGGTCGTCCCGGTTGTCTGACTGACCCCTTATCTTACTAAACAAGCCCCTGATCCCAACAGCCTCGTGTTGCGGTCCGCAACCCAATCTTCCTGATTGCCCCATCTGACCACTTGCATTTATTTAGCCCATCTTGGCAATTATGGAACCCGTTCCGGCCGTGAGTAATAACAGGCACGAGCCAGTGACTGCTGTTGCCCTCCCCACCCTTGTCATCTCAGCTGGTCTTCTCTTGTGCTATGCCGTTTACAGGGGCATCTACAATGTCTTTTTCCATCCTCTGCGCCACTGGCCTGGCCCCTTCTGGGGCGCTGCATCAGACTTCTTCAAGCTCTGGATCCTGCACACCAAGCAGGCGCACACGCTCGGCCTGAAGTATCACGAGAGGTACGGCCCCGTGGTGAGGGCCGCGCCGAACCTCCTGGCGGTCAATGACCCCCGTCTATTGCCCGCCATCTACCACAGGCGTGCCAATAAGACCGACGTCTACACCACGGGGGTGCTGGGCGACCTCGCCCCGCCCTTCCAGGAGCTGGACTGGCGGGAGCACGCGCGCAAGCGGAAGCGCGTGGCGTCCTCCTTCCTGCTCAGCAACCTGGTCAAGCTCGAGGGCCAGGTCGACGCCCGTGTCCAGGAATGGACGGCGGCTCTAGCCACGCGCTTCGCCCACTCCGGCGCCAGCATGGACTTTGCCGCGTGGTCGCAGTGGTTCGCCTACGACATCATATGCCAGCTATCCTTTGGCGAGCCGCTGGGCTTTGTCCGCGAGGCCCGCGATGTGTCCAGCCTCATCAAGAATTTTCATGACATGGCCCCCTTTGCCGCAGTCGTGGGAGCCCTGCCCTGGCTCTGCGCCCCTTTCCTGCAGAGCCCCATCACCAAGTGGCTGTTCATGCCCCGCCCCGGGGACAGCTCGGGGACAGGAAAGATCATGGCCGTTCGTCCGTCCCAACATCCTCATCCTTGCTCTCCCCTTCCCCTCCACCTTCGCTCCTCCTGATCCTTGGCTTCGTTTGCACGCGTCGTAGGTCTGAGTCCCAGTTTCTAATTGATCGGTGTGAGCTTCAGTTTCGGGATAATTTACTGAACGAAAGACTCCGGGATCCCAAAGCTCACCACAAGGGTGACTTCCTGGACAACATCCTGGCTGCCAAGAACGAAGATGGGACGCCCATCTCAGTCGAGGAGGTCAAGACGGAATGCTTTGTCCTGATGGTGGCCGCCTCAGACACGACGGCCGCCTTCTTCTGCGGCTTCGTGCGCTATGTCCTGCAGACTCCGGGGGTCTACGACAAGCTCATGGCCGAGATCGACGACTTTGAGAGGCGCGGTAAGCTAGCGTCGCCGGTGCCCACCTTTGAGGAGATCAAGGCCATGCCGTATCTCGAGGCGTGCCACCGCGAGACCCAACGCTATCAGCCTTCGACCCCCATGATCATCCCCCGCTACGTCGGCGAGGAGGGACTGCAGCTGTACGGGCGCCGCGTCCCTCCTGGCACGGAGATCGGGGCGAACCCATATGTTGTCCACCGCGACAAGAGCGTCTTTGGTGAGGACGCCGACCTCTTTCGCCCCGAGCGCTGGCTCGAGAGTCCCGAAAGGGCTCAGGAGATGGACAAATACCTCCTTACATGGGGCTATGGACCACGTATCTGCCTGGGGAAGAACATTGCCCTGATGGAGACGCATAAACTACTGATACAGGTACCAAAACCCACCCCATTCTTCTTGTTGTGAATACTAGAAACGACGTAGGGACTAACTCGACTCGACTCTTAGTTCTTCCGTCTTTTCAGGCCCAGTATCGTCCACCAAGACGAGAAACGGATTTGGAGACAGGAGAATCTGGCACTACTTGTTCATTGGGACTTTTGGGTCAACATCAAGCCTAGGACGCCTGAAGCGACCCGACAGTGAGGACCTGAACAAAATGAGAGAGTAAATAGTACCAGATAACATTTTTCACCTCAAATTCACAATGTTGAAGCCACGTGGCCGCAGGGTCTTCTTCGACCGTCATTCAAATCGTGCCTTCTTGCAAGTGCTTGGCTTTTGACTGTTTTCGACTTTGTGGCGGGGCTGTACACGTCCAGGATGTACATGTTGTAAGAACAGACCACCTAATTCGATTCTATCACAATACCAGGTGAAAACAGCTGAATGGGGTTTAAAATGCATAGAGAACTGTGACAGACACGATTGGCATCAAAACAGGGCAACGGGCTCCCAGCGTCTTCCCTTACGGATCTCGGCTTAGCATGCTTAACCAAGATTGCCCCTTGCAAACTTGGGACAGGAGAATCCAAATTGAAAATTTTCTTTAGGCACCAGTGAGGCTCCGTTCAGCCCCCGCTTACTTTGATCGGGACAAACCCACGTGGCGGCCCAGCCCTGGAGGTCCATGGAGGGTGGCACAACACCCAATGACTGGCATGTGGGATTCAAAGCCGGAGTTGCCGCAACGCGCAGCAGGGTCTAAGAATCCTGTCAAGCAACTTCGATCTGGTTGGTACTATCTTACGCCATACGCCACCAACTGGTCCCTGCAGGATCTTATCCAAGCTATTGGATTGTTAGATCGGATGAGACTTGTCCCGAGTCGTCACCACGTACCCTCCATGCGATCGACATGAGTAGATCATGTCACAATGTGGCCTTATATCCTCTCCTCCAAAGTTGTTGCAGTCGTTGGCAACGCGAATGACCCATAAATTGATGTCCTCCATGATCCGAGTCAGCAAAAAAAGTGACCAAGCACAGCTCTGCCCGACTCGAGCTGACGTTGTTGTCTTTCGCCCCATAGACGCTGACGAGCAAAGGCTCAGCTGAAACCACACCTCGGCGATCACTTCCACGTGCGAAGTATCCAGGGCACTGGATAAAACCGCTTGAGCTATCACATCTTGTGGCACCCTACATGATCCCACACTACGCCACGTGCAGTCCTTGTGGCGTGCCCAATGAGTAATGGAGGCCTTCCAAGCTCTTCATACCCACTCATCCATCTCAAAATTGGCCTTGAAGGATTCATCATCTCGTTCTAGAATAGTAATGAATGAGCCTCACCCAAATGCGGAACCTAGAACTCTGCCTGGCTCATCCCAGCCCTAGCAGCGATGGTAGCAGCCTATCAAAGTTGATGTTGCCCGTGACCAGTAGTTTCACGTCACTACTCAAAGAACACAGCCCAAGGCTGTGAATGGCGAGCGCGACGTGGAAAGTGTGCTCAGCAAGACTTGGATTGCTCGCAAAGCTTCCATTCAGCCAGCCGCGGCTAAATCCCACAGTCATCTACTACTTTGCCTTTCTGCTCTCGCCGTGAACGAATCCGCTTCCGCCAGTCCAACTCTAAGTAGAGGGTAAAATCCTCCGCCCTAACACATCACACTCCTCCGGGGCAGGATCAAATGAGCCGGGCCCCCTTCTAGGCCACGCTGCGCCTCCGTGTTGGTGTCCCATGTTGGTGTCTGGGAGTCTTGTGAGGATGCTTTTGCCCTGGAGTGGCGCCAACAAGGCCATCACGAGAATAGACGGATGCTGACTTCAATTTGGGGGCACCCATTCGGGAGGACACCACCATTATCATAGCCCATCACACGATAGTCACTTGGGAATGGGAGTTGCCTAGACCATAGGCAACAATGTGGCGGTGATAGGAAGGTGGACTTGAGAATGTAAACGAGCCCAGGCAAGTATAAAATGAACGTGTTGTCGACAACTTGTTCATGTTTGGTAGACCGCAGAGCAACCATCATTCTAGTGTTTCTTGAGTACTCGGAGCTTCATAGAAGACCCGTGAAACCTTCTCCGGCTGTCTTGTAATATTTTCTACGCTTCAAACATGAGACTTTCTCTTCTAATCAGTGCCTGGCTCGGTATTGGGTCTGCGGTGGCCGCAGTCACCCCGCGCGACGTGTCCCGCAGTATCCTTCTCAACCGCAGGAACAAATGGAACCCAAAGACCGTCATCTCGTTCCCAGACACGCCCGAGTTCATAAACGCAACTGACCGGTGGTCCGCCTATGCTGAGCCGACCTTTATCGCTGGCATCACGCCAGCTACCGAGGATGACGTCGCCAGAGCTGTAGGTTGGACCCTGACTCCATGACTTGGAGACCACGTAAAAATGCGAGCGCTAACATGATCTTCACACGACAGGTCCAACTTGCAACCGACAACAAGATTGGATTTCTGGCTCAAGGCGGACGCCACGGGATCGCTTACTCGTTCAAGTCACTTAAGAACGGCTGGTCTATCGATCTGAGTCTGTTGAAGTCTGTCTCTGTTGATAGGCGGGCTGCAACGGTGACCGTGGGAGCTGGTGTGAGGTTCGGCGATATTTACGACCCGCTTGACAAGGCCGGCTTCATGATACGTGAGTTCCTGTTCCCCTTCCGGAGGGTGCCTCCTTTTCTATTCCGCTATATTTCACAACCGGGCAACATTGCTGACGGTTCGCCTAGAAACTGGTTCCGGATCTTGCCCTGGTATGCTAGGTGCCGGACTCGGCGCAGGTGTTGGACGGTACCAAGGCATGTTCGGTCTAGTCATCGATGCTCTCGTCTCTGCCCGGGTCGTCACTGCGAATGGAAAGGTGGTTGAAGCCTCCGCGAAGAAGAACCCTGACCTGTTCTGGGCTCTTCGTGGTGCAGGCGCCAACTTCGGCATTGTCACGTCGGCCACGTTCAAAGTTCAGAAAGTGCCTAACAACAACAAGATCCTGAATGTCGACTTTATCATCCCGGCCTCTGCCAACGGCTCCTACTTTGACATCCTGCACACGCTGGAAAACATGCCGCCAGAGCTTGCTACTATCCAATTTGTCATGTACAACGCCACTGTCAACCAGGTGAGTGAGCCAGCGCAGGCCAAGCAATGCGCATATTCCTTGATTCAATCTGCCTGACCACCATGTTCTGGATCAAATCACAATTTGGCTAACAACTGTCTCCCCCTTTTCCTCCTACAGCCCCAGATCCTGGCAAACTGGGTCTACACAGGACCCGAAAAGAAGGGGCTCGAGCTCATGGCCCCGGTGTTCGCGCTCAACCCGGTCCGATGGGAGAAGAAAGTGGTGCCGTGGAAGTCTCTGGTCGGAACCGCCGGCTTTGGCGCCGACCAGGGGTGGTGCCAGCCCAGCCCCGTCCCGTGGACGCAGCTGTCGGCCAACACGAAGCGCCTCGACGCCCCCACGATGCGCACCATGTTCGAGAAGATGACGGCCTTCTACCAGACGGCGCAGGCCACGGACCCCAGCACGCTGGGGACGACGGTCGAGCTCGAGATCTTCAACAGCGACGCCATGCGCGCCGTCCCCGCCGACGCCACCGCCTACGCCTGGCGCGACTCCATCGCCTACATGATGTTCGAGCTGACCTGGTCCAACGGCCTGGGCGAGGCCGCCGCCATCGCGCTCGCCCAGGACCTGCGCCGCGACTTCGTCGCCACCTCGGGGTACGACGACCTCGCCGTCTACGTCAACTATGCCAGCGGGAACGAGACGCTCGAGCAGAGGTACGGCGCCAACAAGCTTAAGCGCCTCGCTGCGACCAAGAAGAAGTGGGACCCCAGCCAGGTCTTTGGATACAGCAACCCGCTGCCCACCAAGTACCCTTGATTCACTTGATCCGTTAGTAGTAGGAATGGTGTGTAAGTTAGTTCACATACGACGATCTCCAGAAGCATTTTGGGGCACATTTTCATTTCTTTGGTACATTTTGGATTCACCGGATTTAGACTTCAGATATGCGACTTGACGGAGCGGAGCATGTCGTGGCTAGAACAGATTGGAGTACACGTGTACTTTGTCACTCTCTGACTCTCCTATTGTTTTAGAAGACTTTAGATTCTACATAGACGTGCCAGCGTCAGATTTTCAAATTATTTCAGAAGTCTTTCTTAGTGTAACAAACCTGCATAATGAGTCCTGCTGTTTTATAAATTGAATTCCCCTTGCGTGCGCATTGAAAAATTATAATGTCCCCCACGGCAAACACTTTCACTGACAGAAAGTCCTCTAACGGTGTGGTCCCGTGACAACAGCTCAATGCCCGTTGCAGTTCCAGACCACATTGACATCGGGCACTCGGTGTCTCGCTGACCTTCGGTGTTACTAAAAGATGTCATGCATGACCGACACACTAACCAAACGGGGGAACCATCGCAGTATATACATGGTGCCGACCTCAAGGCCATCACAAAAGGCTTTCGCTGCATTGGTTATCTCCCAAAAAACAGCATTGAACACTTCAAGATGATAGGTACCCCTGCTCTGTATATAGGATTGGTGTCATGCTTGATCTACCTGTGGTTGTCGTATCAACCTTACGTGCCGTTCCGGATGTGGAAAACCCCCGAGCTACGCCACATACTACTTGATAAAAGTAATCATTGGTGTAACGGTACCGCTATCCAATTCCCCGGAGAGGAGTCATTCCACAAGGTAATCACACCTTTTCCGGCACAGAAAAGCTTCGACCCGAGTTGCCCCAGAGAGCCTGAGTATTTCGCTAATGCATATGGTCTAGCTGACTGAGAGATGGAACACCTTCGAGGCGCCGACGTACTCTGCAGCTATCAGCCCCGCCACTGAAGCCGACGTGGCCAAGACGGTACGTCGATCCACTCATAATGATTTTAACAAAAGAAATTAGAACCCCAAACGGGATTTGACAACTTCAAGCTAACCACTTGGGCGCATATGTAGGTCTTGTTGGCAACGAAGAACCAAATACCTTTCCTTGCAACAGGGGGTCGACATGGCTACACTACCAGTCTGGGGCGACTGCAGAATGGCCTCGCAATCGATCTCAGCGCTCTCAACACAGTTGAGGTGGATGAATCCGCTGAGACCTTAACAGTCGGGGGAGGGGTGCGCTGGAGCCAGGTGCTCGATCCTGTGTTTGATGCTGGTTTTGAAATGCGTAAGTTTCGATATTTTCCAGACAGTGGTACGGCAAAACCACTAGTGTATTAGAAGTTCGGTACTCACAAACACTTCAAACAGAGACTGGCATATGCTCCTGCCCGGGGGTTATCGGTGTGACGCTCGGAGGAGGCATAGGACGCTACTCAGGCCGCTTTGGCCTCGTCATCGACGCACTGCTATCCGTACGGCTTGTCACAGCGGACGGCCGCTTATTGAATGTGTCTCAAAACTCACATCCAGACCTATTCTGGGGGATCCGCGGTGCGGGTGGAAACTTTGGAGTTTTCGCATCAGCTACCTATAAACTGCAACGAATTGGCAGCGGTGCCAACCACAGCCAAGGCCGTGTCTTGATGGCCGACATGGTGATTCCTGCCGCACAGGCTGCTGAATACTTTGAGCTACTGCAGTCATTCAACGACTACATGCCGGAGAACCTTGCAATATACTCCATGATCATGTACAGCGAGGCTAACGATGATGTAAGTCTGTCAGTGTCCTCTTACCACCACACTCGGAACATCAAGCGGCTTATTCCGACCTTGAAACTTTTCTAACCCTCAATCAAGGCCCAGCTCATGATCAACTGGGTCTACATGGGCCCAGAGTCAGAAGGACGTGTAGCGATGCAGCCACTGCTCAAGCTCCAGCAGCCACAGTCCTTGGTCAGGATGGTGCCCTGGTCCAAGATATCAGCCTCGCAGGGGTTTGGTATGCTGGATGTGGCGTTCTGTCAAGGAGCCGCGAACCGCAGTGTTTATGGTGTCAATGTCCGACAACTGCACTCCGCGACTTATCATTCGGTGTTTCAAAAGATGAGAAATTTCTACAGAGAATATCCTGAAGCCCGCGGCAGCGCTCTAGCACTGGAAACCTGGCCGAACCAAGCGGCGATGGCAGTGCCAACTGAGGCCACTGCGTACCCGTGGAGGGACGCCAAGGGAAACATGTCAGTCATTTCTTCCATTCGGCTCCTTGCACAAGGCTTCTTAAATATCATCCAAGTATGCGTAAGATTACTAACGTTGGTCCCGAAGTCTCATGGTATTCTCTTGGTCAGGCTCTAGCCCCGATCGTGACGAGGTCTTGGCAGATGCTTCGAACAAGCTAGGTCGCGAGCTTCGCGCTGATTTCTCCCAAACATCGGGGTATCCGGACCTGTCCGTTTATGTGAGCTATGCACATAGTGATGAGACGATCGAGCAGGTTTATGGGAGGGACAAGCTGCCGCGCCTAGCGGCATTGAAGAAGGAGTGGGATCCCTTGAATGCATTTGCATACAACAACCCTCTGCCTACAGACTATCCCTCGAAGGAAGTCTAGTGGAAGATCTCGGGTTGATCATGGAAATTCAATTATGTCATGTGATCTTGAGTGTTATTCGTCGTCAGAACGACTTTATTGACTTCCAAGATCCAAAACAGATGTGGACGCCGTGCTGACTTCGGTCCAAACACGACACCTCCAACGTGGAGATAATTTCCCAATAAGTCGAAGGGTAATACTAAGCATTGCGATTATGACTTTGGAATTACGTGAAACGCTATTCTAAAACATGTGGTTGTACCTAGCTGAACTATGCTGGAGTGACCGTGGCAGTCGTTTGGAACTCGGCGTAATGGCCAAGTTCTCCCAAGGATCCCTACCCAGAAAACCGCGAAAATAGCGTGCAATGGCAGTTATTTAGCCTGAGAATATGTATATTGAAGTTTTGGATACTATGTTGCACTCGATTGGGTCGCGTGATCTGAAGGGGCTTCTATTCACATGAGGTCTTGCGAACAGCACGCTTGACGTAGATTTCCGGAGCTGATGAACGTGACAGCTTCTGGTAGATTTTCTAGCTTGCATCCAAATTAATGGAAGTATGAAATGGGAACACGTAGAGAAAGATAGACCTAGTGCCCATTGATGCCGTTAGTGCTTGCGAAGCGGGCAGGGTGGTACATCTCCGGCCCAAAATAAGATGTAACATCCAGATCTCCGTTCTTCGTAATAATACATCCAATATAAGTCTGCAAACCCTTGCCCTCATCAAGCTTGCGATGCTCAGCGAAGCCTTCCATCATCTGAAGGAAGTTGCTGGCATAGGCACCGCGGCCGTGCGCCTTCATCCACTTCGCAACGCTATTAGCAATGCTGCCATCGTCCGGACCGTACTGGCGGACTGGCAAGTAGAATCTGATATCTGGTGTCTTTGAGAGGCCTGGGGGGATATCAAAGTAGTAGCAGTAGCCACCCAAGAGAGCTGGCTGGTCGTTGAAGATCTCCTTGGCCGGGGGTGTCCAAGGCTTGCTGGGGATGGCTTCATCTTCGGCGTAGTCATCTGGGAGTGAGAGGACAGTCGTAATGAGCGATCTGAGGTCTTGCAAAGACTCCTCAGAGACCTTTATGGAGCCACCCATCGTAAGTATCTCACGCAAAGATGTGAAACTGGTGTTTGGTGATGTGAAGTACAGCTTCAGGCGCGCCTTATCTGCTGCGGCTCCATCTGGAGCCAGTGTGCTATTGCTGCTCGTCAGCCTCTGATGGATGTTCACAACGAAGAGAATGCTCTGAAATGATTCCGGCAGATCCAATGGCACCCATCACATCTGACCTTTCCCTTCGCGCTCGTCCTTTTGCGATTGCGATATACGAGATGGCACTTACAATGGGGTGAGGAGCTTTCCTTCCGGGTTTTCTTTAAGGAACCCCAGCAACGCATCGCGATTGGCATTGTTTGGGTCCAGTCGGCGTATTGCTTCATCCCATTGCTCCAAGGTGGGGTGGCCGCTAGAGCCCAATCGTCGCGAGGAGAAGTAGGTTTTGATGCTGATGCCCGAATGGCCGTACTCAACCCCGTGACCAAGGGTTCCACGGGGAGGCATCCCTCCTTCTACATTCTCTTTGTGGTACTTGGCCGTATCATGATCGAAGAGATGCGCCAGGAAATGATGAGCCCAATCGAAATTGGCGGTTGGCACTACAGTCGCGAGATGCTGCATGAGCTCACGACCGCGTTGCTGGTTCAACGGGTCGATGGCCGAGCCAGAGAGGTCCCCGATCGCTTCCATAGAGTAGCGGATCTCGGGCTTGCCTTCAGGCTTTGTGCTCCACTTCCAGGAGTATTCGATGGGCGAACCATCCGTTGACATTATTGACTTCCATGCCACATTGCCCTTCGAGTCCGGCGCATGCCCAAAGTATGGCACCTGTCGTCATCGTTAGATGGTTTAAGAACAGGGTCGTGGTGGGGTCACTTACGATGTTGTGGTAGTGGAACAAGAGAACTTGATATTGCCTCTCGGTTGAATAGCCGGCCCTATCAATGAGATTTGCCAGATGGAATCCTGTAATATTCCACCAGTGGTCCAAATCGCGACCGCGGCTGGGTAGGCATTCATGCGCGAGAGCCTTCCAGACCGGTGTGGCATGAGCTCGGTCCTTATTAGCAAGAATAGTTTCAGCCATCTTCCCCGTAGACAGCGAAGGCTTCCGAGAGAAGACGGTATTTTGCTGTGAGTTGCAATCAAGAGAATGTTCGCAATCAGCTCAAGTGCTCGAGGAATCTGTCATCAGAAAAGACCGTCCGAGGACCTCTATGTTATTTATATCGATGTCAGATGATGATATCGCGTAGCTCATTCCATAACCCATCATGTAACCACTGCTATCTTACAATCCATGAACAGCCACTTATCTGGAGCTTACCACACACATTACAATCTGCACACAGCATTTCAGTTGGGGATGCCGAATATTGGCTTATTGATTCCAGCCCGCCGCCACAAGGATTCAGCCTAACCTGAACAGATTCCCGAAGGAACCTTGGAATCCCGACATTTAGTATTTCAAATTTTAGCTCGACTTTGTTCGGGGATTCTAAGCATTTTAGGGCAGAAATAGCCATCATCCTTTTCCCAGATCACAATACTTTGCACAGCCGAGCGCTCCATCCAGCCAATGCGCTGATTCAGCCTGCTAAGCCACTCGCAGAAACAAAAGAAATCCAGTACTCAAAGCAACAACCGAGACATCGAGGATTATGCGCAACACTGCCTGTCTCGTGGACCCTTTGTTGGAGATTACTACATAGCGATGCGACCTGAGAGGTCGCCGGGGACCCGCACAATTGCGGTGAGCCAGAGTGGCCCGACGCTGCGGTCCTGGTTTTCACATGTGGCCGACAGGTCTCACTTCTAAGCCAAGCTGTTGTTGCTAATGATGTCTGTCCGAGGCTTACTGGTCTCACGCCTGATAGTGGTCCGTACACGAATGAGGCGGATGTCAATGAGCCGGATTTCCAGCAGCCTCTTTATGGGGTGATCTGATACTGACCCTTGGAAATTTATCGAAAGTATGGTCCGAATGGCCTTTGTTGCGGTAGCTGTTGGAAGTGAGCTCTAGCAGGCGAAGGGGATGGAAAGATGTTCCTAGGGCTATTTGTTTTCTTCAAGTTCCTCTACTAGGCCGGAGCAACAGTATCCTAACTCCCACGGGGTAACTGCCCCTGAAGAACAAGGCAATTCGTCTTTCAAGATCAACACAGTAAGTCTCACCATACAGAGAATTTGACAGTGGCTTTTCAATTCGCTTCTGTAAACTGTCTAGGTACCTAGGTAGTATTCTACGGATAGTGTTAGGCAGTGTCTACTCAAGTGCTCTCCACTCGCGCTGGTGCTGTTGAATCCACCGTCGAGGTTGAGATCACCGCAAACCTTGGAAAGCTGTGAATGAGACATGGGCTTTACATTGTTATCGACCCGGATTCAGAATATCTCCGGAATTTCCAAATGCGAATATTCTTGCGCGAGATCATCTGTGTTGCGTCTCACCGACAGCCAGCTTGTATGGACGTGCAACAAAGAGGTGCTTTTAAAGCACTGATTACTTGATTCAAATGATTTGCCAGCACTGTGTAGTATTATTTAGGTCACAACACATGACCTATTCGTGGTACACGACCTCATATCATTACTTAATTAATTGAGATCGGAGATTGGCACCCGCGAAAACGGACGGTAAGTTAATACACCCAACCTCTAAGGTGACAACCTCCCATGGGTTAACCTCCTATGAGAATGTTATTTTTATTATTGATCAGGGTACTGTTAACATTTCTGAGTCGTCCTATGCCTCCCCAAGCTCTCATGAGCTATACTTATTGACGTAGATTGCTCCTCACTCGGGCGTAGCCTCCAACTTCGCGGGTGCGAATCTTCGATGTCAATCTTATACAGTATTATAACAAGTTACAAGGGCATATGGCACTGTGACAGGCAGGAAGCCTAACCTTTCACTGACAGAGGTGCTCGTCAAATGCGACCTCATCATCTTTGACTGATCAATCGATTCAAGCCCTCTCGAGCATAGCCACAATCCCAGCCCAGGTCTCCACGGCCGTCGGCAGAATCTGGTCAGCCGGCAGCACAAAGCCGTATGTTCCCAAGTCCCTGAGCTCGTAGGTGTAGCTAAGCGTTGCGTTGCCAACGGCATCGACGTAGTCCACGCTGGATCCGGTGGTGGGGTACAGCGTGTCACAGGATCGTCCTATCGTGTACGTCGTCCCAGAGACGCCTGAGATGGCAGTCTTGGCGGCGGTGGCTGCGGACGAGAGGGCAGCATTGTTCTCGGGAATGGCGTCGCAATCGTAGCCATAAGCTGCAGATCAATGATTAGCAAATAATCGGACGTGGCAATCTGGCTGTGAAACTTAGTTACCCCACAGAATGTATTGGCCGTATGAGTGCAAGTCAATGTACAGAGAGATACCACTGGATTCCTTGAGCTCCAGGATCTGAGCAACAAGCCCCTGGGTTTCTGGAGCGTCATTTTCCGCTTGGCCTGCGAGAGACATTTCTGTCAGCTAACCACCACCAGTATTACGGGGTTCGGGACGGGACCTTACCCTTATAGGTCTCGGTGCAAGGGTTTGTTGATGCACCTCCTGTGACAGCCCACTGGTATGGCCAGTTACGGTTGATATCACGGCCGACACACGTGTTACCGCTGACGGTCTGCCGATTCTTGCGCCACAGGCGGTCCGAGGTCTGGGTGTAAACGAATCCATCAGGGTTCACGACGGGAGTAATGTAGAAGTCGAACCTGTCCAACAGGGCCGTGCTATCGGCATCTGACCCGTACTGGGTAAGCAACGTGTAGGCGATGTATTCTGCCGTCTTGGATGTGATCCATTCGCGAGCGTGGACGTTTCCGTGAAAGACAACGGCGGGTTGGGAACCCTTGCCACCGCTGCCCCATAGGTGAATGCCTGTAAGAGCACGGCCCTCAATCGATGCGCCAATGGTGTAAATCTCGGAGTTGTTCGGGAAGCTGGCTTGAAGGTCGTTTAGGAAGGTCAGGTGGGAGGCATATGGGTGGTAGGCCGTGAACCAGGACGCATCAGGAACTTGAACATTCGGTCAGTACATAGTCAATTGGCAACAAGACCTCAGGAGCCACAAAGACAAGGACTTACCGGCGAGAGCTTGGGAAAGCTCTCCCTCAGCAGCGATACTCGCACCAACATCCTCGTCGATCACGGTGCTGCTCACGCCAAGCTCTTTGAGGGCAGATACCGAATCAGGGGCGACTACGACATCGATAGGCCCGGTGGTGCCAGGGTTGAGCACATGGGCTGCGAGCTGCGACAGCTTCGCCGTGACCGCTTCGTCAGAGCCCACGTCGACACGCAGGGCCTTGTAACCTCTGTAGTCAACCTTAGCAGCCCGTTCCGGGACCGCAACGGCCGTTGCTAGCGGCAGGAGGAGCGAGGAGATCAGGAGCGACTTCATGGTGGATGGGCGAACAATTGGAGTTGGCTGATCCTAGGAACTGTCCACCGAACAAACGCCTGGGATGAGCGGATTCTTATTGTTAATTATTTTACCGTCATCCCGGGCCTCCTCTTCTTGAGTGAGTAATAGACGAAGTCATATGCAGGCACCATCGTTGAATGAGGAAGGTTAAGCCTTACCCCAGCGCTGTGCCAAGCAGGAATGATAAGAATTCCGAGGTGGTGCAGCCCCAAAACTCGTCTTTCCCATGGAGAGCGGGCCCGGACTATCAACCTATATCGCCTTCGCTTTGCCCCGAAGGGAAGGTGGTTGGTGTCTTGGGTAGCACGGCGCCAAGCCGTCTGCCCGCATAAAATGGAGTCGAGCAATGCGCCAAGACAAGAGAGTCGTACTCCGTAGATGATCAGAGATGCTGCAACCTACCCTGACAATCACGAGTTATCTATTATGATTGCAGGCCAAGCTTCGCCTGTGGCGTAACTAAGCTTATTTATCCGTCACCTCCTTACATGCAGCCACAGTGACTATGACGAGCGAGTGCGATCTTGTTGCACACTTCGACGTGTTTGGATGACAGACTTTCCTCGAGTCTGGCAGGTACGCAACCGATTCTTGTTCTCCTCCCACGCGAGAATCATACGTCCGTACAAGTGGCTTGCAATTGGAAAAGGTATCGGCTACACATCGGAGTTAGGCTTAAACCCCTTCCGGAACTATGAGTGCCATCAAGATAGTAACTTTAGGAGTAATGAACGGCCGGGAATGAATTTGGGCAGGATGGAATGGTGGGTTCCTTTATAACGGTCGTGTTTTTGGAGCTATTAGAGGGGTAGCATGTAAGTGCCAGCATAATTTCATTGCGAATTTAAACAAACACCTGTAATAGCTTTAGGAGCAAAACTATCTGGAGGAAAATCCCCTATACGTCTTTATTATATTTAGATAACCTTAGTATTAGGATAAAGCTTAGTCTAGGTCTCTCTCTTTATATACTTCTAGAATCCCTACCTCCTTTACTTCCTTATAAGCAAGAATTTAAATATCTTGTAGTATACCTTCCGCCTCCTTCTTATAGCCAGAGGGCTAATCAAAAGCCAAGATTTAAAGAAGGAAGTATTCCATATCGAAGAACTGTTAAGCCTAGGCCTTTCACTGGCCCCTAGGGCAACTATTGCGCAAGTCCACAGATCACCGGTCCGGTAGTACGCAGACGTACTACAGCATTACCATTGACTCTCACCTCGATTATCAAAACTTTCTCAGCCCCTGGTCTGACAGCAGTAATAAATGGCGAATAATTGGTGGCCGTGTGTACCGAGACATACTTCGCGTTCTAGCGAAATCGAAGCGAGGACGAAACATCACTGGTGTTAAACGCAAACATCCATATTGGCTCAAGTGGTCTAGATCGGAATGTCCACTAGGTCTCCCCGCGCTAAGATGGTCTCCTCCTCGATTGTCCCTTCCACTCTTCATGAAATCCTTTTTATGGCTTATTCGAGGGAAGGTTTTGCACTTTCCACCCATGCCCTGGATCGAGAGGTTCATTGGTGCTGCAGCAAAGGCGTGCTTTCATCTCTCGTGGCTCTTTGCTCGACTACGCCAGCTTTCTGTTTGGCCTGCCGGGCCAGTATTGCTCTCCAGAACATGAGAGGATAAAAGAATATGACTACAAAAGTTGTCAGCAGGTACACGGCATCTAGTTATCAAGTCGTTACGGACATAGGATTATGATAGACGTTGCCCGAAATACGATCTTCCTTTCCCTATACTTCCAGTACGGATCATGCCTAGGAACAAAATTGATTATGTCCAGGAGCAGCCACAACCAGGCGGCGGTGGCAGACAGTCCCTTTAGCATCTCCAATCTCGCGGCGGTCTTAGGATGCGGGTCCTGGTGGTTCAATTGAACGACAATGATCCACATAACCATGGCTGCAAAAACAACTGGAATAAACTGCACGACAGCGGGATAGGCTTCAGGAATATAGTCTGGGGGGAGAGCCGGGTCTTTCGGGAAGAAATAGGCATCATCAAGGCTCTGAAACAAGGTCCGACCCATGAGAACAATGCAAAGTCCGGTGAAAAGTGCCAGGAAAAACAACGTCGTCCGGGCCGCTACAGCGAGAAACGCATGATGCTGAGCGTCCTCTACACCTGCCATGATAGCTGAGGTCTTCGCTCTAGGGTGAGAAATGGAATGAAAGGAGCGAGGGATGGAGCATGCGTCACAAGGCAGCCGGCAGCCTAAATAGTTACTGTGGGGTTTGCTGACACTACCGTTGGGTAACATCGTGGCGGTATCGTAGGGGAATCCTCCTGGCGTTGAGCTATGCCGAAAGCGTGCAAACGCACAGATGACGGCTGGGCAAGGCTGTCCGCTCAGTTACTGGGAGGTTAATCCCATCAAGATGGCACAACTGTGCCGACAATCAAGCACGCATTCAAGATCCCTTGTGTTGTGGGGCTTTGTGGAAGGTTTCTGCCCATACTGGTATTGTTGTTGTGGCATCGTTCTGGACGTAGTGAAAGCTTGGCGGGCTTTGAGTCACTACTTCGCACCGACTTTCTCGTGGGCCGCCTCTGATAAGAAGACACTGCTGGCTGATCAAGAGCATTTTGTGGACTCTCGAATCATTGCGTCCGCTGTTTTCATCAAGGTGCCCTTCCCTTGCAGCCGAAAAGCATGGACGAGCAAGCCTCAGGGATGAAGGCCTCCCAGGCGACGTGCACATGTGTTCGGCCCCCTCGTGGCCCCAGAGGCAGAACTGCGGATGAGAGGAAAACTGACGTCCCCCGCCCGAGTCTCCAGACCCGCACGAGCAGCCATACTCCACCTCCGTATGCCCAGCGACGGACCACAAGAACCCTGGTCTGTCTCGATAACGCCACAGTCCTGGACATTGTCAATGACCTCACCCCCAGTGAGGACAACTCAACCAAGTGGGCGGGGGAGGAGGCATTTCGGAATCCCGGATTCATATCCAACTGTTGGTGTTGATATGTGCAAGCTCCCTATACTACCGCTACCTGGGTCTCTACTGGTGCAAAACAAAGCATTTTAAAATCGTCGGAACATTATGTACAGAAGGCGAGGCAGAGAGATTGAGCATGTCATTTCAGGGGCTCGATCGCGACGCCTGTGGTCTTCGACATTACTATGTGAACATTTTCGTGTTCAAGGAGAACTGGAATGAGGTTTTGGGCTGTGGGCAATGGTTCAAGCCCCACTGGATCTACAAGATTAAATTCTTCTCACAAGATGGAGAGGTCCATGGTCTCCGCTAGAATGTTTGTGACACGGGAGAAAAAGGACAGATTTTGTAAAATTCAAGACTGTGAGGTTTAGTCCGTTCGTTGGTTGGGCTGTTGATGAGGTATAATGATGGCGTCGACTCTCATGCTTGCGTGATTGTACTGGTAGGAAACAAAAAGGCCATCGGACTTGTCATCAGTCCAAGTTTTCCGTGAGTCTCGGTTGAGTAATGGCAGCCCAGGTACCCAGGTAAGCAGACTGGCGGGTTCGACAAGGATGAGGCTCTTGTCCCCTTGGTGATGGGGCAAGGCTGGGTCGAGATTCAAGGCGCGGAATGCTGGGTACCTTGGTAGGTCCTTTGGTGTGGCCAGGCCAAGGGGAGGCCTGCTGGCGGACTTCTCGGCCGAGGCGGTGTTGTCACACAAGTCTCAGAGGCCTGCACTTGCATGTCGGGAAATTCCGAAGCCGTAAGCAGCGCGGCCCATCCGGAAGACCATTAGCATTTTACACATTCCTACAGAACACTTTGTGTCATTCATCACAGTGTCACAGGCTAAAATGACAACACTTCAAGGGAAGATGGGGGGTGGGGGGTACGCAAACGACTCAAATTTCAGCCTCACGGGGAGCCCTCAGCTCCCGCAGGCAGCACCACTTTTCAACAGTGGCAAAAGGACCGACCAGTCGATGCAGCCATCCAACCCGCTTATCAAATTCCTCCAGGTGCAAAAATACCCATGTAATTATATCCTTGCCACTTTCTCTCTCTCTCGTCTTCTCCATCTACATTATAAACTAAGCCACAAAGAAAATAAACGAACGCGAGCCCACGAAGAACCGGCCAATGGCGATAGCGCAGCAGCATTGTCGCCGGCCAGGGGTTCCTCGCGTCAGACCTACGCCGTCCCAGCGATGGCGTAGAAGCACTTTCGCTGTCGAGGTGGCTCCTCCCTCCTGGGATGGATTTGCTCTCTATCCCAGCCAAGAAAAACCGTAACCTTGGAACCTTCGCACAGACAGCGTTATCCGAACACGGATGGGGTATCATATTGAAAAAGGAAACAACAAGAACAAGAATGCCAGAAATGCAAAAGGAAAAAAGAATAACCAGAAAGAGCCTCGGATATCGATCCGTTCATCCGCTTGGTATGCCTCGTGAGAGCTACACTCCCTAGTGGTGGCGCAGCCGCGCCGTTAGGTTAGGAAACCCACTTACTTAGCCTTGGTGACTTTTAGACTTTGAGGCTTGGCAAGAGGGCGTTCAATACGCAAGAGGAATCCCGGGCAAGCTGGCCTCGGTGGGGCTTTGTGTACTAAGAATGGAAAGTTGAAGAATGCATGCGCCTGACATCGTCGTGCGGATAGTTGATGCATCCTGTTTTGTAAGGCGTGGTTCGGGGGCACTTTGCGCTACCCCGAGGCTGAAAGGAACCACATTGTCGCATTTTGCCCACAACGCCCAAGGCGTTTTCCCCCTTGACAGCATGACCGTATGTAGTCAAACTGAACGGGGGCGCCTGAGGGGTGGGGAATGGGACGCCCGGCCCCTAGCCCCGCCGGCCGAGCCGAAGCCTGCCGAAGCCTCGCTGCACCTGCTCGCGGCGAGCTGCGCCGTCCTGGAAGTCGTCATCACTGGAGCCATCGCCGCCGGCGATCTTGCGACTGGGCTCGTTGCCAAAGACCCGGATCAGGACGGTCATGGCGAAGCTGGCGACGATGCTGAGGCACAGGATGCCGATCATGGCGAGGTTGCTGCGGCGGTACCTGTGTGGCCCCGGGGCGGCGTCCTCGGGCCAGCCGGTGTAGAGGGCGTACGTCGTGGTGATGCTGCCGAGGTTGCCGAGGCCGGAGACGAGGGCGGCGGCGGCGGCGACGCCGACCTCGCCGTGGCGGCGCTGGAAGATCTCGTTGGTCCAGGTCATGCAGATGGGCACCGTGGGGCCCAGGCCGAAGCCGACCATGAGCAGGCCGCCGTAGCGGGCCCAGGGGTTGCCCAGGGCGAAGGTGACGGTCAGGAGACCCGCGATCTGGATGAGGACGGCGCAGGAGAAGAAGATGGGCCGCAGGCGGTGGAAGCGGTCCGAGATGGGCGTGACGATCAGGATGGCGATGAAGTCCATGATCCAGATCGGGGCGAACAGCAGGCTGACCTGGATGCTGGTGTATGACGGGTTGAGGGAGGCGATGATGACGTTTCCGTAGAGCTGGGTGCCGATGCCGACGCCCACGACCCCAAAGTACATCAGGACCAGCGGCCAGAGGCGCCAGTCGATCAGCACATAGCCCAGGTCTGCCCACGTCCAGGGCCTGGGGTGGTAGACTCTCTTGAGATCGTGGTAGTGCACCAGGGCGTCCTCGCCCTTCAGAGCCTCGGGCGGCGCAGGCAGAAACCTCATGAATCTTGACCTCTCCCGCTTCTGACCGGGGGGCAGGGGCCTATCCGGCAGCCACCAGAGCAAGGTGAAACCCAGAAT
Source organism: Diaporthe batatas (assembly GCF_019321695.1). Lineage (NCBI taxonomy): Eukaryota > Fungi > Ascomycota > Sordariomycetes > Diaporthales > Diaporthaceae > Diaporthe > Diaporthe batatas. The sequence continues at coordinate 230,544 of NW_025408563.1, read as the reverse complement.
GACGGCCAAGGCGCCATAGACGAGGAACATCCACTGGAAGCCAACGAGGCCCCCAAGGCCGTCCATCTTCTGGAAGCCAGCGCTGACGAGCCCCACGACGGCGGCTGAGATCTGGGCGGCGCTGAAGTACATGCCGATGCGCTTGCCGGTGCGGCTCGGGGGGTAGAAGAGGGTCAGGTAGTAGCTCATGCCAGGCCACATGCCGGCGATGACGACGCCGAGCAGGAAGCGCAGCAGCTTGAGGGACCAGGCTGCGCGCACGGCGGCGAAGCACATGCCGATCAGGCCGACGGCGGAGACGATGCGGGCCATCCACACGCGGGGGCTCAGCCTGCTCATGACCAGGTTGGAGGGGCAGTCGAAGATGACATATGACACGTAGAAGAGGGCCAGGGCGGTGGACGTGTCGCGCGCCGTCAGGTTGAGGACCGACATGAGGTCGTGGCCCTGGGCGGCGTTCATGGTCTGGGCGAGCCCGATGTTGGAGCGGATGGCGGAGCAGAGGAAGTACAGGATCCAGAAGGCTGGATTGATGGTTAATACTCTACTTTGAGCCAACAGGTCGGTCCATCATGGGCGGGTGGACGTACCTGGGATGATGCGCAGGTCCAGCTTCCGGTAGACTGCCTCGACCCTCTCCACGGGGTAGTCCTCGTGCTGAGGCGCAGTCAGGACCTGTGCGTCATGAGGCTGTTCCACGGCATTCTTGGTGTACTCGTCGTCGCCGACACTAAGGCTTTCACCTGTGGCTGAGGCCCCTGGTGTCTTGGTGGTGGCGGTGGCCATACTGGAACTGGAGAGCAATGGAGGAGCGTGCTATCAGTTTTTTCAGGCCAGACCTCCGCTTGCGAAGACAGTGAGGACGTCTCGTCGGAACCTCAGCGAGCCAGATGTGTGTGTCTGGAATGGATGGATGTTGATGAAGCTCTCTCCAGTAAGAGCAATGTACCTGGGTTTTGTGAGTCTCAGTCTCAGTCTCAGGCCAGAAAATTCGATCAAAGGCCAGACGACGATGAGATTTATTCACTCACCACATACATGCTTTAGGCCGATTCGGGGTTACGGTCTGGAAGGGCCAGTTTAGGCCATCGGAATGACAAAGTGGAGAATGCCAATCCCAGCATTTCCATGCCCGATTCGGTCCTCGCTACTTTGCTCGGTTCGGCTTGGGGCGGCGAGTCAACGTTGTGGCCGCGTGGATGACTTTCGTATACACTACTTTGCAGAGTAAAACAAGATGCCTTTACTGTCCACATATTAAAGGTATTTAAAGTAGTTGTGTGATCATGTGCGATTCGAGGTCCCCTCAAATGTTTCCATCCAAAAGAGAGGATGACGAACGTGGAGCTCGCAAATGCCCAGGTGAGTTTACGTGTGTAGGTACGTACCCAGACATGGGTGTGCATCTTATCTGATCCGAGGTTGCGACGCAAGGGTTGGGGTTGTGGTTGTCGTGGAACCTCGGGGAGGGGTGCCCAGGTGGTTGGCCTGGTCTAGGTTGCCATTGATCCAAGTAAGGGACTCTGTAGATGCTTCCATCCATCAGTCACCAGCTGAGGTGACAAGTTCTAGTTCAAATGTCTTCGAATCTAGATAAAATGGACCGAGACTATTGTGTTTGATTCTTAATTCTGCATCAGCTTCAGGATATAATTTACTGCCAGGTCACTGCTGTCGCACCCATCCAACTGCCCAGTTTCGGGCCTCAGGCTACAAGGCTGAAATGTGACAACCTCGCTTTTCAGGACACAACGCAGTGATGCCTGGGCCACGGTTCCGAACATCTGTTTGCTTGCAGCTCCCCGCCTGAAGTCCTCAACTCAGATTAGTCTCACCGGTGACTCGTCAACCATCACAAGCCATTTCGACCACACCGAGGCAGGACAAGGCCTATCTGCTCGTGTCACTCCACTCAATTGTACAGGTCACAAGGTGTCGACAACATGGGAAGTGCACCACTTCTCGACGTGGCAGCAATGTGTGTCGATCCCCCTTGGATGCTGAGATGCGCGTTGCACGTCTTACGAGGCCAAGCTGGCAGTTTACGAAAGCTGCCACTGCCAATGAACCAATCTCAGCAATTCGCGAACATCCTCGGCGAGACAATCGCCCCTGCCCAGCCCCCTTTCACGAGGTTCTTGGCCTGTGATTGTTGCCCCCCGGGAGCATCAGAGCTGAGTCACCACAGCAACGCGCAGTGTCCGTGTGACGCCTTGTGGTGGCTGTTGCCTTGATGGAGTCCTCGCCTGTGGCACACCAAAGAGGAGTACTTGAACTGCAAAGATCAAGTCAACCGCGCCGGAGTCGACACAGTCCAAGTTCCAGTCCAGGTGGAGCACCTCCCCTTCGGCGAGCGTCCCGTCCCGCGAATGTAACCTATACGGGGCTCATCTTTCTGGAACCAGAAGAAACTGGGTAGACTGACACTGGATCTGCCTCTTTCAGCAATCGTCCGCCTCCCAAGGCTTATGACCTTCCATCTCCAGCCTTGTTACCATGGGGCTCGGGGGCTCGGAGATCCTGGGTGTCCTTGGTTTGGAACTCGGTGTGGCCACCCGCTCGAGCAAAGGCACACACACACACACACACCCTCACATGTGCAGTTTTTACGTGCACACACATCATGATATCTATGGTACAGTACACACATTGCGGTACAGTACCGCTGCGCCAAAGGGCAAAGCTGAGCCAGGCTGCCACGCACACCTTTGTCGCCGACACTTTTGCCCTGGACAGCGCCTCATGTGCGCCTGGGGCCTGGCCCGCTTGTCCAACGCAGGCCCGGGCTGAGCAACGGCATGTTGTTGTCCCGATGACCGAAGCGCGGCTCCGTTGGCAGTCCCAACACCCGGCGCGTTGGTGTCTGCGGAGAGTGGTGATGCCTCGGGGGTGGGCCTGGGCCCCGAGGTCAGTGGTGGCTTGCTGCCGAAGCCCTGCCCGCTGTCACGGCCCGAGCATGTGCGTGCCTGGCACAAGCCTTGATGCAATCCTTCCGAGGGTCCACGGAGTGGGCCACGTTGCGTTGGTCCCTTGCTTGTTTTACAGACAAGCCGGCGAGGGCGTCGGCAAGCGCCAGAATGAAGCCCCTGAGGCCCCTGAGGCCATGGCCGGCGAGTGCAGGCCGCCCGCCACATGGCATAAAAACTCCACAGGGGCAGCCGACGTGGCGGTGCAGCGTCAGCATTCGCTCCCTGCGTGTGTGTGCACCCAAGGCGCCCGACTCTGAAGCGCGCCCAAGGCAACCCGATTTATGCCCTGCATAAAAGATGCCAGAAAAAGGTATAGGGCTGAAGGCTGAAGGGCCAGCAGGATCAGTGATCGCTAATGCCCCAGTCGGGTGGAGGGATCATACGGACGCGAGTTCTGCCTACGGAGACGGCATAATTTAGCCCATTTGGCAGCTGCACACTGCAGAGTGGCAGGCAGAGTGACTCACGCACTCACTGCCCAGGTGCCTAAGCAGGTACTCCGTCCACGCCGGAGTTAGTGCCTTCGAAGGAGTCATCTCTGCCTAGCGGCCCTTTCTCTCTGTCACCTTCTCCCTGTCTCGTCCTCTTCTTATTAAAGAACAAAGGGGTTCCCGGCCGGACCAAACTCTCGAGGGCCGTTGTGTGTTGCATCGAAACCAATTTGCGACGATGACGACAACCAGAGCTACCACGGCTGCAGCCTGTAAGAATCGTTGTTAACAGAAAGGGCAGAGTTGCTTGCCTTGATTTTCTGGGGTCGTGCATTGTCTCTCCACCCCATCTCTTATCGCCGTCTTATCGCTCTTCTTCGCCGCCTCAAGGCTGCAGGTATCCCCGTACCCAAGTACCGAAGTACCAAACCACCCAGGTACCCAGGTACCCCAACCTTTCCCGACTGACTCAGCGGGGACCGTCCTTTCTACGCACTCTGGTTGGCCAAGGCTCGCGACTGGGAGCTTGAACGGCAGAGCACAACAACTTTCGTGCTGGGACTGCGTTTCCGCCTGACCCAGACGAAGCATCACCACCATCACCTCACAAACGCCGCCTTTGTACGAGCTCCTGCGACCCGCGGCTCCCGCCCACGTATTTATTACTCTAGTATATCGCGTCTGTCACACGAGCAGACCCCACCCTTCCTACCTTTTTTTCCGACATCGATACCCGGTTGAGTCCGAAGCCGACAAATATCAACCAACCCACCCCGTCCTCTTCCGCGGCTATCCGCTCCCTGCGCCACCGACCAAAAGTATCCGATTGATCGACTTTCCCACCCCACCACCCGCGAGCCATCGCGACGCTCCCTACCCAACCGGCGTCACGATGAGTGTCGCCTACGAGCCGCGCTCGTTCCACGAGGACAGCCCATATGCCCCCGTCGGCGAGAACGACCATGACATGAACAAGTTCATCAACGAGGCCAATGTCGCCGACATGGCAAACCTGGCCGCTGCCACATACGAGCCTGCCAGCGAGTCATCCCCAGCCGTCTTCGACCCGTCGCCCTCGCCTGCCCTCGAATTACACCCTGTCGGTCCTCCCAACGTTGACCCTACCAATGTCTCTGTTCGGGACTTGTCGCCAGCGGCTCCAAATGCCTTCGGCTCAGCACAGCCTCAGCCCCAGCGCATCAAGCCCATAGCGAAGCCAAATCGGGAGGTGACAAAGAGCGAGGATGGCAAGTTCATATGCACGTGGGAGGGCTGCGCCGAGCTGGTCAAGAAGTTCCAGAGGAAGTGCGAGTGGAGGTGAGTTGATATTCGTCCCCCGAGTCTGCTCTCGAAGCCCGTCTTGTTTGCTGATTATGCTGCTAGTAAACACATGGACAAGCACGAGCGCCCATATGTTTGCACCGCCAAGGGTTGCGAGAAGATCCAAGGGTTCACGTACAGCGGCGGTCTCCTGCGACACGAGCGCGAGGTACACGGCAAACACGGAGGCCCCAAGAAGAAGCTCCTCTGCCCACACGTGAACTGCAAGAGGTCCAGCGGCAAGGGCTTCTCCCGCCAGGAGAACTTGGCCGAGCACCTGCGCCGCGTCCACACAACCACCGGCCCCATGCAGATGGACAGCCCGGGCGACAACAACACCGACGACAGCACTAGCGATGTTGCGTCCGCCGCTCTCGCCGTCATAACCAGCGTCGGCATGAGCCCCGCGAACATGGACCGCCTCTCCCCGGACGCAGCGGGCCACAACACCCACAACCACACCCACACCCACGCCATCAAGCGCAAGCGCAGCTTCGACGAGGCCATGGGCGACGACCCGGACGACCACCGGCCGGACGAGGACGTGCGCTCCGAGAACAAGCGGCTGCGCAAGGAGGTGGACGAGCTGCGGCAGCAGCTGGACGAGAAGAGCCGCGCCAACAGCGAGATGCAGGCGCAGATCCAGGCCATCCAGAACGCCCTGGCCAACCCCACGCTCCAGACCCTGACGTTCCCACAACCGCCGGAGCTCTAGGGGGGCCTCGAGGATGTCGGGGCCGCGCAGGGTGTCGGCGGTCGGCAGCAACGACAGCAGCAACCGCAACAGCAACCGCAACCGAAACGGCGGGAATACCTGGAGGTGGACCCTGGTCCCTCAGCAGCAGCATCGCCGCTCCAGCCCACCGACTCTGACTATCCCTTGGAGCCGCTGGACCTCGCCGCGGTCTGCACGGATCTGTCTTACTATGACGAGCAGAACGGCTGGCAGTCCGCGTCCTAGCGATGGGGGACGGGGATTAGGGTTGCAATCTGCTTGTTGTTGTCGACCGTCATGAGGAGGACTTATTTGGGTTTGCATTGAAGGTGTTTGGTGAAGAGGTACTTTGGTTCTGTCTTGCTTGATTTCCTTGTGGTGTTCTGGCGCGGTGATATCGGTTTCGTGGACTGAAGGCAGGCGCAGCTCGCATGGCCTCCATTCCATCCGTCTCATTGTCAAGCGCGGACTGAGGGACCGGGTCTGGAGTAGTTTTATTTCCTTATTTTGTTTGATTTGGGGTGTTGTTGGACTGTTTTCCGGCGGGTATTTTTTTCAGCGGTGCCCAACCGGTCGGTGTTAACAGCGAGGACTGGATGGCACGGGCGTGTGCTTTTCTCTTTTGGACAACTCAAAGATATCCTTCCTGCCTTTGTTCTCTCTCTTCATTTTTAGTATCCATCTCTGGAGGCGTTCAGGCAAGTGGGGAGGGGAGACCCGAGGTCCACTTGATGAGTTTTTTTCTATTTGGAACGGTCCTGCACACTGAGATACCCCCATTGTAGACGACGGATGCATACAGCCAGAATTAGATCCGCAGATCAATCTTCACGCCGCTCAACAAGTTGACTCTGTTGGCGCATGTGGTCATAGACTCTTCTAAATTCTTGTGCTTTGCTGCTGTGTGATCAATCCGTGTGCCTTGACTGTAGGTGTCCTACGATTTGAGACAGTGATGAGCCTGGCATTGATGCTTCATGTGAACCAAGACGTAGCATTTATCCTTGGGCCCTGCTATCACCACCTGACCGGGTGTTTTGCCACTGCAAATCACCGGGAAATTTCTGGGCTTTTACTTCAAATTTTCCTTTTTTAACTAATGATTGACTCGTTACAGCCCGATTCAAGCCATTTGGGTGTCCAGGCTGCAGGATAGAAGCAAGTCTTCACGCCCAACTGGTTTCGCTTCTATTCCGCATACGTCCGAAGACATACACGTTTGTCGGTGTATGTTTCCCAGCTCGGAATCGAACACCACCGCGCATCAACGGCCGAAAGGCACCGGATTTTGTGTTCTCAAGCGCAGGACGGCCCAATGCCTGTCACTGAGAGTCAGTCAAGCTCCTCTGCTCACACACACCCAGCTAGATGTATCATAACTCAAAGAAACTCTCTCTAAACCAGCCAGCTCAACTTTCTCCATGACTTAACAGACCAAGCACTCCTCAGCACTTTTCAACAATGAAGTTCTCTATATTTTCTGTCCCTCTGGGTGTCGTAGTATTTGCTTCGGCCCCGCCTGCAGCCGAACTTCTCAGTTTCACTCGAGACGACTAGCCTCACAAACCTGCCTGAAAAGCCGAAACAACAGTAAGTTCCCTAGAATGGCAAGGCAACTTTCGCTAGCCGCACATAACCATTAGGATCATGCCTCTGAAGCAGTGTACCTTTATTCGCGCGTGCGGGGCGGCGTTGCATACCCCATGTACAGCCACGCCGAGTCCCAAATCAGCTTGTAAATGATTTTACGTATTGCAACAAGCGGACATTCATTTCGGCCTACCCTCTATCAGTGACATCCGCCTAATTGAGACCCTTCTTCTCGCCCTCGGATACAGGTCTATGTCGTTAATTTCTCAACGTCATCCTGAGCTAAGCTTTTGTTGAATTGCTTCCTCTCGTTCTCACTCATGGCCTAGAGATCGATAGCCACACCATCTCCAAATTTCTTCCCAATCTCCTCTAGTGTGAGCCCCTTCGTCTCTGGGTAAAACAAATACATTATCGCCGCCCCGAAAATCGGAAGCACGATAAATATTATATAGTACTTCCAGCCAATGGTGGTAAAAGCAACAGGTGCACACATGGTGTAGATGAGGGACATGCAGAAGAGCGCTGATATGCTGAAGCCGGCGCCCTGTGTGCGAATGGAGGTGGGGAACAGCTCGCTGGCATAGACATAAGACGTGGCGTCCATAGAGCCACCAAAGAAGGTGACAACTATTCCGATGAAGCATCAAAATCAGCCCGGACTTGTGAGGGAGGGGCAAGCCAAAGGCAACTGACATAAATATAAAAAGAAAACATCGAATCCGTTGCCAATCTTGTTGTCCGTGCTTCCATACCTCGCCAAGCAGGCAGTAAAGCCGGCGACTGAGATAGCACAGCCAATCTGCGTGTTTGAAATGGTGAGCTTCCAATGAGTTTGTAGCGGGAGAACTGTCTGTGGAATTGCATACCTGCCCCACTACCATGGTCGGTATTCGCCCGAATTTGTCAAGCCACAAGGAGTTCATGTAATTCATAAAGGCGGCCCAGCTATCCCAGACAGCGTACAGTAAGAGAGGTACAGAGCCATAGAGACCTAGGCCGTTGTACAAAAGCACCTGGTAGTTGTTGATGACAAGGCAACCAGTGGACTGAACCAGAGCACTGTGAATTTGTCAGCACAAACAGGAATGCGCCAGATCACGCGGACTTACAGTGTGAGAAATCCAAACAGAAGCCGTTTGCGGCAAGATTCTCTCTTGAATATTAGTACCCATCCCTTGAGCCACCCCTGCCTCCACCCCTCTCTTCTCTCAAGGTCAAGCTGTTGGCGAATCTGGTAAAACTCCTCCCGGGCCAGAATATCGTCTTGCTCGCCAGGTAGCCGGTGCAAGTCCTGCAAAACCCGAAGGCCTTCGTCGTAGCGGTCCATGGCATGAGATAGCGCGGAGACTCAGGCAGCCACAGCGATCCGACGAGCAAGCATAGTGGGGGGACGACTTGTAGCGCGAGGCATAAGCGCCATTGTGCGTCTGGCGACGAGAGATAGAAACACCCAAATCCCGTCCAACCAGCCAAAGCCTTTGATAGGCAGTCAGCGGAACAGACAGAGTACCACGGCCGGACGGGGCCAAAAGGTACTCACATATCCCACGCAAAGTATGAAGCCGTGCGTCCCCACCATCCTCCCTCTCAGGTGAGCCGGTGAAATCTCGCTCTGATACAATGGAGTAATCACGTTGACCATGCCGACGCCTAGGCCCATCAGGAATCTCCCCACAAGGAACATTGCTATATGCACAGATGCAGCCTGGATTATCCCGGCGATGATGCACAAGACCGAAGTCACCTGGATCGCCACCTTGCGCCCGGCCGCGTCGCCCAGCCAGGTCATCAAGATGCAGCCCAGCAGGCCACCGGCCGCGAAGACGCCGTTCGTGGCACCAGTGATTCGTGAGCTCTCAGCGGCATTTGGACCATGCAGGTCGATCCCGAAGTACCTGAAGAACGAGTTCAGTCCTAGCACTGCTCCTATGATCGCCGAATTGTAGCCGTAGGTGAGGGAGCCGAAGGTGACGAGGAACACTATCAGGAAGTTGTACCGGTTTGCCGTTGCAGCATTGTTGGTAGACATTGTCATGTACAGTGAATTCGTGCATTCGACGAAGGGACCCAGGTGAACAGAGAGACTATGGGCTCCTATAATGCCGAACTACACTTTTATAGTCCACCATATGGATTGTGATTTGGCAAGTCACTCTGAGTCGGGAGGTAAGTAGACGCGATGTAACCTCGCACTTCGAATGCGAAGAATAATAAGTTCGCTTTTACATCTGCACCCCGCAAGGCATGTCAGCACCAATGTCGCACGCCGTGATGGCCTTGCCTCGGCAGTTGCTGACCTCAGCGGAGCACGTACTATGGATCTGCGATGTAGTCAAAATGGCAGACCACATTTCCTGTTCTCGTCAGCCCTAGAACTGCGGACATGTAGTACGATACTACGAAAGATCAATACACCCCTTCACTCGTACTCAAGCTGATACAAAAAGGTTTATCGTTTTGTGAAGAAAGGTTATGCAACTATAGAGAAAAACAATGTGTTTAATATTTAGGAACGAAAGTTAAAGAATTAGAGACCCAAAACGAATTATTCCATATTAGGTCAAGTATTATCATTCTACATAAGATGCTAGGATTAAAGTTAAAAGTAAATAATAACTTATATAATAGCTATGCACATGTTCTACAGTACCTCTCTTATCTTTTAAAACTTAACTTAAAGAGATTAAGATTATATCTTAAAGTTAATAATATCTTTCTATTTAAAAACTTTATCTTTATTATCTTTATTATATTCCTTTAATCTTTTAATTTATAATTTCTTATAAATCTTTTATAACTTTTTATTTATATTATATACTTAAATTATAAAAAAAGTATCACACTCTTTTATAATTTAAGTCTTATATATACTTAATTATTTTAAGTAATAAAAACTAGGTTATAAATATTTCAAGTATTTTCTAAAGTATTATAAACCTTGCTACTTCCTATAAAGCTATTTTAATAAATATTTAAGTTGCGGGTATGCTGGTCTCAGCGAGTAGAAATCCGGTCCTGCGGAAGTAATATCGGCCGATACTGGCCCCAAATGCGATGCTATGTTTCGCCGTGTTAAGGCCGAAAATACGGAGCAGAGGGATCGGCAGACACAATTCGGTTGAGGCTCAATTGTCTAGGCCGGGTTATTAGCAGCCATGAATTCATGGGTGGGGTTAGAGTGGGTGGACAGAAAAAATCCATGTGGACGATCTCGAACCCACTTCTTATAGATCCACCAAAGGCACCACATTGATTTTACTAAAGCCAATTGCCACAGCTCCACACCCAGCACATGTTCAATGTTATCTCCGTGTGAGAGTGCCTGGTGCGTGGCCGCCCGGATGTGACGATGTTGCATGCGCATCAATCCGGGCTTGAGATCGACGGGAGACTCCCTATCCCACGCCTCCCACATACATGTCCACACTGGCTTACTTAACGCTCCACCGAAAAAGCTCAATGCGTAGTTTCTTACCCAGATCCATAAATATGCAGACGTCCGCCGCGCGTGGGAAGAAGACCGCAGCCGCATTGCGTCACTCGCCGTTCCCTCGCCCTGCCTTTTTCGATTGACACCGTGGATGGCGATGCGGCGATGTCCAGCGCAGGAAACTCCCCATTTTTTTTTATCCCTCTGCTGTAGCACAGTAGGTGCGAATCCGAGCCTCCACACGCACGCGCATTAATAACTGCAGCATATCTGTACATCTCGTCATGGGTCCGGATACGTCATACTGTGAATATGGGGTGGTATAATACCGTGCAGTAAAGCCATGAAATGCTGTTGAGTTTGTAGTGTTATATATGTTCTTTTGCACGAGTTCCCTACCACCTCTCCGGTGGTCACTCAGTCAGCCAGCGTGTCAAAGATGGTCGCCGGACAGAACCCGGCCAAGGGCGAGCAACAACAGCCCGGAATGGACCCCGAAGCCTACAAGCAGCCGCCCTTCAACATCCCACAGGCGCCCAACCACCGCGCCCAGGCCGAGCATGACAAGGAACAAGGCCACCTGGATGTCCCACGCGAGGAGAACGACATGGGCGCGCAGCAGGAGGGCCAAGAGGACTCCTCGGATCCGTACACCAAGACACACCGCCGCCGGCACAGCTCGCTCGCAGGGCTCACCAGGAAGGACCGCCCGGAACCCCCCGGCGGGATGAAGGAGCTGACCGAGGACGACTGCTACGACAGGCTCGCGTACGGCTGGCCGCGCCGCAAGAAGTGGGCCTTCCTGGGCGTCATCGCCGCCATCCAGGTGTCGATGAACTTCAACACGTCCGTCTTCCCCAGCGCGGTGGCGCCGCTGTCGGAGCACTTTGGCATCAGCGAGCAGGCGGCGCGCGTGGGGCAGTGCGTGTACCTGGTCCTGTACAGCTTCGGCTGCGAGCTTTGGGCCCCCTGGAGCGAGGAGTTTGGGCGTTGGCCGGTCCTGCAGCTGAGCATGTTCCTGATCAACATCTGGCAGCTGCCGTGTGCCTTTGCGCCCAACTTTGGGACTATTGTGGTCTGTCGGGCGCTGGTAGGCCTCTTCTTCTCCTTCTTTTTCGTCATCGTTGCTGCTGCTGGTGCTTGACATCTTGGCGGTGGCATCTCGGAACGGACTCTGACGGTTTCATTCATGCAGGGCGGACTTTCCACGGCAGGCGGCAGTGTTACGCTCGGCCTCATCGCCGACCTGTACGAGCCAGACGACCAGCAGTGGCCCCTGGCCTTCATCGTGCTCTCGTCCTGCATAGGGACCTCTATCGGCGGCGTCATCGGCGGGCCCATCCAAAAATGTAAGCATACGTCCCAATCCTTGTATGCACAAGAGCAGTAGTATATATATATACACACATACATATATCCTCGGTTCAGCCTCTTGATGGACTAATAACTAATCACTCGGGCCTACTCCCCGCACCCGCAGACCTCTCTTGGCACTGGTTCTTCTACATCCAGCTCATCTTCGGCGCCGCGGTCCAGCTGGTCCACTTCTTCACGCCCGAGTGCCGCAGCACCATCCTCATCGACAAGGAGGCCAAGCGGCGGCGCAAGGCGGCGCCGGGGCTCGAGATCTACGGGCCTAACGAGCTCAAGGCGCCGCGCATCTCGCTCAGGGAGGCCGTCAGGATCTGGGCGCGGCCCTTCGAGATGTTCGCGCGCGAACCCATCGTGCTGTTCCTCTCGCTGCTGTCGGGCTTCTCCGACGCGCTCATCTTCATCTTCCTCGAGGGCTTCGCGGCCGTCTACAAGGCGTGGGACTTCTCGGCCCTCGAGGCCGCGTGGGCCGTCATCCCCATCAATGTTGCCTACCTGGTCGCGTACGCTGCCTACCTGCCGTGGATCCACCACTACACGCGCACGCGGCACAAGAAGGGCGATGACTTTGCCGCCGAGCGCCGCATGAAGATCCTCCTGTTCCTGGCGCCCCTCGAGCCCGCCGGGCTGATCGGGTTCGCGTGGACGTCGCTCGGCCCCGCGTACGGGGTGCACTGGGCCGCGCCCATGGTCTTCAGCCTCCTGATCGGGGTCGCCAACTACGCCATCTACTTCTCCACCGTCGACTACATGATCGCGGCGTACGGGCCGTACTCGGCGTCGGCGTGCGGCGGCAACGCCTTCGCGAGGGACCTCCTGGCCGGCATCTCGGCCATGTTCGCGGTGCCCATGTACGAGGGCATCGGCAGCGAGTTCCCGACCGAGTGGGCCAGCACCATCCTCGCCGTCCTGTCGTGCCTGGTTGTCGTCCCCGTCTACGTGTTCTACTGGAAGGGCCCTGTGATCCGCCGCAAGAGCAAGTTTGCGCAGGCGCTGGCCGAGGACCGCGAGGCTCACGGCGGGAGGCGCGTCAGCCAGGCGGGCAACTTGCCATATGGCGAGGACCCGTTGGCGTGACCTCGGATGGGTGAGATTACATTGGTGACTCCAAACAAGGCTTATAAAACTGTAAACTAGCTACTGTCAGTAAATTTAACTACTAAGAACCTTGCTCGTAAGAAGAGCATAAGGATGAATAAGGACATACATAGTTGATAAATGTGCTTTAGTGGAATATGTAGTGAATTAGTGGCATAAATTATGGTTTGTTTGCTAGTTAGAAGGAGTATATTTTTGGGTGTACCAGCCGGTTTGGTGGGTGCGAATAACCCATCTCATTCAGAAAAGAACACTACCGCGTATCGAAAGGTACTGGATTTTATGTTCTCTTGTGCAGGAAGACTGTTATGAGATCCAGTCGAGGCCCTCTGCTCATTTACACCCAGTTGGATCACGTCTGCCACCCCTGACCATATGGCAGCACCAGCCACTGCTACTCAACCGGTTGAATTACGTGAATAGAATACATTGGTGATTTCTAAGGTTGCGATGTCAAAGCTCCGAGTTGGCACCGTCAAACCCATGGCTGATCAATTCAAGTCATGCCGGTACTGCTGCACAGAACGAATTCGCGAAGCCTACTTGGGCCATCATCTTGTTCCTGGTTTACCAGTGATTAGGTGGTCATTCTCATGAGAATAATCTCGACAACCCAATATGCTGCGATGATCATTCTTGAATGAAATTCATATCAAATTCCATCATGCTGTCTGGAAATTCTTTTTCCTAGTACGTTGCCCGTATTTTGGTCCTTGAAAGCCATCTGATGGCCGCCATAAGGGTACTTTGATGATATCCGCAAACTGCTGCACGTGACGCCGAGTCACACTCGATGTGGTCCCACTGCGGCATTCTCGTCGTGAGCTCTCTGCCGCTGTATTCCCGGCGAGCCGCACCCTGCAGGCACCAACGCGCCCAATCTATTTCAAAGCGTCTCCAAATCAATCCCGAATCCTGAAAACTCCCTAGCCGATGGATCAATGTTTTCCAAAACATCTCGAAGTGCTATTCTATCAGCCCGATGGGGTCCGGGGGTTTCTGGGACCACTGTTCGATACCTTCGAAACGTTTCACAAACGGCACCCCAGCCCTATGCCTGTGACATCGACGCAGAACCTCTCCATCGTTATTGTGCAGGAGGCTACCACCCACTCAAGCTTGGTGATGTTCTCAAGCAAGATAGATACAAAATCCTGCACAAACTCGGATGGGGCGGCTATTCAACCACCTGGGCTGCCATGGATCGAAAGTAAGACGCATCGAAAGAATATTCGTCATTTTGCAGGACCCGCTGCGGAACCTATACTGATCCAAGCCGTAGAGAAGATCGATACGTCGCTGTTAAGGTCTCGGTGTCGCAAAAGAGTGACAGTCAAGAACAGCACATCCTACGCGCGATTTCAGCGCTTCCCAGAGTCCACCCGGGTCGTAACCATGTGGTGCAGATGTTTGACCATTTCGAAGAAAAAGGGCCCAATGGCACACATGACTGCCTGGTTTTGGAACTGCTAGGTCCAAATGTACCCGATCTGATCGACTCATCCTACAGCGACGAGAGATTACCAGCACGTCTAGCTAAAATAGTCGCCCGTCAAGCCTTATCAGGAGTTGATTTCCTCGCAACACACCAAATCGGACATGGTGGTAGGTCCAGCTAATCCACTGAACTGCGCTTACTTGACCCCGTCTAAAGGCTCGTCCCAGACCTACACACAGGGAATCTAGCTTTCAAGATACCTGTTCTTGATCATTTAAGCGAGGAACATTTTCGCGAGAAGATTGGCAAGCCCGAAACTGCCTTGGTGACAAGAACAAACGGCAAGGCATCAGGAGATCCTGGACCTAATGTGCCGCCTTACTTGGTCCGCCCTACTTCTTTTACGAAGCACATCCGTGAAGGCTTACGCATGAATCCATATATCAAAATCATCGACTTCGGCGAATCATTTCAAATGCCGAATGCACCCACAAAACTTCATACGCCGCTGGTAGTGAGGCCACCGGAGTGTATCTTCTCCGATCGACTGGATCATCGTGTTGACTTGTGGAGCATGGCTTGCTTGGTGAATTTATCATCCCAAATGTGTAAGACGGCTTGTACTGACACTCCTAGTTGTTTGAACTGGTCACTGGACAGCCACCCTTCGATTCAATAATGGTGACTCCCGACACACTCATTCCACAAATGATGGAATGCTGCGAGGATGACTTGCCAGATCTCTGGCTGGAGAAATGGCGGCAGATGAATAAAATCAAGCCCAGTGATGACCCACCCTGCACTCTACAGGAATGGTTGGAGGAGGTCTATTTCAATCCCGACCGTGACTCTGGGTTCACTAAGCAGGATATTGAGAGGGTCGGATACCTCATCTCAAGAATGCTGAAATTCGAGCCATCGTCTAGGGCGCAGGCAAAGGAGATCCTGGAGGATCCGTGGTTCAGTTCTTAAATGGAAATAGCACCAGCCACGTTCTTCAAAATTTCAAATCACTTCACATGCTCTTCAACTTCGTTGACCGGTATACGAAAAGATAGTGACTGTGCTCAACCAACACATACCCAGATAGCGACCTACTGTTCAAAACAACTAGGGTATTTGGAGTCTTAGCAAACGTCACTGTCCCTTCCACTAGATTTCAAGCCTTCGGAATGAATATCTAGGGGCGTGAATAGACATTTGCAAGGGAGGCCACATGATGCCCTGATGGTTGTCAAGTTGAAGTATTTTAGCGCGCTACACTCCCCATACCGGACATGTGGAGCATACACCGGCCCAAGGGTATCTTTAACGTCCTTTTTCGGTTTGAAGGTGAAATTTACTGTGCCTGAGGTCTCTATGAGTATAAGGCCATGTAACTCAAGGATACCTAGGTGGTTTGACCAAGCCTTGGCATTATTCCAGACGTTTCGACCCTGAACATTGGAGGAATCTCCTCAAGTGATGACTTCTCATTACATTTGCTAGGAGTGTGATATAGAAGTTGAGAACAGTTGAATTGCTAATATCACCACGACACCCAGGTAGATACATCAGCCCCGAGGCAACTAGTCTCGAGTGATCACCCAGAGCTTCTTTGAAAACGGACCCTTGGAGACCCATGTAATGTGCATCCCAGATGTTAACCCAATTGCATCGCCCTCCTTGAATGTATGCTTCTTTCCAGTCTCAGTCTCAGTTATGTCAACCTGACCCTGAAGGAGTAGTATAGTCTCATCTCCAAGCACCCCAGTGTACGGAGTGGTCATTGTCCCGTTGGCATCAACATCGGACCCAGCAATGCCTTTGCCAGACCTCCACACCCCGCTGAGCATTGTGCCGGTCGATCCGCCGTTGCGAATGAAATATAGCTCGCCGGCCACGAGGTCACCCTCCTTAGGCTCAGTGAAGTTGTAATCAGTCCACTCTGGGTCGTCGGCGACGTGATTGACCAGAAGTTCTGTCGGGGGTGAGGGCGCTGGCTTGGTCCCGTTCCAGATACACCAGTACTTCTTGAAGAAAGGGGCGTCAATCTCCCACTGGACCTCGAGGTTCTTCGGAGAGCTGATAATTGATCCAGGGCCCACGGTGTACTTCTTGCCCGTTGACACGACGGTGAGTGTTGCCGTGCCGTCAATAACACAGGCCGTCTCATCGCCCAGGGGAGACGAGTACGTTAATTTGCCGGACCCGTCCGGGTTCGCCCCTGGAGACGAGGCACTCATCCGCCAGAAGCCGGATGTGAGATTGCCGCTGACACCGAATGTGCGCGCATAGGTCACTTCGCCAAATGTCTGCGGTCCAAGTTTTGGCTCCGTCCATTCGAAGGCGCTCCATTCATTCTGGGGTGGGCATTGGACACCACCATGAACAGTGTGAGTTGTAGGCTGAGCCATTGTGTTGTAATTGAATGATCCAAGTCGACAGAAACGGATGCTTGCTGAAAATATCCATTGCGAGATCTCAAGGACAGATTGACCCTTACTTATAGGCACACAATCACAACACTAAGACGATTTCAGTACACACCAGAAAGCCTTCCGATGAACTCTCAGTACCTAGGTAGCTATCCTGATTACCCGGTCTCATCTTAGTTAGCTTCAGCTCCCTCGGTTTCCATCACCAACGGCATTCGTAGAACCCCGAGGCTGGAAAACTCATGTATGCGTATTAGTCCCCTCTTGATTATCGGGACTTCTTCCATTGGACCATTCAAGGGAGACACAAGTGAGGATAGGGTAGCAATAACAGATAGTAGTCCCTTTTGGAGTGCGGGGACAAGCTCCAGAGGTCACTTGAGCTGGCGATCATGAATAGAGTTCGCGTATCAGGCGGGGACCAATTGTCAGCTCTAGGAGGCTTCGTTCCATCCATGCAAGCCACATGTTTGACAGGTTCTCGACCGCTCTGATAGGGAGTATACCCAAGTACGATAATCTTTGATATCACCCTACCACGTGTCTTGGGTGCCTATTTATTGACTTATCATTATAGATAAGAAGGGAGGCTGACGATCTGGCGGGTACTGCTCACCCGGTGCCTCATCATGCCCTTGTCGTTGTAGATAAGAAGGAAGGCTGACGATGTGGCGCTCGGGTATTGCTCACCCGCTGCCTCATAGTTTGAGGGGACGGAAATTCCTCGGCTTTGAAGAAGTTGAGCAGTCTACTTATTCTCGTCGCCAGTTGTATCAAGCTTGCTGTCAGTGTCATAAGTGTAGAACAATAGACAGCCCTCATTGTTTATTTCTTTTTCACACCTATCAAGAATTGATAAACCATCAAGACAGCTTCAACCTCACTTTCGTCTCAATCCCAACACGATGCCTATCTACCTGAGCATGCAACGCGTGCGGTTTTCGAGCCCAGATGCTTACGAGAAGTTCAAAGTCCTTTTTGCCGACACACGCCGCCATCTCATGACACTTCCGGGGTTTCTGCATCTGACATGGTGGGAACACCCTGACGACCGGAGCTGGTATAATGAGTGCAGCTTCTGGACCAGCCGCGGTGCTCTCTACGACTGGCACAAGAACACATACCACAAGTACTGCAAAACTTGGGCGGCGAACGGCGCCATAATGGAGGACCTGATCACGAACTTTGAACTTGTCGGAACTAGGCTGCTTCGTATCTGTCCCGTGTGCAACCACACCCAGGACAAGAAATACGACCTGGCTCGAGAACAGGAAGTGCTTCGGGAGCAGTGCCCGCAGTGTGAATATCATTTTCCCGTCTTGGAGGAAACGCCGTCAAGCTTTGCTGTTTTCAAGGATGCGGTCATGCCACCTGCGGCCGAGACGGGAGAGAAATCGGAAGCGTGACTGGGTCTAAGCCTCTAAGGTCATCTGTAGCTAATTTTTGCGAGGATAGCCTTGACTCATTTCGAAATTTCGTATTAGCGTTAACCAGCTTTATTTATAAATAGAGTATATTATTAGGTTCCTAAACACCCCCCTTTATTAAATATACTTTTTAATTTAACTATAAAACTTTAAATAAATATAATATATTTAATTTTTATATTAAAAATTTAATTTAAATATAAAACTTTTCTTTAAGTTTATATTAATAAAATTTAGTTATATTTAAACTAACTTTCTTTATTATAAATAGTTTTTATATTTAAGGAAATTATTAATATAAAATAGTAATAATACTTTATTTATAACTTTACTTATTTTATAAAAGGCTTTATTTAAATTCCTTATAATCTATTAATATTTTTAAGGTTTAATTTCTTTATAAAAATATTTAAATAAATATTTTTATTTTTAAATTATATTATTTCTTTAAATAAATTATTTAACTTTTTATTTATTTTAACTAATAATATTTTAATTACTTTTAAATTTAATTAATATTATTAATAATTTAATTATTTATTATAAATAAGTTTTAAACTTTTAAAAGGTTTTAATAATTAAGTTAATTAATATTTTTAATTAAAATAATAATATTTATAACCTTTTTTAACTTTAAGGTTCTCTTTTAAATTATTAAATAATTAAAAATATTAAAAGACTTTCTTTAAATTATATAAGATTATTTTAATTAAAAATAAATTATTTAAAATATTTCTTTATAAAAAACTTTATTAAAAACTTATTTATAATAATTAATTATTAATTGTTTATTAATAAATATTATATTAAAAATAAAAGTAACCTTATTATATTTCTTTTAATAATAATACTTTAAAGATAAAATAAACTTTTATTATATAATTATAAAAGTATAAAATATATAAAAATAAATAAAAGGAATACTTTATAATATTAAACTTATATTATTATTAATTAAAATATATAAATTAAAAACCTATTAAATATTAAAAATTATTATTTTAATTTATTTATAAATATAATTTTAAATAAATAAACTTTTATAAACTATTTATAAAAGATTAAAATAATAAACTATTTATTTTTATTCTTAAAAACTTTTAATTAAATACTTTATTAAAAACTATTAAATTTAAAAATTCTCTTTTAAATATTATTATTAAAGTTAATTTTCTTCTATTATTAATAATAACCTTAAAGTATATAAACTAATTATTAAAAATAATATTTATTAAAAATACTTTTATAAATTAAGTAATTTTAAATATTTAATAATAATAAATCTTTTATCTAATAATATTAATTTTATTTATATTAATAATATTAATAATTTTGACTTTTAATTAAAACTATATAATTAAAAATTAAAAACTTTTAATATAAGTTTTATTATTAATAAAAGTTTTTATTCTTTAAAAGTATATTAACTTTTATTTATACTTTTAAATATTATAAAAAAGTAGTTAATTTATAACTTTTAATATATTTATTATTATTAAAAGTTTATAAAAATTAAAAATAAAGATTTTAACTTATAATTTTAAAGGTAAATAATTAATAAGTTTTTTATAAAAATTTATTATATAATTAATAGTTTTAACCTTATTAATAACTTTTATATACTTTTATAAACTTTATTTATTAACTTTCTATTTTAAAAATAGTTATATAATATATTTTAATTAATTTTATATTATTTAATTACTTTATATAAAAATAACTTTTTAATATAAATATTATTAAGTATAAAATTAATATAATATTCTTTAAAGTTATATAATATTATTAATATTAATTTAGTAATATAAAAAAATTCTTTTATAAAGTTATAATAATTTAAAATTAAAAGGGAGGAAAGAGAAAAAAGGTAATATTATATCTAAAAGGGGGGGGTGTCTGGGAACCCGATAACGTACTCTATTTTCTTATAGTGCCAACGCTTAGCTTGGCATCCGTTCAAACTGTTGTTGGCACGGGGATTCTGCCTGGCGGGATTTAGGCAGATTGCACTAAACACCACGGTCGCCTGGGCGCTATTCCCCTTTAAAGCTAACTGCCTGCCCTTCTGTATATGATAAAACGGGTGAGATTTTCCTTCACGGGATACAAAATATACGAGTCGAAAATGCTTCAGGGCACACTCCGAAGACTCAATCCTCTCTCTCTACGCGTGGCCACGTCAACGGTGAGGCTGCGACAGACTGCTTTAAAAGGCACAATCATCCATACAAGAACAAAGACAGACTCAATCATGGCTCGTCTTCCGAGATACGTGGTTGACTCTCCTTTGGGCGGCAGAGTTGACCTCGGCAATTTAGTCGGGTCTGAATCCACAGGGACAGAAAATGCCACCGAGGATTACTGGCCACGGATTCCTCCGAGCTATGGCCCACCCCCGGCGCATCTAGAAGATGCAGTCAAGGAAGGTTGGTACAGATCCTCGTCCCAACTCATGAATGCGTCCTGACACCAAGACAGTTGGCTATATCTGTCTTCTCCTGTCTAAGACCACCGCCCCCGACAACGGCACTGGAGATGTCAGCTGCATTTCAAAGCTTCTGGCCTCGCTGGAGACCCGCCACGACATCACGAAGCTCGTCCTGGAGTACACTGAGTACGAGCGCGCCCTCCGCCACCTCGAGGATTTTGTGAAAGACACTCCCGAGATCGATACCCTGAACATCGGCCCTCGCGCGACCGCCCTCAAGCAGCACTGGGCAAACATTCGCGCACAAGACGAGAGTAGTGGCCCGCAGGACGTCGCCTACCCACCCTTACTGTGGCCCGCGCCGAACGCCATGAGCCTGAAGGTGGAATTCACTGCCAAAGGGAAGGAAGAGGCGAAGAAATACTATCGCGCTCTGAAGACGGAGCGGGAGTACTACTACCGCTGCTTCCAAGCCTCGCCTCCCATGCCCATGGGATGGGCGCCCAAGGACGAGGACGCGTGGGCGAAGACGGCCCGCGATAAGGTCGAGTCTGGCGACTTGTTTCACAGCCGCCATTGGACCCCGCTATGGGAGGGCTTTGGGCTGGCGAGCATCGGCGTGATGATTGGAATGGAGACGGCAGTAATGACTCCTGCCGAGCTGGACGAGTATCACGGGGCCCGCGATGCGATGAACGATATGAGTGCCTCTTTTCAGGGAAGGGGCCTTGAGCGCGAGGGGTTGTTGGCAAACTGAGATGCGAATCGTTTCTTATCCTTCTTTAAACTAGTTTCTACGATTTAGAATCGTCAGTTACCGATGTTGATTCTTCCATTGTGAGCTCTCTATGGTTAAATTTGCCTTTGAGCCGAGTCACGGAGGATTCGACAGGCTGAGAAATAGTATGCCTTAAATATTGACGCCTGGAGAACCTTGAATGATCAATGATTCATCAAACAAATGGGAGAGTGCGAGTAGAGCTGCTTCTAGGTGTGGATTTGCACTTATTAGGTGAGTGCTTTCGAATGTTCCATGCCGGTACTGGTACTACGTGACAAGGCGGGCACTAGGTATCGAAGGGGGTTTACAATGTGTGCAGGCATTCATGAGCTTTGTTGGAATAGGGCGAGAGACTGTAACTATAAATTGATATTTAGATCCGACCAAAGTTATCAAACTCAAATCTTCTTCTTTCAGTCAACAGGGCATGAACAGCTGTTTTCAATTCTCTTGATAATCCGGCGCCTGCAGCCACAAATTGACCTGTGGCATACCTCGGGGCACTTCTCCATAGAATCGAATATAGACCCTGAGGAAAAATGTTAAGTACAACAGTAAAGTTTCCACGCCTGATATTGAACCCTCTAATTTCCAATAGATATGCCCCCCCTCTGAATCCACCTGTATTACCCCACAGGTTCCAAGCTTTATGCTTCCCTGTTTATACCTTCGAAGTTATTAGGTAACTACCACAGCCGGTTTGGATCCGATCGTAACATTTGGCGCGACAAGATCTCCGGCCCAACCGCCAGCGTCCAAAGTATTGTAGTGAAGGAAGCCGTCTATTCCCTGGTAATAGACAACAAGCTGCTTCCCATTCGAAATTGGCGTCGGTCCGTCCAACAAGAACGTATTAGGGACCTGCTTGTCGCTGTCCCAGCTTGATCCGTCAAAGACATTGTACCACAGCGTCGTGCCGTTCGGGCCGCCTTGGTGGAAGACATAGAGTTTGTTGTTGTAGACGACCCCGGACGGGGCAGCCGTCGACCTACTCCTGGGGACCTGCTTGTCCTCCAGCCAGTTCTCGCCATCGAATACGGTATACCAGAGCTGGCTCCTGAGCCGGTGGAAGACGTAGATGAAGCTGTTGTAAAGGACAGCACCCGGACTGCCCGCGAGTGTCGCGGTGCCCAATGCCGTATCCTCGGCCCATTCTTCGCCGTCGTATACGTTGAACCACAGCTCTTTGCTGTTTTCTCCGCTGGCATGGAACAGAAAGAGCCTTTCGTTGTAGATCACCGCCGAGGGCGTCTGGGAAAATGTCGTGTTCGGCACCACCAGGTGCTCACCCGTCTCAACGACCAGGTAAGACATGTTGACAGAGCCTGGTGCAGTGTTGTGGAAGACATAAGTGTTGCCCTGGTAGGCCACCGCAGTTGGGCTATTTCCGAGGGTCACATTGCCGACCAGGGAGTCGCTGGACCAGATCTGCTGGTTGTAGTTGGTGACGGAGTAAAGCTGTCCGTCAATCGGGCCTTGATGGTAGATGGACACCTTGGAAGTAAAGGCCGGCACGACGCAGTAGCACAAAAGTGCGAGTGCCACCGAGGGCATCTTGGACAGGGGACCCAAAGTCATTTGGTGATCAGACCTAGCTTGCTGAATAAATATGGGATATTACCATTGGATTTTCTGTCTTCGTATCAAGGCAGACACTGCAGCCAAGATTCAGCAGTTCCCAAACATAATCTCAGCCTTGGCCTTCTTGATATAGGGCCTCTCGAGCTTGCCGGCGCGAGCTCATGTCGCGACTGTACGATATCGCGACCGCGACATGTCGCGACCGTAGAGAGGTTGTTACATTCCAAAGATCCTGATTGCCAGGAATGGAGGGTCCGAGGCTCTCATGATCGACAGGCACTGTTGCTGCAGAAGGAAATGGCGTAGTCCAGCCCTGACGGGCTGCTTAGCCCACGACCGTTCCAAGCAGTGAAAGCATGACGAAATAAAGTAACACTAGTGTTTATTGCTTGGAGACAAAATCTTCCTAAAACCCAGTATCAGGACCACATAATGTCCTAGATCTCGTGGTGGCCATGATGTTGTTCTAGAATTGGGGAATGCTTGCTGCCAACGTTCTCCTGCAGCCTCAACACCGAGACTAGTGTCGTTCCCAGTAAGACAAATCGCGATAACAGTCTTTTATAAAATCTTGTCATTGGCCTGGGCTGAACCGTTGTTCACGCACGCCGTTGCGTACTAACACCGTACGAGAACTAGGCTGTTTCTTGTGGTACCACGCGTGGAATGTATTTGTCCATTCCACCGACTTACTGGACCTACCACTACCTATATAGAAGTACCAGCAGAATTCTAGCACTCAATATGCAAGCCAGTCTGACGCGCTAAATTGAAAAAGAATTTATGAGTGCCTTTATATTTCGATTCAGGGAGAGGAAGAGAATAACGTGGGGCTCTGGGTTAGAGTGCGTATCGCTAAAGACACTGACAGTTATATCATTACACGCGATTCTATCGATACTTAAACGCGCGTCCGTCCGGTGCTTATTCTTTACCCAGAAGGAATGGTACTCTCGTCAGATTCCCGACATATCTAACTTGAAGTGCTCTCTAGTCGATGTCCTTCATTTTCTATATAAGGTTCTCTCCTGAGGCCTCTCTGGTCTTATGTCCCCGGTCGTCACTGGCACTTGGTTCTATCTGTCCCCTCTGGCATCTTCATCATCAAAGTCTGTCGATATACAAGTCATGCCAGACACTAATCCATGGTTTCTCCCTGCTGCTCGTGTGTGTTTCATTATCCCGTTTACCCAAAACCAAGCGCTCAATGCCTTCACTTAGCTCTCGGTGTTCTTTCCTACAAAGATCCCACACCCACCCCGTTCCATATTGCATGTACCTGTTGGTGTCTACCCAGTACGAGTGCCACGGCCAAGTGACATCAGCATAGAAGCCACGCAGCTTTGTAATATCTTTGCTAGGCTTGGTCTGAGCCAGTACAGTGATTGGCGATGCGATGCGGCGGTACGCCGACAGTATAGCTTCGACCTGGTCGCTTGTGATCTCCTTACGGCCTAGTGGTGAATCCCTATCATCTTGTGCGTTTGACATTACAAGACTAAGTGTTAAGACGGGGAGGTTCAACTTATCCCTCGCCCAGCAGAGAGTCTCAGCCCAGTCGGCTATTGCTCGGTGGCCTTCCCCGGGCCAGCCGGTGGGCACGTATGGTGGGAAGACAAACTCGAGCTCACGTAGCTCCCGGAGCATTTGATGCGGGACCTTCTTTCGTAGGAACATGCTCGGTGCAAGCTGATCTGAGTGGTACTCGGACAATCCAGGCCCCTCCAGCTGAATCCCGCTCTCGTCTTCTTCCAGCTCCTGCCATTCGTGTGTAGAACGGCCAGGTGTACTCCAGGGAAGTTTGAATTGGAAGTCATGTACAACAAAGCGGTTTCCGGAGAAAAACACGACCTGCGCATCATGAAGGAGAGTGCGGTTGACCTGTAGTGTCTATGTTTAGCTCTCCAAGGTTGCGGTACAAGGAAGGAGGTTTCAATATGATGTCTGCTCGCAAAACAGGTTGAACAAGTCGAAAGCGGCTTGCATTGATCCACTTATGTAATAGAAATAGCAAGTGAAGACGTCAAGAATTTTCAGGAACGACTTACTAGAAACAAGGCTGTCGGTGGCGTCCAGCAAATACAGGTCGAAGAGGAAGCTGCGTGCCTAAGTTTGCAAAAGCAACCAATGCCGGGCTTTGAAAGCCGATTATGGGCCCACCAGCATTCCCAGAACTGACATCCATGGTGCAGACGTGGGTTACAAGGCCCTCGTTCGACAGCCGAACAGCCTGGGGAAATCACAAGGTATTTCCCATCATCATTACACTCCCTACTCCATTCAACTTCCTTCCATGGCGTGATAAGATCGGTGTAGCTTAAGATATGGAGTCGTAACTCGCGAGGTAGCGCGAGAAGACGGCTCCCTATCCGGGGCTTGGTCTGAGAGAACCCCTCCACTTCATCCGGCAGAAGTGGGCCTCGAGATTTGAGTACCATGTCGTAGGCCATTCGCTGGAGTTGAGGTGAAGGATCTCGAGAAAGTCGGATGTGGCAATTGCGTAGTCGTGGAAAGAGCTTGAGTGGCTCAAGCACTTCTTTGGCGCCCTCCAGGTCATCTGGGCCCATATCGCAGACTATACATAGCTCGAGTCTATCAGTGCCAATGTGGCGAGAAATGTGCTCCGCGGCTGACTTCCATTCGTCGAGTAAAGCCTTTGACTTGGCCTGGTGGAGATCAAGAGGCGGATCAGCCTTTCCAGGCACGGTTGGTGAGGCATTCCTATAGACATCACAAAAACCCCGGTAATCCTCAGGTTGCTTAGCCGGGGAGCTTCTGGAATGGCAGGACCCCTGTCTGAGGACAATCTTTACATGTGTTAGGCTAGATAGAGAGGATGGGGTCAAGGCTAGCAGAGGTGAAAGTGACTGCTTCTCCCAGTATCTAATGACAAATCTGTTAGAGCTGTAAAGCAGGGCTGAGACCTCAGCATAGATTGTTCGGCAGCAGACGAGGAGGCCATAAATTCCGAGCTTGTGTGCAGGGTTGTTTGGTTGATAGAGTGAGGGCTGATAGTTTCTTCCACTGAGGTTCAAAACGTCATGGATCTCTCCGTCGTGAGTCGGATATCGCACAAGCACATTCAGCCATGGACTTAGATAGATGCGGCGTCGGAGGGCAGGGGTTAGACGCAAGATTGGAGTGTTGAAATTGGGAAAACTCTCGTCTAGGACGTGGTCTTGGGCGTCCCTTTTGATGAAGGGGTCCATGTTGATCCTTCGGCGATGTTGATGTGCACAGCGACGATGGGGGCGAGTTAAGAAAGGAGGCGCAATTTAGGAGCTGCCTGCCTGGACGAGCGAGGTATTTGTACCTGTCGCTGTGGGCCGAGCTAGGGATATTACAACAGCCAATGAATACGTACCGTCTATCATATCTGCATAATTGTGGTGTAGCCGGTGTGTATTCGGTAGGTCAACTCAGATGACTGCCTAAACTACCTTGTCTAGGTATGTACTTATGTTTGCAGAGAGGTCCTAAATGGTGGAATGGGTGCCTGATGGGATCCACATAATGAGGAAAAAGCGGAGCATAGACACTGCTTTCAATTTACGCAACTCGTGCTTTGCATTCCAAGGTTGATTACCTATCGCTTCCCAGTCAGAATATCTCTTGCAGTCTGTTTGCGCATGGGTCTGTTCTCCGTATGAGCTAACATTAAAGTGCTTCAAGTTTGGGACGTGCTATTGATGGTGGGGCAAAGCTTAAATCACGTGCATGTGCCCCTGTCTGCTGGGCAGTAGCTCATTTTGTTTCCTTCAGTGTTCCCATGCGGTAGCAGAAGCTTGGAACAACACGCCAAGACAAGCATGCACGAGCTCTATCATTTTCAAATCATGAAGGCACGCCTCTTCAGTTCAAAACTGCATTTTGGTTGCATTGATTGCCTCTTCCAACCGAACCGAGCCCTCTAGGACATCATGATGTCCCCAAGGTTTGAGCCGGATCCTGTGGCGATTCAAGATGGAATGCTGTCATTTTCAAACTCTCCCGCCTCTTCATCAGCAAACTCGTCGCCCCATCCTCCTTTGCCTGATGAGGTACTTCGAAGCTTCCAATTCCGAAGTCAACAAAGAATTGGCCACAGAAATGGTGGTGCTGCTGAAGCTCGACCACGTGACACTGTCAGGAGCGTGGGGCCGTCAGTAATAAACACTGAACATTGCGACGCGACCGCGAGTTCAAACCATGAAAATCACACAGACAGCAGAGACGGAAGTGCTTATTTTATGTTCAGCGATCAAGGACTTGACATCATCGCAGCCAAGCTTGAGGCCGTGGCGGAAGAGCTCGAGCGCAGAAGGATCCGCGACGAGAAGATCCGCAAGATCGAAGCGTTGCGTGAACGGTGCAAGACTCTCGGCTTCAACATCTCCCAGCAGGATCTAGAGGCTTGGGCGAACGGGTCTGCAGCGACTTCTAGCAAAAGGACCCCAAACCAAGACGAAGCACAAGCACAAGCGGATGAGCCTCAAAATGTCGATCCAGCGCCTGAGTCTGAGACTCGATTCGCCCAAGATTCAGAGGTCACGTTTATAGATGATGACCGTACAGCCAACAGCTCGTCGGATGCTCCGGCCCAGCCCCAGTCATCTCCGCGTTCTTTGCGACGACGGCGTGGGCGAAAGAGAACCCATAGTCAAGTCGAAGAACAGGATACTGATGCAGATGGTGAGCACGACTCGGATTACGTCGAGGCCAATTGTCAATCACCCTCTCCAGACCGAACTATATCCATGCACTCCAGACACGGTGAAAGCGAAGCCCGAGACGGTCACGAGAATCACACTCCCATGGACCCTGTGAATGGGGTCGCCCCGCGTACTGCCTGGTCTGTTCTTGTGGCCAAATACCCTGAAGAAATTGCTTTGACTTTTCGAGCGGGAGAGCTCCCAAAGAATCGTCAAGTCATGGCCATGGTAGGTCCTTGGTAGTTCTTCTTTATCCAAATTCCAGAGCTAATTTAGAATCAGCTCGATCTACCTGCCGTCAACACTTTGCTGGACAATCCCATGCGCAGGGCACGCTGTAAACCGTGGACCATACATGACGTCGGTTCATCAAGACGTATCGACCATCTTGTCGCTGCTCTTACGCAAATCGCGGGCACAGCCGCGCCCGAAGCCTGTGATAAGTGCGAGAAAGGGTCTGGCCTCTGGAAGGGGTGTTATACGAGGCCTCTAACGGGCGAAAAACTTAACGGCAAACCTGTTTGTGCCAACTGTATGATGCAAGGTAATTCGGCAAAATGTCGATGGAAGCAGGGGCCAGCACTACCACCAACCGGAGTAACAGAGATATAACTACCTACTAACTATCATTACTACCGTGTCTCAAGGCTAAAAGAAAAAGGGGCCCACACTAGGATACAGGATCTCCTACTTTAGGCAGGAGGTTCACTAATATAAGTATTTAATATATTTAAACTTTTATGTTTTAAGAAATAAAGGATAATAATAATATTAAAATTATTTTATTACTATATAAATACTTCTATCTTTATATAAATAGCTACCTTCTTCACTAACTAGGTAATTAGTAATTTATTAAATTCTAAGAATAGAAGATGCAGTTTCGCTAGTAACCCTATAGGCCTTAGCCTCCACTATTTAACTTCAAGCCTCAGGCACGGAGCAACTCGATGTATACTGAAGACGATTTCAATATATGATTCGGGGCATTATCTGGCTCTGATCTACATTACTAAATCAGGAGTAGAATACTAAGGCTCGGACCTCTATGCTCTTCCTATCTGGGTCTTTCTCATTGTCCTTGAAACTGAAAGCAGAATGTGGCGAACGCCTTGCCACAGACGTGTCAGAGTCGAAGCACTTGATGAGTACAGCCGTGTCTGGTCCATGTCTGTATTTATAAAACCACTGATGGGCCGCGTTGGGCTTCACAGACCATGTCTCAGATCTCGAGTCTGGTTTGATTACAGCAGCCGGGGCAAGGTCTGAGTCCGATACAGTCGAGGCATCCGCGATCGCAAGAGGATCACGGAGTACCGTCTCGATCGGTCGCCACACCTGTTGGGTAATCATAGACAGCGGTCAGTAGACGACTTTCCCGTAGACCAGAGGTTTGCACACTAACGTTGATTATCTGGTATCTGCCTTTCAAAAGCTCATCCGCTTCATCGGGAAGTACATTCCGCAATTGAAGCTCCGCGCCGTCGTATGACTGATCAATGTGGACTTTGAAGAGCGGTCCTGCGTTCAAGCGGTTGTCTAGCCCCGCCTTGGCCCAGTCTGATGGTCCTCTGCGTCCTCTATGGTTGAAAATAACAACTCGTGAGGCACCAGTGCTGTATCATGTGATCAGTTCAGCTCTATACCTCTGATAGACGGAGGCGACCCAAGTTGGAATACACCGCCCAGAGACCATTTGACACTTACACTTGTTTAAGCAGTTGTTCCACTTCAGAATAATAAATCCCGGTGATTCGTTCTTCGTCGTCAAAGTCCTTCTCTCGGCTAGTGTGCTGGACAAACTGAAACCCGTTCTTGTCGAGGGTGAATCGGTCCTCATGGCCGGAGACATCCTGCACAATGACATCGACTGATACGGACGGCCGCTTGTTATTGACGCTAGTCCTTCAACATGCGCCCGCAACGTCAGCTCCCACGAAACATATGAAGCTGTCTAAGACTTCACTCAGGTATTTGAAGCAATGGAATCGCCTACTTTCCCACAGTAACAGGTATCGGGGGGCCAGCATCAATGGGGTAGTAGTTCAACGATGTTGGCACATCGTGTCGGTCATCCCGGGCTTTGGGGACTTGAATGGTTCGCCCGAGTTCTACCGGTACCATGTTTGCCAGCGTCGATTCCAACTTGCTCTGGGGGCTCAATCACTCGGTAGCAGATATCTCCGGCTGGCTAAGTACTTTGGGGGCTGGCCGCGGATGTTGTATAGCGGCGATATCTGCGGCTTGCCCGGATGTGAGGCAGTACAAAGCATATTAATCGCTCCTTCAATGGGTGTCAGAATCATGAACGAATACAGCCCTAACCCTGAATACCATTCCACAACGGTTCAGGTATGGCCAGGCCGGATCAGGCTCCTTCCATAAATACTTATTATCTTCATTTAAATAGAGTCCTTTTATTATTATATTAATAATACTCCCCTTTAAAGAGCCTACTATAAATTTGTTACTTAACTGTCTAGGTTGGTAGTATTTATATCTTAAAAAAACTTGAGTGTGGGGGGGAGGGGCAACTTTTGTTTTCCGGTGACTGGGGACCCCACGGGCTTCTGCTTTGGTCATCCAGTGTGGCCCATTCACCCTCAGTCTTCTTCTCACTTCCCCCTAGAGCTTCTCCCTGACATAGAACGTGGCGCCGACTTAACTGTAGTTGATTTATGGAGGACAGCTGCCTTGCCTCTGTTTTCCCCGTGACAGGGAGCAGAAATGGTATTTATAAGAAAAAGTCACAGCCAACAAGTGGGGTAATCAACCAACAACCCCAGCAATCTTTCGTCGATAAAGCAATATTCCACTGTCCCAACATCCTGTCACTAAAATGTCAAATTTGAGAGGTGAAGAACGAACTGTCATTGTCGGGGGAGGAGTGATCGGTCTCTCAACCGCCTATCAACTTGCGAAAAAGAGCTTGGAGTCTCCTCGCAAACGGGAAATCATCGTCATAGAGGCTTCGGACGCGTGTTTCACGGCGTCTTCATTGCACTGCACCGGCTGCTTTCACTATGCTTTCACAGACCAGACTCTCTTACCGATGCTACCCCTCGGAAAATACTCTTTCGATTTGTGGGAGGCTGAGCTCGCACACCCGGGCTTCAGATCAACCACGGGCTATAGGGCCCAGTCCTCCTACGGGATATACCGGGGCAACGGCGAAGGGCTTGGTTTGCTGCCGGACTGGGTTGTCAAGGATGATTCATGGAATGTGGACTCCGGCGTTCTTGGAGCTCGAACTGCAACAGTGTTAGTTCTGTCCCTGTACCCAATGCTTGATCAGCCAACGTTTTGTTAACCTTGCTTCTAGCAACCCTGCCGGCATCGGCAAATGGGTCGAGAAACAATGCATCACGATGGGAGTCGATATTCAAACGAATTCTAAAATCGTGGCCGTCAATCTTTCGGAAAAGAACGAAGTGCGAGGAGTGACTCTCTGGAGACACGACGATCAGACCACGACAGGTCTCGCCTGTACGCAAGTGCTCCTAGCGTGCGGACCATGGACCCCGTCAGTGTATGAGACACTGTTCCCGTCTTCACCGTTGGACCTGCACCGAACCACAGATGCTGGAGATTGGATCCTTTGCAAGAACCCGTGCCCCATTTCTCAGGACACCACTGCTTTCGTGTCGTTTGCCAGTCTTGTTGGTGAGAAGCTAGAGTTTGCTGCTCGCAATGATGGGACTATCTGGGCATGTGGGAGGAGGAATTTCGACGCGAATCTTCCGTCTCCTCGTCATGAGGATGAACCAGATGCAGAGCTCATTGCAGAACTCAGCGATCGCGCACAGAGATGGTTGAACTGGAGCTGTGCTTGTGCGAAGAAGCATACGGGGAGGTTTGAGCTGTTGAAGAAGGGTCGTGCATTTAGGCCAGCGACAGAATCTTCTCTACCTGTCATTTCGGAGGTCGATCCTTCTGACGTGACCGGCAGTATGAAGAACTACAACAACGGTGCTGAAAACTCAAGTGGCTTGTTCGTTTGCTGGGGTCATGGTTCCTACGGTTTGACCCTCGGCATGGGAAGCGGACGGCTTATGAGCCAACTAATGTCTGGTGAGGAGCCGGACCTCGATCTTGCCCCTTTCAAACTGCATCATCATTACAACAGAGACAATAGGTTGTGATATTCCGTAGGCCAGTCACTAGTATAGAACTAGTGATCACAATAGAACGTGACAGACGAATAATTTACGTCCACATCTGGGCGTGAGCCATGAACACGGTCAATTTCCTTGGTGTGTATTTGCTGTCAGAGAATGAGTCACCAAGAGCCCACTTAGGTGGATGAATAAAGTACAGCCAGCACCTTACCTTGTATTCTGTGTATCGGCACCGCGGAGAAGTTGGAACTTTAGGTCTGTCCGATCTTGCAAGAAACACCTGCCGACCAAAGCATGTTGGTCACCCAACGTCTCGATATAAATTCTCAGCCCGCCACATGAACGTCGGTTGTCTCCTTGACTTTTCCCTCGGCCAGAAGTGTGTTTCCAAGGGCGAATACAGCCGGTGCTCTTCTGAGACTGCCATCTAGTGCATGACCGGCATCACTGCCTAGGTAGGTAGTGAGGTCTCCCCGAAGATAGAGTAAAAGAATAGAAGATGATCAGCTGAATAGTATTCATGTCTGATGGCACATCGCTGCGCAAGCTCTTGGCCTCTGACTGGGTTGTCAAAGTGTCCTCCAACTTTTCAAGCCGACTAAGGGAATTACATAGACTGCCATACCACGCCTTGATGTGCTAAAGCGAAGGTCATAGAGACTACCTACCCAATCCTAAGACCTATTTTCAATAGTACTAGCTTATAATACATTCATAGAAGAGGATATCTTAACTTATACTAGCTCTCTGATGGCTTCTTAATACCTATCTAATAACAACAGACTGACAGAGAAAAAACAGTTGCAGAGAGAAAAGAAATAGAATATTTGAGTAGTCTTAGGAATCATATGATTTCTCTTGACCCAGCTACTAGACGCAGTCTCTAGTTTCAAGTAGAGTTCGTTGGCCACGTAGTCTGAGTAGGGAAACAGCGTGACCACCATGACGGCCGCAATACCGGTGGAGGGGTCGATCCACTAAAAAGACATCAGACAATTTCCTCAAGTGATTCAAGTTCTGTTCTCTCCCGGGTGATACTGCCAAACTTACCCAGTGTGAATTCGCCGCGCCGCTCCACATCATGCTCCCTGCCTTCCTCTTGCCCGGGATGTCCTCTAGGTTCAACATGCCGCCGAAGGCGAAATTGGCCGGCATATCGACGGGATACTCGGGTGCGAGTCCCTCAGGCATGCTCGCAACCTTTTCCATCAAGTCCTTCTGCAGTTCGGGGCCGAGCTGCGCCCTGAAGAGCATCTCCGTCGCTTCGGCACCGAGCAGCTTACCCTGTAGGAGCCCCTGTAGGAGCTTCGCGTAGTCCCTCGCCGTGGTGAACAGCCCCGAGCCGCCGCTCTCGAGGGGGTGCTCATCCGCCAGCGGGGACGGGCCGGCCCCCAGCGTGCCGTCCTTCGAGCGGAAGGCAAAGCTGGCCGACCTGGCCTGCCGCTCCCCCGCGCTCTGGCCTGGCCGGAACGTGCTGTCGTGCATGCCCAGGACCTGGAAGACGTTCGCCGTCGCGTACTCCTGCAGCGTCTGCCCGGTGACCTTCTCGAGCACCTGCCCGGCCCAGTCCATCCCCGTGCCGTAGAGCCACTGCGCCCCGGGCTCGAACAGCAGCGGCGTCGAGAACCCTTCCTCTGTCCAGGTCGTGTTTGTCCTGTGCCGGCCGACGGATTGCCGCCATTTCATGAGCGGTTCTGATAAGGTGTCATATGCCAGGCCGGAGGTGTGGGATAGGAGGTGCCAGAGGGTGATTGGGCGGTGGTTGTCTTCCAGGATGGGCTGGTCGTCCTCGTCGAATCCGCGGAGGATCTGGACGTCGGACAGGAAGGGGAGGCGTGCGCCCAGGTCTTCGTCGAGGGAGAGCTGGCCGCGCTCGACGAGCTGGAGGAGGCAGGTGGCGGTTAAAAGCTTGGTCAGGGAGGCCACGTATGTGAATGTGTCTGGTGTGTACGGTGCGGCTCTGAGGTCGAGGCCTACACGGCCGGCTGAGCCCTCGTAGAGGGTCTCTTCAAGGAGAGTCAACCGGCATCAGTTCATAGTCTAGGCCATGAGGGAATGCGCTCCACAATCAACGACTAATACGTCACTCACCCTTCTCATTGACCACCACGAATGAGACCCCGAGGACTTTGTCTTTGGTGTCTGCCCCCGAAGCAGCATAATTCTCAAGTATCGAGTCTAGTTCGGCCATGGCTTTTTCTTCTTTTTTCGAGAATGTGATTAGAGTGCCTGATGAACAGTTTCTATATGCTCAGGGAATCATTAATTAGCTCCCAGTTTTGCCGCGATGACTCGGAGGCATTTATGTCAACCAGGCACCAACTGTTGGGGGAACACCGTGTCCAAAGCCACCTGGGTCGTCATCTTCTAAAGTTCTGCCTGCTCATGAAAGGTGGCCGCCGCGTTTTCCATGCGCAGTATGATTCGTGTCTGTCAGCATCTCGTCCGGGAGGAGCTAGCATCTCACATGGCTCATAATTTCTCATGGTGGTCGTGGTACGGGAACTTCCTCACCTGGCAGGTCTGAGCAGCCACACTGATGGTCGAGTATGTCATACTGCATACACTAATTTCATTATGTTTTTATAGTCGTCATTTATGTCTGACTCTTCATTTATTCAGAGGCACAGATCCTTTAGCAGTATGAATTTGATAGTAGTAAATGTGGAAGAAACTTTCACCGCAGTGTCATATCGCATTCATTGCTTGTACATTCTGCATTGAACTACCAGCTAGCCATCCATACAGAGACATTACTGCACGGGGATCTTTGATATAGAAAGTCTGTTAGCTATTGAATCCTTTTTCCTCAGTCATGATTGGTAGTGAAATAGCAGCTAAATCCTGACAGACACCTCGTACATTTGAGAATATGAAGGAATGGCCATATCCAGGTACTATTTCAGTAGACGCTTTAAGACAAATCCTTGAAATCAGGACTGAGAAAGACAAGTTAGTATACGTAGGCACGCCTAAAGATCTTTCAGAGATTTTGAGGCGCTTCTGTCAGTGTACGAGTTACGACTTCGTCAATCAATGTACAGCTCAAAAGCCCTGATACTGTGGCTTTCAATACTAACAACGACACGACGAGCCTAGCTAGACGCAGGCCATGACAGAGCCGCATGGCAATGCATCTCGAGAGAAATACCTAACCTCCCCAGATGTCAACAATCAATCTACACATGACATCCATCTCATTGGCCCAACGACACAGACGAATAGGGAAACAGACCCGGCCGTCACGATCTTTGGTCGAACACCAGACTCATCTATCTCTCTCGGCACCCGCATGCACGCACGGAGCAACCTCCTCCATCGAGGGAGCTCTTCTCGCAACTACTAGTATGGCCGCTGGGGAGCAATGCGAGGACAAGTACGTGGTAGGTAAAGTTGAAACACAGGCCTGGCAGGGGCCGGGACCCCGGGGACGTGGATGGGACAGCACTCGGAAGCGGCAGGTCCCGGGCCAACAAGGTGCTTGCCAACCTTGGGACAGCCGGCTCCTGAGATTGCCCGCCCGTCGGTAGGGTTTGGATTGGCCCTGGTGCGGCGGGCGGGAGGACACATTGAGGTTTTTTCCAATAGGGCTGGCTGCATGCAAACTGGGGGTGGATCAATGGCACTGACGTACTGACCCCGGATTGATGTGTCGCCTGCTGGGTTGGTTGGTTGGTTGGGTGTCCGGGAAAAGACCACATCGGTTGCTTGACTGGGTGGTGTATTGCGTGGTTTGGATATGAGCACTGAGTGAATGGTATCGCGAAACCGTGGGCCAAGCTCGAGCCCAGGTTGGGCGCTCCAGCGAGGGCGTGTCCAATCGCAACTGCTAGTATATCTTGCACCGACTCGTGAACACGATGCGAGTAGATATGAACGACATGATGCGATTAGTCACCTAGGTATGAACGAAATCAGGACAAAAAAAAACACAAACTCTGCGGGCTGGCCAGGCAGACAGACGACATTGTCTTCTTGGGACGAGGGACTCGAGCATGAGGTAGGTATCCGTAGCTTAGCCGACCGGTTGGTTGGGAGGGGCGAGGGCGAGCCTGTGTGGGTGTGAGCCCATGTGCTATGAAACAGGCGGCGTTTTGGAGACGAGGGCGCAACGGGCATGGGGAGTATCGCGCGAGAGATAAGACTTGGCTCGCCCGGATTGACGGATTGATAGCTGGGGGCGCCTGGGTTGTGATTGCTTCGTGTCATAGGAATGACGGGGGAAGACGTCATGTTCAGGTTTTGTGCTCGGCGATTGAGTTGGGTGCTTGGTTCTTTCTGATCAGGTCGAACTTTAGGAGGACTCGGACTATACTATGCTTGGGTGTAGAGGTTAGATGCTGGATCCACGCATGTCCGTGATGATCTCACTGTAGAATACATAGGTGCATATTGACTGGCCACGTCGATGTCGACACTACTAGTATACTCCCATTATCTTCCAGCTTAGTAGTGGAACTCAAAAAAAATACAAATAGTCCATAGTCCATACTCCCATTATCTGCAGGAGATAAGTTTCGTTCGTCTCGTTCATAACTTTGTGCGTTTTTGGCAGATGAAGGAAGATGCGACTCGGCAGCCGTTTCGTTGTCTGCCCAGGTGCCACGCTACCGAGGTATTCTAGTTCTACCAGGACTCGGACGGGCAGCGGCGAACGGAACTTCCAAGGTTACCAGTGCTGTGGCACTGGGGCCACGTCGGATATCTGGCCGGGCTGGGCACTGAGCAAAAGATGTACTGTGCAGTAAGCTCGTACGACGGTACATGGCCATTCGCGCGGTCCTGAGCACACGAAAGTTTAAAACTGCCCGGGTCGGAGGTACTCCTCAGGCCACCCACCCACCGGGCAGGGAGTACTAGTAGCAGTGGGCACGGTAAGCACTCGGGACCTTGGAATAGAACATGCAGGTCTGACAGCATCACGACTGGTCAGACAGTCTGACTGCGACCCGACACCTGTAAGGGGGACCCGAGGGGCATGAATCTGCAGTCCAGACGATACGATATCCCCACGTGCATATGCATACATACAGGCGACCGAGCCTGAGAGCAGACAGAGGGAAAGTTTCTCACCCACCCACCGTGTGATGTGCCTCATACTGTACAGTACTCCGTACCTGCGTCACCCCTTCTCAGCCCTGCCGAGA
This sequence comes from Diaporthe batatas, assembly GCF_019321695.1. Classification (NCBI taxonomy): domain Eukaryota; kingdom Fungi; phylum Ascomycota; class Sordariomycetes; order Diaporthales; family Diaporthaceae; genus Diaporthe; species Diaporthe batatas. The sequence goes on along the minus strand of NW_025408563.1, from coordinate 193,589 downwards.
CCTGGCGGTTCAGACCCGGACCTGGGACTCTAGTGTAGTGTACGCCACACACAAAAGCCCGTGCTCGGGCCTGGAACCTGCATTACCGAGTAACCGTAGCAGCAGCAGCTGGAGCCCCCTCGAGGGCCGCTCGGCGGGCAGGTAGGGCAGGATGGATGGATTGGGGGTGGTGGGGAAGAAGATTTTGGGGCCAAGCGCAGCACGTGGCCAGCTGGCGAGGCACGGGCGGGAAACAAGGATCATGGAGGGAGGGAGGGCGCATGCGTGGATATTTGTGTGTAGCGCTCTGCGCAGTAGTCAGACGCCATGTTTTTTTTTTGTCGTGAGTGTTCTAGCTGGATGGCTCTTTGAGGTGGGACTAACTTGGATGTGGTATATGCGCATAGGGACTGACTGCATTGGCATTTACGTATTATATATAGGTGGCGTGGAATCTATTCTCATTCTCATTAGCAGCATATATACACTACACCAAAGCCCCATGTATAGTGTATACGTGCCATGGTATATTATTACACTGACACTTGTATTATGGGCCGCCGTCTGCTTCATGATGTTGCAGTGCAGTGGCGGGCGCTTGTGAACGTGAGCATTTCTTTTGACACAGGTGACACCATTTACGTAGTCCAGCCCGAGTCCGTACTGCATGCAAAGGAGAAGGAACAGTCAGTCAGTGGTTGGTGACGACAATCGTCCCTCTGGTACGGGGTACGGAGTGCAGACTGACTGTTCTACGACCTCGGGATGAATCCAATTTGGGAAGCAACCCCCTGAGTGGGGCATGGGGCAGCGAGGGCCCCCCACCTTCCTACATGTCTGCAGCAGGCCGTCAGCCACTCATCAGTCACCCTCGTTTTCGCTGCTGCTGGCGCTGGCGCTGGCGCCGCCGCTCGCTGGCCCTTCTTTTTGGGCTTGCAGGCTGCAGGAGCTCATCGCCTGCAGGTGGATCTGTGCCACCCGATGTTGTGTGCCCATGCAGCCCGATGCTGGTCAGTATTGTGTACAGCACGGAGTAGATACAGATTACAGTGTGTGCGATGGGGGCGGTGGCCGATGAGATAGATGACTGAGATGCCAGGAAGCACATGGCTGGCAGTGGTCAGCCTTGAAAGGGGGGACCACAGAGTACGGAGGTACATGGTACGAGAATAAATAGTACGTACCACCCACTGCCTATCCCAATCCTCTCCTTTCCGGTTTTAGCGTGGTGGACAGCGCTTTGTCTTTGTCTGTGGGAACATTGAAGGCTCAAGTGTTTGTTTGGATGCAACCTGGAGTGGTGCTGGCAGACCACTGTGGTAATGTTCTGCATCAGCCGACCAGAAACACGCATCCTGTCAGCCTGTCAAGATGCTAGGTAGACCTGGTAGACAGACAGTCCCCGTTGACCAGCCCCGTTTGCTGGAGCGATCAATTGATACTTAGAGATAGGGACCCTCTAGATAGGAAGAGGCACCACTTGTGGCCCTATCCGGCCTAGCACCAAACCCCATCTGTGTGGTCTCCCGTTGATAGGTACTCGGTACCCATGTACCACAACACTGAACCGCCCGAGGACGGTTGTCCCCAGCCCCCAAACGCCAGCCCGCAGACCGAACCCACCGGTACCGTACCGCTACTGCCGATGCCAAATGCGTCTTTGGGTCTGGCTGTTACCGTGGGCTGAAGAGGCGTGGGGGCTGTTGGCTGCGTGCGTTCCTCGGCGGGTGGGCCTTGGGGCCATCGAGAATGGGGTCCTTGTGGTCAGTATCTTGCCTGCATTTTGCATTGACCGACAAAGCTGGGGGAAGAGCAGGAGTGGATGAGGGGAGGAAGAAGGGGTCGGTGGGGCGGGCCCAGGGACCAGCTAGTGTACTACATTAGTATGTAAACCCACCCGCGCACCCACAAACAGCAGGAGGCTACGGGCACAGCACGGGCTAAGGATAATGGGGATAAGGAGCACTTGGTGAGGAGCCTTGGGAGCCCAGTTGCCCAGGTACGTGTTATTAGTGTAGTCCGTAGTCTGGCCACTGCCTGCAAGGTACACACCACTCTCTCGATTCCTTCCGTCCTTGCAGCCTCGCTATCGTCGCCGTAACCCGTAACAAATCCCTCCGTCTGGGCCGTAGGGGAAACACACCGGCAGTCATCCAGTTCCATCCACGGCCGGCCTGCAGTCGTTCGTTCCTTCTTCTTCTCCCCTCCTCCTTGCCGCCGCCTCCCCCCTGCGCCGCCGACTGCACCTTCCCACCCACCCCCTGCCGCCCCAAACGCCACCCCTGCCTTTTCCATCTTAACTCTTTCTCTTTTCTGCTGCTCTTTCTTCCCTCTTTCTGTCCCCTTGTCCCGTGCTTGATCGGAGGCAGCATTGGCTGGCTGGCAGTAGTTGTACACAGTATTTTTTATTTTATTTTCTGTTTTCCTTTGGACCACCCGAGCGAGCCTCATCTGGCATCTGATCTGCATTGATGATCCATTGAAGAAAGACTGTCTGTCTGGTTCTGGCTTCTGTTGGCTTGTCTGGCTTTTTTGGCTTCTGCATCGCATCGGAAGTGGCGTCCCACCACTGCTAGATCGGCCTCTCGAAGCTCGTGGCCCGTTCTGACCATTCTGGGAAGAGACTGGGCTGGTTGCTGGTTGCTGGTTGACGGTTGAGTCCCTCTACCACAGTCGCAGTCCCCTGTCGCTCGGTCGTTGTCGAATTGTCAAACCGTCAAACCAGTCAAACCACACGCTTGCACCGCTGCCACTCGCTGCCACTCGCTGGCACCCGTGGTCCAATCCCAGACCTCGCAGCCCGGGACGGGGTCATTGACGACAAGGGCCATCCCACGCAGAGCTGGCAGCACGCAACGCAGCGCACGCACACACGGCCTGGCTCTCAGACTCTCCCAACTCTGTTTCTCACGCCTCGCACGCCTCTCGGTCTTGTTTCTGCGACTGCCTGCCCTCTCCCTCACACCCCAGCCCAGCCCAGCCCAGCCCAGCAGCAGGGACACCAAGGACAGACTCACGCAGCCGACACACTTCGCATAGACACCAGAGACAGGGAGCAACAGGGACCGGCTGCCACTGTCACACGCCGGACGCGCTCGCCCTCCTTTGGCCCTCCGTCCTCTCCCACCCCCCGCCTGCTGTGCGTCGGGGCCAGGAGAGACAGCCCGCCAGCCCACGGAAATGCCATCGCCTCACGCCCATGCTCATGCGCATCAACACACCGGCTCCGTCTCTGCTGCTGCTGCCGCCTCAAACACCACCGCCGCCGCCACCACCTCTTCCGTCTCCCTGCCCCAGTCCGCCTTCAACTTCAACCTGAACTCGGCCTCCTTCTCAAACCTCTCCCAGGCCTCCCTCGCAGCCTCCCTCCCCAACAACCCCACCCCACGATCGACCACGCCCGCCTCCCAGCTCACCCTCGCCTCCTCCTCCAGGAAGCCATCCTCGTCCCAGCTATCCCAGCACAACAGCAACAGCAACAGCAACCACCAGCTGCAGTTCCAACACCAGCTCCAGCACCCCCTGCCGCCGCCGCCCCAGCAGCAACACCACAACTTCCACCAACAATACCACCACCAGCAGCAGCAGTACCACGACCCCTCCTTCTCGGCAGCCCATGTTTCACGGCCCGTCTACGGCTCCGTCCAGTACAATCCCGCCCACCGCCCATCCCACATCGCCAACAGTGTCAATCTCACACCCTCCTTCTCCTCTGGCTCGCTCCCGCGCACCTCCTCGCTGCTGCCGCCCCCGAGCCTGACCCTCGACCAGTCCTCCTCCTCCGCCTGGGATCAGCCCGCCCTCCTCAACCCCTTCTCAAATGCTCCTGCCGCCGTGCCTGTCCCCGCCGACCCGGTGAACGACCGCGAGTTTGACGACTCCGTCTCGCCAAAAAACACCCGCCGCCGCCACTCCAAGTCCCACTCCCGCTCTAGCAGCCTCGGCGGTCTCAGCGACGGCTTCCGGAACCTCAATAGATGGTCCATCTCCACCGCCTCCAGCCGTGCTTCCAACCCCGCCTCCGCCACTGCGAAGCGCTTCTCCCGCCGCATGAGCATTGATTCCACCGCCCTCTTCTCCCAGTCCTCCTCAGCCTCGCCCAGGCGCCTGCACAAGAGCCGCCCCTCCACCGCCGGTGGGTCCCCCGAGGACGCCCGTCACCACTACCAGCACCAGCAGCAGCCCTCCGTGCCGCCCCTGACGTCCCTGCCTCCTATCGTGCAGCTGCCCTCCCTATCACAGGACGACCTGGTCGGCGCTGCCCTGTCCGGCCGGGACCCGAAGCCAGACCGCAATACCTTCTTCCCGGGGCCGGGCGCAGACGGTGAATCGGGGACTTTCTGGGATGATTCGTCAAGAGCCGGCGACACCTCGTACCTGTCAACCTCTGCGCGTAACACCCCCGACCTCGTCGTGCCCACCTCGACCTTCAGCCGGGACGCCATAATGCCACACCCCGAGGATGGCTCTGCACATCGTGAGAAGGGGCACTCGAGGAGCCGGTCCCAGGGGCTCAAGAGCAGCACCGATTCCACCTCATCCCAGAGGAACCCCAGCCGTTCCAAGCAGCCCTCGCAAAAGGCAATGCTCTCCAGGGCATTGCAAAAGGCCAACACTGCGGTCCAACTCGACAATGCCCAGAACTTCCAAGGCGCCCGGTCCTCGTATCGGGAAGCATGCGATTTGTTACATCAGGTCCTGCTGCGGACTGCCGGCGACGAGGACAAGAAGAAGCTTGAGGCCATCGTAAGTCGCAACCAACACCCACGTTTACCGTTGATTTGTTTTTTTTTTTCTCTTTGATTTTGATTTTTTTTGTCCCCTTGACAATACTAACGCGCCTTCGCACCGTTCAGCGCAAGACGTACGCAAGCCGCATCGAAGAGCTAGACCAGATGCTCCCAGACGAGGAGCCGGAGAGCAAGGCCCTCCCCCAGAGACCGAGAAGCAACAGCACAAGCTCAATACCAGCGGTCGCCGGGCGCACGAGAAACGGGTCGGTGGCTGCTGCGGACCCGAGGGACGATCAGCCCTCGAGGCTGCGGTCCGATTCGGAAAGGAGCCAGGCCAGCCAGCGGCCGGTGCCAAACTACGCGAGGCCGACATCGGTTGCATGGAGGCCACAACACAGCCCGAAGCCATCGCTGGACGGCGGGCGCTATGTGACAGCCACGCCGACAAACTTCAGCGAGCCCTACACTCGCTCGCAGTCTGCCTTCTCCCAGACATCCCCCCGCAGGGATCGGTTGGCCCAGCCAGACACGTTCCTGGCTCGGCCCATGGAAGATGAGTATAAGCCCCCGCCTCTCTCACCGCGCAGGCCAATATCCCCCAATAAATTCGGCCCGGATGTCTCGGTCCGGTCCGATTTTTCGAGCGACATGAACCGTCTCGCCCCGACACCGTCTTCCCAGAGAGGCCACCAGCACAGCAACAGCCACGAGTCAATATCCTGGCTGGACCCCATAGACGAGTCGGCGGGCTCGTCGGCATCGTCGGTGCACTCGCGGTCGTCGTCGATGGGGGTCAGGAGGAAGCATATCCGGTCGGCCAGCGGCGACACAGAGGCCGAGTTCGATGCAGCTCTTGACGATGCTATCGAAGCGGCGTATGACGACGGCTACGAGTCAGCGGATCCAACGCAGCGTCCCGTAAACCTCGACCACGTCGTCGACGAGGACGACGTCATCGCCCAGGCCCTCAAGAAGGTGCAGGTAGCTAAGGAGCGGGTGCGCCAGTCAGAGCTGGAGATGCAGCGGCTCGCCAATGACAGGAACCAACGCATGAAGGCGCTTCAGGAGGAGGAGCAAACACTGCCCGGGGGCTTCTACGACGGGGATGATTCGGAAGAGGAGGAACGCATCCTCGAGGAGATGACCTCGGGCTACGCCATTGAGAACTTCACGCTCGAGGACCAGTCAGCAAGGAAGCACATGCCGCGCGAGTCCGACTCTAGCGAGCTCACCTCGCGGACGTGGCACAGCTCCACCGTGTCGAACCCGCCCACCGCGAACACGGTGCTGTCGCCCGTGACTGAGACTACCACCAGCATCCCGTCTCTGTCCAAGAGTCAAGGCCCCATAGCGCCGCCGCCATCGCAGTCGTTGCCCAAGCTGCCCCCCGGGCCCCCCGGGCGCCCGCCATCGTCTGGTGGCCGTGACAGTGTGCGCGACCGCCGGCTGTCTGGGACCAATGCGAAGCAGCTCAAGATCGAGACCCAGAAGCTCGGGCCCAAGGTCCAGGAACCAGCTACCGCAGGCCCCTTGATGCAGAGCAAAGACTCACTCGCCGGTCCCCAGCAGCCCAAGACCGCCGGCATCGTCGGTCAGCAGCAGAGGCAAACCCTCGGTGCCACCCCCAGCGCGGCCCGCTCCGCCTCGCAGCTTCGTGGTGGGCCACCGCCGACCCCGCCAGTGCCTGCTGGCCCCGACGGGCCCGTTGATGCCCGGTCCGAGTCGCCGGCCGTGTCTCGGCCCCCGGCGTTGCGCAAGAACTTCTCGTCGAACTCGTTGAAGAGCATGAAGACACGCAACCTCTCCATTACCAACATCGATGAGTTCTCGGACGGTTCCCCCGGGACGCCGCTGTCCAACCAGTTCGGAGCCACCCCAGCACCGCGCCTTCCCGCGCTGCCATCGCTCCCCACACCGGTGGCTGCAGCGTTCCGAGACCGGGTCACGTCCGGGTCCGCGGCTGGTGGCTTCCACCTGTTCGACAATGACATCCACTCCCCGGCGTCGCCAGGCGAGCAGGACACCCCGTCCGAGGATGCGCCGCTGCCCCTGGAGCCCTGTCCGACGGACGTCATGCTGCGGCCGTTCTGGCTGATGCGCGCCCTGTACCAGACGCTCGCTCACCCCAAGGGCGGATACATCAGCAACAAGCTCTTTGTGCCGAGGGACGCGTGGCGGGTCAAGGGGGTCAAGATCAAGGGGATGGAGGAGAAGACCAGCCAGTGCGACCTGCTGACTGCCGCCCTCCAGAAGCTGGCGCGGGTGAACTCGGAGGATGCCGACGCGCTGTTGGAAGAGATGCAGAGCTTCGAAAACGTGCTCGAACAGGCGCAGGTGTTCCTGACGCGGCGGCTCGGCAACGAGGTCGGCGTACAGGGCGCGGGCACCATGTTCAAGGACGCGGACGGGGTGTTCGAGGCCGACGGCAAGCCGGTGCCCCGCAACAACTCCGTGAGCGCCAAGGGGGCATTCAGCTGGCGGCGTCTGCGGAGCAAGACCAGCTCGACCGGGCTCGGGAGTACGTACGAGCGCAGTGGCAAGAACAGCGGGGCGGGCCTGGGCGGCGGGGCGGAGGGCATGTCACTGGCTACACTCCCCATGACGGACCATCCTACCTCTAAGCCGGGTAAGAGGGACGCGATGGGCGTGCAGTTCAGTGGGCCGAATGCCAATTACATGGCTGCGTTGGCGCGCCTGTTCGACGCCGCGCAGACCATCGGTACGTGTTTGCCTCTTTTTTTTTTTGGTTGTTTCGTGGCGTCCAATTGCAAAAAGGTTTCTGACTAACGCTGATTGATGACACAGACCAAATCGCCCGCCAGGTTGAGGATCCGGGCCTCCGACACGCGGACAAGACGCAGGTGGGGCTCGAGCTCTGCACCAGGCATGCTGCCGAATTCTTTGCCTTTTACATCTGCCGGTTCGTCCTGCAGGACCTGACGTTGCTGCTGGACAAGTTCATCAAGAGGGGTAGTGAATGGGTGATGGTCTAAACCGAGGTGACGGCAGGAAAGCATCTTCCGATGATGGGAAATGAGCCGCGGAAGGGGCCCTGAAGGGGTGGGGGCTCTAGGGATGGATGATCACAGTGGAGGAGGGACGAGGTGTGAAAGAAAGATGGAGGGGCTCACTGCTGGTGATGGCAGGCGAAGCCACCTCGCGACTGGCAGAGGACAGGAGGTCGACCTCGTGTCTATTGTCTCATTATGCCCACCGGGAATGAGCCGACCTGATTGACGTTCCTGGGTCGGACTCGGCCATTGTGGGCTTTACTGGTTGTTCCAATTCTCTGGAGTTTAAACGGAAAGATACCTAGGAAGATATCCCGCATTGGGTTGACATGTTTCAATGATATCAACACATTCGTTCGCCTGGTTATTCTGGCGCGACAGCAATCAGCAACTGGCATGCTCGATATGAATAAATGCGTGAGATGCGTGGTGTGCACAATAGAGAAATAAATACTCAAGTCCCACCCAGTACGTAGATACCTACCTAGGTACTTAGGAACTTGGTTGGTGCTGCGATAAGATAAGGAGGACCCTTGGTCGGGTCGGTCCAGAAATGTAGAGGCCAAAAGAATCGAGCCGACCGACACGACAATGACCGGCACCATTTCCTAACAGCCATCTTGGATACGCGGCTGCGCGGCGAATTCTCCGATGCGACCAGTATGTCTGCGGCCGCTCTGCCCATCAAGCCGCCTGGTGCGCAGCATTGCGTGTCGTGACCAGCCGGGCAGAAGAATAACCATAATACTACCTCCTCCTTTGCGACAGGGACCACTTGCACTCGCAGCAAGATCGTATTCCTCCCCTTCGTCCTCGCCCCCCTCGTCCTCGTCCTCGTCCTCCTCCTCCTCCTCGTCGCCAACAACAACAACGTCAAAGAAGGGAGGAGGCCCAAAAACCGACCTCGAGAAACGCATCGCCGCGATCCCGCTCGAGCGGTTCCGCAACTTCTGCGTCATCGCGCACATCGACCATGGCAAGTCGACGCTCAGCGACCGGCTGCTGGAGCTGACGGGCACCATCTCCAAGGACGACGAGAACAAGCAGATCCTCGACAAGCTGGACGTGGAGCGCGAGCGGGGCATCACGGTCAAGGCGCAGACGTGCACCATGATCTACAAGCACAGGGGCCTCGACTACCTGCTGCACCTGGTCGACACGCCGGGCCACGTCGACTTCCGCGCCGAGGTCACGCGGTCCTACGCCTCGTGCGGCGGCGCCCTGCTGCTGGTCGACGCCTCCCAGGGCATCCAGGCCCAGACCGTCGCCAACTTCTACACCGCCTTCGCCCAGGAGCTGGTCATGGTCCCCGTCGTCAACAAGATCGACCTGCCCACCGCCGACGTCGAGCGGGCCGTGGCCCAGATCAGGGACACCTTCGAGATCGGCGCCGACGACCACCAGGGCGGCGCCCCCGTGCTGGTGTCGGCCAAGAGCGGCAAGAACGTCGAGGCCATCCTGCCCGCCGTCGTCGAGCGCATCCCCCCGCCCGACGGCGACAGCACCAAGCCCCTGCGCCTGCTGCTGGTCGACTCGTGGTACGACACCTTCCGCGGCGTCAACCTGCTGGTGCGCCTGTTTGACGGCACCGTCAAGGCCGGCGACCACGTCGTCTCGCTGGCGACGGGCAAGAAGTACACGGTCGGCGAGGTGGGCATCCAGTACCCGCACCAGGTCCCGCAGGGCGAGCTGCGCGCGGGCCAGGTCGGCTACCTCGTCTTCAACCCGGGCATGAAGCGCATCCAGGACGCCAAGCTCGGCGACACCTTCACCACGGTCGGCAGCGAGGCCAAGGTCGAGATGTACCCGGGCTTCGAGGAGCCCAAGCCCATGGTGTTTGTCGGCGCCTTCCCGACCGACCAGTCCGACTACACGCGCATGTCCGAGAGCATCGGCCAGCTCGTCCTCAACGACAGGAGCATCACGCTGCAGAAGGACCACTCGGACGCGCTGGGCGCGGGCTGGCGCCTCGGCTTCTTGGGGAGCCTGCACTGCTCCGTCTTCCAGGACCGCCTGCGCCAGGAGTACGGCGCCAGCGTCATCATCACGGAGCCCTCGGTGCCGAGCCGCATCGTCTATCCGGACGGCAAGGAGGTCATCGTCACCAACCCGGCCGAGTTCCCGTCCGATGAGGACCACCGGGCGCGCGCGGCGACCTTCTACGAGCCCTTTGTGCACGCCGTCGTCACGCTGCCCGAGGAGTACCTGGGGCGCGTGATCGAGCTGTGCGAGGCCAGCCGCGGCGAGCAGGTGGGGATCGAGTTCTTCCACGCCACGCAGGTCATCCTCAAGTACGACCTGCCCGCGTCGGCGCTGGTGGACGACCTGTTCGGGAAGCTCAAGGGCGCGACGAGGGGGTACGCGACGCTCGACTACGAGGACGCCGGCTGGCGCGAGAGCAGGCTGCAGAAGCTGCAGCTGCTGGTGAACAAGAGGCCCGTCGACGCCATCTGCAGGGTGGTGCACGCCTCGCAGGTCGACCGCCTGGGGAAATACTGGGCGTCGCGGCTGAGGGACTTTGTGGATCGGCAGATGTTTGAGATTGTCATCCAGGCCGCGGTGGGCAGGCGCATCGTCGCGCGCGAGACGCTCAAGCCGTTCCGGAAGGACGTCCTCGCCAAGCTGCACGCGAGCGACATCTCGAGGCGCCGGAAGCTGCTCGAGAAGCAGAAGGATGGGCGGAAGAGGCTTAATGCCGTCGGGAACGTTGTCATCGCGCAGGAGAGCTTTCAGAAGTTTCTGACGAAGTAGGGGGGGGGGGGTGGTTGAGGGATGGTGCTGGGTTGTTGGAGCCCTCCTGGGTATGTGGCGGTGCCTGGGTGCTGTCTGTGTCTGGATAGACAAAGCCGAAAAAGTCGGGAGGCGGTGGGGGGAAAGGTAGATTACTTGCTTACTACATACATGTCGTAGATATCATACATGGTAGGTGTACAAAAAGCCAAGACTTTACAGGAACAATCACCCCCGGGTTTCGATACACTGTGGAAGATGATATCCAGATCTGACTGGAAACCTTTGAGACGCCTTGTATGTAAGAGAGAAAAAACTTCCCCGGAGGCTGCCCGGCTAGGGTCTGGCTACGGGATCACGGACTGGGATATGTTCTGAATGTGGGTGGGTATAAGGCCTTGTGCGAGTAATTTACATGGAAGGTATAGTTATTCACGCGGCGGTTTTCTATGAAACTGCTCCGTACCGGCCTGTCGATCAGTGGGTGCGATTTGTTAATGTGTTGTGTCAACGTGACTATGACTGCGTATGGACTACTAACTAGTACGGCATGGAGTGTAGTTATCTGCTTTGATTCCGCTACTGAGTTAGGGGGGGGGGTGGCTCCCAACGATCGTTAATATCACCGTAACTAGTGCTGGTTGGGTGGACAGCGAGCGACACGGTATCGAGGGCCAACAGGACTCAATTTTACTTTGCACTCATGTATATATGGTTGAGAGCTCGTCCTGACTGGGCCCCATCTTGTCTGCTTGCAATAGCAGAAAAGCTACAGACTATCTGCATTCTACTGCATTCTTCTACGATGTCATCTCAGCAGCAAGTGGCCCCATAAGGGCAGAAGGATAATGAATATTTTCTAAAAGTACGCAGTAGGCTGTTCGTTATAGGGTTTAAGTTGCGACGTTCCAATCTACTTGCACAAACCGGCGTTCTCTCGGGAATACAATGCTGCCAACGCACTCCTTGGTGCCTGTACCTTAAAACGGTCCCGTTGGTGATCTCTCTACTTTACGAATTTAATAATGTGTGGGTTCTCGGGTGTTATCTATTAATATATAATTATATAAAATATTCTTCTATTTTAATTCTATTTTTTAAGTATTTATATATATAAAATTAAAGTGTATAAAAATTATATTTATATTTATATTTATATCTTTAATTAATAAATAATTATTATTTTATTAAATTATAAATTAGTTTTTAATAAAGTTATAAAAATATAAAAAATATAATTAAATACTTTATTTTTATAATATATTATAATATTATATTTTATATTTAAAAGAAATTTTATTTAAAGTTAAAAGAAAAGTTATAATATAGTTTTTTTTATAAAATTTAAAATTTATTATTATTTATTAAATATTAATTTTATAATAATTATTATAAAATTAAAATTTAAAAGGTATTTAACATATATATTATATATTATTCAATTAAACTAGGTTAGTAATTAAATTATATACTTATTTTAATAATAGGTATACTATCCGTCTTTACGGGTGCGAATATCTGCTCTCATTAGCACTCACAGTGGTCGCAGGCTTCCATTGAACTGGGTCATTGGGTTGAGTGAGCTCACAGAGTCACGAGCAAAAGACTTGGTGCGTATCTCATGGATGGCGAGGGCCTTCTTCCAGTCTTCTATGTTTGTAGTCAAACCTGGCATCACTATGTGAACGCGCCACACACGGTTTATGTGTATGGGAATTAGAAACGAAACCACCACCACACCTCAGGCCTAGCATGAACAGCTGACAGGGTGGGGGTAATCTTAGGACTACCTGAAGTTGAAGTCTTTGAGTTCCTCTATAAGCCGGAATAACAGCAAATACCCTAGGTGATCCTTTCAAGATAAATACATCAAGTTTCACTCTGCATGTATTCTAACAGTAACTTTCTAATTTGCTTCTGTGAACTAGTATCATAGCCATTGCGTCAAGTTGTCCCAGTACCTGTTCTTGCTGGTGCTGTCAGCGATGAACAGACTGTCTATCCTGTACGAAACTTCCAGAGAGCAACGCGCAGGAAGAGCCACGTGTCAAGCGGCACAAGACTTATCTGAGAGTGACTTTCGGACGAATCGGTGGTACTGTCGTCCCCGTCTCAAAATATGTCTACCAGGCGTCACGCCCAGCATTCGGCATGAGCATAAACGAAGCTAAGCGTATGCATGTGGACCCCAGTGACGTACAGCATCACGAACTAGGTGTTCAAATGACAAGATAGAAATCAAGCAGAAGATATTAATTAGCGTTGAACGCGTACGGCTGCGTTCACATGGTCGGCTTGTCCCGAGGCAGCCCTGGGGGTGAAGGAACAACTGTGCACCGCACGCAGGGGTCCGCGGCTCAACTGTCGCCCATTGGCAAATATAAGCCCTGATTCTCATTCGCAGCCGCGTCCCAACCCCCACGGGCGGACATACGTAATTGGGAAACACTTTGGGCATGGAGGATCTCGGTAAGGTTCCCCACTTGGCAAAGACGGTATACTTCACTACATGTTGTCCCGAGACGTTGGGATGCCTCTTCTCGCCAGGGACACCGATCGCGCAGTCCATGCACGTAGATGAGGGCGGAGGGGGCCCGGTGATCGTACACAGCCTTCTGCGGCTGTAAGGCCGAGGAGTTAATCTATCTAGGTTCGCTATCGCTTTAGGACAGCCCCTTGGCCGCGGCTGTGGGATTGTGGATATAAACCTCGTCGAAGTCCTGCCGCTCAGCAATGATGAAGGGCAGAAGACAGCAACCACCTCAACAGCCGTGACCTAAGTGGCTCCAACAAGTAATTTCCCGCCACTATCGCTCCCCCACCGATACTTTAAATTTCCAACCACGTGAACGCATATTTCGACCCCATCCACCACCTCGCGGACAAGATGCAGCTCAGCCACGCCTCGGTACTGTTCGCCCTCGTCGCCTCCGCCTTGGCCTGGCCGCTTGTCAAGGAGTCGTCGTCAGCCCATGAGAAGCAGCCTCTCTCTGGACGTCAGATCGCAGCATGTGAGACGCAGACGGCGGCGGAGCAGGTCGGCTGTATTGAAGCATGCCATGGGGGCGCTGCTTGCATTGTTGGCTGGTGAGCACTACCCTCTCGCCCTTGTTTGTTGTTCCGCCCACGGTTTACTTGGTCCTAACACTTCTGGGGATTCCTAGCACTGCAACCGCCGTTGATGGATACATCAGCTGTGCCGTATAACGAATGTTGTGACGTTGCGGGCCTTGTCGAGTCTCTCGGAACATTTGGAGGTCAGCCGTCGGGTTAAATCGTTCCGTGGATAGAAAAGGACATCGTGAGGGATGGTCTGATGATGTTGAATGCTGCTTGGGATTTCCCCCCCCTCAAACTCCTTCGTGTTCATCTATATGGTTCTCTGTTAGTCGCGAACAAGGGGGCGGCGGGTTTCAATATCTGCACGTACATATGCCAGTATAGGGCGACCGGAAGAGGGCGACTTGCACGGACCAGACAATGATTTCAGACGAGCTCCGATTTGTGTAAATTAAATATTCCCAAGATAGACAGACTTTGATCAAAATCCGGTACAGAACCTTAATAAGTAATGGACATGCTCGTGGGGCGAATGTTGCCCAGAGTTGTTGAAACCGTAGATACTTCATGAATCATACCCAAAAGAGAAATAACACTGAACCCGCTCGCTTTTTGTGAGTGCAAGTTTGATGGCTGGACAGTCTCGGTTGTCAACGAATGTCATGGGATCGATCATGTCATGAGCACCTGCTTCCCAAAGACCCTCGAGCACGCGGCAATGTCCCAGTTCTCGACGTCCATGTCGCCCGAGTCCCTCAGCTCCCACACGCGCTTCATTATCCGCATGCTCTCGCCGACGGTGCCGAACTCGAGCAGGGGCCCCATGGACGAGGCCATGTGGGTGAAGAGCTGCTCCTGCTCGCGGGTGGCCAGGCAGCCGAGGACGTAGAAGGGCCAGGTCAGGCTCTTGAGGACGGCGGGGCTCGAGATGCCGTACAGCAGCTGCATGGCGACGGCGATGCTGCTGGCGGCGGTGCGCACGGCGGCGGCCCACCCCGTGACGACGACGGACAGGTAGGCCATGGAGGCGAGGGCCCAGATGCGGGTGGCGGCGATCTGCTCGTCGATGCGCATCTGGTGGGCGGCGTCGGGGCGGTAGTAGGACCTGAGGACGGCGGTGATGTCAAAGGGCCGCTTCTTGAAGCTCTCGCGCTCGAGGCGGGCCAGGCCGCCCTGCAGGCGCTGGTGCAGGCGGCTGCCGTGCTCGGTGAGGTCGTTGAGGCTGAAGGTGCCGCGGGCCTTGTTCTCCTTCTTCCAGGCGTCGAGGACGGCGATGTCGGCGACCACCAGCAGCACCCAGCCCTGGCAGCCGAAGAAGCTCTCCATGCGCAGCATCTCGCAGGGCGGGTTGGGCGTCTCGTCGACGATGATAAGATTGTGGTAGTTGCGCAGCCGCGGCGGGCTCTCGAGGGACGTCGAGGCCACGATGTCGGTGTAGAGCAGGAAGGCCGAGAAGAAGCGGAACGCGCCCTGGTCGCAGTGCCACACGACGCGCTCCATCATGCCCTGGTTCCACGACGGCCGGCTCAGGGCCTGGATGACGGCGGGGATGTCGGGCTTGCCGTCGGCGCCCACGCCGTACTCCTCGAAGATCTCCTGGAAGATGGCCATGGCGGCCGAGAGGTGGACGTTCCAGTCCGACGTGCGGGCCATCGAGTGCTCGAGGATGAGCAGCTGGATGATGCTCTCCATGGTCTTGCCCTTCTGGAAGATGGTCGTCCTGCCGTCCTGGCCGCGCTTCAGGTCCTCCATGTCCTGCTGCATGGCGCGCACCGCCGTGTCGACGTGGGCCACCAGCTTGTTCCAGATCTGCTGCGAGCAGACCTGGTGCCGCTCGCCGCCCTTGAGGATGAGGGTGAAGAAGTAGGCGCTCAGGCTCATGCCCGAGTGGAAGAAGGCCGTGTTGCTGCGCAGCATGGCCAGCAGCCAGCTGCGCCCGCCCTCGAGCACCGACGGCTGGTAGAAGGGGAAGAGGAACGGGAACACGTAGTCGAGGAACGTGATGGTGAAGTCGGTCTCGACGTCGACGGCGATGGCCCGGTCGCGCTCGTTGTCGATGCCCAGCAGCTTCCACACCGTGTACTCGTGGGCCGGCGGCAAGGGGGGCGCCACGAAGCCGTCGGTCACGCAGTCCGGGCACACGGGCGGCGACCTCTCGCTCGAGCTGGGCGGGCTGGTGCCGGGCGTCATGCTCATGGCCTCGCCGGCGGCGGACCCGTCGCTGCGGCTCTCGTCGCCGCTGATGTTGTTGAGTGACGAGAAGGACGGCCTCTGGTGCATGGTCTGCATCTCGGGCTTGTGCGGCGCCGGCCTGTCCTCGGCCAGGGCCGGGTCGTCGGGCCTCCTCATGCGGTCCTCGTGCAGCGTCAGCACCTGCACGTACTGCCGCTCCCGCCGCGCCTCGGCCCCCTGCCGCACCTCGGCCTTGATCCGCTTGGCCATCTCGTTCTGCAGGTCGCCGCCGTCCATCCACTCCGGCCGCGCCTCGCTGTAGTGGCATGTGATCTCCAGCGCCGAGCACGCGTGGCACCGCGGCTTGGTGCGGTCACACTTCTTGCGGCGGACCCGGCACGTCCAGCATGATGGCGGCTGGTGCAGCGGCGGGCCCTGTGAGTGGTGGTGTTGTTGTTGTTGTTGTAGTTGTAGTTGGGAGTGGTGAGGCTGAGGGTGCATCGAGTAAGACATGGTGGAGTGTGGATGGGGGTGGGATATGTGTGGTGTGGTGATATGCTTCCGTGACTCCGGCTTCTCTCCAGCCCGCCGCTCTGGAGCCTTCCGGGGAGGCCGCGCTAGAGTGGGCGGTGGAGGAGGAGGCGGTGTGTCTCTGCGTCTGCGTCTGCGTCTGCTTGTGAGCCTGAGCCTGAGCCTGAGCCTGAGCCTGAGCCTGGGCCTGAGCCTGAGCCTGAGCCTGCGTCTGACGTCTTGACTTCTGACTCTGGCTGATTAGGGGGGAGGGGGCCAGGCGGAGGAGGCTCAGCTGTCGATGAACTTTGTTCTAGTCGTGCGGTGGGTAGGAGTGTAGTCAGAATCCAAAATCCACAAGGTCGTCGGCTGGAGGGAGGCGCGCGCTGCTTCTTGTGTGTCTTTCTCCGTTGTCCTCCTGGCTATGAGCAGATATGTTTCGAGTCTGTGTATGTGTGTGTGTGTGTGTGTGTGAGGGACAGGCGAGCGAGCATCTGGCCTCTTGTCTATGTGTGTCGATATGTCTTCGTATGCGTGTGAGCGTGAGCATATGCCACTGTGTGTCTCACCTCACGTGGGATGGAATGTCAGGGAGCTTGTATGTAGGATGGGATGTCCGAGAAGCTCTGCTCCGTGGACCACATGTCGTTGTGCCATTGAGGTGTCGTTAAGCCGCAGCCCTGTGGACAGTAGCCGATCTGTGGGCCCGGAGCCCCAAGCTTGGCGTACGCCTGGCGTTGATCAGGATAATTAAGGTTTTTCATGCCTTGGATTTTCGAAACGCATCTGTGTACCGCACATCAGGCCAGAGGAGGCCAGCACAGGCAATAGTGCCCTTGGGTTTCAGGGGGTTACCTGGGAGGGGATAGCCTGGGCGGGCTGGGGAGGCTGGGTGCCTTGGGGCCGTCTTTTCTTTCTCCGTCGGCCGATAGTTGGTTTTACTGTGGTATTCTGGGCTGCCTGGCAAGCCTGGGTACAATCGTGCTGGAATAAACTCGGGTCCATGTCCCCAAGCGACTGGTCTAGATCCAACCGACCCCCCCGAGGGCCCATTTGCCGTTTGTGCCGTCGGAGATTGCCCAACGCTGTTTGGGCGCAGCTGGCGCAGCTGGCGCATAGATGGTGATGCCCAAGTGACCTGTATTACTCTGCTGATCCCTATCATAACTACCTGCCCCGTGCTGCGGCAGTGTGCCCTACACCCAAGTGCTGCCTAGGCAGTATACACCCGTGGACTAGATGCGGACGCAGACTGCAGATCACTGGCATTGATCACTGGCAATGATCTGGCAGGGCAGAGGCAGACATAGGTACCTACCTAGGTAGAGCCACGATGAGGCATAAACGAGTATATTCACGTCCACCGCACAAGGGCCTGCATGCCTCGGAGAGTTAAAAGAGGTGGCCTTGCATCGAAACCAGCCAGCTGGTTGCCCAGGGTCTCCAAGGTTGTCAACGTGGGCCAGGCTGGCCTCCGCCTCACCCGCCTCGCGCCAACAAGAAACAGAAACTCCATTTGGAAGGACAGGCAGGACAGGACAGGAATGCGTATGCACCGTTGCTGTGTACTGTAATTCTGCTAATTCACCACCACCCTCCAGGACCACCCTAGCTGCGGCCGACGCAGCCGAGTTTGACAGAGAACCATGACAGGATCCATTGCCATCATGCCTTCATTCCCACCCTTGCCCCGTCCCAGTGTAGCAGTCAGGCCCGAAGGGGGATGGCCCAGCGCAACGGATCTCTGGCCCCATGCAGAACTGACTCGAGCCCGTTTGAACTGAAATACCCACGCGCCCGCCGCTTACCTCGCTAGCTGGGCCTATGGGACTATGGGAGGGGCGGCTTGGCAGCTCTGGGAAACGGCGCCTCTGAGATTGCTGGGCCTTCTGCCGGCGGCGGTCTCGCCTTTGTTCACAACGGTCGAGATCCTGCAGCGGCTTGGCGGCAGTGTGCCTGGCCTGACCTTTGACGTTTCTATTCTCGGCCTGTCATTTGTGATAGTTTGACGCGCCTGAAATGCCTGGTCCCCTCGTGGTTGCCGGTGGTGTGGCAAGGAGGGGGCCCCGTTTATGCTTTGGTGAAGCAGCCACTGGCATCTGACAGGCGTAACTTTGAGGGCGTACACGACGGTTCGGGAATAGCAGCTAGGTTTGACAGGCCACGTGCGGCTGGCCATTTGCTATTTGCTGATTTACGCAGTACGAGTCACGGCTGGGCGTGGGCCCAGGGGACGGACCAATGACGTCCTGTTTTGGGTTCTTGTAAGAGGACGAGATGGTTGGTATGAGGATCACACGTAATATGGTACAGTATATATAATTTTAGTTGCTACTACCTCGTCTTGTTATATGCCCATGCGAGCATGTGCGACGCTGGCACCGGGCTACGACACTGACCTCTTTTTCTGACGAATGTCCACGCCGATGCCGAACCAATACTCGCAGCGCTGCATCAGCTCGGAGCCCGCCAGACTCTCCATGCTCGTCAGGCCGCCCGTGTCGAACAGGATCCGCTGCTGGCTGTCCTCGTCCCACGGCTGCCACTCTGCCGTCCCGTCGAGCCGGTACGTGTTTGGGTCGTACGACCTGATGAAGCTGGTCCAGTACGCCTGCACCACCGGCACGGCGTTGGCGTTGGTCCCGTTGGGATAGTAGCTGTCGGGCGCGTTGCCGCGGGTGTTGAAGGGCCCGAAGATGGCGTTCAGCTCGACCGTGTGCGGCACGCCCTTGCCCGCGGCCACCTGCGCCGGGTCCTCGACGTTCCACCGGTAGTGCCAGCTCTGGGGGACGCCGTAGCCGACATAGGCCGAGGTGATGTATATCCCCGGGCACATGTAGCGCATCTCGCCGTACGTGTCCGACAGCTGCCGCCAGTAGCAGCCGGCGTTGGGGCACGTGTCGTTGGCGTTTGGGTACAGCGCGTTGATGTCGGCGAGCTGCGCCGGCGTGATGTAGGGGAACTGGTCCCGGAGCCACACGTTGCTCTCGGCCAGCGTCGACGTGTCCTCGGGCGCGAACGACGTGCCGCCGTTGGTGTCGTCGCCGATGATGACGGGCACCTTGACGAAGCTGCCCTGCTCGAAGGCCGTGTATGTCAGCTCCCGGATCAGGTCGCCGTCGATGGCCGGGTTGTACATGTACTTGGGCGCGGCCTCGGCCCCCGGGTACGGGATGTTGAAGTTGGCGTCCTGGAGTTCCACCGCGGGCTTGGCCCGCAGGCACGCCAGAGTCTCGCTGCTGCTGCCGGTGCACCCCAGCCGCACCGCGAGGCTGTCGTACTGGTACTGGCTCTCCTCGGGGGTCAGCACCGTCGCGAACGAGACCGACTCCGCCGCCGCCGCGTGGAACAGCCCGTCGTCGCGGCCCCCGAACGCCGCCAGGTGCAGGCTGACGCTCGCCGCACCCGCCGAGTCGCCGCCCAGCACGACGTGCCCCGGGTCGCCGCCGAACTGGGAGATGTAGTCCTGCACCCACTGCAGCGCCTTGCGCTGGTCGTACAGCCCGTTGTTGGCCTGCAGCCCGTCGTTGTTCGTCAGGAAGCCGTACGGGCCCACGCGGTAGTTGAAGGTGACTACGATGATGTTGTTGCCGGACGCGTTGACCAGCCCCGTGCCGTTGTAGTTGGCGTTGGAGTTCTCGTTGAAGCCGCCCCCCTGGATGAAGAAGAAGACGGGAAGCCTGGATGTCGAGGTGGCGTTGCTCGGCGCGTATATGTCGAGGTATAGGCAGTCCTCTGATGTGTCGGTTGCGTTGGATGGTTTGCCGGTGCCGATGCAATACTTGCCATGCTGGTTTCACACATGTCAGATCCTCTTTTATATATATATATATTCCGTATATATTAGGTCTATGTATACACACAGACAGAACTACTAGTGAGTTCATCACCGGGGCACCCTCAGGAGATGGATAGACATACTTGGTTAGCCGGCTGTGGGGTGCTGACCACAGCAGGGTCCTGGGGCCGTGCAAAGCGAAGGTCCCCAAGAGGAGGCGCTGCGTAACGAATTCCAAGCCATTCAGTAACCCCTGTGCCCGACTGTGCTGTGCCGATATAAGTCGAGTAGTCGAGGCTGACTGTCGGGTCAACAGCCAGTGCCGGAGAAGGCGCGCCGGCAAGGAGGGCAGACAGCAGCACCGCCGAGGCGGACGAGAGATTGGGAGACCTGACCATCATGGGGGGACGAGGGGAGGAGGAGAGGCGGACGGCAGCACGACAATCACCAAGGCCTGATCGAGCAACCATCCGCCTCCGGCCCCAGTGGGCGGGCCCAACCAGGCCAGTACTTATATATTCACACTACTAGATGAGGGTGAGGGTGAGGGCATGACGACGACGACATGCCATCGGCACGCCTGTGGCTACGGTGACAGCTGCGCCGACTGGCGAGACAATCTCAGGGCCCGTCCGCGGCGAGAGCGAGCCCCAACCGGGCCGACTTTGATTGCCCCCAAGAACTCCGGCCCACCGGACCTGCCATGATGCAGCCATGTGCAGCGAGTCAACACCAGCTGGCCGTCCCCGTCGGTGCCGGGATGAACTGGTGTTTTCCCTGGTGGTGGACAGCCCATGCTGGCCTGTGGCCTGTCGGGCGGGGCAACACGCTCGGGTTGCTGTGCCTGACGAGTGGCAGGCTCAGGCCATGCATATCATGTGGCTCATAGTGTGGGGAGGAGTTCCCACCCCATACCAATGCATGGATCCCATGGGGTTCCCCAGATGCCCTGATGCCCTGGCCCAGATGCGACCTCGGCAGTCGTCCGCTGCGACTCGCACCCCGAAATGGCGGGGAATTGGGCCACGCGCTTTTTTGCGGTTGCTACGTGACGGCTGGCGCCCTGCCACGTTTTGCGGGCTTCGGGGAGGGCTTTTGGGAGGGCCTCCTCCTCAGCCACACGTATATATATATACGGTTTATACGAGATACGAGCGGTATATGCGGTGCACGTATGACAGTATGTAATTTGCGAGCCTGGCTGCAGAATATAGTCAATCACGCATCACACCCTCACTGATAAGTCGACAAAACTCTAATGGGCACCGCGGGACCCCCGGGTTTGTGCAGGCAGCTGTGGACCAGGGCAAGAAGACTAAGGAATTGCCGTTCTTCGTGATGACGCTTCCACAACGGGCGGAGTCCGAGCTTGTCGTTCGCGCTTCTTCTTAGCCCTGGCCGGCACATGGGCCTTACGTACAGCACCTGCAGTACCTACAGTCACCACATTCCAGAGACCCTCTCTGTATGACCTGCCTGCCTGCTCGGCTGAGGTCGTGTCCATGCTGTGCAACGCCTGCTGTGTGTCTCGTGTGTGCCCGCCCCGAGGGCCGCGACATTGTTCGTGCGTCCGAACGGGTCATATGAGGCTGCTTCCGGTTGGCTGGGCTGTCTCACCGTTCCTGCTGATCGCCGCGGGCCTGTTGCTTGTTTCTCAGGCCCAGGGCCGCCGTCTGCTGTGTCACGGCAGAAACATGGCGGTAGCGTGGCCAGTCCCCCCCCCCCCCGGCCCAAGATCCAATTACCACTTGGCCCTGTCTGGAACTGGTCATTTCTCCTGCGTCGTACCCCACCCTCTCGGGCCTTTGCCTAATATGTGTGACGAACCCCGCCGTCTTGGAATCGAAGTCTCTTTTTTCAATAGCGCAGAAGCACGTCTGCTGCAGCAGCCTGCAGGTGATGATCGGGCTCGACCGATCAAAAGACCCGGACTTCTGGGTGCGTTGCAGGCGAGATGGTGTTAGTGTGCCCGGGGCGGTCCGTCGTGAATTCGACACGCTTTCCCAAACTCTACTAAACTAAACCCCCATGCGGGTGTGAGTGTGCCAGTGGTCAGTGATCCGCATGCCCCGTAAGTGAGATGAGAAATGGGCGATGTTTGCGGGCGCCGCATTTCATCTCGACTCGGAGTTCCAACCAAGATGGTCAAGGAGATGGAGACTGGACCGAGTTCACCCGATACTTCTTCAGCAGAAACCGTACGACTTAGATCAGCCCAAGATGGCGGGGCGGTTGGGTGTGATGGTTGTCCACTGGGCGTGGGTCCCGAGGTCGTCTTGCCATTGTTTTGTTCTGCACATTGGGGCGTGTACGGGGCAGAGGTCCTGGAGTCGAGGAGCCTGCCCAACATCTGGCCCTACCAGGTACTTGGGCCTGTGGCCTCGACAACAATGTGACGCATCTCACGACGATCATGCGACATGGCACTGAGATCACGGCTGCAGCAGGCGGCAGGCCTTGGAGAGCGGGGCAGACCAGCTTCACAGCAGACCTATATGTCGGTACTCCGTGGCCAGTCTGCCTGTCGAGAGTCTTGCCCTTGCGAGGACCAAAGCTCCAAGCTCGTGGATGTCAGACCACGGGGGAACGAATTGCGAGCAGCTAGGCGTGAAAGAGACAGGCTTCCAGCTCTTTTGGGGGCCAAGTCTCCCAGAGGTGAGAACAGGTGAGGCGACAGGAGCAAGCCTGGGAGAATATCGGCAGATTCGAGTGCAGCTCACTGGCAATGCCAGCGGGCATGCGATTAGGCCCTGTTAGCCGTTCGTTATGGGCACAAGTGCCACGTTATAGCTCGAGCCAAGCTTGAAACCGTGCATGCAGGCTGAGCCTCGCCAGACTGGAGATGCGAAACTTCAAACAGGTCACAGAGTTGAGACGATTCTGACCATGTCTTGCCCAAGGACGATGGGGCCCGATTCGGATGCTCGCTGAGTTAACAACCCTGGGGAACACTTGGCAGTGCCGTTGAGGGGACGGAGACGTGTCGCTTGCATATAGTAGAGGGTCCCATCAAGCAAGCATATCTGAGATCGATCTGGTCGATCCGGGGTCTGGAGATGCTTAAATCTGTTGGTGGAATCAAAGGTTCCATACTAGCATGAGCTCTTCAAGTTGGGAAGAGTTGCGAGAAAAAGAAAAAGGGAAGCAGGTAGAGCCAACAAGCAAGAAAAGGCAAGGTAGCATAAAGAAAAAGGAACACAGGTCCAGCAGAGCTGCCAGTTCACCCACCAGAGCCAGAGCACTCGACACATCCAAGACCAGGCCAGCAAGCAAGCCGATCTTAGCGTGTCGTGTCACAGTGTCCAAGACGCTGGGATCGTCTTAGCAGGATCTGTGCGTCCTGCAGTGTTCCCTGACCTGGCTCTGGCCGTAACCTTAGTGGTCGTGTGGTTCCGACACCACCCACATCGCAAGACAGAATACTGTGTGCAGAAACTCGGTACGTGTATGCATCGTCGGGCTAGCCCCCTGCTTCCCTGCGCCTGTTGCCTCCCTGACTAGGCCAGCTTGGGAAATGCTCCACCCGGGGAGACGAGGAGTTCGTTCCCAAGGGTTTGCGGGATCTCCACAAGCCTCTTCTTCCGACTCGCTTGGCTTCGACACTGATGGTTTAACACACGACGCGGCCTCTTGCATGTTGGTTTCTTGTCTTCCTCCCCCCGCGGATGTGATCGTGAGGGAGACGCAACAAAAGTGCTTTTCATATCCCATCGTACACACCTCAGCGTATTGCCCCTTTCGGACGTTCAATGTTCATATACCCCTCCTCCTCCTCCTCCTACTGCCGGCCAGAGACGACATAACGTAACCGACCCAGCCAGCAATCTTCCTCGTCCGTGCCGGTTCCACGGTCCGCATTGGACCATCGAAGCACATATCGCCGACAGGATTCGGCGAGACAGCGGCCCAGGCGGCGATATCAATTCGAAATGGTGTACTGCGGGAAGCCCTCGATGGGCTGTAGGACGTGCAGGGCCAGGAGAATAAAGGTGCGGTGCAATAGCTCCCTGTTCTTCCCCCCTCGGCGCTTCTTCTCTGGGTGTGACGGATGCTCAATGTCGGTCTGAGACGCATTGGTTGACCGTGGCATCGCCCTGCAGTGCGACGAGACCAGGCCTGTGTGCAACCAATGCATCAAATCACGCCGTCACTGCTCAGGGTACCGATCCGACTTCGACATACTCCACCGGGACGAGACGCAAGCAACAGCTGCCCGGGCGAAGAAGGCTGCGGCCAAGAAGGCGGCCAAGAGGGCTGCCGAGGAAGGGGGCTTCGTTATCACATTCGACACGGCCCAGGATATGAATAGTGGCAACAAGGCTGGCAGCAGCAGCAGGAAGAACTCGGCCGCGCACCTCGGCGCCGATCACGGCAGCTCTTCATCACAGTCCTCCTCGCCAACGACCTCCTCACCCACATCCGCCGTGCCAGGCCCTTCATCGAGACCCAATGCCTATGCCTCGCCCCTCGAGGTGGTGTCTTTCCCAGCAGCCGCCCCAGCTATCCCACTCGACCAGCGCGCCAGCCACTTCTTCGCGTGGAACTTCATCATGGTGCCCGGCCAGCGAGGCAGGAATTCGGGCCACCTCGACTACCTGCTGCCGCTGCTCAACTCGCAGAACCGGCCCGACAGCGCCTTCCAGCTCGCCTACAGCGCGGTCGCCCTGGCGGCCATGGGCAACCGCCTCAAGGGCGACTCGACGGACCTGGTGGAGCTGTCGTACATGCAGCACTCGCGGGCCCTGGCCGCCATCGCCAGGGCGCTCCAGGACCCGGTCGAGAGCAAGCACGACGGCACGCTGGCGACGGTGCTGCTGCTGTCGCTGTTCGAGAAGATCACGGCGGCCAAGGAGGTCGGCCTGCTCGCGTGGCGCACGCACATCGAGGGCGCCATGCACCTGGTGCGGTCGCGGGGCCGCGAGATGGTCCAGAGCAAGGACTCGGTGCTGCTGTTCAACGCCGTGCGCCTGCAGATCATCGCCCGCACGCTGTCGTCGGGCACCTCGTCCGTCATGGGCGTCAACTGGTGGCTCCCCGAGTCCGTGGCCGCCGACTCCATCGGCGCCCGGTACCAGCGCTTCGCCCTCGAGGTCACCGACCTGCGCGCCGAGGTCACCCGCCTCATGGCCACGCTCGCCCGCAACGACCAGGGCCTGGAGCTGATGCTCGAGATGCTCCGCAAGGTCCAGGACCTCGACCTCCAGATGGCCAACTTCCTCCAGGGCCTGCCCGCCGAGTACCAGTTCACCCCGCTGCACTGGGAGGACGGCGTGCTCGAGGACAACGCCCAGATCCGCCAGGCGCCCATGTTCCCGGGCCGTGTCGACGCCTACTCGGACCTGATCGTCGCCAGCATATGGAACGCCACCCGCGCGACGCGCATCATCCTCATGTCGCTGCTGATCCGCGTCGCCGCGTGGATCTGCAGCCCGGCCGACTTCCGCTCCACGCCCGAGTACGCCACGGCCGTGAGGACCTGCAAGGCCAACATCTCCGAGATCATCTCGGCGGTGCCGTACATGCTCAGCATGCACCAGAGGAACGTCCAGCAGCCCAGCGCCCCGGCGCCCGGCGGCTTCGCGTGCGGCACGGACGAGCAGAGCAAGATGCTGGGCGGGCTCATGGTCGCGTGGCCGCTGAGCACCGTCAGGACCTGTGACTACACCATGGACTCGCAGAGGGAGTGGGCCATCGGCCGCCTGAACTTCATCGCGAGCGAGCTGGGCATCAAGTATGCCAGCAGTCTGGCTGCCGTGAGTTACCCCCCCCCCCCCCAACCCGTATTCTCCGTTCTGGGTGTCTTATATAATACTAACGCCCCCGCCCAGGCAAAAATCCGCTTCCCGTCGATGCTCATCCGTCGGGACGGGCTCATGCCGAGCAAGGACCCCCTGGGGGAAATCAAGCAGACTCTCTCTACCAAGATTGCTGTAAGATGAGAACAGAAGTCTGACTTCTCACCTGAGGTCAGCTCTGTGAAAGGCAAGCCGCCAGATGCCTATCATTTCAAATCAGGCCACCTCCGTCAGTGTAGGTTTGGCCACCTGCTTCCAAAAAATGGCCATCAGATGCCCACATTGTTACGCCTTGCTTGCCCGCCTCCGCCTCTTAGGCACGGGACTCCTGGGCCTATCTCTTTTCTCATCTCAACTGAACGGCATTTCATCAGAGTACGCGGGAGTCAGGTTGGCGTTGGGGCAAGGTGTTCGGCCACGACGCGCAAGATACCCGGGTTATCAGACTACGGTGGAGTCAAGGCGCTTTTCTTGCAGTGGTCACACGCGATGAATCGTAGGCCATTTTGGATTGGTTTCATCTATCTACTAGGTATCAATCAGTATCTCGATATAGTGAGGGGGCTGGCATTGGTAGGTAGTGAGTGCTACGTCTTGAGCAACACGCTGCTCTCGGAGGTCCTCGTGCTACCAGGAGGGCCGGCACATGAGCTGGTTTCGACTGCGGCCATAGAGCCACGACAACTTCATGCTTGATTTTGCCAGTGAAAACTGTACCATCACTGCGAGACACGTTTTTCCTTACCTAAGCAGGACAGCAATTCCATAGTGGGCATATATATAATTGAAATACTACTACATTACATCAACCCCTTGTGGTACTACCTCGTTAGCGAAGCCTGCGAAAAATTGCACACAATGGGCTCTATGGGTCTAGGGGCCACCGCAAGGCGCAGTAGATAATTGACCGGTGCTCGGGTGAGGTTTGAGAGAAACACGGACCCCGAAAAGCTGTTGGCATGCCATTGTTACTTCTCTCTGCCGCGGATTCCGCGGGTAGGTGTATGCTGGTCGGCTCAGAGACCATAGCCGTCTTCCAGGTGGTTGGACACTCTGTTTGTTCTGGTGGCTGTTTATGAGTCGTTTAATCACGACCTTTCTGCTCAGCAGGTGCGGGCTTCCATGCTTGGTATACCTGGCACATCTTCCACTACGGAGTGCTGCCTGGTGATCATGACCCTTGGGCAGATATGCATGAGGGGCAGAACCTGATGTACCGAGTACGCCAAATAGCTATCGTACGATGAAGGAAGAAGGGTGACACAGTCAGGACTCGTGTAACCCGGCAGAACTTGCTGTGCCGTCCAATTAGTCCGTAATTCGAGCACCCCAGCAATCCTCGAAGAACATACTAAGTAGTCCCGACCCACACCTACGACCTGGCCGCCGTACGTCCAACCACTCCAACCCTTGTGAGCCTCGTGGCCTGGAAAACAGGAATGGAGGAGGCTATCTTCGGATCCGCAGCACATTGCTGTCAAGGCAACAAGGTTTGCGGTTATCCACAAATGAGGCTAGTACTACCGGGGGAGGTACACAAGGGCCCATCTAAAGATCCATCCCTTACCGGTCCATGGGCAGTCTCGAAGTGCCCAGAAGCTTTGAGCCAGATGTCTCCGTGATGGCCGAGGTCTTCAGAGAGGCTAGAGACTTGAGCAGCCACCTGGCGAACAGATGTGGTCGAAGATATTCCGCAGGCTATTGCAGGCAGGGTGTTCGAATATCAATGGCGTTAGCAGCAGCATACGTCGCCCTGGGTTGAAATTAATACAGCACCGCTCTTCTATATGAAGAGACGCGAGACATCTCTTGACCATTGTGCTATGTACCTCTTTCTGTTGATTTCTTTGGATGCAGACTTTTGTTGACTGGCTAAGCCTGTATTTCCCGGAAATGCGCCGTAGAATCCAGTGCAAAGCGAAATAAACAGTACAAAGGTGTATGTTCCAGTTTTGAGCCTGCCTGGATATTGTCACGAATACGACATCTGGAGGAACGGTTGTCGTTGATCGTGTCTTTTCTTCATACCTATCGGGCATTCCCAGCCAGCTGAAACTGAATTGCTTCATGAGCCTGATCTCTTGGCATCTATCTATATCCAGCCTACAAAGTACTAGTTGGTGGATACTCCTCCATCTGCCGAGGCGGCACGCCCGTCTTGCCACCACTGATCCACCTGCCCAGGTGGCTGAGATGGCCTGATGGACCGATCACCCGTCATTGAAGCCCAAGAACTTGTTGACTCAAGCTGCGACGAGTCATGGCTGGCTTGACTCTGGCAGGGGCACTGCGGTTCAGAGCTCCCGGCCGCTTGCCAGTACCCCAACGACCGACAAGACAGTCGCTTCACGGAGGATGTGCGGATGACTGTGAACGAATTGCGCGTGTGCTGGAAGGTCCGTGAATCTGGAGCGGTATAGCCTATCGTGGAAAATATGAAGCTCTAAATGCCGCCGATCCGGCCAATACGCCCACATTTTACCAAGTGCATCCTGCGCACGGATTCGAGACGGGAAGCATCATGTAGTGGATGGGACGAGAAACCGCCCAGGCGTGGCACGTCGGAGCACCTGCACTCATGCGGATTCTACCAAGGAACAATGCCCGGTAGCTGCTTTCGAGAACGTGAGAACCAGCAGAACGTGCACCTAGGTACGTACTGAGGACCACGGCCAGGGGCAGTGCGACAGAGGTGTCAAAGCGTTCATTCTTCATCACTGTCTATGCGAAGCCGGTGTGCTCGTGAGCACTACCGCAGGATATCATTACCAAGCACAAGCTCTTCCAGGTCGCTCTTCTCCTCCCACTCCTCCCGTCGGTCCCGCCGTATGACAAACTGAGTCGGCACAGGCATGCTGTCACCGTACTCGCCGCTGGTGTCGGTTCCCGCCCCAGCCCCATCGAGGCCTCGCCGCTGGTGGATGGCACCCGGCAGCTCGATCCCGTTGCCCGTAGTAACGTATGCGTGATGTCCTAGCATCATGTTGTGATTATTAGCCGTATACCTGATTATCCCGTCGTGGTCAACCGTCTGGGTCAGCTGTGCATAGCAGCTGGTCCCTGCGCTGTTCTTTCCCATCGCGTTGGTGTCATTGCCGGTGTCGGGCTCGAATACCCCCCCGGTTGGCGCTCCGATGCGTGCATTCCTGTACGCCCTGGTCATGTCGACGAGCGAGTTCAGGATGCTGAACTCCAGCTTGAGCTTGATGCTGTAGACCATGCCCTTGTAGGCCGTCTGTATCACGTACAGCCCTGCGTATTCCAGAGCCAGTATCGTGATGTCCAGGACAACGACCATGACATTGATCTGGATGAGATGCGTGAGGAAACGACGTCCGGTGGCGGACGCTTTTGGTGACGACGGCCATGACTTGTTCCTGAGAAGCCTCATGGTGGCGATAACGTATATTGCGGATATGCCGAATTCCTGGAGGAAGAAGAGGGTGACATGTATGCGCTCCATGATGGCGTAGGGCTCCACCCAGCGGTGCGGATGCCGCGAGTTCGACCCGTAAAGCATAACTGAAGTAGGAACGTGGCTGATGATGGCGTTGATGATGATGCAGGCCAGCGTTGTCCTTAATATCCTCTTATCCCTGACCAACAAGTGCATCCTGCTGAACAGCACCATCGACTGCCCCGTCACCATGCAGACCCATCCGACTATTATGAGTGAGCCATAGATGAAGCCATTGCGGATGAAGCTGAGGTCCTTGGTGAGGAAGCCGACCGAGTAGACGGCGATCCCCCACGTCGCGACCACGAAACTCCAGAAGTACAGGCCGGTCCGCCGCGGGAAGGAGCTGTAGATGATGACGTTGAGCTCGACGACATTGTAGAAGGCCACGGCGAGGAAGCATTCGACTATTGTGACTGCCGGGCCCGGGGGGAGTCCGCCGGAGCTGATCCCAAGGTCTGAAATGGCCATCCGATCGTGTATCTGGGTGCCCCCAAGAGGATGGGCTTTAGATCTGGGGTCCACTGGTCCTGAGGCCGAGCCCCGGAGTGTCGGCAGGTACAAAACCCTCTCTACTGGGTGACAGGGAAAGCAAATTCAAGCAGGCTCATGATGCTGCTGCTGTTGCGGCGGCGGCGGTAAGGGCCCTCATGTATGAACGGCTGGATGTTTGTCTGGACGGACATCAAGGATGATGGAACAGGAGCGGGTCGACACATGGTCAGCAGGAAACAGGGTCCCACATGTCCCATGTGGGACTTAGACGGGAATTGAGCTGCGCGAGATCAAGGTCTTGTTTTGCTCCTGGGAAATGCGTGACCGCTGCAGGCTGACAGCATGTCCGGCCTCCTCCTGCGCGCGAAACAGTCAATCAGATCCGAAGGGGGAGATCGCCGGGGCACCTTTAGACGCATCGGATACAACGAGCATGACTCGCCCGGCTGCCTGGTCGATGGTCGGGCTTTTACCGACATGCAGCCGCGAGCACCCAGTGGTGGTTGAGCAACGACGATGCCGGCCCAATGCAGGTTGCGCCCTGTACGTGGTACCAGCCCGTGGAAGGCGTCGAACGGGAAAAAACCTTCCTTCTAGTGTGCGGTGCCGCAGAGGCTCATTTTTCTCCTCTGGTGCGGGCTCCACCGGCCGAGGGTCGTGTCGAATCGCCTGCCATTCGTCGCGGGGGGGTGATCGTCGTGGCCCGGGAGGACGTGAAGGGGTCATCCTAACCCGGGGCCCCTCGCTGCCAGCCTGTGATAGGCCGTGGGAGCCGTCGTGATCGCATGCTAGGCCCTGAGATCGTGCTCGAGTCGGGAAATGTCACCCTCCCTGAGCCCAGATGAGTCGAGGGTACTTACTTCCGCAGCGCGACCTTGGTCTGATCAATCTCCAGTACAGGACGGCCCTTGGGCTGCCTTGGCCGCGGAAAACCTGTGGGCATCCTCTGCTCGTCCCCGGGAATAAGGACGACAAATCCGTAATAGGCATCCGGTACACAGTACTGAGGCGTCCGATCCGCGTTGGCATTCCTGAGCCCAGGCGCCCTGCACGAGCATCAACTGGAAGCCCGTTCACCGACTCTTGTTTCTCCCGGGACAAGACTCACCCATGGCCAACACCACCAACATGGAAATACGCATACCCCCTCGGCCCACAGCACGGTGTCAACGGGCTCCTTGATGGCAGATGCATCGGCGAAAGCTGCCATAGTTTGAGACAGCCCAGGTGCAAAGTTCCGCTAGCCCCAAGTTATGGCGGATCACCTCCACGTATTATTGATAGAGTCGCATTTGCTTGTTGACGTGCCGTAGTCGAGTCGGATGGCGTCATTCACATCGCTGACACCGAAAACTTGGACGAAGAGCAGCAGGTCATGACTAATAAGGCATCGGGAATGGTGATCTCGAGAAATTTGGCAAAAGGGTGTTCATATAGTTATGGTATTGTTGAATAAATATGTACATACGCCACGGTATTAGAATACTACTACGGCAGCGAGAAAGGGCACGATCCGAGGGCGAGCCCAAAAACCCATGGACGGAAGACGCACCAGGGCTTGCAGGGCTATACGGATATGCACACGCACATACCCCAAACAACCTTGTTACGTTGGTTTCCCTCCACAATGTCAAACTCAAGAAGAGGTCAGCGTCTCGGAGCAGTCACCGCTCGGGACGTCGGGACTACGGCCTGCTCGATGTAACACAGACCGGACACGGACACACGCACATGCGCATACATACCATCGTTTCCCCCATCGACTACACACTGAGTTCAGCATGCCGTGTAGGGGAAGCATGGTAAGAGAAAGCATGGCACACCGCGCAGCCTATCACATCACATCACAACACAGCCAGGACCTTATGACGTCGGCTTCGCAGCCCAGCCGAGGCGCTTTGCGCCGCCGTCAAAGACCACAAAGGCCGCCTTGAGGGCGATGTCGCCGAAGATGGAGATGCCGATGTCCGCGTCGGACTGCAGCCCGCCGAAGCAGGACGTGCTGGCGGTGTCGACGGGCGCCCAGTTGATGTAGGACCCGGGCACGGTGATCTGGCCGTCGCCCACGGCGAAGGTGAAGTCGGGCAGCTTGGAGTCGCACGGGAAGACGAAACCGCCGTCCTGCTGGCTGTCCTGGGCGCCGTCCACCTGCGCGTAGTACGCCTTGACCACCTCGTCGGGCAGCATGAGCAGCGTCGTGCCCGTGTCGGCGATGCCCGTGATGGACGCCTGCGTCAGGGTCGCGGCACGCTTGCTGCCGGCGGTCACGGGGGCGTGCTGCCGGGTCGGGGGTGCCGCGCGGGACTCGTGGGCCTTGTTGTTGGTGTTGCTCTTGCGCATCAGCTTGTTGAACCAGCCGACCCACACGGAGTCACCACCGCTGCTGCTGCTGCTGCTGCTGCTGCCCGTCTCCTGCGACTGTGCCAGGCCGTCCAACAGGGAGCCAAGGTCTCCCAGGTCGCCGAGGTCGCCGAGGTCGCCAAAGCCTGAGGAGCCGCTGCTGTCGCCGCCGAAGCCGGGGAAGCCGGGGAAGCCGCCACTTGACTCCGATCCGGACCCGGAAGAAGAGCCCGTGTCAGAACCGGTGCTTCCCGTGCTGCCTGTGCCAGTGCTTCCTGTGCCAGTGCTTCCTGTGCCCGTGCTTCCTGTGCCAGTGCTGCCAGTGCTGCCCGAGCCAGAGGTCGACGTGGCGGAGCCATCACCGACGGCATAGCCCGTGGACTCGAAGGACCAGAAGCCCGCAAACTTCTGGGTGCTGTTGACCAGGTCCGTGTAGAAGATGTCGCCGGTGAAGGCGGCGGTGTCGATGTAGCCAAAGTTGTAGCTGCCCTCGGCGTCGTGCTTGAGGTCGGCGGTGAAGACGGGCTGCGACAGCTTGGGCATGGCGTTGTCAAAGAAGGTGTTCTGGGCCCTGGGCGAGACGGTGTTGATGGAGCTGAAGGCCAGGCCCACGAGCCCGGACATGTGCGAGTCGGCCGTGAACTCGGACGACACCTGGGTCGCCGACTCGACGGCCTGGGACTGCACGCTCAGGTTGCCGATGGTCACGATGTCCTTGTAGACGTTGCCGCTGGACGAGGACCCGTCGCCGTAGCTGATCTTCCAGCTGGCGCCGGCCATCTTGGTCGCGGTCGAGCTCTTGCCGGGCGAGTAGACGGCCTGCCCGGACACGGACTGGCTCGACGTCTCGCTGCTGAACACCCACAGGTCCGACGACCCCGTGTCAAAGTCCATGGGCAGCGTCTGGGGCGGCGTGCCGATCTGGATGTTGGCGAGGTACTCCGAGTCGAACTGCTCGGGGGACGTGGCGACGGAGCCCTCCGTCTCGGAGCGCTTGCCCGCGTCCGGCGCCATGCCCACGCCCGCGCGGTGGTTCGCCACGAGCGTCTTGAGGCGCGTGGGCAGCTCCTTGCCGTACTTGGCGTACACCTTGGCCATCGCCACGCCGGGGTGCTTCTTGTAGACCGTGTTGCGCTTCACGGGGACGGAGAGGGTCTGCCCGCCGCGGGTCCTGACCCTGTCCATCGGCTGGGGCAGGGCCGAGGCGAGCTCGGCGCTGGCGGCCAGCAGCGCAACCAGGTACGCTCCGAAGGTCTGCATTGTGTGTGAGAGAGAGAGGAAAAGAGGGTTATGTGAGGATGTAGGGATGGACGACCACGAGGTCAAAAGGCTGAGTAAGACCACCGCCTGGGTGAGGAGCTTCCGAGAAGTTGGAAGCTGTGTGAGAGAATGGAAGAGGTGCGTATTGCAGAACAGTGGGGATCAAAGAAGGAGGAGAATAGAAAGAGGGAAAAGGAAACCTGGATCCGTCCTTAACTGCGGATGGCAAAGTGATGGTTAGAAACGACGAGCAGGAAACACAAACAGGCAGAGGTACAAGAGAGATGCCAAGCTCGATATATATACACCAGGTAGGACGTCACGGTGGGAATAGAGGAGTGGGCGGCACAACACGCGGTTCGCTGGCTGACGAGATTGTGGCAGGGGTGTTGGTGCCGATTCCGATTTCTCGTGCCCCTGGGACCCACGGCAGCTCGCATTCAGGGCGGCTACCTCAATCCAGTAGGTCATATCCGTTGGAAAGTACCTGCCTACAGTAATCTATTCAGCTTCAGGGACCCTCGGGGAGGCAAGGTGGCTGCCTGTCGGCAGGGGCGAAGACTGACCAACCAAGCCATCCTGAGAACATCTCAGGCCGTGCCCCAACGAGGTAAACAGCCCGCCCGCTCGTCATTGTTGACGTGTTGCAGCTTGACGAAAGACAATAACGGCACAGCTATCGTGTGCGTGTGCCCCTGGTGTCTCCCCCGTGCCGACTCTAGAGGGAACCGATGGCGTTGAGTGGCCAGGATGGGGAATTAAGGCCGGGCGCTCCCATCCAATGGTGCGGGTGAGAAGTCGGTGCAGTGGTCGTGGTGGATATCGGCGTTTCTGGCACCAGCCCTGTCATTTCCCCCAGGACAAGTGATCGGCGCCGGGATCTAGTCAAGCTTTCAGGATAAGACGGGTAATCTGGGTGGGGGCCTGGAACCAGATAAACAGCATCTGGCCGGGCTACCACTCTGGCAGGCGGTGCAACATGTGACATGGGGGCAAAAGGAGGCCCCTGGACCAGAGGTTGATGAATTTCAGCCGCGTGCTCCTTGTCCGATCCCCACATTGCTGCGCCGTCTTTCATGCGCGCATGTCATATGAGGAATATTATTAGGGTGTGATATGTGATCGCGGAGAAACGTCAGCATGGCCCCTGCAAGGTGACTTTCGTGCCAAGCTGGTTCTACATGTAAGCGAGAAGTCACTTCACAAGCGCTGTTTCTTATTTGGCTCTGGGGGCCGTCTATTGGCCGGGGCAAAAATGTCAGTCGTCCGAACGCTGCGTTTTGCCCGACTGGCCAACTTTGGTTGGTCTGGTGTGCGCATTGAAAAGTACGTAGATCCTTACCAGCCCTGGAAGAGAGGCTGAGGTAACGGGGAAATTACAGCGGGGTAAGAGGAATAGGGCATACGCTTCATCTTTTTTACATAGAGACTCATGACTACACCCATATTTACTCTACTGGAATATTTATTATGATATTTACATTTAATCAAATACATAGACTACCTCTCGGTGAAGCGATACTCGAAACATGCATACAAAGCTACGAACAAGTCAGCTTACGAAGCACCTCATATATATCACACAGCCGCGTTTGGCTTCGAACGCATACAGAGTAGAAGCGAAACCATCGAAACCAGTCATACAACATAAAAAAGGCTCAGTTCGTGTTGTTTGAGTACCCGAGAGCCGTCACAGCGTGCATTTGCTTTTCAACACACCTCTCGCAGGGACTGCTTGGACCAGGATAGCTGCCGTGACATCATTTCAGTCAAGAGGATATATAGATCTTTGCTCTTAGTATTCACAAGGTGTGATCGTCTTCAGTATCTGACAGGAACACAACTTTTCTTTTCACAACTTTTCTTTTCACAACTTTTCTTTTCACAACTTTTCTTTTCACAACTTTTCTTTTAAGATCAAGCTACAAGCAACATGATTTGGTCAGAAGATGCACAGTACCAAAGAATATAGAAAGTAAATAATCAAATATCAGAAAACAGTTACATGTATAAAATGTACACCCATACAAGACAGACGTGTAACTATTAGTATGACATCAGGCGGGCCGGACCGACTTCTGTAGAGGAATCGTCCCGCAATGACAGGTGTACAAAGACTATAAACCCCACTCTGTAACCCTGGACACTTGTTGACATCAGCGTTTCCCTTTCATATGTCCTAACTTTACAAAATTGGTGTTTGATGAGTATCGCCGTCCTTTTTGCGTTGGTTGTATGGGCAGAGGTCCACCAACAACCACACAGCAACCTCAAGAATTCTCATTACCTACGCACGCCGTCCACACTGGCCGACGCACGGGTCAGGTATCTTCAAATTGCGGGCTGATAGATGATCATCCATCTTGTCATCATAGGTATGTTACGAATGAGCATCAATAAACGCACCCTTTTTGTGAGATTTGTCGCTCCTCAGTGAAATTCATGACAAGGGACTGGAATGATGTACGAAGGCTGCGAATATTCACTTTGCACGGCAATGGCTTGTTCCAAAAAATCCATTGAGCCTATTATCAACCCATTCTCTATCTAACTGTGCACTCGATTAACCCCAGGACCATGATTGCTTTTGTCGCTAGGCGTTTGGTGGCACCTCGGCCAGTCCGTCATTACATCTGTCACCGATGGTGATGCCTCCCTGACAGTAAGCAATGAAGATGACATTGCCATTCTCTACGCATCGCCACATTGATTTCAACGCCAATGCATAGATGTCCTGGTCGTCGCGGGCCCTGCCTGCCATCACACTCGGTATTCCCCGCAAGGTAGAGTTCATCAGCCCAAAGTAATAATCCTTGTCGACGTCCAGTAGTCTCGGTCCGGTCAATTTGCCGGGGGAGCATACCCTCCGAGGCCTTGGGAGAACATGTTAGCATCTGAAAGCGAGGATACTGGCATCTTTGAAAATGACCAAGGCGCTGACCTACCGTGACTGGCTGGGCGTCGGCTGCTCGGAATCAGCAGTAAGCCAGAGTGTCTTTGTGGAAACTGAAACATGTGTGATCGAGGGTTCGTCCATGGTCGTTTCCACGGCTGCTTCAGTAGTCGTTTCCACACGTGTTTTGGTCATCGTTTTCGTGACTGTTGCTGCAACATCATCCCCCGTCACAGTGACGGTAGGAATTCCAGTCGCCAGAGCACCTGTTGATGGTTGTGCTTGAGAGACGGCATAAGTCTTCGTTGCTGTGTATGGATATTGTCAGTCCAGTGTATGCCATCAGCTGAGATGGAGAGCCTCTTACCGTAGAGAACCGCCAGCACTGTTGTACAAATGGCCAAAACGCCCACCAGAATGGAGAGGACGAGTGCCTTAATCCATAGCCTCACTTTCTGCTGCCGTAACTCCTCAATGGTAGAAGATAGAAGGAGTCTATCGGGAATGGTATCCCGTTCGATTTCGTACCCCATTCGGAGGTCCTATGGAAAGCTTTGGAGTAGAGGTTGCTGTTGGTTTGGTTGAGTTGAAGGGTGGTTTTGCCACGGCGATATGCCGCTCGTTTCAAGTGCCCAGATCTTGGGGGGAAGAGTCGGAGGTGTTGCGGCTTGATGTGTTTACAAAGCCGTGTGGATGTTACTCGCGATGGAGACGGTCTTGTCGGCGGTGCGAGGGGAAAGGGCTTTCCGGGGAGCCCTTTTATATGTGAGCGCGGGATCTCAACAGCAACAGAAAGGTCACGGCGAGCTTTGTGTCACTGAAGCCTGCGACAAAAGCCATTGGCCGAGATGGGCGTTTAGTCACGTCCGGGTCTGATCGCCCATCCGGGGTGCCATGCAGACAATTGATCTTAACAAGACTTGCATTGCTCTCTAGAGATCTATTTTCTCGTTGCTGTCGTTTCTAAGATAAGAATAATATCCGCAAGCCCCAGGTTCTGGCTGGCTGGCTCTTCCTTCATTTTCCAAAGTTCCTCTCTCATCAATCTTCTGCAAAAAGCCGCCCGAGTCCACGTCCACTCAGGACCCCTCAAGACACCGATGCCCCCCCCCCCTCAATAAGACCGACTATCTCGTTCGCCCATGATGCCGAGGTCCAGATTCCACCAGCTCAACCACAATCCCATTGACGGGTATGCGACCCCACGCCATGCCACGCCGGGGCAGTTCGTCGGTCAACGTCCCGCCGTCTCACCCCACAGACAACAGGATTCCACCCTCCGGGCCGGCCCGCCTCGTGCTGTTCAAGGTTTGTACAGCCGGGGCTGTTACTCTGAACCTCAGAGGTCCAGCCAGTCATCACCTAGGCAATCAGTAAAAAGAACGAGACAAGGGAAGAAAGAGAGCGTGAGATTACGGCGCGAGGGTTAATTAGCAGCGCTTCTGCAAGGCTGCCGTGATCAGCGGACGACGTTGTTAAAGCGGGATCGCCCGGGGTGTGTCTCAGTCATCCCAGCGGTGTTGTCTAGAAGCACAATATGGTGGCCAGCGTGTTTGTTTACCATGATTCACCTGATCCGCGTGTCATCAGACGTTGGATGATCTGACCCCGTGCCGATGGCAGCCATGACATCTGGAGGCAGGCCACAAGCTGATTCACGACGCCCGAAGTGCTCGCCTTCAAGTCGTGGATTGAATCACCCCCAAAGCCGAATGAACGAAGGGTAAATGTAAATTCCGAGCATCGAATCTTGACTCGGGTCTTCTACTTGTGGTTACCAGACTGTTGCTTCTTCTGACATGTGGTGTAGTTTCTCTGCAGGCAAGGCTCGTCATACCTTACCAACTAAATTTCTCTTACGAACGCTCTGTCACAGACCACCATGATTAAGGTACCTAGAAATGTCGATTCCATAGTAGTGCCTATTCCCTAAGGGCCCGTAGTGCGTGCTTCGCACAAGGGCTTGTACATACAAATACAACATTGAACAACGTCCACAGTTAAACTGGGGGGTTGATGGTAACCACCGCAGAGCCCTCGGGCTGGTGGTCCCATCTGAGCTCCCTCTCCCCTCCTGAAACAACAGAAAGGCCAGGCACAACAACAACGCCTTTCTTTTCCATTCCCCTTGCACCCCACCACTCGTTCGGCCGGTGTCGACGCAAAACTGCACTGTAAGAAAACTCCAACACTGGTATCAAGAAATAGACCACTCGATATTCTGTTCTGTTCCGCGCCCTTTCCTTCCCTTGTAATCTTTTTTTTAACTTTCCATTTGAATCAATAATGGCTAAGCCTGAGGTGCATCATCGCCTGCAGCGTCATTGTTGCAGGGGAGAACCCCCGCCTTCCCTTGTTAAAAAAAAAACAAAAACATCCTCATCAAACAATCATCGTCCGCGCCGCTGTCGAGTCGACCCCCGCCCTCGTCGTACAGCCCCACGGGGCTTTTGCTGGTCCGGCAGGTTCAGACTAGAACCTCCCCGATCTTGTCCATCGGTAGGTTCAGCTCTCCATTCCGTGACCCCCCCGCGGGCTTGTGCCTGCGCGGCCTGGTATGACTGGTGGACTGACGCAGGCATGCCCGGGATGGACGGCAAGGAGACCGGGGTCCCTCGGTTCAGACCAGAACCTCTCGAAACTCTCTGACCTCGCCCACCGGTAGGTTCTGCTCTCTATTCCGTGACCCTCCCGCGGGCTTGCGCCTGCGCAGCCTGGTATGACTGGTGGACTGACGCAGGCATGCCCGGGATGGACGGCAGGGAGATCGGGGTCTGTCTGGTGGTGCTGGGCGGGGAGGCAGACTGTGGGGCCTTTGGCGACGCACTCGGTGCCACTGGGGCCACTGGCGTCGCCGCCGCCGCCGCCGCCGGGGCCGGGGGCGGGACATAAGCCTGCTGCGGAAGAGGGGGTGCGATTGCCGGCTGGACTGGCGGAGCCGGCTGTGTGGGCTGCGGGAATGTTGCTGGTGGGTTAAGCTGAGGCGGAGGAGGGGCAACTTGCTGTTGCAGTTGCAGTTGTTGTTGCTGCTGCTGTTGCAGTTGCTGCTGTTTCTGTTGCTTAGCCTGGCCTTCTTTCTCGATGAGCTCACCGAGGTACTTGAGGTTATCGCGCGCCTGCGGCTCTCTGTCGAGAATGGAGCGCACAATGTGCCATTCGGTTGCCTGCATCGCATGGGCCTGAGGCAGGATGAAGGCCACCGTCGAACAAGAGATGTGCTCGCCAAGGATGTCCCGCGCCACGGCCTCGCCCTGTTGTTGGAGCTCCTCTTGGGTCAGCGGCCTGTTGGGAGGGGGCTGGGGCTGTTGCGGCTGCGGTGGTGGCGGGAAGCCACCGGAGCCGACATGGGGCGTCGTCGGGGAGAAGCTGGGGCCAGACAGCGACGCGCTGCGGTGTGAGAAGTTTGGGGGAGCAGGCGTGGGCGTTGCGCTGGCCTGGGCGGAGGGTGAGGCAACGGCCTTGTTGTTCCAGTCAGAGCCGTGGAGTTTGTTCATCGTCGCAACGTCATTCCTATAGACGATGACGAGGAGCAACATGTTCTCGTCTCGAGTCTGGGGCAGGTAGTTGTCCTCGAGGTTCAGAAGGAACTCCGGGTGGTTGCCGGTGCCCGCCGCCACGGGGATCAGGTAAGTGTCTTTGACATTGGCGACAGACTTGTCGCCCACGACGGCAATCTTCTGCCTGGTGTCGAAGTACTCGTAGATCCTGTCGAAATCTTTCCTGCCGTCCTCGTACGCTGCTGTCAAGCTGGCGACAACAACGTCCACGGTGGGACTCCACCGCATGCCACAGAGGTACTCGGTCGCCGTGGCTACCGACAAACGGCCCCCGATGACGAGCTCCTGGGGCACAAAGGTCTTCCAGGGGAGGCCCAGTGTTTTCGAGAGGTCTGCCCCGCCGACGTGCTTGGCCTTGGCCTGAAAATTTGCTATATTTGTCATTTGGACCTTGCCACGCCACACGATATCCGGATCCGTCTCTTCTGTTGGTGAGTAAGGAGGGGACTCATTGCCGTCGTCTTGAAGCAGCCTATCGACATCAGGATCATCGCCAGGACCCTGCGAAGGGGCAGGGGCAGGAGCAGGGGCGGAGGGTCGGCGCCGCTGCGAACCGGTTGGAGACTTGACGCTGGAAAAGACCTTGTTGATATCGAACTCCGGGTTGGAGGGTGAGCGCTGAGTGTCGATCCTCATGGGTTCCCCGGATGGCGTGCGGGCATGAGCGGCCGGGCCCCCAGCACGGGCTGCTGCGCCAGCCTTGGAGGCCTGAGCTGATGATTCGCGGTTGGCCTGGCGCTGCGGGAACGATGCTGTCTCGCTTGGCACCGAGAAGCTATCACCCTCAATAAGCTCCTCGCCCTTGTGGGTGCGCCTGTATCTCGGTCCGGTTTGAGTTTCCTCTGTGGCGATGACGGACTGGCGCATGCTGCGTTCCCTAGCCGCGGCGGTCTCCTGCTGTTGTTTCTCCGAGGCAAGCTGGTCAGATGTCATCACGGCCAACATGGGCGGAGTAAGCGAATGGTTGAGCATCCGCACGATGAGCTCCGGGTTGCTCTTCAGGTTGGCGGACAGAGTCCTGCACTGCTTGGCGTACTCCTGGACGTTGGGGTGAGAATCATGGACAGCCCTCTCGACGGCAATCGAAAGACGTTCAGCCCGGGACTCGTTCGAGACGCCATCTGATGGGTTGTACCCGCCCTCCTTCTCGTAGACATTGATGGCGTGTACAAGATTTTTCTGAAGCAGCTTTGCAGACCCTTGGCGGCCGCTGGGGAGCTCAGGGATGGTGTTGGGCAGGTCACTCGGGGGCTCGTAGTCGGCGGCAGCAGGCACAGACTCGCTCTCGGAGACCTTGCGCAGCTTGGACGGCTCCTTTTCTTGGATGTTAGCAAGCCGTGCAAAGTGTACGCGGGAGGAGGATAAGCTACTCACTCTTGTGGCCGTGGTGTCGGCCGAATCGTGGCGCTCCTTGCGCTTCCCAGCTGCTGTCTTTGCGCCGGGGGCCTTCTTCTCCGGGGCCGGGGAGGCAGAGGACATGGCAGACTTCTGGGAGGATCTTGGGTCGTCCTGGGACAGCTCGCTCTGGCGTTTCTTGCCCTTCTTGGCGCCCTTCTTCTTCTTCTTCTCGTCCTCCTCGGCGGCCTTCTCCTCCTCGTATTGGCGCCGCTTCTCCTCCCAGGGCTTCTCGCCCTTTTCGATGGCCTCGACCAGGTCCTTGTGGTCCTCTGGCTTGCACTGCTCGCAATAATATGTGACGTCCTCCAGGTCCTCTCCGAATATGCTCATGCCCACGCAGACATTGTGCTGCCAGACGCCGCAGCCTTCACACCCGATCCAGGGCTCGTCCTCGGCGTAGCCGTCCTGGCTGGTAGCGCCACATACGCAGCGGATGAGCTCATCCTCCTCGGTCTCTGGCTCTGGCTCGGACTGCTTCTTTGAGGATTTCTTGCCGCGGCGTTTGGGCTCGAGAGGAGTGTCGAGGGCGTCGAGCGCCTTGTGCTGGCCCTTGGTGCTCCGCACA
Source organism: Diaporthe batatas (assembly GCF_019321695.1). Taxonomy (NCBI): domain Eukaryota; kingdom Fungi; phylum Ascomycota; class Sordariomycetes; order Diaporthales; family Diaporthaceae; genus Diaporthe; species Diaporthe batatas. The sequence continues at coordinate 151,856 of NW_025408563.1, read as the reverse complement.
GAGCGGCGCGGCTCTGCTTCCGACATGGTGTCTCTGTGAGGCGAAAGGACGGCGAGGGTCGTGATTGATGTTGTGGTCGACAGCGGAGTGGTGCTGGACGCACTCTGGGGTGCCGCCGGTGTCGCGCTCGTGGCGATCAACAGGCGAGGAGGAGTGCGTGTCAAGCTTAGGTTGGTGAGGTTTTCACTACAGCTGCTGGTCTCGACTGCTGCTGGGAGTGCGCAACTGCCTGCTGCCCTTTCTCCCTTCCTCGTGGTGGAAAGGCACTAGGATGCCGTTGGTGATGTTGCCGCCAGGTTTGGAACGGGGCAGCGTCACACATTCATTGGCAGAGTAGGCTACTAGATGAGGCAATGTCGACGGGCCTACGCAGGAGTCAAAGAGATGGAGGACACGGTCTACAGGCAGAGAGGCGTTGCTGCGATGCGCGTCGCTGTCGCGAAAGTGGGACGTTTTTGCTCAAGCTCAAGCCGAGGCGTGGCGTGGCGTGGCGTGCGGTGCGCGCGCGACGCTCCAGGCACAGAGCTCTGGTGCGGGGTGAGTCAGATCGAGATGCGGTCGCGATACAGTTGCGACACGCTTTCTGGCAGAGATGCACGGCGGATTGGTGAGGTTGTTGGAAAAGTCGAAGCAGAATTCTTGAGGATGGTCGGAGGAGACTGGTACAAAAAGTGGAGGCGAGGGGGGGGGAAGCAACAATCGACGGCAGCAAAGTCACCAAGCCGCTTGGAAGAGAGCATCTCCAACATCGTACTAAGAGCAGGCAGCTCAATGATTGGTCCGACAAACCAGGAATGCTGACTAAACAGTCGGAGGCAGCGGCACCATTGTCCGCGCTAACCAGGATTGGCTTAGACCTGGAGTGTGTGAAGCACTGCTTGGCCCCTGCAGACAGTCGCCCATTGACGCGTGCCTTCGCTTGCCTGGAGCTCCCTCAATCGTCAAGCTCCAGTTGCCTGCCGTCACCAAGCAAGCAGCCTCTCCAAACAACCTCCCTCCCACTCTCACCCTGTCGACGCCAGCCAGCCCGCCAGCCCATCATCCCATCCCATCCCCACCAGCACACTTCCTCTCAGGCCCGACAGGCAACCAGATCTCCCAAACACCCTCCAGACTTGTTGAATTTGGGCCGACCGGGGAACTGCAACCATGTCTCGAAGATACGATTCCCGAGTAAGTCTGCCCCCGGAGCTTAGCTGAGCTGCAACATGCACCCTTTTGGAGGACGAGTCGTCTCTTGTTGCCCCGTTGCTGACACCTGGCCCAGACAACCATCTTCTCGCCGGAAGGCCGTCTCTACCAGGTCGAGTACGCCCTCGAGGCCATCTCCCACGCCGGAACTGCTATTGGCATCCTGGCCAAGGATGGCATCGTCCTGGCTGCCGAGCGCAAGGTGACGTCGAAGCTGCTCGAGCAGGACACGTCCGCCGAGAAGCTGTACATCTTGAACGAGTTCGTCCCCTCCGTCCCCTCCGTCCCCTCCGTCCTCTCCGTCCTCTCCTCCTTCCTACCCACAGTCCTGCACCCAGCCGCTTCTGCGTGTGCGTGCCTGTCTGGTGAACCGCATGCTGACCGTGCGGCACATGGCCCAACAGCAACATGATCTGCGCCGTGGCGGGAATGACCGCCGACGCCAACATCCTCATCAACTACGCCCGACAAGCAGCCCAGCGCTACCTCCTGACCTACAACGAGGACATCCCCTGCGAGCAGCTGGTGCGCCGGCTGTGCGACCTGAAGCAGGGCTACACACAACACGGCGGGCTGCGGCCCTTTGGCGTGTCGTTCATCTACGCGGGCTGGGACCCCCAGCGCCAGTTCCAGCTGTACCTGTCGAACCCGTCGGGCAACTACGGCGGCTGGAAGGCCACGAGCGCGGGGGCCAACAACGCCAGCGCGTCGAGCCTGCTCAAGCAGGACTACAAGGAGGACTGCACGCTGGAGGAGGCGTGCGGCACGGCGGTCAAGGTGCTGAGCAAGACGATGGACTCGACCAAGCTGAGCAGCGAGAAGATCGAGTTTGCGACGGTGGGGCAGACCAAGGACGGCAAGATCTACCACCGGCTGTGGGATGCCGACGAGATCGACGCGCTGCTCAAGAAACACGACCTGGCCAAGGAGGAGACCACGGAGGACAGGTGAAGGGAAGAGCGGCGGGGGGGGGGGGACGAGACCAACTACTACATCATGACCAATAGATGAATGACCTGGACCTGGGAGATGGAACTACATAATGCCCGTGTATCAATAGACGTCGGTGACCGCACTGAACCCGGGCCCCATGTGTGATGGGCTTTGCCAATGCTGGACAAAAGATACTACCAGATGTTTTAGCAGCCTGTGCTGATACGATTTCTCGATACGTTTTCAGCCCCAACCACCCACGTGGGGAGATCCACATATATGTACACCTGTTTGTTTGTTTGTTTGTTGCTTTAGCTCGGCTATAGGAGAAGATGCAGTGTCAGCCGGAGGGGTCTCAGTGTCTGGCCGGGAGAGGGCCCAGCTCTATGCCTACATTGTTCCCGCCCGCGCCACCGCCGCCGCCGCCACCACCCTCCTCCTCGTCCCTGAGCCGCCCGTACAGCGGCAGGCCGCCGCCCCGCCCATCACCACCATCGTCCCCCGCGGGATCCGGGTAGGGCTCGTGGCAGCGGCGGCTGCTCAGGTGCGGCCAGTACCGCCTGTAGCTCCAGTAGGCGACGACGTAGCCCAGCAGCGCGCCGGTGCACACGTCGTACACGTCGTGGCGGTAGTCCTGGCAGCGGCTGATGGCGATCATGGCGGCGCCCAGCAGGGGGCCCAGGCACAGCAGGGCGCGTACCAGGTCGCCGCGGGCATACACCGCCCTCTCGTTGTCGTCGTCGCCGCCGTCGGCCCCCACCGTGCTGCTCCTCACCCTCCCGTTGCTGCCATTCTTCCTGCTGCCGCCGCCAGCGCCGCCAACCACAAACAGGCGCACCTGCCCGGCCAGGAACAGGCTCAGGTAGCCCAGCCCCGCAAAGCTGAAGCTGCTGTGGCCGCTGGGGAAGCTGCGCCAGCCGTCGTGGAGCACGTGGTGGCGGGCCTCGGTGCAGACCTCGACGCCGACGAGCGTGTTCTCGGGCGTCCCGGGCGCCGGTTTGCACCGCGCGACGAGGTCGGGCCGCGGGCGGCCGACGGTGTTCTTGACGGTGTCGGTCAGGAAGCTCGTCAGGATGAGGGCGATGGCGAGGCCCAGGACGGCGACGTGGTGCTTGTGCCGCGGGGCCCCCGAGAGGGCGTTTGTCAGGAGGATGGCTGCCAGTGGCACGGCGGCGGCGTAGACTATGTTCAGGGTCACTGGGACGCGCTCCCTCTCGGCGTGGGGGAAGGAGATTGCCAGGTCGTTGATGTAGAAGAGGCGGTGGAAGGGCTCGACGAGGAGGGCGATCTGTTGGCGGGGGAAAGGGGGTCAGATGTGGTTAGCTTCTTGGGTTGGGCTGATCGCATTGCGTTGCATGGCTTGTCTTGTGTTGACGATGGGCGGCGCGGGACTGACCAGTGCGTATGCGACGAGCAGGAGGGCGAAGCCGACGTAGTCTGGTGCGTAGGAACGCTGTGGGTTGGGTCGTTGTTAGCCTGCTGATTGCATTCAAGTTCTGCGTTGACCACAAACGACAGACACAGACAGACAGACAGACAGACAAACAAACAAACAAACATACCGTCCAGAACCGGGCGAGGGACGACATCGATGCTGCGTCCGAGGACTGTGCTGTGGGGTGTCGCGGTGGTGCCAGCACACTTAGTCACCGTCTTCGAGCTCCCTTGAACAGTCTTCGAAGCATCTTCTGGTGTTCGCTGGTCGCTGGCCGCTTGGTCTCGTGAGCAAGGTAGTCTAAGGAGCTGTCTGGTGTTACCGAGCACACGTGCGTCATTTCAGCTCGGGGGGGCCCCGCTGGCTGGTCCCCTAATTAAGGCTAATTTCCAGTCTAGGCCCGAAGGGAGGAAGGGTAGAGGCGCTACACTAGATGGTGCTGAGAGGTCGGGCAATCGTGTAGGGGCTAGGTGAATAACCCACCTGGGATGAACCGTGTGGGGACCTGCGTATGCATCTATGCGAACTTCATCTCTCTTCTATCCTGATCTCTTGCTCCATCCCACTCTACCAGGCCTGTCACTGGCCGATGCACCTTTGGGAAGTTCCTCTCAGTCTCATGACGTTTTACTCTTGCGGCTCACACACTAATTGATCATTTACACAGAACAAAATCTCGCCATGGATGCCAGCTGGGTGCAGTTGAAATAGGAATCCCAACACATGCGTCTGGCCGATAATGCATCCATCACCTGTCCCTAAGTGCACCAAGCCATATCTGATGTGTCTTTATAAAACTGCTACAGACTTGGTGACCCGGGGATGCAGCTCTTACACGTCCACAACTTTTGACCGTATTATCACATATTTCATTTGATCCTGGCATTGCGAGACTTATTATACCATGTCCCAGCTAAATGAGGCTGCACGATGAGTACATGGGATTCACTGAATCCACTCGATGGCACATGTGCCAGCCTTGTTCAGTACAGATTTGCGCCACTGTCTGCACTGGCCTGTCCAGTGGGATCTGATTACATGTGACGTTGCTGAGAGCTTGTTCTACATATAATACACCTCCTGATATCTGATAAAGGGGATTCCTCTGCGAGACGGGGTGGCTGTCCACCCTCACGGCCGCCGTCACGTACATGCTCTACCGCCATCAATGATGGCTTCCCGTGCCCCTCAAGGGCCTTGGTACAAGTTTCCCACACATGTAGCGGCCGGGATACTACCTGGGTACATGGGCTCAGTCGCACTGTAGCTCAAGTGGGCTCGTCTGATCGTAATGACCCCTGCCGTGACTCTGGCGTGTCGGCTTTGGCGTGCGTGTCGGCTTTGACGTGCGCGTCGGCTTTGGCGGGCGTGTCGGCTTTGGCGGGCGCGTCGGGTGAGCCTTGTTGCTCTTGGTTCTTGGTCTTCGGAGCCTTGTGCGCACCCAGAATCCTACGTGGTCTTGGCCGCCTCGTGTTCGGAGGTGTGTTCGTTGCCCGCTGTTCCACCTCACCCGTTGGCTCTGCTAGTTCCAACCTGGCGCCAGCCGCCACGCGCCTCGTGGACGGTCGGATGGGATCCCAATCTTGGGGCCAGAGGGGAGAGGGCCTCATCCTCTGGTCGAGCCGCAGAACGAGGAATTCCATGTCGTCACTGGTCGGGGACTTGAGGATGTATACGGGCGATTCCCCCTTCCATGGCTTCAAGTGTCTTGCGCCGTCGAAGATGGTCCGGTAGCGGCTGGCGAGGTTCATGCCGCCCCGGGCTTGTGCGTCCTCGGCGTAGAGGGACTCGTACGAGTCGTCCCACTCGGCCATCCGGGCCATGGAGATCTCGGTTATCACCCCGTCCTGGCTATCGCGCATGACCTTGTAGACCGACAAGAGGGGCTGGGAGGGCAGGAACTTGGGCGCGGTCGCGGCCAGCCTCCTCTCGAGGGTCCAGACCCGGCGCCACTCCCCGGCCAGCCGGGCTGCCCTCAGCTCGCCGGCCATGTCGTACGCGGCGGCCTCGAACGGCCCCCGGTACTCCTGGAGCAGGTCGCGCATGGCGTCCTCGTGCACCCGCAGTGCCTTCTGTACGCACCTGGCCCGGCTGGACAAGACCTGCCTGCGCGCCTTTTCCGTGTTGGAGGCGACGGACTCGAGGTAGCAGCCGATGGCGCGGCTCTCGTACATCAGCTGCTGCCACCGCGCGTACCAGCGGCCGAGGGCGTGGGTGCGCAGCGTGGCCGGGTCGTTGGTGTTACCGCTGGGCACCCGGCGCTGGGCCACGTCCTCGGCGACGGCGGACAGGACCGGCGCCAGCTTGTCGGACACGTAGGAGAGGCGGATGGCGGCGCGGTTCAGGACGTCCTCCAGTGAACGCTCCGGCTCAGACGAGGGCGGACGCTCAGCAGGCCCTGCTTCTGGGGCCGCCGTGTCGCCCGCGGCGGCGGCGACGTACTGGTCTGTCCCCAGCATGGCCCGGGCACGGGCGATGGCCCGGCGGAGGCCCCACCTGGGGTAGGAGGTGGCCCGGCCGAGGAGGTCCACGTAGCTCATGGGCTCTGGCTCGTACGCGTGGGCCATGTAGGGAGACCGCGATCCTTTGCTGGGCCGCCTGATACGAGATGAACTGTTGTGTTGTCCTCGGTCCTCATCCCCATATCGGCTCCCCTCTTCTGGGGGCGTCGTCGTTGTTGTTGTTGGTGATGATGATGATGAAGATGACGTCGTCGTCGACGTCGTCGTCGTCCCCAAACACCGTGCTCGAGCTCGAAAGGCAGAGCCCACCGTTGCCGTGGCCCTCGGCCACTGGAGCTTGAATCTGGTTGCAAGCATGTTGGCCGTTCCAGATGTCATCAGTCAGGGCAGCACGTGCCGCCAGGGCCTTTGTGAGATGGGTTTTGTACGGTGACGGAGTCGAGTGTTGTGGTCAGGTTATGGAGTAGGTACTTAGGTACCTGGCCAGGTTTTAGGCATGGGTAGCTCGACGGTGGGGGTGCCAGGGTTTGGCGCTGCCAGGGGACCCCCTGGCCCAATGGACCAGCTCTAGAACTAACAGAGCTGTATCAACGCGAATCGACAGGAACTTGGCTTCAAACATAGATTTCTTTTTTTAAACCCTTTGAGCATGTTCAATTTTTATGTTCTCTTATTTTCATATCATCTACTTCCACACTCACACCTTTTCAGTACTTTCCAAGTCCTCGGGCTGGTTCCCCTTCTCTTTTATTTCTGTTTAGGATGTTGAGACGGTCCTCACGATCGATTGCGGGGGCTCAGATTGTCTGTGAGGAATTTTTGATTGAAAGCTGTGCGAAGAGGTTCGAGAGAGTGACCCGGATCATGGATACCTTGGCTCTAGATGTACGGCTCCCAGCACATCACTGTGCAGACAAAGCGAGCTTTATGCCCGCCGCATGCGAGGTTGGCGGCTCATGTGCATCGTTGCCAGATGAGGTCGTACATCAGGGACCGATAAGTGCCAGAATTTGTAGCTGAAATACATCACACGACTATACTCTAGCGAAAAGCTCGCATCGTGACAAAAGCTCCGCTGGCGGGCCAACGTCAGCAATTTGTCCATTATCCAGGACCACCACGCGATCATATTCCATCACAGCCTCAAGCTTATGATTTATAGCAATCAGGGTCCTTTTCCGGAGATGGGTTTTCAGCAGTGACTCTATCTTTTTCTCAGTCCTCTTATCGGTACTGTGTGCCGATGGCAAGTTGTCAGTACTGATAAATTGTTGCAACACAATGTGCCGTAGACGATGGGACGACTTGACTTACCTGCTCGTAATCTCATCCAACAGGACGATCCTATTTTCGCTTCCCGGTGCTCCGATACCTCTCTCATTCTCCAGTATCACGCGAGCCACGCTCAACAGTTGCTCCTCACCATCTGAGAACCTACAATCCCCTCTTTGGGCAGCCAGGCCACCGGGAATATTGCGTAGCGCATCCAGGATGCCACATTCAAGCAACACGGCCTCGATCTTCTGATCTGAAAATGCGTCATGCGGGTCCAGTTCCTTGCGGAGGGTGCTAAAGCTCTCAAGCCTGTCTTGCGATATGACGAGAAAGCTGCTACGCAGCGCCTCCAGGGACATGGTAGCGTGGTCCACGCCGTCGACGAAGATGGATCCAACGGGGATATTCACCATGCGCAGCAGCGCCAGGTGCAGCGTCGACTTTCCCGAGCCTGTTCTCCCGCACAGCGCAATGCGCTCGCCCGGCTGGATATCCAAATTAACGCCTCGCAGGCTCCATTCCGCCTTTGAGTCTGCGGTCTCCACGCCTGCGCCAGCGCTGTACGTCGCCCAAACATTCTCAAACTTGATGGCACCGCGACCACCTGCACAGCGGCCAGTCGGGCCTGCTGTCAGGAGCGGACCATCCTCGACCGGCGTCTGGCGCTGGAGTAGCTCGATGCGGGCAATGGCTCCCATCGAAGTCTCAAGCCCGGTCCACGCGAGAATTAATTGCGTCAGCGTCTCCCCGAGCGTCACGGCGTTGAGGAATGCCACGCCCATAGCACCGGCGCTCACCGTCCTGGACATTTTGAGTGCGACGGAGGCGCCGAGCACCGCGACCACGGTACCCGCGACTACCAGGCCGAGCACGACCTGAAGCCAGCGCTGTATCGAATACAGCAGGTAAAGGGGCTCCTGGGACCGGTCCAGCTTCTCGAGGAACCGAGACATCGTAATGTCAGACCAGCCGTGAGCGCGTATGGTGGAGAGCCCAGCGCCGGAGGCCGTCTCCCCTATCTTGGTGATAAGGCCCGCCTTTGCCTCTAGCTCCTGGAGCCGCAGCTGTTTCGACGTCCGGAGGTAGAAGTGTTGCACTATATACAACACTACCAGCAGCACGGGGACGGCGCTCAGCGTTGGGAGTGATGCGACATTGATCAGGACGACCTGGATCAGCGCTGTGAATAATTCGGACGACGTGTTGAAGAGGTCTATGGGCAGCTGCATGTCGACGAACATGAGGTCCTGGCTGAAATGATTCAGTATCTTGCCCGTGTCGACCTGGCTCATGACGTGAAATTGCGCTCTGAGGACCGTGGTGGCCAGTTGGCTGTGGAGGTGCTTGCCAGACCTGGTGATGACGTTGAACTGCTGATGATATACCCAGGCGGACAGTACTATGAGCGCAATAAACCCCAGGGCCGCGTATATTCCCAACCAGTATCCTAGCCGGTCGGCGCCTGCGGCGGGGGCATCTGACCACCATTGAACCCAAATGTCTGGAGAGACCAACGGCGTCAACTTTAGCACAAAGCCTTGACAGGAAAATTGAATTCCATCAGACACCTCATTCGCTGGGGTCACTTACCAGGAAACTTGAAACTGACTGACCAGGCCATGGCGCCAAAGAGGAATATGGTCGTGTGAATCAAGCCCACAGACTTGAAATACGTCCTATACACGGCTCTGTCCCCTAAAGTTTGCTTTGCCGCCTGCCTGTCCATACTGATGAGCGGTGCTTGAAGTTTATTCACCACTTGATTCGGCTTGTCGCCGCTTGGAGACACTCGGGAATGCGCCCCTTCAAATGAAACAGCCTTGGAATCGTCGACAGATTGTCCCTCAATGAGAGTGACCGGAGCCAACCCCTTTGACAAGCCTAAGTCTGCGATTTGCAAGATATGGCCCGTGTTATCAATGCGGTATACTTCGTCTGCGAGGCTGGCAATGTATTCTGTCAAGACGATTGTTAGCATCGTTGCCGGAGGGCCTGGGGCAAAGATGAGGAAATGTAATACCATCGTGAGTGGTATAGATAATTGTTTTCTCCGTATTTGCTAGAGGTTGCCCGAGCAGTGTGTTGGCTATGTGCTGTCTCGTTCTCTGGTCCAATGCACTGAAAACATCGTCGAGAATCAAAATGTCACTTTTAGTCGATAGGGCTCTCGCGAGTGCCTGAATAGGTATCAGTGGCATTTCAATCGGGTAGAATACTTGCAAACTCACCAGTCTCTGGCGCTGCCCACCACTAAGCTTGACGCCGCCACTGCCAACAGATTCAGAGGCGAACGTCGGCAGCTTGACGACATCCTCCAAAGCGCAATCCGATACAAGATCTCGATAAACCTTTGAGTCGCTCGGTTCCCCTCCATATTGCGTCAGATTCTGTTCAGCAGAGACGTTCTCAAGCCATGCAGTCTGGCTACAGTAGGCGGTAGTAGTGGACGGGACTACCGTTATCTGACCATGAGTTTTGTGGGCTTCGCCGATGAGACCCTTAAGGAAGAGCGTCTTTCCCGTCCCCACCGAGCCAACTATGGCAACTCTCGTCCCTCTCTTAATGCGGAGACTGATATTCTTCAAGGCTGGGTTGCTCTCAGCGTCCCATCCGAAGGAAACCTCCCGAAGCGACATGATTGGTGAATCACCCGCTCCAGATGTCTCATCCACCTTCATTTCCTCCCTATATTCTTTCCGTTCTTCCAGTAGCAGAAACTTGTGAAGCCGATGGAAGCATCCCTGGGCACCGCCGAGTTGAGGGACGACTTGGAAGAGACGAACCAACGGCGCAGATAGCAGCGTGACAATAACCAAGGATGTAAAGACTTTGGATACGCCGAACTCATATCCATTGCTCGCAGTAGCGATATAGACACCGAACAAGAGGGGAGGAGACAGTGTCAATGGGCAGTATGCTGTGGACGAGATGTTATCAGCCGAACTGGTGTCCCGATAGATGCCAATTCCAGGTAACTTACACAGGAAGTTACTTATCAACATGAACCAACGGAACGAAGTTGAGTCTTTAATTTCGCGTTCCCGATTATCCTTCAGGGCTTGGTAAGCCACACCATCCTGGGAAGTCATCTTGATTCCCTTCAAACTGTCGAGCACCTGCTTGGTGACTTTCAATCGTTTTTGGGTAGCAGCTAGCCATTTCTGTTGGCTGCCCCCGGTTCTCTTTATAATCTGAAGAGAAAGAAGGCCGGAAGCTTATGTGAAATGTCAGATGTTGCGATGTTTTGTCTCAGCTGGGAGCCACTCACCTCCAGCAAGCCCGAGCATGACGAAACAAGACGGCCCAAGTTGCCTGTACAGCAACCAAGTCGCCAACCCAGTCTCGATGACACCAGCCCATATCTCATGCCCACGCGCAATGGCAGACATGATGCGCTGGAGGTCATCAACCATCAAAGTAGTAGCCATCGCCTGAACCTCGTCACCTTCGGGCACCCTCAGCAGCTTGTCGAATATTGCGGTGGCGAGCCCGGCGCGGACCATGACGGCACAGCGATATGCTTGGTGCCAATACCAGCCCGTCGCGGCAGCGATGCCGACGTAGCACAGGAACGCCGCGCCTATAAGTCCGTATCCGTGGCTCGCGGGGGTAGGGTCATCCGCCTGAAGGTATGTTAGTGCCGCGCTGGCGAGGAAAGGCTGTGTGAAAGTGAAGGCGGTCACAGCAAGCCGTGCAGCAATAGGACCGAGCCAGGTGCGACCCAGGGTGGTAAATGTGAGCACTATAAGACCGTTCCCCGTGGGAAGGTCTACTTGCTTCAAGTTGCTGGCGTTTCTTCCGTAGCGATCGTTGATACCTCGAAATGTCAGTCGCAAGTGCGTGGTGAGCAAGCGGTCGTCAATAGGGCCAAGGTCTTCGGGGTGTATCAATCCACGATAACCGCGTGTCATCAACCCATTCAGCCAGTAGAAAAGAGTACGGCTGATGGGTCCGGCCAGACTCTCGACGGCTATCTTTTCATCCTGTGCCAGCAAAAGCCCCTTCTTGCTCAGAGTCTCAAGGTATAGAACAACAAGTCTTATCCCAACGCCCGCGGATAGTGCAGCCGCCAGAGCCGCCTCTCCGCTTAGCCAATACGTACGGGTTCGTACGGCCTCGAAAAGACAGGTCAGGGAGAGGAACGAAATCAGGAGGGCAGATGGGCGCAGGGATTTCAGGTGCTCGAAATGAGCAACCACGGGGATGAGGAGGCTTGCCACGAGCGAGACGACGGCGCTCGCGACCGAGGCGGTTGTCTTATTGGCGAGAGACGCTTGTACGGCTAGAATCGCGATATGCACAGCTGCCAGTGCGATCGCGGAGGCGAGTTTCAGTACCCGTAGTCGGCCGGGGCGTACTACCAGTGGGCGACCCTGTCGCAGAACCAGAATGGCACAGGCAGTTGTGATAAAGACGCATGCTGGGATTATCACGAGTACCACTTCTTCAAAGAAGACTGTGAAGTCAAACACCCGGCGACATGAGGACACGGACGGTCCAAATTGTTTATCCGCTGCAAAGCTGCACTGGATGGTGTCCATTTGGCGTTTGCGACAGGATTAGTTTGGCTGTGGTTGTATGGGGACATTTGCAGCTACGACGAAATGGTATAAATTAATGGTGGGAGGTCCCTCCTACTTGTAGCGGCTGAGGATTTCGATGTGGTGGTGTGGTTGTTGGTGGGAAGAGATAAGTCTGGGAGATGCCGAAGTGATAACACCCTGATGACTAGGTACTGTCCCTGGATGCTGAAAGTGTTCACTGTTGTAACGGATCCGGTATGGTTCTGCCTGTGTCTGCCAACCCCTACCAACGCTTATCCCCAAATTGCACTGTCAGAGGTGTAAGTAGTCCCCTTTACACAAGACCCAAGATACGAAATACGAGCCGTAAACTGTTTCGGATATTGCCCCTTGCGGCTGAGCACAAACACCCATTTACTAATTTGAGTGAAGGCGTTTGCCATTTAACTATCATGCGCTCTTTTTCAAACCGTGCGAGCCAGATGTCCATGTTTACGACATCATCCCAACCCCCTTCTAGATTTTGCATACTGGCCGTAACAGCGTCGATCATCCCCTGCAACATAATACCTTTCTTTAGGTCTGTCATAGAAATGACCTCGTCCAAATCGCCTTGGAACATCCGCGACTTGAGCACCGTTCTCACTTTCATCTTGGCGTCGATTTGTTCAGGCGAAGGTGTGGCCATCTGCTCTTTTGCTCGTGCTCAACCGGCGTTCGCATCAAGCGCAGAAAGGTGGTTTTCCCGGTTGATATGCTCGAAGGAGTAACGAAGGCAAGCTGATAGCTCTTGAAATGAAAGACCGCTCATTTTCCCTAGGTATCAATTGATGTGATTGCTAGAACAAAAGAGGCCGACCACCAGAATGAGCACATGAAATGTAGGTTAGACACGAGAAAAGAACGGCGAGTATTGCATGTGTAACTACTCCAATACCTGGGCCACTGGATACCTACCGAGGCGACACAGAGGAGACAGAAGCAAACAGGCACGGGCATATCACAAATCGCAGTGGGTCCTACTGGTATCTTGGAAACGTAACCCAGTTATCACTGCAGCATGGATTGTGAGGCAACAGACGCGTATGTCGGGCAAGCTTCTCATACTGAAAAGGAAGGAGGAATCAAGCGATGTCTCCAATTTGATGCAGCTTAGTGGCACGGCAACACGGGTACTTTTGTAGGCTGCCAGTAGTTCCAACCAGGGTCCCGCTCGGAACACCAAAAACCAACGGCACTCTCCCCGCCTCTTCCGTCACGGCCCGGGCTTCAGATAAGCTTTTGCTACCGTAGTCGAGCATGTTCCTCCGCTCCCGAAGCTTGGGTGAACGCCAACAGCCGGACTACACAGTCACCGCATACGACCAGCACCAATGCCTACATCCAGCACCAATTCCTACAGGACCATCGCGATACATGGTGGCAAACAATAAATATTTCACACAAAATCTAGTTACTTCCCACTACCGTTTCTAATCTGAGATTGCGCGGGACGAAACAGCCCTTGGATGACTTTGAAACGCATTGCCGTATTACAACAAAAGACCCAAAAAGAAACAAATAAGGATTTGAGGACGACGAGGATGGTTCAATGGTTGTGAGACATACGTAAAGATTATTAAATTACAAGTTATCAGAGATGTATGCTATTTCTCGGTATCTATAAAGCGCAACATGAGTCTAGGCAGTACTGTAGTGCTTTCGCCATGAGCGAACCTGTAGCAACGAGTCTATCGTAGGAGGGGAAGCATGATTCAGACACCAAACCAAAGATATTACAGACGTACAAAACAAACTGTAATAAATCCGCACGCAAAAAAACCAGCCACCAGCGCGAATGGTATGCCAGTCCACTCGGTCCCAAGACTGAGACCCCAACGAAAGGAAAGAGCCAGCAGAGGCCCTGCTATAAGTCCTCCAACCGTTTGTGTGATGGCGAGAGTAGTATAGAGCAATCCTGCTTCATCCTGTCGTACAAAGCTCGTAGCAAGGCTCCGTGCGGCTGGTGAGAAGCCGGAGCCGAAGGCAAAAACAGCAATGCCCAGTGCTACCAGAGGCATAATAGGGGCTGCGGAAATGACTAGTGAGCCGATGGCAAACAAGGCGACAGAGAGGCGACTGATGAGAAGATCTTTGCTCTGTGGGGTTGGGCTGAATTTGAAGGAGACCTTGTGCAGGGCTGGAAAGCCGACAATGAGCAGCGCAAAGTCGATGACGGCTCGGAGTGTGAGGAACACACTAGCCTGGATAGAAGAACGATAGAATGGTTAGTAAAGCCGTGGTTTCGACCCGTGGAAGTGTTCAAGCACGAATGCGGCCGAGCACATACCTTTTCGTAGGTCCAACCAAATCTTTGTCTGATGTACTGCAAGAGAAATTGCATTGACTGCCGTCCAAGTGAAGAGACGAAGAATGCCAGCAAGACAGAAATCACGTTGCGCTTGAGAAGAGGTCTGAATTTCGATATCGCCGCCGATATCGACGACGGCCTCTTCGTGGAGGTCGGAAGACTTTCGTCCGTGCCTGAATCAGACTCGCAAGCAGATGTCGTTCCATTTGGCGTAGTTTGCGGCGACGTCTTCGATCTTTGGAGCGTTTCAGGCAGGAAGAGTATTGGTATCATGCCAGAGATCAGGGTGAGAAGGCTGTAGAGAAGATACGGTATCCACGGGTTCCATATCGACATGAGCAAGGCGCTTAAAGGTGTGGCTATAATCTCCCCAACGCGTTCGCAAGCAGTGAGAATAAAAAACAGCCTTGCCCGCTGATCCGGCAAAGCAACATCGGCGATAACGAGAAAGATCAAAGAGCTAGCAACAGCGTCGCCTCCGCCCACGAATGTAGCAAGTGAAGACAACCAGATTAAGTGCGGTGGGAAAATATCAGATCGCCAAAGAACGATTTTTGAAATGGCATCCTGCAAAAGGGCCCCTACTAAAACCAGGACAAACAGTGGACGACGGCCGTAGCGGTCGGCTAAAATACCAAAACTGCTACGCGTTAGCTACATACTATAGATGCCCGGTTGACATATAATAGAAAAGTTCGCAGTCAGGGAGCGGGTTAGCCAACGCGAGGATGTTGCTACATACGGGATAGCGGCGAAGAGGCCTGGTAGACGGTTGAATGTGTTGAGCAACTGGTTGATTGTTGCAAGTTCGGCCTGGACGGGCGCAGCCGTGCAATCTGGGGCGGCATCGTGCTGCTGGTAATAGCGGCGGCATATGTTGCTCTCAAGGATGCTGGTCTGTGGCGCGTCCAGGAAGCAGGCTCCAAAGTCTCCCAGGAGGACTATGGCGAAGCTGATGGCGACAACGCGTCGGCGGTGCTTCTGCTCGAGCAGCTTGTGGTCGTCGTTGCTGGGGCCCAGCAACGGCGTCTCTTCTTCGTTGGTAGTGGACATTGCACTGATCTCAATGGAGAGACTGAATGCAGCCGTCAAGACTTGACTGGAAAGTATAGAGACGGTGCCCGGAACTTTAGAGTTGAGGTCGAGTGAGGTGCCACGTGACTCCCGCGTCTTTTGGGCTGAGTTGGTGAGGCAGTGATGCCAAGTGAAGGCGTCTTGGGGTGTGCTGAGGACAATCGACTGGACAGAGAATGTGGTGGAGAGGAAGTACAGATTACCGCATGAGGTCGCTCAACCGTGCACAGTTTCACCGATGCGCCTTTAATTATTCACTGGCTGGAAAAACCCTGGAACCAACAAGCAGCCGTTATCCGACTTTCTTTTAGGAAGGTGTAAGCACTTGTGAATTATCAAGATTAAGAACAGAGTTAGCAGTTCCCTAAGGTCCCTAATGGCTATCTGTTGGTTGCCAGTGTGCGCGTCCCGACTGGGGTCATAATAACACCAGACCGAAGACGTCCGGAAATACAACGGCAACACGCAATCTAGAACTTACACGCGGGTCAGACCCTCGGTTGCCCCCTACAGAGTACACATTTGTAACAAAATGATACAATCCCTTGAAGGATATGTAGGCAGAACGCCGTTATTGTCTGCAACTAATAAAATCAATCTGGGTATCATAGCGCATTTATCAAGCACGAGGTGGAATCCTATCATTCCTCTGGTCCCATCCCTAGGAATATTATATTTCAAGGTGTTCCATGACCGCTCCAGTTCTGGGCTACGACAGAACCTCCACGACACCCTTCTTATAGTACACAACAATCGAGTGCCCATCGGCAGCTCCTTTAGAGGGAATCACGCCCACCTTCACTTCTGTGTTTAGGTCCGGGTTGTGCCGAGGCGCCCACGGTGTCTTGGTCTCTAGGGTAGGGTGTACTGGGGACTTTGACGGGAAACAAAGTATACCCTCGGTCCCGATGATCTGCTCGGAAACTTCGACTTTGCGATGGGATAAGAACCCGCTTTTTGTGGCTCCGACCAGAAGCATGGAGTCATTTATGGTGCATGCGGCCCAAGCGTTATATCCGTGAAGGTTGTGTGAGTACTTCTGAGGGGTTAATCTGTCTGAGCCAGTCGACGAGGAATATTTTCTTGACGTTGACGAGCTGCTCCATCGGGGCTGGTCAATATTTCCCAGAAAGAAACGGGTTGGTGTTGGTCCAACTGCGACTGCGCACTCATGCTGTCTATCGAATGGGAGGACCATGGCTTTGTGTTCGCTGAATGCATCCTGTGCCTCTTTTAGTCGCGGCCTCTGCGCCTTTCCCGCCCCCCCCCCCCAGTGCGGCTAATATGGGGGCGAATTTTCTGGGCTTACCTTGAATTTTCCACGGAAGATCTCCTCATAGACCCCATGGCCCCCTTGCTCGAATTTATAAGCGAAGAGAACCCCGTAGATGTTCTGGTGGCCCCAGGCGTATAGTACGGAGCCCGAGTCGTCGAAGGAAATATCTACAAATTTCCCCACTGGCTCCTGCCAGAGCATGGTGATCTTCGAAAGCTCTTTTACAGCCGAGTCCCTGCGACCGTGTCAGCTTTCTGCGCGGCTTTTGTCGAGTCTTTGGGTTCCGAGGACCAACTTGGCGTCGAGAACCAGTATCTCGTGGTTTTGTATCACAGCAATGAATCCTTGCCTAGATACTGCCACCCTTCTAGTCACGTTGAAGTAGATGGTTCTGATCGCGGGCTGGTTATGAGACAGCGGCCCGTTCGATGTATCATACACACGTAACTAGGCACACCAGTCAACGAAATGACTTCCAAATACGGTTCTTGAATACCCACCACTGATTCCCGCCCGTGTGAAAGTCTTGAGCCCCAGATCACAACGTAGGGCTCTGCCACTTTGATGCCACGCCACATGTGATCGCTCTGCAGCGGTTCCCTTTCGAGGCAAGTTTCCGGGTCGCTGACAAGGAAGATATCGAGGCCCTTTTTCGTCAGATATACCAGCTTACTGCCGTCCAAGTCATAGTCGATGACATCACCCGACGATAATTTCAGCTCGAATAGATGGCTTTTCAGTGCTGGATTTGGCCCAAGAAATGTCGAAGTCTGCGGTGGCGTTGAGATATTTTCTGGTTCGTCTTCCAGGGGTTTCGGCCCAGGGCGTCTGGGCCCCATCTGTCCAAACTGCATATGATCTGTTGTATTATCCCTTGAGTGCCTGTGTAGATCCGTGATCCATTGGGAAAGTCTTGGGGCACTTGGTCTCGCGTGCGGGTTCACCTCCAATATGTTCTTCACACATTCTGCCCAGCATTTAAAACATACCCCAGATTCAGCTGGCTCTGTTTCGCGTCCGGAGCTGAATTCTTCCAACCACAGCGAGACCTCTCTTCTGACTGTGCATGGCAGACCGGTGGATGATCGCCTCATATGCTCCGGCGTATTGGTGTAAAAGAAGTCGTTCTTACATATCGCCCCGTTTATGGTAGTCCGGCTTCTTCGTCTGCTGTCAAATCTCTTCACCCCCAAAGCACCATCATGAGCAAATGCCAGAACCTCTGCAAGTATTGCCCCGAATGACCAGATATCACTGGTCCTTGCGCCGTGCTCAGAGCTGTTGCTATCATCTGATGACGGCTGGGGATGTTCGATCTCCGGTGCCTGGTACACGCCGGGAATTCGTTTCGGGGATGTCCGGATCGTATCTGCAAACTTCATGAAGTAATCTCCAGCCGAGCCTAGCTGCACTGTCGGGGAGCCTCGCAGGTGTTCGGCGCCAAACACTGATATTCCAAAGTCGGAAAGCTTCCAAGTGCCCACCACTTCTTCTCGCTGAGACGATTCGAAGATCAGAATATTTGACGGCTTCAGATCAAGGTGAGCGCACTTGATCTTCCAATCGTTTGCATTGGTTTTGAATCCGCTGTGAAGGAATTCCAAGGCTGAAGCCAGGTTCTTGGACTGCGCCAAGAGTGACATTCTCAATTGACTGGAATTCTTTATTGCCGCGGGGAACTTTTCAGCAAAATCATATATCTTGTGTGCAGAAGGCCCTCCAGCCATGTCGTACCCGCCAGCAAGGAATTGGGCAAGGTCACCGAGACTGGCATACGGTGACACGATGCTCACAATGCCGGTGTCGTCTTCCTGTCTCTGCTCTATGATAGCGTCGTGAATAGAAATATTCACGTTGGTCACGAGACTCTGTTTGAGCAGCTCCATGTTCTTAGCTTCTTCGACGACAAGCTGCCGCGCCGAGAATGATTTGACTATTCTCAATAAAGGTGCTGTCTTCGGGGTATCAGCTTCTGTTTCTGTGTGTTCGGTCGGGCAGACTGACTGGCTCCCAAGTTTCTGACGCTCGTATCTCGTTTTCTATATACTCTCTGGGGATCCTGTAAAGCTGCTCGATGTCAGGGTGATCTCGAAGAAGTCTTAAGCTGCACATGCGACCTACTCGTACTGTCCCATATTGACTGTTGTAGCTGTCGTCACCAAATCCGCCGTGGATCATGACACCCGAGTGAACATCGTCAGTGAGCTCGAACGGGAGGGGGATCCGGGGGTCGATCCTCTGCGGGGCCCACTTCTCAGTGGCGAATGTAATCTTCGCTGGCCTAAAGCGATACTGTTCTTTCCAGCTGTTTGCCTGCCTCGGCGAAAGGCCCATGTCGACGAGTTCCGCCTGTGACCTTGGCCCATCATCGTCCTTGAATTTCGGGACAGCGGACTCTGGATCCTGGAATAACACATCCCTACAAGCGAGGAAAAAGCGTGGTCGCACTTCAACCTTGACCAGGAAAGAGACGAACAAGAGGAGATCGGTGAATAGAGTTTCCCTTTGGCGTTCGCTCAAGTGCCCGAAGACAATGTCAAGTGGCCTTGGCTCTGAGGTCCAGATGCTTTCGAGGTCAGAACGGCAGAAAAAGGATTTATCTTCTGACCCGATACGTCCAGAGCGTCGTTCGAATCTAATCAGATCGTTTGAAAGGATATCGGTCAAGCAGTCGTCTATGCGTGTCTCCAAATCCCTACTATCGAAAGATGCTTGACCTGGTGTAGCTGGTGGTGGACTCATACTTGACGGCGGAATGTGACGGCGATGGATGCCTCAAGCCTACTCAAGGCACTTGAAACTGGCTCACGGCAACTGAGTTCTCACACTCGATGGAATAATGATGAGTCTTCATCTGTGGCATTGAATGTAGTCCAGACAAAGACAGCATGAAGCCGTCGATGATGAACGAGGCTGCACGTAACCTGGAGACCAAGGGCACCGTAGCAGTGAATGAAGTGAGGTCAGTGTGGGGAAACGGACAGGGAAAGGGATTCTGTTCAGCTCCCTTGGGGTGTTGACGCCGAGACATTTCGGGTGGCCATGTGTCTGATCCAGGTCTACTTGGGTACATGGCCGCCACAGGGCTAGTACACCGACAACAGCCCTCAGCTCTCAGCCTAAATGACTCCAATCAGCAAAGGAATCGACGCGGTCAGAAGGCAGATAAGCCACATGCTAATCACCTGCACGTGGATGTATGAGGCAATGGTGCATCAGGGCTTCTCTCCAATCTAACCCTTTTAATACCCCGGGCCAGTTGGCGCAGATCTGTGTAGGATTGTGGCCAGGCGGCCTCCTAAGCAGGCAGCTAGGTCATATTATCCCGGTAATTTGTCCTGGATCATCCAGCTGGCGTCTCCATTGGAGCTCCTGGGCGTGGGACATATTCCAGTCTGACGACCAAGTCTCGGGTATATTTTGTGCCCGCAAATGTACGCTGAGTAAGTATTGGTTCATGAATGCCCTGTCATATATTTTCCTCCCTAAATTCCGCCATGTAGAAGACTGTTCCAAACAGGGATGGAAGTATTGGAATGAGGCTACAAAAGGACGCATTTACAGCCTAGGGTCAGTTTCTGGTGCTACAGTATGCTGTTTAATGATCTCTAATCAATGCAAACTCCGCGTTTGCAATAAATTTCAGTGTTTCAAGAACAAATAGAAGCACCTCCTCTCAACTAGAAGCCCTAGCATGTCCTTCCTTCCCTGCCAACGACTGCAAACTGCATTGTTTGCTCAGACATCTCTAGATCTTTCAAAACCACTTGTTGATGACAAAAGTCCACCAGGAAGATCTTCTGAAGGCTGCTTCATTGCCTCAAACGCAGCATTTTCGACCTTTTTCAGCCTTTTCCGGCCCCGCATGTAGGCCCAGAAGAAGGTGGCGGCAGTCAAGGCTGTCAACCCAATCCAGAATGCCACAAATATGTATATGTCCCTGGCAACGGTGATCCGTCCCTTTCCCTCAACAAAGTCGAAGAAATTCATCCCGAATACAGACTGGATTTGCAAAACCGTTACAAACATGACCTTTAGTGTCACTAGGAACTTGGGCACTCACAGTGGCAAAGCTCCCTGGTAGATATATGGCCGAGACAATAGTGATGACCCGGATCACCTCTCCGCTATGAGCAGAGTTCTCAGCGATCTGTGTTAGCTTCTTGGTAACGCTGCTGGTCTCCTCCGTGAGGACCTTTATCTCTTGGACGAGCTTTGCCGTCTCCTCTTGGCTGTGTATTGTCAAAGTGCAACTGATCTGAATTTCATCAGGTTTTTTGATCGAAGAGAGCTCGAAAACATGGTTTGGGGTGACTTACAAGTTCAATCGTGTTGTCGATTCGACCTTTTAGGAGTTGAGAATTCTTGACACAGCTTTCGATGGTACCTTCAACCGACAAAAGTACGTGGACATCGTTGCTGTCCGTCTTGCTTTGTCTGCTTTGGCGTATAGATTGGATGACAGCAAGATTGCTCAGGCAATGTCCCGAGGCTAAATCCACGCGGTCTCTGAGGGACCTGAGCCTGCGAAGCCAAATATAGCTTTGCTTGCCAGCCTCTGTTACCTGGGCTACCTGGGCTTGGTTGCTCTACAGATCGGATTGTCAGTTTGTGCACATAAACCCGATCGGGACCTCACCTGACCTACCATTGTTGATATCTCATTTCCCCACGATCTCAGGTATGGCCGCCAGTGTTTGACATATGCTTGCAAGATGAGGCCGTGAATACTCTCTGGGTCCTGTGACACATATCGCAGTTGGTCATTCGGGTCATGGGTAGGCTTTTGCGCAAGTTGTCGGTACAATGCGCTTGATCTGCTGCAGTGTACCAATATGTAAAGATCGAAATCTGCCTCGTGCCGATGATATACCCCAAGGTGCCTGGAGGACCAGCGCTCGCTCACGTTTCTATTGTTAGGTTCGACATAGTTGAGCTTGTACGACAAGGTATCTGAACATGGCTCGTCAGAACCTGCTCCCTGCCCCCTGTTTCGTCAGACACACCGCGGCCTTATCACTCACATGTGCCGTTCGATCTTTTACATAACAGACCGTTTCCATCACAAGCTTCGGCAAACTGAGGACCGTTGCCGAAGGCAACCAGCGTGTGACAAAATTCTGAGTGGACTTCGTATGCCTCTAAAAGCCTTACAGTCCACGAGGCGCTGATGTCGAGGTTGCAAACTGTGTTTTGGCTGCTGATGGAGCTTTTGAAAATCGCGATAGAACTTAGCAACTCTGCTACTATTAAGGCGACCGTATGGGTCATACACACATGACCCGCGTTCCACGAAGCTTTGTAGTAGCCAGCAGACTCTGAAAGCTGCTCTCGTTGTCGACCTCGAGTTTTTTGATGGTGTCTGCCAAGTATCAGTCTTTCAAGTGGATTCTCGACAGCAATATACGTGTGAATGAAGTGAATTTGCTGTCGACCTTACCACCTCTGATGTCAGTTACTTGAAAGCATCCGCCTTTGGAGCAGAAGACGTCCTCACAGTCCAAGCCTTGCTCCTGAAGCAGCTGTTCGATAAGTTCTATGCCAATAGTACCCATTTGAGATTCATAAGAAGTCCAAAGATGATATTACCAGTCCACGGAGGTATGATGAAAGGGAACCTGAAGAAATTGAGACAGAGAACGGCCAATATCGGAGGTGTTGAGCACGCGCTCCCGAGGTTGCACAATGCTGACCACCCTCCTGTCTCCAATACTGCGCTATAAATCAGAGGGTGCCTTGGGATCTGCCATCCTGTCAGCGCCATATTTGCCCAGATGCCCTTGTCCACATAGCTACGCCCAGCTCATCCCCTGCGCCCCCTAGCCGCCCCAGAGCCCCCCAAACACAAGGAAACCCCGCATGCTACCTCCCCTCCTCTGCCCCTGTAGTCCTTCACCTAAGCAGTGGAAGCTCAAGTACGTCCCTACGGCTGCCGCAGTACCCATCAGTACTCGAGCCCGCGCTTATTAGCCCCCTAACCACTTGGGTATGGCCGTCGTGCTGCCTTCCTAATTTTTTTCCCTTCGCCGGATGATGTCTCTCGTCATCCTCCTTTGTGCATCTCGTTAGTAACCCGCCTCGATCGTACGATACAGGGCTCTTACATCAGTTGTTTCTGAAAGGGCAAGTTCATCAGTCATCAAGGCTCGGAAGAAGACAGGCTTGTGCCGTAACATACATCTGAAAGTTCTCTGGGACTGTCAAAATGCCACAGGTCGTTGGTATGCTGTCACTTCTGGTCAACTAGTGACTTGGTGGCCTCAAGCAAGAGTTCCGAGAATACCTCGATCTGAAAGTCATGTTCTTCGCCAAAGTGGCTCCTCAGGTAGTTTGCTAGGTCGTTAGCGGTGACAATGTACCGGCTGTACTGGCTTGGCACAACTATCTTGACCATGTTGGGCAGTTTGCAGAAGGACGATGTAGCGCAAAGAAAAAGGTCGATCTGTCGGGAAGGTTTATGAAAGTGGCTGGACCGGCTGCGGCGCTCTTCTAGTTATGAGAAGATCAATTCCAGGTTGTGACCCTTTTCAGCGTGTCGTCAATACAAGGCTTGCGTACTGCCCTTCCCGCTGCATGCCAGCTTTTCGTGAGGAGGAAAGTGAATAAATCTAGGTGTCACAATTCAGACATCCTAATACATCTGGATGCCTGGATCTTGACAGGGGAGGTTGGCCTTGTGCTTACACATAGTGGTTGCCTTGAGGGAAACAGATGCATCGATTTGTGTGCCGGCTGGGCTTGCATGGCCGTCCCCATGGCAGGAATTGAGGCGAGGGAGATGGCCCCCAAAGACCTCGGGACCGGGAGACAAGGAAACCTGGCAACAGGTCTTGCATTTCTGCACGGTGATGTGTTTCCGGCTGTGGCTGAGCCCACAGACAGCCGCTATTGGCGGTCTCTGACCAGCATCCCTCGAAGGAATTTGTCGGCTGTCTCGCTGGCCCCTGGTCTTGGTGTGGTACAAACTGCGCCTTGTCGCGCCCCAAATGCGACCTACATGGCGTTCATGGACATGATCAGCGAGACGGGACGAACTGCAGGCTCTCGAACAGCCACACCTGGGCACCCACAGCCGTTAGAGCATCAGCAGAGCCTCAAAATCTCCATGCCAGCTAACCCCGGCAGCTCATTTACCGTCTCAACTTTGGGCCTGCAGTCTGTGCATGCCGCAAGCGAGCCCGTAGAAGCGACTTTCCCATCTCAATATCACCTCACAATTAATTGTAATACGCTTTGCTAAGCATCAAACCGAACGTCAAGGTGTTGTATCAACTCAAGTTGAACCGTAATGGCGAGCGCCGAAGATGCGCTGGGAACGGGTCAATTGCGGTAAGACTGCTGGTCTCTGGTCTTTGAACGCGCGTTGATCAGGACGTGTTTGATTAGGCAAGAGTTGAGTGGGCTGCAGATCCTGGTTCGTAACACTATCGACAGAAGGCTGTTCAACAACTGACAGTACCATTACATAGCTCATAGTCCTCAGTGCTCTCATCGGAGCCGGCATCTACATGACGGACGTTGACGCGCTCCAGCTTATTGGACCGCTTGGACTTCTGGTCGCGTTCATGATCCTCAGCGTTATCGCGGCATGCATTGGCGACACGGTCAGCCACCTTGTGCAGCTTTTCCCTACGCCCAATGCGGTGTTTGAATATGTCTACAACTTTGTTGATCATGAGCTCGGGTGGGTTGTCGGGTTCTCATATTGGTAAGTCTTCATCTTGGTGGGGCAAATCGATGTGATATTTATTCGGATGGGATCGCTCGAACGATGTGTCATGACTACTTTCTAGTTGACTGATCCATCGACGCGTGTATTAGGTATGCATGGGTTACCACTTTCGCTTTGGAGATGCTCACTGCCGCCTCTATCACTCAGTTCTGGGGACTTGACCACGTGGGAATCGGCGTCATCTTCTATGTCGCGGTGCCTGTGTTTTGTATTGTGATCAATTCGATCAACGTCAAGGTGATTTCACATTTTCAGTCGCCTCCTCTTCCCACGTGAACTTTGGCTGACCCGGTGCCCAAGTATTTTGGTTGGGTCGAGACTGTAGGTGGACTACTGAAAGTTCTGCTCATAATTACTATGTCTGTTGCCTTCTACGCAGTAGCGGGAAAATGTGAGTAGCACCTTGGTATCTATTACACGCCTCAGTTCCCATGTAGTCACTTACATCGACCAGATGGGCTCGGAACGGGTGAGAGGACGAGTAAGTTCTCTGTGGCACTTCTGACTTTCCTAACTCAAAATAGGAACGGTACTATAGTACTTACAAGTTGAATTCAGATATCAGTCGAGGCTTTCAACCCAATGAGAACTACACTAAAGATGCAGGGACGGCATTCTGGTAAGTTCAAAGATGCTGAAACTTTCTTCAATACTAGCCTTTGAGGACTAACTTCAATCCTCAGCATGGCCCTGCCCCTAGTTGCATGGAGCTTTGGGGGAATCGAAAGCACGACGATGGCGGCCTTTGAGGCAAAGACGATAGGAGACATCGCGCTGGCATCGAGATCTATCCACTGGATCCTCATCGTCCTGCATTTCTTTTATATCATCGGCATGATGTTCACCATCCCGTGGGATGTTTCTGACGTGGCGTCGTTTCACCCCTGGGTCAACATTACCCAGGCCACTGCAGACCCCGCCAGCCTTCTGTTCAACACCTTCAATAGCGCTGACGAGTGCAACAAGTCGACCATCGGTGTCGTCAGGGCTATCTGCAATATCAACAGGCCTCCTGGCGGGCCCCCAAATGCGGACGTCAGCGGGCTGGCCAACTTTGTAAATGTCGTTCTGCTCTACAGTGTCCTGTCGTGTGGCAATGCGGCACTGTATATTGCCAGTCGTATATTGTATGGTCTCGCGTCGAGCGAGCGGGTGAAACGCAAGGGCGTTGCAAATCCCTTGCTGCGATATCTCGGCTCAACTCGGGGGAGAGGGGTCCCGTTCTATGCGGTCGTCTTTTCGTGGCTTATTTTCTGCTGGGCCCCATTCCTTGGCTTTGTGCATGGGGGCGACTGGGAGATTCTGGCCAATGTGAGCTTACCCAGGCGACATACCGATCTTATAGAGACTAGCATAAGCTTCCACTAACCTTTCTTCCTCCCAACACAGTTGAGGCAGTTTCTCTTTGTTACGTCTAGCATGGCATATATAGTGGTCTGGGCAGGGCTGTGCTTGGCATTTATCAGATTCCGCAGCTGGTATGTCTGGATGCTCCATGGCCTATCTTGCTTGATACTGATTCGTCATAGGTGTAACTACTGCGCCGTCGGTCTACGGAATCTGGACGGGGACAGCCGCCGTCACTATCGGGACTACGTCTCGAAGGGCCGTATCGTAACAAAAGGCATCCTGCCGCAGCCGCTAGCGGCGTGGATTGGGCTTTTGGGATGCTTCCTCCTGATTATCATGTCAAGCTCGGTATGGTGGAATGTTCTACCATCGAACCGGGACGTGGGAGGCATTTCCAAGGCCTGGTCAGTTTCTGTGTATTTCCTCGTAGGTCTTCGCTCCCCCCCCGGATATTATAGCTCCTTGACTGAGTCAATCACCACCAGGAGGGGATTCTCCTCGCCCTCTGGGCGGTTCTCAAGGCGTGGAACGGAAATTGGACGAAACCTTGGTGGGTTCCTAGGGATATCAACCCGTCAGACCCTGAGATGCTACGCGACTGTATAGATAATCTGAATTCGGCCTCAAAGAAGGCGGCTGAAAGGGAACAAGACAGGGACGAACCCCTTGAGTTTGTGGATTGGGGTAACAATGGCCCACTGAACGGTCATCCGGCACGGATGAATTCCGCCATCACAAACATAGGTCCTACAGAGAGATCCTAGATTATGAGGACGCTAGTTGTAATTGGAGTAAATAAGGGACATAAGGCATATAAGCCACATAAAATCAGTTGCAGTCAAGTGAGAATGTAACCTTATTCGCCCTCCCTACTTCCAACAGGATTCTGAAGCAGTCCAGTCCATAGGGCAAAACATAATTTCCACATGTGTATGCAGTGTTGCCTGCTGCTGCCACTGGCAGAGGCGTACTGCTCTGGATTCTTTTGCACTCATTTCCTCTCGTACCTAGAGACATCGCATACTGAATAGGGGGCTGTATTCAATTCGTCGCAGTAACTATCGGGTCCATCTAAACTTTTACAAAAGCCATTTTCACCGTGATGTCGCCGTTCTTCCGACAAGAAATCGGCATCCACCCAATGCCAAACCCCACAGTGGATTTGGAAATCGAATCGACACACCGGACATCCACAGGCCTGCCTTCAACAAAAATAAACTTGCACCTCTGATTTTAGTCCACGAGCAGCTACTGATGAGATGGTGCGCGTCTACCACCAAAGCAGCGCATGTCATGATGCATACCGCAACATGGAAACCCCTCTCTCCGTGTGGTGTGGCTCAGTCACCATCGTACATGTCCTCGCCCTCGGCGTCCTCCATCTCGAGGTCCTGCACCAGCACCTGCTGCTGCGGCGCGTTAGCCGAAGCGCGCATGACGGTCTGGTTGAGGTCCTGGATCTCCTCCACGGCGCGGTTGAACCGCAGCACGGACGCCTTGAGGTTCGACCGCTTGGCCGCGGTGCTGGGCTCCTCCTCCATGAGGCGCACGAACACGTCCGGGTCGTACGGCACGGGTCCCCCCGCCAGGCCCATCGCCTTGTCGAGGTGCATCTCGATGTCGTTGTTCAGCTCCGGGAACAGGCCCGACGTCAGCTGCATCGCGGTCACGTCGATGAAGCGCATGGCCGCCGTCAGGTAGTAGCCCCTGACGCGGGCGGCCACGTCCAGCTCGGTCGAGTACTCGTCGTCGCCGAGCTTGAGCTCCTCCTTCTGGATCCGCTGCTCCTCGTTCCGGCGCGCCTCGGCGCTCAGCTTGCCCCAGTCCTCCAGCTTCTCCGGGGAGGGGTCGTTGTTGTAGGCCTTCCAGCGGTAAAAGTGCCGGGTGCGGCGCAGCATCTGCGTCTCATGGCCTCGGTGTCGCTGGAAGGATTCATCGTCTGTGGTGTAGACCTGCGCAGTCTCCATCTTGTAATTCCTGTGGAGGTACTCGAAGATGCGCTGCTTGTGACCCTTGAGCCACTCCACCGTCAGCCGCTTGGCATCACGGTATACCTGTCGCTTCTGCAAGTCCCTGTGCCACAGTCAGCAACCCAATAAAAAAACGAGAAAGACCTTAAATGTGACTTACTTGAACGACTCGTTCAGGGAGGCATCGAGCTCTCGGCGAAGGTGGGTCATGGTGTGGTCCAGGAACTTGTGCAGGGGCCCCTCCCAGGTGGCCACCGCTTCGACACACAGCTTTTCGATCACGTCGTACGGCACTTCGCCGGGCTTTCCAGCCTCTCGCTCGGACCTGATCAGGTTGCGGATCTGGGCCAGGGTCTTACTGGGAACCCTACCGCCTGTATCCGACGATGGCCCAGGCGCGTTGCCAGGTGTCTGCATCGGCATGTCGTGCGCGAAGGAGCCGTTTTGCTCCTCGACCTTTATGGGGCCGTTCTCGCCCCTGCGGCGCTGGGCGGATGGTGTAGATACGTTGTCATTAGTAAGATCATACACCTGCCGGTTGCGCTTCACAGACAGGCTCGGGGAGTTGTTGGCACTGAAGACCGAGTCCCTGTCGCTGGCGCCCGAGCCGAGGGGCCGTTCGATAGCGAACCCTTCGGGCATCACCCGGTAGCGCGGCTTGAGATCGAGCACCTTTATCCTGAAGGTCTCGGCGATCTTTGCCCAGGAGGAGAGAAACGCCTTGCTCTTGAGGCGCGCTTGGAATTGCTGGGTGAACTTGAGCAGGCTCCTGCGCACCTCGTACTCGGGGTTCGCGGGCATGTCGGGCAGACGGGCCAGCTGCTCCTTGGCGCTGGTAAGCTTCTTCTGCAGCTTCCTCTCGAGGTCGGGCAGGTTCCTGGCGAACTCCTGGGCGAGTGACTGGGCGAGAAACTTGACAAGCTGGTCAATACCGCAGCGGTCATCGAATTGTCGGAACTCCTCCGGCCAGCTGCCTGTTGCACGGTTGAAGAAGGCCTCCTCGGCCGCGTGCTCGTCCCTGAGGCTCTGACGGTCTCGACGCTGCAGCTCATGCTCGTCGCCATTCTGGAACGACGGGGGCGCTCTGGAGGTGATGAAATACCCGCGGCCGACTTGATGCTGCTGACCGGCTCTATCACTCGAGTTAGCATACGCAGGGTTGGCGGTTGGCAGGGTCAAGGGTGAGACCTACAGCATCTCCAGCCACTGGTGGTGGCCGCCACGTGGGAGCAGGTCGGCCTTGGTCATGACGCCGATGGTACGTTGCTGAGCGCGGACATTCCGGATGAGGGCGTATGTCGATGATGTCTCGGGGTCGTGGTTCATGGGCACTGCCCACAGGATGATGGCCTTCTCGTGAGAGATGTACTCGCGGACCAGATTCTCAACGACCTTGACCAAGAACTGATCCTCCTCGTGCTTTGCGTTGCGGAAGACGCCAGGCATGTCGTAGAAGGAGAGATCGGGCAGGCCCGGGCCCTTGACCTCGATGGCCACCGTGTTTGGGCTGAACTTGGCCTCGGTGGTGCGCTCGGCTTCGGCGAGACGGCGGGCCTCGTACTCTGGCTCCTTCTCGTCGGCAGAGCGCAGGTCCCAGTCCTTGGGCACATACTGGGTGTAGTTCCTGTTGTGGTTGAGGATGGCGATCTGGGCCCACCGGACTATCTCGTCGATGGGATCTGTTTTGTTGTAGATCATTTTGAATTCCTTGGTATCCCTCGTCTGCTTCACCCAAGGAGGGAAAGGGTTGTGCTCTGTGACGTCGGCCTCGGTGATGGGCTCGTCATTTGGCGGACGATAGGCAAAGTCCTGCTGGAGGGAAACGCGGCAGCGCCATGTGGTGTCACTCGAGAGGCGGATATGGACGGGGCAGCGGGTACAAACGCCGTCGCTCCGGGGGAGGATGATCTGGGAGATGGCGGACATGAGGCTGGACTTGCCCGAGGACTGGTCGCCGACGAGTATGAGTTCTGGCAGCGGGGTGTCATGGTGGATACCGAGAGACTGGAGAGAGCCCAAGGTGTCATTGAAGCTCTTGAGGTGCTGGCCGATATCCTTCAGGTTCTTGTCGATATCGCCGGCCTCAGGAACGTGGATATCATGGTGAGCACCGGCCTCGGGATCCTCCTTGAAGGTCCTGGGCCGCACCTGCATGAAGACGACGTCCTCTCCCATCTCCGAGTGCTGCTGAGCGCCATATGCGGTGGCCACGGTAGCTGGGATTGATGTTAGCAAGACGAAGGAGAGCAACAGTCGGGAACAGTAGGGAATGATGGTGGGCAGCAAGAAGCAAGATTTCATGAGACTTACGGGCACCACTTCGCTGGGCACGCCTCGCATCGGGAGAGACGACGGAACTAGATGTGGCCGAAGGAGCAGGCCTGTTTGGTATGACGGACCTGGGTGTAACGGCGGCAGGAGTCCTTGCGTTTGAGGGTCGAGGAGGTGTGGCGGCCGTACGGTTTGGTGGTTGATGCAGGCCAGGCTCTGCCTTGATGTGCCTCGTCCTGCTGCTGGGCATTGTGCAGGTGTCGGCTGATGGTGCAAGGGAATTCAGGAGATGTATGCACACAATGTGGGAGTGACAGAAGGCAGCTGCTTGAGGATGAGGGCTTGGCACAGGCTGAGATAGATGCTGGGAGTTGCAGTTACTGTGCAGCGTGGATGGAGAGCATGAAGAAGGCAAGGAGGAGCAGCAGCAGACTTGATTTCTGAACAAGTGGGTATCGGCAACAATTCACCAAGAACACAACAAGGCTAATGAAAACATGAGTGAGTGGATGGGAAGTTGGGAGGTCAAGACAGACCGACTGCAGGAATAAGTGAACGAAAGGGCAGAGGAGGATGGATGCACGGAGGCGACCAGGACAAGCTCGAGGACTCGATGGCAAACCCGCAAGGATTGGGTCGTTGGCAGTGGTGATGCTCTCCAGGCCGACACAACAACAGTCAAGTTGTGTTAGGGAGGTGGTGGAAAAGAGGTGGGGCAGCTAGCAGACCCTAGCTGGGGCAGGAGGGAAGTGGGTGCAGCAGGCCTGTCGTTGAGCTGTGACAAACGCTGCAAGGGGATTGAATTTGAGTGGCTGGGGGGAACTAGGGGTGGGACTTCCGGGCCATGCCAGCAGCCTCTTGGTAAGATGACTGCCCAAGTACCGGAAACTCGAGAGTAAATTTCACTCCCTGGCCGGGCACTTCGGTAGGTGCTTGGAACTCACGCCCTCCCATGCAAAAAAGGCCAGGGGCTGTGAAGCTGTGGTGTGTTGGTACAAACTGGGCCAGCCCAGGGCTCATTGTGAAGTTCAGGGAGAGGGAGAGGAAGCCAGATGAGATGCCTGATGAAAAATTGTCAAGATGACAAGGAAATGCATGCCATTGATGCCTAGGAGAGAGATCGCAGATCTGAGAAAGAAGGTGTAAAACAATAAGGCACATGCACAGAGGAGAGGAGAGGAAAGAAGACGAGACAAGAGAAGAGGCAGCAGGCTTGCCATGCCAACCAACACATGCTCGAGGGGTGTGCAGGACCACCAAAGACCGGTCAGTTGAATGGGCATAGTCAGGAAAGTAAAAAAGCAAATGTATTTTGAAGTTGGAAAGGAGCAGATATCACGACCAATGATACAGACATGCCAGATATCAACTTGCATCATGTACCTATGTACACTATGAAGTTGTGAGAGGTAGGAGCTGCAGGCAGTGGCATCCACCATCTGTGTGTCCCCAGAGGGTCAGGGCCCTGAGAGCAAGCTCACTTGCAGGGGCCCCACCGTTTGCTCCTGTGGGGACCAGCAGCTTTGGCGGCAAGCCGGGTGGGGGGACCAGGCAGGGGTATCTAGGTACGGGGGTACGAAGGTACAGGGGTACAAAACACTACGTACACAGCACGGTAACACAACACCAAGCCAGCCCAGGCCAGACAGCAGCAGGATTCCAGATCAGGACAACATCCATCATCCTCCCCAAGACACACAAGCACACAATACCACACAGCTCCTGTCTGCCCCTCTGGTCTGACACAGCTATCTCAACCCTTCCAACCCTTCTCGCTCTTTAGTTCCACTGCCTTGCCCCATCATCATGTCCTCGCTCCAGATCCCCCACCGGCCACGGCCAAACAGCGACCACCACGGTGCCACAAAGGCTGTCATTCTGGTCAGTACTAGCCCTTCTTCCTGTCCTGGGCCCCTCTTCGATCTTCTGGTCAATGGCCCCACTAGTCAAGACCAAAGCAAGCACAATTGGCATGCTAACAATCCCTTTGTTCGCAGGTTGGCGGCGCATCTCGAGGCACCCGCTTCCGGCCTCTCTCCCTCGACGTCCCCAAGGTTCGTTCGTCTGCGGGCTCGCTTGCCGTCTCCCCCCGCCTCGTCCCTGCCCGAGACTCACTCGACCGTACAAGACTCGGACCAACTGACAAATAGCACCACAGCCCCTCTTCGACGTCGCCGGCCACCCCATCATCCACCACTGCCTGACCGCCATCTCCAAGGTCCCCTCCATACACGAGGTCTACCTCATCGGCTACTACGACGAGTCCGTCTTCCGCGACTTCATCAAGGATGCCTCCTCCGACTTCCCCAACCTCTCCATCAAGTACCTGCGCGAGTACCAGGCCCTGGGCACCGCCGGCGGCCTGTACCACTTCCGCGACGCCATCCTCAAGGGCAAGCCCGAGCGCCTCTTCGTCCTCAACTCGGACGTCTGCTGCTCCTTCCCCCTCAACGAGATGCTCAAGCTCTTCACCGAGAAGTATGCCGAGGCCGTCATCCTGGGCACCCGCGTCGGCTCCGAGGCCGCCACAAACTTTGGCTGCATTGTTAGCGACAACCACACCAAGCGCGTCCTGCACTACGTCGAGAAGCCCGAGGGCCACATCTCCAACCTCATCAACTGCGGCGTCTACCTCTTCAGCACAGACGTCATCTTCCCCTCCATCAAGAGCGCCATCAAGCGCCGCGCCGACCGCCCCCGCCTGGCCAGCTACGCCAGCAACGAGAACCTCGAGAGCTCCTTCGTCCTCGACCAGGACGACGACGACGACGACGAGAGCAAGAGCCAGATCATCCGCCTCGAGCAGGACATCCTGAGCGACATGGCCGACAGCAAGCAGTTCTTCGTGTACGAGACCAAGGACTTTTGGCGCCAGATCAAGACCGCCGGCTCCGCCGTGCCCGCAAACGCCCTGTACCTGCAGCAGGCCCGCCAGAATGGCTCCAAGGAGCTCGCCGAGCCCTCGGCCAACATCATCCCCCCCGTCTTCATCCACCCGTCCGCCCACGTCGACCCCACCGCCAAGCTGGGGCCCAACGTTTCGGTCGGCCCCCGCGCCACCATCGGCCGTGGCGCCCGTGTCAAGGAGTCGATCGTCCTCGAGGACGCCGAGATCAAGCACGACGCCTGCGTCATGTACTCCATCGTCGGCTGGGGCTGCAAGGTCGGCGCCTGGGCCCGTGTCGAGGGTACCCCGGTGCCCCTGACCAGCCACACCACCAGCATCGTCAAGAACGGCGTCAAGGTCCAGTCTGTGACCATCCTGGGCAAGGAGTGCGGCGTCCGCGACGAGATCCGCGTGCAGAACTGCGTCTGCTTGCCTTTCAAGGAGTTGAAGCGGGTGAGTACCTCCCAGGCCGGTCCGGCCATTCGGGGATATGTGACAATTTGACATTTACACTGACTTGTTGATACAGGATGTTTCGAGCGAGGTCATCATGTAGAGGCGCTCTTTGCAAATTCTGGACGAGAACTGAAAAGCGATGCTTATGATACCATTTTATTGTTTGCTTCCGAGGCTTGGACTCCCCGGCCACGGGTCTTCCCCAAGACGAAAACATACAATACCTTCTAAATACATGAAAATTCCAAATCGCGTGCCGTAATCTTGAGAAGCCGGACCATCAGCTACAGGTCTACAGGTATGCATGTATTTACCGTGCTCTGAGGGTTGGCGTCTCTTCTGTTCGGGCACGATACATTCACCCGCAGTCGCTTTTACTAATTGAAGCATCGGTCAAACAACTCAGCGGATTGACTCGGCTAGGTGTACAACCGCAAAACAATGAGATGAAAAAGGAGTGGGTACCAGGTCGCCCCATCTCAGCTAATAATAAGCGGGGCGCCTCGGACCAGTGGCTAAGACCTCTCAGTACCCCACACATCCGTTATCGGTAAGCCACATAATCTCCCGCTCGCGCAGGAATTTCATCTAACAGAGTCTGCCTAGTATAGTGGTTAGTACACTTCGTTGTGGTCTTCTCCTGAAGAACTCATCGGTCCGAAGAAACCCATGTTCGATTCATGGGGCAGACATCCTTTTTCTTATTTTGCGGATTCTTTTCACCCTCAATATTATGTTTCATATTTTTGTTTCGGACACAGAGTTAGAGTATGGATGC
The DNA here is from genome assembly GCF_019321695.1 of Diaporthe batatas. NCBI lineage: Eukaryota > Fungi > Ascomycota > Sordariomycetes > Diaporthales > Diaporthaceae > Diaporthe > Diaporthe batatas. The sequence continues at coordinate 117,893 of NW_025408563.1, read as the reverse complement.
ACCAGCATATTGACTGCTGGCTCTGAATCATCCCAAGATGTACAGCACGCCGGCCTGGTCCCAGACCGTTCCCGGGATCTACAGCAACAAGAACTTAGGCAGACATAACATCAGCAAGCTCTGTCGACGGTACAATGCAAGGCGCCCCTTTTTGCTGAGCAAGGGTCCTCTGCTCGAAATCGTAGGCGAGACCAATCAGTGTCTCCTCGCTGAACCTTGCCCCCATGAAGGCGATTCCAAAGCTGGTTGATCTGTTGTCAGCGCTTGCAAATCATGATTGACCGAGAAAGAATAGGAGATTTTAACTCACGGTATGCCGGGCGCAGTGGCGATCAGCTCCCTGCGGGACGAAACCACCCTCGTCCCATTGGGGAAGAACCCCAGAGGCACCGAGATGATTGGGCTGCCCACCAGGGCCGGGAACGACGACGAGACCGATGTTAACGACACCACCGCATCGAGATTGTCCCTCTCGAGAGCCCCAAGGATACCACCAGGGCCGCCCACGGCCAGGTTGTTGAGGCGGGCCTCCCAGAACTGAGGGCTGGTGTTGTTGAACCCACGGGCGAGGGCGTCGTCCCAGATCGCCGTGTCTCGGTCCGGCCAGTCTTCGGCCGGGAAACCCTGGGTGAAGGCTCTCTCACTGACGAGATCGGTGATGTCGTTGGGGTTCTCGGTGAGCTCGTCCAGGTACTGCACGAGGTTGACGATGAAGTCGGCGTCGAGGCCGATGGTCTCGGAGCTCGAGTCGTTGAACCACTGCTCCACGGCGGTGAAGTTGGCGCCCTCGACCACGGTGGCGCCCGCGTCGCGGAGGACGTCGAGGGCTGCCTGGAAGGCGGCTAGGTCCGCGCTGGAGTTGGCGTCGGCGATCGTGTCGACGCCGTAGGACGCGTCCATCAGGTTCCGGGCCACGCCGATGCGCGCGCCGGCGAGCGCGCCCTGCCTGCAGGCCTTGACGTAGTCCGGGAGGGTGCCGTTCTTGAAGGGGATGGCGGAGGTGTAGTTGTCGTATGGGTCCTCGCCGGCGATGGCGGCGAGGATGTAAGCGGCGTCCTTTACCGTCCGTGCCATCGGCCCGACCGTGTCCTGGTGCTCGGAGATGGGGATGACAAGGTTCCGCGAGGTCAGCCCGACCGTCGGCTTGATGCCCACGAGGTTGTTGACGTCCGAGGGCGAGACGATCGACCCGTCCGTCTCGGTGCCCAGGCTCGCGAGCGCCAGGCCGATCGAGGAGGCCACGCCGCTCCCGCTGGAGCTCCCGCTGGGGTCCTGGTTGGGGTAGAAGGCGCCGTACACCTGCCCGCCGTAGGCGCTCCAGCCGTTGGTCGAGTTGTCGGAGCGGTAGTTGGCCCACTGGCTCAGGTTCGTCTTGCCTAGGATCACCACGCCGGCCTCGCGCAGCTTGCGGGCGACCTGCGAGTCGCGCGGCACCTTGGCGCCGACGAGGGACCACGACCCCGCCGTGTTGTTCATCTCATCGGCTGTTGCGATGTTATTTTTGATCAGAATTGGGATCCCGTGAAGCGGGCCCCGCGAGGTGCCGCTCGCGCGCTCGCCGTCGAGCTGCGACGCGATGGCCACTGCGTCCGGGTTCACCTCGGTGACCACGTGGAGCGTGCTGTTCACCTCTGTGATCCGGGCGAGGTACGCGTTCACGAGGTCGACACTGGTGAAGGCGCCGCTGTTGAGACCTTCTGCGAGCTCGTCGACGGTGGCGTCGAGGAGAGAAGGGATCGTGTAGGGCTGTGAACCGCGTCTTGAAGCTGGATGTTCTTATTAGCCCTCTTGCCAGTGGCACATTGTGATATTGAGATTCTCTCACCTTCTTTGCGCACCACGACATGACGACTCTCTGTTAGAGGGGCGAGAAGCAGCCATTGGAGGGCGCAGAGGCCCATCAGATAGAACGAGACCATCGTGAGATGCCGCGTTACTTCCTGACTGCCAGTCAAGGCCGCCTGCAGGATCGTTCTGCAAAGTGAACAGCGCTTAGGGACCAACGGGGGGTATAATAGTATGTCTTCGTTAAGTCTGGTTGTCACCGCAAACATGGCTATGTTCTTGCCTGTGGAAACGGCAGCATCTTATACGTGCATACATTGTGCTCATTTCAGTTCTACTCATCGACTCCAACACGCCCAGGGGAGCAGCAGCAGGGATGAGAGAACCAGGGCCACACTGATAACGCTACCCCTAGTGCTGCACTGCTGCAGAAACCTGAGCCCAGCACGAGGTGATACCTACTGTAGCTAATAAATGGCAGTTGTGCATCCCCGGCTCTACCGGCAGCCCGGATGGATGGGTCCAGCCGGCAGGATCGACGTTCATTAGGTCCGCAGTGCCTGAGTGCCGGGCGTGTAATGTGGTCATAGACAAGGGAACGGTGAGGGGAACATCCCAGGTACCGCGATGCTTACCATTCCCCATTAGGCAGCTGGTAACCGCGGTCTTCAGAGCACACTGCGCGCGGAAACATTTCTACCAGGACGCAAAGGGCAATGGTTCCGAGGTGAAGGTCTGACGGTGGGTAGTTCAACGCGCTCTATAGACTATGATTTCCTGTTGCTCTTCGTGATGGGCTGATAGATCAAGACAGAAAAGCCTCAATGCTTGGGGTCGGGCGGCGTTCTGACACTGGAGTTATCTCTCGTCCTAATCTTAGCTATCGTCTACTATAGTTGACATGGCGACATTATCCATGCAATGGTATTGCCCATTTCTTGGCTGACGCTGTTATTTAGAAAAGTTCTCGGCGTCTGGGAGATAACAATTATAAGCTGGTAGGACTTCTCGAAGAAATGCAGTCGTTAGTACAGTGGGGCGACAAAAAAAACGCCAAAAGTCGCGTTACACATATAAAACCCACTAATTTCCTAAACTTTAATTAGCTACATCCAGCCAATCGGAATTCTAGAATTTACAAAATATTTTTTAAACTATTCTTTATATAAAATAATATTATATAAATTTTATTTAAATTTTTAAAATTTAAATGGAATTTAAAAAGAATTTTTAAAAATAAAATATAAAAATACTAACAATTAATTCTCCTCTTCTCCCACTATAATCTTTTTTTCTAATCACTAAGAGCCCCTATAAGCCCCTTATAGTTTTAAGGCTTAATTATTTTATAATTTTTAAAAAGTTTAATAATTTATATTTAATTTATTAAAAATAGTAAAAATATATAAAAATATAGGTATATATAAAGTAAATCTAATAAACTAATATCTATTTTTAGAATATTTAATTTATTAAATATGGGGCTGCTATATTAGGCTAAAAAAGTGGGTTTCTTATATGTTAGTAGCGATTGGCGTTTTTTTTGTCACGGTACTGTAATCCTAGTGCCTGGAATCTCTTGCTGTTATAGACACCTTAAAGAAGTAACGATTTAAGATGTCATAGATGCTCGTTGTCCTCTTATGAATAGTCAGGCATCCGTTCATACCTACATATGTACCTAGGTACGCAAGAGGGAGCCGAAGCCGACAAGTAACGTACAACATTTGAACATGACCTTCAGACCCGACCAACAGATTTAAGATCGGTATCTTATCGATTGATTGAAACCCCCCTAGATGATCACACTTTGGCTTCGCCTTTTCGCCTCTTTCGTCAACGATTCAGTCGACTAAGCACCTGCTGAGGAGTAGTGGAAGAGCAGAAACAAACAGGTTCACACAGGGGCCTGTATGACATCGCCACTATGCTTGTGCCAACCACTGCGGCTTGCAGTGGTGCTCCCAAGCCTTCCCGGAGATCAAATTCACTCCAGATTCAACTTTTGAACAGGAGAATATCCAATATTCTTCTATGTAGGTATCCAGGGATACATATATATAGTTATTTAAAGAAGAGCTTGACTTTCTAACCAGGTACCCTCGGAAGACAATAGGATCTCAGTTCACACTCTCCATAAATTCACTAGTGAGAGGATAAGACGTGCTCTCGCCAGTACCAACCCAAGGCGAACGCACTACCAGGGCCCGTTACAACCACCATGAGTGGAAGACAAGCAGAGGCAGCAAGCGAGCCAATTCCGATCAGCCCCGCCACATACATGTCCTAATATGAGTTAGTTATTTGCTATGGGTCCTGGAGCGACACAATGTTGAATATGTCAAAGCACAAAGGTCGGAGAACTGTAGTGGAAGAAGATTTATACTGACAAAAAACATGTAGAGGAGCCAGAGGAAAGAGCTTCCAAAAGAGTAAACCTCATCACACTGCATGGCCTTCCGAGTGTGCCGGATGAAGTCGGTATAGACTCCCGCGTCTGGGATAAAAATATCAGACATGCTGAATGGGGCAGAATACCATGTATATACCCAGATAGCGCTCGAGATAGTGCACATGCAGACGAGGAGGAAGCGCGGCGATGCGAGGATGTTGTTCTTCACTAGTCCGGCAGCCATGCTGCAGAGCAATGAGTTCGCAACGCCGAGCCACAGGGGCGACATCTGCCAAGCCCATACCCAATACTGCCGGGTCTCGGGCTCCGGCGCGGTGAACGCTCGAATGACCTGGAAGGTGTGGAGGGCAAGGAAGAGAGGGAGCAGAAATGATGCCTTCTCTGCGCGGAGACGCTGCTTGGCAGACCTCTTCAAGGATGTAGCGGACGGGGCAAAGGTGACGTGCAGGAAATAGTACATTGGTGCGACGTTTCCCACCCCCAGAAGCTGGGCAATAAATGTGAACAGGGTCACGCTGAAATGCTACCTGTTAGCCAAGAGTACCTAGGCACATTCGTTATTGCACCTGGTACAGGTACTCACGCGTATACCGGAGTCCGGACATTGCCAGCACGACACGACTCCAAAAACCAGACACTGTACATGGGGCCGAGGTCATGCAGAAAAGAAAAGAGCTGCCACCAGCCGATTGTATCGAGGGGGAGGTAGGAATTGGAAAAGGTGACCGTGATACCACGCCACATCTCATCGAGAAAAGAAAGCCAGTAAAAGTTGTCGAAAAGGGGCATGGATCCATCTTCAAACTCGATGCTTCCGGCTTGGAGGAACGGCTGCTGTTGAGCGATCAGTTTGTTTGTGTCCATGGCTGACAGGCAGGCAACGGCCAGAACGACGAAGGGCGTTGCCAAAGCCGCCCGGGCCGCACGGGATTCGAATTTGGCCATGGTGCAAAGAGGCAGTGTAGCAGGAAAAGAGAATTGTGGTGCTGATCACAAGAGAATGCTAGAATCCTGACGTGTTCCGAGGTTGGTCAAAGGTAACGCACCTGAGGGACAAGTTCGGCGACGGATAGAAGCTGCGCCTATAAATCGGACTGGTCCCGACACAACAGGGAAAAAGTCAACGACCCACGCACCCAGCAATGCGGAATTGAGACTGATGAGTGGTGGTGCCAGTGGAGATGCAGCTCTATGCACAAGCGCCAACGATACCCCTTCCCTGCCTCTTAATTTACCTCGTCATTTGCCGTCCCCACCCTATCTGCAGGTGTTGGTCTGCAGCCTCGCGAACCGATGAGCTGAGTTGGCACCACGCCCCCGCCTTCAGAAAGTTCTTTCATCGAGCTGAACTCTCGACTTAGCAGGTGATGTCACCATGTTGAGAGTCAGTATTGCATTGATCGATCTTGACCACTACCCATGGGTTGCCGGGCTTCACTCACCCACTGCTGGCGCAGTAGACGCCAAACCCCGTCCACAACCAAAAGTGTGCTACACAGGTATATATAATAGCCTTTGGAAAATCAACCACATGGCGCCGTTGCCATTAATTAGTCAGCGATCCAGATACCAAACCGTTGTTGATCATCCCCTTCATCGCCATTTAACGAGTTCCACCCTAGATGAAGCTTAGAATCCTTGCCCAACCGACATTTGACATCATCCCAACAAAGCGGCTCTGGGCCTCCATCGTAAAGATGCTCCAAGACATTCCCTCCAGCAAGAAGAGCAAGTAAACTCCCAACACTCGACGGACTACGCGGCAAGGCCGGCTCGTTAGGGACTAAATACCAACCCAAAATGACCAATACCAAGATGCCCAGAAGCAAAGCCCCCAGTACTGCGGTGGCAGTGGGATCCTGAACAACGCGATGGCTTCCGAATGGGTATGTCACAGTTGCCGGAAATCGCGACGCACCATTGGATGTTGACTGATTGAAAAGAGTGGGGATCACTAATGCTGATGCATTGTTTATCGCGTTCGAAGAATCCATGTCAGTACGATAGTTGCTGTTCAAAAACTGTGCTTCAATGATGCCATGCTGGAGTCGGATGGCATCCATCACGATTTCGGCCTGGGTGGGATCGCCGATTGAGGAAATCGATATGGCATATCGCGACGTCACAAGCTGCCGGAAGAAGGAGTCGAACACACCGTGAGTTGTGATGGGCAAGGAAGCGAGACCATAATAAGAACCATCCAAATGAGATAAACCCATAAAACTATCTTCGCGGATGTCTCTGGCAGTTGATTCGACAATCGCAGGCGCATCAGAAAGGTCTAGCCTGAAATCCGGCTCAAGGAGGGAAATGGTAACATCCACAAGCTCCACGCTTTTGTTGCAACCAGCTGCCGATATGTTGGTGACAGGACCAGGTGATGTGTCGTGATAACCCCAAATGTATAGGACATCACTGCAACTCCTAGCCATTATTTCTATCGTTCCAGCCTTGTTGTAGGTAGTTGCAGTGGCAAATATGGTCTCCGAAAGGTTTCCGGTCTCGAATAAGGCGGTTTCATGGCTATTGGCGTAGATTCTACAATTTTCTGAAGGGATGTTGACAACGATGCCATTCCATTGGTCTTGACCCTTGGGCGACGACCTATTCCGCACATTAACTGCAGCTATATCAACCGGGGAATAATTGGTGCATCGTAAATGCGGTCTTAATGCCGGAGCAGTAACTTTGATAATAGCGGATGAAGCGTTGGTCTTATCCGAGGCATTTCTGGCCGAGAGAGGTGTCATGGAGAATTCGGGAAAGACAAGGTCTTGGTAAGATCCCCGTGGGTATGACAAGTTTGTTTCGAGTATTAGAGATGCAAGACGAGATGTTTCACTGTTCGATATGGATGCAGGCTCCATGAAGGCCGTGTTTGATGAGAGCTCAACAGGTTTCGAGACGGGAAAGGGGACAACATGGAAGACCGCGGCGGAGACAGTTGTCAAAATGGCTGCAAGCAGAGCCGCAAGCGTCGTTGAAGCGGCAGCAAAACTCGAGGATTTCAGTTCCCGCCAGATGATAAATGGAATCAGCCCCCGCATTAAATCCATACGAAGTACTGGACGCTTGCACCTGTCGCTCTTCAGCAATTGATACGGAGCCGATAGCCGGATTTGGGTATCGATGGACGATAGCCACCATGAAATAACGGTCAAAATTGTTGCCGGTGCTGTAGTCCAAGCAATGAGCACGTATTCCGAAGTTGCAACGTCTCCCAAGCCCCGTCCATCTGTAGACTTCCGAAACAAAAACATCAATATGGTTCCACATGCTACAATGGTCAAGATAAGTGCGATATAGCTGACTGGTCGCAGCGGAAGCGGGTTCTGGAAATCAGCCTTGCTCAATAAGCTTGGACGCGCCTCGGTAATAGTCCTCGTCAGGCTGGCGTCCTCCACGGTGGTTGACGTCGGAGGTTGTAAATTGTCGGAAGACAAAGATTCACGATTCGCGAGGAACCTGTCAAGCGCTTCGTGCAGATCCTTGGCGTTTGCTGCCCCCAGGTCCTTCGGGAAGCTGGAAGATGCGACTTGTCCGGCGAGAAGTGCTGTCGCAGCAACTGACCCAGGATCGACCCTGCGTGTCAATTTATTCTTAAACTTGAACTGAAACCCCACAATCGTCAGGATGATCAAAGCCAGAAACATAACCATTGCCTGACAGACGAGTGGTTGAACCCACAGGCGTATTCCAATGCTTGAAGAGGTCCCAGTTGATGTGATATTCACCCCTTCCGTGAGCATTGTATGGGCGGTGGATGAAGCGTAGTCTGCGAGAAATGTAGACAAAACTTTCTGGAGAGAGGCCGTGTCGTTCAGAAGTCCCGAAGCTGTCAAACATGACTGACCACAAAACCCCAAAACAACTTGAGAGTAGACATCAGCCCATACAGTCGTATTTCCCACCGCAACCTCATTTCCAACCAACGCGGGAAGGATGTCTTCATCCAAAAAAAAGTCGATGAAGTCCCAAGGCTGGATAAGGCTCAACACGTCAGCAAGATCGTCGCCGTGGCGCGAAACATGTTGGACGCCTCCACTGCTCCAAGAAATATCAAGCAGAGTTTGTTCCAAAGAAGGAGCGCACACCAGTACAACCGCCTGGGAGACAGTCGCATCAATGTTGACCTGGACCTTTTCAAAACCTTCATCATCATAAAATGTGCTCTGATTGTTCGAGCGCAACTCCACCTCGGCGGACAAGAACACCAAGCGACTGGCTGCATGCTCAGTTGAATTGCATTGATTAAGAGCGAAACCCGGAACGTCACGAAGTACCATCCAATGCTCGTTGGAGTCGTGGTTCATGTCAACCCAGAAACTGTCTTGGGAGTTGGATGTGAAGAGTTCCCAGTGGATGGTCGCTTGACAGCCTTGATACTCGACCTCGAAGTATGGCTCTCCTTCCCAGGAAACCCCATAAGCACCGATATATAATGAGGGCATCGGTACCTTTTCCCCAACACTTCCTGTCTCGCATGCGAGTCTCAGAGACAGCCCATCAACGGTAGTTCTCACTTCCTCGAGGGTTGAGGAGGCCGGATGAAATGTCTGATAGGCAAACTGTGTTGTACACCCTTCAGGATGCACTGAATTCTCACCCACCATATCGCTGAGATTACCCATGGAGACCCCGGTTCCCATGGTGATGTAATAGGGAAGTAAAGACTCGCTACCCATCAAGCGCGCTGGGTCATCGACAAATCGACTTGTGAGGAATATAGGCTCCGCTTCTTCTACTAGATTTGTCGGGGTTAGAGTGAATAATGCGGTGGAGAGAACGATCAAGACCTGAAGTAGCAGGGATACAGTTGAGCTGCAGAGGACCTCATAATCCTGGTTCCTGAGGGCCTGGAAAGGGACCACCAGAGACCAGGCATTGACGTAGTCAAGAAGCCAGGCAGCTTTGCTGGTGGTTGTTGAATATGGTCTGAGCCAGGGTGCCAGAACCTTTGTTTCGTAGTCCAAACGGTGCCACAAAGCAGCAGTCAACGTTAGAATGCCGGTTGTCCCGTAACTCCAGGAGTATCGAATGGTCGATATTCCCTGAGACAGGCCGGAGTTTATTCGGGATATTGTGAAGAGTACTTCGAGAATTGTAGCCATCAGTGTGAAAGTCGCCATGAATAGTAGAAGGGTTGTCCTCCGTGCCCAAAATGGCAGCCAGAATATGTCTGGGTTCTGACTGCTGCCTTGTGCCTCACCATGAGGTCGCGACAAGCAGTCATTGTCTCTCTGTTCCAACGGCCTATAGCCAGGTTCTTGACGGTCGGTGATCTCTTCCTCTTGTGGGGTATTAAGAGGAGAGACGTGCGAGTCGCACTTCCCTATATCCTCAAGGGCAAGTGGGGGATTGGTGGTTGCGCGTCCCATACGATGCGGCAATGAAGAATTAGAGGCACAGCCCCCGCAGATATAATCTCGTCGTGGGTTGGAGTAGGTGTTTTGTGTTCGAGCTGCACCTTGTAATCTGTCCTCGTGGGCTGCGTCCATCCCGGATACCTTTCTTCCCGTTGGAGCGGTGGACTGCCAATGCTGGCCGTAGGCACCAGTGAAGAGCAAACGCCCGAATACATCATCGTTATTTGAATTGCGATCCATAGGTTGTGGTAGGGACTGTGATTTATTCGAGAGAAAAATGATTCAAATTTCGGCAATGTAGCACCATAAAACGCTGAATGATGGAGAGCAGGGAGAAGGCTCGCCTCAACTGGCAACTAGCTAGCTCGAATAGTATTCCTTAGTGACACAAGACTCATTAAAAAGTAGCCCCCAATATCATTTCTTGTCCAATCTGCGTAGTGGCATGTCGTTGGGGTCCCACGGGGCAGTAATAAGGCACCTAGGCATACAAGGGACTGCAGTGCAGACCTTACGCGTTGATCGCCAAGGTTGACTTCGGATGGGGCCAGACGCAGGGGCCATGAAAGAATGCCCAGCTGAGCAGGATTGTGATATATTGCGTATGTGAGTGTTGTATAACCACACCAAAGTGAAGCTGAAAGGGAATGTAGCAACCCTCACCTTGGGACAGTGGCAGAGCTAGAAACTCTCCGCCCCCCAACATCGGCTGATCCAACAAGGCTCTGTACCTAATTATATCTTTTCAACGTATGCAGAGACCACAGACGGGACAAAGGTCCCCAACCAGGGTCAATAAATACACTGGCTTGTGAGTACATTCATTTGCACTCTACTAGTACTAGGCCACCGGCTGTGGAACCTTGTCACCTGAGCAGAAATGACACTTGGCAAAGAAATGCAAATTCACATTCATTACACCATCATTACATCAATTGATCGCCAACACGAAATTTTCGGTATGAATTGTGATTTTGTAGGCGACCTGGCATTGAGGCTTGGCCAGCCCGAACCCTGCTTAAACAACTACTAGTAGAAGGCAGCAGTTCTGCCTCATATCAAAGGCCACAAGACAACTTCACTTGACCGACTCTGGCTAACACAATACTCCATATTAGTACTTTTCCACACTGCTCAATCCCCTACACGACAACACCCCGTTGGGTGACTCGAAGGTGACCAGGGAGATGGAACAGAGTCACAGTGGGCTCGCATCCTAATTGCCAAGGTTGTCAATATGTAGCGGCTCATAGAAATGTATGTGAAGGTACCCAGGTAGCATAATCAGTGCCTGCGGCCGGGTGCTGGCCGGCTGCGCAAGCCTGATTGGAGTTGAGGTCGGTGAGAAACGCGCTACGTAGATCCATACGCACGAACCCAATCAACAGCCGGATCCTGGATCCTCTCCACTCGTGCTCCTCTACCATACGGATACTGGATGTACCCGGGCGCCAATGCTGCCAGCGCTCACAAGGTGAGTGGGGCCAGCAAGGTTACATTTTAAATAGAGCTGTGCCCACCTGCCACTTGTCCCCAAACCGAGTCTTTTCGAGTTTCTTTGGTCTGAAGGGAAACCAATATCGATCTTCTGATAATTATATGACTGCGGTCCCTAAGGAACCCCCTTCTACTTCTACCATGGCTGACAGCTTGTACGATGCCGGTTTGGCATCCCAAGTCCTCTTACCGTCAGACCCTGACTACGCTGGCCGCGAGGATTCATACTGGTGCAATGATGCAAAACTTGGACCAGCATGCATTGTGAGACCGCGCTCAGCAGACGAAGTCTCTACAGCGTTGAAGGCCCTAGTGTCTGCTGGGCATCAATTCGCGGTCCGAAGCGGCGGCCATATGAGCTGGGCTGGGGCAAACAACATTGCAAACGGCATTACTGTATTTCGACCCAAACTCACCTTCTGAAAGCAACCATACGCTGACATTGGTGATTCTAGATCGACTTGGGGTTGATTAACCACGTGAATGTTGATGCTGCTTCTGAGACGGTGAACATCGGCCCTGGAGGTCGATGGCGAGATGTTTACCACGAGCTGCACAAGCATAATTACACCGTCGCAGGGGGCCGGGAGGCGAACGTCGGTGTTGGCGGGTTCCTCCTAGGAGGTGGATTGGCGTTTCTGAACTCCCAGAGAGGCTTTGCGTGCGACGATATCATCTCATATGAGGTAGTGCTGGCGGACGGAAGCATCGTCACAGCCGACAAAGACCACCATGCCCGCCTGTTCCGGGCCCTAAAGGGCGGCTCCAACAACTTCGGCATCGTCACGAACTTCAGGATGAACATGCTAAGCAATAACAAGATCTGGGGCGGGTTGACGATATCCCCGAAGGAGTACATATCCAGTTCCATCGACGCCATGCACAACTTCACAACCAAGGTCAAGGACAACCCCACTGAGACCGTGTGGACTCTGTTGATGCACTCACCTGAGCTCGGTGACATCAAGGACACTGTCATTGCGACTGCTTGTGAGTATTTCCCGCTGGCTGGCTGACATGTAATTCTCATTATGGATGTTTCAAACATGCTAATTGCTCCTCACTCAAAGATGCAAGCATGGTGGGGACGGAAAAGGCGCCGGCTTTCAAGGAATTTTTGGACATTCCCACGACCATCAGCCAACTCGGAATCAAAACAGTCAGCGAGTTCACCGTCGAATATACTCAATCAACTCATCATCAGTAAGTTGTCTTCAAAATTTGTAGTTCTAGTACCGGCCGATTGTTTATGTTCCATCACTTCGGTAAACTGATCATCCTATCTGAAGTGTCATCTGGTTCACCTGTGCTTTCAAGAACGACAAGCGCATCATGGCCAAGGCCTCGGAGCTGCACGATATCCTAGTAGAAGACCTCAAGGGCGTGGTCCCCGACGAAAACTTCATCACGCAGTGCGTCTTCCAACCACTGCCAACTCTATTTGCCGAGAAGTCCGTCGCGGCCGGTGGCAACATGCTGGGCCTGGAGCGCTACAAGCAGGATGGTATCATGTTCATGGCGACGGCTTTGTTCCCAACAAAGGAACTGCGAGATTATGCATACCCCAAAGTGCAGGCCTGGAACCGAGAGGTACAGGAGTTCGCGCAAACCATCCCTGACGGGCTGAGCGACTTCGTGTATCTCAATTACGCTGACCCGAGCCAAAACCCTTTGGCCAGTTACGGAGACGAGAACGTCAAGTTCATGAAGGAGGTGGCAGCTGAGTACGACCCCAAGCAGGTCTTCCAGAAGCTATGCCCCGGAGGATTCAAGTTGATAGACGTTCAACTATGAGCTTGGTCACTACGATTGCGACCGTAAACCAGCACGAACACCCGAGGACAGAGCTCTGGGGACAAAATGGCCGGGCTTTAAAGCAGAAATGAGGATAACAATGAATTGTGATTGCTAATTTCGCGCTTGTATACGACCTGCTACACGAAAATTGTCCTTCTATGAGCATCTTCGTTATTCTTAATCGTCGTCCTATGAATCTTCGAAACAAGTGAGATGACCCGATCACGACCTTGGAGTCGTGCTCCGATGCAAGGACGGATACAAGCAGGCTTGCGGCTAAGCAAACATTCTCACCAATGTGACTATCACTTCGGCCTCAGCCATCCCTTTCAAATGTTCGCATAGATCTTGGCCTCACGTTCCAGTGCAGACCTATCAGCTACTCTGGCGCTCTCCATGATCTATTTCTAGGGCGACGTTACCTAGGTACCTTAGGGTACTTTCTCCACCTCGCCAGTATCCTTGCACATTGCAATCCTGTTTTCTGGAACGGTTTACAGGGTTAGGGTATGTCTTCGCCACTATATCATGCTCAGCCGATGCCCGCTCGGCATCGGATGAGAGGCACCTAGTGTAAGTAGATGTGGCTCGTGACATTATTATTATATAAGACCTTACAGCCCACCCTCGGTACTCGCTCCCAATTGTAGGTATGGGCACATCATGCTATCCTCCAGGGCCCCCAGAAATGCGCTACTGCGTTCAAGGACGAAGATAACAACAGCCCACAGCTTCTCCACCATATCAAGGACGTCTTTCAGGATGAGCCAACAGCACAACTCGAATAACACGACCACGGGCAGCAGCCCTGGGAATCCCACGGCCCAGAAGCCAGACTGGTCAGCAAGCCAGTATCTCAAGTTTGGAAACGAGCGCACGCGCGCGGTACGAGAGCTGGTCGCGCAGATCCCACTGCCCAAGGCCGACCGCATCATCGACGTGGGCTGCGGCCCAGGCAACTCAACCGAAGTCCTGGCAGCGCGGTTTCCAGGCGCGACCATCACAGGCATGGACTCATCCCCGGACATGCTAGCCAAGGCGCGAGAGGCCATGCCGGGCGTCGAGTTCGTCGAGGGCGACCTGCGGACGTACTCGCCCGAGCCCGGCGCGGACCTCATCCTCGGCAACGCCGTGTTCCACTGGCTGCGCGCCGAGGACCGCATCCCCACCATCCTGCGCCTCCTGCGGGCCCAGCGGCCGGGCGGCGTGCTCGCCCTCCAGATGCCGGACAACTACGAGGAGCCAACGCACCGCGCGATGCGGGAGACGGCGCTGCTCGACGGCCCCTGGTTCGAGCACTTCCAGGCGCTGCCCGCGGCCCAGCGCCCGGACTTTGACCCCGTCGAGGCGCCGGCCGACTACTACAACGCGCTGATCCCGTTCTGCGAGAGGGTCGACATCTGGCACGCGCTGTACCAGCACCCGCTCGACTCGCCCGCCTCCATCGTCGAGTGGGTCAAGGGCAGCGGGCTGCAGCCCTTCCTCAACGCCCTGCCGGACCGGGAGGTGAAGGAGAGCTACCTTGAGGCCTATGAGAGGAGGATCGCGGAGCTGTACCCCAGGCTGGCCGACGGCAAGGTCCTTTTACGGTACCCGAGGCTGTTTGTGGTTGCGACGCGGAAGTGATGTGTGGGTAGGGGTCTCAATGGCGGCGTGTGGTAGACATTGGACCTTTGGGGGCTTACTGTGGCTCTCGGGTGTACATGGAACATATTTCAGGAGGCGGGAAACCATAGTATAGATCGTTGAATTACCCTCAATCAAAAGGTCTGTCGGTCATTGCCGGTCTAGCTGGCTGTGCAGCCCCCTGTTCCCAACCTCCATGGCCGCCTCGAGCTCCCGCTCCCCGTCCCTGAGCAAGGCCTTGCTGTGCCTCAGGTTCTTCTCCTGCCTCCGCTTCTCCTCCTCGACGGCCTTCTCCCGGTCCTGCAGCGCCTTCTCCCGCCTCCGCCGCAGGTCCAGCGCCTTCTGTGCGGCCTCGTCATGCTCTGCCGCCTCGCCGTCCTCCGGGGGCGGGGGCAGGGTCTGGATCAGGGCCTCGACCAGGGGGTCGCGAGTCTTGGCATCAAGCGAGATGTAGCGGATGTCGGTGATAACTTGTGGGGGCAGGTGGGTGAGCAGGGTCTTGTTGTTGAGTTGTGATATGGGCATGGACTTGAGCAGGGTGGCGAGGTCACTCTTCAGCGTGGCCTGCGGGAGCTTGAGCCGGTTGATGTGTTCCCTGTAGAGCTTTTCCCGGTCCTTGTCTGGCAGGGCCGTGTCCTTCATGGATGGCTCCTTTTTGTACTTCCTCTTGAACTCGGGCCAGTACAGCTTTGGCGTCGCCTTGTCGTGGAGCAGGGCGAGGTACGGTATGCGAGGGTCCTTCTTCTCCTGCTTTGCCCTCTGCTCCTTGAGCTCCTTGATCTTTTCCCGGGACCATTCCTCCCAGACCTCTTTCCTCTCCCTGGTGGTGCCGAGGACGGTGTACCGGCTGTCATCAAAGACCTTGCCCTCCTCGATGAGCTTCTCCCAAGGGCTGTACGGGTTGATGGCGTAGTCGTTGAGGAGATCCTTGAACAAGGCCCTGGCGTCCTCGTCTGACAGCTCCATGCCAGCTGCACCTTCTGGCCACTCCTCCATGTTGCCGTCGTCATACTCGCCTGGATCCAGCCCGTACTCTTGGCCCATGGCCTGGAGCTGGAACGCGATGTCTGCCTCGCTGAACTCGACTGGTCGGTCGCCATCTTCTGATGACTCTCCGACCCTCCGGCGTTTTGTGGCATGCTCGTCTCCCTCGTCTCCCTCCTCGCCCTCGTCATCCGTGACCTCGACCTCCTCGTACTCGGAGCTGTCGTAGTCGTGCTGGGGTTCCTCGGCAGCCCCGTCCCCGGTGGTCTGATGGTCATCGGCACCCTGACCATCCGCACCTGGCCTCCCCTGTGGGGGGCTGGCCGACCTGGCCTCATCCTGCTCCTTGCTCTCGCCAAGCCCTGCCTTGTCCCGTATCCTCGCCCTGTCCAGCTCGAGTATCGCGGGCATCAGCTTCTCGGGGATGCGCCAGTAGCTGGCGTTCTTGACCGGGTTGTAGGCAAAGCGCCGCTGGCACTTTGTGTATACCAGGACCCACGGCTCGCAGCCCGGGATGGCGACCTTGGACCTGGGCTTGTCGGTCGGCTGCGGTCGCGGCCTGTCGCCGTGTGCCCCTCCCCTGCCTCCCCTGCCACCATGTGCGCCTCCTCCTCCTCCCCTGTGGTTCTGCTGTGCGGCTGGCGGCTGGTTGTACTGCGACATGAAGGCATTGGCGACGCGGGGGTCGGACAGGTTCATGTTGGGGACGGCATTGTGCTGCATGAAGCTCGCGGAGGCGTCCATGGGCGCGGGGGCCGGCGGCGCTGCGCTGGGGCGCGTGTAGGTGGACGTCTTGGTGGCCGCATTGTAGTAGTACGTGTGCCCCGTCGGTGCCTTGTGCTCGGTCCATCCTGGGAGCAGCGGCGGGGGCGAGTTCGCAGAGGGCTTGTAGGTTGATTTCAGCATCGTGACAACCTGTCGGCCCCTCGCTCGGGGGCGTGGTGCGATGCTGGGTGCTTGTTGACTTGGGCTGCCGTCGGGAAATTCTTAGATCGGTTTGGACGACCCCTGCCTGCGTCATAGCTTGGTTTCGCTTACGTAAGTCACTCACAATCATATGCACTATACAAGGAACCTAGGGAGCCAGCATCCACACACCCAGCAAGTCAGTCCACACACCCAGCATTTTCTTTCCACTCACCTAATACCTACTTTTCTTAGTAACTCCCTTACATTTATAAGTACTTTCTAAATCAGTACTAAATAACCCTATAATATAAGCTTTTTCTTTAATTTTTAATACTTTAAGTATAAGTCTTTTTTAAACTTTTTTATTTTTATATTTTAAAACTTTTTATTTATATTTTTTAAAACTTTTTATTTTTACCTTTTAATACTCTTTTTAATTTATATATTTTTAAGTATATTTGAATATTAATTAAATATTTAAATATTAATTAAATATTTAAATATTAATTAAATATTATAAAATTAAAAAGTAAAAGTAAAAATAAAGATTATATTATTTTAATATTTTAATATTTTTTAATTTTTAACTTTTAAACTTTTAACTTTTAATATTTAATTAATATTTAAATATTTAATTAATACTTAAATATATTTAAAGATATATAGATTAAAAGGAGTTTTAAAAGGTTAAAAGTATATTAAAAATTATTAAAAGTAAAAGTAAAAAATATTAAAAGAATATTAAAAAAGTTTAAAAGAGTTTATATTTTAAATATTAAAAATTTAATGAATTTTAATTAAGTATATAGTTTTTATAAACTTTATATATAAATATAAATATTAAATATATAGAAAGAAAATATTAGGTATATAAATTAACTTATTAAATATATAAATACTAATTAATATATTTTATTATAAATTTATAATAAATTTATTATTCTACTATAAATTTATAATAAATTTATAATATTTATTAATTTATTATAAATTTATAGTAGATTTACTATATAGAATACCTAATAAATTTATTAAGAATTTATTAAACTATTAATCTATTTTATTTCTTATTATATAGTAATTATAATTATATACCTTTATTATATATTTTATTATTTTATTTTAATTTAAGAATTAAATTAACTTTATATTATTATTATTATATATTTATATATAAAATAATTAAATAGTTTTTATTATAAAAACTTTTAATTATATTAAAATATTTATTACTTTATAATTAAACTATTATAAAACTTAAAGGTTTACTATCCTATTAATAAATAATTAGAGTTTTATAATAATAATTATATTTAAAAAGCTTTTAAATTTAACTTAAAATTCCTTTAATATTCTTAACTACTTTAATAAACTTTTAATTAATATATAATTATTAAAAGTTATTTTAACTTAGTAACTCTTTATAAATACTTATTACTTTATTAAAATAAGATTTTAATAAAAATATAAATCTTTTAAAACTAAATATTTTATTTACTATATAATAAATATTATATAAATAGTACTTATTATATTATAACTTTTAAAAATTTAAACTAATAACTTAATATTATTTATTAATAAATAAACTTTAAAATAAACTTATCTATCTTTTATAATTAATAATAAAATTAAAATTTAAAAGAGATTTAATAACTTTTATTAATTAAAAGCTTATAATAATAACTTAATTAATAATTTCTATCTTTACTATTAATACTACCTTTTAATAATAATATTTAAACTTTATAATTAAAATATTATCTTTAATTAAATTTAATTACTTTAATTTATAACTTATTATTAAAAGTTTTAATAAAAATTAATTTAATTTAAATATAATTTAATTAAAAACCTTTATTTATTAATATTTTAAACTTTAAATTATTAAATTTAATTTATTAATATATAATATATAAGATTTAATAGAAAAATATCCTATTAAATACTAATAAAAGTAAAAACTTTTAATTATAAATAATATATAAAATTAACAAAACCTTTAAATATTATAAAAATTAAATATAAAACTTAAAGAATTATACTTAACTTACTTTACTTTAAAATTATTAAAAGTTAAAGAAAGTATTAATATATAAATACTTTATTAAAATTTTTTAAATAAAAGTATAATATAAAAGTAAACCTAATATAAAGATTTATTAAAGAATTTTTTAATTTTTATATATTATAAAAATTAAATAATTTATTTTAAAATAATAAATAAAAATATAAATTTTACTCTTATAAATATTTTAAGTTAAATAAGCCTACTTACTATTAGTTAATATTAATTAAAAGTTTTAATAATATATAAAACCTTATATCTTTTAATTTTAAAATATTATATTAAAACTTTTATAATAAAATAGATTTTATTTATATTAAATTAAATATTTAATAACTTTAATTATATTAACTTAAAGGTAATTAAAACTATATATATAACTTTAATTTAACTAATTATAGTTAGAATTTAAATATATATAATTTAAAGTTATTAGAATTTTTAATTCTTTTAAAAATAGACTCTTAACTAACCTTTTAAGGTTTTAAAATAATTAAGAGTAAAAATATAATTATTAAATAATTTAAACTATATAAAAATTAAAATAACTTTTAAAACCTTTTATAAATATTTTATATTAATAAAAGAATATTATATAAAAGATTTTTAAAGCTTTATTAATTATTATAAAATTTATATTATTAAAAATAAAAGTTATAAAAGATAGTTTTATTAAAACTTATTAATAAGTTTATTAAATATAATTTATTTATAATTTTAAATTACTTTATTTAATAATAAAAATAAAAACTTATTATAATAAATATAAATAAATAAACCTTTTAAAAAAGTACTTTATAAAAATTTTAAAATATTAAAAATATTATTAAAACTTTATTTAATTAATAATATTATTTATATTTAAATATATATTATAACTATAATATTTAAAAATATATTTAAAAATATATTACTTTATTCTTTTAACTAAGTAACTATATTTCTATATATTTTATAATATATAAAATAATATTAATAAATTATTAATAATATTTTATTTTAATTATTTATTAATAAAATTAATTTATATACTTTTAAAATAAACCTTTAAAATAAATAAAAATATAATATTTAATAAAAAAGACTATATAAAGTTATATCTTTCTTTATATTTTAGCTTATTTTTTAATTAACTTAATTAAAAGAGTATAATCTTATTAATACTTTAATTAATTTATATCTATTTTTATTAAATTTATATAAATATTTTAAAAGTATTTAGCTATTTTATATTTTATTTAATAATTATTTATTTAATTATAAATTTAAAAGTATATATTTTTAATAATATTTTAATTATATAACTTTAAAATAAAAATAAAAGCTATTTAATATTAAAAAGCCCTTTAAAATAAAAGAATATTAATATATTTCTAACTTAAACTCCTTATAAATACCTTTATATAAAAGAAAAATAAAATTAAAACTTTAAAAAATTATAATTAATTTATTAATTTAATTAAAAATAACTATAATAATATTTTAATAATATTATTTAAACTTTTATAATAGATAATAAATAATTTTAATATAATATATTTTAAAAAAACTTTAACTTTAAAAATACTATTTAATAAATAATAAATTAAATATTTAAAATAAAGTTAATAATATATTAAATAAAATAAAATTTAATTTAAATTTAAATAATTTAAATAAATTAAAAATAATAATATTTTAACTATATTTAAAAATAACTACTATATTTTAAATAATATTAACTTATTTATTATTAATTCTCTTTATAAAAATAGAAAAAGTTTAAATATTAAGCTATATATTAATAAATATATATATTATATAACTATTACACTATATTATAAATAAAGTATTAACTTTTAAAACTAAATTAACTTATTACTTTAAATAAATAAACTATTATAAATCTTATTTAATTAAAGTTATAAATATATTTATACTTATATATAAATTTAAAATTTATTAATAAATTTACTTTTATTATTTATTATAATATAAATACTTTAAAATATATTATATTTAAAAATATATTAGATAAACTATTAAATATTATAATAAATTAAAAATTTAAATTAATATTTAAAAAGTTAAAAACTTAAACCTTAAGTTAAATTAAATTTAATATATTTTATTAAACCTTTAAAAATAATAACTTAATAATAATCTTTACTTAAATAAAACTTAAATATTTAATTAATTTAAAATTAACCTTTTAATTAAATAGAAATTTATAATACTATATAAAGTAAATATATTAAATTTATTTAATAAAATTTCCTTTAAATACTTTAAAAGAGTTATTATAAAGATAATAATTTTTATTAAAGCTTTAATAAAGTTATTTATTATAAAATTTATTATAATAATAATTATTCTTCCTTTTTTATTAAATAGTCTCTATTAAAATCCCTTATAGAAAAAATAATTACTTTCCTATTTAAATTTAAATAAAAAATTAAATTAACTATTTATTAAATTATAATAACTTTAAAGTAATAATTATAAATTAATTTAATTACTTACTTTAAATACTTTAAAACTTTAAACTTAATACTTTATTATTATTTATCTTTATATAAATATACTTTTATTTATAAAAGTATAAACTTTTAATTTTAATAAATAAAATTATTAAAATCTTAAAATTAAATAATTTTATCTTTTTTATCTCTTTAATTTAATTAATTTATTAAATATCTTTAATTAAAATAACTTAAACTATATTTAATTTAATTAAAGTATAATTTTTTAAAAATAAGAACTATTAAACTTTAATAAATTAAAACTTTAAAACTATTTATATTTTAATAAAAGCTTAAAATAATTAAAATTAAAAATCTATTAAAATTAAATTAAATAATAATATTTATATATATTAAAACTTAATTAAATTTATAATTAAAACTTTTATATTAATTTAAAATTTAATAATATTTTTAAAATATTAATTTTATAAATATTTTAAAATTATATTAAATAAAAATCCTTTTAATAAAAGTTAATAAAATTATAAAATTAATAAATATTTATATTACTTTAATAAAGAAACTTAAAATTATTAATAAAATAATAACTAACTTTTATAATAAAAATTAAACTAAATAAATAAATATAATTATATTTTTAAATTATTAATATTCATTATATAATATATTATTAATAATTAAAAAAGGTTATATTATAATTAATTTATAAATATTAAATAAAGATAATATTAAATATTTACCTTTTATTTTATAATTAAAAATAATTTAAAATTTATAATAAGAAATATTTATTAATAATAAATATAAATCTTTTCTTTTATTAATCCTAATTTATTTATTATATTAAAATAAATTTATTATAATTAACTATTATAATTAAAAAGATTTAAAATTATTATTATAAAATTTTATAATTTATTTACTTATATTTAAAAGTATATAAATTACTTACTTTATTTTTATTAATACTTTATTATTATTTTTATAAATAAGATAATTATCTTTTATAACTTTATTATAAATTATATATAATATTTATATATAATCTTTAAGTTATTTTAAAATTAGAATATTTCTTTTATTTAAAAATCTTTTAAAATATTTATTAATTAATTTCTTAAAATTCTATATAAATATACTTAGACTTTATAATATAAAATTATATTAAAATTATTTATAAATTAAAGTTTTTAAAACTCTTTAATAATTAAAAATTTATTAACTTTATTAAATATTTAAAATATTTAATTTCTTAATATAAAATTATATAAACTTTTATAAAAAAGAAAATAATTATATTATTAATTACTTACTTTAAAGGAAAGTTATTAAAGAGTAACTTTTAAAAGTAATATATAAAATAAATGAACTTTAATTTAATAATAATTAAAGTAATTACTTTTAAAAACTTTTAAAAGTTTTTATAGAATTAAATATATTATTTTATTATAATTTAAATTAAACTTTATTTATTTAATTAAATATATTTAAGGAAGTTAATTTTAAATATTATATTTTAACTATTAAAGAAATAAGTTTAAGATAATAAATTATTAATTTTATAATTTTAAATATAGTTAGTTAATTACTTAAATAAAACTATTAATTTAATTAAATAAAAGTATTAACTATTAAATTAAAAGTTATTTATTTAATTTAATTAATTTATGCTTTATATTATTATTAAATTTAATAAAGTTTAATTAATTTATATATTAACTAATTATTTAATTATAATTAGTATAGTAAATTAAATATTTATAAAAATTATAAATAAAATTAAAATAAACTTTAAGTTAATTTTAATATTAAAATTTTTAATTAATATTAATTAATATTTACTATATTCTAAACTATATTAATATAATTATAAATTTTATTAAAATTATTAATATATTAATAATTAAAAAGAATTATAATATTTTAAATAAATTATATAATTAAGTAATATATATTATAATAAAAATTAAAACTAATAATAACTTTTAAAACATTATTATTTAAAATTATAATATTATAAAAGTTAAATAAGAATTATTATTTAACTTAAAAACTTTAAAAAAAGTTACTATTTTATTTAAATTAAAGGATAATAAACTTTTTTAAAAATATAATAATAAAAGATAACTATATATTTTATATAAATTAATAAAGACTTTAATTAATAAAACATATAATTTAAAATATTACTTTAAAATAATTTATATTTATTATAACCTTAAAATTAATATATTATTTTTAAATATTAATAATAAATAGAAAAGTATATTTAATATTATTTAATTTATAAAGAAAATTAAAATAATAATTATATATTATTAAAAGAAATATAATTAATTTTTTTATTATTAATATTATTTTATATAATTATTATAAACTTTATTATTTATTTATTAAAAATATTAATAAAGTAAATATTATAAAATTATTAATAACTCTTTTTTAATATATTTATTATAATAATAAATAAATTTTAAAATATTACTTATTATTTTAAATAATTTAATATATATTATTAAAAATTAAACTTAAATTTTTTAAATATTATATTTAAATAATTAAAAATCCTATAATAAATAATCTTTAATTATAATAAAAGTTTTTATTTACTTTTAAAAAGTTTTAAAATCTATTAATATAAAACTTTCTTTATTATATAATACTTTTAAATTAATAGTTAATTAAAAGTTAAAACTATATAATTAAAATAATTATATATATATAAACTATTATAAATTTTAATTAAAAATAAATAAATATTATATTAATATTATAATTTAATTTAAATAATATATATAATAAAATAATTAAATATTTTATAAATTAAATTTTATATAATTTTAATATATTAAATATTATTATTATTATTAAAATACTTATTATTAAACTTAAAAAATATATTAAAAACTTTAATTTCCTTTATTAAAATTTAAATATTTATTAAAAAATATTATAATAAAAAATATTATTAAATCTAGCTTAATATTAATAATTAAGTATACTTTAATTTAAAATAAAAGTATTATCTTTTAAGTAAACTTTTATAAATACTTAAAATAATATATTAACTTATTCTTAATTAAAGTTAAAATTAATTAATTAATATATTAATTTAAAGTATTATTTAATATAAATATATATTTAATAATATTTATATTATAATTTATATTAAACTTTCTATTAATAAATAATTTATATAAATAAAATAAATTATTAAAAAAATATTAAAATTAAAATAATAAAGAAAAGTTAAAAATATTTAAATATTATAAAGTTAGCTATATATTTAAAAGAAAATTAAAAATAAAATAAAATAAATAATTATAAAGTATTTAATTAAATAAATAAACTATTTTAATTATTATAATATTTAAATAGTAATAAAATACTTAAATATAAAAATAATTTAAAACTTTAAAATTAAATATATTTATATAAATAAATTATAATAATAAATAAAAATTATAATTAATAATAAACTATTATTATTAAAATTAAAAAGCTTAAAAATACTAACTTATATTAATATAAATAGTTAAATAATAAAAATAAAATCCTATTATACTTTAAAATATATTAATATAAATATATTAAAAGTTAAGTTAAATTATAAAATATATTATAAATAATAAAAGTTTTAAATAAAGTAAGCTTTAATAAATTTATAGTAAATTTATTATAAAAGTATACTATAATAAAGTTAACTTTAAGAGTTACGTTATAAATTATATTAAAGTAAATAAAGCTATATATTAATTTATTATAAATTTACTATAAAAGTAATTACTATTTATTTTTATATAATTTACCTTACTTATAATATATTAATCTTTATTTTATTTAAACTTAATCTTATTATATTACCTTTATTATTATTAATTTATAACTTTATATTATTACTGCTTCCTTATTACTACTATTTTTAAATAATTTATTATTACCTATTAAACTACCTCCTTACTATATTATATTTAATTATAAATATTAAAATTAATTATAACTTTACTTTAAATAAATACTTATTATATTAAACTTTTATATTCTATTATACTTTATAAATTAAAAACTTAAATATTATTTATCTTTAATATAATTATATAATAAAGTATTATTATTAAGTAATTAATTTATATAAAAGAGAAAACTATTATTTAATAAATATTATTAAATAATATACTTATATAATAAAAGATTAATATTACTTTATATATATATATTATATTAAATTAATATAATAGCTTATTTTACTTATTATTAAAATAATTATATTATATTTTAATAAATATTTATTAATAAAAATATAATAAACTTTTAAATTATATTATAAAATTTAATATCTTTATTTTATATAACTTCCTTCCTACTTTTCTAATTAACTAACTTATTATTTAAATATAAACTTAAACTCTTTTAATATTCTACTTATCCTTATTTAAATTAATTATAATAATCTATTATATTATAATTAAAAGTTATACCTTAATAATTAATTAAATTAATAAATATTAAACAACCTTTTACTAATTAATAAAGAGTTAAATAAATTTATAACTATTAAATTCTTTTTTAAAACTCCTTTTAAATTTATTTATATATAACCCCTCTTTAAACTTATATTATTAAAATACTTTATTATATAAATAATACTATTACTTAACTTATATAATATTTATTATATATTAAAATAAATATAATTAATTCACTTATAATAAAGTTTAAATTAATATAATTATTTAAAAGGTTAATACTTTTTAATATATTATTATTATAATAATATATTTAATTAATAACTTTACTTTCTATTTTAATATTTAAATAGCTAGACTAAAAATAAGTAAATTATTATTAACCTTACTTATAAAATTAATATTATTATAAATTTAAATAAATTAAAAACTTTAAACTAAACTATAACTTATTTATAATTAATACTTATTAATTATAAGTATTATATAACTATTAACTTTATTAAAAATAATAAAATAAAAACTTTATTTATAAAAACCTTTTAAATTTACTTTTAATTAAACCTTTAACTTTTTTACTACTACTTTTAATTATATTATTACTATACTTAAATATTTAAATAAAATTAATATTATTACTCTCTTTACTATTATAAAAAGTATTTCTTTAAACTATTACTTTTTTATAAATAAATTTAATATTATAATAATTATTAAGTTTAATATTACTATAATTATTATTATTATTTATTATAATAACTAACTAACTTAGATTAAAAATTATACTATTATTAATAATTATTAAACTAATTTTATTCTTCTTATTAATAATAAAAATTTAAATCTATAAATTTTAATTAAATTTATTAAAAGTATTATTATAACTATTAATAAAATAAAAATAATTAATAAGATTAATAATTTAAATAAACTTTTATTTATTTTATTCTTTATAATATTCTTTATAAATATAGTAACTTTAATACTATTATTATTTATTATTATAAAAGTAATAAGTTTAATTAAATTATATCTTTATTATTTAAAAGGTTAAATACTTTACTACTTTTAACTTAATTATAAAAATATATTATATTACTAAATTACTAAACTTATTAATTATATAACTTATTATAATATTATTAAAATCTTTACTTTAAATAATATTAAAGTTAAACTTATTATTAATATTATAATTAATAAAGTTATAAAGATTATTTAAAAAGTTTAATAATATTAACTTATTTAACTTATATAATTATTAATAAAAAAGTTAATTTTTATATATATTAATACTACTCTATTTATTTTCTTTTCTTTATATTAATTAAATTATAATTAATTTAAGTTAGTTATTAAAGTTATAATATTTTAATATTAATATATAATATATATTTTATATATTATTAAATAAATTAATTGAATAAATAATAAATTAAATTTAAATTAATTATAATAAATAGTATATTATAATATAAAAATATATAATTTTAAACTTTAAGTTTATTAATAAATTATATATATTTACTATAAATTTATATATAATATTAATATTATTATAATATTATTATTAATAATATTACCTTATATTATCTACACTTTTACTTTATATTAATATAACTATTTATTTATTATTATAATACTTTATATTCTTATAATAATTAAACTTATCTATTAAATTATTAGTTTATATAAAATAAATTATTATTAAAAGTATTTAATATATTTTATTATAAATTTATAATAAATTTACTATTTTATTATAAATTTATAATAAATTATAATATTTATTAATTTATTATAAATTTATAATAGATTTATTATATAGAAATACTTAATAAATTCATTAAAATTTATTAAGTTATTAATTTATTTTATTTTCTATTATTAATTTATATTTAAATATTTAAATAAATATTAATAAATTTCTATATAATAAAATATTTAATTATATAAATCTATAATTTATTCTATTAATTTTTTTAATTTATTTAATATAAGTTTTTATACTTTATTTTATAAGTTTAAAACCTTAATTTTTATATATAAAGTATAAGTTAATTTATTAAGAATATACTTTACTTTTATAATTAAATTTAACTTTAAAATTATAAATTTATTTTTTAATTTTTAATTTAATTAAATTAATTTTTAATTTATTAATCTTTAATTAAATTATAATTAAAATAAATTAATTTTTAATTATTTAATTATATTAAATAATTAAAATTAAAAATTAAAATTAAAATTAAAAATTAAAAATAAAAATAAAGGTTTTTATAATAAATAAGTTTTTTTAAATTTAATAATTTATAAGTTTTATAAAAATTAAACTTAAATTTATAATTTATATAATTATAAAAATTATTTATAAAATTTATAAAAAATTTATTTAATTATATTATATATATTAATTAATTAATAATTATATATATTCTTAAATTTTTTATATAAATTAAAAAATAATTTATAATTTACTTAAACTTATACGTTTTTTTAATTTAATTATTTATATTAATTACTTTATAATTAAATAAATATAAATTTAAAAATATAATAAAAATATATTTAAATATTTTTATTTAATATTTTATTAATAGAATTATTAAAAATATATTAAATAATATAAAATTATATTTTAAATAATATATAATAATTTTAATAATATATTAAAATTATTATTTTAAAACTTAAAAACGTTTTTAAATTTTTTATATATATAAAAGATATTTTATAAATATATATTATATTTAAAAGTAAAGTTTATTCTTAAAAATAATAATTTAAATAAAATATTTTAATAAATTAAATTAATATAATAAAAATAAATTATAAATATTTAAAATTAAATATAATAAAATAATATTTATATATAAAAATATATTTTAAAGTTAATAACAATATTTTTAAATTTAAATAAAATACTTTAATATTTAATACTTTAAAATATTTTATTTTTAACTTTAATTATTTAATTTAAACTTTTAACTTTTAATTTAAATCTTTAATTATTTAGTTTAAACTTTTAACTATTTAATTTAAACTTTTATATTTTAAAATAAAGTTTTAATTATTTAAATTTAACTTTTAATTATTTAATAAAATAATTTAAATATTTTAAAATATAATAAAATATAATAATATATAAAAACTATTTAAAAATTAATATAAATATTTATAAAATATTTTATTATAATTTTAAAATAATAATTAATTTATTTTAAAAATTATTTAAATATAAAACTTTTATATATTAAATATATAATATTATAAAATATATTATTATATTATAATATTATAATATAATATTATTATTATTAAATATTATATATTATAATAATTATTTTTAAATTTTATTAAAATAAAATTAAATTAATAAATTATTTATTATAAAGAAGTTTAATAAATTATTTATAATAAATAAATTTTATTTATTAAAATATTAAATAAAGTTTTAATTATTTAAATATTTTATTTTATTTTTTTATATATATAACTTTTTCTTTTTTAAAATCTTTTTTATTTTTACTTTTTTATATAACCTTTTTATTACTTTTATTATTATAAAATCTTTATTTTATTAAAAATTTATTTATTTATTTTAAATAAATATATTTTTATTTTTTTATTATAAAGTTTTTAATATTATTTTTTTAAAAAAATAATTTATAATTTATTTTAAAAATAAAATATAATAATATTAATTATAAACTATTTATATTTTTTTAATTTTATTATTAAATTAAAAATAAATAATTAAAGTTTTTAAAAAATAAAATATAATATATATAAAAATAGTAGGCTGCAATAAATTAGCCACTATAAGTACTATAAGTAAGATTAATAGGTTCATATCCCTACACGAGCCACCAAGCTTAGTTAGTAGGTCTAGCCAACCCAACTAGGCGCTTCGCCACCCAACTAAACAAACCTCTAACTAACACTAATACACACCACTTTCACTTACTTACATATAAGCTAAGCTAACCAACACTAATTAATTACCTACTAACTTTAAATAGTTAAATATAAATAGTTAATTACTTTAAAAGCAATTATATTAACATTATAAAACTAGTAATATTAATCTTAATTTATTATTTTAAAACTATAGTAATTATAATAATAATAATAGTAATAAATTAACGTTAATTTTAGTCTATTAATTTAAAACTATTAGAGGCGTTATATACATTTATTATACTTTAAGAAAAACTTAGTAATCTCTAAAAACTTAAAATTTAACTTCTTCTTTTATTAATAACCCCCTCTTTAGCTATAGGTAACACCTTAAATTAAGTGTAGTAATCTCTAGAGATTTAAAATTTATAAACTCTTTTTAAATAACTAAGCGAGACGCCTTTACTAGCCTAGTCTTATATAACAACCCTCTTATAACTAACAACTTTATATACTTCGCTCAAGCCAGTATGTAACCCCTTAAGTGACAACCTCTCTTTTGCGATAGCCTATAAGAAGCGTCAGACTATGGATGGTTGCAGCAGCCTTTTCTATCTGTTAGGTAATCTCTCTTGCAACCCATAGCGATAACTCTCTTGTAAGCGACAATTCGAGCCTGCCCACCAACTCGCTGGGCGCCCTTACCAACCTCCTAAGCACCCTTCGAGAGACCCTTAAGTATAAGTAACGGTCTTACGGGCTAAGCGACCGACTATATAAATAAGGTGGCAGTATGTTTGCTGTATAAAAACTACGCTTAGTACGCCCGACCAACTAATCCGATTGAAGTGACCAACCAAGTAGACCGTAATTAAGCTCCCTACTCAAGCAATTACATAAATAGCGATTCATACCTAAAGTAAGCCCTACTCTCTGATAGCTGCTAGCTAGCTGCCAGTTAGACAGTCTAATTAACCGTATAAAGTAAGAGATAAGTAAAAGAAGAAGAAACTATTAGAAGGACTGACTAGACTAACTAATGGTTGTAGATTAATTAATAATTAGTTATAGCTAGTAAATAATTAGTAGACGGCCCGATAAACAATTAATAATTAAGTGAGTAATTAAGTAACTAGGTAACTTAAAAATGTTAATTTAAAGTGTTAACTATAAGAAGGAAAAGAAACTATTAAAAAGGACTAACTAGTTAAATATAGCTATAATTAGTAACTATTTAATAAATAACCTAATAAGTAATTAATAATTTAAACTAAATTTTACTTATTAAAGTAATTAGAATTTAAGTAATTTAGGCGATTTATAAAACGTTAATTTAAAGTATTTTTAGATCGCTTAAATTAAGTAAATTATAATTATATATTTAATAGTAATTTTAAGTAATTAGAGCGATTTAATTAGAACCTACTTTATTAGTAAATAGAGCTCTCTAATTAGTTAAAAGGAAGAAAGATTTTAAAAGATTAAAAAGGTGCTAGTATAGAAATAATAAGCTATAATAAATTAGTTACTATAAGTATTATAAGTAAGATTAGTGGGTTTGTGCCCCTATACGGGCTACTAAGCTTAGTTAATAGATCTAACCAACCTAATTAGGCGCTTCACCGCCCAGCTAGGCAGACCTCTAACTAATATTAATACACACTACTTTCACCTACTTATATATAAGCTAAGCTAACTAATAATATATTTTTTAAAAATTAATTTAATTAAATTTATTATATAAAACTTTTTATTATAACTTTATAATTTATATTTATAATACTATTTATTATTAAAAAATACTTTTTTATATTAATATATTAAATTATATTAATATAAATTAATATTATTAACTTATTAAAAGTTAAAATTATTATAAATTATAAGTTATTTAATTTTAATACTATTAAATACTATATATAATATTATTATATAACTTAAATATAAATTAATTAAAATAAGTAAAAATAAAAGTTATTATTCTTTTAATTAAAAATATATATAAGTTTTAACTTTATTTAAATAAATATTTATTTAATAAATTTAAAAGACTATTAACTTTATAAATAAAACTATTTAAAAGTAATTATTTAACTTATTATATTATTAAATTAAAAATAATTAAATAAAATAACTATACTTTATTATTATATATAATATTTAAGTTTATAATTTTAATAATTTATAAAAAAGAAAAAATAATTATTAATAATTAAATTTATAATTATATAAAAATAAACTTTTATTTAAAAAAATTATTAATATTTAAAATAATTAATATATTTTTAAAGAAATTAAAGAATTATAAGTTTAAATTAAAGGAAATTAAAATTTATAAAATTTTAAATTTAAACTTAAAAATTCTCTTTTAAATTTAATTCTTTAAAAAAATATTAAAAGTTTAAAAAAGTTTAAATAAAATTAAATAAAGTTATAATAATATAATATAATTAAATAAAAACTAATTATAAAATTATAATTATAAATCTTTTAACTTTATATTTAAAAAGGTAATATTAATTATATATTTTTTTAAGAAAATATATATTTATATTTTTAAAATAATTTATTTACTTTAATTTTTTTATATTATTAAAAATATAAATTAATAAATTTTAATATTTTATATTTAATAAATTATTTATTTTTAATAAAAGAATAAAATTATATATAAATATTATTTTATAAATTTTATTTATATATAATTATATTTATATTAAATTATAATTTATTAAAAATAATAAAAACTATTTTTTAAATTAATTTATAATAAAAATATATTAATTATATTTTAAAAGTATTTTAACTATATAATTAATATATAAAATAATCTTTTAATCTTTTTTAAAATTAATTTTTATTTAATTTTTAATTAATTAATTTTATAAATACTTTTATAAAAATAATATTTTAAAAGTTTTAAGTTTTAAATTATATTTATTATTATAAAAGTTTATTTAAAATTTTTTATAAAAATAAAAATAAAAATAAAAGTAAATAAAATATTTAAAATATGTTTTATTAATATATTAATATTTTTAAAAGTTATATTTTATAACTTTTAATATTTTAATTAAATAAATTAGGTTAATTTTATAAATATAAATATTTATAATAAGATTTTAAATTTTATTATTAAAATAATTTATTTTTAATATATTAAATTTAAAGTTTTTTAAAAATTATTATTTTATTTAAATTTATATATATAAATATTTTTTTAATATTTTAATTAATTAAACTTTTATTATATATATATATAAAGTTATATTTATTATTAATTATTTAAAAATTAAAAATATTTTTAATAAATATTTTTAATAAAACTTTATAAATTTAAATTAAAATTTAAAAAAATTATTAATTATAATAAATTCTTTTATTTTTAATATTTAAACTTTTAAAATAAATATAGTTTATATAAAAATAATTATTTTATATATTAATTTAAAATTTAAATTAATTAATAAATTAATTAAATCTTTTAAATTAAAAATAAATATATTAATTTTATCTTTTAAAAATTTTAAAATCTATTTAAAGTTATTTAAATATAATTTTAAATAATATTTTTAAATATTTAATATTATATATATATATATATTTAATAATATATTTTTAGTATAATTTTATTTAAAATAATATAATAAATAATAATATATTTTATTAAAATTTAAAAAAATATAATTTTAATTTAAATTTTAATTTTAATAATAATATTTATTATATAATATATATTATTAATTTAATAATATAAAATATTTTAAAATTATTTATTAAATAAAAAATTAATAAATATATTTTTAAATATTTTATAAATCTTTAAATTATTATATTAAAATTTATAAAAATAATAAATAATTTTATTAATTTTATTAATATTTAATATTAATTAATTATAAATATTATTACTTAAATTTAATAAATAATAATATTAATTTAATATAATATTAAAATTAATAAACTTTTAATAAAAGGTATTAAAAATATATATAAAATAAATTTTTAAAATCTTTTAAAAAAACTTATATATTTTAAATTCTTTTAAATATAAAATTAAAAACTTATAGTTTTTATTTAATTATATTATATTATTATAATTTTATTTAGTTTTTAATTTTATTTAAATCTTTTTTAAACTTTTTAATATTTTTTAAAAAAGTTAAATTTAAAAAGCTTTTAAATTTAAATTAAAATTCTTTTAAATTTTAATTTTTTAAAATTAAATTTATAATTTTTAACTTTTAAAAATATATTAATTATTTTAAATATTAATAACTTTTTTAAAATAGAAATCTATTTTTATATAATTATAAATTTAATTATTAATAATTATTTCTTTTCTATTTATAATAAAATTATTAAAATTATAAATTTAAATATTATATATAATAATAAAATATAATTACTTTATTTAATTATTTTTAATTTTAATAATATAATAAATAAAATAATTACTTTTAAATAGTTTTATTAATAATATAATAAAGTTAATAAATAAATATTTATTTATAAAATAGAATTAAAACCTTAAAAAATAATAGTTTTATTTTATTTATTTTAATTAATTTATATTTAAGTTATATAATAACTTTATATATAATATTTAATAATATTAAAATTAAATAGTTTATAATTTATAATAGTTTTAATTTTTAATAAGTTAATAATATTAATTTAAATTAATTAAATATAACTTAATATATTAATATAAAAGTATTTTTAATAATAAATAATATTATAAATAATTATAAAGTTATTATAAAAAGTTTTATATAATAAATTAATTAAATTAATTTTTAAAAATATATTATATTTTATTTTTAAAACTTTAACTATTTATTTTAATTTTAATAATAATATTAAAAATAAATAATTTATATATTTTAAATAAATAAAAATATTTTTAAATAAATAAAAATATTTTTAAATAATATTTTATATTAATTTTAATTTAAATATTTTATAAAATAAAATTTTATATATTTTATATTAAAAACTTTTATAATTAAAAACCTTTAATATATATATAAAAATATATTTAATATTAAATTTAAAAATATATTTTTAAATTAAAATATATATTTTAATTTAAATTAATAAAATATTTAAAATATTTTTAAAACTTTTATTAAACTTTAAAAATAATTATATATAATTATTTTTAAAAATTCTTATATATTTATATAATATATAATAATTTAAAAGTTGTAATAAAAATTTAAAAAGTTAAAAAGATATTTTTAAATAAATAATTTTTAATTTATATTATAATTATATATTAATTTATTTAAAACTACTTTTTTAAATTTATAAAACTATTAAAATTAATTTAATTAAATTAAAAAGTATTTTTATATTAACTTTAATTTTAAACTTAAAATATAAAATATTATATTTTTAAAAATAAATTATTAAATTTCTTTTATAAAAGTTAATATATAGTTTATTTTAAAGAATAAGTTTAATAAATAAATTTAAAATTAATTTTTATTTATATATTTATTAATATTTTATAAAATTAAAATAAAATTATATTCTTTTAATAAAATGTATATAATATTTTATTTATAAATTTATTTTAAAATACTTTTAATTTTAATAATAAATTTTATATTAAATTTTAATAAATATTAAAAATAAATATAATATTTATTTTTAAAAATATATTTTAATTTTAAAATATTTTAAATTATTTTATTTTAAATATTTTATTTATTAATAATTAATAATTAAACTTTAAATATTAAAATAAAAGATTTTAATATTTTATATTAAGTATATTAATTTAAAATATTTTATTATTATAATTATATTTATTATTATAAAAAATATTTTTATTATTAATTATATTATAATTAAATTAAAAATTAATTTTAATATAAAATAATAAGGAATTAATATTATTAAAAAGTAAAGGTTTAATAATATTTAAAAATTAAAATAAAAATTTAAAATTTAAAGAAATTAATAAAAGAAATAAAAAAATAATTTAAAATAATTTATTTTATTATTTTTAATTTAAATTATATTTAAATAACTTATCTTAAAAATAATAATAATTTATTTTATTTTAAATTATTTAATTAAATAAATTATAAAATAAAATAAAAATAATTATATAT
Organism: Diaporthe batatas; assembly: GCF_019321695.1. NCBI lineage: Eukaryota > Fungi > Ascomycota > Sordariomycetes > Diaporthales > Diaporthaceae > Diaporthe > Diaporthe batatas. Next base: position 82,492 of record NW_025408563.1, on the reverse strand, counting down.
TTTATATTTTAAAATTAATAAAAGTTATTTTATTATTATTTTCTTTTAATAAATTTTTAAACTTTTATTTATTAATTAAAATTAATGATTATTTTAAACTTCCTTTTATAAAATTAAAATTAAAATTACTTTAAATTTTTTATTTTTAATTAAAAATTAAAAGTTATTTTAAACTTTTATTTATTAATTAAAAATTAAAAGTTATTTTAAACTTTTTTATTAATTATAAAAAATAAATATTTAATTAAATACTCTTAAATAATTATTAATATTCCTTTAATATTTAATAAATATAAAATAAATTTAATAATATTTAAATTATTTAAATATCTTTTATTATATACTTTATTTAACTTTTATTTAACTTTTATTTAATTTTTATTTAACTTTTATTTAACTTTTATTTAACTTTTATTTAACTTTTTATTTAACGTTTTATTTAACTTTTTATTTAACTTTTATTTAATATTTTATTTAATTTTTATTTAATTTTTATTTAACTTTTATTTAACTATTTATTTAACTTTCTATTTAACTTTCTATTTAACTTTTATTTAATTTTTATTTAACTATTTATTTAATTTTTATTTAACTTTTATTTAACTTTTATTTAACTTTTATTTAACTTTCTATTTAACTTTTTATTTAATTTTCTATTTAACTTTTTATTTAACTTTTATTTAATATTTTATTTAATTTTTATTTAACTTTCTATTTAATTAATAATAAATTAATTAATAAAAAATAAAATAAAATAAAAAATAAAATATATTATAAAAGATTTATTAAAAATTAAATTTAAGTTTTTCTTTTATTTAAAAGATTTTAACTATTAAATTATAAATTATTTATATTTTTTAATTCTATTATTAAATTAAAAGTAAATTATTAGAGTTTTAAAAGAATAAAATATAATATATTTTTAAAAATTAATTTAATTAAGTTTATTATATAAAACTTTTTATAATAACTTTATAATTATTTATAATATTATTTATTATTAAAAGATATTTTTATATTAATATATTAAAATATATTTAATTAGTTTAAATTAATATTATTAGTTTATTAAAAGTTAAAACTATTATAAATTATAAGCTAGTTTTAATACTATTAAATATTATATATAAAGTTATTATATAATTTAAATAAATTAGTTAAAATAAAATAAAAATAAAGCTATTATTCCTTTAATTAAAAATATATATAAGTTTTAACTTTATTTAAATAAATATTTATTTAGTAAACTTAAAAACTATTAACTTTATTATATTATAAATAAAACTATTTAAAAATAGTTATTTAACTTATTATATTATTAAATTAAAAATAATTAAATAAAATAATTATACTTTATTATTATATATAATATTTAAGTTTATAATTTTAATAACTTTATTATAATAAAAATAACTATTAATAATTAAATTTATAATTATATAAAGGTAAACTTTTATTTTAAAAAAGTTATTAATATTTAAAATAATTAATATATTTTAAAAGTTAAAAATTATAAATTTAATTTAAAGAAAATTAAAATTTATAAAAATTTTAAATTTGCTTAAAGGTTCTTCTTTAAATTTAACTTTTTAAAAGAAAAATATTTAAGAAATTTAAAAGGCTTAAATAAAGTTAAAAATTAAATAAAGTTATAATAATATAATATAATTTAATAAAAACTAATTATAAAATTATAATTATAAATCTTTTAATCTTATATTTAAAAGGAATTATTAAATTATAAATTTAAATATAATATACTTTATATTTTAAAAATTTTATTAATTAAAAGGTATATATATTAAATAAAATTTTTAAAATTTAATAAATAAAATATTAAAATATTAAAAATATATAAATTTTAATTTTAATATTATAATATTAATAATAATTATTATAAATAATATATATATATAATTTAATTATATAAAAATAAAATATTTTAATTAAATTTAATTTAATTATATAAATTTAATATAATAAATTTATTAATAAAATTATTATATATATTATAAAAATAAATTTTTTAATAATATTATAATTATATTATAATAAAGCTTTATTAATATATTTAAAAATTAATAAATAATATTATAATTTTATAATATAAAGAAAATATTATAAATTGAAATAAATAATTAAATAACTTTATTTTTAATATTCTTTTAATATAAATTTAAAATATAAAATTTAATATTAATATAATTAAAAGTTTTTAATAATTACAAAAACTTTATAATATTAATTATTAATTTAATACTATTAAATTTATAATAACTTTTATTATTTTAAATATTATTTTAAAATATAAATTAATAAATTATATTATTATATTATATAATTACTTTTAAATTATTATTTATAAAAAAATTTTATATATAAAGTTACCTTTAACTTTATATAAAATTTTATATTTATTTAAATAAATTATTAAAAATAATTAAATTTAATTTAATTATAATTTTATTATTTATTTAAATAATTATATAAAGAAATATATATATTTAAAATTAAATAATTTTTTAAAAATAAATTATAAAACTTTATTCTTTTAAATATATAAAAGTTTAAAGTTTAAATTAAAATAAAATTAAAATTATATTTTAATTTTTATATTTTATTTAATATTATTTATTTAAATTAAATTAAAATATAATATTTTTAATAAATACTTTTAAATAAATATTTTTAAAAATATTTTATTATTTTAAAAATTAATTAAAATAATAATTAATTTTTAAAAGAATTTAAAAATATTTTTTAATATTTAAACTATATCATATAATTTAATATTTAATAAAATAAAATTTAATAAAAATAAATCTACTTTTTTTTAATTAAATTAAAGATTAAAAACTAATTTATAAATTAATTTAATTTTTAATTATAATTACTAATTAAAAAAAGATTTAATTACTATTTTTTTAATTTAAAGTTTTTAATTTTAATTAAGGTTTATAACTAAACTAATTTAGACTAATTTTAACCCTACTTAACCCTATTATAACGCAGCGCTATGCTTGTATAACACTTCTAACCTGTCGACAGAACACTGTTACTAGCACTTGAGCGTTTCCAATCTGCCGAAATGCTTATAGAAGGGACCTTGAGATTATGGCAGTGTCTATTAGATTCATGAAATGGTGTAGATGGAAATGAGTGTACTAATTCGTGATATCATCGAGTTAGTGCCCAGGTAGAGGACTTCACGGAGAATGAATGGCCCGATGAACTTGGGCAGGCTGCATTTCCTGACAGCCTGTTATGAATTGATGCTAGATATGGGCTACGGGCTACCAAATCCTCTTAGCAACCATCTCATACCGCATCACACCGCTCAGGTCCTTCTCCTTTCCGATGCTCTCCTCGGTCTTCCTCTCCCTGTCCTTGGCCCTCTTCATGCCGTCCGGATCATCGGCGTAGATCCACCTCCGCCTCTCGTCCCCGATCTCCACGGCCCCGAACCCGCCGAACCTCTTGGTCCCCTTGGTGTCAAACGTTTCCTTCTCCATCTTGCCGGTAGACACGGCGTGCTCTTTCAGTTTCATCCTGGCGTACCTGTCACGGCTGTACTTGAGCAGCAACATGCCGAGGAGTAGTTTCAGGATCAGGAGGAATAGGAACAAGATGAAGAATACTAGTATCTTGGTCACCAAGGCAATGGCATCGTCGCTCGACCACGACAGCCACGTAAACATTGTGGTGCTGTTGGCCGCTGTCCCATTTGCGGGGAACCCCTCGTCGAGCCCGTACACGGACCGGCCGAGGGCATTGCGGATGAAGTGCTCAAGGCGGTCGAGAGCGGCTGTGACTGCAGGCGAGGCGGGCGTGGAGGACTCGACTGAAAGCGATGTCTGTGTTGATGGCGGTATGGGTACGGGGAGATGAGTGGCGAGGAACATGTGGTATGTCTGGAAGGATGCGCGGATGAAGAGCGTCGACAGCGGGAGGAGGGGGAGACCAAGCCGGCGGGTGAGAGACGGGGAAACGAAGGCCTGCGAGTTGTTAGAGACTGGGTTGACACGGAGGTATACGATGTCACTGACGTTTGTGTAGTAGTCCTTGCAGAGTATGTCAAGGATCCTGCTGTAGAAGTTGGGCTTGATGTTGTTGAACTTGTTGATGTAGGCGTGCTTGATCCAGTCGACAAACATCTCGCTGCCAATGACGATCAGGAAGGGCGACAGGACCTCGCCGGACCAGAGCCACGACGGCAGGATGGTGAAGCTCATGGGGAGGATGGAGGGGTTGTGCAGCGGGCCCTTGGTGGCGGCGATGCCGTCGTCGCCGAGCTCGATGCCGGCGCCGGGGACGCTGAGCCCGCCGACCTCGACGACGTTGCGCATGCCGATGATGAGCAAGACGAGCCACAGCTGGAAGCGTTCCACGACGTCGGCACAGGTGAGCTGGAAAGTGTTCTCCTTCTCGAAGCGCTTGAAGACGCTGCCCTTGATCTCGACGAATTGGTTGGACATGAGCAAGGTCAGCAGGGCGTTGGAGTACGAGTTGACAGCCACGTTCAAGGCGATGACCTGGTAGAAGAGGGTGACGGCATGGGCGCAGTTGTAGACGAGGGAGAGCAGGAACATGCCGAAGGGGAGCATGACCTTGGAGCGGCCAGAGCTGTTCCGCGACAGCGTTTCGGAGCTGAAGAGGCACTCGAATATGTCCTGGCCGAGGGCGGACAGCAGGCGGTCGCCGACCTGGTGCTTTGTTCAGCATACCACTCCTCACTGCCGGGGCAAGATATCGAGACTCACCTCAACAAGGTTGTAAATGACGTAGAGCTTGACGGCCGACTGTGCCCTGATGAAATGGTACATGCGGCTGGCGTCCAGGTTCATGAGGGCGACAGAGCTACAGATGATGACCAAGCCCTGGAGGAGGTCAGCCTTGTGGAAGGAGGTCAGGTTTGACGGGGTTGATTTCGTGCGCCGGTGGCGGAAAGGCCCATTGTGCGGCCGAGAGTGCATTCGCATGGGAGGCACACGGGCTGTCCCATTTGTGCCCTTTCTGGCCCGCGTGGACTGCGCCCGGTGGAGGACCTCGCCCTGCGGCCCGCCGTTGGTGGCAGCTGGGCTGCTCATGCTGCCATCGTGGAGGGACTCCCTGGCCCTGCTCCGGCTCCTGGATTCGCCATCCGTACTCCGCGAGCCATCAAAGCTCTGCCTGCGGGTCAGGCCCCGACCCCTGCGCCCTCGCTGCCACAAGCGGCCCAGCCCCTCCCAGACGAAACCGACGAGCCACCGCGTCTCCTTGGCCAGGATGTAAGCCCACCACCTGAAGAGCACGCCAAAGGCAATGCAGAAGCGCATGGGGAGGATGGTGAAGGTCCACAGCCAGGCATCCAGACAGGCGAGGGCGCCAAACATGAGGGTCTTCTCGAGAAACATGGGGAGGAACAGAAAGTTTTTCAGGCGCTCAAACTTGACGGCGCTGGACTCGTAGGGGAGGTCGCTGGCGTAGGACTGATGTATGTAGAGCGGGCTCGGCCTCTGGGCGGCCAGCTCGAGCTGGAGGAGGGTGGGCGCGGACAGCGGCGGGAGGGGGATGGAGGGCGGGATGGGCGACGGCGGCCGGGGCTCCCTGTGGTCGCGGTGGTCGCGGTGGTCGCGGTGGTCTCGGTGATCAGGGCGAGCCTGGGCCTGGGACTCAGGGTAGGCATTGCGTGCGTTGGCAGGGCCCAGGTTGGCAGCATTGCCCGTGTCCAGATGCAGGGGCGCGGGTCTTGGTGATGGCTGGAACGAGTTGCGGCGGGTGGCGGCGGAAGGGGCCGGAGGCTGGCTCACGGACTTTGCGCGGTTGATGGGAGGCGTGGACACGGTCCTGGTGGAGAGGCCCGGGCGGACCGAGTGAAGGATCCTGCTGGACGGGGTGTCGCCAAAGGCCTGGGACCTGTGGTTCTCGACCTTATCGAAGACCTGCTGGGGGCTGGCGGACAGCTGGGACGACATGGGCTGGCGGTGGGCGTCGACGATGCCGGCGGACAGGGGCTGGTCGGGGATGGTGGCGATGGGCAGCGACTCTGGGGAGGCGGCCAGCTCCTGGATCTTGGAGGCGGAGAGGCGCCGGATGCCGCCGTGGTCGCTGGACTTTGTGCCGGACCGCTCACGGGTCCTGTTGGCAATGGACGAGCTCCTCCTTGGCTCCTTCTTGGGGGTGACGTGGGTCTCGTCGAGCGAGGGCAGGGCGTCGGTGGAGGAGTCGATGGCGGACTGGGGGGCCGAGGTCTCGGCCTCGGAGACGGCGCACGAGGTCAGGCCGTCATAGGTGAAGCCGTCGGTGGCAGAGGTGTCGCCCATGGCCATGGGGGCACGGGGGAAAGGGGTGTTGCCGTTTGCGAGGAGCATCGTGGGGGGCGGCATCAAGGTGGAGTCGTGGTCGCCGCCGTTGGAGGGCCGGGACGAGTGCGAGGAGTGGGAGGGACGGCGTGGCGATGGCAGGTGGTTGGTGGCAATCTGCTTGTCGTCGACCTCTCCGGGGGGGTTCATTGACCCGCAAGTATCGCTGCCCCAGTCGGCGCCGCCCACCTCGGAAGGCCTCGTGCTGCTGCCACGGACGAAGGCATTGCCAGTGTGTCGGTCGGGATGGGCTGCTCCAGGCACGTCCACCTCGGCGGTTGCCATGGCGAGATCGATCCCTCCCTCAAGTCCGACAGGAGACCAGCCCGTTCCTCATCTGTGCAGCCGAGCTGGTGGGGGCTGGCTGGTTGCTTGGGTTGTGGTTGTTGTTGTTGTTGTGATCGTCCGGTGGTTGGCGGGTATGTGGTCGGAACACAAGGGTCAGATATGCAGCTTCAATTGAGATGCGACCCTTGAAATCTGCCATGACGTCGAGCGGCAGCTAGCGAGCAGGTCTGGGCGCATGGGCCTAGCGTACGGAGTGCCTAGGTACTTAGGTACCTAGGTACTGTCCCTTTCTGACAGGGCCAGTATGGTTGGTTTGAACCAAGTAAATAGAGTACGTTATGGGGTTCCCGGACACCCCTAGTAACCGGACAGACCAATCAAACATCATAATCACTAACAATATCAACAAATGCGAGAAAGCTCATTCATCAATCCGGCATCTGTCCGGGTACTAGGGGTGTCCGGGAACCCCATAACGTACTCTAAAAGGTATTTTATATGGATAGATTTAGGGCCCATGCAAATACGACCGGGAGACCTGTTGTCTATCTACATCTATTTTACGTTGACTTCTCGATCACACCCCCATCCCCTCCTCCTGCTTCAAGTCTCCATTATAACCCTGGATCAGGCCTTGGCCGATTGAAAGATTTCACTCTTGTCGGCAATGGTAGCGGCGAAGACGGTCATCGGCACGGCTGCGAGCACCTCGAGCAACGCCACACTGGCCTTCATCTCCTTGCTGATCCAGTTCCTGACCTCGAGTGCGACCAGCGAGTCCACACCGCAGCGGTACATGGGCCGTTCCGGGTCCACATCGGAGGGTGGCATCTGCAAGATATCGGCCACCTTCCCTGTCAGCGCCTCCGTGATGATCTCAACCGCACGTTCCTTACTATCCGCCTCTGCGAGCCTCGAAGCAACCGAGGAAGCACCCGCGCTGCCCGACCCAGATGTCCTCTCTGATGGGCTGGTCACTGCGAGCGGCTCAAAGCGCGCCTTGCTGAAGTACCAGGGCTGCTGGAAACCCAGTGCAGTCATCATCTCTGCTGTGCCCAGTCCTGTGATGACTTGGGCCGGGGGCCAGGCAGCTGGGTCCTCGTTCATCTGCCGGCTGATTATGCCCTTGATAAGGGCGTGGAACGTGGGCTCTCGGATGCCGAGAGCTTCCTCCCAGATCTTGTAGTGGCCCGTTACTCCCTGCTCCGCGATCACACCCACGTCACGCATGATACCAAGGTTGATAGAGGTTGCCTATTTGAGAGGTTAGAATTCTATGTAGACTACATTCAAAGGCGAGGGGGCAGGATGATTAGCTGACCTTGAGGCCCTTGGACCGGCGATAGTGGGCAAGCGTGTCCTGGTACGTGTTACCGGCACAGTACTGAGCCTGGCCCATGTTTCCGGTGACTCCTGAAACAGACGAGCACATGAGGAAGAACTCGAGAGGCCTCTCAGGACCAAAACAGTCGTGGATGTTCATCGTACCTTGCACCTTGGGCCGGAGGCCAGTGTTCCACGCATCATAAGACATGGTCTCGAACACCGTGTCCCTCAGTACCATAGCCATCTGCACCACTCCCCCAACCGCGGGGAGCTCGCTCTCGCACTGGTTAATGGCAGCGCGGAACGAGGCTGCATCCGTCGCGTCGCCCTTCAACGCCCTGACGCGCGCGACAGAAAGCTCACGGATGAGCGCCTGTGCCTCAGGGGTCTCGCCGCCGGACCGCGAGATGAAGGCAATGTTCCTCGCGCCGCACTCGACAAAATGCCGCGCCAGACTGCGGCCGAGACCACCCAGCCCGCCGACGAGCAGGTAGGTAGCATCCGGGTTAAGCCTGAGTGAGTCCTGCGCCCTGCGCAGTACTGGTGCAGGGCCGTCGTCCTCAAACGAGGGCACCATCTTGCCGCGGTGTCTTCCCTGCTGGACGGTGCGGAACGTGTCGCCTGCTTTGCCAAAGGGCTGCACAGACAGGGGGGTTGGAGCCTGGAGCGAGTTTTCACGGATGAAATAGAAAGCGTCCTTCAAATCGCCTCCGAGGTAGTCTGGCTTCTCCTTCAGGAGGCCAAACGTATCCAGGAAGGTGAACGTTGTGCCCTTGGCAAACGGGCGCATATCCAGGTATTCTTTGTCGAGGATATCACGGAGGCCAATCTCGATCATGGTGCCAAAGGGGGCGAGACATTCCCAGGAGGCCTTGAGCAGCTCGCCCGAGAGGGAGTTCAGGACGCAATCCACCCCACGGCCCCCGGTGACACGCATAATGTCCTTCGCGAAGCTGGCATCACGCGAGTAGAATATGTGCTCCTCGGGGATGCCATATGTATCTGTGAGCAGCTTGCGCTTTTTTTGAGACCCTACCGTGGTGTATATCACCAGGCCCAGGCGTTGGGCTACCTGGATTGCTGCCTGCCAAACTCCGCCCGCTGCAGCGTGGATTAATGCTGACTCTCCCTTTCTCAACCTGCTTTGGTTGACTAATGCATGGTACGCCGTGATGTACACGATGGGAAGGGCCGCTGCCTCGGGGAAAGTCGTGCTGTCCGGGATCTTGACTGCCAGCCGGTAGTCCGTTCGACACCGAGTAGCGTGGGCTCCGAGCCCCATGAAGCTCACGCGGTCGCCGACTCCGAAATGGCTTGCCGCCTGGGAACCTACCTTGGTGACTATCCCACTGCCTTCCAGGCCCAGGACGGTCATGGGAATGAGCCCCATAGCTGCCATGATGTCTCGGAAGTTGATGCCTGTGGCCTTGACCTGCACTTCTATTTCATGGCTGGCCAGGTCTGAAAGCAGCCGGTCATCCTCAACATAGTCAAGTGTGTCCAAGAGGCCCGGCTTGCCAACTGTGAGCCTCAGGGCCTCTTCAGGCATGACGGTCGCCTCGCGGACCGAGTCAAACAGGTGGTGCTTGATGGCCAGGTTCTCATTGTCACCCTCGAAGATCCTCGGAATCCGTAGAAGACCATCATGCTCATGGAACTCGTCTTCGTTCTTGGGGTTCTTCGCAGTGATGATCTGTGTGGCAAGTGACGGACCATGATGCAGGCTGGTAGCGTTGGACAGATGCAAGACCTGGGTCGTTATTGCCCCCATTTCGCTTTCGACGCATCTGGGCAGGCCGTCGACCACACCCAGTGCCGGATCGTCCCCACAGGTAACCCAGAGAAGTCGATTGTATCGTGAGAATATGGGTCTAAAATCATTACAAATGATAGGGTCACGCCGCCAGCAGAGGCCATACCGCCGCCTTTTGAGCGAACCCTGCGCAACGCGAGTCTGTTGATGAACGTGAACTTCAACTCGAGTGACCGGGTACTTGGAGAGTGGACGGGTCTTTTTAAAGAGGCTGGCTTTGAATTTGAGGGAGAATTTCAGTCTCCTGGGTCGATGAATCATATACTGACGGCGACGTGGAGAGGATGAGGCGTCATTGACAGGCTTTATGTCATGCTCATAGGTTCACTATAATATTTAACTTATTAATTTATAAAGAATAAAATTAATATAATATATTTTAAAGTAAGGTAATAATAAATTTAAATGGTATTACTTTTTTATTTTTTATTTTATTTTATTTAAAAAATATTATTATTTTATATTTAATATTTCTTATTATTCTTTTCTTTTTATTTAATTTAATTTAATTAGAGTTAAGTTTTATAATTTTAAAGCTATTAGTAACAATAAAGATATAATTATAATAGTAAATTATATCTAATAACCTAAGTAGCCTACTAGTTTATAAAAGAAACTACTATTAATTATATATTAGAATTAAGTTTCTAAAAGTTATCTACCTACCTTTTACTTATAACTATAAGTTCTAAATAATATTTTCATACTATTTAAATTAGAAGTTTACTCTAAAGATATTAATATACTTCAAATTAAGTATATATGATATAGTTGTGGAATAATTGTGGTGCTAATATGAAGACTTGGACTTAGCGGCGGTTTCTTTTGCAGGCTGCCTGCAACCCTGTGCCACCGGAATAACCCGACAGGTGGCGGGCCGCGACCCCTCGGGTCTGGGCTCAGTCCCGGATGCTCAATCCCGGCCGCCCACTGCCGCCTGCCGCAGCCGCCAGATTGTGAGTCGTTGAACAGGTCTGCACCCATCGTTGCGGGTGCTCGGGATCTACACCACAGATCTGCAGAGGTGTGGGTATAGGGTCATGACGCCAGGACGCCCTCAGCGGAACGTTAGGCCTTGAAATGTTCGGTCAGCATCTCCACGACGTTCTCTGGTACACTAGCACTGTGGCAGTCAGGGCAGTTGACCTCTGCTGCTTAAACGCAACTGCTACCCCCATAATAATCCCGGAGGCACCGACAGAGACAAGCGGCAACGGTGGGTTCTGGGTGCTGGTAGCTCGCCTGGGTTTCGGCTTTCCGTGCCATTACATCAGCAGCTGGCAGACAAGACTCCGTCTTCTCCATCTGTCTAGTCCGTACGCCGTAGCTCCGGTGGTAGCTCGGTGGGGCGGCAGTGGGACAGCTTGGCAGCCGGGACCAGATCAGTCAGATCTTGCCCTCTTCCATTATAAATCAGATAGCTCAATTTTCCGTCTCCTCCTCCCGCGGGTTGCCAGGTCCCAAGAGCCCTATTCACACGTCTGCGAACCCGGCCTAGACACCATCCCCCAGACAAGACTAAGACTACTTCGTCTCAAGAATCTTCTCAAGAATCAACCAACATGGCCTCCAACCCCCCGGGAAAGTGCTGCACTGTCGGTGTCAAGCACGAGTAAGTTGCTCCCACTGCCGCTGCAACCCCCGGCCCCGAGCCCCGAGCTTCGAGGTTCAGGCTTGCTTTTGGGCCCGGCTCCAACGCCAAGCCCATCCGCATATGCGTCCATACAACACATTCACGAGGCTGACTATCACGTCCTCCCACTCCCAACAGCGGCGAGCCCACTGGCAAGACCATCAAGATAGGCCAGTATGAGACGTATGTGGCCGAGCCCAAGGGCAAGAAGCATGATGGCGCCGCCCTGCTCTACATCCCCGACATCTTCGGCATCTGGCAGAACTCCCAGCTCATGGCCGACCAATTCGCCGAGAACGGCTACCACACCATCATCGTCGATGTCTTCAACGGCGACAAGTTCCCCAACCCCCCGCCGTCAGACATCATGAAGTGGTTCGCCGAGGGCACCAACGGCGACAACCCTCACACCAAGGAGGCCGTAGACCCCATCGTCGAGGCCGGCCTGAAATACCTCAAGGAACAGGGCTTCACCAAGATTGGTGCCATTGGGTACTGTTTCGGTGCCAAGGTGAGCCCTCTCCTCCCACTCTTTCTCACTGCCTAGCCATACCTTCTCGTGCGTGCTGCTGACCACTTCCTCTCCTAGTACGTCGTCCGCCACTACAAGGACGGCATCAAGGTCGGCTACGTTGCCCACCCCTCCTTTGTCGACGATGACGAGCTGGCCGCCATCACCGGGCCATTGTCCATCGCCGCCGCTGAGACAGACACCATCTTCCCAACCGAGAAGCGCCACAAGTCCGAGGAGATCCTGCGCAAGACCGGCCTGCCTTATCAGATCAACCTGTTCAGCGGCGTAGAGGTATGTGGCACTGTCCCGATCACCGGGTGTAGATGGGATGATTTGCTGACTCTCGTCTGTAGCACGGCTTTGCCGTCCGTGGTGACATCTCGGTCAAGGTCCAGAAGTTTGCCAAGGAGCAGGCTTTCTACCAGGCCATTGCTTGGTTCGACGAGCATCTGCTGTGACTTCCAACGCAGCCGCGGCAAAGTCTTGGTGGGGTTAGACTGTAGATAGAAGAACAGTGGCAGGGCCTGGCAAGACTCTGATCTTGATCCGCGGCGCAATGACCGTCGGTTACTTTAACCCGTCCTCGACAGTATACGCTCTTTTTCTTGAGAGTCGTGAGTGTTACTGATTCCCCCATTCTTCATCTTTATGTCTTGAAAATACGGCATAATTGTACTGCGGTCTCTCATGATAGCGTGCATCTCGATCATTCTGCCCACATGGTCGCCGCCTCGATGACGAGCGTGCCCATTCCACACGCACGTGAGACCCCATGGCGAGCCGGCTTGCTCATAGTTGATAAACGTCAAAAAAATGGCAGATCAGATTACGGATTATGAGCCACCCCCAGTATCTTCCCATCCATAATTGCCACCATCACTGTAATGCGGAATGATCTGAGAGCGCTCCAACAACAACTTGAATCAAGGACCTTGTCGGTGGGTCTATGAAAGCCGAAAGGCCGACTACCTACCTAGGTAGGTATGAAAGCCCGCTATGCCGTATGGTCTGCCCAACAATGATTATGATGGAATCCGTCCAGAGCGCGGAATACCCGATTTCTCTTAGCAACACTTGCATGTGCATCTCAAGGCGTACTAATAACTATAGCAGCCTGCTCTTCCGCATTATATCTACACCCTGTACGTTGAATTCTTTCTCGCCTCTCAATACCCAGAGAAATCAAAACATTGCAAATTTGAGCCCATGAAGCTGACAACCTTTGAACAAATTTAAATTGATTTGCAACGGTACTTGTGAGAGAATATCAGGTTTTCAATTGTCAAACTGTCTTCAGATTGAAATATGTGGATGCTGGGACAGAACGCGTCCGTCCCTCTGAACTCCGGACACCGTTTCCTTGAATACAACATTATAACGGCAAAGGTCATAATTACCTCCAGAGAATGGTAGCACAAGCACAACATCATCTATCCTCAAAGCAACCCTAGTCCACCATCATCCACCCGCACCCTCCAAACAGACCGGCCAGCGCCATGGCTGTCAATATCCCGGCACCTGCACGATCACCAATCGTGATAGGTTTCGTGGGGTCTATGCTCTTGTCTGTCTTTTGACTTCCGCCACTCGAGTCGCCGCTCGAAGTTCCCCCAGTAGTGGCACTCAGAGGAGCGGGGCCATCCAGCGTGAACAATACCGCCTGCAGGGCGCTCATCTGTTGTCCCACGCCGCTGGTTCCATCGTTCGTGCTTCCCGTCCATTTGAACCCGCATGCGATGCCGTTCAGCACGCCGCCTGCGCTGCCCTGCGCGGTACCAGTGCAGCTGGATGCAGCAGCCTTCCCCGAGGCCAGGATGAGCGGCTTGAGGGTGTCGTATGTCGATGGCATCAGCTGTATGGTCTTGGCCATCCACTTGAGCGCGTATCCCTTGAACGAGTAGTTGTCCGTCTTGCAACTATCCTGGGGCTCACACGGCGGCTCCTCTATTATGTCGTTTTTGAAGAAGTATTGCGAGGTCCGCTTGATCAGCCCGTTGACGCGGTTTGCCCAGATATCACTGCCGCCGGTGTGGTTGTACATGGCTGCAGCCCCGTACATAAAGATTCCGGCATTGTATGTCCACTGGGCCTTGTCGGGATTTGCGCATTTGCCGTCCTGGCTGTCAGCACCGTCGTAGACGTTGAAGTCGCCGTCGATGAACCCCACATCATCCATCCAGTCATACACCGTATTTGCCCAATCGGCATATGACTCGTTCCCAGTGTAGAGGGCCAGTCTCGCGGCGATGTTGAAGAAGCACCCGTTGGAGATGGTGTTCTTGTAGGTATAACCGGTGTTGAATGTGAAAATCTGCCACCGGAGCCCGCCGCCGCACATGTTATCCGATGCTTCCCACCGCCAGACGTATTCGTTGAAGACGGCCTGTGCGGCTGCTAACCACGCGATTCCCCCATCCTCGGTCGAGTTTGGGTTCTTGAAGTTCGTCTCGGCTGCTGTCATGGCCGCCATGGCCCAGAAACCCTGGTCATCGTTTCCCTCGGTGAGGGTTTGGTTCTCGGGCATAAAGTCACCGTCGTCTCCCATTTGGTGCTGCATCGCCTGGTACGTCTCGTCCACGTACGAGTCATCGCCCGTGTAGGCCCAGTAATCGATCAGTGTCCCGAACATTGCTCCTGCTTCCCACCAGTAGTACGGGTCCGGCAAGTTGCCCGGAACGTCACCGGTGTTGTTACCACTGTACCATTGCAGCATTCCGTAGGCAATTGTTGAAGCTCCTTGTTTTATCGAATCTGTTCCCCCCCGTGTCAGTCAGCATGATAGGACATTGCTGGCCTGTGATGGTATCCGAATTCGTAAGGCAAGAACCGATCATCCACGCCGCAGTGCACAGGCACATTGCGTCCAGATGTCATTCTAACTGTTCTTGTACGTTTTGGAAAAGAGGCACGTCATTTGTCAGAACTCGCAACGTACCATCTGAGGTCCATTCGATCTCGACGCTGGCTGCAGCCAGAGGCGCGAATACGCCAACTGCGAAGAGAGGCCATGTCGTTGAGCGCATTATGATTTCACGTTGCTCCCCGCGGATATAAAAATAAGTGGTCAGGCCGAATCCACATCGGAACGATTGCGAGCCGACGTATCGTGAAGTCTTGGCAGGGCGTCGCGGTGGGTGGTCTCGGTTGAAGCTGGGGCTTAAAAGAAGCAAAGCCAAGGAAAAGCCAAGTCATGTTGAAAGGCGGCTAGTGAAGCGACTGCGGGTTTTAAGGATGGCACACGGGCACGTAGTCCTCTTTTGTGGGTCTCGTCGCTCCTGGCGTTGGTCGGACCGATGAAGGAATGCGATCCGCCATGCCTGGGTGGGTTTATACTGGGCCTCTTCCTGATTTCGAGGCCGGCCCTGGGAGATTGAGAATCCGTCGCGACAGCAGAGGCCAGCTCGTCCCCGATTGGATCATTGCCATTCTTGTCATTTACATGCGGCCTCAGAACTTGGAAAAGGCGGACTAAGTCAGTGCTGCTGAGGTGTTGTTGGTTGTGTGCACGCTGGTCTCAATCTCCAAGTGCCACTTTTACCCCTGGAATTGTGGACTGAGAACAAGCATCCATGGATGTCAATGAACAGCCAAAGCCCCCATGTGACGTCAGGCCTTCTGCATGTCTGAGGGAGTGCTTTACACAGTATGCGATAACTCAACGATTCGACGACAGTCATTGCACCGTCTCCAGCCATTCTGAGCAGCGAGACTTTCCAGTGCCTTCACGGCTAGATCCTCAGGGCAGTCTCCGACGTGGGCGGTGTTTTTGCATACGGAGCAGGTCCGCCCGTTACAGGCAACACAGCGGCCAACTTGCTGCCGAATGTTCTGTGGAAGGATAAACTTGCCGCACCCAGGCACGTGGCAGTAGGTGCGGTCGTCCGTTGTCAATTCCACCATGCGGGTCTGGAAATCCCTGAGAAGCCGCAGTGGAAGGAGCAGGGGATAATGCTTTGCGTCCATAGCCCGGCGGCAGCATCGCGGAGGGAACAATATCTCTTGTGTCAGGGACAGCGTGAAGAGATGCTTTAGGCAGTTCCGGCAGTAATGATGGCCGCAGGGGACACGAGCGACGGCTTCGAAGGTGAACTCGTCTGCACAAGCGCAACACTCGTGCTTGGCTACAGGACGAGTAGGTGCACAGGCCGGGGTCGAGTCGTTGTCGTCAATCCCATCATCCTCAGCAAAGGCTGCACCGACCATTTTCATTGGAAGGATGGGTGCGTCTTGACTGTTCGCCTGTAGTGGGGCCCCTCGTCGGTGATCCGGGGCTTGCTGCTCTTCAAGTAGCGATTCTTTGATGATTTCGGCATCAGCAGGGACACCGTGTGCATGTCTTTGGGCCATCGCTCGGTCATCCATAGTCTTCATGTTATTCTCGTAAAGAGTCAGGGCAAAAGCAAAGTCGTTGCGTTCAGGGGTGCCGTGAGACGACACCTCATTGATGTCCTCGAGCTGCAATTGACCGATGAGACGACCTGTGTGCTCTTCGAGGTCAGCGTGAGAATCCACAATCGATTGTTTTCTGTGACTAAGATCGATCCCGGGGCCGAGGCAAGGAATGAAGCTAAATAATTCGACCGGTGTAGTGGGGGCTTTTATAGAAGACGAAGTATTGCTTCGTCACCATGTGGAAAGGTAAACATTGAACTTGATACATGGCAAAGGCTTTTTTCGGCTGAGTGTCCCTTTGTGGGATTCTTCTAGTATATGGGCCATCTTGATACCCTATTATAGTATCGCCGTAGGACTGCTTCGCCAACTATTAGCCCTCGGGCTACTTGTGTTGACGCTTCTAGTCAGCGGCGCCGTCGGGAGCGATACTTCCTGGCCTTCTCTGTACGGCACGAGGCTGAGACCACGTGCCTGTAGACGTGTTGTATTCTCTCTGCACTGTTATTAGCATTGTTTTTTTCTTTTGAAACCCTATTTCTTGAGCCTTTGCCACTGTATGAAGGCGCCACGTATATTTTAAATTTGTGGGATTAGAAATGGGACCTGTAACTTCCTGGGATGTATCAGTATCGATCTTGCTCAGGCATCTGATGATATTCATTTTGAGTGAAGATATTCCCTAGATGGGTTAGCCCACAGAAAGTTCACACAATGTCATCTTTTGGGAAGGTTCTGTATTGAGTTGTTTTTTTCTCTTGCTCTTCTACTTCGGGAGGGCGGATCCCCGGGGTGGGGGCGATTGTCCCCAGTCGCTGACAGGGCTGCCAATTTCGAAGTGTTTGCACAGGTGCAAAATTGGCCCGAGGCGTCTAGTCTCTGTGAGACAGCCTTTGGGTGTTGGAGGACTGCACTGCCCCAGGGTGTGCGTGTGGCTATTGGGGAATGTTAGACAGCGCTTAGCTTTGGTTTCTAGTTATCTACGAGTCCTCGCCGTTTACAAATGGGCCCCTTGTAAATGCAGAATAGCTTGAACGCACTCACTGTTGAATTGTACGACCTGCAGTTGCTAATGCAGTCGCTCTGTCTGGAAACCCCACTAACGGTTGGCGATGGCGGGGCAGAGGAATATATATTCCGCACCCAGCGTCATCGCGCTAACAACTTAAAAAGGACAACAGAATCTCTCCTGCACCTCTGACGCGTTTCCATGTCCTGATTGCTTCACACCCAGAAAGCATAGCTCACATCTCTCAATTATCACCGTTTCATTTGTCCACATAAAAATAGGCATATGTCTTCTCCTTCCAGTTTGCAGCAGATGACCAAGCTCACTCACTGATGTCATTTATAGCGGTTCAGCATGTTAACTCTATAGTATATAACCCCTGTTAGCTACGGTTAAGATAACTTAAAGAACTATAGGTATAATTAAGTTATATATATTAGTAACGTTATTTATATATTTAGTTAAGGTGTATTTAATTTAAGTTATAATAATAATAAGTAAGCGGCTAGGTATTATTATTAATTATAACTTTTAAATAAGTAAATAAATTTATAAAACTAATATAATTTATAAAGATATTAATAATTAAATTAATTAAGTTTTTATTAATATTAATTATATTTTTAAAGAGGTTAGTAATAAAAGTTAAAATTAAGTGTTTAAAGTTAACTTATACTATATTTCGCTTAATAATTATATATTAAAGGTTATAATATAGAACTTTAATAAGTGGATGTATAAGTATAAGCCGTTTTGGATTTATGTTGGAGTGGTTAAGTTTGGTAGTGGTGATGTGATGAAGGTTGAGATTGAGGTGTAGGCTTTTGATAAGGGGGTGTAAATTATTGTTGGACTGTCGTTTGGAGTGGCAGCGGTAACAATCAAAGTCTCAGGTCACTAAAAGAGTCAATCTTGCCACGTTTTCTTCCACGAATTATCGGATCTGGCTGCCGGCGTGGCAATTGTTGAGGGCGTTGTGTAAGCCATTGCACACAACTGCACCTGGACTGGCCCGGGCGGTTGCGATTATGCGGCCGAAGGGTGACCATATGACTATCCGAGAAGGCTCTGCTCGAATGCTACGGACTTTTCTTCGGACGTATGCTATCGTTGGAAATCACAGTAGTATTGGGCTTGGACTTGGATGGAATTACGTTTTCCTCTATCTGTGGACCTCTGCTACAAAGTCTTACTAATCAGAACAGTGCTCATAATTTTCAATGAAGCAGTGAGAGCTGACAATAGACATCCTCTTTGGGAGTGGTGATGTGGAACCGAATATCTCATCTGATCGCTCGAAGAGATTCCTCAACAGCCCATTGTTACCACACTCACATCAGCTTCAGATTGTGCCAGGATAGCGAAATGTCTTCCTTCTTCATCTTTCTATGAAGCTCAGCATCCTCAAGCAAGCAATACGTAAGATCTTGAGGTCTACTGTCGACCGGCCTCAAACCTCAAATCCATGATACGACATTGAATGGTTCCAAAGGTCTGACACAGTATGAAGCACGGCCTGATGAAAGTGATTCCCCAGACCGGGAGGATGTTCCAAGCTAGTACTAAACCTTTCAGAGTTCAAAGGGTTCACTTCTTACAGTGAAACTACTCTAGTGTAGCCTCTACTAACAGCTAGCATTAATATATAAATATAAATTACTTTATAATAGTTAGTTATAATAACCTTTAAAGATTTCTTAATTATTAATATATATTTATATTAAGAGATATTATTTTAATAAATTAATATATTAAGTATTAATATTTAAATAATATAATATATTAAGTAATTAA
The DNA here is from genome assembly GCF_019321695.1 of Diaporthe batatas. Taxonomy (NCBI): domain Eukaryota; kingdom Fungi; phylum Ascomycota; class Sordariomycetes; order Diaporthales; family Diaporthaceae; genus Diaporthe; species Diaporthe batatas. The sequence goes on along the minus strand of NW_025408563.1, from coordinate 63,382 downwards.
ATTTTTAAATTATAAAAATATAAAATAAAATATTAAAAAGTAATAAAAAAATATAAATATATAATTAGTTAAAATAAATTATATATATAATTAAATTAAAATTAAAAATTTAATAAATATTTATTTTAAAGAAATAATAATTTATTATATATTAATTAATTATATACTATATATATAATTAATTAAAAATACTTATAACTTTTAAAATTATTAAATTTAAATAACTTTTTTATATATTATTTTTTAAAAGTTTTTATTAAATTTATTTTTATATTATTATATTAAAATTAATTAAACTTTTAAAATAATATAATAATAAATTTAAAAGTTTTTATTAAATATATTACTTTTAATAAATAATATATTTTATATAATAATTAATTAATTAAATTATTAAATATTAATATAATTTATATTAAGTTTAAATAATAGATTATACAAAGTATTTAAGTATAATAATTATAATTTTAAAAACTATAATTAATTAAAATAAAAGTTAAGTTAAATTATTTTTAACTTTCTTTATTTAATAATTATTTCTTTATAAAAGAAGTATAATTAAACTATTAAAGTTAATTAGAATAATTTAAAGTTATTATTTAAAGTATAATTAAAAAAGATTTATAATATTTTTAAATTTAATATAATAAATACTTATTTTTAAAGTTAATATATTAAATAAAGTTTTATTATTATTATTATTATTATTATTATATTAACTTTATATATAATATAATTTTTATTTATAAATTATTTATATTTTTAATTATATTATTAAATTAAAAATAAATAGTTAAAATTTTAAAGAAATAAAATATAATATATTTTTATATTTTTAAAAATTAATTTAATTAAATTTATTATATAAAACTTTTATATTAACTTTATAATTATTTATAATACTATTTATTATTAAAAATATCTTTTATATTAATAAATCAAATTATATTTAGTTAATTTAAATTAATATTATTAATTTATTAAAAGTTAAAATTATAAGCTAATATCTACTTATTTAATAATTATATTTACTTACCTAATTTTTTTTAACCACTCACTTAGTATAAGAATTTATATATAAAGCTTATATAAAACTATATATCTAATTAGAATTCTTTAAATTTTTAATACTTTTAATATAAACCCCTTCTAATATACCTTCTAACACTCTTTTTAATACACCTTTTAGTATACCTTTTAAACCTTCCAACCTATATATATTTAGATATTAATTAAATATTTAAATATTAATTAAATGTTAAAGGGTTAAAAGTTAAAAAGGTAAAGGTAAAGATTATATACTTTCTAACTTTTTAATCCTCTTTTTAACCTTTTAACCCTTTAAACTTCTAACCTTTTAATATTTAGTTAATATTTAAATACTTAGTTAATATTTAAATATATATAGGTTAAAAGGTGTGTTAAAAGGTGTATTAGAAGGTATATTAAAAGGGGTTTATATTAAAAGTATTAAAATTAAAGAAAGAAATTATATTATAAAGTCTTTTAATATTAATTTAAAAGGTACTTATAAATATAAGAGAGTTATTTAGAAACATTAATATTAAATAAGTAATTAATAAGAATTAAATAAGTAGATATAATTATTAAATAAGTAGATATTAGCTTTATAAATAATAATAAAAAAGATATTTAAAAACCTTTATAATTTATTAAAAGTAATTTCTTAAAGTATGAATTTATTAATAAATTAATTATTAAATAATATAATAACTTCTTTTATAACTTTTAAATCTTTTATAATACTTTTTAAAGTTATTATTCTTAATTTATTAGTTACTATCTCTTTTTTATAATAATTATTCTATTTATATTTATTAATAAAAATATTAAAGTTTTATTTAATAATATTATTATAAATATAAGTATTTTAATTATATTAATAAAATATTTTAATTTATAATAAAATTTTAAATTATAAATATTTAAATTAATACCTTTAAAATTTTATTTAAAAAATAAAACTTTATATATTTTATAAATAATATTATTAATAATATTAATTAAATAATATTATTATTTATAAAGTAATTAAATTTAATATTAATAAGTATAATATTTTTAAAGTTATTATATAAAATAAATATATACTTTATTTTTACTTTATTATTTAATTTTTTATAAAGTTAAAAGTATAATAAAAGTAAATAGTTTTTAAAATTATACTTTAATTACCTTAGTTTCTCTAAGTGTATTAATTTTAATTAAGTATATATAACCCTTTAAAATCTTAATATATACTTTAATAAAGAAGATATTAATAAAAGAAAACTTTAAGTTAATATTACTTTTATAGTTATTAAAGATATTTAATATTATAAAGCTAACTTTAAAAGTTAAAGTAATAAATAAAACTTTAAATTTATTTATTAACTTTTATAAATATAACTTTAATAATATTAACTTTAATAATCTTAATAATAATAAAGGAGTTATTACTAATTATATTAATAATATTCTTTAATATCTTTAAAGTTAAGTTAATTAAATTAAATTATAAAGTATTTAAATATATCTCGATTATAAAGTTTATTTATTAAAGAGCTTACTATTAAATAAATATTTAAAGAGGTAGATAAGGATAATTTCTTTATAATTATATTACTTTTATTCCTTTACTTACCCTTACTTAATTAAAAAATTTCTTTTTTATAGACTCCTTATTAAAATAGGATTAGTTAAGTATATATATATCCGTCTCACTTAGATATTAGCCTTTTCCCTTCTATTATTCTCACTAAGAGTTTGATTAGAAAATAAAGTTGTCACAATACTAAAACCATTATAAATTAGGATGTGATGAAGATAGCACAATTCCTTGCACATACTAAGCGGCTCAAGGTAGCTCTACACAGGTTCTCAGAATGGGTGTATGGTCCGCCATAGGGCTGGGCAGATTGCCTGGTGCACTATTTAATTCAGTAGACCTAGAAGCTTTGCAATTTTTATGATGCGAGGAGAATCATGTTGACTGGAGAGATGACAAATTATATTGCCGGCAATACCAGCCCGAGGCAGAAGCACTATTTGGCCCTTCACAATGGTTGCTGTGTATTCATGATGTGTGTGTAAGAACAGCTGATGCCGGGTATGGTTTTCTTTTCTGTCAGCGCGACTGTGTGTGGAGAAGGCGGAAGAGGTTGGCATCTAAGGGCCTTGTATAATTGCCAGTATTGCTGTGCTGGAAGCTTAGACGGAGAAATGATGCTAAGCGCTGTCGCAATGGTCGGTCTGCTCAAACACACTCCCTATTCGCACAGCCCACGTGCCATATTACAACTGACACTGCTTAAGTGAGGCGCTGAAGCTCTAAACAAAAGCCGTCTTTGGTTCGCCTCGCTTCAGGTCTTTGTGATGGCAACCTGTCTTTGTGACGAAAACACGTCTTTGCAAATTTTGAGAACAAAGGTTGGACTGGACCTCTGTGCGCCGGAGCTCGCCGCTTCGACCAAGTTGGCCCCTTTGTAATACATGTGGCATTCTTTGAAGGCGATGTTCGGAAACTTTCAGCCTCCGTCGCTCCCACTTTTCGATGCGCTGGCTCGAAACAGGCCAGGCTGGAATGCCACCTCAAAGACGGTCTGCAAGTCTGAGTATTGATTTAAACTTCCATCTCTTTTCGTTCATCACGTTTACCGTCATGACAAGAGGACCTTCGAAGCCGAGAGCTCGTTGCTGTCGGCTACAAGAGAAGCGGCCGGAATTAACAACAAGAAGCACTCCAGGTGAGTACGAAGATCTGCGGCGTCGCGAATGGAATAGATCTCGCGCTAATCCATCATATAGAGCTTCCAAAGCGCCATAGAGATCTTTCACAAGTGGATGGAGGTCTTGTGCGAAACGTGACTATTACGAAGAAGATCAAACAACCACTCTGCCTGGTTTCGACGGAAGATGCAAAGAGAGCACGACAGACGCAGATAGAAACCCAAAGACGTACGGATTCTATTGTACTTGACATATGTGCAAAGAAGCTAAAGCACTATACAGAACTGCCAAGGCGGAGTGCCAGACTTCAAGAACAGCAGCCACCTGGCAGTGCGGCATCCATTCGCCCTTCGAGAACTCTATCAACAGGACAGATCGAGGCAGACCCCGTAACGTCATTGTCGCAGCGGCCTGGGTTAAGGAGGAGAAACACGCAACAGGGAGCTAATTTCAGACAGACAAGGAATATTGAGGTATGAACAAGTCTGGTGCTGTATGTTGCGGATTTCGGCTTGTTTAGACTGAGCAGTAGCAGCCACCCCGTCTCAAGCGACCATCAACGACACTTCAGGAAGTTCAATTAGAGGAACAGAGGCGAGCCTTTCCATCCACACAATTGTACAAACGGCCGATCAACGGCGGCGGTAGCAACAACGGACACCAGTTTCAGCGGGTAGAATTGACGCGTAAGAACTTGGCGCAGTTCAACGAGATGGCAAGAAAGAAGGGGGCTAATAAGGCCCCAGTGTCTATTCCACTTGAATCCACAGCCAAGTCGACATCGACGAAATCTACGACGTTGTCTGGTTTCGCTATGAAAGCCTACAAGAATGGCATCCTTGACCCTCTCAGTTCCAAGCCCCCCACAAACATCGATGATATCCGCACACGATATGCCGAGTCTCGCGGCACAGCCTCACCAACTGAGTCGATGTACGAGGACTATATTGATGTAGTTCAAAGAGCTCCTAATAAAGCTACTATGCTCTTCGAGGTTGGTGGGAAACTACTAAATAGGTATCCGAGGGAGGGCTATCCTCGGGTATTCGACCAGTCATTCACCAATTTTCCAGAAGATGCTTGCTTCAATAGTGGCTTCTCTGCACCGCAGCCCGACTTTATTGAAGGGCTGGAAATGCCAGCATACCGTCCGTTTCCGATTGACGAGCATATTAAAGGGGCTGTCATTTATCAAGACAATCCACGTTCTTTAGTATTGCCGCATATTGCTGGGGAATGGAAGGGACCTGGAAAGAATATGCAGGCAGCGAGGCAACAGAGTGTCTATGATGGAGCTGCCCTTGTCTATGCCCGGAATCAGGGCCTCGCCTATATGGGTGCATCTGATCCTCCTGGTCATGCCGAGGTTGCCACATTCACTACAGACGGCACCAATCTCAACTTATTCGCACACTATGCTGCTCCATCGGCGGCCGGGGACGGCACACTTGAATATCACCAATATCAGGTCAAGACGACGAACCTGATGGAATCCCGCCAAGGGCTCAAAGACGGCATAAAATGGCTCAGAAATGCACAAGACCACGCGAAGAAACAATCGTACACCCTGAGGGATCAGCTGAATGAGAAATGGCGGAAGCAGAGTGCTACGCTCCGCCAACTTGACGAAGGTGGTCCCCAACCTGTTGCTGACGGCACCATCGGGATACAGAAACAGACGAAGCTGGGTATGTAGTAGTCGAGCAACCGCGCTAGCCAACGCCAGGAACATCGAGCTGCATGTAGTCGGCACCGCTCTCGCCTGTAGGTGACTGATAGGCAGATGAGGGTCAGGCCTATGAGGTGTGTCACCGGGGCAGCTCGGACCCCCCGAGGTTCATATTTGACCATAGGGGCAATGGGACTGTATTTAAGGGCAATGATTATTGTATTTGTGACGCTTTTGACAGAAGAAAAGCTGAAACCTTTGTATTTGACTGAAGTCTGCCACAAATCGGCACGAGTAAGTGATGGTATCTAGGTAATGTAAACGACGCTCGGGTGTCCGCTACACGGCCACGATATCTAAGACCCCTTGTCCCAGCACCAACTTCCTATAAGTTGACCTCCCATGGGTGATTCGCTGATGGGAGACTCCTATACCGAAAAATGGTCTATAGGGGAATCCAGAAAGATTTGTCACATATATACCTTGTATTTCAACCACAGGACTCCGCTATGAAGTTATGTCGTTTCTGAAGGTGTGGCGGTAATACGGCAATAGTATATGCGAAAGTCGGAAGAGATCGGTAAATTATAAAGCGAATTTTGAAAAGGACCAGTTCTGCAACGTCGCTGCAGCAGTGAAGTTAGCCACCAACAAGCATGTAGGTGTTTGACCAACATCGGCTTTAAGTGGAATCTCGCCGCTGCGCCGCTTTTTTTGCGGGCCCTGGTTGGTTCCGACGATGGCACATGGAGAAGTCAGCAGCCCACTTGATTCTCTCAACTTGCAGCGGCGCCATTAGCTTGAGACGTCGCCTTCACAGATCATTCAAGTCTGAGCCATTGACCGCCCGCTGTTGTTCACCACAGAGCAGGTCTCGCTGAGTTCTCAAAGTGGCGACATGTCTTTCACGTGCATCTCCGAGTTGCAGCGGCGTCTGATGGCCTCCAGTATCTACAGCGAGCGCCTCAAGCCTTGGGAAACCCGGATCCTGAGCCTGGAGCCTGCTCAGGCCGACTACGACGAAGGAGGCACCGTGGAGTTGCACCTGCAAACCGCAGCCATATCGCATCTAGAGGGCCTGGGCCTTGTGGAAACCGGCGAGGTGGTTTGCTACGAGGCGCTCTCATACACTTGGGACTCAAACGTCTTCAGCCATGCCATCCGATGCAACGGCCTCGACTTCAGCGTCACGGCCAATCTGCATGCGGCGCTTGTACACCTGCGCACCTCTCATGCCCATCGCTGGCTGTAGGTTAAAAATTCAGGTTGACCGCCTGGTGAAACCAACTGATTACCTACTCAAAGTCCTTTCCCTTCTGTTTACCAAGTCCAGTTGCTAATTAAGGCAGCTGGATCGATGCGTTGTGTATAAATCAGTACGATAATGCCGAAAAAGAACGCCAGGTCCCCAACATGTTTCACATCTATCGGAAAGCAAGCACCGTCCTGGTGTGCTGTCTGTGACAAGCGAAGTAATGCCCCCCCCCTGGCTAAATTCGCATATACGCACGTGCCACATAAATTCATTCGCTCCCTCTTAAACTAGGTTTTTCTTAATACCTCTTTTCGGCTAGTTGCAGAGCTTTAAATTCTGTTGTCACTTTAGATCCTTATTCTTAATACTACTAGTAGTAATATCGGTTTTCGACAGAGTAGTAACAATATTAACTCTATTATACCGCGCTTTAATGTGTATTAAAGAGGGTTAGTATAAAGATTAAAAGCTTCTAAGTTATTTATTTACTTTAAAGCTTTTTCTTTTTACTTAAAACTATTATTAAAATATTTATTTTAATTTAATAGTTAAGATAATATATATAATTAAAAGTATATAAAATCTTTAAGAATTTAAATAAACTTTAAAGATTAGAAATAATTATTTAAAAAAAGAGTTATAAAATTAAAAATAAATTTATTTAAAACGTTTCTTTCTATTAAATTACTTTCTTTAAAATCTTTAAAAATAAGCTTTTTATTTAAATATATTAATTAATTAAAAGAGATTCTTTTTCTTTTTTATTAAATCTCTTTTAATTTAAATATTTTAATAATTTTACTTCTACTTTTATAATTTTACTTTTAATTTCTAAATATAATTCATTTTAATTAATTTAAAAGGAAGATAAAAGAGTTAATATTAGTATTAAAAAGAAGGAAAAAAGGAAGGAAAGAAGAAGTATTCCTTCTTTTTTTATATAAAGAAAGGTATAAAGGTTTCTTTATAACCTTTTTATCTTTTATTAACCCTTTTTATAAATCTATTTAATTATATAGAAATTATTAAATAGTTAAAAGATTATTTATATTATATTTTTATCATTTAATTTAAATTTTCTTAAAGTTAGTTTTAAAAGATAATAGTTAAATCGATAGATATAATTATAGTAACTATCCTTTATTTCCACTACTATATAATAATATTAATTCCTTTTAATAAAAACGGATATTTATAAGGTAAAAAACGGATAGTATAAGGTAAGAAATAGATAGTATAGGGTAACTTTTTTCTAAAAATAAAACTTTATATTATAACATTAAAAGAGATTTAATCTTAAGTAGTAAAAAATATTGTATTAAATAGAGAAAAAATAAGCTATTTAAAGGTATTATTTTTAAAATTCCAGCTCTTATATTAATATAATTATAAAATATTATAAAAATAAATATTATTTTATTAAAATAAAATTTAAAAATATAACCATAATTTTTAATAACCCTATCCTTAATATATAATATTAATTAAATAATAGTAAGTAGTAAAATATTTTTAAATAATTAATATTCATATATATTACTTATAAAAATTAAAAAAATTAAAAAGTTGCTCTATACTATCTGCTTTTTACCCTGCGAATATCCGTTTTCCTTTTAATGGACTATAAGAAGTAATATCACGGTGTCACAATCATTAAGATCTTCATGGTAATAAATGTCCACAGGATGCTCGTGGGCTTCGTTTGTAATTTTAAATGCATATCAAACTTGCTAGACTTGAACCTGTCGTGTTGCTGACACCTGGCTGCCAGATCCGAAAGAAGCACAACTATTTATTGCAACCCATTTCAGAGCCTGAACAGGCCCCGTCATTGCTTCGCATGAGTGTGATGACCTCGGAAGCTCAGTCACGAGGGGCCTGGAAAAGGAGTGACGATGCAGTTATCTATGAGCTGTCAAGACGTGTGTATCTCGTCTGCACTAGAATTTCACACATTTGAGAGCGGTCGCATCTTGAGCGTTTACCACTGTATGTCTTCGGGCCTATACAGAATAGAAGCGAGACAAATTAATTAACATGCCCACTTCGGAAATCCATTTTCCTTCTACGCAGGCCCACTCATGATCAATTCATTTGTTACTCAAATCCCAAACAATTGAAGTATACCAATTATGCACAGAATCACAGGTTGAAGCTGCCCTGCGAATCAGTTCCTGCTAATCGCCACGCGGCCTATGGCCGCGCAGATCAATTTGACGATGGGCACTTGGAAGCGAGTGAATCAAGCTGAAGCATGGCGGTCTGCTTAGGCAAGTGGCAGCATACTGGGATGATTGACTATGGCGCCAAGGCCTGAATACGATGTTGTTCACCCACAACACCGTGCCAGTGGTGAACAAGGAGGACTAGTGCAGGTGGTTGATGTTTTCGGGCTGTGCCCAGTCGAGCTAATCCTATTTTGCATCTTGCTTTCCATAACTTCCGGACGCTCCAAGACCGCAAAGTTGATACCAAGGTGTCTCAATCGGGAATTGAGACAAAGCATTCACCATATTGAATGCTACAAGTGCCGAATCAATGATGTCAAAATGGGTGATCTACACGAGCGACTCGCAATGCTGAGGACCTTAGAATATGCGCTTGGGCTCAAGACGGTCGCCAAGCTAAATAGAACGGCGGCATGTGCTTTCCCCGAGCTCAGGCGCCAGCTCCCAAGACGATTCGGTACGCCCAATACAAGCTGCAGCTTGCCGCCCCGAGCTTGCCAAAGCACAATTGAAGCTGGTCAAAGTGCTTCCAAGGCACGCTTGCATTCAGCTAGGGAGTGAGCAGGCGACTTCCAGGTTGGCTGAGCCCTTTTCCCGGTACGCAAAACTTTCATGTGATAAAGCGATTGTTCTGCAACGGGACGAATGCAGTGATCAGCGCCGAGTCAAGCACCTGAGAATTGTGTATATAACAACCATTGTCTCACTTCGAGTCATCTACTCCCCGTCCCAGCTTTGGTTGAGTGTCTATTGGAAACTTTCCTTGCAGAAACCGAAAGCAAGTTGGCTGTAAAAGCTTTACATTATTCATATTGCTTGTAGCCGTTACTGCTAAGGACACGTCACTCTTCAAGATGCAGACATCCGCCATACTCGCTATTATCGCCGCCGCGTATGCCACAATTGCGGCACCTACGGTGCGCAGCGCGGGACCGAGCGTTGCCGACCTCCTTCGTGCGGACGGCAGCGCCTTGCGCATAACCATTGAGCCCCTCGACGCCGGAGGCGACCAAGTCTTCCAGTTCAGCTCCACACAAGCCGTCAAAGCTACCCCCGACCAGGTTGTGAACGGCACAACACCGACCGGGGGTCTGCCTGGCGCTTCCGGGACATACAACTTTGGTATAAACTCGCAAACTGATACCATTTGCTACAACATCACTCTCTACGGATTTCGCGGAGAGTATCAGTCACCAGCGGCCACAGCAACCCATATCCACGAGGCTGCTCGCGGTGCTTCCGGGCCACCCAGGATCGCATTCCCCAACCCACAGCCTGTGGCCGGTAACCAAGAGGTCAGGAATAGTGTCGGCTGCCTGACTGGCCCCTTCAAGACCGGAGTCCTCGCCAATGGAGTAGACACCGGTGCTGGTTTCAAGGTGGCAAGTATCGAAAAGAATCCTTCGGGATTCTTTGCCGATGTTCATTCCAGTCTGGCAGTCCCCGGAGCTGTCCGGGGACAATTGGCATGAAACGCTGGGCAGCTCCAATCATAATTGTGGCACGATGGGCAGTGAACCGAGCTCTGGAAGACGCACACAGGATATCATACTGCCCGGGTGGGAATGGGCCCACGTTGAAGGCGACGGTGGGAGGGCACGCAGGCGACACAATTCGACAATAGTCCTCATGGTGTTTTACAACAACCACATAATGATAATAAATAAAAGCCGTGTTTAATAATGATGCAGCCTTCGTCCTCTAAAAATCATGGGAACCGAGTGATGGTGTGTTTTTGACATGCATAGTGCTCGCAATTCTTTTGCTCCTTGTCGAAGCCGGCCTGATACCAACTTGCTCACTGATAACCTTTTGTGGTGGAGAGTAAAGCCTTCAGAATTCATCCTAGTCTTTTATATATTTTCTGGCGACATGTTCTATCTGACTCATTTACTCTTTACCTCCGCTGTGAGCTGTGGTGGTCACCCGCGCAGGGTCATAATATCCTGAATGGGACCCTATTTAAACAGATGTCTCACTCCGCACTTCAGCGCTGTTGATGAAATTGCACCTCTGAAACAGCTTTTCCCATGCGATTGCTCTTTCAGCCCCTGTCCCTGAATCATCGCCCTCCCCTGGATGCTCCCGAACGGTCACCTGTCTGTTCCCATATGGACCGCCGAACAGCTGCATGGAGATCTCGCTCGGTAACTTGTCCCGGACTTTATCCTCGCCTGTCCCCGAGAACGCTGGGGACCATTCCATTTCAGGTGCTTCTGAAGTGATGAATTCAATGATCTTCCTGCTGACGGCTACCGACAGTGCTAGCTCATCCGCCGAGTTATCGGCACCTCCGCCGAGGCTTTGGCTGTTCAGTACATATGGTATGTCACTTAGATGAGCGACCTTCCACATGGGAACTCCCATAAGAGCATAAGATGGGGCAAATCGTGTCGCATTATGCTCATAGAGGCGTATGTTGTTGCCGTTATGCCGACCATACTGCCACGCAAAGTCCAGCACAGGGCACGTAAACCAGAGGTCACGGTTGATCTGCGCAGCACGGTAGTACTGTGGAGAAACTCCTTGCCCTTGAGAAATATATTCAAAGTCAGATATGGGATATAGCTCCAAGAGCTTCTTGATGGTGGACTGGGACAGCGTGAGCCACAGGGTAAAGCTGTTGACTACATCGTCGTCTGTTGCAGTCGTTGGCGGTGCGTACCAAGCTCCATCGTTGGTCACCCACGCAGCGATGGTGGGAATATATTTGACAACCTTTCCATCCCGGATGAGATTGGAAGGGCGATCTCGGATAAAGTCTCCGTCATGTGTAGGGGAAAAGAAGCCCTCGCCGAACGGAGGTCTCGCCGATCGCATCGCAGTGATGGAGAGATTCGTCAGGACGTCGAAGGGAGCTTCTCGCAGACATGACATGACGGCAGCTGTCTGGGAATCTTGTCCGTCCTCGATGCACCCCACCTGCTGTGCGATCATGGCTGTATTGTCTGCCACAAGGCTCGACATGGTGTTAAAATTCAGCCCTGGCGCGCCGGACATCATAACGGCCTTTTGGAACGGCACGCCATCAGCACCGCCGAATGCAGTCATCTGCAAGCCGATGTCGCTTCCGCCTACACTCTGGCCAATAACTGTCACTCGTGCAGGATCACCGCCAAAGCTGTGGATGTGATCACGCACCCACTCGAGCGCTGCCCGCTGGTCCCGGAGCCCGGCATTTGTCTGCCCGGCTTTGATCATAGCTTGGCTCGTCGCGAAGCCGAAGAAGCCAAGTCGGTAGTTGATCGCCACAAATATAAGAGGCTGGCCGTCTAAGCCCGCCTGGTGAAGGAGGCCATCGGGTTCGTACAGGATCTCCTCCCCCGAACCCAGCGCGTGCCCACCACCGTGGATCCATACTACAACAGGTAGCCTTGCAGTGGACGTTGTGCCGCGAAGTCTAGCTATGCGGAGACTGAGGCATTTTTCACTGGTGTTTGTTACACGCGAAGTGAAAGGCAGCACGTCGCCGGTGCCTTGAGGGCACCATGCTCCTGGGGCCGTGGCATCGATGACAGAGCCTGGGGTCGGGACAAAGGGCACTGGCGGGGCGAAGCGATTTGGGCCGGAGGTGTCTTTGGCGTAGAAGATGCCATGGAAGTGTTCCACCGCAAAGTCAGCGGACCAAGTACCGACATATGTGACGTCCAGGCTCGAGTCTGTGACGACTGGTGCTGGCACGAGACTCGAGGGGAGGTAAAGGGCAAAAGTGAAGAAGAGGTTTTGCGCGGGCCCCAGTGACATGGCGACTAGTCCCAAGAGAACGGCCCCGACACCAAGTAGGCCCATTTGGGCGGTTCTGGCCATGACTGTATTTGTGGCAACGTGATTGTGGCAACGTGATTGTGGCAACGTGATTGTGGCAACTGTTTGAGGCTCGGAGCTGGACACCAAGATGACGCGAGTCGAGCTTGATATTGATGGCTCCCCGCTGTATGTGAAAAGTAAGATACCTAGGTAGGGAGAGAGGGGGATGACGGCGTTGGTTGTTCAAGCTCTTCCCCTTGTGTGACTTGGATCCACGCGCGCACACACACACACACACAAAGATACCCTATCACAACTCTGGGGCCATTTTTGTGTCTGTTGGCACAGTTCTTCCCAGACTAGGTTACCGTACCATTAAAGAATAGTGTGTTTCCCAGAAGTAGTGCGCCGTGCAGTAGTTGCTGATGGTTTATTACGCGTTTCATAGCATTTCACAGCAGTATTACTTGCATGGATCGCCGGTTGCTCCGTTGCGAATGGATCTTATATCTCTGGATCGCTGACCACCAATTTGCCTCGCAGCATCTTGGCGTTGATGACCCATTTTCAGCACCTGCGAGAGATAGGTGCTAAGACTGCACCTAGAGTTTTTCTTGCTGTCCACTGCAGGTGTGTCTTCCAACGGCTCCGCTAGCTACCTAGGTAGGTACCTAGGTACCTAGGTATCCACCAAATGGTTACAACAGGATGCCTGGCCGTCCGGCGCGTTTTACATGCATGAATGGTTCGATGCAAATCAACTGCGGTGGACTGTCAAATCATTTGGCAAATCGCCGTCGTACAAAGATTAGTACCTAGGTATTTATGCATCTTTGAAAGTGACAATCAGATACGCTCTGCTAGAAGAGATCAGGAAAAAAAATCAATTCTTTCCACATTCACGAGGTCGCCTTGCTCATGGCCAAGTCCAAAGACCAGAAGTCCACTGGCGTTGAAAACCCTTCTATGCTCCGCAAAATGCTTGAGCGCCTCGAAATCATAACACTGATACGTGAGCCCGCTTCCAGAAATTGAAGCACCTCGTCATTTGCAGGCTCGATTGTAGTGTTTCCTAAGCATGTGAGGCCCTGATTCGGTTAATCTAAGCAATGAGCAATATAAGGCGGGTATATTTGTCCAAATCGAACCCATGAAGCTCATTACCCCTGGAATAATCCGCGCGGCGCACGTTGCAGAGCGCAACCGACGGAACACTGTTGGCATCGACCCCTCAAATGCAACTCCTGGATCTTTGAAGTATTCAAGACCATCTACGCCATGCAGTCCGTGGTCTGTAGGTGTCGTGGAAGGAGTTGATGTGGGTGGTTCATGCCGCGTATTTGGATTGAAGAAGTTTCCATTGGCTCTGACTGCACATGCGTTGCCCTGATCCCAAGTCTTAGTAGTCAATCACTAGTGACCTGCTACTTTAATAGATTAGACTTTGTAGTCTTTGAAAAATAGCTTCTGGAGTTGAGATTATCATTTCCCATGAGAATCACACTGTCAGTCTGTTTGGCTGATTGATTGATTGATGAGTCTCCGTAGTAATGCCCCCATTTAGCAACAACAACTCGGCATGTTAATGTTTTCCCAGAACCTGAAGCTCAGGCCGTTCAGCCTTGAGCCTTTTGAATGTTTTCTCAGCGTCCCAAACCCACTACGGCACCAATAGTCAGCACTGAGCACCGGTGGGCCTAATTAATCGCAGAAAAGATGGAAGCAACGAGATAGTAGGCCCGGAGGGGCGGGGGCCTCTAGCGCCGGTATCAAACATGCAAATATCCTATGGCAATGCGGGTGTCCCCCAAAAGGAGGGTGGGGAAATTGGCCGAAAGCACTTACTGGTGTCGGAGCTGCAAATAAGAGATCCATTTCCTCTAATGTCCTTTGGTTGCTTTCGGGATATAGCGCCCACACGATGGGGATGGCGGCAACATTGCAGGCCCCGAAAATGTATAACTGTGAGACTGTGAATTAGTAATATGCTTCTGTCTACTTATTGAAGCCAGAAAAAATGTGTCTGGTGTTTGTAGTTGTGGCCAATAGGAAAGACTCACCGTTCTTTCGCCAATGGCATTGAACATGACCGGGCACAATAATGTCAACCAGCCATTGCCGATAGACCATCCGACTACCCCCCACGCATTTCCTTTGGCCCGCACCTGCAATGGGAATATCTCTGCCGGGTACAGCCATGGTACTGTGAGCCACGTTGCCCCAAAAACAGACGTAAAGATGAAAACAAAGGATGCGGCCGCCGCTCCGTAGGATGCAGCTTTCTCCACATTTCCCGCGTTGCTTGCGTCCTGCCCAAGCCGGGAAAATCCACCAGCCAGGAACATCGCAATGCCTTGACCGACTGCACCCCAGTAAAGAGTCCAGCGTCTCCCGATGCGGTCGAGAGTAAAGACGCAGATGAGCGTTGCAAACATATAAAAGATGTTGTTCAAGCCGCTGATCCACGCGCTCTTTGTGGAGTCATATCCCGCGATACCGAAGATCGTCGGCGCATATACGGTCACGCCTGCAATACCAACCCATTCCTGATCCACCTGTGAGCCTAGCAAACTCGAGAAGTCGAGCGGATGGACTAGACGTCAATGACCGTGGGGACATACCTGGATGACCTGCAGCCAGATCACGAGCTGTACCCGCCTGCCAGTGTGTAACTCTCCCGAGCCGATGCCAAAGAGCATGTGCAGGTATGAGTTGTTGGAGGATTCCTTGGCTTCCAAAGCGACAATATTGCGGATATCCTGGTATTCGGCGATTGCCTTCGATTCCCCTACAGCATCGGTGCCGCGCAGACGACGCAGGATGAAACGAGCTTCTTCGTCGCGCCCGACCTTTGCAAGCCACCGAGGAGACTCTGGGAAGAACCAGACTGCGCCGAGTAGTACGAGCAACGGAATGATCTGAAAAGCGATGGGAAAGCGCCATGCGATCGCGGAATTTCCACTATCCACAAACGAGAGACCAAACTCCAGCCAATAAGCCACAACCACACCGAAAATGTTTAGACTATAAGTTGCTGGAGTCAGAAAAAATAGCCGCGCCTTTGCACCTTGCCACACGGTGCCAGACAATCGCAGGACCAGTATGATTATTTCTAGCCATGTGGCAGCCTGGTGTTCCCGCCGGACGCGAACATGATGTGGGCTCTTGAAAACTTACGTAAACTCGATCGCGATGAACTGGCCACGGGACGTATGCTCTGCCGTTTCTGTTGCCCAGACAGGCACAATTGCATTGAGAATGCCGGTACCAATCCCATTGACAGCTCTCGCTTATGCGTCCCATTGTCAGAGTCCGTTTGCAATGGTGTGAACCCAACCTTGGAACCGAGCAGCCGTGCTTACCGCATATCATCCAGTCGTGGTTCTGAGCCGAGCATTGCAGGACAGCACCGACAATGGCCCACGAGGCGCCGAAGGCAATGGTTTTAATTCTCCCGGCCTTGTCGCCGACCCAGCCACCTATCAGGCACCCAAATAAGGTGCCAAGATAGTAGACAGAAACAATGCCGCCTACGAAGAATCAGTATATGAGGCTACGTACCTTCTAGGTTGGGAGTTGTGCCTGGAGAAGGGCTCCCGGACGTTACCTTGAAGAAGGCTGTCGGTTATAACGACCACACCATTTTCTTTGTACCCAAATCCCATCAATTCGATATAGTCTTTTGCGGTGTTGACGCCTCCCATCATGCCCTGATCGTAGCCAAAGAAAAAGATGCTCAGTGCGGCAATGCTGTTAATTGCGATGAGAAGCTTCCGCTTCTCGAAGTGGTTGGCCACATTAAAGCCCTTGAGCCTTTCCAACTCGCCCATAATGCTGAGCACAACCCTCTGGTGTATAAGTTCCACGGAGATACGGATTACAGCAACAATTTTGTAAGGAGTTGGACGACTGCGCAGGGATGGACCTATTCCTGGACTGCTGTGGTCATGTACTTCTCTCGAATGATTTCAACATGAGAAGAAGTCAAACATGCTGGAGTAGGGAACTGCATGGCGTGAATTTAATCACTGGTTTTCGCGGGTGCCGGCACCGTCCGCAGTGTTCGGCGCTTCATCGGACTCCCGTGGACACGGAATCCGGGTGGACATGCCACTTTCAAGTTGTGGGCATGCTTTTGAGTGGCTGATAATTACAGCGTGCGCCCGTGCTGTGGGCTTAGTATTGTTCACGCTGATTCCCAATCTTCTTTTTCTGGTTGTCAGTGTCAAGCGCCTCAATGAGATATCGCGGGGGAATGGAGACGGGCAACATTGGGCCTGGGGAGAGCTGCTAGCCATGCGGGGACCCCATTCTGATGACGTAGTACTGAAGTGGTACTCGAGCCCGTGCGGATAACAGTGCAGAATATGTCCGACTCCGGATGCACCTGCAGCTCGCGCTAATTGACGAACCAAAGATTTGGGTCAAATGTTGGAGATTGTCACGAGAGGCCTTGAATCAGTCTGAACACCCACAGGTCCCTCGGTATAGATTCTGGGGTGAGCACAGAGTTAAGAGAATCCATAAAGATGGGCAGTGCAGCAAAATCTAAGGATTGTTTACACTGATACCGCCGCCCTGCCCAGGGTAGTAGCTTAAAGCATCCTCTACACATCTCGCTTACATAAATTCAATTAGCTTCAACCACACTATATTTTTCCTTTATACTATATAACTATCTTTTAATTTAACCACTTATTTCTTCTCTAATAATTTAAAGTTTATATATAAAGTTTTTAATAACTTTATATATATCTTTATAATTTTTTTATAAAGAAACTTTAAATTTCTTTTTTTTTATTTTTATTATACTTTTTTATATTATTAAGAAATTAATAATTATTAATAATAAAAGTATAAATTTAAAGGAGTATAAGTTTATTATACTCTTTTTTTATTTTTTTTATAAATTATTTTTAAAACTTTTTTTAAAAGTTTTAATACTTTATTATAAAAGTTTTAAAAGTAATATATTATAAATTATTTCTTTATTTTAAATTTTTAAAATTAATAATTATATATTTAAATAAAAGCTAATATCTACTCACCTAATAATTATATCTACTTATTTAATTCCTATTAACCACTTACTTAATATTAATTTTTCTAAATAACTCCCTTATATTTATAAATACCTTTTAAGTTAGTACTAAAAGACCTTATAGTATAATTTCCTTCTCTAATTTTTAATACTTTTAGTATAAGCCTCTTTTAGTATACCTTTTAGCACACCTTTTAGCACCCCTTCTAACACCCCTTTACCTTTATCTTTACCTTTACCTTTATTTTCACTATTTAGTCTATATATATTTAGATATTAACTAAGTATTTAAATATTAATTAAATACTAGAAGGCTAGAAGCTAAGAAGGTAAAGGTAAAGACTATACTCTTTCTAGCCTTTTAATACCCCTTTTAGCCCTTTAGTACTTTAAACTTCTAGCCTTTTAGTATTTAGTTAATATTTAAACACTTAGTTAGTACTTAAATGTATATAGGCTAGAAGGCCTAGAAGGTATGTTAGAAAATATGCTAGAAGGTGTGTTAGAAGGTGTGCTAGAAGGTATGCTAGAAGGTGTGCTAAAAGGTGTGCTAGAAGGTATGCTAGAAGGGGCTTATACTAAAAGTATTGAAAATTTAGAGAATCCTGGTTAGGTATATAGTTTTATATAGGCTCTATATGTAAATTTTTATACTAGGTGAGTAGTTAAAAAAAACTAGGTAAGTGGATATAATTGCTAGGTAAGTGGACATTAGCTTTTTAAATAAAGGTTATAATATTAATTTATTTAATAAAAATTTTATTAATATATATATATATATATATATTTAAAAGGATAAATTTTAATTAAATTTCCTTTAATTAAATTTATTTATATAATAATTATTTTTAAAATTAATCTTATTATATAACTCTTTTATAATATTATAATTAACATTATTATTAAAATAATATTCTTTAATTTTATTTATATATTATAAAATTAAAGTTATAAATATTTATTATATTATAATTATTATTATTAATATTATATTTTTTAAATATTAAATTTAAAATATTTATTACTATATATAAGTATTATATATATTCTTAAATATATATAGAATAGAAGTAAAATTATATAGATTTAATTATTTAGAGGAAGAAGAATGTCCTTTACCTAAGGGGGGGGTGTAGAAAGTATCTCTATTATATCCCGGTGGGTCTATATCCTAGATATGGAAGTGCTAATGAGTCCTTTAAGCTTGATAATAATGAACAACTTGGGACTTATCGAGAGCTTTGATAATGGTGATGCCTCAACATTCCCTGTCCATGGGTCCCTCACCCACCACCCACTTTTGCATAGCTGCCCCCGTTCATCACTACAGCCAGCTTTAGAAAGATTACGAGGAGGGTTTCCGAGCCCTTGTTACGTTCACACACGACACGAGAAATCCAAACAGAAACTCTGGGTGGGCAATTGGGGAAGAATGCAGTGCATCAAGAAATAGAAAAGTTGCGCTTGCCCCTCGTTACTCAAGGTTCCACACCACTCGGTTCTTGGAAGACTCTGACCCCCCCCCCGCCTTCAAAGAAAAAAAGAAAACAAGATAAAACAAATGAATTAAATGTCACGAGTTAGGGAGTATAAGTATTCTCAGTTGATCTTCAGCAGTCACCCCATGGGATAGCAACTTGCCCCGTATATCATGTGATGAAGAGGACGATGTATGAACTGTGGGCCACGCTATATTACCTCAGACGAATGTGATTAATGTCACTCGGACTTCAGCAACCATGTGATGAAGGTATGCTGTAACGGCGCTAAACACGCGAGACATCAGCTGCAGGCAAAAGCGAGTGTACCATCTGATGAGTATTTATAGTACCCGTCACATAGTGAATGGCATGGACGACACCAGAACGCCGCGGTTCTACGTCACAGGGTTAAGTTAGACATGGATAGAGGCCATAGTTGGCGTGAGTTGCAAATCAATTTAGGTATTGAATAAATCTGGGGCTGTTTGAATCAAAGCTATTCATGAGCAAACCGTCGAGGATAGAATGAACAGGCAGGTGTCACAGAGACCATTCCTCAGCACTGGACATCAACGTGTTCCTGAAAGCCGGGTCTTGGTGATCGATCTTTCAGTTTCAAGCCGAGGAGCACGTCAATTCGTAAAATCAAGTCTTTACAAAGCTCATCCATGCCAGTGGGGAACATCGGAATAACAGCTGAAGGTCTCACGGAATCAATTCTGCCAGCATAAATATGACAATAGACAGGCCGCATACACCCGGGCCTTGCAATTGGACCAACGGGGACGATCTTACTGGGAGGATTAGATCAGCCAGGTGTGCACTAGTTTGAAGAAACCCCGGGCTCCCTGCACTACCCTAGGGTAGCTCATGAACTGTTCGGCGTTGGTGCTTGCTGGGAAGTCGCAGGAATTCGGGAAACAACCCAGGATGCAGATGTTGTAAAACCCTAACGGAGGAACATTATGTATTCACGATCCAGAATGAAAATGCATCTGGAAACGGGCCGATCACCCTACCCAGGTACTCATACTGGTAGCCAAAATTAGAGAGAACTTGAGGCGGGTTATTAGCTGCACGTGGGATAGTAGCCAGATGTTGGTGACATCATCATTTCGCCGACAATTTGGTTCTTGGCGCCCGAGCTGCTCGACCAGTGTCGTATCGGGCCCACCGGTGGCCGTTGAGATCAGAAATGCATGACGATTCTATATTCGTGAAAAACCTCATGTAGCCATGGATGCCCCAGTGCGTTCGCAAACGAGCCTCGCATGAAGCACGTTGTCAGCATCAAGCTCGGAGCATCTGTGACACCTGGCACAACCCTGGAAGGTGAAGACTTTGCCCGCTTTACAAACACCAACGCTGAAGTGGACGACGAGGGTTCAACTTGTGAACAATGAAGCTTGAGGATCGCAAGGATGATGTCGACACTGCGACTGGTGGCGACGAGACCCACGGTCCTGGGCTCAAAGACCAGCAGCCTCACCATTCCGTCGGCTTTTGGCATCCCCATATGAGCAAAGTCCGCCGCCATGTCATATTGCTTTGGTTTCGTACTGGTAAGTTCTCTATGAAACAGACACCGGTGGGCAAGTTGGGCTTTGAATCTGACCCTTGCTCTGCAGTCATTATCCTTTTGGTCGCCATCCTTGCCATCCTTTCACTGTACTGGGGCGTTCTCTTCCGGGTCGAGGCAAACTTACGTTCTATTGTCGTTCATGTCGTGGACTTTGACGCCAAAGCCGCACCATACGACGGCGTAGAGCCTTTTGTTGGTCCCGCCGTTGTGAAATTGACACAGCAACTCTTCGAATCCCCCACGCCTTCCTTGGGCTACACTACCATTCCTGCGTCTGAGTATGCCAATGACCCGCTTCAGGTGCGCGAGGCGGTGTATAGGTGGGACGCATGGGCGGCCATCGTCATAAATCCTAACGCTACTTTCCTTCTGCGAGAAGCCATTGAGACTGGCAACTCATCCTATGATCCGACTGGAGCAGTGCAGGTTGTTATCCAGACCGCGCGAGACTCCACCACGATGCAGAGCGACGTATTACCATACCTGCAGAAATTCAACGAGGAGTTTGGGGCCGTGTTCGGTCCTATGTGGGGGCAGATGATCATGTCGAATGAAAGTATCTCCCGGGAAAGTCTGGTGAAGGCACCCGCAGCATTGAACCCGGGCGTAACGCCTCTCATCTATGACCTTCGGCCTTTCAAGCCAGCGGCGGCAACTCCGGCTGTCAGCATCGGCCTAATCTACCTGATCATAATGGCCTTCTTCTCATTTAGCTTTTTTCTCCCCATCCACATGAAGTACATCCAGCCCCAGGGCCACCCACCGCTACATTTCTGGCAGCTCATCATCTGGCGTTGGCTTGCCACCATTGCTGCATATTGTCTTATCAGCCTCGCCTACTCTGTCATCTCGCTTGCATTCCAGATTCCGTTCTGGACCGGGCCCGCTAGCCACGTCTATTCTCCACCACCAGAGGGAGCGACGGCATACGGCAAGGCTACTTTTGTAGTCTACTGGTTGGTAAACTACGTTGGGATGTGTGGGTTGGGGCTGGCATGCGAGAACGTGGCAATGATAGTTGGGCAGCCGTGGACGGCCCTGTGGTTGATATTCTGGGTGATCACCAATGTGTCCACCAGCTTCTACAGCCTGGACCTGGCGCCCGGCTTCTACAAATGGGGCTACGCCTGGCCGCTGCATCACGTGGTGGAGGCGAGCCGACAGCTGTTGTTCGATTTACATTCGAGGATAGGTCTGAATGTAGGGGTTTTATTCGCGTGGACGGCTATCAACACCGCATTGTTTCCTCTCTGTTGTTACCTCATGAGGTGGAAAGGAGAACATGAGAAGAGGCAAGCGGAGAAGAATAAAGATCGGTATGTGGTTAACACTGAAGATGGCGAGAAGGAAATCGAGAAAGGCAGGGGGGAGAAACCGCCAATTAGAAAGAGAGGTTTTATGAGAGGTGTCTAGATTATCGTTAGAACCTTAGCAAGTAGAGATGGAAGAGCCATTCCAGATGTGCAGCATGAATAGGTAAGTCGCCAGATACTTTAAACTCTGGTTATGTGGAGCAATTCGAGGCACCATGAATGAAGCTCATATGAATCCCAGGAGTTGACGAAGAAGGTGTTGGGTAAATGTCCAATGTTGAACAACGCTGCGCATTAATCTAAGAAGCCAACTGGCAAAAAGCTGTCACAACACTATGAATAGTATCTTTCTCGAGCAGACGGGCCCTTTTTATGCCGGTATGCCTCGAAATGAGCCTCCTCGTAATGATCACCGTGCAGCTCCTTTGCAATCTCGTTCAAATCGATGTGCGCAACCGCATCATCGCCATCGAATATACGTGCGATCTCCTCGAGCGTGGGTCCTTTTGTTTCGACGTAGAATAGGTAGACGAAAACCAGTTCAACCACATCCCAGCAAGTGTAGAAGAGCATGAACATCCAGTGACGGGGGAAGCTGTCCCAGGCAATCTTGTTTGTTTGACTAATAAGGTGTCAGCAGGCAACTCCTCTTCTGTGGATGAATCGAGACATACTTTCCCATCGCCAGCACAGCCTGCACGGTGATGTTCATAATCATCATGCCCTTGGCACGCAAATGGAAAGGGAGGATTTCTAGCGCGTAGGCAACCAACAACCCAGAGAAGCCAATGTCGTAAAAGATGCCGAAGAGCCAGATGAAGACAAGCTGGGCATATCCACTCTGGATGTTGGTCATGTCCGAGTTCTCATATATCGCGCCTGTCGCCGTCCATGCCGCGAAGGCGACCACCATGCCGCTGGTAGAAATCAGGAACAGTGGCCTCCGGCCAAAACGATCCACGTTCAAGGCGGCCGCGATGGTGACGACCAAATCGAGAATTGTCTTTCCGGTGGACATGGCGAGCTTCTGGCTCTGCATAGTGATCCCCGCACCCTCGTAGATGGTATTCATGTAATTCGAGAACAATGCATTTCCCGAGTACTGAGAGATGATGCCCAGGGAGATGATGATAGCAAGTCTCCACCTGTTGCCCTTGGTGCGAAAGAAGTCCAGGTACGACGTTGCCTTGTCAGCGTCTCTGTCCATTTGGATGGTCTGCTTGATTTCCTGGAATTCGAATTGCACGACGGCATCGTGTATGTCTCCGCCGGAATGACAATTTGATAACACTATCAGGGCTTCCTCATTTCGATCCTTATTCACCAGATACCGAGGCGATTCTGGTAGCCACCAGATGAACGTTATCTGTATCAGAGATGGCACGACTTGTATGAGCGTTATGGACCGCCAAGACCAGTCATTATCAATGTAGGCTGTTCCCCATCCGATAGAAGACACAAGGAGAGCGCCGAGGTTCCAGAGACAGTTATAAATGGCAGTGACTGGGCCACGGTGTTGTGGATGGCATATCTCGGTCAGGAGTAGTGGCGAGGCCATCTGTGCTAAAGAGTTGCCGAAGCCTAGCAGAAACCGTCCCGCGATGTAGACTGTCAACCCTGATGTCAGCAATGCCCCAACCGCGGAATCATTGCCACGGAGCTCCTGAAAACTTACGCGCCCAGCCGTCGCAAAAAGCTGTGAGGCAGCCCCCACCAATCATGAAGATGCAACCCGCAATTATGGCGTTTTTCCGACCATAATTATCAGCGACGTAGGGCGTGATGAAGAAGGAGACGATGGACCCGATGTTGAACATGTTGATCAAGACACCAAGCTTATTGTTGTCGTCGATGTCCAAGCCGAAATACTCTTCCCAGCGATGGATCTGCTGCGAGGTATTCACTAGCATCCCATCGTATCCCGTAGTCGCGGAGGCTATCATGAGAACCAGAGACATGGCATAGAGCTTCCGCAGATGAGGCTCCTTGTACCATGTCACCCTTTCGAACCTTGGGGCCTCGGGCCGAGCCACCTCCATCTCGGCCTGCGGTCTGGCGCCAACCTTGGACATTTTTATCCGCGACAGTATGTCTGACTGTTCTTGATGGCCCGTGTAAGTCTGTTCGTCGGCAAGCCGCTCAAAGCTCTTTGAGGAAGAAAGAGGCATTTTAGAGAGATGCAATGCATGTGGCTTGGGGCTGGGCGGAGAGGGACTGGATTATAGACCACCCAGCTCACGCCACACGGGGTGAACCAACCTTGGGGGGCGGTCTAGCGGTCCTAGCCAAGAGATGCAGCAGCTTTATGGTGTAGTAGATATCACGGTTTCAGACTCCAAAGCTTGCGCCGTGACACATCGGGGCCATTAGACGAGAGGAGCAGCGTCTCGAAGGTCGAGACTCTGGAATGGAAGACCGCCTGATATAGATTGATCGCCACGTTCAGGGAACAACCTGGAGAGCAGGGGATCATTACCCGCCTGCCCGGGCGCGGAAGGTCTGACACGGGATGGAGGGCTGCTCGTTTGGCTCTTCATGCGCGACATCCGTTGGCGATTGGCTCGCCCTGGTGGTTCCCCAGGACCGGGAACAACTCGACGTGCGTCCAAAGGCCCTCCGACGCCACCAACTAGATCAGGCTTCCCAGCTCCTTGCGGCTGCTTCGTGGAATGTACTTTTCGCAATGCGTGTCGGGGACTAATGTCGGGCCCCCTACCCTCCCTCTTGCACCCGCCGTTCAGCTGATTGGGCGGCTCCCCGCAAACCCAACGGTAGCTAACTGCCCTTTGCGGAAGTTCGGCCAGGGTCCTCCGTACCCCCTCGCATACCTGCCGGGACTTTTGGTCACGAGGAGATTCCAGAGTGGTCCGCCGGTGGAATGGAGTGCTGATCTGGCTGTACACTTACACAATAAAGACGGATTCCCAAAGCACCACAACTGGCTCTATTTTGCCTGGCAAGATCGTGTGATTGTTAGAGTCGTTCGTAAGTCTTTTGCAAAATTGGCTTCTTGCCCCTGCTGTGCCACCGAACAACAGATCCTAGCTGGCTTGGCAGCCTAGGAACCGGATCCAGAAGCAAGTTTGAACGAGGACTCAACAGCCTGGAGGCGAGTGTGGTGATACCGAAGGATTCAACCGGTGTGGCCAGGAGGCCATCATTTCGTCGGCTGTAAGGGATGTATGGCCAAATTCCAACATGACATGATGACCAACCCACACTGCAGCGCACCCACGACCACTGCCTGTTGGGTTTCAGCCCACAATGATGAACCGACAACAAGCCGAGGTGTTGTGTCGAGTTGAGCCTGCATGCTCCTCGCCCCTGCCAAGCGCGCCACAATAGGACTTGAGAAGCAACATGCAGCCCACCGTCGCTGCATTCTAGTTCGTTTCTCACCGTGACGTGCAGTATTACCAGTGGTCGCAAAGGACTTGACTGTGTGTGATATACCGCCCACAGGATACACGAAAACACGGACGTCGGAAAGTGACGCGCGACAGATCGCAGCTTACTCCGCATAGGTCTTGGCTCGGAGCAGTCAAAACGTGGTATATCAATTGATCTGTTTGAACACGATAACCATGGGCTTGGCCTCGTACTTCTGACCCAAACAGGGACGAGCAAATATTAGACGTCCCAGGTATTTCGGGCCGTGAATGCAGAACATGGCACTTCAATGGAGTATGACCATAGTGCCTAGCATCTACAATGGTCTCGTGCGTGCCAGGCTGGTGCGTCCTCGGACGGCCTGTAAAAACGCCCTGCATCATTGCTCCCCCTTTTGATTGGATAAAAAGCTTCGAAGAAGTCTAAAGGTCAGTCTTAGGGCATAAAGGACAAAACGGTTGACTTTGCAGCCTTGTTACGCAAAGTGTCGGACGCGTGCGGCCAATGCTGTGAGTAGCTTGAGCTCGGACTCTGCCTAGGCCCTCTCGGTTTTGACTGACAATTATGATAGGAACGAGGAGGTTCACGGAGATGGCGGACATATTATACAGCTGTTAAATTGCTCATGCATTTGTACTAGTTTCCTCGTGGCTCAGACCTAGTTACACAAAACCACTGGCATAGCATCGGGGAGCAGGTTGGAATTTGTTTCAAACATCCATTACAGGTTCATCCCCAATGCATTGCGGGCACGAGATCTCCAGGACTAGCTGTTTGTAGTTGATTTGGGAGCGATACCTTCCAGCCTTGTCTGTACGGTACGAGGCTCAGCCACGTGCCCACATACTGTATTCTCTTTCCACTGTTATTGGCACTGTATTTCTTCAAACGCTGGGTCTTGATCGTTTACCACTGTATGAAGGCGCCACGTACATTTTACATGTATGGGGATTAAAAACGAAACCACTTGTAGCTGATTTGCCCCAGTACTGCCTTAGCACAGCTGCTGAAGTCTGCCAATGAGTCCACACCCACGCCTACCCACGTACATTCCGGGCCTTTTCATGCGCATAACTGTATCTAGGTAGGCAATCGACATCATCAAGGATAGTCGAAGTCATTATACCGAATGCTATTGACGTCCTTTTCGAGTGGCACCTTTCGCTCCCAGGGGTCGCGGTAGATGTGCCTGGCCGCCATTGCATCCCATGAGTCAACCCGATGGATATTCGTCCGCTCACAGGATATGGGTATGGGACAAGGTGAGTCCTCGCCTTTGCCGATTGAATCACTGGTGAGGAAAACCAGAAGCGCCCTAAGGTGGTGTTCTGGTAATTTCCATGCCCGTACTGTTTCCTTGCGTCGGCCCGAATGAAAGTAGATGCTCTTGCATTCAGTATCAGACTCTCCACGCTCAAATAGCACCACCCCTCCAAATATTCGATCCTATTTAGGTCACGAAAGTTAGCCCGTCCTTTCTCAGTGACGGGCAATGTTGAACCAGGCTACTCGAGACCTCGACGGAGCCTAGTACATACGAAAGCACTTGAGGGTACATACCTCGGCCCAGTAGGCAGCCGCGTCAGCGAGTCCATCAGGATATTGGTCGTAATTCAGATATTCATGATTTAAGAAGAGTGTCGGCCAAGGAGCCAGGTGGACTGTCCACGTGTCAGAAGGACGGCGTGCCCTTTGCCATGAGGTGACGCTGCGGATTTCAGCTTCAACATGACACTTGTCCTGCTTATTGTACAAGATGACAGAGAGTTGGTGGATTGACGCCGCTACCACCTCGACAAGACGCAAGTTGAACTCATCACTGCCTGTCTCGGTGTTGTTGAAGTTTTCTAACAGCTGTGCGGAGTGTCAGCAAGGTCATGCCCCGCCTGAGACGCGTGGTAGCTCCTACTGTTCTCTCGAGCTGAAGACTTGACAAGTCAAGACCCGCAATCCAAGCTTCTGTTCTTTCCATAACACCGTCGCAAAGCTCGGTATGATTGTTGAGGGGATGGCCGACCCCTATCCGAGCTCCTCTTGAGCATCTAGCAATATCACACAACGGAAGTCCATCCATGAGCTGCGCCATGGTAAGGATGCAGTGTGACGTAGACAAAACGTTGGACGTAGCCCGTAGAACGGCGTTGCGATGCTCAATGTCGAGCGAGTCCCCGACTGCGGATCTGGGCCCGGGGGCTCGGGGCTTCGGGAATGAAGTCATTGTTATCAGTGTGTAGCTGTGTTGAGGAGGCTCTTTGAGGGTTACGTGGGCTGAAGAAAATCGACTGGATTCTGTCATCCACAGGTATATTATTATAAGGTGTAGAGGGAAGGAACTTTAAAAAGGCATCAGTTGTCGTAGGGGAATGGAAAGAAGTTGTTGGGTGGCGAAGTGGGTGGCGTTGTTTTTACCAGGCAGCAGGCAGCCCCTTCACAATCATGGTTGGTGGCCAGCATCTGGGGCTCAGACCTTCAAGAAGGCATCAGATGTCGTAGGGGAGTGGAATGCAAAGAAGTTGTTGGGTGGCGAAGTGCGTAGCGTTGCGTTTACCAGGCAGCAGGCAGCCCCTTCACAGTCATGGTTGGTGGCCAGCATCTGGGGCTCAGACCTTCGGAACGCCCCTACGCCTACGCCTCCCTGCGAACATGTCAGACGCCACGAGAGCCAAACACTGGTCTCTGTCAAAACTCATCATTTGTCACATCATCGCCAAGGTCATCATGATGTGAAGAAATTTACACAACAACTTTGAAAGCTCGGCTAGAAGGACTAAGTACCAGCCTAGGATCAACTTCAGCCAGTGCAGGCTTGCAACCATTGAATCCGTCCATCCATGCCTCTGTATTATGGCCGGCTAGCTACTAGTAAGTTCTTTCATAAGTAGTTTCGTTTCTAATCCTTATCTACGTAAAATGTAATGTGGTGCCTATGTTTTTAATAAATTAACTAATTATTATATTAAATAAAGACTACTTAGGTAGCTATAAAAAAAGGTTAAATTAGAGTAGTTTACTTATAAATCTTATTTAATTTAATTTTCGTTCTTAATATATATTTTTCTAGAGTAGCTAATGCACTAAGTGGTAATAATTGAGGCTTAGTGTGAGATTCTTATTATATGTTAGGTCTACCTTAGATAATGTTTATAGACCTAGGTAGGGTGGGTTGGTAACCTTTTGCCCCTAGCTTAGGAATTCCTGTCTTGTAAAAGTGACGAAGGGCTGTGCAAAATAAACATCGGCCATAAGTGTATCATGCGCCCACATGTGCAGTACATGTGCATTGAGTTCACCTGGGAGACTACTGGCACCACAACATTCATAGCCCGATCCCCGCCAGCCAGAGAAACTTGGCCCGGCTTCGTTGACTCCAAGTCATTATACCGAAATAGAGGTGACCTCCAGGGCTCTATAGGGGTGGGAGACTTCAAATCCACAGCAAAGTGGCAATCAGGTGACGTGTTGTGGTTCAATATTCAATTTTGTACAATGGCAACCACCTATCGTATTATGACTATCGATCGTTATTAACATCGTGTCCTGTTTAAGCGCTGGGTCTTAACTGCTTACCACCGTATGAAGGCGCCATGTATATCCTCGGACGTATACGGAATAGAAGCGAAACCACGTACAATGGCAACATTCCACTAGGGTCCAAAATTGTGACGAATAATGCCACTGCACTATTCGAGCAAAAGTGACGCCACTATCTGCCATAGGCACATAGCGTATGTATCGTGACAAAAATTCCTTAATTACCCGAGATTCATATTATGCAGGATTCTATAATAAACATCGAGAACGGCATTAACAATACTGTCAGGCTTCCTCCTACCATTGGAAGTCAAACTCCCTTTCGTAAAGGTGGCCTTAATATTTCAAAAGTCCAACAAAAAGTATGTCTTTGTCTCAACGTGGGAATCTGTGAGGTCCCTCTCGAACAAGCGACTCTCATCGAGAGTGTGACTGGTTCTAATGAGGTCCATCGCCAACAGCTGAGGCATTTTTCCCCCTAGCCTCCTTCCAGTGATCCCCACGGTAGCTGAACAACAAGTTAGGACCGTCGTGGGTGGCTGAGAAGATATCATAAAGCTGAAACTCCTCTGGCCGATCCCTTATACCGCTAGACCCGGCTTTCCCGGCACCCCCCTCCCCAAGCTTTCCTGGAGCCGTTTCGAAGTCTGTGAACCACAGAGTCCTCGCTATCACTAGGCTGGCCTCCAAATATGCCATGGACTTTCCAGCACATGCGCGTGGGCCAATCGAGAACGGCGCGAATGCGGAGCGCATCTCCGCCAACGCTTTCTCCCCTGACTCCTCCACGAGCCATCGCTCCGGTCGGAAGGCAAATGGCTCTGGAAAATACTTTTTGTTGTGATGAAGCGCGTACGTACAGACACCTACTTGAGTTCCGGCGGGTATAAAGTGCCCATCCACGATCAGCGGCTCACCTCTTCTTGGATCATCCTTCCCCTTGGCAAGTTCTCGCCATGGCACACCGGAGACCTAATGAATTCATGTCAACTATCATTCTCAAAGGAAGCTGGATTTTACAGATTGCACACAAGGCTCCATGAGAGAAAGGGGGACACATGGCGCTAGGTGTGACGTCACAGGAGAAAATACGTCGCTACCAGTGCACTGTAATCACTAATGTCCAAGAGCCATCATCCACTGCTACTTACCGGCGGGGACATGCGCAGAGCTTCGTCAATGCACGCGCGAAGGTAACGGCACCCTGAGAGCTTGGGCCCCCCACGAATTTCAGGGTCACTTTTAAAGGTTTCACGAATCTCCTCCGCGAGTCTGCTGTAGGGGCCCGGGTTGCGACTCAGGTAAAAGAACAACGCACTAAGTGCGGTGGCCGTTGTATCTCCACCCGCCGGGAAGAAGACTGAAACGGTATAGGTTAGCCAGTGATTCCGAGATAAAGTCTCATATCATTTGATGGCCCAGGTAACCATGAAAAGCCCGACACCGGTTGAAAGAAATGAGTGATTGATACTTCCCGGAGCCGATACCGAGACTGACTTACATAGGCCTTCAGAATACAGTAGCTCTCGAAGCTGACTATCATCAAGCGAGCTACCCTCGGATCCTTCGGCCACGAAGTAAACGAGATCTTTTCTGGCGTTTCTTCCGAGCGCGAGACGTGTGCTAGCCATCTCATTGATGACCCCAAGAAAACGATTCCGACTGGAATTGCTCAATCCATGCAGTAGGGCATCGAGGCCCAGCTGTTTCAGCAATGGAAACTGCATGAATGCATTGCTTTTATAATTTCCAGCAACGAGTCCCTTCAGCATGAATTGGTACTGATCTTGTGTCTGGACGTTAAGTTCGTATCCATAGGCTAGTAGGCCAACTATGTCAAATCCTAGGCGCTTGCAGCGCTGGGACATGTTGACCGGCTCATGGTGCGGGATGGATGATAGCAGTTGTTGGAGGAATATATCAATCTGTGAACTCATAGTAGGCTCAAAATCACGGATCGCCTGGTCGGTGATAGCTTTACTGACGACCT
Source organism: Diaporthe batatas (assembly GCF_019321695.1). Classification (NCBI taxonomy): domain Eukaryota; kingdom Fungi; phylum Ascomycota; class Sordariomycetes; order Diaporthales; family Diaporthaceae; genus Diaporthe; species Diaporthe batatas. The sequence goes on along the minus strand of NW_025408563.1, from coordinate 32,426 downwards.
TTCGCTTCTCGCGATGCAGCGTTTTGTCAATGCAGTTGAAGACGTGGGGGTTAGTCTTGGCGCGAAGAAGCACAGTGTAGACATGGGACTTTGTGACTCGGTCATTGTTGTAGATCTCTGCTCTGAGGTTAGCGGAGACGCAATGATCTATAAGAGGTTGACGACTGGCGGTGAGGTACCTTGGAGGGCGTTGGCCGTGTTGAAGACAAGCTTGTTCGGGCCCTGTCGAACCACCGGGCCTAAATCCGTCAATATGCCGAGCCTCGACTGACCAACAAGACATGATCACCCCATAGGAAGTTCACAACGTACCGTACTTGTCATGATCTCGTGTCACAGCCAAGTGTAGACGCATTAACAAGGCGTAGAAGCCATTATATCCATCCGTGAGCTTTGCGAGGAGTGGGCCCGGGTATTGCAGCAGTGGATGGGACAAAACGCGATAACTGAATAGCACAAGCAGCTGCGCGGAAACCGTTAGCGTCTTGGGCGACATTTGGCTCCACGCCAGGCTTACTTACCCCAGGCAAAAGCAGCCAAAGGGCCTGCTTGGCAAGTGTGTACGAGACCCCCAGGATAGCCATGTTGCGCTGCTGTTAAGGCCAGAGCCGCTTGTGGATGTTCCAGCAAATGATATGATGGGCGGGTATGGATGATGGTCAACCAAAGCGAGACTGTGTTCGAAGGTGCGAGGAGGGAATGCGCGAAACCCTCAGAGAGGACTGCATCTGGTGAAGAGCATTTCGGACGACCTGTTAGTTTCAAATTGAGCAAACCGCATCTCCCAAAATGGACCACACACTCGCATCGGATACACTTCGGGAAGTAGACTAGCCCCGCTGACTGCATAGCTGGATCCGGTGTCATGATCGGTGGACCTTACTACCCATCCGTACCTAGGTGCTTAGCAGCTTGGTGGAATTATTGACTGTCAGATGCAACGCTGTTAATGCACCATATCCCTGTTGCAGAGCTACCCTTGTCCATCGATCGGGTTCGAAATGTTGGGGAAATGGTTGGACCTTGGCACGCGGGACTGTCCAGTTGTGTTCCAAGCCCATTGCCGTGACATGTTGCGCGCTCAGGCGAAGAGCACTGAATTTGGGTTTCCACTCAAACACAACCGCCTCGAACAATTCGATGCACATCATTAGAAAGCATAAAAATCTGACAAAAGTCTGGATTGTACAAGTTACGCCAATACACGAGTCTTCCTGTCGCCAGAATGCGGCTTTGTCCTTCTTCTTAAAGACCACCTTACGCTATGATGATGCTGGCTTAGACCATAGACATTCGAGCAAGATCCCCATCCCTACTTTTCGTTCCACGGATATTGATAAGGGACAGCATATCCGGAATAGTGCGATGTGTCCACGTGAACTGGAACTTGCGCTGACTCTAGATCAACAGTATCAGTTCGAAGAATGCCACCATCGGCGGGGCATCCGTTAGAAAATCCGTTTTGAGGTCGACCAGGCTGCTCAGGTTGCCATCCTGGGTAGATCACGCTTTGCCCATTATTCTGGAAGCCATGATCGTGTTCAAAACGATATACCTCGTGGTTGTCCCTGAGGTTCTCGGTAGAGTCTGATGTGTGTTGTTCTTGCGACGATATGTTTGTTAGAAGGATTGAATCTTTGTTGAAGTCACGTTGCTCGTATCTCGGCCGTGGCGTCTTTGCGCTAGCGTCCTGACTCGCCTGGAAATCTTGGTTGTTTGAGCTACTCCTGCCACTAGTGATCGATTTGAATGACTTCTTGATCGCAGGTGTGATACCGAGGTCGTGAAGCGCTTTGGGGCAGGCGGGTATGCAGAATATGAGGAAGAGTGCGACGAGCCGGGCAAAAGCCCAGAGAGCGACTGGACACACGTCATACGTCGAATCACGGGACTGATGATAAGCCACGGTGGCAGCGGTTCGAAATGCGGACGAGATCAAAGCACTGGAGTACCGGGGTCAGTTATAGGTCTCGCTTTCAACAGAAAATGGTTCGGTAGCCTGGAGTGGCGAATTGTGGGTGATGCCTTTAAACGGGCGGATAACAAATGGTAACATGCAGTCAACTGGGCGAAGGGACTTTTTTTTTTTCACGTACAATAGACCCATCCCAAAGAGTAATGAGATGCCTATCTTCTTTTTGGTCGACATTTGCAGCCTCCATATCACCTGTTGCGGCAATATGATGACGGCCAAATCAGATACAAAGTCAATTGCTGCTGATGCCACATCAAGGGCCTTGGTGTTGAGACAGTGACCGTCGGATATGGTTTTATCCCAGATTGACTGGAAAGGAGTGCAAGAGAGGTTTTCCGAGACTATTCCTGAAACGTAAAATCCGGTGTTTAGAGCAATCAAGGCCCAGCCACACCAAAAAAAAGCGTTCCGTGTTCTCCCAGGCATGAATATGCGGATCCAATCGATGATGATCGCTGCTTTCATAAGCATGATAACAATCGCAATCAGACTGGACCCGACATGTATAATCTGTATTTATATGTCAGAAATTTAGCAGCGTGATACGGGACCTTCTGATCTGGGTGACAGACATATGCGAAAGGTGCAGTATACTTGAAGCGGAAGTTCCACTGATGTACGAACCAGCCAGGTGTCGCGTAGGCCAAGTGGATCATGCACCAAGAGAAAGCGACCATGTGACACTAAATAATCAGTTCGCGCCTTCAGATTTGGTAAGACATGCGAATAGCTTGATTGGTACATACGAATGCTGCAAAAGCCAAGACTTTTATGGGGTCAGAATTGAGCGTTCAGTGGAGCGGAAACGTTGACATACCATCCTCGACGACCATGTTCCTAGGGACGAGTATCTTAGGAATAGCACGTAAAAGGTATACAACCGTTATCATGACCATGCAAACGACGGTGATAGCGATAACCATTGCATTCTGGTTGGGCGGGTTGTCGAGGACTGGAACAACGCCATCTGGAGGTGCCAGGGCGGGTCCATTCAAAACGTGCTCTTTCTGTTCCGGAGTGAGGGAGCTGAAATCCATGTCAACTGGTCTACCCGAGATTCAGGGTACTTGAATGAGTAAGTGATAGATGTCCAAGTCACCGGAACGGCAATTCAGGGAGGTAATAAACAATTTATTGAATCTTGTTAGGTGTGGCGCGCATCCTTCCCGACGTGCAATTCTTCTGCGAATCCATAGCTATGTGGTGCGAATGGTCCTTGAAGAAGCAGAGCCGCTCTTTCCCTATTTCAGTTAATGGGCAATATTTGAAAGCGTGGGGATCACTTTCATCGTGTGTGTCATGGTTTGTTGCCGCCTGCCCAGGCTGAGAATCAGGGCTGAATATGCAGTCAGCAGTTGATTTTCCATGTAAGCGGCTTCTGGGCCAATGTAAAATCATCTTCCAATCCATCCAGATCCAATGCAACCATGATCTGTAACTCTTCAAGGACATCTTGCCTACCTGAACCACGGATTTGAGACTAGCCTGACGACGAAGCAATGGAGACAAGAACCAGAGAACGCAGGGCTCCAAGTCACTGTACGTGCCTTATGCATAACCAAGTGGCAAGCTGCAGGATATATTTGGCATCCTGTTGGTAGGCGTGAGCGCGCCGATTGGTGGGCAAGCACACCCTGCCCTTGCGATCTTCAAGGACTAAACTAGGGACGTGCCACCCGACCACAGTACACCATCGGCGCCCCCACCGATGTTCTCTCGTTGACTCCCGTGATGGCCCCCATATCACGCGTATTGAGCGAGCGAAATCCTTCGAGCCGTGCCTCCCCCGTTACGGTACTCATTGACCAACTCCGGGAGTTCCACGCTGTTCGACACCTACACCTGTCACCCTTGAATGTGGCTAGCAATGACTTCTCCCCAAGAACGCGTGGAGTGTCCCGGCAATGCCTCCAACATTGGCCAAGTCGAGGATGTGGGCGGCCACCAACTCAAAGAACATCCTGTGTTGCCTACGCAACACACTGAAGATGACGAATCTAACTACAACTATCTGCAAGGTTTGCCGTTTTGGCTGGTTACTACCTCGTAGGCGTTCTTGTAACAGATGTTTGTGTGCGGGCTAATACGACCTAGGCTTGCCGTGATGGTTTTCATGGTGAATCTTGAAATACCGGTGGTGACCACCTCACTTGTCACAATTTCTGATGAGCTGGGGGGCTTTGACAAGTCCAGCTGGGTCATATCTGGTTATCTATTAGGTTATGTCGGTAAGAGAATGCCTCTCGAGATCACCACATGATCTACGGCAATCGGCTCAACTCGGACAACAGCTGTGATAGTTATCTTTGCGAAGCTGAGTGATATATTTGGACGCAAGCCGATCTACCTGCTTTCAATGTCATTTTTCATCGTATTCTCAGCTGCATGCAGCGCTGCACAGACGATGACACAGCTGTAGGTTGTCTTCCCTTTCTTCAGAGACTCGGACTCCACCCCCAATCTTCAACATCCTGTTCCATTGTTGCAAACGAAGCTGACATGAGGCTCAACCAGTATCATATTCCGAGCTTTTCAAGGCGTCGGGGGTGGCGGCTGCTTCTCACTGAGCACTGTCATCATCACCGAGCTTGTACCACAGGCTCAATACACAAAATATGTCTCCCAGCTGTCGATTGTGACATGCACTGCGCTCCTCTCTGGGCCAATCATCGGTGGAGCTATTAGCTCCGGCACCACATGGAGATGGGTGTTTATAATCAAGTATGTGAGGTGTGGCGTCGACAACGTAATGCTAGCTCACAATGTTTCCAGTGTCCCAATTTCGGCCGTGGCTTTTGTTTTTGCCATCTATGGTTTCCCACGGGATTTTCCATACCAAGGAAAGGGAAAACGAGGAACAAGCAGTATCAGAAGCCTTCTAGATAAGTCTACCAGGACCAGGCTTGATATCCTCGGCGCAGTGTTGTTGCTTTGTGCCGTATTATCATTGACTGCAGGCTTCGAAGAGGCAGATGCAGAGTTCCCATGGAATTCAGCCTATGTCATCGTGCTCCTCGTTAGCTCTGGTATATTATGGCTCTGTCTACTGCTTTGGGAGCGACATATCACACTCGCCGATGGCATCATGGAGCCAGTCCTGCCCTGGAGGTTCTTCACCAATAGACTTATGGCAGGCATACTTTTGTGCGACCGATAAGTCCAACCGAAAATGCTAATGTCACATGGCTAACAACGTATAGGTCTTTCGTGTTACTCGGTGGACCGATCATTGTCACTATTTTTCAAATTCCGCAACGGTTTCAGCTTGTGAACGGGTTGTCTGGCCTGAATGCCGGCATCAGGCTCATACCTTTCACGATTTGTATGCCATTTGGGACTGTAATCTCTGCCATATTCACCAGCCGCCTCAATATTGCGGCAATATGGGTCATCATGGGTGGCGCCTGCCTCCAGACGCTAGGCTTTGCGCTCCTTGGCACGACACCTGTCTCTCTTCATATCCCTGCCAAGACGTACGGATTTGAAATACTTGCTGGTATTGGTTGTGGAATCAACTATACTCTTGTGTTTCTACTAATACCACGATGCTTGCATGTTCGAGACCATGGTAAGAAGCTAAAAGATTTGACTTCCAGAACGACTCGCCTCAAAACTAATCATTTCAAAACTAGGTGTGGGAATGGGATCTGGGAGCCAGTTTCGGATGATGGGCAGTGCTATTGTCGTCGCCATTACAACAGCTGTCTTCAACAGCTTTGTGAGACCCGAGGCAGCAAAGATTCTTGGCACTACGGATATGGATGCTTTGGCAGATTTGAGCCGCCATTTGAAAGATTTGCCATCAGATCTTCAGGAGCACATCAGACTGATCCTCTCAGAAGCGTATAACCGACAGATGCTCGTCCTGTGCGGATTCTCTGCCTCTCAGGTCCCTGCAGCTTTACTACTGTGGAAGAAGGAACAAATACATGTGTAAGAAAATTTCATCGTCGAAGTAGTCACCGAAACTATGAGATAAAATTGGGTTGAGAAAGTCGATGGTATACAGTGTGCTGGCGAGCACAATGTTGACTCTGTCAACACCTTATAGTGAACGACTGCTATTATGTCATCCTAGCTCTCTCTATTGTGCGCTCTATGGCTCGGATTGTTTCTGTCAAACCTTCGTCTGATCGTGAGCCCGGGACATCATGGCCCAGATTGTGTCTATGCTCTGACCGGAGGGACGGGTTGCACAGGTTCAGAAGGTCACATCCCATCGCTGGACACAAGGGACCTGAATCTGACCAAATGTGCGCCGTGGCAACATTGATCAACACTCCATCGTCGGCCGCATTCAAAATCCTCATATGGCCTTCCCTGGCGGATAAGGGATCCGCGGGAACAGCAGCACAGAAAAAAATGCCGCACTTGAATCGGCCGAATGGACGAACAGCATCTTCAATGAGAGCGCCCGCTGCAACAGAGCCGCCTTCAGAGAATCCCATCACGCCGTCAAATGGACCCTTGGTCTGCACAACCTGGACGAGACCGTCGTATAACTCTTGTATATCACGGCCTTTTGTGCCAGCGAAGCGGAAAGCACCGCCTGCAGCTGCAGGCATTCCTGCATAGGGAATATGAGCGACTAGAGTGATGCTACCAGACCAACAATGAAGATAATGAACCCCGTTTCACCGGGCATGAATAGACTGACCAGGGCATGGAGGACACCGGATGGTACCGTCGATGAAAATGAATTCATGCTGTCGACCCAGTTCCCGTCGAATCTTCTCTGCAGGCCGATTAGCCCTCAATGCAATCATGGTATTTCGTGGGACTGGACACTTCTCTGCCCTAGGAACTTAGTACATGCCTGTTTGTCTCTCGAAAGTCTTAGTGCATATAATTAGTTGAGGATCTACAACGAGCATGGCGTCGGAGCGAATAACCTACTTTTCCATTGGTACCCATACCATGGAAACAAAGGAATCGCATGATGCCAAGTTTTGGTCACAACTCAGATGGAAGAGCGGTGGCCCGGGAAGCTTCTGCACATTGATGATCTTACACGTTTTCGAGTACCTAGGTATCAGGTGTAAACGCCGAACCTGAGAGATTGGGAAAAGGCTACAGGCTTACCCAGCAACCTAGCTGCCTAAGTAGCGTCGAAAATGAGGGCAACATGTGCAGGAGAGGCAGGTCACATCTGGCCGGTCTCAGTGTCTTCTCAGGTAGTTTTGTCACTATACTTGTACCCTGAAAATACACGCAGAGAACAAGTTAGGCCGAAGTCAGCCTTGCATCAAGCCCGCATTAGTTGCTTACATGTTGGCCTGCAACCAATGAATGGAACATATATCTGCCGTGAGACAGCTTGGTGAACATCGATGCATGTCGATCCAGATGTCAACCAATGACGCCCCGTTACTCCTCCACCATCCGCCTGGCGCGGCCAAGTCCAATGTAACGCGACACAGCTCATTCACGTAAGGACAGCGCGACAACGTCCAATGCAACGCGGCACAGCCCACTCGTTTCTTGAGTCACTGCTGCGAAAAGGGGCTGCAGAGATGCCGGCATTCTGCAGTCGTCTAACGGGTTGCATCGACCGTATCGCGGCAACATCAATGGCAGGACACTTACGCACTGGACAGACGATATCACGTCACCGACAGCTCCGAACCTGATCGGATGGTGGTATCACGTCGAAATCTGGCTGCCTTCTCCGCTCGTCTTGGGGCCCTGGGCCGCTGCTCTGCCGCGGTCCTTCAGTGCTACAGTAGGCGGCAGCAGATGATGAATTGAAGGGTATCGAGTGCCAGTATTCGTATGGCCCACCCAACCAGCTGGTATGAGCTGGCAGCAGCTGGTGCATTGGTCTAGCATACCGTGACAGGTTTACTGCGTCTACATCGTGCCATAGCACTGACATTACATGCTAGTGATTCCATCTGTACCACGCTTCCTAAGACTCTCCCAGTCCCTTCAAGCAATCATCCACAGTCACCAATCCGTCTCATAACAGTCAATCCATTGAGAAACACAGAATATGGCTCCCATGGAAGACATTGCTGTCGTCGGAGTATCTTTCAAGATGCCAGGAGACGCCCAGGATGAAATGAGCCTGTGGAAAGTTCTCGAAGAGAGGAAGAATCTAATGACGGAGTGGCCCACGTCGCGCACTCATCTTGATTCCTTCTACGACCCTGATCCAACGACTCATAATACTGTACCTCACCCTTATTAGTGAGCGGTCCATATGAGGAATGACGCTGAATACCGTCTTTTAGATCCAAAGCCGGGGGGCTCATTTCCTTCAACAGGACCCCACCGCATTTGATGCACGCTTCTTTTCAATCAGGGCTGAAGAGGCCGCAAGCATGGACCCTCAGCATCGACTGGTCCTGGAAACTGCCTACCGAGCCTTTGAAAATGGCCAGTTCCATGAGCATGTTCCTTGGTATCTGCTGATAGTCTGACCCGATTACAGCCGGAATGCCCGTGGAGAAGCTTCGGGGCTCTAAGACTGCTGTGTTTGCTGTCTCCATGGCGGATGATCATACCAGGATGCTAGCCAAGGATCCTGATCAGCTTCCCCGAACCGCAATCACGGGGATTGCCAATTCCATTCTTGCCAATCGCCTTAGCTGGTACTTCGATTTACGCGGGCCTAGCGTTCATGTTGATACTGCCTGCTCCGGAAGCATGGTAGCTCTGGACTTGGCTGTCCAGAGTATTCGTGGTGGTGATGCTGAGATGGCCCTTGTGACAGGGGCAAACTTGATGCTGGGGCCTGAAGGATCCATTTTGCTGTCGAACGGCAGCTTCTTGTCACCCGATAGCGTTTGCTTCAGCTTCGATCATCGTGCTAATGGGTATGCCAGGGGAGAAGCCGTAGTGGCCTTAATCATTAAGCCAGTTTCTGCAGCAATCCGAGATGGCGATGTTATTCGTGCTATTATCCGCTCAATTGGCTCCAACCAAGACGGTCACACTCCAGGAATGACACAACCTAGTGCGGAGTCGCAAGAGCAGCTGATACGGCACGTTTATCGCAAAGCCGGCCTGGACTTCGGTTTGACACGCTTTGTCGAGGCCCACGGGACCGGAACCCCTGTTGGCGACCCGATCGAGATGAAGGCTATCGGAAGGGTTTTCAGAACCTATCGATCAGCCCAAGAGCCCCTTTATGTGTGAGTATATCGATATGGGTCGGGTTTCATACGCTGATGATCATGCTATCCTCTCTAGTGGCTCTTTGAAGTCCAACACCGGTCATTTAGAAGGCAGCGCGGGTCTGGCTGGCGTGATCAAAGCCATTTACACCCTCGAAAGAGGAATAATCCCTCCCAACGCCCTGTTCGAGCAGATGAACCCCAGCATCGACGCTGAGTTCTACAACCTCAGTGTGCCAGTCAAGGGCATCCCGTGGCCATCGAGCGGTCAACGCCGTATTTCGGTCAGCTCGTACGGATTTGGAGGTACCAATGCGCATGTTGTTATTGACGACGCTTATCATTATCTTCAAAAGCGCGGCCTGAATGGAATACATCGCACTATTCCACAGGTAACATCCGGATTCTCTGATTATGACCTTCAGTCGCTTCGAAACCCTCAGCGTGAGACATTCGACCAAGGTGCTCATCCCAAACTCTCCAATGGGGCATTTGTGAGGGAGCGATCACTTATCACAAATGGGGATTCAGACATGTCCAACGGCCAAAAGATATGCATGGGTTCGGACGCATCCGTTCTGCCGTCGGTCGAGGAGTCCTTAAACAACCATCTTCTCGTTTGGTCAGCTCCGGACGAGCAGTCCCTCGGCCGTCTTGTGCAATGTTATGTGCCGTACTATCAGCAACAGATTGCGGGTGTTCAGTCCAAAATTGACCAACTGGCATTCACCCTTTCATCGCGACGAAGCCGCATGCTGTGGAGAACCTTCGCTATTTCCGACGAAGATGAGAGTTTGGGGAGTACATTATACACTGCAAAGCCATCGAGAGCGTCAAGTGAAATCGGAGGTATCGCCTTCGTGTTCACCGGACAAGGGGCTCAATATGCGGCAATGGGCGTCGAGCTTCTCCAATACCCAGTTTTCGCACGCACTCTTCATCAGACCAACGGAGTGCTTCGGCAGCTGGGTTGCACGTGGGATATAGTTGGTGAGTCAACAAATTTGTCAGTCCAAGAAAAGAGGACGGAATGCACAGGGAGTGACAGGTTGGTTGTAACGGAAATCAGCGCTAATAATTTGTGACAGAGGAGCTACGTTTGGGACACAACATCGATCTCCCGAAATATAGTCAGCCAATATGCACGGCGCTCCAAATCGCCTTGGTGGAGCTGTTGAGATCCTTCGCGATTTCGCCAAGTATGGTCATCGGGCATTCCTCAGGAGAAATTGCCGCGGCCTATACTGCTCACGCGCTGAGCTTGGCCTCGGCCTGCAAAATCGCATATTATCGAGGCGAGCTTGCGTCAGAATTACGAGACACAACCTCGAACCCAGGAGCTAGTAAGGAACCCCCCCCCCTCCTAGATGTCCAAAAAGACATCACTATGCGATCTTTCCCAGTTTTTGGCCTGAGCATCGACGATGGAGCAGACCAGTGTGGCATATCCCAGCGTAAAGCACGCTTGCAGCCATTCTCTGGCCGAATATTGGTTACGGAAGCGGACAACTCGAAAAGAACACCGGGCTGGGTGATGCAGCGCGGTCAATGCGTATCACAAAGCAGCAATGCCATCGTGTGCTAACATTTTGGCATGTAGTGTTGTCTGTAAATCTCGCTCACGATCAGTTGGAACAGCATTTGCAAACCAGCGGTACTCTGCTGGATCATGGAAGTCACCCTATCCACATAGCTTGTTTCAACAGCCCGCGGAATACGACAGTCTCTGGACCGGAAGATGCTGTTGATAAGCTCAAAGAGGACCTCGACAGGCGGGGCATTTTTAACGTCAAGTTAAAGACCGGAGTCGCTTACCACTCCCCACCAATGCGAGCGATTGCGTCAAAATACATCGACTTAATCGGAGAATTGGAGGATGAATCCCTTTCTCTAGAACCGGTAGATCAAGGTGAGCCGGAAATATCGATGGTCTCTTCTGTCACCGGAAAGCCCATCTCACCCAAGATCTTGTCGACGGCTCAGTACTGGGCCGACAATCTCGTCTCACCCGTAACATTCTCTCATGCCATACATCATCTTTCTCACGAATTCAGACGACTGGGAAGTTCCCCTATCACAGATATCATCGAGGTTGGCCCCCACGCCACTTTGCGCCGCCCGATCGATGACACTCTCGCATCGGACGGCCAACAAGGGCAGATCAGATACATCAACACTCTTCATAAAGCTTTGCCGGCACATCACAGCATTCTGAAACTGGTGGGGACATTATTCTGTAATGGCCATCCAGTCTCCCTCGAGAGCGCAAATCAGTTGAACGTGAAAGATGGTGGAACCCCGCCGCCCTTTCTGGTGGACTGCCCGGAATATCCATTCGACCATTCTACAAAGTACCTGGCGGAATCCAGGATGAGCCGTGATTATAGATTGCGAGAACACGTACCCCGGGAAGTTCTTGGAGCAAGAGCGTTTGACTGGAATCCGTTAGAACCTCGTTGGAGGAAGTTTCTGAACCTACAGTCTGTTCCTTGGGCAAATGAACACATCGTGAGTATTCCTTGTTCGGTTCGCCTTGATCAGTGCTTTATCAATGTGCATTTGTCATTATACCTGAAATTCAGTGCAGAGTCACTGCTAAACTTGCCCTACAGGTTACTGGAACGACGCTCTATCCCGGAGCCGGCATGCTCCTCATGGCTATTGAAGCAGCAAAGCAGATGTGTCCTGAAGAACGCTTGGTTGCAGGTTATCTTATCAAGGAAGCCCGTTTTTTGAACCCGATGGTAGTCGGGCCCACATGGGAGGAAACGTCGGAGGTGGTGATCCGTCTACTGCCTTTACAAAAGCCATACGAGAAGGAATCTGTGTGGTCCGATATTCGGATCTCGACATTGAATCAGGGTCGTTGGAGCCAGACTTTTACGGCAATCATTGAGACACAGTACGAACCCACTCAACAGACGCAAGTCGACAACGGCCGGGAAAGGAAGCTCCGCGATGAGATGGTGCTACGTGTGTTTCAGCGGCAAACGGACACGTGTCGCAAAAGCATTGACAGAAAAGGCTTATATGAAGCCTTCGACGCGTGCGGCATCGTTTATGGTGGCGCATTCCGGGTATTAGATGATGTGATGTATGATGGCGCCGATAATGCTATGGCCCGTGTTGATGTTTCGAATGGAAAGCACACTACAGCGAGCGTCTTCCATCCTGCGGTTCTCGACTCTGCGTTCCAACTGCTTTCAGTTCAGCAGTCACACGGCCTTTCAAAGAGGACCACGGCGTATGTTCCCAGCACCGTGTCGGACGTGTGGATCTCATCTGCTGGCTGGCAGTCCCCTCAGACGTCATCTGTTCACTTTGCCAGTGCTACAGCCGAAACGGACGATAAATCCTTCGAGGGCAAGATCTATATTGTCAATGACCAAGATTCTGTGTTATGTGTCGTGTCAAAGCTCACGATGGCGCCTGTGTCGGGTGGTTCCGCAGATTGGGAGGAAGCCCGAGAGACGCAATTACTGTACGGCCTCGCGTGGAAACCTTTGCTCAGTATGTTGGATTCGAAATCCCTGGATCGAACCTGCAACGTCGCTATGTTCTCCAGGAACGCAGCGGCCATCAGCGAATTTCGCCAGCTTCTCGATCCCACCCTTGACCGATGTATCAGGAAAACGGCCAAGTCACTCACAGTCAAGGATCGACAGCGTACTCCTAGTTTCTTGAGGAGGCAGATAGAATGGATAGACCACCATGCAGCTACCACTTCTCCTCTTGAGACAGTGGAAGCGAGCGACGTCGATGACGAGGTGTGCCTGAAGAGGCTCGAGTCTATGTATCCAGCCTGGGGCATTTTTCCTGCGATAGCGCGCAGCCTGAAACAAATCCTTGCCGGAGAGAGGGATCCTCTTCAGGTTGGCTTCGAAACCGGTCTGGCAGAGGCTTTTTATTCCGACGTCTTCGCATCCCTTTGCGATCACAGATTTGAGAAACTCATGGATCTCATGTGTCATGAGCAACCCACCATGCGGGTTCTTGAAGTCGGAGCTGGGACTGGAGGGATGACAGGCTACGTACTTGCTGCCCTGGCCGAAGCCGAAAAACGAAACGGCGGGACAAGATTTTCAGACTATACGTACACCGATATCTCGCCCTCGTTTTTTGAGAACGCACGCAATCGATTCACTGAACATGGAAGTCGTATCATATTCAAGACACTGGATCTTGAGGAAGAAGTCCAGAGGCAAGGTTTCGAGCTCGGAGCTTACGATGTGGTAATTGCTGGAAGTGTACTGCACGCTACTGCGAGTCTGGCAAGGACTTTGGCGAATATCCGCTCGTTACTGAAACCTGGTGGCCATCTTCTCTTTCTGGAGACTACTGTTCCCGCACAAGCAGCAACAAACTTTGTATTCGGAAACTTCCCCGGATGGTGGTGTTGCAAGGAGGAGTGGCGACAATGGAGTCCGGCGATAGACGAAGACCAGTGGAACCAAGTTCTAATCGACAACGGGTTCTCCGGCAACCGAGTCGTCCTTAGGGACTACCAAAGCACCGTTTGTCATTGTTGCAGCATCATATTATCGACACGAAGTGGGACCAACAACCAGCCATCCTCGGATTCTGGCACCTTGGGGCGGCTCGTGATTGTAACTCCAAATCGAAATGACAACCACCTTATGAAGCTCGCTGAAGCTCTTTCGAAGCTGCTGGGCCGATGGAGTTGCAAAGTCCTTCCTCTAGGTCAATTTGAAGACACCAACCTCTTAGACCAAGACATCATAATTTCTTTGCTGGAAGCCAATACGCCCTTTCTTATTGGTGTCAAAAAAGAGGAATTCCAGTCTCTCCAAATCCTGATAGGGCGCGCGCGCAGATTGATGTGGATCACGGGAGCTGGTGAAGAGAATTCCGATGATCCGCGCATGTCCTTGTCAAAGGGATTCCTGCGAGCCATGCGCTCTGAACACATCGACAAACATATTGTCACACTGGCAATCGAGCCTGACGTCAACGAGGAAGCCCCGGATTGGTGTGTTACATCTGTCGCAAAGTTGGCGGTTAAAGCTTTCAAGGCGTCCTTTGAGGAAGCTTCGCCGGAAGTCGAGTATATTGTGCGCGGTCGAGATATCGGGGCCCTTCGTATAACGGAAAAGACGCATATGAATGGCGAGATGCGGTCACTTGTGGCTCCCCTATTGCAGAGCGAGTCTTGGAAGCCTGGACCGCCGTTGAAGCTCACAGTGGGGTCTCCCGGGTTTCTGGACTCCCTCGAGTTTGTGAAAGATCCCGCCTACCGTGAGGACCTTCTCCCTGACGAGATAGAAGTCGACGCTAAAGCATGGGGACTAAGTTTCCGCGATGTCTTCGTGGCTCTTGGTCGTCTACCAGGGGATGATCTCGGCTACGACTATTCTGGTGTTGTTAGTCGGGTGGGCGCTGATTGTGATCTGTCGATCAAGCCGGGGGATCGAGTTTGCGGAAGTACCCTGAGTGCAATGCGCATGTTCCCGCGCGCGCGAAGCGGCATGGTTGTGAAGGTACCAGATCAGCTTTCCCTCGAGGCAGCGGCATCTTTTATCAGTCCTGGGGTCACAGCGTTCTATTCGCTTATCGACGTTGCACGTTTGAAAAAGGGTGAAAAAGTTCTGATACATTCCGGATGCGGCAGTACCGGGCAAATGGCTATCTGGGTTGCAAAGATGGTAGGGGCAGAAGTATTCACTACTGTTGGATTTGATGACAAGAAAGAGCTTCTGGTCAAAGATTTCGACATAGCTCCGGACCACATCTTTTACAGCCGGGACACAAGCTTTGCACAGGGCGTGATGCGTGTCACTGATGGATACGGAGTGGATGTGGTGCTCAATTCACTGGCTGGTGATGGGCTCCGCGCTTCCTTCGAATGTGTCGCACCCTATGGGCGTTTTGTGGAGATCGGCAAAGCTGACATCACCTCTAATTCCGCCTTGCCGATGGCTAACTTTGCAAGAAACGTGAGCTTTAGTGCCGTTGATCTTTACCACGTTGCCCAGTCCAACCCGAGAATGGCATATGAGTTGCTATCCAGGGTTATGAGTTTTATCTCAGCTGGGAAAATACTTGCACCCATGCCTCTGCACATCTACCCGGCCTCAGAGGCCGAGAAAGCATTCCGTTATTTGCAAAGCGGTACCAACACTGGCCGTATAATCATCAAAGTCGATGATAAAGACGTGGTCCCAAAGCGAATTGTCAAGGATAGTAGCTGGTCGCTTGATCAAACCGCGACATACATTGTTGCAGGAGGCCTTGGTGGTCTTGGACGGGCCATAGCGATGTGGATGGCCAGGAAGGGAGCCAAACATCTGATTTTGCTTTCCAGGTCCGGGCCTAAGTCACCTGCAGCTGCGGGGACCGTTGCAGACCTTCAGGAGCAGGGCGTTCAAGTGGTGACGCCTCTCTGCGACGCGTCTTCTTCCGATGAGCTACATTCTGTGCTCCTGGAGTGCATGCAGAAGATGCCACCCGTCAAGGGGTGTATCAACTCCGCCATGGTGCTTCAAGACGCCGTGTTTGAGAATATGACCCAGGCGCAGTGGGAGATGAGCATCCGGTCCAAGGTCTATACATCGTGGAATCTGCACGAACTGGTCCCCAACACCGAGCGGCTAGACTTCTTCGTGCTTCTGTCGTCTTTATCTGGAATCTATGGAAACATAGCCCAGTCCAACTATGCCTCGGGCTGCAGTTTCCAAGATGCGTTAGCACATTTTCGAACCGCACGAGGGCAGAAAGCTGTTTCTCTCGACATTGGGTGGATGCGCAATATCGGTGTCATTGCTGAAAACGCGGCCTATCGACAGCAGCGCAAGAACACGGCGGATATGAACCAGATTGAGGACAGTGAGCTGTTGGCTCTATTAGACTTACACTGTGACCCCAATCGTCCGGTGATGAAGCATGAGGACTCGCAGTTGTTGGTAGGCGTGGTGACACCACGAGATCTACGTGCTCAGGGACAGACGCCGCCTGCCCTCAGTATGGTACCTGTGTTTTCCGGATTCACACAACTTCAACGATCCCAGGAATATCTCAGCACAGATGGCAGCATTGTTGACTTTGCAGCGCTGTTCCGCCAAGCGACGGATGATCAGGATCGTGCCGCCATTGTTGTGCGTGCCTTGAGCTCGAAGCTTGCTCGTGCTCTGTCGGTCTCAATCGAAGACATTGAGCGCAACAAGCAGCTCCACGATTATGGTGTCGACTCGCTGATGGCTGTGGAGTTGCGGAACTGGATCGCTAGAGATTTTGGCGCAAATGTTGCTGTCTTTGATATCATGGGCGGAACAAAGATTGCAGCTATCGGTGAAATGGTCAATGAGCGAAGCCAGCATAGTAAATAGGAAGAAATAACAACGGGAGCGTAACTATTATAGAATATTAAATAAGTAAAAATTATAAAATTATTTATTATTTATATAAAAAAGGTTAATATTTTTAAAAAGAGGATAAAGTAAAACTAGGTACATTAAATATAAATATAATACTAAATTAAAATAATTATTTATTTTAAGTTAATTTCTAACTCTTAATAATATTAATAATATAAAAGTTTGTTGCGGCGATTATGTAGTGACGAGGGCAACAGCGGCTTTTAAGTGAACCTCGTAGATTAGAGGTAAGAGAGATTAATACTTATTGTATTGTACGAAAAGACAAATGTCATTAAAATGCTGACTTAGAAGAGAACCTACCAGGGGACGTTTTCAGTTGGAAGATCATCAGATGTTATGGTGGTACAGCAGACACCCGCACGGAGCTCAGTAATTCCAACATTTGCGAAGTAATCCTGGATGCATTGGACACGGCGATGAGGTCGTTCTGTCATGAAATGCATGTGCATATTTGTACTATAAATGTCATGGTGTCCCGTTTCCACCCAGAGTTCGGACCAGCAAATGGATGAAAATTGGAGGAATAGAGTACACTCAGGCGAACAAGTAGGAGCAGCTGAATCAACCGAAACCTGTGTGCAGGAGACAGTTGGTCAAGAGCAATGGGCCTCCAGAAGGCCGCTAGAAGTACACGAAGAAAAGGCCGAGGTGAGTCCAACACTGCGCCACAGTACATCACATCAGACTGGGTCGTCACAAAATATTTATTTGTCGAACAAAGAGCCCCACCATCCCACCAACTATGTGCATAAGAAAGGGTATGTCTAGCCAATGCGGTTGGGCCGTGTCCCGTCGTACGGAAGCTTGTGGACCGCGAGCGTCCCACTGGGATCCTTGACCTCGGGGTTGAGCTGTGTCTGTGGTTCGAGCACCAGGTCAGCAAAAAGGGCTAGAATGGATAAATAGGTTGCAGAATTAATAGAATCATGCATACCGAGTCGACGGAACACGTCGCCGGCTTGGCCCCAAAGCTGGTGACTAAGCTACTATTCCCTGCCGCATTGTTGATGCGGACCTGCTGCGTCGTGGCGCGTGACGGGTCTCCTGGCAGGTAGTTGAACGGCTCGATGGTGATGGCCGAGTGGGCGGTTGAGAATACGGTGTTGGGCAGATCGCCGGTGTGCGGCATGTGATGCATACCAAGGTTGAACCAGACAACGCTGTAGGTTTTGTTAGGGACGAGTCAAGTCTTTTCGGCAGTGTGGTGAGAATTGAATGGGCTGGGAAGAGCGGGAGAATGGAGGGTCTTACACATCCTGCTGGTCAAGGGACTCGCCGTCGAAGTACTTGGCGAAATTTACCAACGGGTCCGCTGGATCCAAAAGGTTGTATGGATTAGCTGCTCGGGCTTCCGTATCCTTTTGCTTGGTCACGTAGAGGTGGTGATCTGCGTGGTTCGCGGCGTTCTGCGCGATCGATGAGTTTTGGATGGTGAGTGCGGCCACTCCGGCAGCTATCGTCGGTCAGAAATTCATTATACCACAGAGGGCAGCGCTCACCGAGTGTCTGTGGACATACCCGGCATGATCCTGTACCCAGGAGCTTCACCATACTGGTTCTTGGCATCCTTGTTCACAACCGCATACATGGCATTCCCATTAGGTGTCCAGTTGATCTTGGCATCGTCTTCGGTGCCGATGAACGACTTCTTGGCCTTCATGGTGTTGCGAGGCTTGCCGTCGTTCCAGACGTATCTGTCGGTCGTCAGTTTCGTCTGCGGCGCTGTTGGGGCGCACGGGAACTTACGTCTCAGTGGTAGGAACAAACTCCACCTTCTGCAGGGAGTTCTTCTCGCCAAGGATGTCAAAGTCCGCTTTGAAGGTGAGCACGTGGTCATGCATGGAACCAGACAGGTTTTCGTGGATACTGAAGCCGTATTCTTCGTTCTTTGCCGCGTAACCGCTCTGGATGTATCCCGAAGCCCTGACGGATACTGTCATGGACCCGTCCATACGGAACTCATATGTGGTCTGGTAGTCGTAGTTGCCGACTGTCGTTACTGAGCGAAGCTTGAACGCGATGTTTTTGGTGATGCTTGTGTATCCTGGCCCCGAGTGCCTTTGGATAGGCAGGTCCTCGGTCATCTCAAATAGACCTGTGGTAGATGGTCAGAACACGAATGCCTCGGAGTGCCGTGGTAACACTTACATATCCCGTTTGGTTGGACGTTTCGAGTCGTTCCATCCATGTAGGTGGTGTCCATGTACGTGGAGTAAGCCGGGCAGTCATAGCCTACACCCCTGTGAGCTTTTCTGAGTCTGTCACATTGTGTATGAGATGCCTTACCATTGACTAGGGGGACTATACTGGAGCCGAAGCCATACATAGTATCGAAGTAGCTGGGCAAATTAGCACCCGTGCAGTCATTTGAAGAGCCAGGTGACCTACCATGTGCCAGATTGGATCGGATCAATTCCCCTGCATGAAAATGAGCGTCATCCCGTACACAGAGACGAATCAGACGTACGAGTAATGGGCTAGTGCCTCTTCCATGCCAAGCTGAAAAGCGTGAGCCAATCTTCATCAAATCGTGTAAAGAAAGGAAGTTGAGGCATACCTCGTAAATGATCCGCTTCCCCTTGTACTTGATATCAAACAGCCTGACCCCCATGTCACGGCTGACGGCGACGTAAAAGCTGAAATCCACTGAAGTTGAATTCCTGTCAGCCCATTTACGATGCATCACTAAGACGCGGCTGGAACCTACTCCAAGAAACGAAGTTCTCCTTCGAGTCGACCAAGAATCGCTTGGGGCCAGGCTGAACAGTGACCGGCGGTGGCAGCTCGTCCAACGGCAGCGCATCCTCGGCCTTTTCGAGCTGTGCCCAGGGGCCATCGACGCCCGTGCCATGCTTTTCGAATTCGGGCTTCGCCACAGCGGCCTTGAAGTCGTCGATGTTGTTGTAGAACACGTTGTTGTACAGCCAGCCGGTGATCTTCCACTTGGAAGGATCACGGCCCGTCCGGTCGCTTCTCACGTAAAGACCTTGAGGCAAGAGAGTGCCACTGTCAAACGAGCCAGTCGGGATACCATAGAACTCTTGCCAGGTAGTGACCTGGCCATTTTCGACGTTGGTAGGGGAGACCGTTGCCAGCTGGAATTCGTTGACGTCCTTGGGGCGATTTTCAGTCTTGATATTCATACAGGGTGGGTGGGTTGATATAGTACCTTGTTCCATAGCGCCTTGATAATCTCGGCGGCCTGTGACATGATGGTGTCGCTCAGATTTGGGTCAAAGTCGGAGTCGTAGACGCGGAGTTTCTTGTCTGGGTTACGGGTCGACAGGAAGGTGAGCGGTCTCGCTTGGGTTTGGTTTCCTTTCAACATGGGCCCGACCATGTACTCCCGGATGTAGGGCTCCGTTGAAGAGCCAAATTTGAGGGTTGCGCGGGCATATCGCGGTGGAGCGGATCCTCCCCCGGCCAGGAAGGGGAGAACATCGGTCTTGTTAGGCTGTAGTAGATCAATAGAAAGGCTCCATTCGAGGTTAGTAGTCAGACTTTGCAAGTTCAGCTCAAAGGGCTTATAAGTACAGCGTATTGTCCCAGCTATTAAGTTACACGTATCAGCTTATGTTCTTCTCATTGTCCAGGCAGAATAGTACAGGATGGAGGGCCCTACCTTCCACCATCACGAGTCAAGTTTAATTCCTTGGACTTGTACAGGAAGTCGAGGGCATCCGCCATTTCTTGATTCGTCAAGCCTGCCCAGATATTCTCGTGAGGCGCGGCCACAGTGGGCTGCGTGGCCTGGCAGACGCCGTTCCCCGCCTGTCTGAGCACCGCGGTGGCTGAGACCAGAGGCCCAAGCACCGGCAGTAAAATCGAAGGAGTCCGTCGCATCTTCAGCGAATGAGCGAACGCGGCAACCTAGTGTTGTAAGATGTCAGAACACAAGCGAGAGGCGTCAACCCAGACACACTAGAGACGGAAAAAGCGAGATTGGATGAACCGCGAACCTTTAATGACGTGGACTGACGAGACTGAGTGCCCAAACTATTTAAATATTATGCGGCTATGGCCCATCAGTCTTCCGTCGTACTGAGTAGTCAATTCGACTCCTTGGTGCTAATATCCAGCTCGATGGCATAGTAGAAGTAATTTAGTGGGTTCAAGTGGGTCAAGAGGGGGCATCCCCCTCATTCTCCGGCCTAACCTGCCTATGTTGTCTTCAGTCCCTTTCTCGCCTCACATTTTCCTTGTCTTCCATCGTGGGATCATCATAGGATCTCAGCCGCCGTCAGCAGCGCAATTGATCGTTGCAGATCATTGATGAATCTGGTTGTATTAGTGCGCAGTGCTGCATTTCGTATCTGCAATTAGCTGTGGTCATCCTGCAACCTTGGAACCCCGAGATATGATATTCATCTCGCTGATGTGACCGTGACAAGAAGTCTATTAGCACCGTGTATTAGCTTCTATATAATGGGGCTAATCGGGAATATTATAGCACTTGATCCCCTAGCTGTTTCATCGTTTTGGCGTCTCTTTGTCTTGTCTTTTACGTTCCGGCCTGGTGCCCGGTCGCTCGGAAGCTCGCAAATATCAACGACCGATCCCCGAGGCGCAGGGATGGAAGGTTTGAACCATCAGATAGCTGCATGCAGATATCCTCACCGCTCTCTACGTATGCCCAAGGTCGGTGGGTTATCATGCAGTCCACCGGCAAGGTTAGCCAGATTCGAGATGCGCTCAGCCAGCCACGTGTGGCGTGGGTGGGGGGCTTGGTTGTAGTAAAGTTAGGGGTGGTTATTTACTATAGGACCCCACTATTTCATACACCCTACTATCTTATATAGTTAAAATTAAAGATTATTAATAAAATAATTAAATTTAATAAAATTATAATTAATTTAATTTAATTTATATTAATAAATTAATAATAAAGTTTTAAAGTTTTAAATATTTTATTTTTTAAATATTAATTATTTATATTCTTTATAATTTTAATATTAAATTAAAAGTAAAAAATTAAAAAAAAAATTAAAAAAGAAATTTTTAAAAATATAATATTTAAAATTAATTTAATTAAATTTATTATATAAAAACTTTTATAATAACTTTATAATTTATATATTTATAATATTATATATAATTTAAACCCTTTTAAATATAAAGTTAAAAGATTTATAATTATAAAATTTTAATTAATTTTTATTTAACTATTTTATTATATTATACTAAAATTTAATTTTAATTTTATTTAAACTTTTTAAAATCTATTTAATATTTTTCTTTTAAGTAAGTTAAATTTAAATTAAAACCTTTAACTTTAAGTTTAAGATTTTTATAAATTTTAATTTATTTTAAATTAAATTTATAATTCTTTAACTTTTAAAAATATATTAATTATTTTAAATAATAATAAACTTTCTTTAAAGTAAAGATCTATTTTTATATAATTATAAATTTAATTATTAATAGTTATTTCTTCTTTTATTTATAATAAAATTATTAAAATTATAAACTTAAATATTATATATAATAATAAAGTATAGTTACTTTATTTAAAAGTTATCTTTTAGTTTAATAGGTTATATAATAAGTTAAATAATTACTTTTAAATAGTTTTATTTATAATATAATAAAGTTAATAAATAAATATTTATTTAAATAAAGTTAGAACCTTTAAAGGAATAATAGCTTTATTTTTATTTATATTAATTAACTTAAAAATTTAAGTTATATAGTAAATTTAATATTTATATATAATATTTATTAATATTAAATTAATTTATAATTTATAATAGTTTTAATTTTTAATAAATTAATTTATATTAAGGTTAATAATATTAATTTAAATTAATATAATTTAATATATTAATATAAAAGTATTATTTAATAATAAATAATATTATAAATAATTATAAAGTTATTATAAAAGTTTTATATAATAAATTTAATTAAATTAATTTTTAAAAATATATTATATTTTATTTTTTAAAACTTTAATTATTTATTTTAAATTTAATAATAAAATTAAAAATATAAATAATTTATATATAATTTATTATATTCTTTTATATTTATATATTAATAATTAATTCTTTTAAATATAAAGTTAAAAGATTTATAATTATAATTTTATAATTAGTTTTTATTTAATTATATTATATTATTATAATCTTATTTAGTTTTTAATTTTATTTAAGTTTTTAAACTTTTTAATATTATTTTTAAGTTAAATTTAAAAGGAGTTTTTAAGTTTAAATTTAAAACTTTTATAAATTTTAATTTTTTTAAATTAAGTTTATAATTTTTAGTTTTTAAAAATATATTAATTATTTTAAATATTAATAACTTTTCTTTAAAATAAAGATTTATCTTTATATAATTATAAATTTAATTATTAATAATTATTTTTTTTAATATAATAAAGTTATTAAAATTATAAATTTAAAGTAATATTATATATAGTAATAAAGTATAATTACTTTATTTAATTATTTTTAATTTAATTAAATAATTATTTTTAAATAGTTTTATTTATAAAGTTAATAATCTTTTAAGTTTATTAAATAAATATTTATTTAAGTAAAATTAGAATTTTAAAGGAATAATAGCTTTATTTTTACTTATTTTAATTAACTTACTTAAATTATATAATAATATTATATATAATACTTAATAATATTAAAATTATATAGTTTATAATTTATAATAACTTTAATTTTTAATAGATTAATTTATATTAAAGTTAATAATATTAATTTAAATTAATTAAATATAATTTAATATATTAATATAAGAAGGATTTTTAATAATAAATAATATTATAAATAATTATAAAGTTATTATAAAAGTTTTATATAATAAATTTAATTAAATTAATTTTAAAAGATATATTATATTTTATTTTTTAAAATCTTAATTATATATTTTTAATTTAATAATAAAATTAAAAATATAACTAGTTTATATTAATAATTAAAAATATTAAAAATTATAAATTATTTAATTTTAATATTATTTAATATTATATATTAAATTTATTATATAATTATAAAAATAAATTAAAATATATAAAAATAATATATTATTTTTTAAAACTTTAATTTTTTAAATAAATCTTTAATTTTATTTAAAAATATTAAATTTAAACTTAAAGTTTTTAATTTAATTAAATTAATTTAAAAAATAATATTAAATAAATTTAATTTTCTTTTAAATAAAAATAAGTATTTATTTAAAATAAATTGAAAAATTAAATTAAATTAAGTTATAATATATAAAAATAATTAAATAAAAATTAATTAATAAATTCTAATTATAAGTTTTTAAATTAAATATTAAAAATACTTTTATTAAATATATTATAAAAATATTTTTAATTTTATTAAATATATTATAAAAATATTTTTAATTTTATTATTATTATTATTATTATTATTATTATTATTATTATTATTATTATTATTATTATTATTATTATTATTATTATTATTATTATTATTATTATTATTATTATTATTATTATTATTATTATTATTATTATTATTATTATTATTATTATTATTATTATTATTATTATTATTATTATTATTATTATTATTATTATTATTATTATTATTATTATTATTATTATTATTATTATTATTATTATTAAATTATATAAACTTTTATATTAATTAAATTATTTAATAATATTTAATATTATATATAATTTATTTATAAATAATAAATTTAAAATAATTATTATTATTTAAATAAATTATTATTATTTTAATAAATTATAATTATATTTATTAATAATAATAAATATTATATTATTAAATAATTAAAGTTTTTTTAAAAAATAATATATTTTTAAAAATTCATTTAATTAAATTTATTATATAAAACTATTTATAATAACTTTATAATTATTTATAATATTATTTATTATTAAAAATACTTTTATATTAATATATTAAATTATATTTAATTAATTTAAATAAATATATTAAAAATAAAATTATTATAAATTATAAAGTATTTAAGTTTAATATTATTAAATATTATATATAAAATTATTATATAATTTAAATAAATAAATTAAAATTATTAAAAATAAAATTATTATTTATTAAATACTTTTAATTTATTTAAATAAATATATATTTATTACTTCTATAAATAAAATTATTATAAAATAATTACTTAATTTATTTTATTTTAATAAAACTTAAATATTATTTTAAATTAACTTATTATACTTTATTATTTAAATTTATAATTTTAATAACTTTATAAAAAGAAATAATTATTAATAATTAAATTTAAAATTATATAATAATAAACTTTATTTTAAAATAAAAGTATTAATATTTAAAATATTTAATATATTTTAAAATTAAAAAAATTATAAATTTTATTTATAATATATTAAAATTTATAGAAATTTTAATTTTAAATTTAAAAGTTTTAATTTAAAGTTTATATTTATAAAAATTAAAAGTTTTATATAGTTTTAAAAAATAAAATAAAGTTAAAAATTAAATTATATTATAATATAATAAAATAATTAAATAAAAATTAATTAAATATTATAATTATAAACTTTTAACTTTATATTAAAATAAATAAATAAATAATTATATATTTATATTTATATTTATTAAAATATAAATTAAATAATTATATAAAATTAATATAATTATTTTAAAATTATAACTTTTAAAAATATTTATTTAATTTATATTATATTTATTTAATTATTTATATAATTATTTAAAATATAATTTAATATTAATTAAATATAACTTTCTATAATTATTTAATAAATTATTATTATTATAATTATTTATTTATAATTATTTTAAAATTATAACTTTTAATAAATATTTATTAAATTTATATTATATTTATTTAATTATTTATATAAATATTAAAAATATTATTTAATATTAATTAAATATAAACTTTTATAATTATATAATTAATTATTATTATTATAATTCTTTATTTTTAAATATAATATATAAATAAAAAATTATATTAATTATAATAATAAAGTTAATTATAATAAATTATTATTTAAATTAATTATATTTAATTATTAAAAAATTAAAACTTATATATAATTCACTTTTTAAAATACTTCTATTATTAAATTAACCCCCTTATAGTAACGGTACGGTACTTATATACTGATAGGTAACCAATCACGTAGATTGGTTATTATGGTCTTTTGGCCGGACGGTGTAGGCGTGTGGCTAGCAGTTGCAGCTGTCATCGCTATCACGGCTCCAAAGAACCGGACGCCATGGCGCAGAGATCCGCACATGCTCGTCTACCGCAACATAGCGATTAACAAATATCTTCTATGATAGTATTTTTTGAATGAGGTCTCTTCAAGTGATCGAAAGAAATCCTATCCCTAGATTTCCTCCACTCTCTTCACAACCAGTCCACCAACTCCACTAATGCTCTTGGTACTCATGATTTCAAAGACAGAAATCTGAGCGTCAAAGTCCTTTCGAATCCAGTTGCGCAGTTCCACAGCCATCAGTGAATCAACGCCGTACTCAGCCAATTCCCTTCGCGGGTCAATTTCTTCGGAGTCCACTCCCAGCGCCCTTGCCAGTCTGACCCGTATCGCACCAACCACGATCGTCGCTCTCTCCTCGGCGCTGTCTGACGCCCGGAATTGTGCCGCTGACTCTCTTTCTTTACCATCGTTGTGATGAGTGCCATTGCCAGAAGAATCTCCCTCGTGCACCTTGCAGAATGCGCGGGAGAGAGGTTGAACCAAAAAGGGTGGTTGCTCTCCAATGGCGTAGAAGTCAGCTGGTACAAGTGCGCCCACTAGGATTTGACTTTTTTCGACCCCTAGCACACCTCTCCCAGGTTGGCAATAATGATCGAGTAGAGCGAGCAAGTCAGCCTCCTCCACAGGCGCCAGGTCGGCTACAATTTGACGATACTTTGTATATTCGTCATTCTCTGCAACAATACCGATGGTGCGCATCCAGCCCAGGTTCCAAAGTTGAGGGCAACGCTCGCGGCAAGGCCATTGTCGTTACGGTACCGAGCCAACGCGTCTTGGAAAGCGCAACCTGCGACGTAATTGCATTGTGAGATTGATCCATAGATACCCGCCATGGAGGAGAGCATAATGAAGAAGTCGAGTCCGGGTAGCAAAAGGTGGAGGTTCCAGCTGCTGTCAACCTTAGATCTAATTGTTGTGGGCCATTGAGAATGAGTCATGTTCTCAAATAGAGCGTCCTGAAGAGCCATGAGAGCATTTATATAACCTTTAATAGGAGGTATGGTGTTAGCGGAGTTTTGCAATATTCTGGAAAGATTTAACTTTAACTATATTATATTTTTTATTTAACTATTTATTTATTTATTATCTTTTTAATTTTTAAAGTAATTATTAGTTTATACTTTAAATATAAAGTTAATAATTATTTAATATATATTTTTAAATTTATTTATATATAAAGTTATTAACTTTCTTTATAAAAGTTTTTTTTATTATATTTTTTATATATTATATAAAAGTAAATAAATTTTTAATAATAAAATAATATATTTAAAAAAGGAAAATTTAATTTTTAAATATTTAAAGTTTTATTTTTTTATATAATATTTATTTAATATATAATAAATAAACTTTATTTAACTTTTAAAAAAGTTTTAATTTTTATAAAATTTATATAAAAACTTTTTAAATAAATTTATTATTATAATATTATTATTTTATTAATAATTATATATTTAAAATAAAATTATATTAATTTATTTAATAAAAGTAGATTTAAATAATTATATAATAAATATATTAATAAGAAATAATTAGTTTATTAAGTTTTATATTATAAAATTCTTTTTTTTATTAAAACTATTTTAAAATTATTTTAATTATATTATGTAATTACTTTATTAGCTTTTTAATATAATATTATTAAAAGTAATACCTTTTAACTTTATTTATATAATATAAAGCTTAACTATATACCTATAAATATACTATATTCTCTTTCTACTATTATCAATATTATATTTCTTTAAACACTAGGTCTTAAGTGTTTACCACTATATAAAGGCGCCACATACATTTTATATATATAGGAATTAAAAACGAAACCACCCTAGAAAGATCTGGAAGAGATGATGCATCACACCTCGGGGCCACAATTCTAACCCCTTTGGCAGTAAGCTCTGCGATCAAGTCCTTGGCAGCACGCGAGGTGATCCCAGATCTTAACGGAACGATGATGTTCGAGGCGCCTTTAATAGCCATCCAACGGAGAATGGCTCGTCCACAGCCTCCAAGTCCACCAGCAACGACATAGGTCGCGTTGGAATTGAACCTCCACTTCTTCCCTTCTATCATGAATTTCTATGGTGCTGGTCAGTCGTCTAAGGACAGGAATCATTCAACGATATAGCAATGAGGTAGAAAGAAGCTTACGGGTACTACGTCCTCGTGATGCAGTTTCACGATTATCCTTCCAGTGTTCTTCTCGCTCTGCATGAAGCGGAAAGCTTGTTCCACAGTACCAACGGAATAACTGTGCAGAGGCCTCGGTCGAGAAATAAGTCCCTGTGATGCCGATTCCACTGCGGATTCGAGTAGTGCGCGACTCAGACTTGGTTTCGTGAGGAAGATGTGGTACATCGACCTGGGCAAAGCTCTTGTTCTGGCTAAATCCACCCATAGGCAGGGATGAGTTAGCACCGATGTCTACCTTGCCAATCTCGATGAATCTGCCGTAGGGCGCAAGGCATTCCCAGCTTGCGGTGAGGCTTTTTCCAGAAAGCGAGTTGAGAACGACCTGAAGACGGATTTTGAAGTCAGCGGCCAGGTCAATATCTACCAAGTAGTCGTTTCCAGACTCACCTCAACGCCTTGCCCGTCCGTCATGCGGTGGATGCCTTGTTTGAAGGATGTGTCTCGGCTGTAGAAAATATGGTCTTCAGGGACTCCGAATTGGCGCATCAATAAACCCTTCTTATCGTCTGAGCCTACAGTAGCAAAGACCTCTACACCAAGCATCTGAGCGATGCTGACTGCCATCTGGCCTGTACTGCCTGCAGCTGCATGAATTAATACCCTCTCACCACGCTCCAGGCGCGCGATATTCTTGAGAGCGTGGTAAGCGGTTATGCCAGGAGTGAGCACGGAGACTGCATACTCAAGCGTTACGTTGTCTAGAATCTTCATCACGTTGATTGACGATGCTCACGGATGGCTGCGCATGCACCCCGCCTAGACCATCACCACACGATCCCCAGGTCGGAATGAACTCGCGCTGTGGGACGGCCCTTGTGCCGACGCAGGTCCAACTCTAGTGACAACACCGGCACATTCGAAGCCCATGGGCTCGTCGCCCATCCGGCCTAAGGCGACGAACACGTCGCGGAATTTGAGCGCCCACGCTGTGGCGAGGATTTCGACTTCGTCTGTGTCAAGGTCCTCCAGTGCGGCTGCGTCTTTGGTAAACCGTAGAGAGTCGAGCATCCCCGGTGTGCCAGTCTCAAGCATAATGGGTGTGTTGGGTTGGTATTTCTCATTCCGGACTCGGGGCTCGGCGTACGCGGCCCTCGTGTCATCCAATTTCGTCTCCCTTACCAGGCGACTGATGTTCAACTGGTTGTCTCTCACAATGAGCTCGGTTTCATCAGACAGGGGAACGTAACAATGGTGGTCCTGCTTATGAAAGAAGCAAGTGTTTAGGACCTCGAGTACAAATTTGACATCGCCTTGAGATTCGAAAGATTCAATTGCAAGATCCACAATGTCCTTGGTCGTTTCTTCAGAGCGAATGCAGCGTAGGAATCCTTGTGCCGTGGCACCTTGGGGACCCCTGCTGTTACGGGTATCAGAAGCCATAGGTCCAGACCCTACCCATAAAATATTCTGGGCCAGTTGTATCATGGTCCGTAGGTTGAGGAAGTCAGGTTCAGACATTGTGGCGAGGACCGCGCAGCCCACGTCCAAAATGGAAACGACGACGTCTGAGGCGGAAATCAGACCTGAGTTTCGGGCGCGATCAGAGTCACAAAAGTCTGCCAAATGAAGTATCTGCGCTTCCGGATAGTGCGTTTGAATCTCAGCTGCCACCACTGTCTGGAAGATGGATGTCGGATCAAGGAGGATTCTGATAGGCGGAGGGATGGTCGCACTGATGAGTTCGGCACATGACATTGCATCCACAGCAGTCGAGACAATAATACTCGCGAGATGACCATCACCATATCGATCTCGGATCAGGAGGTCCGATCCGGAGAATCCTGATTGCTCCAGATTGTCCGACCAGCCGCCCTCGTCGACCATTGGCCCTTGTTGACGCCACTCCTCCATGCTTAGCCACCACCCTTCCAGAGCTCCAAATGCGATGTTGATGCTTGCAGATTCCGGGTCTGTGATCTCCAACAAGATCAATTGCCCTCCAGGCTTCAAGAACTTGCGCATGTTCTGCAGCGTTTTGCGTATTGACGTAGTAGCATGCACGACGCTGCAGGCAATGATGAGATCGTAGTCACCTGTTGACTGTCTAGCCCAGGCTGGGGCCTCGCCACTGCAAGGATCACGCTCCACGTCAAACGTGTTGAATTCCATCCGCTCCAACTGTGAGGGGTACTGTTGGAAGGTATCCTGGGCACCGTCAAAGTACACTGGGGATATGTCCGTGTATGTGTACTTCGAGAAGCGAGGACTGTCACTATCTCGCTCTAGGTCATGCAAGATAGTGATAACCTCCTTTGTGAATGCCCCGGTTCCGGCACCAACCTCGAGTATTTTTATGTCGGGGACTTCATGCGACTTGAGATCAAGGAAAACCTTGAGACGACCGTCCTTCACAGGTTCTGCAAAGACTCGTCCATAGAAATCCTTGGCTGCTTCTGAATCGAAAAAGGAGAGCCAAAGGATCTCTCTCGCCACGAAATATCGATGGAAGCGCGTGTGTGACGAGGGAGAGGAGACGAATCTCTGGAAACTCTTCACAACACTTATCTACCACCTGCAGTGCGCTTGCAGCAACGTCTGCGCCAGTACGACTGGCCTCGGCTTCGCACTTCCTTGTTTGACCATTTTTTCGGTACAAGCATTCGATAGCTGCTGCGTATTGACGAAGGTGAAGTGGGGCGTGGCTGATGATGGATACTGGGAGTTCTTCCAGCACAGCATGCGCAACGGTAAGCATGGCCTCTTCCAGTTTCTCATAGTACGCTCCATTGGAGGAACCATCGATTGCAACTCTGGAAGACTTGTCGCAAAATGCTTGCAAAGTCTGGGCTGAAAGCAGTGCGCTGAGGTGTGGGTTCCACGCGATACCGTAGAGGAAGCAGCCAGAGCTTGGTTGGGGCGCTGATCCATGTCATTCTTGCGAGAAGCCGATACCCGAACGAGAACCATGTCTTCAAGGACACATAGCACTTCGTTGCTTTCTCCTTCAGCCATTACGTGAAATGAGCCATTAACAGTCGTGGCACGCTCACTTCGATTAGCCATAGTGGATCTCAAGCGCACAGAACGTGCGCATTCGTCCCATACTCGAGCAGATATCCAACCCTTCGGGAGCCTCTGTGGCACAAGAGTCGGTGGTTGGGACGCGGGATCTACGCCATCAGTGAACTGGGTGAAGATCAAATGCACTACTGCGTCCAAAACGGCGGGATGCACGGGGCTGTCGCCAATTTCTTGTCGCTCCGTGTGCGTAGGCGCGGTGAGATTGATCCGTGCGACGGAGTTGTTCTTCCCATCCCAGTGGATGTCTCGTAAATTTTGGAATGCAGCCCCAAATTGCAGGCCGCGGTCCGCACAGTACTTGTAAAAGGTCTTGGAGGAAACAGCCTTTGAACACGATGCGACTGATTCTTCGATGTGGCGGCGAACCTGGGAATGCTGTTGCCGAATCTCTGCCTCTTGAGTGGAACAGATAGAGTCGTTGAATTCAGTTCCCCGGAACTGGACTTCAATATCGCCGCGGAAGCATTCAGTCCAGCGACTTTCGTGATAAGTGAAAATGCAAATCTGGAAGGTCGACATGTCTTTTTCGAAAGACTTTTGCAACAACCGCAAATGGACCTCGGTTTCTACCGCGTTTTCAATGGTGTCACCCACCCTGATAGGTATCAAAACCTGTCCTTCCTTGATGAAGTAGCCAGAGATCTTGCGATCGCTTTGAGCAGTGGCAACCTGCTTGACAGCCTCTATTGCCATGACCAAAATGCCTGAGCCAGGACACAACGAGTCTCCAGTTACCTGTATATCATACAACGCGTTATAAATAGTCTGGGAGGAAGTCTATGACCAGGTAGATTCTTACAATGTGGTCTCCAAGCCAGGGCATTACTTCCCTGCTCAACCAGTTCCTCCATCTTGGGCGAAGAGCATTGAAGTCGTTCGCTCGTCTGCCTAGGAGATGGCCAGCAGTGTGTGGACGAAACCGGAAATCCTTACTGAGTCTAGACTCTGCCCTGTAGCGTCGGCTATGATCGAATTCATATTGAGGGAGATCTACTAGGAATCGCGGATGACGTGATGGCTGCTTGTTGTCATCACCGATACCTCGATTGATCCCGTCAATGCCATTCGCAGCGCAAATGGATACTCGACTTCCGAGGCAAAACAAGCGACCGGTCAGCGTCAGTAGTGTGAGCGCGGGTGGTTTATGACTCAAGTGCGGCATGGAATCGTATCGCGGGAGAGGCAACCGTTTCCATAACCGGCCTTCGCAAAGCCGGATGGGGTCCAATCTCTATAAAGTCGGTCAAATTGATATGACCATCGTGGTGCGGCTGAGCGATATTGGCAAGCTTCCGCAGGGCTTGGTAGAAGAGGACAGGAGAAACAAGATTGTCCACCCAGTAGTCGGCTGTTGCCATCAATCTGGAATCCAAGATTTTCCCAGTCACCGAGCTCACGAGTAGTGGGGTATCTCCGGTAGCTTTCTTCGCGGATGGGTACAACTTGCCAAGAAGATGGGCAGAGTACTCCCACTC